>NC_141874.1:468665863-469915863 GCF_056163025.1 Triticum urartu
GCTCTGATTAAGCCACACTTCAGTCAACTGAATTGCCTTTTGGGTTAGTCGATTTTCAGGGGTTGGGGGGCTCACCGGAGTTAAGGAAGAACCACCCGCAGCGGGGATGGGGGCTCGCTGGAGAGGTACCCCACTATCTATCTTAGGGTTCAGGGTGGGGGCGGGGGGCCTAGAGGGCTGGCCGGGGCGGCGGTGGCGAGTTGTTTCGGGGCGGCGAGGCAGCACTGGGGCCGGCGGTTCGGCCGGTGGTGGCTGGCGGCTCAGGGGGGTGCAGGTTGAAGATGAACTGCAGGCCCTCCCTAAACTACATGTCAAGTGCCTCTCTGCTACCATTGTGTTCAGTTTCGACAGTAGCATTCAGATTCCACAGTAAATTCAGTTTCGATTGTTAAGTTTAGAGTCAATAGTTTTTACCTCATCTGTTGTAGTTAGGTGGTTTTTGGTGATGTTAATTTTACATCCATTTTACATCATCTATTGGAGATGCTATTAGAATCCCACTTGAGATTGACGATGTCTGTCTTGTGCTGCTTCAGCCTTGACGTCTTACGGATCATCGGAGCTGCTCCAACAACACAACAATCCGTCACAACAAAGCAGTGCCCTGGACACCGTCTACAGGTTCCTCAGATCTTCCTCCACACCTCCGACAACCACCTCTACCTCAACTGCTTCAGCGACCAACCTAATGATGCTGAGGTCGACACGGCTACGACAAAGAGGTTGTACACTTATTGCATCACTTATTACTATACATTCACGTCGATCCATTAGGGCTATTTTGGTTCAACAGAAAAACATCGATCCACTGGTTCTTACCATCACTCTAAATTTCTGCATGCTCTCCTTACATAATCTCACCATATTTTTTTCGTATGCATGTCAGATATTGTACACAGTCATGCTGAACATGTAGAGAAAAAGAGAAGAGTTTTGCGCGGCAATACAATGTCATGCAGACATCGCTCCATGGTGGGTTCAATGGCAAACCCTTCCCACCCCTCTCCAGATTGTAATCCAGAGGAAGATATCTGTTCTGAGGCGGATTCGGACGCCGCTGACCACTCCTATTTACCCCCCAAGGTGTTTGCCCTACCTTGGCATGATGATGTTAGTCATATCATGCATATGTTGCCTTGCAATGCCTACTTTTGACATCATATATGTCATCTTCTTAGTTTAGACATGTTTTGTAATGCCACCTGTTTAGTTTCTATATCATATATGGGAATTATGCAGTCTCATGTCTTTTAGCCAGCCATAATATATGTGAAATGTGCAATGCCATCCTGTTTAACCAGGCATCATATATTTGAATGATATCTTGCCCATCCTTTTCTTCATTACATTTCCATTTGTCGATAATGTTTGTACATTAAACTACTCTTCCTGTGAATCAGCCATTTGGGTGGGAGATGGAAAAATCTGGAGTGAAAACAAGGCCTTCAAAGCAGACAGTGCTACCTGTCGAAGCAGATCTCTTGTTGGGTCCCGATAGCTCCTCAGAGATGGATTCAGAGACAGATGACCAGACCTATTCCCCCACTGAGGTGTATGCTCTAACTTGGCACGGTTATACTGCTCATATCATGCATACGGTGTCTTGCATTGCATAGTTTAGACATCATATACACAATATTCAACACCATGTTCTTAGTTTAGAAATCATATCGAATGCCCTCTGTTTAGCATATAAATCACATATGTGAATTAAATGATGCGATCCTGATTCCTTAGATAACATGTAGGTGAATTATGTCATGCGATCATGTTTAGTTATTCATCATATCTTTGAATTATGTTATGCTATGCTATCCAGTTTAGATAGACATCATATATGTGAAATTATGTCATGCTATCCGTTTTAGTTAAACAATATACATGTCAACTATTTCATGCCCTCCTTTTTCTACACTATCTATTGCATCTGTCTCTCATACAATGTCTGTACATTCAACTATGTTCCCTGTTTATCAGCCATTTGAATTGGAGCGGGTGATGCCAGTATCTAGCGGACCAAAAACACGGTCTTCAAATAAAACATTGCTACCTCTTGGTGGAGATAGCACCCCGGTTGTACATGCACAAGAACCAGCCCTACCACACATAACCCAAACTCTCACAGATTGTACCCCTACTACGATGGACAGAGAACCAGCTTCACCCAATCTAACCCCAACCCCAGTCGATAGTAACCCAGTTCCTGTTGACACAGCACCATCTCCACCACAGAGCTCCCAAACAAGAGCAGTTAGTAAGGCAGCTCCAGTGCCCAAGGGGCCAGTACTATCACGGCGAACCCCAACTCCACCAGTTAGTACGCTTATTCCTGTGGAGGAAGCACAACCAGCTAGTCGTAGTTTAGCATCTATCGCATTTGATGTTTGTTAAATCGTATGTGCGTATCTTCCCATCTTGGAAATATTATACTGAAGATGAAGGAAAATGCCAGTTGTAGGTGTTTGTCCAGGAGTTATGTGTAAGTAATGTTATTCATGGAAATTACTTTGCTTTGTCCCATACATCCTACCTCCATGATGGTTATAATACAACAAATTTTCCCATTTTTCTCTATAGAGAAGGACCGATTTGGAAACTCAGGATGAGGTAACCTGTGCTAATACCTATGCTATCTTCAAGAATGCTTGGTGGCAGTATTGGAATTACCTGAAGAAAACGTACTTCACCGGCAAAGAAACTCATCAAATTCCCTTACGTTCTCCTGAGACACATTTACTGGACGATGACTGGGAATGCCTTGTTCTGTACTGGTCCCGAACCAAGAATGTGGTAAGGTCTATGAGCTCATTTTCTATTTTTAAGTGTTATATTCTTGCGTCTTACTGTACTTTGTTCATGTAGAACAAGTGCCTAAACCTGAAGAACAACTGTTCTAATTTAAGATTCCATTGCTACCATAGGACATAGGTATATGTTTGTTTGATGCTTTTATTATGTACTAGTACTTGGCAATAGAAGACTTGGTAGTTTAATCCTGTCCACCTTACTAATGAACTGGTTCACCGAAATGAGTTTCATATACTAGTACATGCTAAAGTTGTTATGTGTCTGCTTGTTTCTTCTTTTAGAATGCTGATAGAATATTGGGGAAGAGTGCCTTATTAAGCAACGGAAGGAAGTAATGTAGATAAGGTTCAGGATAGTGACACATCCTGTCTTGGTTTAGTGTTGGAGTTACTAGCCACTACCGCTTGCACAAGCTATTCAAACTCACTGTCTGAATCAGTTCGGTTTCTTGAGTCTCAACTACAAGCTGAAAGACATCGATCAGTTGTGCTGCGACAAGAAGAGGAAGGACTGCGGAAGTCCCTGGAGCATTCAGATGCATACTTTCTGGTGCAACAGCAAGTGTTGGATACCCAGGATAATGTTTCTTGAGCTCTTCTGAAGTTGTTTCAGTTATGCTCTTGTTTTGCTGCCGCGTTTATTTGCACTAGTGGCCAATTTTGACGGCCAGTGTATATGATATGCTGCTTTGTTCCATATATTTGCACTGGTGGCGAACTTTGATGCCTAGTGGATGTAATATGTGTAATAGCCGTGATAGCCTAGTGTTAGTTGCTTGCTTATTTATTTCCTTGTTGTCTTGTTTATTTGTTTTCTTGTAGTCATTGCAGTTCTTTTTTCGCGGTTAACTAGTGGCTGCAATAACCTAATTTTTAAAACTAGGCCACAATAACCATGGGCTAATATTTACTGTAGTGACACTGGGCCTCCTATGGGCCGTAGAAACAGTGGGCCTTCTACGGGCCGTAGAAACAGTAGGCCTTCTATGGGCCGTAGAAACAATGGGCCTTCTACGGGCCATATCATCAATGGGCCTTATACGGGCCGTATGATCGATTGGCCAAACATGGGCCAATAACAGGCCGCATTATGGCCGTAAACGGGCTAGAGTTGGAATCGTCCGTTCATGGGCCGACCGTAATGGGCCATGGTTAATAGGCCGTATTTGATGACGCTATGAAAATGGCCCAACGTATTAACGGACCACAAACGGGCCGACTGTAACCACAGGCTGAATTTGGCCCACAAGCAGAAAATGACAGTAACGGGCCGTAAGTAAACGAATGCTGGAAATGAGCCCAAGAATAAATGGGCTCTGAGAAGGCCGAAAGATAACATGGGCTAGAAACGGCACAACGGAATAACGGGCTGTTCATGGGTATAAAGTGATACACTTTTCATTACGGGCCAGTTTCACCATGGGCCGTTAATGGGTGTAAAGTGATACACTATTCATTACGGGCCAGTTTCACCACGGGCCATTAATAGGCCAAGAGTTACATAGGGCCTCATATGGGCCGAAAGACGTCATGGTCCATACATGGGCCAGAAGTGAAAACGGGCTGGAATCATATTGGATGGCCTAGATGACGCTACTGGGCCTAATTCGGATAGGGCGTAACGGGCCTTGGGTTAGCGGGTTGTAAATCGGCTATATGCGAACAGGCCGTTACCAGGCTTTCCATGGGCCGGCCCGCCACCTTTTGACCAAGTCAAACGGGCCGGCCTTTTCACTGGAATGGGCCTCTGTTGGGCCGTGCCATGTGTCGATGTATCATAGGCGCATATCTGAACCACTGACGAGCTGACACGTGTTTCGTCCAGTCAATAAGAATTTTACACGTGGAAATTTCCCATTGGTCGGGGCTGTTAACGGGTTATTGGATCCGCAACCCGACCCGATAGCTTAACGGCGTTCCGTTACGGTGGATGCCACGTGTCGGTCACCCTTGACGAAAGCACTTCTGTGACGCGCGATTTATCGTCATGGAAGTGGACACTTCCGTGATGATAATTTTGGTAATGCCATGGAACACTTTTACGACAGCACAGGTATGACTATCTTGATTCTGTCATAAATTTGTCATGGATGTACATGCATGACAAAAAAAAGCGACCTACTATGACAAACACGTATCATCACGGAAGTGTATTTTTTGTAGTGGAAGCAGCCGCCGGATCTGAAGCAGAGAGTTGTATCGGAGCAGCAGAAGTCTGAGCAGCTGATCCCGAGGGGCAATCAATCGACAGAGGAACAACAAAGGTGACGTTGGTTCGAGCCGGATTCGTCGATCACTCGACCGTCGTCCCAGGCATCACAGTCGACCGAAGAACCTGGATCTCAGGCGCCTTTCCACCCAGTTCCTTGTCCTTCCTCCTCCTCCCTCTTAGCGGTACTTCTTCTTCATCGTCCAGGAGCACAACAACATCTTGTGGAACTGCAATAAACAGAGAAAGCCATCAGGATAACTGACAAATCATCCAGTCGACTTAAGGAAATTCGAATCGGGCAGACTTACTGGCTTTTGAGGTAATAGCGTCATTAGCTTCCTCGTCGGCTGGAGTCTTGTCAACATCCATATCAGTTGCAGTAGAGGTCGGGCTATACAGGTTCATCATCCACTCGGTCAGAACAAGAAAACCGGTCGAACAGGAAATCGGCCGGAACAAGAAAATATGAGAAGAATGTTTACCCAGAGGCAACAGGGATGTCCATCTTGATTCTCGGCAAGGTCTTCCGAGCCTTCGAAGGATTAATTTTGGACTGCTTGGTGACCTTCTCAGTCAATTCTGGAGTAGGACCGAGCGCACTTCTGAGAGGGGTCATTCGACGCCACAGCTTTGCCGAGTTTGCTCGCGGGGTCATGGCGCAGCTTGGATCGACGTTCAGAACGAGGCGGTTAATCGGCCACTTCCTCGTCTTCCGACTCGTCGCTCTCTTCTTCAACATCGTCAGCTGGGGACTCCCACTCGGCGCTCTCCTCGGCACTGTCCTCGCCCTCTTGGTCTTGCTCCAGAGCTTGTTCACCATTGGGCATTGAGTACATCTCCATGTAGATTTGCAAAACAAGGGACCGATCATAAGTCAGTCGGATCAACAATCAATCGGAAAATACGTTCAAAAACTTAGATATGATGACCAGACCTTCTCTGGCAGGTTGCTGTTGCTGAAAGGGTCGACTCTCCTAGCACCCCTGGGGTTTTCCTTGTTCCCAGTGATACCCATCAACCACTCGGCCACTGTTTTGGCATCCACCTCCTCCGGATGAACCCGAGCAGTATCACCAGCCCCGGAGTACATCCACATGGAGTGTTCACGAGCTTGGAGAGGTTGGATCCGTCGACTGAGGAACACTTCGAGCAGGTCCATACCGGTGACACCTTGGTTGATCAGTTGGATCCAGTCTCCTTGGATCCAACCCGACGGTAGCCCCGAGCGTGATGAAGACCCCCGATTCATCTTCCTGTTCTTCGCCGCCCCCGCCGCCTTCTTCGCACGCTCTAGGGCTGCCATTTTGTCGTTCCCCATAGTGGCGAATCAGTGGCATTGAGGGTGGTTGGGCTGGACGGAGCGGAGATGCGAGGGGAAGAAGAAGGGAAATGGACGCGCACAGTACAAATGCCTCGGCCTCGCCGCTTTTAAAGGCCTGCTTCCGAGTGGCTAACGCGTGGGCCTGAGCGATCCTGTCAAATCCCCCCAACAGTCACGCACATGATACGTGGCGAAAAAGGTGGCACGGAAATCAAAACGTCCTATTTATCTACTCCACTTACCGCGGAGCGCTCCGCCTGGCGCGCGTCCACCAAAAGTTCGAATCCCGTGAGATTCGGGATCCTCTACAACCGATCACGCCAAAGATTCCATGTGAGAGATGTCACTCTACGGATGTCATTGCATAAACTAGTCGGCAATTCCTGAATCAATCAAGGCGACTGAAACGAAGATGAAGTTCTAACAACTGGCCTCCACCGGAAGATAAAGACAAGACGAAGCAAGAGCAAAAGCAAGATCAACTCCATCCTTCTTTTTCACTCAAACCTCGATCCATTCAGGGGATAATGATGAGGACACAAACCTGGGGTAGGGCAATAGGCCTAACCTATACGTCCTACCTAAGGTCCTTATCCTAAGAACAAAGAAGTTCAAGAATCAGAAGAAGGGATCCAGCGAACGTGTCTAGTGAAGTCCACTCGACCTACCATTCACTCGGAGACCTCTCTTTATCCAGGTCACTCGACCATGAAAGCACTCGACATATAAGAAGACCTAAAGCCGCTCTACGCAGCAACGGTCGGGTATTTACTCATATATTTAATGATCCTTTGTAGCACTTCAATACAGGCGTTACCTGTAACGCCACCCCTCTATGTACATTGAATCCTATGTAACGGAGGGGAGCTGGGGTCCTGGCGCACTCTATATAAGCCACCCCCTCCTCTGGGACAAGGATTCGCACCCCTTGTAACACACACGCTCATAATCCAGTCGACCGCCTCCGGGCTCCGAGACGTAGGGCTATTACTTCCTCTAAGAAGGGCCTGAACTCGTAAAACCTGCGTGTACAACCCCTCCATAGCTAGGATCTTGCCTCTACATTCCTACCCCCCATTCTACTGTCAGACTTAGAACCACGACAGGTCCATGGCGCGCCCCCCTGCCTCGTGGGCCCATGGTGGCTCCCCTCCACTTATTCCTGCACCCACACACTTCTTCTTCCTCCCAAAAAAATCACCATCCAGCTCAAGCACGAGTTCTTGCTCATTTTGCTACGATTTTCGATCTCCTTGCTCAAAGCACCTCTCACAAAACTGCTTTGGGGGATTGTTCCTTGGTATGTGACTCCTCCATTGGTCCAATTAGTTTTTGTTCTAGTGCTTAACTCATTGCAAATTTGTGCTGCCTAGGTGACCATGTTCTTGAGCTTGCATGTCAAATTTATATGGTTCCAAGTAGTTTTAATGCATGATATAGGCTCTAGGCACTTGTAGGAGTAGTTGCTATCAATTTTGTTGAGTTCGGTTCACTTTTATTTTTGAAGTTACTAAAAATTTCAAAAAAAATTTAGAAGAAGAAATATGTTTAGGAAAATGTACCAAGGTGGTTCTTCAAGGAAACAAGGACCCAGGCTTGCAATGCATGATGCTGATGATGAGCCACCAAGGGACGCTCCAGTGCGGCCTTGTGAATGGCCTTCAGCGGACTTCATGGATCGAGCAGGAATTAAGGAAGAATTTAACGATATCTGCGCAACGCTGATCTTGTGAGCTTCGAGGCAGAAAAGTGCCGCCAGTACCACTATCTCACTAGTTCCTTTGTGAGGAGGTTTGAATTTTCATCTTCACGCAATTCTCAAACTGTCCTGTTTGATCTTTATGAAAATTCTTACACTTTGGACTTAGAGGACTTTACCACTGCTTGCAAACTTCCACAATGGGGTAGTGCTAGTGAACCTCACAAATCTGAATTTAGAGATTTTCTTGCTACTATAACAGTGGTGGAATCTAGAGATATAGCACAAGCTACCATAGGGAGCATTCATTTTCCTGCTATACATTATTTTGCTCTTTTCATAGCTAGGTGCATAAATGGTAAAGATGAAGCATGTCATAGGTGTGTCCCTGACCTAAGTATTCTTAGGAGTGCTGTGTTAGGAGATAAATCTTATAATTTGGGAGCCATTGTTGCACGTAGGTTGCATCATAATAGATTTAATGGAGATTTCTTCGGTGGAATTTATGCAACCCCTATAGCTAATTTTCTTGGTATAAACATACGTGAGGATGATATTGAGTTGCCTCCTGCTTATTTGGATTATGAGGCTATGGTTCGTCATCATTTTGTTGAGAGGAACGATCAGTTCCTCCAGTATCGACTAATCTTTGACAGACGACGCACCTATCACGTCGCTCTCCCTGCTTCTACTTTCTTCAACTTTCAGGCAAAAGGGAGATATTTTATAACCAGAGAGGAGGCGGAAGAGTATAAGAGGAGGGCTGAGATAGCTTGCCTCCAAGCTGCAGCCCATGATGCAATGACTGTTGCATCTCAGTACGACCCCAACTACAACTTTGGATATCCGCCAGGCCATCCGTGGCATTAGACCAACTTAGGCCAAAAGCCTAAGCTTGGGGGAATACGTATTTCTCATTGACATTACATTTATGTTCACACACTCATTGCTAGATGTCGGTGCTCATACTTTTTCATTGTAATATCCATTCTAGTTTATTTCCTTTTTATGCTTTCTTCTTGTGTGCTTGATAAACCTTAAGAAAAACCAAAAAAAATAGTTGTAGCTTTTAGCTAGTTTTAATTTCCTTGCTTGTAGTAGTAATTAAAAAGAAAACCCAAAAATATTTCATGTTCTTATTTTGCTTGTTGGGAGCTTTCCCGTGTAAATAGTTTTATGTCTTTTCTTTTCTTTGGGGTCGATAGGAGAAGACCTTAATTAAACTGTTAAAGTGGCTCTTATATGCATTATTGTTGATCTGACAAAAGAGCCCGTATTGCCTTGTCTTCTCCTGTTTATTGAATGCTTGTAAATTCCAGCTTAGTCCAATGCACGTGCACTATTATTATTATCCACCCTATTCGGTCGTGCAAGTGAAATGCAATTATGACGATATATGATGGACTGATTGAGATGAGAGAAGCTGGTATGAACTCGACCTCTCTTGTTTTTGTAAATATGATTAGTTCTTCATTCCTGATTCAGCCTATTATGAATAAACATGTTTGCAATGACAATTAGAGATTATAGTTGCTTATGCCATGCTTAATTAGCTAGGAGCTTATAATGGTTTACCTTGCATGCCAACATGCTATTAAAATGGTTGTGATGTGGTATGATAGGGTGGTATCCTCTTCTGAACGATTCCAGTGGCTTGACTTGGCACATGTTCACGCATGTAGTTGAAACAAAATCAACATAGCCTCTACAATATTTACATTCATGGTGCATTATATCCTACACATGCTTGCATTCGGTGTTGATTAATTTTAGTGCATGTTCATGACTATTGTCGCTCTCTAGCTGGTCGCTTCCCAGTCTTTTTCTAGCCTTCACCCGTTTGGGAACCGCCTATAATGTGTGTAGCATGGAAAATATCGCCATCTCTTGGTTGTTATGTTGACAATGAAAGTATACTGCTCAAAATATTATTCACCTCTATTTCAAAATTGAGCTCTGGCACCTCTACAAATCTCTGCTTCGCTCTGCGAAGGGCCTATCTATTTACTTTTATGTTGAGTCATCATCCTCTTATTAAAAAGCACCAGTTGGAGAGCACCACTGTCATTTGCATTCATTACTGTTAGTTTACATTGAGTATGACTTGGCTGGATCTCTTTTACCATGAATTACAATGTCTAGTCAGTCCTTGATCTTTAAAGGTGCTCTGCATTTATGTTTTGTGGTCTCAGAAAGGGCTAGCGAGATACCATCTTGTTATATCATATTATGATTGTTTTGAGAAAGTGTTGTCATCCGAGATTTATTATTATTGCTCGCTAGTTGATTATGCCATTGATATGAGTAAACATGAGACCTAAGAGTTATTGTGAATATGGTTAGTTCATAATCTTTGCTGAAAACTTGAATGCTGGCTTTACATATTTACAACAACAAGAGCAAACAGAGTTTGTAAATTTTTTTCTTTATCACTTTCAGTTTGTCAATTGAATTGCTTGAGTACAAGCAAAGGTTTAAGCTTGGGGGAGTTGATATGTCTCCGTCGTATCTACTTTTCCAAACACTTTTGCCCTTGTTTTGGACTCTAACTTGCATGATTTGAATGGAACTAACCCGGACTGACGCTATTTTCAGCAGAATTGCCATGGTGTTATTTATGTGCAGAAACAAAAGTTCTCGGAATGACCTGAAACTCCACGGAGAGTATTTTTGGAAATAATAAAAAATACTGGCAAAGAATCAAGGCCAGGGGGCCCACACCCTAGCCACGAGGGTGGGGGCGTGCCTGCCCCATGGGCGCGCCCCCCTGCCTCGTGGGCCCCCTGGAGCTCCACCGACCTCAACCTTGACTCCATATATTTGTGTTCGGGGAGAAGAAAATAAAGGAGAAGGATTCATTGCGTTTTACAATACAGAGCCGCCGCCAAGCCCTAAACTCTCACGGGAGGGCTGATCTGGAGTCCGTTCGGGGCTCTGGAGAGGGGAATCCGTTGCCATTGTCATCATCAACCATCCTCCATCACCAATTTCATGATGCTCACCGCCGTGCGTGAGTAATTCTATCATAGGCTTGCTGGACGGTGATGGGTTGGATGATATTTATCATGTAATCGAGTTAGTTTTGTTAGGGTTTGATCCCTAGTATCCACTATGTTCTGAGATTGATGTTGCTATGACTTTGCTATGCGTAATGCTTGTCACTAGGGCCCGAGTGCCATGATTTCAGATCTGAACCTATTATGTTTTCATAAATATATGTGAGTTCTTGATCCTATCTTGCAAGTCTATCGTCACCTCCTATGTGTTATGATCGGGCAACCCCGAAGTGACAATAATTGGGACCACTCCCGGTGATGACCGTAGTTTGAGGAGTTCATGTATTCACTATGTGTTAATGCTTTGGTCCGGTACTCTATTAAAAGGAGGCCTTAATATCCCTTAGTTTCCGCTAGGACCCCGCTACCACGGGTGGGTAGGACAAAAGATGTCATGCAAGTTCTTTTCCATAAGCACGTATGACTATATTCGGAATACATGCCTACATTACGTTGATGAATTGGAGCTAGTTTTGTGTCACCCTAGGTTATGACTGTTACATGATGAACTGCATCCGGTATAATTCTCTATCACCGATCCATTGCCTACGAGCTTTCCATATATTGTTCTTCGCTTATTTACTTTTCCGTTGCTATTGTTATTATCACTACAAAACCCCAAAAATATTACCTTTGATATCATTACCTTTTGCTTCCGTTACTACTACTATCATATTACTTTGCTAATAAACACTTTGCTGCTGATATTAAGTTATCCAGGTGTGGTTAAATTGACAACTCAGCTGCTAATACTTGAGAATATTCTTTGGCTCCCCTTGTGTCAAATCAATAAATTTGGGTTGAATACTCTACACTCGAAAACTATTGCGATCCCCTATACTTGTGGGTTATGACTCTCCTCGGGAGAGTCGCGCGAGGGGGCTGGGCACGGGGGCTGCGCTCGGGTCATGCCCAAGCGTACGCCACCCTGTTAGGTCCCTCGGACCTGGTCGTCTCACGCCCTCTCAAGCGGAGCCAAGGTACAGAGGTAATTTGAACGTCAAGGGGGACTCCTGAGCATCGCGACTCAGGAGCCTAACTGACCACGTAGCCCCTCAACCCTTGCTCCATCCTGGTGATCCGGTCGGCCCAATGGCGGCTGAGGTATGCACGGGGTTGGGCCTTGCCGACATAGAATACTAGGCCTACTTTCAGATCTCCTTTCTATAGGCTGTTTGCGCTTCAAGGGGGACTCCTGACCATCGCGACTCAGGAGCGTAACTTGTAACACCTCGGATGTAACTTGCCATATTTGTAACTCCAACTCTTGCCATTTTCGGCTTTAAGTTATGAGATTACCTTCATGGATGGGTTTTGTCTTTCGTTTTGCATTTTGTTGATGTCATGCATTTCATATCATGTCATCATGTGCATCGCATTTGCATTCGTGTTCGTCTCATGCATCCGAGCACTTTCCCCGTTGTCCGTTTCGCAATCCGACACTCCCACATGCACCCGCGCACCCCTCTTGTCTCTTTTCGTGAGCGGGAGTTAAACATTCTCGGAATGGGCCGAGATTTGTCAAGTGTCCTTGGTACACCACCGGTAGACCGCCTGTCAAATTTCATTCCATTTGGAGCCCGTTTGATACCCCAACGGTTAACCGGGTAACCGCAAAAGCCCCTTGTGTGTTGCAGCCCAACACCCCTCCAAAACAGCTCAATAACCCATCTAAACCACCTCCATGTTCTCCGCCGTCGGATCACGATCATGTGGGCGAAAACCATGCCTCATTTGGATATTCCTACCTCCCTCTACCTATAAATATGTGCCCATCCCCAAAAAAATTCACGGATGAAACCCTGGATCCAACCCCTCCGCGCCGCCGGACACGTCTACCGCCGGTCGGACACGACCGCCGACGCACTCCTCCAATCGCCAGCCACCACGTGGCATCGCGCTGCCCACCACCGGCGCGGCCTGCGAAGCCCACATCGGGCCCTCCCCGGCCCGTTCGCTTCGCCGCCGTCTCTTCTCGCCTCCGCCCGCGTGCAGCCGAGCGCCGCCGCCCGCCGCCGCCCCACGCCGCTACTCCGCCGCTTCCGCCCGCCGGCACCGCCCTCCTTCGCCGTGACGCCGCTCGTCGCGCTGCCGCCCGTCGTCTTCGCCGCCGTGCCCCGCGCGGCCCATCGACAACAGCCTCCAGCGCTCGCCTCCGCTCGCCGCTAGCTGCTCGGCCTCGCCGGTCCCGCCCGCCGCCGCTGCCTCGACGCCAAGTTCTCTGGTCGCCGCCCCGTCGACCGTCTCCGGCCAGATCTGGTAAATTGGACTAGATCCACCAGTTCGTCCAACCAAACACCACCCCGTCCTGGTTCCCCTCTGTCCCGGGATCTTGTCGTCCGCCGTTGTCTTTTCGCAAGGTTTTTATTTCACTAAATCTTTTCGCGAGGTGTTTATTTCACTAAGTCCCGAATCTGCATTATTTTTATGCCTCCTTCAACATGTCACATCTCCGTGATCGGTGCTCCAAATCATGCAAATGATATGTCAAAATGTTCGTCTCATTGAGCTCTACATGCTAGCAGCATTTCCATGCATGTTACTGTTCATTATGATGCCTTTTTCATTGATGCAAGAGTGCAATAAAATGTTAGCTGCTGGTACTTATCAGATCATGGTGATTTGTCATTTTTGTTGCATTTGATGTGTGCATGCTATGAGCATGAGGTCTACATGTGTTTTGAACTACAACATGCCGTATTTACAGGGGTGCAAGTCTTGTATTTTTGTGATCTTTGTGGTGACTAGCACAAACATACAAACTAGGCTCCATGATGTTACTGTTTTCAGGGACTTAGGATTTTGCAGTCATTTTCCTGCTGTTATTTTGATGCCATGTAAACCTGATGCTACATTGAGATCCATGATTATTTTGGGATACTTCAGTAAGGATGTTTTGAACATGTGGTTATGCTCTACCCATTCATGCCCCTGTTTGCAATTATGGAGTGCTCTAGTATGTCATTTTCTTGCTCCACTTTTGCTATAAAATGTTCCTGGCAGATTATTAACATTTTAATCAATATTGCCATGGTTGTGGCTAGTGATTCATGCATCCTATGAACTTGATCTTGCCATGGTTAGGTTAATGAACATGTATTATTACTATTGGTATGCTTATGCTATCATTCAATGCTCTAGGGTGAGTGGCATGAGCTTGCAAAGTTGATATCATGAATCTGTTTATGCCATGCTCTATTTTTCTTCTAAGTCTGAAACTGTTAATAAAACTTGCTATGCTTACATGGGTGCCATCATATCTTTTGTGCCTTTTTGGCTCATGTTCAGTAAGGGACTTTTGTTCTATGCTTTTAGTAGAATCATGCCATGTCTTTGTTTGCTATGATATATTCCTGTAGCATGTTGTTTGCTAGCTCTAATTAGTCCTTCCTGATGTTGTTTTTGACATGCTAGTATTTTCACTAAGTCTGTGAAGCTGATATCTTTTGCACTTTTGCCATGCTTGTTTGAACTTGTTCTTGAGTGATTTAGCCATAGCTTAGTGTTCATGTTTTGTCAAGAATCTCTTGTACATCACTGACATATGCTTTGTTGTTATGTTGGGGTGCATTAGCTTAGTTTCTTGTTGCATTCTAAGTGCCATCATGCTGTTAATCACAGTTTTGCGCCATTCTTGTTTTGCTTGCCATTTGCAAACCGTGCATCCGTTTCCGGCGATCTTTATATCGATTTCAAATGAAATCATCTCATCTTTCCAGCGGCATACTAGGTTTGCCAAGTTGATGCCTTGTTCATTCTTTCCCTTCCGGAGCACGCATATGCATTGCATATCATGTCTTGCATATCATGCCTTGTATTGCATCATGTTGCTTGTACATTGCACCGTGATTGATTGTTGTTCCATTGCTTGTGTTCTTGCTTTGGGTAGAGCCGGGAGACGAGTACGTGAACGAGGAACTTGTTGAGTATGCTAACGAGGATCAAGCTTTCGACAACTCTGAGAACTTTGCAGGCAAGATGACCATACCCTCGAAATCATATCTATCTTTGCTTGCTAGTTGTTCGTTCTATCGCTATGTCGCACTACCTACCACTTGCTATATCATGCCTCCCATATTGCCATGTCAAGCCTCTAACCCGCCTTCCTAGCAAACCATTGTTTGGCTATGTTACCGCTTTTGCTCAGCCCCTCTTATAGTGTTGCTAGTTGCAGGTGAAGTTGAAGTTTGTTCCATGTTGGAACATGGATATTATTGGGATATTGTGGCACCCCGGCTCATAGAAAACCGGAAAGCCCCGTATTCCAACCCAGAGATCGAGGTGAAGTCTTCTGGAATACGACACTGCTTAGTATAGAACAAACCAGCTCTCTATTATTACACGAAAACAAATACAAGGGTCCCGATATTAAAAGGAATAACATCGGCACGACGACACTACGACAACCACGGTTGCTCTATACAAGCAGCATAACAACTCGAAGCAGCGGAACAACTACTGGCATCGGAACAACGAACGGCGATGATGGACTCCAATCCGCATGGACTCTAATTGGAATGTTTATCCTATCTCGGGAACACAGGAACAACACCAAACAAGCAAGCAATCCAGGCATGACCTGCAAACTGGCATGACACGCCAGGTGAGTACATTGAATGTACTTGCAAGCTCACAATAACTAGAAGCAGTCAAGACAAACAATAGCATGGCAATTACAGGTTAAGTAGGAATTATCATGAGATCATCAGAAAAACATGGCATGGAGAACATGAACATAATACTGCTAGAACCATATGATGATGGCATGAATAACATGAACAATATACTGCTAGAAAAATATGATCATGACAAGAACATATAAATCTGACAATACTAGCATGCAACATGATGACACTATATGCACCATTTATTCTTCTCGGGTTACCTCGTAACCAAACGGTGATCCTTCCGGCGATCCCAACCATGACCAATACTTGGTCTCAAACCGTGATCCTTCCGGCGATCAGAACCATGACCAATACCTGGCCTCAAACGGTGATCCTTCCGGCGATCACAACCAATTTATCTCATCATCGAACCGGGGTTGTTATAAGCACATTATTATTATTACTATTATTATTATTATTATTATTGCTGTTGACTCATAGTGTGACAAACTACGATCTGGGCCCTTATCCGCGGGCGCGGCTATCGATAGATTGAATATACACTCTGCAGAGGTTAGTACACTATACCCACACTACAGAACCCATGGCCTCGCACTCCCATTCGGGTGGACCAATGGCGTTCCGACAAAACCGATCTACTGCCATGACACTCTCCCGGCCACTCCGACTCACTCCCCACTGGGCTAGTCCTGGGTGGCCCCATGTCTACCAAAGACACAACGACCACCGTCGTGGCCAAAACGTCCCTCACATTGACCGGATCCATAATAACAACAACGGGCACACAAGGTTATGTCTGCTTAACAGGCCAGGGTACCGCACGCCCATAACCTTCCCTAGTTGGAGGCACCGGCGAGAGGCATGACAATAGACCCAGTTAGGACCTTCCCATACAAGTAAGTGTGGTTGCACTGGTCAGTTCGATATGGTTGCACCATGACTCAGCCAACAGTTGTTCAATTTAATCCGGTTAAACTTGAATGCAAATATGATGAGCCATGATAAAATACATGATGCAATTACAATGCATGAGCATGATATCAACATAATCATGAGAGAACCACATAACTATCCACCATATCAACATTGAATCATATCCAACTAAGCATGGCATACTGACTAGCATGAACATCATAAGTACATACTTCTCCGAAACATAGCATGACCACTAGCATCAATGATATATATCATGCAAGAACATATCAACACTGCCATCGTGCAAGCATTTAACCAACTGGATGCAATGGATCAAGCATAACAACGATACTCGGGACAGACGTCAGTTATGCACCGAAGACCATTACCAACATCAACATGTACTACTAGCAAGCATAAGCATATGAAAGGAACACTAGTAGAAAAGGGGGCTTTCGTTCGTGACTGGCCAGCCCATTAGTCCCGGTTCTTCCACTAACCGAGACCAATGGATGCATTCGTCCCGGTTCGTGAGCCTAGGGGGCCGGCCGGGGCCTCGTGGGCATTGGTCCCGGTTCGTATGGACCCATTTGTCCCGGTTCCAGGCAGGAACCGGGACCAATGGGCCTCGCTCCTGGCCCACAAACATTGGTCCCGGTTCTTGGCTCGAACCGGGATAGAAGGTTGGGCTTTAGTCCCGGTTCCCGCCATGAACTGAGACAAATGAGTTGCTTATATATACCCCGTCGCTGCGGCAGATCACTCCACAGTGCTATGTTTTTTCTGGCCGGCGAGGAGAGGGCATTTGGGTGCTCTAGCTCACCTCCTATGCACACGAGGTTTTCGATGAAATTCCCAAGCCACGCTAGTTAAGCTTTCTCCTCTCGAAGCTCGACCTCCAAGCTCCATTTTCCCCGAGATTTGTCTAGGTTTAGTGGTCCATCACGTCCCGTCCCCGTCTTCACCGCCGTCGATCGCCCGTGCCGATCTCGTCGCCTGCACCACTGTGGTGAGCCTCTTATCTTCTTCTGAAAGAAAAAAATTCTTACTTTAATTAGATACTTGTCTAATTTTCTTACTTTTATTATTGCTTGTGCTTATATAGTGCGATGGTTTTGGTATCCACCCCCGTCGGCCCTCGTCCTGGCTATGATTCGGATGTGGTATATATATTATCTTTTATAACTATTTGGTTCATTTATTGTTTATGACAACTATGCCCATCAAGTTGACATAGATTTTATTTATGTAGGAGGTAGTTGAACCAGAAATTCCAACCGACCCTATTGTCGCGAGGTTAAATTTAGTTGAAGAAGAAAACAATTATTTGAAGGAAAGAATAAAAAATTGAGGAGGAGAAGATGATATTGGAGTTGCATGTTGCGGATGTCGTCGATGATCACAAGATCAAGATGGATGCAATGCGGTTGAAGATGAGAAAGATTAGAAAATATGCCATTCATACCGAGGCTTGGTATCATTATGCTGTTGGATCAATTTTTACTTTGGTTGTGATTATGATCGCATTTATTGTTGCATTGAAAGGTTTCACATAGTTTCAATGTATGGTTTAACTAGATGCTCTGGAGAGCTATATGTTGTTCAATGAGAACTATGTATGTACTTTGTTTTTAATGTGATGATGAACTTCTATTAATTTGGTCACTTATCTATCCATGTGAATCTGTAATGGTTTTTGACACACATAATGTGATGATGAACTTCTATTATTTTGGTCACTTATCTATCCATGTGGCTTTGAATGGTGCATTTTGAACACACACAAAGTCTGGAGTTGAAATAAGTTCAAATAAATGAAATCCCTTTGTAACAGATGAGTTTTCGTCCGAAACCCTGATACTTCAAAAGAGAGTGTCCATTTTGTACACGAAGTGCATCCAGTTTTTGTCGTAACCCTCTCAAATTTTAGTACATGCTATGTGGGTGAAATGATGATACCATGCCAACTTTCAACCTTTTTAGAGTTCATTTGTAGTGATTTTCAATTTCAGGGTCATTGAGCTCAAAAAAATCAGTAAATGCATGAAAAATAACAAATGAAGTCAGGAAGGGTTGAAAATTGATGATGTGGCTTTGAATGGTGCATTTTGAACACAGAAAAAGTATGGAGTTCAAATAAGTTCAAAAAAATGAAATCCCTTTGTAACAGACGAGTTTCCGTATCAAACCCTTATACTTCGAAAGAGATTGTCTATTTTGTACACGAAGTGCATCTAGTTTTTGCCGTAACCCTCTAAACATTTATGCACATGCTATGTGGGTGAAATGATGATAACATGCCAACTTTCAACATTTTCAGAGTTCATTTTGGATGCTTTTGAATTTTAGGGTCTTATCGCTCAAAAAAATCAGTAAATGCATGAAAAATAACAAATGAAGTCAGAAAGGGTTGAAAATTGATTATGTGGCTTTGAATGGTGCATTTTGAACACACAAAAAGTCTGGAGTTGAAATAAGTTCAAATAAATGAAATCCCTTTGTAACAGACGAGTTTTTGCCCGAAACCCTGATACTTCGAAAGAGATTGTCCATTTTGTACACAAAGTGCATCCAGTTTTTGTCGTAACCCTCTCAACTTTTTAGTACAAGCTATGTGGGTAAAATGATGATACCATGCCAACTTTCAACCTTTTTAGAGTTCATTTGTAGTGCTTTTCAATTTCAGGGTCATTCAGCTCAAAAAATCAGTAAATGCATGAGAAATAACAAATGAAGTCAGAAAGGGTTGGAAATTGATGATGTGGCTTTGAATGGTGCATTTTGAACACAGAAAAAGTATGGAGTTCAAATAAGTTCAAAAAAAACGAAATCCCTTTGTAACAGACGAGTTTCCGTATGAAACCCTTGTACTTTGAAAGAGATTGTGTGTTTTGTACACGAAGTGCATCTAGTTTTTGCCGTAACCCTCTCAACGTTTATGCACATGCTATGTGGGTGAATTGATGATACCATGCCAACTTTCAACATTTTCAGAGTTCATTTGGAATGCTTTTGAATTTCAGGGTCTTATAGCAAAAAAATCAGTAAATTCATGAAAAATAACAAATGAAGTGAGAAAGGGTTGAAAATTGATGATGTGGCTTTGAATGGTGCATTTTGAACACACAAAAAGTCTGCAGTTGAAATAAGTTCAAAAAATGAAATCCCTTTGTAACAGACGAGTTTCCGTATGAAACCCTGATACTTCGAAAGAGATTGTCTGTTTTGTACATGAAGTGCATCTAGTTTTTGATGTAACCCTCTCTACTTTCTTCCACATGCTATGTGGGTGAAATGATGATACAATGCCAACTTTCAACCTTTTCAGAGTTCATTTGTAGTGATTTTCAATTTCAAGGTCATTCAGCTCAAAAAAATCAGTAAATGCATGAATAATAACAAATGAAGTGAGAAAGGGTTGAAAATTGATGATGTGGCTTTGAATGGTGCATTTTGAACACAGAAAAAGTATGGAGTTCAAGTAAGTTCAAAAAAAATGAAATCCCTTTGTAACAGACGAGTTTCCATATGAAACCCTTATACTTCGAAAGAGATTGTCTGTTTTGTACACGAAGTGCATCTAGTTTTTGCCGTAACCCTCTCAACTTTTATGTGCATGCTATGTGGGTGAAATGATGATACCATGCCAACTTTCAACATTTTCAGAGTTCATTTGGAATGCTTTTGAATTTCAGGGTCTTATAGCTCAAAAAAATCAGTAAATGCATGAAAAATAACAAACGAAGTCAGAAAGGGTTGAAAATTAATGATGTGGCTTTGAATGGTGCATTTTGAACACACAAAAAGTCTGGAGTTGAAATAAGTTCAAAAAATGAAATCCCTTTGTAAGATACGAGTTTCCGTATGAAATCCTGATATTTCGAAAGAGATTGTCTGTTTTGTACACGAAGTGCATCTAGTTTTTGCCGTAACCCTCTCTACTTTCTTGCACATGCTATGTGGGTGAAATGATGATACCATGCCAACTTTCAACCTTTTCAGAGTTCATTTGTAGTGCTTTTAAATTTCAGGGTCATTCAGCTCAAAAAAAATCAGTAAATGCATGAAAAATATCAAAGTATTATCATAAAATAAAATGATGATGATACTATGAATTTCAGGGTCTTTCAGCAAAAAGAATTATCATAAAATAAAATAAATAAGTAATTTCAAACAAAATAATATAAACTTTAATAAAATATATAAGTAGAAACAATATAAAATAAAATTTAATAACATAAATAAAATTTATGAAACTAAAATTATCAAAGTATTTTCTGTTCAAAACATTATAAGCAACCTCTAAAATTTATTAAACTAAAATTATATAAAATTGATGCAACTAAAATTATCAAAGCATTTTCTATTCAAAATCATTAATATCAAAAAGAATTTTCATAAAGAACTTTTTTTGTTAGAAACTTTAAGAGCAAAAAGAATTATCATAAAATAAAATAAATAAGTAATTAGAAAAAAAATAAGTATTTTGTTGTAAGTAGAAACAAAACAAAAAAATAAAGCAAAAAAGAAAACAAAAAAAACTGGGAATTTTTTTTGCCACCTACTGGGCCACAACGGCCTGAATACGACTAGAAACCCATCCATGGGCCAGGATTCAGGCCCGTAAAAGGCCCACTAGGCCCATCAAGCATAGCAGTCACAATTAGGCCCGTAAACCTGCAATGGAGAGGAGCTCGAGAGGGGTGCGGGAGTGGGGCTTATAAACCACTGCGCGCCCCTCTCTACTAGCGAGGTGGGACTAAACTCCCACCACCACCCCGCTGTGCAAGGCCTTTGGTCCCGGTTGGTGGCACCAACCGGGACTAAAGGGGTGCATTGGTTCCGGTTCGTGGCACCAACCAAAACCAATGCCCCCCTTTAGTCCCGGTTGGTGCCACCAACCGAGACCAAGGGCCACCGCTTCCCGCCCTTTGGGCTGCTGAAAAGAGACCTTTGGTCCTGGTTGGTGGCACGAACCGGGACCAAAGGTCTCTTTTCAGCAGCCCAAAGGGCGAGAAGTGGTGGCCTTTGGTCCCGGTTGGTGGCACGAACCGGGACCAAAGGGGGGTATTCGTCCCGGTTGATGCCACCAACCGGGACCAAAGGTCCTACTATATAAGCCCACACTTAGAAAATTTGGCAGTTTCATCGCCAATTGCCTCGTGGCGACGCCGAGCTCATCGACGCCGCCAGGCTGCCCCGACGCCGTCCACCGCCCCTGCCGTCGCCCCCGACCGCGCCGTCGCCCGTGCCTCGTCGTCGCCGTCTCCGTCGTCGTCGCCGTCGCCGACGTCGTCCCCGAGCCCGCGCGCCCCTGCCCTCGCCCCCGACCGCGCCATCGCCGTCCGCCGTCCCCGAGCCTTCCTCGTTGCCGACGCCACCTCGCCGTGAGCGCCGCCCTGTTCCCATGCTTCTCCCCCCTGTAATGGCCCCGTCGCTGCCACCGCGCCGCCGCCCCTGCCCTTCACTGCCGCCGCGCTCCGCCCCTGCCCTGCGCGGCCGTCGCGCGCCGCCCCTGCCCTTCGCTGCCGCCGCACGCCGCCCTTGCCATGCCGTGCCGCCTCCCCTGCCCTGCATTTTTATTTCATAGCATTTTTTTCATAAATGTATTTTTTGTATTTGTGTGTGTATGTGTATATATGTGTGTACATGTTCATAGCATTTTTTTCATAAATGTATTTTTTGTCAATTTATGTATATGTGCATATTTTTAAAACAATTGTGTATGTATAGGAAAATTTATGTATATCTTTTTGTGCATATTTTTTGTCAATTTATGTATATGTTCATATTTAGAAGAAAAAAGGAGTGGAAAAAGAAGGTTAGTGCATTTTAGGTTAGTGTAGAGGAAAACATAAAATAAGGAAAGGAAGAAAAGTTTTATATATCTAGCTAGGAAAGGAAGAAGAAGAAAAAGAAGGAGAGGAAAATCGAAAATAAGAATAGGAAGAAAGGAGAAGAAGAGGAGAGGAAGAAGAGGAGAAATAATAAGTAGAGGGAAAAAAAGAAAAAGAAGAGGAGAAGAAAAAAGTAATAGAGGAGAAGAAGAAAAAATAGAAAATATTATATTTTTTCTTCTTCTCTATTCCTTTCTTCTTCTCCTCTTTTTTTCTTCTTTTTCTCTTCGATCTTCTCCTCTATTCCTTTCTTCTTATCCTCTTTTTATTTATTCTTCGTCTTCTTATTTTTTTATCGGGTATGTCATTGTCGATATACCCCCTCCCCGATAACATTATTTTCCCATGTATGTATGTCGTCGTTGTCGATATATATAACTCCCTCCCAAATAACTTCGACATGAGGGGCGGTCGATATATATACCCCCTCTCGACCGTGATAACTTATACCACGGGAGCACCCCCGGCCCTCTCGCTCGACCAAAACTCTCGAGGACACCCAAACCCTAGAAAAAACAATGTCGGTCTCCTACCCCCTCCCGCCGTGCCCCTACCCGATCGACAAACTCTCTTGAGGCCACCCAAATTTACCAAGTTAAATGAGCGTTGTCGTCGAGGCCACCCCGAACCCTTGAAGCGTTGTTGAGGCCACCCCAAACCCTTGAAGCGTTGCCGAGGCCACCCCAAACCCTAGAGAAGCGTCAAGGCCATGCCACTAATATGATTCCTTATTGTGCTTAGCTAGCTAGTTCTATGTTTGCCACTAATATATCCATTTGTCATGTTTGAATAATAATTGCCATGTTGTAAATATTTGCAGAAACTATGGACCCGCACCCCCGAGACGAAGCAACAGAAGCGGTGTTGGGCGAGATAATCGCACATGGAAGTGATGCCGTCTTGTCGTTTCTCAACGTCACATGCACCGATGGTCTGGAAAGACATGATGAAGAAGCAGGTTACGATGATGATCAAACAATGGAGGAGGAAGGACACCGTGAGGACGGCTCCGGTGACCGAATGGAGGGGGAAGGACACCGTGATGACGGCTCCGATGACCGAACGGAGGGGGAAGGACGCCGTGATGACGGCTTCGGTGACCGAACGGAGTCCGGCCAGGTATATATGTATATATTAATTAATTAAGCATGTGCTGACTATAGCTAATTGATGCATTAATTGTTTTTGGTATGTACACATATTAACTCTCTTCTTTTTCTTCTTTTCTAGCCCTCCGGATCGAGCAACACTTCGGTAACGAGACGAGGCCCGAAGAGAAAGTTGCGCACGGATGAAAGGTACACGATCGTTGAAATTGATTGCACTGGCCAACCGATTGAACCCCTCCGGACCAAGCAAAAATTTAATGCTCACTATGGGGTTCTAGCTAGGGACATGATCCCGATCAACATCAAGCAATGGTTGAAGCCTAAGGACAAAGACTCTTAGGTGTCTTATGTCAGCGATAGGTAGAAAGTTGATATTTTGACCGCGCTGCAGGAAAATTTCACCTTCCCGCCAGAGGAGGATCCGGAGAATCCAGTTAAAAAGCCAATGATCAATGCTTATGCTCTTAAGAAGATGGCTGAGCTATTCAGGAGGTGGAAGAATGAGCTGAAATCATCATTTGTCGACCAAGACAAGACTCCAGAATTCATCGGCTGATTTGAGAAGATCAAAGATCAGTGGCCCGCATTTGTCCTCAAAAAGAAATCTGAGAGAGCAGCGAAGATGTCAGCGACAAACAAGAAAAATGCTACAAAGAAGAAGCATCACCATCACACGAGGTCAGGTGGCTACCTGAAAGCCCGGCCGTTGTGGGACAAGGCTGAGAATGACCTCATTGCTAAAGGGGTCGAACCAGAGACGCGACGCTGGCCAGATCGTTGCAGGACATGGTTCTTCGGGGTTGGGGGAAAATTGGACCCTATAACAGGGAAGTGCGTTTGGACCAACGAGCAGCTGAACACACCCATCGTGAAGCTTCATGATTATATCGAAAAGGCGCAGCAAGGGACATTCATTCCGGACAGAGAGAACGACGAGCTCACAGAGGCCCTCGGGAATCCTGAGCACCCCGGACGCACACGAGGCACGCCAGGCTCCCTTTCGTGGAAGGCTGGATGTCCCGACGCAGGAGGTTACAAACGTCGGGGGAGGAAGAAGAAAAAGGAGCTAACCCAACTACAGGCGCTGCACGCAAGGGTACAAGCGCTAGAGGAACGAGACGAGGCCCGCAGCGCGCGACCTGCCGAAGCTGCTACACCCGAAGCTACCCCGCCATCTTAGCGAAGAAGCAGCGTGGCTTCCACGGAGCTGCTTCAGGAGCCTGTCTTCCCGGCTCCTTCTAGCTACCCCGTGGATGCTATCACAGAGTCTCAGAATTGCCACCTTATGATGCAGTGGATGGATTTGAAAGTCAAGGCGGCTGTTGGCTCTGTTGCACCTCCTGAACCTAGCGCAACTTTTCACTGTCGACCGATTACAGAAGGATATGCTAGGGTGATGGTCGATGAAATCACATAAGGATTTGAGGACCTCCAGCTTGACCACCCTACGGGTGACGGGGAGACTCGGCTGGGTTCTTTTCTGAGACTCCATGCCTATGGCGGAAGGATCTCATCAACCTTCTGAACTGGATGCCTTCGCCTCCTCCTCCTCCGGCGAGTCAGGGCACTCCGCCTCCTCCACCGCCTCCTCCTCCGGCGAGTGATCAGGGAACTCAGCCTCCTTCTCCGGCGTGTGGCGGCACTCCGCCTCCTTCTCCGCCTGCGTTGGCGCGCCTGAGCAGCCACCAGCCTCCTTCTCCGGTGCATGACGGCACTCCGCCTTCTTCTCCGCCTGCGCCGGCGCGCCCGAGCAGCCACCAGCCTCCTCCTTCTCCGCCTCGCCAGCAAGGGCGGAAGAGACCCGCTGCCGCCCTGGCTGCTCCGGCGCGTCGTAGTCCTTCTCCTTTGCCTCATAAGCAAGCATGAAAGAAGACAGTCGCAACCGCTCCGTTTGCTCCAGCGTCTAGCAGTACAGCCAGAGGCAGGCAATATAGATTCGGTCCACCTCTCAAGCCTCTAGAGAAGTTACCATACGAGAGGACCGTGGAAGAAAACGCGAAGATCGTGGAAAAATAAGTGAATGACTTCTTTGAAGGGGTGAAAGCAAAGAGACATCCACCTCCGGAGGAGAAGGTAGACCGGGTGAAAGCAAAGTGCACACTCGATGCCCCACCAAAGTCTCCACCGAAAACCAACTATGAGCGCATTACTGCAAAGGTATATATCGAAGCAGAGCGGTCGGGAAATACTATCAGTGATCGAAGGTTAGTAGAATGACGAGTTGGGAAAAAAATTGCCCAGCTCGGCGAACAAGCGGACCAATCGTGCCCCTTGCTCAAGGTGTCTAGCGATATCGTCGCTAATGATCCGGGGATGGTGCCCGGTTATAGCAATCTTGAAGATTACCTGCCTGACGATGTACATTATGATTTCTTGGAGGTGGAAGAACACCAATACCATTACGGGAAGCCTCTTGTCAAAGATGAAAAATCTCTAACAACGATGATGCGAAGATTCCATGATTGGTACATGGAAACCTGCAGAGAGTTTGGGGGGACGAATACTTTGTATCTGGGAGTTAAAGAGGAGCACGACCTCGTTGGAATTGATTTGTTGACTGTTCCATTTGAGGAGTTCTTCTAGTGGTTCAATCAAAAGGCCCTCGAGAAATTAACGGTCACCTGCTACTGTCTGTAAGTACTACTTCTGTCATTAAGTCTCTATATATAGCTCAGCTCGTTCATTGCATGTATATATGATTATCCTCACTATATTATGCAAATTGAAGATCGTCGAGTGCAGAAAAGCAGAAATGTATGATATTGGGTTCATTAACACAAATCTCATAGATAAATTTGAGGTTGAAAAGAACGCAGATGATGCTGAGGCCAACTTGCTCTAATCATTGATAGTAAATCAAAACAAAGATAAAATACTCTTTCCTTACAACTTCGAGTTAGTGTTACTGTCTTGTGCAAATTCAGTTTCCCTTATTACTCGAGTGAGGTTATAGTAATGTAATTGATGAGTTACGCATGCGTGTGCAGCTTCCACTATATTCGCCTAGAGATTAAGCTTGAGCAGGGACTAGTAACTGTCTTAGACTCGAGACGAAAATCTCCCGAGACCTATGAGGACAAGACTAAAATGCTCGAGAAGTAAGTTCAATCGATCATTATCGCACCATATCAGTAACTTTTTGTTCATTTCCTGATATCAAGTAATTGTTTCTTTGTCTTGCAAGGTTTGGAAAGTATTCACTGCACAAGCTCCGAGACTGCCGGGGGAGCTGCGATGGACATACCCGAAAGTAAGTAGTACTAGCTAGCTAGTTCCGCGCATCTCGATCCCGTTGATTCTAGCTAATTTCATCAATGCCATTTATAATGCTTCATTATCAGTTTGATTGACCTCTATTTCTCGTAAAGTGCTTGTGTCAGGAACAAGGGAATGATTTCTGTGGATACTACGTGTGCGAGTTCATATACAATGCGACTTGCAAAGATAAGCGGGGCTACTCTAAAAGACAATTTGATGTGCGTAAGCAATAATATTCACAATTTCATTTTATTACACCATCATTTCTGTTGAGTTTCATTCATATATATGTATTAACCCCAGTCTTCAAATTAGACGTGGGAGATGCGGAATGAACTCCTACCAGAAGATCGCATGAAAGCAATTCAAGTGGAATTAGCGGGATTCTTTCTTGACCACGTCATCAATAAAGCCGGAGAATACCATGTGGAACTTGATTTCAGATGCTAGGGGATTGTAACAGATCTTACATATTGTATATGTATGTAGCCAGTAGCGTCGGATAGATAATACGAAAACTTGTTGTTCGACAAATCTCTCAGAGAAGATGTCAATCACTTCTCTCGGTATGCATGAAGAACTTCTGTACTTAATGGTTTCCTTCATTTTCTTACTAGCTAGCATGCCGAGGGCCTCTCTATACGTATAGTACGTAGCGTCGACCAAGCATGAAGATAAGAGAGGACACTTCTCTCTATTAATTAATTAGCTACCTAACGCAATATATGAAACACCTTAATTAACCATACAAAAACCCCAAATCCACCCCCCTTTTAGAAAAAAACAAAAATCCTAGCCCCTAGACAGCTAACGCGTGGATGCCTATTGGTCCCGGTTGGTGCCACCAACCGGGACTAAAGGCCCTCCTGCCTGGGCTCGCCACAACGGCCACGTGGAGGCCCATCTATCCCGGTTCGTATAAGAACCGGGACTAATGGCCAAGGGCATTAGTAACGACCCTTTAGTCCTGGTTCCGCAACCGGGACAGATGGTCCTCATGAACCGGGACAAATGGCCCTTTTTCTACTAGTGGAATACTAGCAACTAGCAGTGCATGACAACCAGGTGCATAACAACATAGCAAGAAAGTAAGCACTAACCAAGAATCATTACTGAAACAATGATAACCATATTTTAAACAAGCAAACATTTAATAAATATTCAAGTTCAAAACCATGCCTACTGCATGACTATCATGCAAGTGGGTATTGTGGCTTGCTTGGTGACGGAGACTCCAGGAAGAAGTGCGGTGAAGCCGCGGAACAAAACGTCGGACGATTTTCTCTCGGGGGGGCTGATTAGAGGGAAGGGCAAAATGGTCATTTTCACTGTGAAACCACCTAGTGAAAATGTTACCAAAAGATAGAGCTCGACGATACGAAGAACTGAGCATTGGTTTCACCTCAATCGGAGTTGCGGTTGAAAAGTTGTGAAGATTGGAAGAATAGGGACCAATCTGTGAAAATGACCAGAAAACATACTTTAGGCCGAAGTAGAAAAAGAATACGCTTTCAGAAAAGAGAAGACGTACCCTAGTAAAGCCGTCTCCACTTGCCACGTGGGATGAGGTGCCTGGGCCACTAGCGCGTGGGGCCCAGGGGCAGGGGCAGGGGGTCGGGTGCACGTCGTCTTCTTCCCTCTGTTCGCTCACGTGAGGAACAAAGGAGGAACGAGGCCAGGCAGCAGCACTCAGGCGAGGGGGCCGGCCGGCCGGCTCCGTCCATCTCCAGCCGAGCCGAGGCCACCAGAGGGTGCGGG
Source organism: Triticum urartu (assembly GCF_056163025.1). Classification (NCBI taxonomy): domain Eukaryota; kingdom Viridiplantae; phylum Streptophyta; class Magnoliopsida; order Poales; family Poaceae; genus Triticum; species Triticum urartu. Next base: position 468,694,524 of record NC_141874.1, read on the forward strand.
AGGCCATGGCGCACCCGTTTAGAGGGTAAGGCGGCGCCGGGGAGGAGTGGAGAGGAGGGGAGGTCGCGGCAACGGGAGGCGCCAGGACCTTCTGGCGGCGACGGCTCTCGGCGATGCGGGCTCTCCGGCGATGAACGGAGGAGATGGGGAGGCTGGTAGAGGTGTGGGGAGTGCGTTGGTGGAGTCGGGAGAGATGGAGGAACTCCGGATGGGGGGTGGCGACGAGGCGACCAAGAGGCACGGGCGGCGGCCGGACGAGGAGCATGCGGCCACGGTGCACTCCGGTGAGGGGCGAGGTGGTGGGGCAGCTTAGTGGGACGAGGACGAGTCGGTGGACATGGTAGGAGGAGGAGAGGAGGCTCGGGTTGGTCGGAACCAAGCCGAGGCCGAGGCGGCCATGGTGGACAGAGGCGAACTCCGGTGAGATGGGGTGGTTCCAGGGAGCAAATGAGGCGAGGGAGAGATGGTTGAGGTGCGGAGGGACTCGGGGTCCTTATATAGGCGTGGAGGAGGGCTCTAGAGCTCACGGACGAGCTCCCGACCGAGCTTTAATGGCGGGCAGAGGCTGGACGCGACATGGGCATGGCGCTAGCGGCGCATTTATGGCGTATCACGACGAGGCAGCGACGCAGGGCGATGCAGTCGAGCATGGGCGAGCTCCAGGACATGAATGGAGGTCGAGACGAGGAGGGAGGAGACGAGAACAGTGGTCGGAACAAGCCAGAGCACGCGTTCAACCATGATGCAAGCATGATCACCACGCGCACTGGCGCAGGCGGCGCTCTTTGGCATGGCCGACCAGGTCCAGTAGATGGACCGTCGTGTCCTCAGTCAAAATGAGGAAATAAATCGGTCCAGGGGCAAAGAAGAGATTTGCACTTAGCTCCAAAGTAAATCTGTAAGAAGGTGTTTGTAACTTCCCGTGGTTAAACCAGCTAGGTAACATGGTAAATAGTTTGTCTGATGATGATCACACACTAAGGTGATGCAGATAACCAAAAATCAGACCAAGAGGAGGACTTTAGATGAGGGTTGCTGTAGAAAGTGCAAAACTGGCCAGAATTAGGGATTTGGATGATACACTCACATACTAGATTGTCATGAGCTAAAATTTGGCACAGAGGTGTTATATGATGGTATGAAGCTTCTGTAACAATTTAATGCCATTTGGAAATACCAAAGTGGGACTTGCTTCACAAAGCTTCATTCTGGACAGAAACATGGAAAAATTTCATAGGGCAATTGGATTAACGAATTGAGCTAAAACTTGGTGGAGGGAGCTTATATTGATTGAAGAATGACCTATAAAAGTTTCAGCTTAAATGAAACAATATAAAATATATTTGCTTCACAAACTGAAAATCTGACCAGAAACTAAGATTTGGATCTGGGCTCACATGGATGAGTTACATGAGCTCATATTTGGTGTAGAGTCATGATAAGATCATATAAAGGACTTTGCAAAATTTCAACTCATTTAGATATGTCTAGCTTATACTTCCTTCACAATCACTTCCCTCAGACAGGAACTTTGAAAAATTTCTCAGGAATATTTACTAGGCAAATTGAGTTGAATTTTGCCACAGGTCAATTATTTGGACAGGAAAAGATGTCCAAGTAGTTTGGTGTCAATCAAGCAAATATAAATAGCACTTCCTTTGCAAAGTGCCATTTAGGACAGAATAGGAAAAGAATTATTGGATGCTTATTTTTGAACATGGCAATGAAATATTTTGCCATATCTGAGGAATATATTACCCAAACAATTTATGAGAATTATTTGGGATTTTAGGAGTGACAGAAATATAGGTTGCTTCACAACCTAGGGTTTTAAGGGTTATTCCTTTATAAGAAAAGGAATATTCCCATCAAAAGAATTTTGCGCTAGGTCAAGGATGGAAATGACATGATATTGGGATTATGATGAGGGTGACAAGCCACTATAAAACCTAGGAAGACATGATCTTCCCAAGTTTCAGAACCACATAGCCACGGAAAAGCAAAACAAGACCGGAAATCCAAGAAAATCAAAGGAAAAAAGAAAAGAGCAAAAATCCAGGCTGTTACAAACCTTCCCCCTTAATGAAATCTCGTCCTAGAGATTTGGTTGCTCAGGGATAAATAATCTTTCTGACTTGAAGAAACCATTTCCAACTAAGGTTTCTTTTATTCATTCTTATATAATATTTCCACTGAATTGGATCTGACTAACTATCTTGATCTGGGGTGGTTTGCTTTGTTGTATCTGACATTCTGATAGGACGTACCACATATGTTCCTGTTTATATGGACTCAAATTTTCTTTCATATCTGTTGGCTGAGCTGGCATCCGAAATATTATTTTTACGGACATACATGTCCTTCCTGATATTGATCCTTGCTGGAAATGTTATTCTAGTATCGAGTACAGAGAATATTCCATGGAGTTGGGGAACATATCTTCCCGTGGAACAAAGAATCTCTTCTATCCAGGCATCGGATTCCTTGAATATTGGCATGCCTTCTGGTTCCAAAATAGTGATGTGGATCATATCTGTTTTTGCTAACGGATGCTGACATCTTGCATGAGTTTTTGACTTATCTTGACTGGCTTCACAATCTTGAGTATCCAAGTTGTACCAAAGGTTTGACTGTCGCTTGTCGTGACTGATAGAAAAATGCACCATCTTCTAATGATAAGATTTGCAGACTTGACTAGCGATGATCTTGGCAAAGAATCTCATCCACACAGGCTATTCTTTTAATTGCTTCGCCTATGCGAGAGATAACAATCCTCAAAGTATATGTTTTCAACTGGATTCTTCATTTTTGCCAGTATCTCCCTGGGAATAACAGTCTGTGCGATGTGCCATCACGGATGTTGAGGTGAATATATTGAGTTGTCCATGAGTCTGACTGGAGAGACTCGGGTATTCAATGCTGACAATTCTGAGCATACTGTGGACTGAGCTGGTTGCCTCGCTATGCTCTTTGCTTGGGTTGCCGTGGAATCAGACGGTCTTGGGCATCCACATTTTTTACATAATAACCGGCATACCTATATTGTTGGTCTTGCTCTTTCATTATTACTTTCTTCATCTGGATCCTCAGCTGAAAGAGCAGGGCCTTATATATATATATATATATATATATATATATATATATATATATATATCCTTGATTATTTTCGCGGCCCTGAGTACTATTACGTACAATATCTGGCAATCATACCTTGGTTTGGTTCATGTTTTGAGCCTCGGTATATTTATCCGGCTCACGTGTGGTTATACAGATCTCAATACTGTTGTGGATTATGCTGGACAGTGACAGGGTTAATAACATCATATTGTTGGATGTGCGGGACCGATTTTGATAATCACTACCAAGATTATTGTCTCAATGTTGTCTTTCCTTCAAGACTTGTTGATTATGGCATCACCCACTGGTTTTTGTTTCTAGAATAACCGGTGAGGTTGTCGGATGTGTACCGTGAATTCTTCCTTGTGCGAGAGACTTTCATGGACTTGGCAGCATATTGAATGAACTAATATCTGATTCTCGAGGCATACCTTTGTCCTGACTGATTTTTGATTCAGACCAGATTGTCGCAGATCTGCCATTTGGAAAACACTGTCATATGCTAAAAATTCATAATTTAATGTCTTGTATTAGTGTCGTACAAAAGAATACTGGGTAGCTTGCGTTCGGAAACCACCGGGGTGTCGTGCTGAGGAAGACTGGGTGGCTTATGCTCGAAGCCTTCGGTGGATATCTTTTTGAGGAAAAACGGGGTATCGTACCTCATAAGCTTCCCCCCCTTAAAGACTTTGCTAGGGAAGACTCGGTACCTTATGCCAGAAGCTTTTGTAGTATTTTATTGAGAAAGCTGAATATCTTGCATGGGAATCCATTCATACCCTATCTATGCAGACTGGGAACCTTGTTTTGTATACTTCGTCAATAAATTGTGGAGAAGGACGGGACTGATTTTCTTGGTGAATGGAATGACATATATATTTTTGTCAGTCCGGCAGCTGATTATTGATATGACAAGAATTTTCTGACTATCCTTACTGAATTCATTGCGTATTTGGACTTACTTCTGGGTGTCGTAGTGCCTTAATTGTGACTTATGGCACATTCAATCATTGTGCATAGCCCATAGCTTTGACTTGAAATGCACGGTTGATCCAATTTTGTTCTCTTGCTGATTTAATCATTGCTGCAATAAAATGCATCTCTGGCAGGTACTTGTTGCTGAATGTCTGATCAAAATACCATTTTTTATCTGGACAGATGTTTGCAATACAATGTTGTTGGCTGAAAAACTCATTGCTTTTAACCGAATTTCTTGGTGTATATCTGTACTGGTTACAGGTCCTTCTGATCCGGTGTCGGTCGAGGAATAATTTCCATAAGGGGGTAACACCGAGGATTCAAAACAAAGAAGCATGAGAAAACAATTTATTGCAACAAAGCACACAACAAACAAGCTATAAAGCTGCTCCACACAGGCACACACAAGCATGATGCTACAGCAGATGCACAAACACTACACTAAGGATTACATCCTACGCTTGAGCAAACGCTCACGAACTGACAAAGAAGCTAAGGGAGTAGCGAGTGGAACCTCTGACTCTGAAACTCCGGATGGACGAGGCGGACGATCTGGAGAAGCTAGCAGAGACCGAGGTAAAGCGACACCAAGCAATCTCCTGGCCCAAATGGCGTCTCGGACTAACTCAGAAATAAGAAGACACTCGGCCGTCATGTAACGAGACATGGCGAGGATAGCCGAGTCATCTTGAGGGTTAACGGAGGGAAATTGGATTCGCCTAGGATTTTCAACGATGGTGGGATAATATTGATAAGCACGGTTCTCTTGCACCATGCTCTCTTGATGACGAAGACCAGTGACCGCCATCTACGCATGAAATAGGGGTTAAGGGTAACCGAAATAATACTATATGCAGCAAACAAATGCAACAACCAAATGCAGCAAGCAAGGGCAACAACCAGACCCTATACTACCATTTTCTAACGTTCCAGCGGACTAGGACGCTCTACAGCCAGACCTGCTCTGATACCAAGCCCGTGGCACCCCGGCTCAGAGAAAACCGGAACGCCCCGTATTCCAGCCCAGAGATCGAGGTGAAGCCTTCTGGAATACGGCACTGCTTAGTATAGAAAACCAGCTCTCTATTACAACACGAATATGAATACAAGGGTTCTGATATTACAATGAATAACATCGGCACAACGACACTACGCCAACCACAGTTGCTCTATACAAGCAGCATAACAACTCGAAGGAGCGGAACAACTACTGGCAGCGGAACAATGAACGATGATGATGGACTCTAATCCGCAGGGACTCTGGCTGGAACGGTTATCCTAGCTGATGAACACAGGAACAACAGCAAACAAGCAAGCAATCCAGGCATGACCTGCAAACTGGCATGACACGCCAGGTCAGTACATTGAATGTACTTGCAAGCTCACAATAACCAGAAGCATTCAGGACAAACAACATCATGGCAATTACAGGTTAAGCAGGAATTATCATGAGATCAGCAGAAAAACATGGAATGGACAACATGAACATAATACTGCTAGAACCATAAAACATGGCATGGACAACATGAACATAATACTGCTAGAACCATATGATCATGGCATGAATAACATGACCAATATACTGCTAGAACAATATGATCATGACATGAACATATAAATCTGACGATACCAGCATGCAACATGATGACACTACATGCACCATTTATTCTGCTCGGGTTACCTCGTAACCAAACGTGATCCTCCCTGTGATCCCAACCATGAACAACACTTGGTCTCAAACCATGATCCTTCCGGCGATCACAACCATGACCAATACCTGGCCTCAAACGGTGATCCTTACGACGATCACAACCAACTTATCTCATCATCGAACCGGGGTTGTTATAAGCACATTATTATTATTCTTACTGTTGACTCATAGTGTGACCAACTACGAACTGGGCCCTTATCCACGGGCGCGGCTACCGATAGATTTAATATACACTATGCAGAGGTTAGTACACTATACCCACACTACGAAACCCATGGCCTCGCACTCCCATTCGGGTGGACCAACGGCGTTCCGACAAAACCGATCTACTGCCATGACACTCTCCCGGCCACTCCAACTCACTCCCCACTGGGCTAGTCCTGGGTGGCCCCATGTCTACCAAAGACACAACGACCACCGTCGTGGCCAAAATGTCCCTCACGGGGACCGTCCCTCACGCGGACCGGATCCATAGTAACAACAACAGGCACACAAGGTTATGTCTGCTTACCAAGCCAGGGTACCGCACGCCCATAACCTTCCCTAGTTGGAGGCACCGGCGAGAGGCATGATAACAGACCTAGTTAGGACCTTCCCATATAGGTAAGCGTGGTTGCACTGGTCAGTTCGATATGGTGGCACCATGACTCAGCCAACAGTTGTTCAAGTTCAATTTAATCCAGTTAAACTTGAATGCAAATATGCTGAGCCATGATAAAATACATGATGCAATTACAATGCATGAGCATGATATCAACATAATCATGATAGAACCACATAACTATCCACCATATCAACAATGAATCATATCCAACTAAGCATGTCATATAGACTAGCATGAACATCATAAGTACATACTTCTCCAAAACATAGCATGACCACTAGCATCAACAATATATATCATGCAAGAACATATCAACACTGCCATCATGCAAGCATTTAACCAACTGGATGCAATGGTTCAAGCATAACAACGATACTCGGGAAAGACGGCAGTCATGCACCGAAGACCATTACCAACATCAACATGTACTACTAGCAAGCATAAGCATATGAAAGGAATACTAGCAACTAGCAGGGCATGACAACTAGGTGCATAACAACATAGCAAGAAAGTAATCACTAACCAAGAATCATTACTGAAACAATGATAACATATTTTAAGCAAACATTTAATAAATATTTAAGTTGAAAACCATGGCTACTGCATGACTATCATGCAAGTGGGTATTGTGTCTTGCCTGGGGTGATGGAGACTCCAGGAAGAAGTGCGGTGAAACCGCGGAACAAAACGTCGGACGATTTTCTCTCGGGGGGGGGGGTTGATTAGAGGCAAGGGCAAAATGGTCATTTTCACTATGAAACCACCTAGTGAAAATGTTACCAAATGATAGAGCTCAATGATACGAAGAAGTGAGCGTTGGTTTCACCTCAATCGGAGTTATGGTTGAGAAGTTGTGAAGATTGGAAGAACATGGACGAATCTGTGAAAAATTTATCACCAACGGGTCCCTGAGTGGATAAGGCAGAAACAGATTTGAGAAAATACGCTTTCTGACTTAGAAAACGTACTTCAGGCCGAAGTAGAAATAGAATACGCTTTCAGAATAGAGAAGACGTACCCTGGAAGGGGGAGGGGGTCGGGCGCACGTCATCTTCCTCCCTCTATTTGCTCAGGTGAGGAACAGAGGAGGAATAAGGCCGGTCGGGAGTGCTCAGGCGAGGGGGCCGGCTGGCTCCGGCCATCTCCGGCCGAGCCGAGGCCACTAGCGGGTGCGGTAGGCCATGGAGCACCCGTTCAGAGGGTAAGGCGGCGCCGGGGAGGGGTGGAGAGGAGGGAAGGTCGCGGCGACGGGAGGCGCCAGGACCTTCTGGCGGCGACGGCTCTCGGCGATGCAAGCTCTCCGGCGATGAAGGAGGAGATGGGGAGGCTGGTAGAGGTGTGGGGAGTGCGTTGGCAGCATCGGGAGAGATGGAGGAAATCCGGATGGGGGCGATGAGGTGACCGAGAGGCATGGGCGGCGGTCGTACGAGGAGCACGCGGCCACGGTGCACTTCGGTGAGGGGCGAAGTGGTTGGGCAGCTCTGTGGGACGAGGGGAGTCGGTGAACATGGTAGGAGGAGGAGAGGAGGCTCGGGTTGGTCAGAACCAAGCCGAGGGCGAGGCGGCCATGGCGGATAGAGGCGAACTCCGGCGAGATGGGGTGATATCCAGAGAGCAAATGAGGCGAGGGAGAGATGGTTGAGGTGCGGAGGGACTCGATGACCCTTATATAGGCGCGGAGGAGGGCTCTAGAGCTCACGGACGAGATCCCGACCGAGCTTTAATGGTGGGCAGAGGCTGGACGCGACACGGGCATGGCGCTAGCGGCGCATTTATGGCGAACCATGACGAGGCAGCGACGCAGGGCGATGCAGTCGAGCACGGGCGAGCTCCAGGACATAAATGGAGGTCGAGACGAGGAGGGAGGAGACGAGAACAGTGGCCGGAACAAGCTAGAGCACGCGTTCAACCATGACGCAAGCGTGATCACCACGTGCACTAGCGCAAGCGGCGCTCTTTGGCGTGGCCGACCATGTCCAATAGATGGACTGTCGTGTCCTCGGTCAAAATGAGGAAATAAATAGGTCCAGTGTCAAAGAAGAGATTTGCACTTAGCTCCAAAGTAAATATGTAAGAAGATGTTTGTAACTTCCTATGATTAAACCAGCTAGGTAACGTGGTAAATAGTTTGTCTACTGATGATAACACAGTAAGTTGATGCTGATGACCAAAAATCAGACCAAGAGGAGGAGTTTAGATGAGGGATGCTGTAGAAAGTGCAAAACTGGCCAAAATTAGGTATTTGGATGATACACTCACATACTAGATTGTCATGAGCTGAAATTTGGCATAGAGGGGTTATATGATGGTTTGAAGCTGCTGTAAAGATTTCATGCCATTTGGAAATACCAAAGTGGCACTTGCTTCACAATGCTTCATTCTGGACAGAAAATTGGAAAAATTTCACAGGGCAATTGGATTAACTAATTGAGCTAAAACTTGGTGGAGGGAGTTTATATTGATTGAAGAATGCCCTGGAAAATTTTCAGGTTAAATGAAGCAATATAAAATATAGTTGCTTCACAAACTGAAAATCTAATCAGAAACTAAGATTTGGAGCTGGGCTCACATGGATGAGTTACATGAGCTCATATTTGGTGTAGAGTCATGATAAGATCATATAAAGGACTTTGCAAAATTTCAACTCATTTGGATATGCCTAGCTTATACTTCCTTCACAATCACTTCCCTCAGACAGGAACTTTGAAAAATTGCTCAGGAATATTTACTAGGAAAATTGAGTTGTATTTTGGCACTGGTCAATTATTTGGACATGAAAAGATGTCCAAGAAGTTTGGGTCAATCAAGAAAATATAAATAGCACTTCCTTTGCAAAAGTGCCATTTAGGACAGAAAAGGAAAAGAATTATTGGAGGATTATTTTTGAACATGGCAATGAAATATTTTGCCATATTTGAGGAAGATATTACCCTAACAATTTATGTGAATTATTTGGGAATTGTAGGAGTGACAGAGATATAGGTTGCTTCACAACCTAGGGTTTTAAGGGTTATTCCTTTATCAGAAAAGGAATATTCCCAACAAAAGAATTTTGGGTTAGGTCAAGGATGGAAATGACATGATCTTGGGATGACGATGAGGGTGACAAGCCACTATAAAACCTAAAAAAACCGAAAATCCAAGAAAATCAAAGGAAAAAGAAAAGAGCAAAAATCCAGTCTGTTACAGATATCATTATTATATCTTATTTATTTTAATGCATCTATATACTTGGTAAAGGGTGGAAGGCTCGGCCTTTTGTCTGGTGTTTCGTTCCACTCTTGCTGCCTTAGTTTCCGTCATACCGGTGTTATGTTCCTTGATTTTGCGTTCCTTACGCGGTTGGGTGTTATGGGAACCCCTTGACATATTGCTTTGAATAAAACTCCTTCGGCAAGGCCCAGCCTTGGTTTTAACATTTGCCACCCTAAGCCTTTTTCCGTTGGGTTCCATGGACTCAAGGGTCATCTTTATTTTAAACCCCCGGGCCAGTGCTCCTCTGAGTGTTGGTTCAAACTGGGCGATGTCCGATGCACCCGGGCAACCAGGGTCTATGCCAACCCGACGTCTGGCCCATCTGGTGTGCCCTGAGAACGAGATATGTGCGACTCCTATCGGGATTTATCGACACATCAGGTGGCTTTGCTGGTCTTGTTTTACCATTGTCGGAATGTCTTGTAACCGGGATTCCGAGACTGATCGGGTCTTCCCGAGAGAAGGAATATCCTTCGTTGACCGTGAGAGCTTGTGATGGGCTAAGTTGGGACACCCCTGCAGGATATAAACTTTCGAGAGCCGTGCTCACGGTTATGTGGCAGATGTGAATTTGTTAATATCCGGTTGTAGAGAACTTGACACTTAACTTAATTAAAATGAATCAACCGCGTGTGTAGCCGTGATGGTCTCTTTTCGGCGGGTCTGGGAAGTGAACACGGTCTTGTGTTATGCTTGAACGTAAGTAGTTTCAGGATCACTTCTTGATCACTTCTAGCTTCTCGACCATTGTGTTGCTTCTCTTCTCGCTCTGATTTGCGTATGTTAGCCACCATATATGCTTAGTGCTTGCTGCAGCTCCACCTCACTACCTTCTCCTACCCATAAGCTTAAATAGTCTTGATCTCGCGGGTGTGAGATTGCTGAGTCCTTGTGAGTCACGGATACTTCCAACAGTTGCAGGTGCCGATGATGCTAGTGAAGGTGACGCTACCGAACTCAAGTGGGAGTTAGATGAGGATCTGGGTCGTTACTACGTTTCGTTTCCTGATGATCAGTAGTGGAGCCCAGTTGGGACGATCGGGGATCTAGCATTTGGGGCTGTCTTCCTTTATTTTGGTTCCATAGTCGGACCTTTGAGTGTATTTGGATGATGTATGAATTATTTATGTATTGTGTGAAGTGGCGATTGTAAGCCAACTCTTTATCCCTTTCTTATTCAGTACATGGGATTGTGTGAAGATTACCCCTTGTGCAACAAAACTACCAGGCGACTATGCCTCTAAGTCGTGCCCCAACATGTGGGAGATATAGCCGCATTGGGGGTGTTACATAACTGATCACATAGCCCCTCACTCCCTGGTCCGTCCTGGTGATCCGGACAGCCCAATGGCGGCTGAGGTATGCACGGGGTCGGGTCCTGCCGACATAGAACGTAAAGCAAATGGAAAGGTAATCGCAGAATTTCAAAGAAAATATTACAAGACATATTGTTCTCCTGAAACCAAACACGAGTTTAACACCTCCACAAGGCATGGTGCATAAACTGAAACAGGAAAGGAGCTGCCAGCAAGTCATCCCTGGACACCGCCGCCGCCTGTAGGGGATGCTTCTCCTCCAACGGCGCCTTCTTCGCCTGTGCCACCATCCGGAGTTGCAGGATCAGCAGCACCACCGATCGAGGGCATGGGAGCAAAGGCGCGGAACCTCTTCAGCAGGGCCTCCACCTAACCCTTCACAGCTGCAGCAGTGGCCTCGTAATGCTCGTTGTCCACGGGCTCCAGCAGCTCGTCAAGGCGGGCAACAGGATCATGGAGATGGAGGTGGCTGAAGACGCGTGTCAGCGCGACCATAGAAGGAACGCGGGCTTCTTCCTCTGCCATGGGGCTGATACCGCTCACGACGTCCTCAAGCGCATCAACCATAAAAGGAAGCAGCTGGGTTGGGCCCTCGTCGCTGCCGGCCAGCGGCTCATCCAAGCCCTTCTCGTAGAGCGACCGCAGCGCCGTCCGAGACCTCTCCTCGAGGAGCTTGAAGGCCGTGCAGTCCTCAGCCAGGACCTTTGCCTTGGTGTCAAGCTCGGCCTTCTCCGCCCGCGGCTTCTGCTCCAGCTCCTCCAGCCTGCTGCACTCCGTGGCCTGTGCCTTCGTCAACTGCTCCAGTTCGGCGTCGCGATCCTTGACAGCGTCCTCTCGGGCCTTCATCTTCTCCTCCTCCGCCTTGCGGCCTCGGGCTTCCGTTGTGCGCTCCCTCCGCATGGTCTCCAGCTCGGCCACCAGCGACCGGCAGCAGTCCTGGGCGGCCTCGGCATCCTTCAGCGCCACCTCGCGGGCAGCCATAGCCTGGGCGACGGCCTCCCTGTCCTTCGCGGAGTCCGCAACAGCCTGGCTCAGCGTTGCCCGGACGGACACATCAGAGTGAAGCCATCCAGAGACCAGCTCTAGGCACCCGGCCACCAGGCGACGATCGGTGTCTTAAAGATCTTCTCGCAGCAGGGCCATCGCAGAAAGAGAACGCTCTAGGACGTCAGGAGAGGAAGAGGAACCCGGAGACATCAATGTGGCAGGGGGAGGTGGAGGCGTTGTCGTCACCATGGCCTGGGAGACCAGAGGCTCCTGAGCCTCGGGGACCCCAGCGCCCGAACAGGACGTTGGCACCTCCGGAGCCAGCAGGGCCACAGGGGCTGGCTCCTCCCGAGGATGCTCCACCCAGCCTCGCGAGGATGATCGGGCTGGAGAAGCACGAGTGCCGTCGCCGCCCTTACCCATGAGAGGGGTGTGGCCGCAGGAGGTGATCTGGGCTCGAGCAGTACCACCTCGTCCTCCCTTCTCCTCTTTGCCGCGGGCATCGGCCTGGTTGCACAATGAAGAAGCGTTAAGGACGAGCAGCAAAAGCCAGAACAAGGCAGGACAAGAACACTTACTGGTCCACCACGACATAGTCCCTCCGCTTCGTAAGCTTGAAGCCGGAGAGATTCATAGCCCGAGGCGCGGGCGCACGGGCTCCAGGAGCAGAAGCAGGGGCAGTAGATGGACCGGAAGCAGCTCCAGGCGGCGGCGAGGCAGGAGCGTCGTGCCGGGAGAGCAGCGCAGACCTGCCCTTCGTCGGAACCGCGGGCAGCTCCCCCCTCTCCAGGAGGATGTCGGCCTCGTCATCATCGTCAGGAAGGAGGCGGAGGATGTCGGCCTTGCGGAAGGGGGAGGTCTCCCCCATCCCCTCGGGGGTCGCCTTTGGGTCGCGCCCCTTGCCCTCCTCCTCTTCCCCGTCCTCGCCGGAATCGCCAGAGGACACGTCCACCGTCGTCGTTGCCACCGGGACCACTGGGGGCGTCGGCGATACCAGGCCGCGCCCGTCAAAGGTGGGCATGACTGCCACGACCTCCGCTCCATCCTTCCGAAGGAACAAAGGGATGTGGGCATTCGGTGGATACTCCTGGTCGTCCCCGACCAAGATGCGGAGAGCCACAACCAGCTCCTCTTTAGACAAGGCCTTCGGGCTCAAGTGAAGCTTGTCTTCTCCATCCCCGAACATCCACAAGGGGCACGAGCGCGCCTGGAGAGGATCCACCCGCAGCACCAGGAATTCCCTCAAGAGCATGGCCCTCGTTAGCTTAACTGCCTTCACGTTGCCCGGCCACAAGTTGGCGCTCATCTTCTCCAGCACCAGCTTCGCCCGATCGTCCGTAAGCTTCGCGCAGGACCACCCCTCGTCAATCTGGGGCATCTCCGTTGGCAGCTTCAACCATGGGTGGACACACTTGGCATCCATCATGACCCACTTGCTCCTGAAGCCATCGACCTTCTTTCTGGCCTTCGAGATCGCGTTGGCCTTGCCGGCTGCAGCAAAGTTGGCGCACCCTGTGGTGTGGCTGTCATTGATTCGGAGGAAGAAGAAGTGACGCAGCAATGCCACAGATGGCATCACCTCGACATACACCTCACAGTAGAAGGCAAAGATCGACAAGAGAAGAACGGAGTTGGGATGGAGATGGAGATGGAGGGCCTGCAACCTATAATGTTGGAGGACGAAGAAGAAGAAGTCGGAGAAGGGAGGAGCCAAGCCAGTGACGACATTGCTCATGAAGAAGGGGTAGAAGGAGCTCTTTGAAGCCTCCGGCACGGTGGAGCCAACCCGGAGCTCGGTCTTCCCCTTCTCGTTGTTTTCCCCCGCCGTCAGCAGGCGTGTGGCGGAAAGGTTCTTCTCCGAGACATTAGGCGCATCTAGAGCCGGCTCGTACCAGGCAGAAGGCGAAGCGGCCTTGGCCTTTCGGGGCGCCATTGGTCAGAAGCTCGAAGGGGGATTGAAGTAGATCTGGGGATTTCGGAAGCAAGGAGCGAGAGAGGGGATCTGGAGCAAGACGAAGGCAAGCGTTGCCCGCTCCGGCCTTTTTGTCAAACGGGCAGTTGCCGAGGTAGCATGGGGAAGCGGAGACGCCCACGTCCAATCAATCGCCACGCACCAACCATGGCCGCAGGCTGTTGGGGCCCGCGGCGCTCCGCACTTGCACTTTAGCTTCGCCTCGAAGCCATGCCCGAGCGCGCCTTGGGCCTGGGGGTCCCCAGACTTGCCTGCCTGCGTCCCACGGCGTGGCTCCACCAGCGGCCCTGTACGGCCCATCTTCACCAGCAAACACTCAAGACCCTCGCGAGGGGCCAAGCCTCGTGAGGCAGACGACGCAAGACCTCCTCAGGGGCTGCTTCACCAGGCTGGCTCGCGAGGGGCGTAGAGATCAAGGCAAGGGACACCTCGCGAGGTTCCTGTGACGCAAGCCATGACGACTAGGCCAGGCAGGCTCCAGTGTGCGCAGTGTCCTTATTTCCTCTTTGGTGCTAAAGTGGCAAGCGCAGGCAAGGAGTCCCCAGGCATTAGGCAAAGGTATCCATATCGGTGCAACAAGAGCAAGACCAGCATGACAACAGGACTGAGGTCACCGTGGAGCCCAAGGCGGCGTCACCACCAGAGCCTTTGGCAGGCGAAGACTACTTTTTTCAGGATAACTTGTACTAGTTTTCCCCCTTCAAACAGGCCGTTGTGGGATCCCTTCCCTCCTAATATTTGGGAAGAGGACCCAGACCTCTATATATAGGACTAGCCACCACCATAGAGAGAGGGGAGACCCGGATCATCCCAAACCACACAAGTTCACCAAACGCAAGAACACCTCTCCTCAGGAGGCTGTTCTTCCCTTGCAACTATTCATCCTCAGCCCAAGAGGCAATCCACCACACCACACTGGAGTAGGGTATTACACCACAACGATGGCCCGATCCAGTATAAATCTTGTGTCTCTCGTTCTTTGGGTTTGTCGAGCTAGGCCGTGAGATCGTGGAGTGTGCGATCTAGAGAGGGGGAGAGATCTTTGTGCGCACCCCGGTGTTCGAACCTCAAGGGTTTTGCTGGAACCCGAAATCCGACAGAGATGTGTGATGTTACCATGTATGTCTCCCACTGGGTTCTCATGCAAGAGCCTAGCTATGTGTGGATTCCTAGACAAATAGAATAAATGTGAAGAAAGAGAAAGAGAGAAGGTTGAAAAAGTAGTAATGTTATAGCTAACCTTGTAGCCCACACTACAATATGAGTGACTATAAATGATGTCTATACAAGACATGGCAGTTTCTTATAGCCATCAGCTGGCTATACTATTAACCATGCTCTTAGTAGGTGACCTTGCGCTTGGCTCTTCGCCTCTTCCGGAAGTCGATTGAACTGCTGGCAATCGGACACCAAATGAACTGTTGCACGTCCACCGCTTGTAAGCAAAAGTTTCTCCTCGTGCTGCAAGCCACCGCGCACGCATTGGCGAGGGATAAGGCGTAGTAAGCAAGCCTCTCATCTTTCTGCGAGTTGCCGCGTGTTGGCAAAAGGATGAACAAAGCTCATGTAAAAAAAGAGTGGAAGAACATAGATTCCCGACGACAGACAAGGACAAGGAACCTCGTGGTGGAGCGTCTGCACTCATAATATTTTATATTATTCAGCAAGATAAAATCAACCAATCATCTCCACAGTAGTCAGGAAGAGTACGAAACATGGCAGCCCACTGTAGTTACATCATACTACATGGCTAACCTACGCTATCACCATATTTCTTTGCCTCCGTCCGACACCTAGATCTAGTAATCCGGCAGCCCGTATCACTTCTTGCTCCTCGTCTCTCTCAAAGTGTGGCGGGCTGGTGTTTTTGCCGCCTATTGAGGTCGGTTAACTCATCACATGTTAGCGACATGCTAAGAGCATTCTAAAAAAATTACTGTACTCTATTGTTATGCCAAGAAGAGGAAGCGCTTTGACCGATGGACCAAACGAGACAGGCGTGTCATGCCGTGAGTGGGTCCAGTTTCTTGTTTTGAACTTGTTTGGTGTATTAGTAACACTTGGTTTTGACTACTGATAAGATTTTATATAGGGCTTAATGTATTCTTCGAGGACGCCTTTGACTATTGATAAGATTTTATATAATTTGAAAATTATATCATTCGAAGACCCTTTCACGTTCTGTTTAAAAAAAAGATCCTTTCACGTACAAATTTGACTTTATGCTTTGAGCAACTTGCATGTCCTATACTGCTCCTGTTTGGTTACTCTAACTTAGCTAGAGGTTAGACTAACTCATGACTAACCCTGGACTAACTATAGCCAAATAGGTGTTTGGGTGATAGGGTTAGATTGACAATAAATGCACTAGATGGAGAAAGAAAAGTGATTTTTTGTGGGCCCAATGAGAACTATCTCCAATTAGCATCTCTTGGGTGGGATAGTGTTTTTTGGTGGGTTCGGTGCAACTTGCTCCAATTTAACCCTCATGCTTGGATACTTTAGGGCTATTTGAGACCCAACTAGCTCAAACTAACTCTAACCCATGGATCCAAACATGGCCAAAGTTAGTCTCTGAAAGCTCATTAAGCCCTATATACATGGACATACGGAGTACATGATACTAGCAAACGCTCACCATTAGTAGTAGTTCATTGGTTGTTTTCGATTTTTGATTCAGTTGCTGTGCTGCTACCATCTAATACTCGCGTGTGGTTGTTTCTGGAGTAAAGATTTGACTGCTCACTAGTCATTACTACTGCAGTGCAACGACCGGGGTGAATCTTTCCCTGCCGTTGTGCACTCAATATTGCTGCATGGCAGGTGGAGCCAGATGAAGGATGTCCCACATGTCGGCGAAACGAAGTTCAATTGTTTCTGGCATTGTTATCAATCCTTTAGGATTTGTTTATATGTACGCATAATTTTAATGAAATTCTAGTGTGATGCTATGAAGGTTTCAACTTTGGTTCCCGCAAGAAAAAAGGTTTCAACTTAGGACTCATGTGTCCTATTGCCTCAAGATTATCTCGTTACAACATTCCATAAAATACAAATGAAACTACCATGGCTGCTAATGCATCTCAATGGTTCGCGGGTCAGTGCCAATATTCACATCACAACTGAAGACAAAGCTGTGAGAAGGTGTACAAATAAAGAAAAATATATAATTGATTGATGCTGTTCGTAGGCATGGCTCCATTTCCTAGGCACAATGTTCATTGGTTGGCAGCTAGTTTCACCCAGCTCTGTAGCCAAAAAAGAGGTGTATGGGGGACACCACAATCCGATCATTTTGTGCAGCTCCACTAAAATCGAGCTGACCATCCCTATTTGCAAACATATCCAGTCAGTGTGATTACAATAATAGTGGAACTAGATGATGAAACATAACACACACAAATGGAAGCCGATCACCTCTGCGATCTCTCTTTAGGACTAACAACTTGTTGGAGAAGATTAGGCACGGGGTTGGATGAGGAGGATAGAAAAACCAATCTCCCTTTCTGCAGGCCCACAGAAATGTAAAAATGTTGCCCGTGTGACATTTTGGCATAACTTCACAAAACACTCTTAAGAAAAAAGTGATTTGTGTAGTTCACCAAAAGGTCGCAATAGCAACGAGGTGAAATGGATAGCCCTGTTTGCAAAAGGAGGTAGAAAGGAAATGATTATTGCCCAATAACACGAGTTGAAGACACATACGCCAACAAAAAATAAGAATATTCCATGTAATAAGGGAAAGATAGCAGCATGATGGTTTATCAAAAATGGGTTCAGGACAAGATTGCAAGATGGAAAGTACGCCGGCAGAGATACGTTTTAAGCAAACAACTAAAGAAGATCCACATGCAGCAACATGGGAAGATGGGCAGTGGAGCAAGGCCAGAGGAAGCTGTACCTGAGGGTCGTCGGGATGTTAGTAGGAGGGTGCCGGCGGTCGGGATCTACCCATACTGCGGCAGCGAGCAAGTGGAAAAGGCCCTACCGCGTCGTAGCTTGGTCAGAGAGAATGGCGGGTACCGCAGATCGGGACGTGCTGCCTCAACGCCGTCGAACGAGGAAATGATGCACATCCTCCCTTTCCGTCGGCGGACGGGATGCGGCCAGATCATAGACCAACAGTGAGAGAGAGAGGCCACCGCCGCCTTGTATGAGATGGTGTGATGAGAGATAAACCCCGGCAGGCAGGCCCTATTGTATATAGTGGAGCGGATTTTTCCATTTTCCCCATGATAATCGTTTTATATTCTGTACATGCCATTGAGGAATATATAACTTTATTTAATACTAACGCGTCAAGTCGAACTTTGTTCCGTCCAGGCGTGGTACCCGACCCTTGTTCGAGTAAACAACCGCTACACGCGTCAAATTATCACGTGGGCTGCCTTTTCGTACAGAAACGAACTCCACCGTGTAGCCGCACGGGTGTGGCCGGGAATGAGACGTGAGTACGTGGGTCCTACGTGCACCTCCTCTTTAGGTGCAGGTAGGTACATGGGTGGGTGTGAGAGAGATGGTTTGTGTGAAACAGAGGCAATATGTCGATGATATCTCAAACAAAAAAACGTAACATGCGCAATGTGTGTGAAACAGAGTCATGGATATATCATATATAGAGGGAGCGGTCCATGAGAAGAGAGTGGAGGGATCATCGGCGTGAGATACCGATAGAGTCGAAAACAGGGATGAAGTGTGTGGATGCACGATCGATAAAGAGTGCCATCGAATTTGTGTTTGCCCACGTCAAAGATACAAGGCGGCTAACCTACTGGAATTTGAGAGGGAAGAGGTGCAGTTTTTCTCCGTGGCATGGATACCTACCTACAACGTTCGACTATCGGTCTATGGGGGGGAGGGGGAAGAGACCTAACTATAGAGAGCTAGATCGTCTAGTATATGTGTGGAGAAGGAGAGAGACCTAGCTATGTATTGAGGGAGATCGATCGGAATCCATGCATATATGTAGCAAAGGAATAAGGTTGGGAGAAAGACAAAGGTAGAGTGTCGGAGGGTTGGTGGTGGAGTGGCATCTCACAAATGGTGGGAGAGGTCTGCTAGAAAAACGGAGGGTACGAGTGCAATATCAATAAGAGAGGGCCGGGGATGTGTGTCTGTCTATGCACGTGCGTGTGAGAGATGGGTCGAGAGGTATGCAAGGATGATGAGGGGAGACGATATGGTTGTGGTAAGCATACGTAACTACACAGGAAGATCAACCATCGTGTGTCCGAGAAAGGGAGAGACATAACTAGTGAGGTAAGTCTATCAGTGCGTGGGGAAAACGAATTATAGTCGACCTGGCTATATGTAGGTAGATCGGTACGTATACATGCATGCATGTGTTAGAAGCAAATAAGGTCTGGAGAGACAGACAGGGGGAGAGGGTGCGGCTAGGAGGTGGTGCGAGAGGCCTACCATGTCGAGGGGGAGGAGTGTGCGAGTATGAGATCGATGAAAAGAGGGGCGGGAGTGTGCACCTGCGTGGAACCGTATTGGAAATAGGGGAGCATGGACGGTGAGAAGAGAAGAGGGGAAGTATGTGTTCGTGGTAGGCACACTTGGCTAGAGATGTATATCGACCGGTGTGTGCTGGAAAGAAGGAGCCGTGGGGCCTACACACACCACGGGTGAACGACCTAAAGAGAAATAACGAACGTGTGCGATGGAGGGAACGCTGAGGGAGGGTGAGAGGGAGGCAGGCGTGTGCATGCATGATAGAAAGTTAGCGCTAGCTAGCTACAAAGAGAAGAGGATCGTGAAGGTGTAAAAGACGAACATAGATCATAATTCATTATCAAATAGTGGAAACAGATACTTGAAGAAGATATCATAATGTAGAACATTGATTATAATTTGGGCTAATGTGTGGCTTTTGCAGCTCAGGGCTAAATACTTGTCATAATGTAGGGGGCGGGCACTATAATATGTGTGATAAACACGGTGTATGTATGGAACATGGTTTAGATTATGAATATCTAATTAGTACATCAAAATGTACTATTATTTGGAATCAACATCAAGTGTATTCAAAAAATTAAATTCGAGTTCATATAGTACACATAGTTCATATCTATCTCTATAGTAATCATGTGGTGTGTTGTTAAGGTAATACATGAATGATGGTTGAAGTTGGCAACAATCGTGATTGTAGATTCTTATTGAAATAGAGAAACAAATTCAAATTTAGTTCGAATTGCAGCGGTAGTATAGACATTTGGAATGCACTAAAAAGTTGGTATGCGTAGGTTACATGCATTATACAGCCAACAAAAAAATTTAATTGGACATAACATGGATTCATAGGTTTGAATAGTATTTGTATAGTAAAACGGGACAAGACTCTCTCTTTGTGTGGTGTGAATAGTTTTATTTTTTTCACTGAGGGAAGTGCAAATTGATTTGGTACGTACTAGTACAACATTACACGTTAGGCTTGTCCCTAAATTCCACACGTGCCTTGTTATATCCCGAAAATTCAGATATCGTGCTCCCAAAACTGGCGCCTTCACAACCCGCGCCTTGCCATCCCCAAACTACAGCACACGTGAAAACTCCCTCCAGCTGCCAAATCCCGACATGTGAAATCCCCCTTCTAACCCTGAGCCAAAAGGGCCGCTAGTTCAAATCGGCGGGGGTACTTTTGTAACAGACCCTACATTTTGGACAAGTGCGTCCGTAAGTCATTGTTCCCTCGTCCCATCGCCTCCTTTACGCCATTCGAAATCCCAGGCCGCCATAACCTCTCCGCTCCAGCCGCGAAACCCCATCCTCCTTCATCCGCCACCTCACCGCTACCCAGCCGGAGCCTCTTCCCCGACGACGTTGTCCACCTCAACAGCTCGATGTCCTCATCCACCTCCCCGGTTCAGCCGCCCCGTCCTCCACCTCCAAGGAGCTGGTCTGACGATCGCCTCGTCTATCGTGCCTGCTCCATCCCCACAGC
This sequence comes from Triticum urartu, assembly GCF_056163025.1. NCBI lineage: Eukaryota > Viridiplantae > Streptophyta > Magnoliopsida > Poales > Poaceae > Triticum > Triticum urartu. The sequence continues at coordinate 468,715,410 of NC_141874.1, forward strand.
GCCACCTTAACCTGCTCCACCAGAACCGCAGCATCCTCACCAACTCCTCGGACGAAGCTAAGGCCTACTCGGCACCACCAACGAGATTGTACACTCATCACATCGCACATTCTCCTTAACTCGACCTCCCGGCGCCGACGCTGCTCCATCCCAGACCCCCATGGAGCGGCTACCTCCAAGCCAGTGTCATGGGTGACATCTCCAAGACGACTCTTCCCCACTGCGAGGCCCCTTCAGCGGCGGAAGCCATACCAGCTCTCGCTCGCTCGCTCACGCTACTACTGCTGCTCCGACTCTCGCTCACTCGCTCACCCTGCTGCTGCTGCTCCCCCCTCGCTCGTGATGCTGCTCTGCTCTGATTTAGCTACACTTCAGTCGACTGAATCGACTTTTAGGTCGGTCGTTTTTCAGGGGGGAGGGGCTCGCCGGAGTTAAGGAAGAACCACCCGCAGGGGAAGGGGGGCTCGCCGGAGAGGTACCCCACTATCTATCTTAGGGTTCAGGGTGGGGCGGTGGTCCCCGGCGCTGGGGGGCGGTGGTGGGGCGGTGACGTGGGGATCGCCGGAGAAAAAGATCAGTGCGTGGGAGGGGCTAGAGGGCTAGCTAGGGTGACGGCGGAATGGCGGTGGAGAGTTGTTTTGGGGCGGCGAGGCAGCGGCGGACCGACGGTGCGGAGTTTTTTCGGGGCGGCGATGTGGTGCGGGGGGCGGCGGTGATGCCGGGGCTGGCAGCTCAGGGCGGTGCAGGTTGAAGATGAACTGCAGGCCCTCCCTAAAATACATGTGAAGTGCCTCTCTACTACCATTGCGTTCAATTTCGACAATAACATTCAGATTCCATAGTAGATTACAATTTCGACATTAAGTTCAGAGTCAACAATTTTTACCTCATCTGTTGTAGTCAGGTGGTTTTTGGTGATGTAAATTTTACATCTATCACTTTTTGGTAATGTATTTTACATCATCTATTGGAGATGCTATTAGAATCCCACTTGACATTAATGATGTCTGTCTTGTGCTGCTTCAGCCTTGACATCTTGCGGCTCACCGGAGCTTCTCCAACGACGGAGCGATCCATCACAATAGAGCAGTGCCCGAGACGTCGTCTACAGATTCCTCAGATCTTCCTCCACACCTCCGACAGCCACCTCTACCTCAACTTCTTCAGCAACCAACCCAATGATGCTGAGGTTGACACGGCTACGGCAAAGAGGTTGTACACTTGTTGCATCACTTATTACTTTACATTCATGTCGATCCATTAGGGCTATTTTGGTTCAATGAAAAAACATAGCAATAGAAAATTCTCCTACGACACTCTACTATTCAATTATTCATGCATTTTGTTAAAAGGAATGGAGCAAAACATCCACCTGGACCTACTTTCAAAATCCTGTGCATGAAAACCAGACCAAGTGCATTAGTGGCAGAATAACATTCTAACTGTACACAGTTTCATATGGTTTCACTTTATTTTGGCCATGTTTCTTTGCATTCCTCTGCTCTTCCAATTCCTGTGAAGCGAACACCCAAGTTGACAAAAATCCCATGTTTACAAATGATCTGTTTACCATGTGCATTCCTATCCTATTCCGGTGTTTTTCCTATCCCTGCGTTTTTAGAATCATGCAAGCCAAATGAGCCCTTACAGAATTACTTCAGTTACAGGTAGGTGTCGAAGGAAACTTTGTGTGGTTTTTCCAGCTCCTGCCGCGACGTCGTCCACCTCACCTGAGCTGCTCCATCGACAAAAGCATCCACCAAACCAGACATCATGACTCCCGACCGTCTTTCGCTGCCTCAAATCTCCTTTCCTGCCGTCGGCACCCACCACAATGGCATCACCATCATCGACTCAGTAGACGAACTTGAGGAGTACATAGGTCCACAAGAGAGGTCGCACTCTTTTGTTTCTGCTTATGTTATGCATTGCTTAAAATTACCTGCTAGTTTATCGTCCTGTTCACCTCTTAGACTCCAAGTCAGGTCCAAATTAATGTTCAAACTTGAGTTCTAAATTAGTTTTGGGGCACATATCGAGGCAACAATGAATAGTATCTCTGTCTAATATCTGGTTCACCTAGGGTATGCCTACGTTGTTCATCTTGTGTGGGAAACAAATAGTAAAGCAATCATCATCTGTCTTTTTATTAAATTAAAGCAATAATCAGTCTGCTATCATTATTTTTGGTTCCATCCACTGGTTGTTACCATCACTCTATATTTATGCATGCTCTCCTTACATAATCTCACCATATTTTTTCGTATGCATGTCAGATATGGTACACAATCATGATGAACATGTAGATAAAAAGAGAATAGTTTTGCATGGCAATACAATGCCATGCAGACATCGCTCCGTGGTGGGTTCTATGGCAAACCCTCCCCCTCCCCAGATTGTAATCCAGAGGATGATATCTATTCTGTCGTGGATTTGTCACGGCAGATGTCCTGGTGTGAGGACTTAGTCGTGAGGCCAGCACATCTACGTAGTAGCTTGAGAGGGGTTGAGCGGGACGAGAGATGCGAGATTTTTACCCAGGTTCGGCCCCTCATGGTGAGGGTAAAATCCTACATCCTGCTTCATTGATATTGATTGTGATGATCACGATTACATGGGTGCTCTATCTCGAGAGCCATTGACTTGTCTGTCTAAAACTAATTTGTGAAAAACTTGTCCCTCTTGGGGTGCCCTATCCCTCCTTATATAAGTTGGAAGGGCGGGTTGAAGGAAATATGCCCTAGAGGCAATAATAATGTTATTATTTTATTTCCTTATATCATGATAAATGTTTATTATTCATGCTAGAATTGTATTATCCGGAAACATAATACTTGTGTGAATACATAGACAAACCAAACGTCACTAGTATGCCTCTACTTGACTAGCTCATTAATCAAAGATGGTTATGGTTCCTAACCATAGACATGTGTTGTCATTTGATTAATGGGATCACATTATTAGGAGAATGATGTGATTGACATGACCCATTCCATTAGCTTAGCACCCGATCGTTTAGTATGTTGCTATTGCTTTCTTCATGACTTATACATGTTCCTATGACTATGAGATTATGCAACTCCCATTTGCCGGAGGAACACTTTGTGTGCTACCAAACGTCACAACGTAACTGGGTGATTATAAAGGAGCTCTACAGGTGTCTCCAAAGGTACATGTTGGGTTGGCGTATTTCGAGATTAGGATTTGTCACTCCGATTGTCGGAGAGGTATCTCTGGGCCCTCTCGGTAATGCACATCACATAAGCCTTGCAAGAATTTCAACTAATGAGTTAGTTGCGAGATGATGTATTATGAAACGAGTAAAGAGACTTGCCGGTAATGATATTGAACTAGGTATTGAGATACCGACGATCGAATCTCGGGCAAGTAAAATACCGATGACAAAGAGAACAACGTATGTTGTTATGCGGTCTGACCGATAAAGATCTTCGTAGAATATGTAGGAGCCAATATGAGCATCCAGGTTCCTCTATTGGTTATTGACCGGAGACGTGTCTCGGTCATGTCTACATTGTTCTCGAACCCGTAGGGTCCGCACGCTTAAGGTTTCAATGACAGTTATATTATGAGTTTATGAGTTTTGATGTACCGAAGTTAGTTCGGAGTCCCGGATGTGATCACGGACATAACGAGGAGTCTCAAAATGGTCGAGACATAAAGATTGATATATTAGACGGCTATATTCGGACACCGGAAGTGTTCCGGGTGATTTCGGAGAAAACCGGAGAGCCGGAGGGTTACCGGAACCCTACCGGGAGAAGTAATGGGCCATATGGGCCTTAGTGGAGAGAGAGAGGGGCAGCCAGGGTGGGCCACGCGCCTCCTCCCCCCTGGTCCGAATTGGACTAGGAGAGGGGGGGCGGCGCCCCCCTTTCCTTCTCCCTCCCCACTTCCTTCCCCCTCCTAGTAGGAGTCCTACTCCTACTAGGAGGAGGACTCCTCCTGGCGCGCCAATAGGGGCCGGCCGGCCTCCTCCCCTTGCTCCTTTATATACGGGAGCAGGGGGCACCCCTAGACACACAAGTTGATCCACGTGATCATATTCTTAGCCGTGTGCGGTGCCCCCTTCCACCATAATCCTCGATAATATTATAGCGGTGCTTAAGCGAAGCCCTACGACGGTAGTACATCAAGATCGTCACCACGCCGTCGTGCTGACAGAACTCTACCCCGACACTTTGCTGGATCGGAGTCCGGGGATCGTCATCGAGCTAAACGTGTGCTAAAACTCAGAGGTGTCGTAGTTTCGGTGCTTGATCGGTCGGGCCATGAAGACGTACGACTACATCAACCGCGTTGTGCTAACGCTTCCGCTGTCGGTCTACAAGGGTACGTAGATCACACTCTCCCCTCTTGTTGCTATGAATCACCATGATCTTGCGTGTGCATAGGAATATTTTGAAATTACTACGTTCCCCAACAATGGTATCAAAGCCTAGGTTTTATGTGTTGATGTTATATGCACGAGTAGAACACAAGTGAGTTGTGGGCGATATAAGTCATACTGCTTACCAGCATGTCATACTTTGGTTCAGCGGTATTGTTGGATGAAGCGGCCCGGACCGACATTACGCGTACGCTTACGCGAGACTGGTTCTACCAACATGCTTTGCACACAGGTGGCTGGCGGGTGTCAGTTTCTCCAACTTTAGTTGAACCGAGTGTGGCTACGCCCGGTCCTTGCGAAGGTTAAAACAGCACCAACTTGACAAACTATCATTGTGGTTTTGATGCGTAGGTAAGATTGGTTATTGCTTAAGCCCGAAGCAGCCACGTTAAACTTGCAACAACAAAGTAGAGGACATCTAACTTGTTTTTGCAGGGCATGTTGTATGGTCAAGACATGATGCTAAATTTTATTGCATGAGATGATCATGTTTTGTAACCAAGTTATCGGCAACTGGCAGGAGCCATATGGTTGTTACTTTATTGTATGCAATGCAATTGCGCTGTAATGCTTTACTTTATCACTAAGCGGTAGCGATAGTCGTGGAAGCATAAGATTGGCGAGACGACAACGATGCTACGATGGTGATCAAGGTGTCGCGCCGGTGACGATGGTGATCACGACGGTGCTTCGAAGATGGAGATCACAAGCACAAGATGATGATGGCCATATCATATCACTTATATTGATTGCATGTGATGTTTATCTTTTATGCATCGTATCTTGCTTTGATTGACGGTAGCATTTTAAGATGATCTCTCACAAATTATCAAGAAGTGTTCTCCCTGAGTATGCACCGTTGCGAAAGTTCTTCGTGCTGAGACACCACGTGATGATCGGGTGTGATAGGCTCTACGTTCAAATACAACGGGTGCAAAGCAGTTGCACACGCAGAATACTCAGGTTATACTTGACGAGCCAAGCATATACAGATATGGCCTCGGAACACGGAGACCGAAAGGTCGAGCGTGAATCATATAGTAGATATGATCAACATAGCGATGTTCACCAATGAAACTACTCCATCTCACGTGATGATCGGACATGGTTTAGTTGATTTGGATCACGTAATCACTTAGAGGATTAGAGGGATGTTTATCTAAGTGGGAGTTCTTTAGTAATATGATTAATTGAACCTAAATTTATCATGAACTTAGTACCTAATAGTATCTTGCTTGTTTATGTTTGATTGTAGATAGATGGCCCGTGCTTTTGTTCCGTTGAATTTTAATGAGTTCCTTGAGAAAGCAAAGTTGAAAGATGATGGTAGCAATTACACGGACTGGGTCCATAACTTGAGGATTATCCTCATTGCTGCACAGAAGAATTATGTCCTGGAAGCACCGTTGGGTGCCAGGCCTGCTGCTGGAGCAACACCAGATGTTATGAACGTCTGGCAGAGCAAAGCTGATGACTACTCGATAGTTCAGTGTGCCATGCTTTACGGCTTAGAATCGGGACTTCAATGACGTTTTGAACGTCATGGAGCATACGAGATGTTCCAGGAGTTGAAGTTAATATTTCAAGCAAATGCCCGGATTGAGAGATATGAAGTCTCCAATAAGTTCTATAGCTGCAAGATGGAGGAGAACAGTTCTATCAGTGAGCATATACACAAAATGTCTGGGTATAATAATCACTTGATTCAATTGGGAGTTAATCTTCTAGATGATTGCGTCATTGACAGAATTCTCCAATCACTGCCACCAAGCTACAAGAGCTTCGTGATGAACTATAATATGCAAGGGATGAATAAGACTATTCCCGAGCTCTTCGCAATGCTGAAAGCTGCGGAGGTAGAAATCAAGAAGGAGCATCACGTGTTGATGGTCAATAAGACCACTAGTTTCAAGAAAAAGGGCAAAGGGAAGAAGAAGGGGAACTTCAAAAGGAACATCAAGCAAGTTGCTACTCAAGAGAAGAAACCCAAACCTGGACCTAAGCCTGAAACTGAGTGCTTCTACTGCAAGCAGACTGGTCACTGGAAGCGGAACTGCCCCACGTATTTGGCGGATAAGAAGGATGGCAAGGTGAACAAAGGTATATGTGATATACATGTTATTGATGTGTACCTTACTAATGCTCACAGTAGCACCTGGGTATTTGATACTGGTTCTGTTGCTAACATTTGCAACTCGAAACAGGGACTACAGATTAAGCGAAGATTGGCTAAGGACGAGGTGACGATGCGCGTGGGAAATGGTTCCAAAGTCGATGTGATCGCGATCGGCATGCTACCTCTACATCTACCTTTGGGATTAGTATTAGACCTAAATAATTGTTATTTGGTGCTAGCGTTAAGCATGAACATTATATCTGGATCTTGTTTGATGCGAGGCGGTTATTCATTTAAATCAGAGAATAATGGTTGTTCTATTTATATGAGTAATATCTTTTATGGTCATGCACCCTTAAAGAGTGGTCTATTCTTATTAAATCTCGATAGTAGTGACACACATATTCATAATGTTGAAACCAAAAGATGCAGAGTTGATAATGATAGTGCAACTTATTTGTGGCACTGCCGTTTGGGTCATATCGGTGTAAAACGCATGAAGAAACTCCATACTGATGGGCTTTTGGAACCACTTGATTATGAATCGCTTGGTACTTGCGAACCGTGCCTTACGGGTAAGATGACAAAATCATACATACAGATGTATGTGGTCCGATGAATGTTGAGGCTCGTGGCGGATATCGTTATTTTCTCACCTTCACAGATGACTTAAGCAGATATGGGTATATCTACTTAATGAAACATAAGTCTGAAACATTTGAAAAGTTCAAAGAATTTCAGAGTGAAGTTGAAAATCATCGTAACAAGAAAATAAAATTCCTGCGATCTGATCATGGAGGAGAATATTTGAGTTACGAGTTTGGTGTACATCTGAAACAATGCGAGATAGTTTCGCAACTCACGCCACCCAGAACACCACAGCGAAATGGTGTGTCCGAACATCGTAATCGTACTTTACTAGATATGGTGCGATCTATGATGTCTCTTACTAATTTACCGCTATCGTTTTGGGGTTATGCTCCAGAGACGGCCGCATTCACGTTAAATAGGGCACCATCAAAATCCGTTGAGACAACGCCTTATATGGTTTGGCAAGAAACCAAAGTTGTCGTTTCTGAAAGTTTGGGGTTGCGATGCTTATGTGAAAAAGCTTCAACCTGATAAGCTCGAACCCAAATCGGAGAAATGTGTCTTCATAGGATATCCAAAGGAAACTATTGGATACACCTTCTATCACAGATCCAAAGGCAAAACTTTTGTTGCTAAATTCGGAAACTTTCTAGAGAAGGAGTTTCTCTCGAAAGAAGTGAGTGGGAGGAAAGTAGAACTTGATGAGGTAACTGTACCTGCTCCATTATTGGAAAGTAGTACATCACAGAAACCAGTTTCTGTGACACCTACACCAATTAGTGAGGAAGCTAATGATGATGATCATGAAGCTTCAGAACAAGATACTACTGAACCTCATAGATCAACCAGAGTAAGATCCGCACCAGAGTGGTACGGTAATCCTGTTCTGGAAGTCATGCTACTAGATCATGATGAACCTACGAACTATGGAGACGCGATGGTGAGCCCAGATTCCGCAAAATGGCTTGAAGCCATGAAATCTGAGATGGGATCCATGTATGAGAACAAAGTATGGACTTTGGTTGACTTTCCCAATGATCGGCAAGAAATTGATAATAAATGGATCTTTAAGAAGAAGATTGACGCTAACGGTAATGTTACTGTCTACAAAGCTCGACTTGTCACAAAAGGTTTTCGACAAGTTCAAGGGATTGACTACGATGAGACCTTCTCACCCATAGCGATGCTTAAGTCTGTCCGAATCATGTTAGCAATTGCCGCATTTTATGATTATGAAATTTGGCAAATGGATGTCAAAACTGCATTCCTGAATGGATTTCTGCAAGAAGAGTTGTATATGATGCAACCGGAAGGTTTTGTCAGTCCAAAGGGAGCTAACAAAGTGTGCAAGCTCCAGCGATCCATTTATGGACTGGTGTAAGCCTCTCGGAGTTGGAATAAACGCTTTGATAGTGTGATCAAAGCATTTAGTTTTGTACAGACTTTTGGAGAAGCCTGTATTTACAAGAAAGTGAGTGGGAGCTCTGTAGCATTTCTGATATTATATGTAGATGACATATTACTAATCGGAAATGATATAGAATTTCTGGATAGGATAAAGGGATACTTGAATAAGAGTTTTTCAATGAAAGACCTCGGTGAATCTGCTTACATATTGGGCATTAAGATCTATAGAGACAGATCAAGACGCTTAATTGGACTTTCACAAAGCACATACCTTGACAAAGTTTTGAAAAGGTTCAAAATGTATCAAGCAAAGAAAGGATTCTTGCCTATGTTACAAGGTGTAAAATTGAGTAAGACTCAATGCCCGACCAATGCAGAAGATAGAGAGAAAATGAAAGATGTTCCCTATGCTTCAGCCATAGGCTCTATCATGTATGCAATGCTGTGTACCAGACCTGATGTGTGTCTTGCTATAAGTCTAGCAGGCAGGTACCAAAGTAATCCAGGAGTGGATCACTGGACAGCGGTCAAGAACATCTGAAATACCTGAAAAGGACTAAGGATATGTTTCTCATATATGGAGGTGACAAAGAGCTCATCGTAAATGGTTACGTTGATGCAAGCTTTGACACTGATCGATTCTAAATCGCAAACCGGATACGTGTTTACATTAAACGATGGAGCTGTCAGTTGGTGCAGTTCTAAACAAAGCATTGTGGCGGGATCTACATGTGAAGCGGAGTACATAGCTGCTTCGGAAGCAGCAAACGAAGGAGTCTGGATGAAGGAGTTCATATCCGATCTAGGAGTCATACCTAGTGCATCGGGTCCAATGAAAATCTTTTGTGACAATACTGGTGCAATTGCCTAGGCAAAGGAATCTAGATTTCACAAGAGAACCAAGCACATCAAGAGACGCTTCAATTCCATCCGGGATCTAGTCCAGGTGGGAGACATAGAGATTTGCAAGATACATACGGATCTGAATGTAGCAGACCCGTTGACTAAGACTCTTCCATGAGCAAAACATGATCAGCACCAAAGCTCCATGGGTGTTAGAACATTACTGTGTAATCTAGATTATTGACTCTAGTGCAAGTGGGAGACTGAAGGAAATATGCCCTAGAGGCAATAATAATGTTATTATTTTATTTCTTTATATCATGATAAATGTTTATTATTCATGCTAGAATTGTATTATCCAGAAACATAATACTTGTGTGAATACATAGACAAACCAAACGTCACTAGTATGCCTCTACTTGACTAGCTCATTAATCAAAGATGGTTATGTTTCCTAACCATAGACATGTGTTGTCATTTGATTAACGGGATCACATTATTAGGAGAATGATGCGATTGACATGACCCATTCCATTAGCTTAGCACCCGATCGTTTAGTATGTTGCTATTGCTTTCTTCATGACTTATACATGTTCCTATGACTATGAGATTATGCAACTCCCGTTTGCCGGAGGAACACTTTGTGTGCTACCAAACGTCACAACGTAACTGGGTGATTATAAAGGAGCTCTACAGGTGTCTCCAAAGGTACATGTTGGGTTGGCGTATTTCGAGATTAGGATTTGTCACTCCGATTGTCGGAGAGGTATCTCTGGGCCCTCTCGGTAATGCACATCACATAAGCCTTGCAAGCATTTCAACTAATGAGTTAGTTGCGAGATGATGTATTACGAAACGAGTAAAGAGACTTGCCGGTAACTAGATTGAACTAGGTATTGAGATACCGACGATCGAATCTCGGGCAAGTAAAATACCGATGACAAAGAGAACAACGTATGTTGTTATGCGGTCTGACCGATAAAGATCTTCGTAGAATATGTAGGAGCCAATATGAGCATCCAGGTTCCGCTATTGGTTATTGACCGGAGACGTGTCTCTGTCATGTCTACATTGTTCTCGAACCCGTAGGGTCCGCACGCTTAAGGTTTCAATGACAGTTATATTATGAGTTTATGAGTTTTGATGTACCGAAGTTAGTTCGGAGTCCCGGATGTGATCACGGACATAACGAGGAGTCTCAAAATGGTCGAGACATAAAGATTGATATATTAGACGGCTATATTCGAACACCGGAAGTGTTTCGGGTGATTTCGGAGAAAACCGGAGAGCCGGAGGGTTACCGGAACCCTACCGGGAGAAGTAATGGGCCATATGGGCCTTAGTGGAGAGAGAGAGGGGCAGCCAGGGTGGGCCGCGCGCCTCCTCCCCCCTGGTCCGAATTGGACTAGGAGAGGGGGGGCGGCGCCCCCCTTTCCTTCTCCCTCCCCACTTCCTTCCCCCTCCTAGTAGGAGTCCTACTCCTACTAGGAGGAGGACTCCTCCTGACGCGCCAATAGGGGCCGGCCGGCCTCCTCCCCTTGCTCCTTTATATACGGGGGAAGGGGGCACTCCTAGACACACAAGTTGATCCACGTGATCATATTCTTAGCCGTGTGCGGTGCCCCTTCCACCATAATCCTCGATAATATTGTAGCGGTGCTTAAGCGAAGCCCTGCGACGGTAGTACATCAAGATCGTCACCACGCCGTCGTGCTGACGGAACTCTACCCCGACACTTTGCTGGATCAGAGTCCGGGGATCGTCATCGAGCTGAACGTGTGCTAAAACTCGGAGGTGCCGTAGTTTCGGTGCTTGATCGGTCGGGCCGTGAAGACGTACGACTACATCAACTGCGTTGTGCTAACGCTTCCGCTGTCGGTCTACAAGGGTACGTAGATCACACTCTCCCCTCTCGTTGCTATGCATCACCATGATCTTGCGTGTGCGTAGGAATATTTTGAAATTACTATGTTCCCCAACACGGGTTACATGTGGAGTCCTAGTAGGACTAGGACTACTCTATTACAAGCGGAGTACTATTCTTGCTTCCTTCACAAGGGAATATTCCTTATGCCTTTCATATTAAACCAGCCCACCGTAACACGAGACAGCCTTACATGAAGCGCCTTGTGGGCCTCCGGGTCTTGTTGCTCCTCTGACCTGCCTGCCGGGTCACCAATGAGTCACTTGGCTTGGCCGGGTCATCAGTGAGTGGAGAGATCCGGGCGGGTCATCAGTGAGTCGCCAAGTCTAGCCAGGTCATAATTCCGGCCGGGTCATACTGCGGGGTATATCCTCGACATTAGCCCCGAGTTTTAATTTGGATTTATCCATGTTAAACTGATCCTACAAAATAAACACAACAAATTTGACAGGTTGTGCTTTGGGTTAAAAATTCTTGTAAGCCAGCACCTGATCATCCTTAAGTCCTTGTCATTTCCTTCTTCTTAGAAAATCTGGGTCAATAGACCCGCTTCATAATCAATTTTGCTAACATTGGTTTCTCACAGAAATATTGTGAAGAATAATTCATTTGAATCAGCTCCCAATGCTTAAAAATATTGTTCTTGAAATACTCATCTAATTTTCAGCCGGCTTGAAGATGTGGAACTTGCCGGTTTATCATTTCCAAAACTGACGGTTTGTAAATATTGATGGCACCGGATCATAATTGTTGCTAACATCAAGCTTAAAAACATACCTCCTTTATATGCATATCACTTGTAGCCCCCAAGTCTTAAGAAGGGAGTGTAGCAACGGCTTAAGAGTTGCTTCAATATAAATGTTGCAACCTTGAAGAAATCCAGGTTGTTCATCTCAATTACTAGCCAGAACTGAATATTCCACATATGTAGCCCCCAAGTGTCAGGTTGTCATGCTTGCAGCAACCTGGGACTTGTAATTGCCTTATGCTCATAAAAACTTCAACCAGTGTAGCCCCCAAGGGTCGGGTCATTATGCAATAATGAGCAGGGACTTTGTAGATATGATCATATACACTTGAACAACAATTTGTAGCCTCCAAGGGCTGGCTTAGTAAGATAATACTAAGATGGGACTTTATATATACTTCATTGAAAATAACATCATATGATGTAGCCTCCATCATGGGGCTTGAACCCACGACCACAAGGTTAAGAGCTTTGTATTCTACCAACTGAGCAATGAACCCTTCAATATAATGGAATAAGCACTGGTGTGTGCCGGTCCTAAACAAACGGTTTTTAACCCCTTTCCGCGACGACATTTGGAATTGTCGCCAAGTGAGTGTGTGCGATAGGGTGTCCTTCCCACACGACCCACAAATCGTCGGGGATAGGTCCTCCTGGGACCCAGGCTAGGGCCGTGTGCAATCGGGCAAGGCATCGAAATTCAATCATTTCGGTAGGTATGTACATCCCACACGGTAATCCAAGAAAATCATTTCCGTAGGTATGTACATCCCACACGGTAATCCGACAAAATCATTTCTGTAGGTATGTACATCCCACACGGTGAATCCCAGAAAAACATTTTCGTTCGTACGTATATCACACACAGTCAATCCAAGGAATATGTTTCCGTTCTTATGCACATCCTACATAGTCAATCCAGGGAAAATGTTTCCGTTCGGACGTACATCCCACACAGTTTTATGTGTAGGCTCGTGTCTGAAAGGTGTAACTATCACACACGGTCTTCCTTGGTTAACTGTTTGCTTTTATCAACTATATTGCACACGATTTGAGGAAGAAAACTGTGTGGCATTGGGCTATCCATCGCAAGCGCTTTTACTGCTAGAACCGTTTTCAAAGATCCATGACACATTTAGCAGTTTTATTAGTTTACAATTAATAATTCCAGTATTACATGAATTCACATTTCATATCGAACAGTTGTTTGCCAATTTCATATCAGGCACATAAATATATCATAACATCATAGTACGGTAGCTACATGAAAACAGCACAGTACAACATATAGCTAGTTCAACTTCATACGAACAATATATTCATTTCCCTAATGGAGATCATCCAAGCTCGTCTTATCCACCTCTACTTTCAGTTTAGTAAGAACCCTTTTTCACGGGCTAACTGGGAAAGTGCCTCCTCCTTCGCCAACACCATCTTGGCAAAGTCTGATTTAAAAACTCTGAGCTCATTCTCCACCGTCAACTTTTTATCCCGCATCTTGAAATATGCTTTAGTGTTGACATGACTTTATCTAAGCCTACGTGTGTTCTTTTCCTCATACATGCTCCAGAGCTTCGTTAGGCACATCTTCAAAGACTAAGCCACTGTTGATCAACCCACTCCAAGTAAGAACACTTTCGTTCATCCTATAATATTTAAAACTAGATTAGTAACAATTTTAGGGGAAATGGGTTTATAGCAACATAAAAAAATCACCAATGCTTATTTTGAAAAACTAAGAAACATGTTAATTATGACAAATCTTCTCAAAAAGATCAATGTGCAAATGAAATAATTGGTACTGAGACAACAACCAAATTCTGGAGCATCAGAAGCTATAATTAACTACAACGACGCTACAAGTTCTCACTCATGTACAATAAATAACAAATTGAACATTTTATGAGGATGGTAAATATAACTGCAATAGCATAGCGACAGTGTTTGGATGATAGCAAATTGATACTAACAAGTATGTACATACACAAATTTAGTAACATAGAACTAATAGCAATAAGGCTGTCCTACATCTCGCACCGGTGCCCTGCACTGGCGAGCCGATGCAGCGAAAAAAAAAGGGACCCGGACTCTGGAGCATGTAGTTGCTCTGATTCCCAGTTCCTTCGTGCCATAAAGATTTAGTATTTTACTGCTTGGCTGCTTGGATGTGTGGACCAAAGTTGGCTGCACAAACTGCTGAAGCGGTGCCCAATAATTTTCTAATTGCACCGTTGATGAGATGGCAACAATTTAAGATACTAGGTACAAACTGTGACACTGTCTTAGGATGCATTTGGTTGAAGGTATGGTATGAATGGGTTGGGACCGTGACAGTGTCTGAATCACATCTAACAAATGATTTGTAACAACGAAAGAGGGTCTAACCTTCTCTGCACATGCCAGAAACTTCCTCCCACTGTCCACAGAATCAAACGCAACTAGCATCACACATGGAGATTGATGGTGACAATGAGTCGATAGATCTTTAGCCACCCCGCTCCATTCGTTGCCACTGATGGTCTTAGGGAGCTACAAGCCACCGGAGGAGGAACTACTGGAGATGTATTTGAAGAAGACCATGGCAAGCCCAACAGTAGGATGCGAGACGGAGAGAGTGAGGAAGCGGCTATAGCTTAGCAAGGAAGGAAGGAGGAAACATGGGAAATGTGACTTGTGGTCGGGGAGAAAAGGGGGTGGGGAAGGGGGAAGGGGGCGGGGGTAGATATTTTGGCAGTAGGCCAAAATTTTGGAAATGTGGAGGGAAACTTTGCGCACGGTGCCGCTGGACCATTCACTTTGAATGATTGTGTGCATCACAAATGATTATTCCGCTTTACGTGCATGGGATGAGTTGGATAATTCAAATTTTGGTCTCAAGGCATGGGCACATTCACTTTCAACGCGCGCGGTGCCGCCAGACCATTCACTTTGAACGATTGTGTGCATCGCAAATGATTCTTCTGCTTTACGCGCATGGGATGAGTTTGATAATTCAAATTTTGGTGGAACATTCCCCGACTACGTCATTGCATAATTTAACATTGCTCGCTAATTTGGGCAAACAAAAGAGCGTACATCAGATAGACCACGCACACTTACTGAATAGAGCAATTTTAGTAATTAGACAGAGCCAGTCGACCAAAACATTTCTCTAACAAAATACCAGCATTAAAAACAAAGCCTAAGTACGCATAATTAAAAATCCGCTGCCGCACTGGCCTATGCATCACCGGTGTGAGATGAGACGTCGATGACTTGTCCTGGCGACATGCCGCCATTGGTGGACTCCGCGTCCCCCTACCGAAGTCGATCGCGTCCTTGTCCTCGTCCTTGGCGCCGCCCTCAAGGTTGTAGTACTCGTAGTAGTGGCTGCGCCCGAGCTCGTGTTGGTACTTCACCGCCGATTCCTCGACGGAGAGACCCTTCTCTACCTCGACCTTGGCCATGCGCAACTCCTCCTCCTGGCGCTCCTCGATCTCTGTCGCCTCCTGAATCTCCAGCTCCCGGTCGACCACCTCATGAGCAAGCAGGTGCTCCATGGCCATTGCCGCCTTTTCAGACGTGGGTTGCATGCTGGTGTCCGAGGTGGCCTGGAATATCTTGGCGTGTGCATCCTCGATCTTGCCGTGGATGGCCTCGACTCGAGCCAGGGTGACATCAGCGACAGGGATGGCAGCTGGAGCACTCTCGGTGTTTGCAGCCGCCGTCGCAGCAACAGCTACAGCCGTCTCGGCTCCTGTAGCTGCCTTGTTAGCTGCCACAGATGCCCTCTCGGCAGAAGCGGCCGTGCTCAATGCGGATGCGGCGACACTCTCGATGTAGGCGGCGGCGCTGGGGGGGGACACGACCATCGTACGGGCCTTCACGAAGCGTTTCCATAGCTCACCTTTGCAAGAAGGGGTGTGGGAATGGGGATCGGAATTCGTGGATTCGGAGGTTGCCGGCACTAGAGCAGACGAGCCGGCCAAGCTTAAGGAGGGAGACTTAAATAGACCAAGATATTTTTATCGCAAACGGTTCCTAGAAAACAACTGTGTGTGATGTTGTAGATATTTTTTATTAGCCGTGAAAGAAGAATTTGGAATAAAGTGCCAACGGATGGTGTTTTAAATGAATGAGAAATTTTGTAGTACTAATACAACTGTCATATCAAATTTTGGAAAATTTCAGGGGTCATTTGACCTTCTAAGACATTTAAGCGATTTTCTAGCCATTTAATGACCGTAATTGAAATTTGAATTGCATGTACATGCAACAGCTAACCATAACGGTTTGAGAACTCATATTTTGTGTACTTGTGTGGGATTTAATTCCATGTGTAGTAAATTGGAACGAATTTTCAAACATATTGGTCTAACGGCTATGACACAATTAAGCATGGAGTGACATGGCATTTTAATTCCAAAAATAAAAAAATCAGAAACACATGAAACCTTGGTTGATGTAATGTCATGCCACCAAGATGATGTGGTTAAAAAATTGGCATCTTTGACCAAAGTTTGGACACACACCCCTCACAAACCGGAGCAACTCACTAGAAGGCTCGTGGTTCTGAGAGGGAACAATGCATGTTTGATGACGAATGGGAGATAGCTTCCTGTTACGGCCTTCAAATTTTTTTTCCACGTCTAACATGCACTACTACAACTGTAATGTGACTTTTTGAAAATTCTAGGGGTTATTTAACCTTTTAAAGACATTTAAGTGATTTTATAGCAATTTAATGACTGTAATTCAAATTTGAACTACATCTACATGCAACGCCTAACCAAAACGGTTTGAAAAATCATATTTTTGTACTTCTGTGCAAGTTAATTCTATGTGCAGTAAACTAGAAGGAATTTTCAAACATATTTGTATCACGACATAGACACATATGCATGAATACGTATGCATGTAGTGGCATGGCATTTTAATTCCAAAAATATCAGAAACACATGAAACCTTGGTTGAGGTAATGTCATGCCACCAAGATGATGTGGTAAAGAAAGTGGCATGTTTGACGAAAGTTTGGACACACACCCCTCACAAACCGGAGCAACTCGCTAGAAGGTTCGTGGTTCCAAGAGGGAACAATGCATGTTTGATGATGAACGGGAGATAACTTCCCCTTACGGCTTCAAATTTTTTCTACGTCTAACTTGCACTACTACAACTGTAATGTGAAATTTTGGAAAATTATAGGGGTCATTTGACCTTTTAAAGACATTTAAGTGATTTTCTAACCATTACATGACTATAATTCAAATTTGAACTACATCTACATGCAACGCCTAACCAAAACGGTTTAATCATATATGTGTACTTGTGTGCGAGTTAATTCCATGTGCAGTAAATTAGAAAGAATTTTCAAACATATTGGTCTCACGATATGGACACATGCATACATATGCATGGAGTGACATGGCATTTTAATTCAAAAAATAGAAAAATAATCAGAAACACATGAAACCTTGGTTGATGTAATGTCATGCCATCAAGATGATGTGGTAAAGAAATTAGCACGTTTGACGAATGTTTGGACACACACCCCTCAGAAACCGGAGCAACTCGCTAGATGGTTCGTGGTTGCAAGAGCGAACAATGCATGTTTGATGACGAACAGGAGATAGCTTCCTCTTATGACCTTCAATTTTTTTACTATATTTAATGTGCACTAATACAATTGTCATGTGAAAATTTGGTAAATTTCAGGGGTCATTTTGACCTTTTAAAGACATTTAAGTGATTTTCTAACCATTTAATGACCGTAATTCAAATTTGAACTACATCTACATGCAATGCCTAACCATAACGGTTTGAAAAATCATATTTTTGTGTACTTGTGCGCGAGTTAATTCCATGTGCAGTAAATTAGAAGGAATTTTCAAACATATTGGTGTCAAGGCATGGGCACATGCATGGAGTGCATGCCATGGCATTTTAATTCCAAAAAATTAAAAAAATGATCAGAAAATCATGAAACCTTGCTTGATTTAATGTCATCCACCAAGATGATGTGGTAAAGAAATTGGCATGTTTGACGAAAGTTTGGACACACACCCCTCACAAACCGGAGCAACTCGCTAGAAGGTTCGTGGTTCCGAGAGGGAACAATGCATGTTAGATGACGAACGGGAGATAGCTTCCTCTTAAGACCTTCAAATTTTTTTCTACGTCTAAGGTGCACTACTAAAACTGTAATGTGAAATTTTTGAAAATTCTAGGGGTTATTTGACCTTTTAAAGACATTTAAGTGATTTTCTAGCCATTTAATGACTGTAATTCAAATTTGAGCTACATCTACATGCAAGGCCTAACCAATACGGTTTGAAAAATCTTATTTTTGTACTTCTGTGCAAGTTAATTCTATGTGCAGTAAACTAGAAGGAATTTTCAAACATATTTGTATCACGACATAGACACATATGCATGAATACGTATGCATGTAGTGGCATGGCATTTTAATTCCAAAAATATCAGAAACACATGAAACCTTGGTTGATGTAATGTCATGCCACCAAGATGATGTGGTAAATAAAGTGGCATGTTTGACGAAAGTTTGGACACACACCCCTCACAAACCGGAGCAACTCGCTAGAAGGTTCGTGGTTCCAAGAGGGAACAATGCATGTTTGATGATGAACGGGAGATAGCTTCCTCTTACGGCCTTCAAATTTTTTCCACGTCTAACATGCACTACCACAACTGTAATGTGAAATTTTGGAAAATTCTAGGGGTCATTTGACCTTTTAAAGACATTTAAGTGATTATCTAACCATTTAATGACCGTAATTCAAATTTGAACTACATCTACATGCAACGCCAAACCAAAACGTTTTGAAAAATCATATATGTGTACTTGTGTGCGAGTTAATTCCATGTGCAGTAAATTAGAAATAATTTTCAAACAAATTGGTCTCACGACATGGACACATGCATACATATGCATGGAGTGACATGGCATTTTAATTCAAAAAATAGAAAAATGATCAGAAACACATGAAACATTGGTTGATGTAATGTCATGCCACCAAGATGATGTGGTAAAGAAATTAGCATGTTTAACGAATGTTTGGACACACACCCCTCAGAAAGTGGAGCAACTCGCTCCATGGTTCGTGGTTCCAAGAGGGAACAATGCATGTTTGATGACGAACGGGAGATAGCTTCCTCTTACGACCTTCAAATTTTTTACTATATTTAACATGCACTAATACAATTGTCATGTGAAAATTTGGTAAATTTCAGGGGTCATTTGACCTTTTAAAGACATTTAAGTGATTTTTTAACCATTTAATGACCGTAATTCAAATTTGAACTACATCTACATGCAACGCCTAACCATAACGGTTTGAAAAATCATATTTTTGTGTACTTGTGCGCGAGTTAATTCCATGTGCAGTAAATAGAAGGAATTTTCAAACATATTGGTGTCAAGGCATGGGCACATGCATGGAATGCATGCCATGGCATTTTAATTCCAAAAAATTAAAAAATGATCAGAAAAACATTAAACCTTGCTTGATTTAATGTCATCCACCAAGATGATGTGGTGAAGAAATTGGCATGTTTGACGAAAGTTTGGACACACACCCCTCACAAACCAGAGCAACTCGCTAGAAGGTTCGTGGTTCTGAGAGGGAACAGTGCATGTTTGATGACGAACAGGAGATAGCTTCCTCTTACGACCTTAAAATTTTTCTCTACGTCTAACGTGCACTACTACAACTGTAATGTGATTTTTTTGAAAATTCTAGGGGTTATTTGACCTTTTAAAGACATTTAAGTGATTTTCTAGCCATTTAATCACTGGAATTCAAATTTGAACTAAATCTACATGCAATGCCTAACCAATACGGTTTGAAAAATTGTATTTTTGTACTTCTGTGCAAGTTAATTCTATGTGCAGTAAACTAGAAGGAATTTTCAAACATATTTGTATCACGGCATAGACACATATGCATGAATACGTATGCATGTAGTGGCATGGCATTTTAATTCCAAAAATATCAAAAACACATGAAACCTTGGTTGATGTAATGTCATGCCACCAAGATGATGTGGTAAACAAAGTGGCATGTTTGATGAATGTTTGGACACACACCCCTCACAAACCGGAGCAACTCGCTAGAAGGTTCGTGGTTCCAAGAGGGAACAATGCATGTTTGATGATGAACGGGAGATAGCTTCCTCTTACGGCCTTCAAATTTTTTCTACGTGTAATGTGCACTACTACAACTGTAATGTGAAATTTTGGAAAATTCTAGGGGTCATTTGACCTTTTAAAGACATTTTAGTGATTGTCTAACCATTTAATGACCGTAATTCAAATTTGAACTACATCTACATGCAACGCCTAACCAAAACGGTTTGAAAAATCATATATGTGTAATTGTGTGCGAGCTAATTCCATGTGTAGTAAATTAGAAAGAATTTTCAAACATATTGGTCTCACGACATGGACACATGCGTACATATGCATGGAGTGACATGGCATTTTAATTCAAAAAATAGAAAAATGATCAGAAACACATGAAACCTTGGTTGATGTAATGTCATGCCACCAAGATGATGTGGTAAAGAAACTAGCATGTTTGACGAATGTTTGGACACACACCCCTTAGAAACCAGAGCAACTCGCTAGATGGTTCGTGGTTCCAAGAGGGAACAATGCATGTTTGATGACAAACGGGAGATAGCTTCCTCTTACGACCTTCAATTTTTTACTATGTTTAACGTGCACTAATACAACTGTCATGTTTAAATTTGGTAAATTTCAGGGGTCATTTGACCTTTTAAAGACACTTAAGTGATTTTCTAACCATTTAATGACCGTAATTCAAATTTGAACTACATCTACATGCAACACCTAACCATAACGGTTTGAAAAATCATATTTTTGTGTATTTGTGCACGAGTTAATTCCATGTGCAGTAAATTAGAAGGAATTTTCAAACATATTGGTGTCAAGGCATGGGCACATGCATGGAATGCATGTCATGGCATTTTAATTCCAAAAAATTAAAAAATGATCAGAAAAACATGAAACCTTGCTTGATTTAATGTCATCCACCAAGATGATGTGGTAAAGAAATTGGCATGTTTGACAAAAGTTTGGACACACACCCCTCACAAACCGGAGCAACTCGCTAGAAGATTCGTGGTTCCGAGAGGGAACAATGCATGTTTGATGGTGAACGGGAGATAGCTTCCTCTTACAGCCTTCAAATTTTTTCTACGTCTAACGTGCACTACTACAACTGTAATGTGAAATTTTTGAAAATTCTAGGGGTCATTTGACCTTTTAAAGACATTTATGTGATTTTATAACCATTTAATGACCGTAATTCAAATTTGAACTAAATCTACATGCAACGCCTAACCAAAACGGTTTGAAAAATCATATCTGTGTACTTGTGTGCGAGTTAATTCCACGTGCAGTAAATTTGTGCCCGCAGTTGTGGAAGCTCTTTATTATCTCGAGCATAAGGCTCACCATATATATGTATGGCTTACTGATATACGTCTTATCTTTGCCATTATATACACCTCTATGACTTAATTATTTGCCAAGCTGGGTTGCGTGGGTCCTGTGCTTATGCCCTACATTACCGATTGTTCGGCTAGGGCATAAAGGGAGCACCTCTGCGATTGTTACAACCAGGTCATCCGGACATGTACCTCAGACGGGTGAAGCCGAAAGCTAGCGTTCTCAAGGGAATAACTGGTCGGCGGACAAAAGACGAGCTGCCTTTGCAACAATATAAACTACTAACACCTAAAGAGTTCTATGATTCTTTCGCATCACGACCTAGTAATTCCAACCCAGGGAGAGGAACCCTTAACGGAACTATTCTTTCTGGAGGATGTTTCTTACGTTAAACCATAATATAACATAACTCCCCGAATACAGTTTGTCTGTTCAAGCATTATAACCGAATCGCATGGTTTCCGAACATACTTGGTGTTTCCCACAGGTATAGTATTCGGAAACACTCCACCTTTGGGTTTTGGAGTTTGAAAGCGGAAAGTCTTCCACGGCAATCTTTTTCAATTTTGGCCGGAGATAAGTTTGCTGATAAAGTGCATTGTCACATAAAATCATATGCCTACTCCTTATCTATGCCATCTACCAGGCTGTCTAGTTTACAGTCCTCGTGTGAAAATTTGGCAGCTATCTTTACTTGATCATACACCAACCTAACTGGAATTTCTTGTCCATCTTGTCCCCGGGGTCCGACCCGGGCCATATGATTCGGATCAAGTCCGGTATACCTCATGGCTTCCATAGCTCAAATCGACGACGAGCTCCCTTGAATAATTCTGCGAGCTCCCCCATCATTCTTGGAGGAGAATCGCATGGCCATAAAGCCTTCCCTATATTCCTCATGGCTTTCCGAGCTTGCTCGTGCACCTTGGATAGCTCTTCCAGCACGTCGCCTTGGAATCAGGATAC
The DNA here is from genome assembly GCF_056163025.1 of Triticum urartu. Taxonomy (NCBI): domain Eukaryota; kingdom Viridiplantae; phylum Streptophyta; class Magnoliopsida; order Poales; family Poaceae; genus Triticum; species Triticum urartu. The sequence goes on from NC_141874.1 coordinate 468,737,885, forward strand.
TTCTCCTTTGGGCCGCCATGTTAACAAACCTGCAGGCGCAAATCTCGTAAAAAAATTCCATCAGTGGATCTTATGAAAGTTAGGTTCAGGGACATACTAAATATGCCGGCCTTCAGCTTCCAGCTCTCCTTGACAGCATCCGACAGTTGGGCTTGTACGTCCTTTAGATCTTCGGCTTGCTTGGTGTTTGCATCCTATAATTTGTTTTTCTCATCAATGGTCCGTGTTTAATATACGTTGACCAGCGGCTTCTTTCCCTTCAGCATGCTCCTTGTCCGTCTAAGAAGCATTTAGTCTTTCCTCCAACTGCTCTGTCGATCCTACCGCTGAAAACAAAACAATGCATATTTCAAAATCATTTTTGGCGCAGAATCGTATTTCCCGGACACTGTTGTGCTTACCATCAGATGCCTTTTCGGAATTCTTCAAACTCTCCAGTTCGGCGGTGAAAACAGTTAGCTCGGTCCTACACTCTTCAAGCTCCTTGGACAATGTGTTATTCTTCTCCGTGAGAACTTGATGATATAACAATCCTTCAACCAGTTGGGCCAACTGCTTCAAGTCTTGGGGGCTACTAGCATATGACCATGTCAAATTGTGTCAAATTTCACCTGTATTTTCTTCGAGAATAGCTGAATAATTCCGACAAGGCCATATCGAGCGGCCCAGATATAGGCATCCGTCGAATTCAGTGTGGTGAATTCTGGTTCGGACAAGGCCGGCATACGCATAGCTTCCTTCAAACGACGGTGATTCATCACGCTCTCCACTTTGGAATTTGTGACCGACACGTCACCTGAATCCTCTTGAGGAGGCGGAATGGGCGCGACATTTTCTCGCGTCCTAATTGGCGAGTTTGGCACCAGATTAGTGGGCATTTGGCTACCTGGGCGCTTTCCCACCGTTTGTCGTGTACTCCTCCTAAAGATAAAAAGATATAGAAGGGGAGACCCTTAAACAATCCAGACTCATGCCTAGGCATACATTAAGTACAAATACCTCTTGGAAGACTGTGAAGTCTCCGCAGTACTCCCGGCTCCTTTCGTTTTGAACGATGGCCTTGCGCGGGGGAGGCCCTTGAGGAGTTACGGTCCTTCGAACGCCGATCCTGATGAAATCCAGATTATTACAATAGGAAAGGATACAAATGAGGATCTCTTCTTAGGAAGCCTCTGGATACTCACGATGCAGAATGGGTAAAGGCGAGGGTAGTCGGTGATAATGGCCACTTCTGAACCGTCAAGGCTCGCGTGATAGAATACCCCATCGTCAAATTTGAAAGTGCGTTATATTGACTAGAGGGGGGGTGAATAGGCGATTTTTATGAAAGTCTTCAAAACGTGGAAGTTTCAAAGACAGACGATAGAAATAAACCTATTACCATGCAGCGGAAGGTAGACTACACTAGGCAAACCATAGTCAAGTATTCAATGAAGTGAAAGCACAATGACTAATAGAAGCAATGTAGTGAGGATCAGGTAGGAAGATATTATGAAGCCAAATAGAACACGCAGTCACTCAGTGAAGACAAAAGATAGTGCTATCATACAATGACTTCACAAGGACCAACAGTAAGTAAAGGGAAGGGAAGGATGAAACCAGTGACTCGTTGAAGACAATGATTTGTTGGACCAGTTCCAGTTGTTGTGACAACTGTACGTCTGGTTAGGGCAGCTAGGTATTTAAACCTAAGGACACACAGTCCCGGACACCCAGTCCTGAACACGCAGCTCAGGACACCCAGTCCTCACCGTATTCCCCTTGAGCTAAGGTCACACAGACCTCGCCCAATCACTCTGGTAAGTCTTCAAGGTAGACTCCCAAACCTTCACAGACTTCGTTCACCGGCGATCCACAATGTCTCTTGGATGCTCAGAACGCGATGCCTAACCGGCTGGAGGATTCACAGTCCTCAAGTGTAATAAGTCTTCAGATCACACAGACAAGAAGACTTAAGTGATGCCTAACACTCTTTGGCTCTGGGTGGTTAGGGCTTTATCCTCGCAAGGAATTCTCTCTCAAAGGCTTTGAGGTGGGTTGATCTCAAACGACAAAAGCCGTACTCTAACTCTGAGCAGCCAACCATTTATGGTTGTAGGGGGTGGGCTATTTATAGCCACTTGGCAACCCGACCTGATTTGTCCGAAATGACCCTGGGTCACTAAGGAACTGACAATTGTTCCAACGGTCAGATTTCAAACTCACACGGCAACTTTACTTGGGCTACAAGCAAAGCTGACTTGTCCGACTCTGGACAAGATTTGCTCTCATCGTCTTCACTCGAAGACATAGGTTTTGGTTAAGCATCACTTCAGTCATTCTGACTGGTTCTCTTGGACCCCACTTACAGTACGGTGGTTCCTATGACTCAACAGAGAAGAAAAAGAACTACGAAAGATCTAAGTCTTCGAGCTCCATAGGATTCATGCGATGTCTTCTCTTGTCATAGTCTTAAATGAGAATATCTTCATAAACCACCTTTGACATCAATGTCTTCATACATTTTTAGGGGTCATCTCTGGTAGGAAAACTGAATCAATGAGGGACTTCTACCTATGTTATCCTGCAATTCTCACAAACACATTAGTCCCTCAACTAGGTTTGTCGTCAATACTCCAAAACCAACTAGGGGTGGCACTAGATGCACTTACAATCTCCCCCTTTTTGGTGATTGATGACAAACTAGTTGAAGTTTTCAACGGGGAATATAATATGTGAAATTGTAAAGGATAAGGAATTGTCTTCATAAGTTTCAAGGGCTCCCCCTGAAGATGTGCATATAAGTAATTTGCTTTTGGAATGCAAAGGCACATGGCAGGTTGTACTCGTGGAGATCTTCTTCAACTTATGATGACAATTCATTATGCATGAGAAGGTATGTGAAGATAATGACATGCATAATGGAAAATGGACGTCTGCCAAAATGATCTAAGTGCAGAATTTATCGTCGCACATGCAGAATTTATCATCGCATCACAGAGTGGCAAATAAGTAGCAGACGGCCATCGAGTTTAAGTGTTACAACTCAAAGAACCAAATGTATCAAAATGAGAGTTGTAAACACGAGGCAAAATAAAGCAACCGCCCATGTGGACCCATTTGAAGACTATCAAACTCATATGCTTCTCCCCCTTTTGTCAGTAAGGACCAAAAAGGTTTGAAGACATAGAGCATCTACTCGTTCCCAGGAAGAGTAGGTGAAGCAGCAGGGTCGTCAGTGGTGTTCGGCGGTGCAGAAGAACTTGGAGCAGTGTCGAAGCGTGCTGAAGGAGGTGGCGGTGAAGTAGCATTGTCTTCATCCTCGATCACTCTGGCATTCACAGTTGCAGCAGAGGAAGAGAACTCAGAGTCTTCAAGAGATGGAGTTCGTCACAGCACTGCCCTTCGAGGAGGTGTGGAGTCAAACTTGAAGCGTTCAGAGAAGCCATCCTCTTGAAGATCATCTTCAAAGCACATCAGCGTCAGCCCTTTCCATGTGTGTCGAGAGGTTTCATGGGCAACAAAGGCATTCTTGGTGGCAAGATTGCGAATGCGGTTGACATCCACCAAGAGGCTTTGCATTTGGCGCTTCAGCCAGTCATGATGCCTATCCTATTTCTGATGAAGAGCCACCAGAAGCTCTCGGTCATTGAGAACGCGAGTACGCTTCTTGGGTCGTTGGGCAATTGTGCTATCGGTGGCTTCAGTAAGGGCAGGATGTGGTGCATGTGTAGTTCCAGCCAAAGGATACACACGAGTGACTGCTTCAACTCCTTCAATGTTTTGAGAAAAACTTTGATGCTCCGCATTCTGAAGACTTAGAGGTTCCTTGGCAGGCTCAGGATAAATGGCTTAAATGGACATATCCACATCAGGCAGAAAGATCCGATGATTGCGAGCAGATGGCTGATATGAGATAGCGGAGTGGAGTTTGATCAGCCGCATCATCCATGGAGCGTAGAACTTCAAGCCAAAAAGATCATAGCCTGATGTAGCAAGTTGGCAGATGAAGAAGTCATGTGCATTGAAGCATTTGCCATGAAGAATATAGAAGACCAAAGTCTTCATTGCACCTTCCAGCTTGGCATGTGGAGAATGTCCTTTGATGGGCCAGAGAGTTCGCCTTATGATGTGATAAATAGTTCTTGGCAGATACTCAAGTTCTTCAACAAAGAACTCCTTGGGATATGCAGCATCTTGGGGTAATGGCTTCATCATACTGAGCATCTGATTCATGTTAGGTTCAGGCTTTTGAAAGATGCTCTCCACAGCTTCATTGTGAAGCTGACAGCCATGTTCGTAGAGATCGCTAGGAGTGGGGAGACCAGTGAGCTCAATGATATCAAAGGCTTTGGCTTCGTGATGAACATTTCCTGTCATCCACTCCAGGACCCAAGTCTTCGGATCTCTGTTGTACCCACGGATGTGAAGTGTGGCATAGAATTGGAGCAGCAACTCTTCATTCCAATGCTCTTGGTTGGTGACAAACGGCAGCAATCCAACCTCTTTGAAGCAATCCAGAGCTTCTTCCAGACAGGGCAGACCAGCTATTGCTTCAATGTCAAGACGCTTATGTGGGAAGATGCGACCTTGATTGTATAGAATGCAGGAGTGATAGCTTCGCTGCGGATAGCTCCAGAACCGATCAGAAGATATTCTTTCCCTTGGGTAGGGGTTCCTGGAGCTATTGAAGAAAGTGTTGTCTGCTTTGAAGCCATTGACATTGAAGGATCCAGGTGGTGATGCAGGACCTGGAAACCTGGGCAATCTTGGGATTGGCTTCTGTACCTGAGGCCTGTGCTCAACATGATAGTCAAACTGAGGACCAGCAGCAGGTGCAGGAACAGAAGTAGTTGCATCAGTGGCTTCGCTGACTTCTGGTGCTTAGGTTGGTGAAGGCTCCACATTGGCTTCAGTCATGACAGTGTCAGTGGCGTCGGTGGCAGCCTCAAGATTCTCAACCTCCACTTGATGAGCTGGAGGGTCGGTCATAGTCACGTTCTCCTCGAGAACAGCTTCTTGGTGAGACGGGGGTGTAGCGGCGCTTGGGGTTTCTTCTTCATCGGTTGATGCAGCCGGAATGTCTTCAGCAGTATTCGCTTCAGACTCAGAGATTGGAGGCCTTGGTCCTTTGCGAAGCCTGCATAACGCTGGCGACGCCTGTGGAGTTGGAGTTGGCTGGGCCTCAAAGTCTTCTTCCTCTTGTGCTTGTGGGCGATCAGCCCATGATGCATCCTGAGAAATTGGCGTCAGAGGACGACCAATGCTGATGAGCTCGCTGTGCGTTAGCACAGGCGATGATACCTGTTGCTGCTCGAGCTGAGGAAGAACCGCATCATCTTCAACATGGTCATGGGGACCAATGTCTTCAGCAGCGATGGGATCAGCTACTGGAAAGTCTTCAGCTTCATGAGCCTCTGTGAAAGTAGGCTCATGGATAGTCCGTTGGCGCTCCTGAGGTTCAGCGTCAGCACGAACCATTGAGATGGGTTCAACAATCAAGGGCTCTGTGGGAGCAGCCCGTTCCTTCTTGGTCTTCCGCTTCTTCTTGGAGGGAGCAGTAGCAGAGGCTTCAGGATGTTTCCTTTTTCTGGCTTCAGCCTCAGCAGTCCTCGTCTTCTTCAGCTCTGAAGCAGTTGACCAGGATTTTGGCTTCGAGCCAGTCATGCTAGTTGGGAAGACAATGGGATCTGCTTCCGGCCTTGGTGCGTCGGGTTCGGCCATAGCGGGCTTCTTCTTCTTCTTTGCAGCCATCCTGGGGTCGATGCCAGGACGCCCAAGGGCCTTGCGCTTCTCAGCCTCATTGTAGGCTTGCACACATTTGTCAGCCAGGCTCTTCATGCACTCACGAGAACCCTGAGCCTCTGCACTTTTCTTGAGAAAGGCTTCTTTGAGCTCGTGCAACATAATCTTGAAGTTTTTCACCTCTTGCATGCTGAGCTTGGCCATATGCTTCTTGAACTGAGCTTTTTCATAGTCAATCTTTTGCTTCAGTTCAACAATGCGCTGGGCGATGGCTAATTCTAAAGCAATGGCGCCATGGAAGGCGACACTAAGACCAATGGGAAGTTGCAGATCTTCGAAGCTGAGATTGGGCGTGTCAAACCACTCATCAATGAAGTTGTGGATGATTGCCATGTCAAAGAGAGGCAGATCATTGAAGATTTCTGCCTCTTCTTTGCTCTTGATCAGTTGCTCAAGAGCGTCATCTGCAAGATCATCATCACTGGACAGATCAATGGCATCGTTGCGCAGGATAGCAGCAGCTGTCAGTTCTTGGCCAGTGTGTGGCAGAGGCATCTTGACCTTCTGGGGCTTGGAGATGCGTGACAAATCTTCAGACTGCACACTGTCTTCAGGAGGTGCAGTGGCCAGCGGCTTCGCCCGTGAGATTTTTGGTGCAGAGGCAGGCTTTGACGCTTTTGGCTGCTTCTGTTTCTTTGGCTTCGGCGTTGCAGGTGCTTCATCTGATTCAGCATCATCTGCAGGCTCATTCACGGCAGTCCCTTGAACCACGATATGGGCAATGAGACCTTCAAGGTTGTAGAAAGGACCGATGACATTGGGTTCTGCATCGCGTGTGCCGTCAGCCCGGGGAGTAGAAGGACCAGGGTTGAAGTCTAGTCCCAATGACTTCTTGTTTTCCTTGGCCGATGCCTTTGCGTGCTGGAAGTTGCGCTTGAAGAGGTTATCGTCACGACACCATAGCAATGATGATGGGTCAGCGTCTTCAGGCTGAGGTCCACGGACCATACATGGATAGAAACCCTGAGCAATATCTTCAGCTTTGTTCTTGGGTGGAAGGCCTCGGAAGAGAATATCACCCCAAGGACTTTTGATAGCACTCTTCTCAGCATATTCCTTGGTCACGAATCTGTATTTGTACCACTGTTCTGCCCAATATCTTCGAATCCACTGGATTCGGGTATTGCGCTGATTATAATCCTCTTCAGGATCTGTCTTGTAAAGTTCTGAGAGGTCATCAGGCAAATCTCTTGATGTTCCCCCACGACGCTGTCTGCCTCCCTTCCTTGCAGATTTCTCTGAAGCCATGAACTTTAAACTGAAAGGCTTCAATACGTTCAAAGGCTTCAAAGGCTTTCGCTTGCTGGACAAACAGGAACTGACTTCGGGAGAATTTATATGATGCTGTAAGAATTCTACAAATGAATGCAAACTATGAGAACCAAGGGATTCTCCCACGGACATGTACCTGTGACAGCATTAAGGTGCGAGGGAAGGGGAAGAGGTCATATGCATTCTCAGAAGATTTTTAAGATAAATCAGTTTAGAAGACATTGACCTCATCGTGCGAAGACATTCACTCATAGATAAAGAGTTGGTTCCAGATTTGTACGAATCCAGAGATCAGTACAAGTGAGGAATCTAACTACTTTGTGAAGCATAAGTGAATATACTAGGCATGTTATGAGATGCAGAATGAAAGAGATCCAACTTGTGTGAATAGAAACTGCTTGTGGTAGAAAGTGACGAAGCTATAGGATCAAAGGGGCTGTAAAAAGGAAGTTTTATTTACCACACGAAGAACTGCTAGACGGAGCGGAAGAGGAGGCCGAGCAGTTCGATCGTCCGTGCCCTAACTTGGTGACGGAGAACACCTACGGCGACGGCGGAGAAGACGATGTCGGCGGTCGGTGTGAAGACGGCATCGGAGAGGTTGCGGTAGCGAAGCACTTCGTCGCCGGCGTCGTCGAGAGCTAGCGGTGGCGCTAGGGTTCGTGCGAGAGTGGAAGAAGAGATAATGACTGTGGTGAGGCGTGTATTTATAGGGACAGGGGCGGCTCAGTGTTATTACACAGGTGCCCCTGGCGATTCACATCTGAGGAACACGTGGCCATCATGCAGCATATCGGGGATTGTTCCACGTCCCACGCATGCCTGGATTGTCGGGTGGTCGTTCCCACTTCTCCGGGTTTCAGGTGAAGGAATGAGCATTGAAAACGGACTTAATGTTTGTCTCTGTATCTTCTGCTGTGAAGGACGCAGAGAAGACATTCGACAGTTTCAATAGAATGCATGTGATTTGGAGAGATAGAGTTTGAGATAGAAAGCATAGAGAGGTTAGGGTCTGATCACATTCACTTAGTTCAAAAGATTCAACAAGAAGACATAGCTATAAGTGAATGCTGTAGAGGACAGAACACTAGTATATATATATATAATCAACACAGCGAAGATAATCATGAAAACATGTTGAGATTGAAGCCAAACCAAATGTGAAGACATAGCAAATGTAACGCCATGAGTGAAACACTTCAAACAGAACCTTTGGTGGTGGTGTTACCCACCGTATAGGAAGTATTAGACCCAGACACGGCGCACAATTATCGTGGCGCTCCGAAGTCAAATTCCACATTAATGTATTCACACTTAGAATGTATGTCTTCATTGATTGAAGATATACTTTACTTCGTGCGTTGCACATCGAAGTCATCAATATGCATAAGTGTTAGGATATGTGCCTGATCACAGGACATTTGAGGATTCCAAGATATTTAGCTCACACCGTAACTTGCAAAATCTCTTCTCATCCAAGGGCTTGGTGAAGATATCTGCCAATTGCTCTTCAGTGTTGACGTGTATGATATCAATGTCTTCCTTCACAACATGATCTCTGAGAAAGTGATGACGAATTTCAATGTGCTTTGTCTTCGAGTGCTGAACTGGGTTGTTGGCAATCTTGATGGCGCTTTCGTTGTCGCAGTAGAGTGGCACTTGCTTCAGATGAATGCCATAGTCCTTGAGTGTTTGCTTCATCCACAGAAGCTGAGCGCAGCAAGATCCAGCAGCAATGTATTCAGATTCAGCAGTGGAGAGAGATACACAGTTCTGCTTCTTTGAAGACCAACATACAAGTGATCGTCCCAGAAAATGACATGTGCCTGATGTAGACTTGCGATCCACCTTGTCACCAGCATAATCAGCATCCGAGAATCCAACCAGATCAAACTCTGAGCCCTTTGGATACCATAATCCTAGAGTTGGGGTGTGAGCCAAATATCGAAGAATTTGCTTCACAGCTAAGTGATGCGACTCCTTTGGTGCCGCTTGGAATCGAGCACACATGCAAACACTAAGCATAATATCTGGCCTAGATGCACATAGATAAAGTAAAGAACCAATCATGGAGCGATATACCTTTTGATCGAACTCTTTACCATTGTCGTCGGGACCTAGATGATGTTTGGCTGGCATTGGCGTCGTGAAGCCTTTGCAGTCTTGCATACCGAACTTCTTCAGGCAATCTTTGAGATACTTCTCTTGAGATATGAAGATGCCATTGCATTGCTGTCGTATTTGAAGACCGAGGAAGAACTTCAGCTCTCCCATCATGGACATCTGATATTGCTCTTGCATCATATATCCAAACTCTTCACTGTACTTCTGATTGGTGCAGCCGAAGATAATGTCATCCACATATATTTGGCACACAAGCAGTTCACCATCATATGTCTTCATGAAGAGAGTGGGGTCGAGGGAACCAGGTATGAAGCCTTTGCTCTTCAGGAAGTATTTGAGTGTGTCATACCAAGCCCGAGGGGCTTGTTTGAGGCCATACAATGCCTTGTTGAGCTTGTATACCATGTCAGGATGTTTTGGATCTTCAAAGCCAGGTGGTTGTGCAACATACACTTCTTCTTCAATCTTGCCATTGAGAAAGGAACTCTTCACATCCATTTGATATAGAAGTATGTTATGATGATTTGCATAGGCCAGCAGTATGCGTATGGCTTCAAGTCGAGCCACAGGAGCAAATGTTTCATCGAAGTCAATCCCTTCCACTTGAGTATATCCTTGAGCAACGAGACGAGCTTTGTTTCTGACAACTTGACCATGCTCATCTTGCTTGTTGCGGTATATCCATTTGGTGCCTATTATATTGTGCTTTCGAGGATCAGGACGCTTAACCAGTTCCCATACATTATTCAGCTCAAACTGTTGAAGCTCTTCTTGCATAGCTTGAATCCATTCAGGTTCCATGAAGGCTTCTTCAACTTTCTTGGGTTCTGTTATTGAGACGAATGCGAAGTGCCCACAGAAATTTTCTAGCTGTGTTGCCCTTGAACGAGTGAGCGGACCGGGTGCATTGATGCTGTCAATTATTTTCTCAATCTGCACTTCATTGGCAACACGAGGATGTACAGGGTGAAGATTTTGCTCTTGCTGATCATTGTCATTGTTAGAGGGATTGTCTTCAGGCTGAGCATTGTCTTCTGGTTGATCCGGTGCGGAGATGATAAGTTCCTCTTCAGGTTAAGCTTCAGAGGGTATGATTTCTCCAGTTCCCATTAGTTTGATTGATTCACTGGATGGAACTTCATCTAGCACATTTGGCAGGTGCTCTCTTTGTGAACCATTAGTCTCATCGAACCGCACATCCACTGTTTCAACCACTTTATAATGAAAGAGATTAAAGACTCTGTAGGAGTGCGAATCCTTTCCATATCCAAGCATAAAACCCTCATGTGCTTTTGGTGCAAATTTTGAAGTGTGATGTGGATCCTTGATCCAGCACCTGGCTCCAAATACTCTGAAGTAACTGACATTTGGCTTCTTGCCAGTAAGGAGCTCATAAGATGTCTTGTTCAGAAGCTTGTGAAGATAAACATGATTGATTGTATGGCATGCAGTATCAATGGCTTCAGGCTAGAATTTTCTTGGAGTCTTGTATTCATCAAGCATCGTTCGGGCCATCTCAATGAGTGTTCTGTTCTTGCGTTCGACGACGCCATTCTGCTGTGGCTTGTACGGGGCCGAGAATTCATGTGTGATGCCCAAAGTATCAAGATATGTATCAAGGCCAGTGTTCTTGAATTCAGTGCCATTGTCACTTCTGATGTGCTTTATCTTGGCGCCATAGTTGTTCATTGCTCGATTGGCGAAGCGTCTGAAGACATCCTGCACTTCAGTCTTGTAGAGGATTATGTGCACCCAAGTATATCTAGAATAATCATCAACGATGACAAAGCCATAGAGACAAGCAGTAGTAGTAAGAGTTGAGTAATGAGTGGGACCGAAAAGATCCATGTGGAGCAGTTCGAAGGGTCGAGTAGTTGTCATGATTGTCTTTGAGGGATGTTTGGCCCTCGTCATCTTTCCTGCTTCACAGGCACCGCATAAGTGATCTTTCTTGAACTTGACGCCTGCCTATGACATGCTTCTTCTTTGCAAGGGTGTGGAGGTTCCTCATGCCAGCATGCCCTAGCCTCCGATGCCAGAGCTAGCATTCTGAAGCCTTTGCTAGAAGACATACGGCAAGCTGTGGTCCTGCTGAGAAATCTACCACGTACAAATCATCTTTCTGATACCCTTCAAACACTAGAGACTTGTCAGATTCCATTAGAACAAGGCAGCGATATTTTCCAAACATTACGGTCATGTTCAAATCGCAAAGCATTGAGACAGACATTAAGTTGAAGCCAAGGGATTCAACAAGCATGACTTTATCCATGTGTTGATCCTTTGAGATTGCAACTCTACCTAGACCCAATACCTTACTTTTACCAGTGTCAGCAAATGTGATGTGACTCTTGTCGGATGGACGTAAGGTTGAGTCCATAAGAAGGCTTCTTTTTCCAGTCATGTGATTGGTACACCCACTATCAATAATCCATTCTGAAGACGCTGGTGTCGTACCCTACAGTGCAGTTAGGGGGATAGGCTTCACAAAGAGAATTGTGAAGCAAAAACATTTGATGAACCAGTGGGTTATGAAAGCTTAGATCCAGATTAGGACTGATAGGGAGAGTAGCAAGCGATTCAGGAACGAAGTACATAATAAGACCATTCGGTCATTTGATCTTGCGCCCTACAAGATGTTTAAGGTCCCCAGCAATAGCATCAGACGATTTTGGTTTTCTGCTGGAGACCTTTCCCTGCAAAAGAGAGTTAAGATTTCTTAGCAACCCACATCTTCAAGGGTGGCTTAGAAGCGATAAGTCTAAGTGCAGCGTCTGAGAATTTTGGCTTTGGAGTCCTAGCAAAAAGTCTTGCAGGCGGACAATAGTACTCATAAGAATAAGCAGAATAGTTCTTGGTCTTATGGACATGGTGGTTCGATGAACCGCGCTCATATTCATAGGCCTGAGTATGGTTTCCCTGCAAAACATTTGTGTTAGTGCGACTCAGGTGAGTCCTCTGTCTGTATGAAGCCTTTGGACCGTATGAAGCCTGTGGTCTGGGGTTTGTCTTCTTCACTTGTGGTGTCATGATGACATTCACAGGAAGATTCTCCAAACACTTTTTCGGCACCCAGATCTTCTTCATAGGTGGCCCATTCCTGCAGTTAGTACCAATATACCTGGCAAACACTTCACCATTCTGATTCTTAAACGGTTTATAGTTTGCATCAAAGGATTCATCAATGACAATGGGGTTAGCACACGTGAAGCTAGATAGAGTGGATGGATCTGCTGAAAGTTCCTTTGCAGCAACCCATGTGGTTTTGGGGTACTGCTCGGGTTTCCAGTAAGAGCCATCAGCATTCATTTTCCTTACAAACCCAACACCCTCTTTCCTCGGGTTTCGGTTCAAGATCTACTTTTTGAGGACATCACATAGTGTCTGATGCCCTTTAAGACTTTTGTACATCCCTGTTTCAAGCAATGTCTTCAACCTAGCATTCTCATCAGCAATAGCAGTGGTATCCTCAGCAGAGGGGTTAGTTCCCACATCAACAGTTGAAGATATTGCAATAGTAGCAGCAGTAGAACATTCAGCAACAGAAGTAGCATTATCACGCTCAATGCATTTAATACATGGTGGTTCAAATCCTTCCTGAGCAGAACTGATCTGTTCGGCGCGAAGTGACTCGTTTTCCTTTTGAAGATCTTCATGAGCCGCTCTCAATTTCTCAAGATCTTGCTTCCTTTGAAGATAATCATAGGAAAGCTTTTCATGAGTTGTTGAGAGCGTTTCATGACGACTTTCAAGTTCCTCATACTTAATGTGAAGATTTTTTATGTCTTCAATTAAGGACTCAGATCGAGTCATTTCAGCGCCTAACAGATCATCGCTTTTGTCTAACAATTTTTGAATATGTTCCATAGCTTTCTGTTGTTCAGTTGCAATTTTAGCAAGTGTTTTGTAGTTGGGTCTTGAACCACAATCAGAGTCATCTTCACTAGATGTTTGATAGTGAGTAGTGCGTGTGTTTACCTTGGCACCGCGTGCCATGAAGCAGTAGGTAGGAGTGGAGTAGTCCTTGTCATTTGCATCAGTGTCGGTGATGAAGTCATTGTCTTCAGTGTTGAAGATGGACTTGGCAACGTATGCTATAGCCATACTTGCAACGCCAGAATCGGACTCCTCCTCAGACTCCACCTCCGCCTCCTCAGAACCGGACTCCTCCTCTGAATCCATTTCCTTCCCAACAAACGCACGTGCCTTGCCAGATGAGCTCTTCTTGTGTGATGAAGACTTTGAGGAAGACTTGGAAGAAGACTTTGAGTATTTCTTATTCTTCTTGTCGTCAGAGTCATATTCCTTGCTCTTCTTCTTATTTTTGTTCTCATTGTCCCACTTTGGACACTCAGAGATGAAGTGGCCAGGTTTCTTGTACTTGTGACATGTTTTCTTCTTGTAGTCATGAGCAGAAGCTTCATCATTCCTTGAGCTTGATCGTGAAGACTTTCTGAAACCTTTCTTCTTGGTGAATTTTTGGAACTTCTTCACAAGCATAGCAAGTTCCCTTCCAATGTCTTCAGGATCATCAGAACTGCTGTCAGATTCTTCTTCAGATGAGGAGATAGATTTTGCCTTCAAGGCACGAGTTCGCCCATAGTTTGGACCGTAGATATCTCTTTTCTCAGAAAGCTGAAACTCATGTGTGTTGAGCCTCTCAAGTATGTCAGACGAATCGAGTGTCTTGAAATCAGGACGTTCTTGAATCATCAGGGCTAGGGTGTCAAACGAACTGTCAAGTGATCTCAGTAGTGTCTTGACGACTTCATGCTTGGTGATCTCAGTAGCGCCGAGGGCTTGAAGCTCATTTGTGATGTCAGTGAGTCGATCAAACGTGAGATGGACATTCTCATTGTCGTTTCTCTTGAAGCGGTTGAAGAGGTTGCGAAGAACACTGATTCTCTGATCTCTCTGGGTTGAGACGCCTTCGTTGACCTTGGAGAGCCAGTCCCAGACTAGCTTAGATGTTTCCAAAGCACTCACGCGGCCATACTGTCCTTTGGTCAGATGACCACAGATGATATTCTTGGCAGTAGAGTCCAGTTGAACGAACTTCTTGACGTCAGCAGCAGTGACACCTTCTCCAGCCTTGGGAACGCCGTTCTTGACGACATACCATAGGTCGACGTCAATGGCTTCAAGATGCATGCGCATCTTATTCTTCCAGTAGGGATATTCAGTTCCATCAAAGACGGGGCATGCAGTGGAGACTTTAATTATCCCTGTAGTCGACATAGCTAAAACTCTAGGTGGTTAAACCGAATCACACAGAACAAGGGAGTACCTTGCTCTGATACCAATTGAAAGTGCGTTATATCGACTAGAGGGGGGTGAATAGGCGATTTTTATGAAAGTCTTCAAAACATGGAAGTTTCGAAGACAGACGATAGAAATAAACCTATTACCATGCAGCAGAAGGTAGACTACACTAGGCAAACCATAGTCAAGTATTCAATGAAGTGAAAGCACAATGACTAATAGCAGCAATGTAGTGAGGATTAGGTAGGAAGATATTATGAAGCCAAACAGAACACGCAGTCACTCAGTGAAGACAAAAGATAGTGCTATCATACAATGACTTCACAAGGACCAACAGTAAGTAAAGGGAAGGGAAGGATGAAACCAGTGACTCGTTGAAGACAATGATTTGTTGGACCAGTTCCAGTTGTTGTGACAACTGTACGTCTGGTTAGGGCGGCTAGGTATTTAAACCTAAGGACACACAGTCCCGGACACCCGGTCCTGAACACGCAGCTCAGGACACCCAGTCCTCACCGTATTCCCCTTGAGCTAAGGTCACACAGACCTCGCCCAATCACTCTGGTAAGTCTTCAAGGTAGACTCCCAAACCTTCACAGACTTCGTTCACCGGCGATCCACAATGTCTCTTGGATGCTCAGAACGCGATGCCTAACCGGCTGGAGGATTCACAGTCCTCAAGTGTAATAAGTCTTCAGATCACACAGACAAGAAGACTTAAGTGATGCCTAACACTCTTTGGCTCTGGGTGGTTAGGGCTTTATCCTCGCAAGGAATTCTCTCTCAAAGGCTTCGAGGTGGGTTGATCTCAAACGACAAAAGCCGTACTCTAACTCTGAGCAGCCAACCATTTATGGTTGTAGGGGGTGGGCTATTTATAGCCACTTGGCAACCCGACCTGATTTGTCCGAAATGACCCTGGGTCACTAAGGAACTGACACGTGTTCCAACGGTCAGATTTCAAACTCACACGGCAACTTTACTTGGGCTACAAGCAAAGCTGACTTGTCCGACTCTGGACAAGATTCGCTCTCATCGTCTTCACTCAAAGACATAGGTTTTGGTTAAGCATCACTTCAGTCATTCTGACTAGTTCTCTTGGACCCCACTTAACAGTACGGTGGTTCCTATGACTCAACAGAGAAGAAAAAGAACTACGAAAGATCTAAGTCTTCGAGCTCCATAGGCTTCATGCGATGTCTTCTCTTGTCATAGTCTTCAATGAGAATATCTTCATAAACCACCTTTGACATCAATGTCTTCATACATTTTTAGGGGTCATCTCTGGTAGGAAAACCGAATCAATGCGGGACTTCTACCTATGTTATCCTGCAATTCTCACAAACACATTAGTCCCTCAACTAGGTTTGTCGTCAATACTCCAAAACCAACTAGGGGTGGCACTAGATGCACTTACAAAATTATATATATATATATATATATATATATATATATATATATATCGGGATCCTTGCAAAAGCCAGGATCCTTATCGCGATTATGATCCTCCGGCTGAGGAGCAGGACAGTAGACATCCTCGATCATCCTCTTCTATGACTAAAGGTGGTGGAAATGAAAGGTACATTTGATTAGTGTCTGTGATGCAGTAAAATAAGCATAGATGAATCGAGATCTTACCCATTCAATAGGGGTGTACATGGAATAGGCCTCCTGACAGTTTAAACAAAGAAAATCTTCTTTTCCGCCCTTATACAGATCGGCCAAAGTAGAGGCCAGTTCGGCTGGGGTATCCGGACCCTGCCGTCTGTAACGGGACGCATCATCTTCTCCATTGTAACACCATAAAGGAGTTACTCTGGATTGGAGGGGCTGCACACACCTCTTTATTGCGATCACCATGACTTCGACTATTGAGAGTTCGGAGTGGGCCAGCAGCCTGACCTTGCTGACCAAATGTTGTATCTCCACGCTATCATCTTCTTTGGGACTTCAAGGACGCCAGTTGAGGCGCTTCCTTAAAGGAGCACTGGAGAATTCAGGGAGGCCACTATGAACTGGGTCTGGCAGTGGGACATCGTCCACATAAAACCATTCCGAAGTCCACTGCGGGTATACCTCTTTAGGTGTTCCTACAAGGTATCCGGACCTAGCTATACGCCATACTTCGGCACCGCCCACCTCAAAAATAGAGCCTCCTTGGTGGCAAGGAATGAGACAAAATAACTTCCTCCATAATTCAAAGTGGGCTTCAATACCCAAAAATAGCTCGCAAAGGACAACAAAGCCTGAGATGTGCAAAGTCGAACCTGGGGCGAGGTTGTGTAGTTGGATGCCGTAAAATTCCAATAACCCCCCTGAGAAAGGGATGTATTGGAAATCCTAGGCCCCGCAACAAGAATGGGACGAAGCACACCCTCTCCTCCTTATTGGGGTTGGGGAAATTCTCGACCATCGTGTTGTTGCCTACTGAGTACAATCCCGCTCGAACGGAGACTAGATCCGCGGGAGGGAGGTAGCCTTGCATCTGGAGCCGGCTTAATTGAATAAGAGGCATGGAGCAACTCTGCCAATCGCCCTCTTGAGGGCCATAGGGACATGAGGAGGAGCCTAGGGTGCTGGCCATGGTGGAAGGCTTTGCTCGTGGCTGGATTTTGCGATTTCCTTTCTGCGCGGTGGGGGATGCCATTTGGAGATCTATATCACTTTATATAGATGCCATCCGAGCGTGGTAAAGGACTTATTTCCAAAGAGGACATGGCCCGTTCGTATTCATCCTGCGCACGAAAGTCGAAGCGCCATTGGGGGGAATTGTAAAAGATGTTAAGGTTGTCGCCGTATTATCGACAATCCGGATTGTAATGAAGAACCCACCTTTCAAAGCCGAAGACTATGTCGTCATTAAAGGCGAGTTCGGGGGCTACTGAGGGAGTCCTGGATTATGGGGTCCTCGGAGGCCGGGCTATGCGGCATGGGCCAGATTGATGGGCCAAGAAGATACAAGATAGAAGGCCTTGCCCCGTGTCCAGGTGGGACTCTCCTTTGTGTGGATGGCAAGCTTGGCGTTCAGATGTGAAGATTCCTTTCTCTATAAACCGACTATGTATAACCCTAGGTCCCTCCGTGTCTATATAAACTGGAGGGTTTAGTCTGTAGAGGCAATTACAATCATACAGGCTAGACATATAGGGTTTAGCCATTACGATCTCGAGGTAGATCAACTCTTGTAACCCCTATACTCATCAAAGTCAATCAAGCAGGAAGTAGGGTATTACCTCCATCAAGAGGGCCCGAACCTGGGTAAACATCGTGTCCCCTGCCTCCTATTACCTGCGATCCTCAAACGCATAGCTCGGGACCCCCTACCCGAGATCGGCCGGTTTTGACACCGACAATGATGATTGATCCAAAGATGAAAGAATGGTAAGAACTAAAATACTAAAACTTCTGGAAGCAAGTATAATCTATCCCATAGCTGATAGTAGATGGGTAAGTCCTATTCATTGTGTCCCTAAGAAAGGAGGTATAAATGTTGTTCCTAATGATAAAAATGAATTTATCCCACAAAGAATTGTTACTGGCTATAGAATGGTAATTGACTTTAGAAAATTAAGTTAAGCTACTAGAAAAGATCATTACCCTCTGCCCTTTATTGATCAAGTGCTAGAAAGACTATCTAAGCACACACAGTTTTGTTTCCTTGATGGATATTCTGGTTTCTCTCAAATACCTCTATCACAACCTAGTCAAGAGAAAGCCACGTTTACTTGTCCTTTTGGAACTTATGCTTATAGACATATGCCCTTTTGTTTATGTAATGCACCTTCTAACTTTCAAAGATGTATGACTAACATATTATCTATTTTTTGTGAAAAGATGAGGTTTTCATGGACGATTTCTCTGTTTACGGAACTTCTTTGGATGATTGCTTAAGCAACCTTGTTCGAGTTTTGCATACATGTGAATAAACTAATATTGTCTTGAATTGGGAAAAGTGTCACTTTATGGTTAATGAAGGGATTGTCTTGGGGCATAAAATTTTTGAACGAGGTATTGAGGTGGATAAAGCTAAAGTTGATGCAATTGAGAAAATGCCATGTCCTAAAGACATTAAAGGTATTCGTAGTTTCCTCGGTCATGTTGGTTTCTATAGGAGGTTCATTAAAGACTTCTCTAAAATTACCAGGCCTCTTACTAATCTTTTAAAAAAGGATGTTCCATTTGTTTTTGATGATGATTGTGTAGAAGCCTTTGAAACACTTAAGAAAGCCTTAACTTCTACACCTATTGTTCAACCACTTGATTGGAACTTGCCTTTTGAAATTATGTGTGATGCTAGTGATTATGTTGTTGGTGTTGTTCTAGGACAAAGAGTTGATAAGAAATTAAATGTTATCCATTATGCTAGTAAAAGTGTAGACAATTACCAAAGAAATTATGCTACTACTGAGAAAGAATTTTTAGCAGTTGTGTTTGCTTGTGATAAATTCAGATCTTACATTGTTGATTCTAAAGTAATTGTTCACACCGATCATGCTACTATAAAATATCTTATGGAAAAGAAAGATGCTAAACGTAGACTCATTAAGTGGGTTCTCTTGCTACAAGAATTTGACTTACATATCACTAATAGGAAAGGAGTTGAGAATCCTGTAACTGATAACTTTCCTAGGTTAGAAAATATTCTTGATGACCCACTGCCTATTGATGATAGGTTTCCTGATGAATAACTAGCTGTAATAAATGCTTCTCATAACATTCCTTGGAATGCTGACTATGCTAATTACATTGTTGCTAAATTTACACCATTTAGTTTCACATACCAAAAAAAGCAAAAATTCTTCTATGAATTATGACCCACATCTTTATAAAGGAGTAGATGGTATTATTAGATATTGTGTACCTGAGCATGGAAAGGAAAAAATCGTACGAAAATGTCACTCTATAGCTTACGGAGGACATCATGCAGGAGATAGAACTGTGCATAAGGTATTACAATCTAGTTTTTATTGGCCTACTCTTTTCAAGGATGCCCGTAAGTTTGTTTTGTCTTGTGATGAATGTCAAAGAATTGGTAATATCGGTAAGCGTCAGGAAATGCCTATGAATTATTCACTTGTTTTTGAACCATTTGATTATTGGGGCTTTGATTATATGGGACCTTTTCCTTCCTCTAATGGGCATACATGCATTTTGGTTGTTGTTGATTATGTCACTAAGTGGGTAGAAGTTATTCCAACTAGCAATGTTGATCATAACACCTCCATTAAAATGCTTAAAGAAGTTATTTTCCCAAGGTTTGGAGTCCCTAGATATTTAATGACTAATGGTGGTTCACACTTTATTCATGGTGCTCTCCGTAAAATCCTTGCTAAATATGATGTCAAGCATAGAATTTCATGACCCTATCATCCTCAATCTAGTGGTCAAGTTGAACTTAGCAATAGAGAAATAAAATTAATATTACAAAAAATTGTCAATAGGTCCTGAAAGAATTGGTCAAAGAAACTTGATGATGCACTTTGGGTCTATAGAACATCTTATAAAAATCCTATGGGTATGTCTCCATATAAAATGGTTTATGGAAAGGCTTGTTATTTGCCTCTTGAGTTAGAACATAAAGCATATTGGGCAATTAAAGAACTCAATTATGATTTCAAACTTGCCGGTGAAAAGAGGTTATTTGATATTAGCTCACTAGATGAATGGAGAACCAAGCTTATGAAAATGCCAAAATATTTAAGGAAAAAGTTAAAAGATGGCATGACAAAAGAATCCAAAAGCGGGAATGCAAAGTTGGTGAACATGTTATATTGTACAATTCTCATTTCATATTATTTGCAGGTAAACTTATCTCCAAATGGGAAGGACCATATATCATCGAAGAAGTTTATCGTTCTTGAGCTATTAAGATCAATAATGCCAAAGGCAGTTAATGGGAAAAGAATTAAGGACTATATCTCAGGTACGCCTATTAATGTTGAAACCAATATTATCCAAACCATGACACCGGATGAACACATAAAAGAAACCTTCCAGAACACTCCAGAACCCTGAAAAGGAAGAGGTACGTGATATGGTATGTAAACAGTCTCCAAAAAATCTGCAAAAATATTTTCTATGAGTTTTGGAATATTAGAAAAAAGGAAATTAAAAAACAACCGGGAAGTTAACCCAGGTGCCCACAAGACACCAGTGCGTGCCCTGGTGGGTAGTGGTCCCCTCGAGCACCTTCCCGACTCCGTTTTCCTTCCGTATACTTGTTTCCCAAGATAAAAAAATCTTTATATATACCCCCGGACGATTTGACCACCGTATCACGGAAAAATCCTCTGTTCTTGTTTCGTGCTGTTTTTCTGTCACATCTATCAAGCTAAGCATCATGTCTTCGCCCTCCTCCAACAATGTAGAAGACGATGCTTGGTTTCTATAGGTGGAGTTAAGGGGAGAAGGAATTGAGGAGGTTGCCATGGAAGAAGATGAAGGAAACTCTCTTGGAGACCAGCCCCGGCCTCCGAGCGGGGCACATTGGCTGGCATCCCCACCCTTCCTAATCCCCATCAAGCGATGAGATCAACAACCGATCAAGATAGCCCTGAAGAGCAAGAAGGACTCCCTCCAAGGAGGCCATTACACAGGTTACATCGAAACAATTTTCACAATTTCATTCACAACTACGGGTTCGAAAACACTCCTCGTATGCACATACCGTCCAATTGGGACATATCTCGTCCAAGAGAAAGTGATGCAGGAACAAACTCTTGGGGACCAGAGAATAAACATATCATGGCTAAAGTGAAAAATAAAACTGAGTTGCTTCATCGAGATTTCTATGAGATTCAAAGTTTAAATGAGACACTCATGGATATGTTGGAGAACAAGCACACTCCATCACCACCACCACCATCATCATCACCAAAGAAGGAGACTTGAGTACACGGGTATGGGCATTACCCTTGGAATGTGCCAAGCTTGGGGGAGATGCCCGGGTATCGTATCACCATCACTTTTATTAACTTTACCTATCTTAGTTTGATCCTTAGCTATTTCGTGATTTAGCTGAATAAAAGTTTAGTATGATCTATTTTTGAGTGCTAGTTTCGTGATCTATCTATCTATGTAATTGAGTGAGAGTTATATAATAAAGTTTAGTTTGAGTTTTTTCTCCTTTACTTTTCTGTTTCAATCAAAATAAAAGGAAATAATGAAAAAGGTCATATTCTAATCTTATGGTAAGTAATGACACCACATAAGAAAACATATAAGCGGCAAAATTTATTGAAGGTTGACAAACATAGCATTGTTCAATGATGCAACTCATGAAAAAATTAATAAGGGAAGAGAAGATTCACATGAAAATATACTATCTTGGACATCTTTTATGATTGTGAGCCCCCATTAGATATTTTATGCCAAATTTTTGAAGTTGGACAAGGAAGACAACATAATGATTTATGTTTTTTCATATTCACATAGAAGTTATATTGTCATATATCCTTGAACATGTGGTGCTTGCCCAAAATCATTGCTAGCCAAAAATCCGCACCAAGTAGAGATACTTCTTGTGCATCCAAAATCCATAAACCCAAATCAATGTTTTGAGAGTCCACCATACCTACCTATGGCTTGAGTAAGATCCTTCAAGTAAGTTGTCATTGGTGCAAAAAGGGCAATATAAATTGCTCCTAAATGTGTTTGATCTTCTAGTGTAAGGGAAAATAAGCGTTGTACGAACTTGTGATGGCAAAGTAATAAAAGCGAAGGACTGCATAATAAAGGTTGCTATCATAAGGGGCAATATAACATGCTGACCCACAAGTATAGGGGATCAATCATAGTAATTTCAATAAATAAGAGTGTTCAACCCAACGAGGAGCAAAAGGAAATGACAAGTGGTTTTCAGCAAGGTATTTTATGCAAGCACTCAAATTGTAGGTAACATATAGTTTGATATCAAGATAATTTGTAACGAGCATGTAATCGTAACGGAAAATAAAGTGCAGCAAGGTAGCGCAATCCTTTTGTGACAAAGGATGGGACAAAACGGTCTCTTATGATAAGCAAAGTGTTCTTGAGGGTACACGGAAATTTCATCATATCACTTTCATCATGTTGGTTTGATTCGTGTTCGCTACTTTAATAATTTGATATGTGGGTGGACTGGTGCTTAGGTGATGTTCTTACTTGCACAAACCTCCTACTTGTGATTAACCCCCTCGCAAGCATCCGCAACTATGAGAAAAGTATTAAGATAAAATCTAACCATAGCATTAATGTTTTGGATCCAAATGAGTCCCTTAAAAAATAGCGCATAAACTAGGGTTTAAGATTATGTCACTTTAGCAACCCATCATCTAATATCTACTCCACAATGCATTCCCTTAGGACCAAATATGGTGGAGTGCCATGTAGTCGACGTTCACATGACACCATTAAGGGAATCACAACATACATATTATCAAAGTATTGAACACATATCAAGTTCACATAATTACTTGCAACATGACTTCTCTCGTGACCTCAAGAACAAAAGTAACTACTCACAAATAATAATGCTCAAGATCAGAGGGGTATTAAATAGCATAATGGATCTGAACATATAATCTTCAACCAAATAAACCATATAGTAATCAACTACAAGAACTTATCAACACTACTAGTCAGCTGCAAGTACCAATCTACGATTCTGGTACAAAGATTGAACACAAGAGATGAACTAGGGTTTGAGAGGAGATGGTGTTCTTGAAGATGTTGATGGAGATGGCCCTCCCAAAAATGGGAGAGTTGTTGGTGATGACGATGACGATGATTTCTCCCTCTGGGAGGGAAGTTCCCACGGCGGAATCGCTACGCCGGAGGGAAAAAGTTCTCCTGCCCAAGTACCGCCTAGAGACGGCGGCGCTTCTTCCCGAAAGTCCTCTACTTATTTTTTTCTAGGTAAAGTTGATTTATAAACCAGAAGAGGGGCACCGGAGGTGTACCGAGGAGGGCACAACCCACAAGGGCATGCCTAGGCTCCCTGGCGCACCCAGGTGGGTTGTGCCCACCTGGTGGGCCCCCTCTGGTAGTTATTTGCTCCAATATTCTTCATATGTTCCAAAACAATTCTCCGTAAATTTTCAACTCATTTCGAGATGTGTAGAATAGGTAAGTCTGGCGTAGCATTTTTAGGTCTAGAATTCCAACTTTTGGTATTCTCCCTCTTTGTGTAAACCTTGCATATTATGAGAGAAGAGGCATTAGAATTACTCCCAAAAGCATTATTATGCATAAAAACATTTTAAATAGTAGTAGGAAAACATGATGCAAAATGGACGTATCAACTCCCCCAAGCTTAGACCTCGCATGTTCTCAAGCGAAAACTGAAATCGAAAAACATGTCCACATGCTTAGAGAGAGAGAGAGAGAGGTGTCAAAAAAATACAGACATAAAAGCATCATGCATATTATTATAATCAGCTAAGAACTTCAATATAAACTTTATGAAACAACTTTTATCATATAGCTTCTCATGAACAAGTAACAATTCATCACAACACTAAAGTATAAAGCATAAACCTTATTGAAAACCAACAAACTGTGTTCTGGGTCAACTTTGCAACTACAACTCATCATATTCTCAGGAAGGGTCACGTATCGGAGCCTTTAGGCAAGTCCACATACTCAACCATCATTTAATATTCTATGATTTCTAACACTCACAGCATACCCATGAGCAAAAAGTTTCAACCAGATACATAGAAAGATAGAGGCTTATAGTTTTGCCTCCCAACGTACTCACCTCAAGGGTGATGGCAACAATAATAACTCATGCCTACACATATCCAAATGGATATATGTGCCTAGATCTTTCCTCACCACATGATGCTTGCAAAAAGATAAAATAAAAAGGAATAGGGAAGAAAACTTTTGACTCTTACATAAAAGTAAAGGCATAAAAGTAAAAGATAGGCTCTTTGCATAGGGAACCAGAGGTTGTCATGCACTTATTTGTTTGTATGCCAAATCCCTTAATGCAAAAGAACGTCACGCTATATTGCCCCTTATGATAGCAACCTTTATTATGCAGTCCGTTGCTTTTATTACTTTGCCATTACAAGTTTGTACAACCCTCAATTTTATCTTACACTAAATGATCCAACACATTTAGAAGCAATTTTTATTGCCTTATTGCACCGATGAAAACTTACTTGAAGGATCTTACTCCATCCATAGGTAGGTATGGTGGTCTCTCAAAATAGGATTTGGGTCAAGGGGTTTCAGATGCACACGTAGTATCTCTACTTAGTGCGGAATTTTTTGCTAGAAAAGATACTGAGCGAGCACCACATGTTAAAGGATCTATGAAAATATAACTTCTATGTGCATATGAACAAGCATAACTCATTACGTTGTCTTCCTTGTCCAGCGTCAACAATTTTGACACAAAATATTTAATAGGGGCTCACAATCATAAAAGACGTCCAAGATAGTGTAGTTGCATGTGAATCTTCTCTTCCCTTATTAATTCTTTCATGAATTGCATCATTGACCAATGCTATGTTAATCTCCAATAAATTTAGCACTTATACTTTTCATTATGTGATGCCATTACTTAACATAAGATTAGCATATCATCTTTTTCATTTATTTTCCTTTCTTTTATTGAAACATTAAAGTAAAGAAACAAAACTCAAAATACTCTTTATTATATATCTTGCACATGATTACATCGATAGATGGATCACTAAGCAAACACTCCAAAAGAAAGGATCGAACTAAACTTTTATTCAACTAAATCATAGGAAAACTAAAGATCGAACTAAAATAGATGAAAGCAAAGATAGTGGTGGTGATACGATACCGAGACACCTCCCCAAGCTTGGAACAAGCCAAGGGGAGTGTCCATACCATGAACTCAAGTCTCCTTTGGTGATGAAGAAGGTGGTGGTGGTGATGAGGTGGTAGCGATCTTATCCTTTTTCTCCAGCTTGCGTCTAAGAGTAAAATTATCTATCCTCAACTCATCGTGCTCCATCACAAGCTTTATTATCCTCTTGCATAATGCCTCCTTACTTTCTTGCTTGAACCGAGGAGGGACTAGCTCATATTCATCTTCTTCATCGGTGAACCATATATAGGGATAGGTGTCCTTGAAGATATTTTTATCCAAGGGCTGATAAGAAACTGGGCAATTCTCTTCCGGATCTTGAGATGACATATTTTCAGATCTGCTAGAAACAGAAAGAAACAAGAATAGAAGATTTCTCCGCGATATGATGGACAATACATTCAGGGGCTATATAAAGATTTTTTAATATTGGGAAACAAGCAAACAGGAGGAAAATGGAGTCGGGAAGGTTCCTGAGGTGGGCACAACCCACCTGGGTGCGCCAGGGGGCCAGGCGCGCCCTGGTGTCTTGTGCCTTCCTCGGGTGCCTTCCTGGTTGTTTCTTATTTTCCTAATTTTTAAAATACTCCAAAACTGATAGAAAATATTTTTGCGGATTTTTCCGGAGTCCGTTTACTTACTGTATCACATACCTCCTCTTTTTTAATTATTCTAGAGTGTTCCGGAAGGTCTCTTTTATGTGTTCCTCAGGTGTCATGGTTTGAATAATATTGCTTTCAACATTAATAGGCGTACGTGAGGTATAGTGTTTAATTCTTTGCCCATTGACCACCATCAGGTTAGTACCTTCGGCATTTTTTATTTTAATAGCTCTAGAGCGGTAAACCTGTTCAATTATATAAGGTCCTTCCCATTTCGAGAGAAGTTTCCCTGCAAAGAATCTAAAACGAGAGTTGTCAAAAAGGACATATTCTCCAACTTTGAATTCCCATTTTTGAATTCTTTTGTCATGCCATATTTTAACTTTCTATTTAAATACCTTAGCATTTTCATAGGCTTGTGTTCTCCATGCATCTAGTGAGCTAATATCAAATAACCTCTTTTCACCGGCACCGTCGAGTGCCCCGCCCGGTTCACAGGGCTGTTGGCCTACCAAGCAAGCACTTGCCCGCTGCTCCTGCCGCCTGCCAAGTGGGCTCCGCGCTAGTTATCCTGACTGTTCTCTCTGCTTTGAAATCATAGTTGAGTTCTTTAATTGCCCAATATGCTTTGTGTTCTAACTCTAGAGGCAAATGACAAGCTTGTCCATAAACTATTTTATAGGGAGACATACCCATAGTATTTGTATATGCTGTTATGTAGGCCCAAAGTGCATCATTTAATTTCTTTGACCAATTATTTTAGGACCTATTAATGGTTTTCTGTAATAGTAGTTTTATTTCTCTATTGCTAAGTTCAACTTGACCAGTAGATTGAGGATGATAGGGTGACGCAATTCTATGGTTAACATCATATTTAGTAAGCATTTTACGGAAAGCACCATGAATAAAGTGTGAACCACCATCAGTCATTAAATATCTAGGGACTCCAAAACCTTGGGAAAATAACTTTTTAAGCATTTTAATAGAAGTGTTATGATCATAACTACTAGTTGGAACTTAGTAATGTAATCAACAGGAACCAAAATATGTGTATACCCATTAGAGGAAGGAAAAGGTCCCATATAATCAAAGCCCCAGACATGAAATGGTTCAACAACAAGTGAATAATTCATAGGCATTTCCTGACGCTTACCAATATTACCAATTCGTTGACATTCATCACAAGATAAAACAGACATACGTGCATCTTTGAAGAGAATAGGCCAATAGACGCAATTCTATGGTTAACGTCATATTTAGTAAGCATTTTACGGAAAGCACCATGAATAAAGTGTGAACCACCATCAGTCATTAAATATCTAGGGACTCCAAAACCTTGGGAAAATAACTTTTTAAGCATTTTAATAGAAGTGTTATGATCATAACTACTAGTTGGAATAGCTTCTACCCACTTAGTAATGTAATCAACAGGAACCAAAATATGTGTATACCCATTAGAGGAAGGAAAAGGTCCCATATAATCAAAACCCCAAACATGAAATGGTTCAACAACAAGTGAATAATTCATAGGCATTTCCTGACGCTTACCAATATTACCAATTTGTTGACATTCATCACAAGATAAAACAGACATACGTGCATCTTTGAAGAGAATAGGCCAATAAAAACCAGATTGCAATACCTTGTGAGCCGTTCTATCTCCCGCATGATGCCCTCCATAAGCTTTGGAGTGACATTTCCGTAGGATTTGTTCCTGCTGATGCCCAGGAACACAACATCTAATAATACCATCTACTCCTTCTTTATAAAGATGTGGGTCATCCCAAAAGTAATGTCTTAAATCATAAAAGAATTTTATTTCTTTTGTTGGTATGTGAAACTAGGTGGTATGTATTTAGCAACAATATAATTAGCATAGTCAGCATACCAAGGAGTGTTGTGAGAAACATTTATTGCAGCTAATTGCTCATCAGGAAAGCTATCATCAATAGGTAGTGGGTCATCAAGGATATTATCTAACCTAGACAAGTTATCAGCTAAGGGGTTCTCAGCTCTTTTTCTATTAGTAATATGTAAATCAAATTGTTGTAGCAAGAGAACCCACCTAATGAGTCTAGTTTGAGCATCTTTCTTTTCCATAAGATATTTAATAGCAGCATGATCAGTGTGAACAGTAACTTTAGAATTAACAATGTAAGATCTAAATTTATCACAGGCAAACACAACAACTAAAAATTCTTTTTCAGTAGTAGCATAATTTCTTTGGGCATCTTCTAGTGTTTTACTAGCATAATGAATAACATTTAGTTTCTTATCAACTCTTTGTCCTAGAACAGCACCAACATCATAATCACTAGCATCACACATAATTTCAAAAGGCAAGTTCCAATCAGGTGGTTGAACAATAGGTGCATAAGTTAAGGCTCTCTTAAGTGTTTCAAAGGCTTCTACACAATCATCATCAAAAAGAAATGGAACATACTTCTGTAAAAGATTTGTAAGAGGCTTGGAAATTTTAGAGAAGTCTTTAATAAATCTCCTATAGAAATCAGCAAGACTGAGAAAACTACGAATACCTTTAATATCTTTAGGACATGGCATTTTCTCAATTGCATCAACTTTAGCTTGGTCCACTTCAATACCTCTTTCAGAAATTTTATGCCCCAAAACAATACCTTCATTGACCATAAAGTGGCACTTCTCCCAATTCAAGACAAGATTATTTTCCTCACATCTCCACAAAACTCAATTAGGGTTGCTCAAGCAATCATCAAAAGAAGTTCCATGTACAGAAAAATCATCCATGAAAACCTCAACAATCTTTTCACAAAAGTCAAATAATATAGCTAGGAGTCATACATCTTTGAAAGGTAGCAGGTGCATTGCATAAACCAAAAGTCATACGTCCATAAGCATATGTTCCGAAAGGGCCAGTAAAAGTGGTTTCCTCTTGATTAGGTTGTGAAACAGGTATTTGAGAAAGACCAGAATATCCATCTTGGATGCAAAAGTGTGTGTGCTTTGATAATCTTTCTAGCATTTGATTACTAAAAGGTAAAGGGTAATGATATTTTCTCGTAGATTTATTTAATTTTCTAAAATCAATTACCATTCCGTAGCCAGTAACAATTCTTTGTGGAATAAGTTAATTTCTATCATTAGGAACAACAGTAATACCTCCCTTCTTAGGGACACAATGAACAAGGCTTACCCATCTACTATCAGCAATGGGATAGATTATACCCGCTTCTAGAAGCTTTAATATTTCAATTCTTACCACTTCTGTCATCTTAGGATTCAAACATAATTGATGATCAACAATGGGTTTAGCGTCAGGTTCCATATTAATCTTGTGCTGACAGAGAGTGGGGCTAATCCCTTAAGATCATCAAGAGTATATCCAATAGCAGCATGGCGCTTCTTCAGATTTTTTAATAATATTTCTTCTTCATGTTCTGAAAGGTTAGCACTAATAATAACATGATATATCTTTATCTCATCAAGATAAGCATATTTCAAAGTGTCGGGCAATTGTTTCAATTCAAACACAGGATCACCTTTAGGTGGAGGAGGACCTCCTAGAGTTTCAATAGGCAAATTATGTTTGAGCAGAGGTCATTGTTCAAAGAAAATTTATCTATCTCATTTCTTTCATGCATATGCATATCATTTTCATGGTCTAGCAAATATTGTTCTAGTGGATCAGTAGGAGGCACGACAATAGAATCAAGATCAATTATTTCATCCTTACTAGGTAATTCTTTCTGATGAGGTTGTCAACTTGGAAAAATTAAATTCATGAGACTCATCACCAAAGCTAACACTGACAGATTGTTTATGAAAATCTATAGTAGCGTCGACAGTGTTCAAGAAAGGTCTACCAAAGATAATGGGACATAAGTCATCTTGTGGGGAACCAAGAACTACAAAATCAGTAGGGTATTTTATTTTCCCACACAAGACTTCAACATCTCTAACAATACCAAGTGGTGTGATGGTGTTCCTATTAGCAAGTTTAATAGTAACATATATGTCTTCTATTTCAGTGGCTGCTATGTCATTCATAATTTATTGGTATGAGGTAAAAGGAATAGCACTAACACTAGCACCTAAATCACATAAACCATGACAATGATCTCCTATTTTAACTAAGACAACGAGCATGCCAACAACAGGTCTATGTTTATCTTTTTCATCGGGTTTGCCAATTCTTGCAGCTTCATCACAGAAGTAAATAACATGACCATCAATATTTTCTACGAGTAGATCTTTAACCATAGAAACACTAGGTTCTACTTTAATTTGTTCAGCAAGTTTTGGGTGCTCTAATATTACTTTACAAACCACAGTTGAAACCTTAGCATGTTCCTTTATCATAATAGGGAAAGGTGGTTTTCCAATATAAGCATTAGGCACAACTGGATCAACATTAGAAATAATAGATTCATCTTTAGCTATGTCGGGTTCTTTAATTTCTTCTTTGATAGGGGGATGATATTTAAACCACTTCTCATTAGGGAGATCAACATGATTAGCAAAAAATTCACAAAAGAGGCTACTATCTCAGAGTCAAGTCCATATTTAGTTCTAAACTTGTGAAAAGCATTGGTATTCATAAAATATTTAACGCAATCAAATACAAGATTAATATCTGACTCTGTATCTTCATCGAATTCCCAATCTTTAGAGTAGCGTTTAATTCTTCTAAGATCCAATATCATCGCATAGCCTATACCATGCCAATGCTTTTCCCTTAAAAGATAAAGGGAAAACCGTCTTCTTAGCTTCATTTCCGGGCAACCCTGCAAGCTTAAATAATCCACAAATTTCATCCACATATATCATGTGCATATCAGGATGTTCGGTTCCATCTCCTGCATAAGGATTAGCTAGCAGTTGTTCTATCATATACCCGAAGGAATTTCATAACCAATATTTTTAGTAGGTGCAGTAGGTTGAGGGGCAACTAATTGTGGTTCCGATCGAGGTGAAGATACCCTGAACAAACCCCTCAAAGGATGATTCTCCATAGTAACAAGTGACAATAAATTTCAGCACATATTAATAATTTTTCCTTACCAATTTCCACTTACCAAGAGCGCTTCACTCCCCGGCAATGGCGCCAGAAAAGAGCCTTGATGACCCACAAGTATAGGGTATCAATCGTAGTCCTTTTGATAAGCAAGAGTGTTGAACCCAACGAGGTGTAGAAGGAAATGACAAGTGGTTTTCAGCAAGGTATTTTCTACAAGCACTGAAATTGTTGGTAACAGATAGTTTAATATCAAGATAATTTGTAACGAGCAAGTAATGGTAACGGTAAATAAAGTGCAGAAAGGTATCCCAATCCTTTTGTGACAAAGGACAAGCCAAAACGGTCTCTTATGATAAGCAAAATGTTCTTGAGGGTACACGGGAATTTCATCATATCACTTTCATCATGTTGGTTTGATTCGTGTCCGCTACTTTGATAATTTGATATGTGGGTGGACCGGTGCTTAGGTGCAGTTCTTATTGAACAAACCTCCTAGTTATGATTAACCACCTCACAAGCATCCGCAACTACGAGAAAAGTATTAAGATAAAATCTAACCATAGCTTTAAACTATTGGATCCAAATCAGTCCCTTACGAAATATCGCTTAAACTAGGGTTTAAGCTTCTGTCACTCTAGCAACCCATCATCTAATAACTACTCCATAATGCATCCCCTTAGGCCCAAATACGGTGAAGTGCCATGTAGTTGACGTTCAGATGATACCAATAAGGGAATCACAACATACATATCATCCAAGTACCGAAAACATATCAAGTTAACATAATTACTTGCAACATGACTTACCCCATGACCTCAAGAACAAAAGTAACTACTCACAAATAATAATCATGCTCACGATTAGAGGGGTATTAAATAGCGTAATGGGTCTGAATATATAATCTTCCACTGAACTAGGGTTTGAGAGGAGATGGTGATGTTGATGGATATGGCCCTCCCAAAGATGGGAGAGTTGCTGGTGATGACGATGAGGATGACTTCCCCCTCCGGGAGGGAAGTGCCCCCGTCGGAATCGCTCCACCGGAGGGCAAAAGTTCTCCTGCCCAAGTTCCGTGTAACGCCCTCGATGCGGCTATATCTCCCACGTGTCGAAGCACGACTTAGAGGCATAACCGCATTAAAAGCAATGTCGCAAGTGAGGTAATCTTCACAACAACCTATGTAATAAATAAGGGAAAGAGATACATAGTTGGCTTACAATTGCCACTTCACACAATACATGAATAAAGCATTACATCATCCAGATACAACCAAGGTCCGACTATGGAACCAAAATAAAAGAAGAGTACCCCAAATGCTACACAGATCCCCGATCGTCCCAAGTGGGCTCCACTACTGATCAACTGGAAACGAAACAACACAGAGAACGAGATCTTCATCAAGCTCCTCCTTGAGCTTGGTTGCGTCACCTGCACGATATCATCGGCACCTGCAAACTGGATTTGGAAGTATCTGTGAGTCACGGGGACTCAGCAATCTCACACCCTCGCAATCAAGACTATTTAAACTTATGGGAAGGGTAAAAGGTATGAGGTGGAGCTGCAGCAAGCGACTAGCATATATGGTGGCTAAACTTACGCAAATGAGAGCGAGAAGAGAGAGCAAAGGCACGGTCGAACAACTATGATCAAGAAGTGATCCTAGAACAACCTACGTCAAGCATTACTCCAACACCGTGTTCACTTCTCGGACCCCGCCGAGAAGAGACCATCATGGTAACACACACGATTGATGCGTTTTAAATAAGATAAACTTTAGGTTTTCTACAAACGGACATTAACAAATTCCCATCTGTGCGGGGGTGCCCCAACTTAGCCCATCACAAGCTCTCACGGTCAACGAAGGATATTCCTTCTCCCAAGACATTCCGATCAGACTCGGCATCCCAGTTACAAGACATCCTCGACAATGATAAAACAAGTCCAGCAACACCGCCCGAATGTGCCGATAAATCCTGATAGGAGCTGCACATATCTCGTTCTCAGGGCACACTCAGATTGTCCAAACTTCCGGTAGGCCAGCCCAGAGTTGCCCCTGGTGGCCACCGGTGGCTGACAAGGTGGACCAACACTTAGAGGAGCACTGGCCCGGGGGGTTTAAATAAAGATGACCCTTGAGTTCGCGGAACCCAAGAGAAAAAGAGGCTAGGTGGCGAATGGTAAAACCATTATTGGGCATTGCTGGAGGAGTTTTATTCAAGGCGAACTGTCAAGGGGTTCCCATTATAACCCAACCGTGTAAGGAGCGCAAAATCCGGGAACATAACACCGATATGACGGAAACTAGGGTGGCAAGAGTGGAACAAAACACCAGGCATAAGGCCGAGCCTTCCACCCTTTACCAAGTATATAGATGCATTAATTAAATAAGAGATATTGTGATATCCCAACAAAATAACCATGTTCCAAACATGGAACAAGCTCCAATCTTCACCTGCAACTAGCAACGCTATAAGAGGGGCTGAGCAAAGCGGTAACATAGCCAAACAACGGTTTGCTAGGACAAGGTGGGTTAGAGGTTCGACATGGCAATATGGGAGGCATGATAAGCAAGTGGTAGGTATCGTAGCATAGGCATAGCAAATGAGCGAGCAATTAGCAAGCAAAGATAGCAGTGATTTCGAGGATATGGTCATTTTGCCTGAATCCCGCAAGGAACAAGAACGAGTCCATGAAGAAGACAAACGGACGTAGTCGAACGGATCCTCACAGACGTGACATTAACGGAACTAACCCGAAGAGGCAACACCAGAAAGGAGCAGACAACATAGTAAACAATCATCACCTCAACATGGCATGATGCACAATCAAGTATGATGCATGTCCGGTTTAATGACGCATGGCATGGCAAAGTGCAACAAACAAAACTACAAATTAAGTGGAGCTCAATATGCATCGGGATGCATATTGACGAAACACCACATCGATTATTTAGTTCTCTCCCGGTTAGGTACTCACCAATATTAAATGTTGTTAAGCATGTCAAGAAATGATACATAACAAAACTATACCATCTAAACAATGTAAATGGGGCCGAGTATAACAAACAACAAATCCAGTAAATCCCCATATGCATTTAGCAAATTAATACAAAAAACAATTTTAAACATTTTAGTTGTTGTTATCATGATGCGGATGACATGAACAAGTTTATGCAATTTTTATTAAAAGTTGACAAGAGCAATATGAAGTATTTGTCACCGTGGCGAAAACGGAAGGGGTGCCACGGTAACGATAACGAAAACGATGCCACGGCAGCGTTCCGGTTCCGGTAACTCGATTGAGATACCGATGTAAAGGAGAAGTGTGCGGATGCGTGTAAAAGATGGTGGGGCGCTCCCGGATTCCGGGTGTCCCACGAGTCAATGGCATGGAAACGGGTGACAATACGGACACGGTGCAGACAAAGGGTGCATCTCATCCAACATGCATTCATTCGTTCACGGGCGTCGTCTTGGGGTTATACCTTCAAAGCGAGCGTTTCGAGGCGGACGGGTTCGATGGGACGTAGTGGTACTTTCGGTTCTCGGCGATGGAAGAGGTACAGACGTTCTCAAGGCACTTGTCGGGCCGGACTTGGTGTAGTTCTACATGGCAAACGTCGTGGTACTCGGCGTCTTGTCAAAACCCAAGCGACGGTAGTCATACACGAAGCGTTGTGGAAGTAGTTGTGTTCGCGGGCTTCGGCGGCAGTAGTCGTACACGGTTCGTAGGGGTACTTGACGTCCATGGGGTTGACGGTAGGCGTTCAGGCATCGGGCGTCCGGGTACTTGGTGAAATCCTCGGAGATGGACTTGGCGGTCCGGGTACGGAGTGGTTGTAGACGTTCTTGAGATGTTCTAGGGTCGTTGGTACTTGGTGGGGAGGTAACCATCGAGCTGCCGTTTGTTGGAAACGAGCTGCACCAAGGAAGATCGAAGCAGCGGCGGCAGCAGCAGAGTTGGCCGAAGGGGAGGGCTCAGGCAGGAGCTCCATAGCACAGCGATGAGGCCGACGGAGATGCATCAAGGGATGGGCGCGGGGGAGGCAAGAAGGCGCGGTGGCGACGGACTTGGGGTGCAGGGACGCGCGGGGTCTGCTGGCGGGGTCGGACGCAGAGGAAGAGGAGCGCCTTGGCGCTAGCGAGCAGCCGGAGGCGCGCAACGGAGAAGGATGGCAGGGACAGGCGAGCTTGGCCAGGCCAAGGCGGCGAGGCAGGGCGCGATGGCCATGGAGGTGGGGCGCAGCACGGCGGCAGAGAAGAAGGAGGAGTAGCAGAGGAAGGGGGCTCCGCGCGGAGGGCGTCATGCTCGCCGGCATGAGGAAGGAGATCCGGCGGGGCGCGAGGGAACCAGGCGGCGGCCTGCAGGATCCGGCGAGGGGCGACTGCAGGGAGCGGGCGGTGTCCATGGCGCTCGGGAAGGCGCTGGGAGGAGAGGGCCAGGCGCGGGGAGGACGAGAGGAGAGGTTGGGGAATCGGGCAGAGGGGAGAGGTCGAGCGTGGTGCCTCTCCTGGCGGCGCCAGGGAGGGATCGAGAGGGAGAGGGAGATGGGAACGAGGGAGCGGGCTCCCTGGCGGCTAGGTTAGGAAGGCACGGGCTGGGCCTTGGTGGAAATGGCCAGCCTGGCTGCGAGGGAGTTTGGGGAGGCCCAGCTGGGCTGGCCCCCCTTCCCTCTCCTATTTCTTTCTTCCTTTGTTTTTTTCTTTAAACAGAAAAATGGAAGAACAGAAAGGCGAGAGTAGATGTGGAATTCGGCAGAGATGAAGATATTTATGGGGTCCTGGAAACATATACAATTTGATTAAAATGTTTTCGACATTTTAGAGATAGAAAAATAATTCAAGTTTGAATTAAATTCAAACTTGAGCTATTTTTGAACCCAACCAAAGCAAGTCCAAATGAGAAAAGAAGTTACAGAGAGGGTGTAGGCATCATATTGGATTTATAGGGATAGGTTGAACATTTTTTCGAACAGGGAAAATGCCACAAGAAAAATAAATGGAATAAAGAGGAAATAGAAGTTTGGATGGGATAGAAACTTGGGTGAAACCAAGTTAAAGTTGGGCAATAAGTGAAAAGGAAGGATCAAGGACAAGAAGGAGTTGTAATGCACATGAACAAGTAAAAGAAAACAAGCATATGGGGACGAAAGCATGATGCAAAAAAAATACTAAAACATCACAAGCAAGCAAGCAAACATGAACATGATGGATGCAAAAGCACATGGCAACGGCAAAATAAATGGAAGACATCTGGAGCATCGGTCTCGGGGTGTCACAACACTCCACCACTACGAGAGGATCTCGTCCCGAGATCTAGGATGGCACCGGAGTAAACTGTGACGCCCGGATAATTAGGCTACAGAAAAACTCTGCTAAGGATGCCACGTCACCTCAGTTACTGTTGCTAATCCCTCGTTAGTTCAAAAAAACCGATTCAAAATTCAAATTCCAAATATGGCATACAACAAAAGTTTTCAAACAATAAAACAAAAATGTTCGGTTTGTGGCAATTAAATCATAGGTAATATTGGTAGAGAAACAACATTTCTATAAAATAATTAAATGCACTATGATAATTAAAACAGTAACTAAAACATTAATTAAATGCCTTTTCTAAATTATAAAATATTAAAACATTTTATTTAGGGGTCAAACATTTTGTAGCCGTGGGTTAAATGATAATACTAATTCAGAAGTTTATTTTATCCTTTAATTAAACTCAAATACATTAAAAACTAAAAGAGAAATGATCAAAAAGTAAAACAAAAAAATAACAAAAGTAAGGGAACCCCCCCCCCCCCCCCCGTGCTGGGCCTCAGCCCAGCTGGCCATCCAACCGGCCGGCCCACCTAACCCCTCCATAACCTCCCCACCGACAGAAACCCTAGCCTATCGCCCTGACTCCCCCACTCGCTCGCTCCCCCACTCTGCCCCGTTTCTGGATCGGGGGAGCGACCCCCTTCCCTCCCCCACGACCGCGTCGTCGCCTGACGCCTCCACCCGGCACGCCACGCCTGAGGACCGCCACCTCCGCCCGCCCGCTCCTCCAGGGTCGCCGCACCGAGCCTCTCTGCCGGATTCCTCTCGTCTCGATCTGGATCGACGCCCGAGCCGGTCCCTGACGATGCCGCTCGGAGTTCTTCCCTCGCCGGACCGCCTCCCCGCCACCGCCGCCGTCTTCCCCGACCTCCTCCCCGCTCCCCATTGCCATGAGCCCTACAACTACGGTGAGGCCTTCGGCCTCCTCTTCCCCTCTCCCCCTGTCGAACACCGTCCGCCTCGCCCGACGTCGTGCCCGCCGCTCCAGGCCGCACTCGCCCTCCACCACTACAGCCTGCACACGCTGCATCCGCGCCGTGGCCGACCCTCTGCTGCTGCTCTACCCCACCGTGTTGCCGCCCTCTTCCCCACCCGTCGACCTCGCCGTGCTCTGCGGCCTGCACTAGCACCTCGCTCGCGCTCGCCACAACCATCGCCACGGCGACCGCGTCCTCCTCCACACGCGCCCGCCGCCGCCCGCCTGCGCCGCATCCGCCACGGCCGTCGCTGCCAGGCGCCGCTCGCCTCCGCCCTCGCTCGCCGGCCTCTCCGGTGCGGCCAGTGCCTCCCCTAGCCACACCATGGCCATAGATGGCCCCCTGTGTGTGTGCCATAGCCAGGGCGTGGCCTTGTGCCACTGACCACAGGGGCCCACCCCCTGTTTAGAACGATTTTTAATAACAAATAAAATTAATCAATTAATTAATTAGCAAATCAATAAATTAACTTAATTAACTCTGTTTAAATTAGCCTAACTACCTAATTTAGTTAACTAAAACTGGTAGTTTAGTTAGGTCTATGACAGAACGACCCCACATGTAAGTTTGACCCAGTCAACAGCCCTGTTGACTGCTGACATCATGCTGATGTCATGATGATGTCATAACCCTGTTTTCTATTTAAATTAATTCTGCTTTTCCGAAATGATTTAAAAACTTTTTTAATTCATAGAAAATAAACTGTAAGTTGGATGAAAATAATTTGTACATGAAAGTTGCTTAGAACGACGAGACGAATCCGGATACGCAGCCCGTTCATCCGCCACACATCCCTAACCTATGGGACTCGCAACTTTCCCCCTCCGGTTCACCTGTCTGAAAACACAAAACACCGGGAATCCTTTCCCGGATGTCTTCCCCCTTCGTCGGTATCACTTCCTACTACGTTAGGGCATACCTAGCACCGTGTATTGCATCATTATGTTTTGTGATGCTTTGTTTGCTCCATATTTACTGTTTCTTCCCCCCTCTTCTTCCCTGGTAGCCCCGAGACCGGCGCTGATGCCACCGAGTACAACTACATCGACGACGAACCCTTCTCTTGCCAGAGCAACCAGGCAAGCCCCCCTTTTGATCACCAGATATCGCCTACTCTTCTCTATACTGCTTGCATTAGAGTAGTGTAGCATGTTACCGCTTTCCGTTAATCCTATCCTGATGCATAGCCTGTCATTGTTGCTACAACTATTGATACCTTACCTGCAATCCTAAATGCTTAGTATAGGATGCTAGATTATCATCAGTGGCCCTACACTCTTGTCCGTCTGCCATGCTATACTACTGGGCCGTGATCACCTCGGGAGGTGATCATGGGCATATACTATATACTTTACACTGTTACATTACCGGTGATACTGTTTGGAGATGGGGGCTGAAGGGGCAGGTGGCTCCATCCAGGTAGTGGTGGGCCTGAGTTCCCAACGGCCCCCGACTCTTACTTTGAGGCGGAGCGGCAGGGCAGGTTGAGACCACCTAGGAGAGAGGTGGGCTTGGCCCTGGTCGGCGTTCGCGGATACTTAACATGCTTAACGAGATCTTGGTATTTGATCTGAGTCTAGCTACTGGCCTATATGCACTAACCATCTACGCGGGGACAGTTATGGGCACTCGACGTCGTGGTATCAGCCGAAGCCTTCGTGACGTCAATGACTGAGTGGCGCGCGCCGGATTGGACCGTGAGCCTGCTCTTGTATTAAGGGGGCTAGTTCTGCTTCCGGCCGCGTTCGCAACGTGCAGGTCTGCAAAGGGCGATGGGCCCAGACCCCTGCGCCATAGGATTTAGACCGGCGTGCTGACCTCTCTGTTGTGCCTAGGTAGGGCTACGACGTGTTGATCTTCCGAGGCCGGGCATGACCCAGAAAAGTGTGTCCGGCCAAATGGGATCGAGCGTGTTGGGATATGTGGTGCACCCCTGCAGGGAAGTTAATCTATTCGAATAGCCGTGATCTTCGGTAACAGGACGACTTGGAGTTGTACCTTGACCTTATGACAACTAGAACTGGATACTTAATAAAACACACCCTTCCAAGTGCCAAATACAACCGGTGGTCGCTCTCTCACAGGGCGACGAGGGGAGGATCATCGGTTATGATTATGCTATGCGATGCTCCTTGGTGAACTTACCAACTACTCTCTTCTTCTGCTGCAAGATGGAGGTTACCAGAAGCGTAGTCTTCAAAAGGACTAGCTATCCCCCTCTTATCCCGGCTTTCTGCAGTTCAGTCCACATATGATACCCTTATTCCATTTGATACCAATGCATACATATGTAGTGTAGCTCCTTGCTTGCGAGTACTTTGGATGAGTACTCACGGTTGCTTTCTCCCTCTTTTCCCCCTATCCCTTCTACCTGGTTGTCGCAACCAGATGCTGGAGCCCAGGAGCCAGACGCCACCGTCGACGACGACTCCTACTACACCGGAGGTGCCTACTACTACGTGTAGCCCGCTGACGGCGACCAGGAGTAGTTTAGGAGGATCCCAGGCAGGAGGCCTGCGCCTCTTTCGATCTGTATCCAAGTTTGTGCTAGCCTTCTTAAGGAAAACTTATTTAACTTATGTCTATACTCAGATATTGTTGCTTCCGCTGACTCATCTATGATCGAGCTCTTGTATTCGAGCCCTCGAGGCCCCTGGCTTGTAATATGATGCTTGTATGACTTTTTTTATTTGTAGAGTTGTGTTGTGATATCTTCCCGTGAGTCCCTGATCTTGATCGTACACGTTTGTGTGTATGATTAGTGTATGATTGAATCGGGGGCGTCACAAGTTGGTATTAGAGCCGACTGCCTGTAGGAATCCCCCTTCCACACTCCTTGGCCGAAGTCGAGTCTAGGCATTGCAAAAACTTTTACTAACATGGCTGTGTGCCCTACGGGCCCACGTTGCCATGGTATTAGGATATTTTACTCCTTGTCTACAATCTGGGACTCTGATCTCTCTTCTATTCGGGTTAAATGATTTTGCTAAAATCTAACTCTAGGTTCTCGTTACCAATTCCTGCCGAAGAGCCCTTTCATTACGGATGATCGACTGCTTCAACAGAAGATTCTGACAATACTTTCCGATATTCCCTCGAGACTTGGTGCCCGTTGCTTTTGCAATTCCCTATCATCGCTACCCCTATGTATAACCACGTACACTTGCCATTCGTACAATCATTCCCCGTTGATCTTGTTATTACAAGATACCCCAAAATTGTCTCTATTATTCCGAGTATACTTTGTGCCTACTGCCTTGCAGTTCCTTGCCACATAAATACCCCTACGGATAATTCCTCGCACTTGCTGAGTATCCGGTCATCCCTAGTTGTTCATGTGTTTCACAAAAGTCCTCGAAATACCATTTGATTTTTTTGGAAAACCTCAGCAGCCCTCTTGAGTTCCTTGCCTTCCTGCATTATGGTTAATTCCATACTTCTAGTAATCTCCGTTGACATCCTCTGTCACTATCATTTGGAGTCACTTGATTCGATATGTTGCGAATGCTCGCAATCCTCAATCGGATCCTAGGATTCATCCTTCCGGCTCAGACATCATTTTTAACATGAGCTGGTCCTCGACCAATCAAGTTGTCGTCGAATGTACCCCTAATTCTATTCAACTTATCCATCCCTAATCAGAGCATTGCTTATGATCCCTTGTTTTGGAATTCATACTTCCTTTGCAATTGAGCTTTGAATTAAGTCAGGTGTTTCTATCATCCGATCTCATTGCATTCTTTCTTCTTCTGGTTGAGTACCGATGCTCGCATCAGATCCCTTATGGACCACCAGATCCTTTGTTGGATTTTATCCGACAACATCCTTTATATTCAATAACCTTGTGAGCCTTTCCTCGGATACATAATGCCTTTGGTAAATTGTATCCTCTGCTTTC
The DNA here is from genome assembly GCF_056163025.1 of Triticum urartu. NCBI lineage: Eukaryota > Viridiplantae > Streptophyta > Magnoliopsida > Poales > Poaceae > Triticum > Triticum urartu. The sequence goes on from NC_141874.1 coordinate 468,778,950, forward strand.
TCAACCATGCTCTACCTTCGAGCTGGAAGTTATTCACTCCTGAAGTTTGTGGTTTATGTTCCAAAGAGGCCCCGATGGGTTGAACCTATGCCTTTTCTAATATGTGTGAACCCGAAAGTTTTCACGAGTCATACTCTTCTGGTGCTTCGCCAGATAAAATTTCAACACTACAACTTCTTCGTAAACGAGAAGTGAATGAAAGGTTATGCATTACAGAAGTGGGAGTCGACCTTGAACTTTGTGTTCATGCCCATGGACCCGATGTGAAACTTATCATGGAAGCTTCTCGCAAAATATTTAATCATTTGGGTAATTCTTTCGGTGTCATTAAATTGGATCCCTTGCAGCTATGGTTCCGACCATATGTTCTTCTTTGACCCCATTTCTCGGGCAAGTTTAAGCACTTGTCTTGTGTGGACCAATACAACAGCCCAACCTTTACTTTGATCTACCGTCGAGTATTACACCCTGGTATCTCGGGAATATCATGGGACATCATAACTTCTTATGGGTTCTTCATAAACTATTATCACTCGCCGGATCCAATTGTTCCTAGGTTCTGGGTTGTCGTCAACCGAGAACACCGAATAGTGAATCAAGTCCGCACTCTGATTCAATAACTCTTAAGTAAATGTTGTTGCTTACGAGTTAATAATCATTTAAGTCATTCCTAGCCTGCTCGGCTATATCATCATTGTGCTAAATTTTAACTATGCTACCTGGTCCTTCTTCACGGAGCACAATTCTCGACGATGAGCTAAGATTACGTCGATTTTCCTCATCATATCACTTCTCCCTAAAAAGCAAACTTGATTTTGAGTTTGTGTCATACCCATGGTTCCAATAACCATTCTCTTCATCATCCCTTTCACTAGATGTCATTGCCGATCGATTACATCTTCGTGGAGCCTCTCGACTAAATTTGTCGTGGTCATCAAACAACATTTTGATTCCTTCCAGAATATCAACCAAATGGATGATGACATGTAACCATCCTCGTCCCTTGATGATTTGTGTTATCACCGACAACATTATTGCTTTCCCTCCAACACAAATTTGTTCATGTTTTGAGTTATACCTGGAGACCCGTGCTATCCAGCAATTATTCTTCGATACCTTGGAGTATTACCATCTTTTATGTCAAGAATGTCGTGAGACTTTCACCACCTCCTAAGAATTCTTGATACAGGTAATACTTATCACCATCACCATTCTTTCTTGGTCCCCGTGTTGGATCTAACCGGGATACCAATAGGTGAACGGTGCTGATTGGATTCTGCCCTTCTAGCAACCCTATTACTTTGAAGTTAATGGTCGAACGTTCATTCTTAGACTATTGATCACTGAATCACCATTCTAACATTTGATCATGCTACCTAAGGCCCTACTTTGGGCACCCTTTTCCACTAATGTTTAATTGTGTATGTTTTTCCTTGAGCATACATCATTACATCATTTGATCTGACAAATCTTATCTCCTTGTTCACATAACTGTGGAAATCCATCTTTTTGGATACCCCGTTGAATTATCGCTGAGTCCATTAGCCACCCCCTCATCCTCTCCTTCGCTTAATGATGAATCCCTTCGTATATCCAGAGTCTGACCTTTGCTTGAAGACCATGTCAATGCTATCTCGAAGCATGTCTGTGGTACTCTGATCATCGATAAGAACATTTGAAGCGCCATGCTAAATTTCCTTTATCAATTATTCAAACACCGTTGTTTGGGTAATGTCATGAAATTCCTTTCCCCTTACCTAAATGGTTTTCTGCTTTCTATCCTGTCATGGATATCATGCTCTGCTTGTCCTTGGGAAGGATATATCCCTAAACTATGTGTTTAAACACATTTCCCTTACCCTTGTTCTGTTTAACCTGATGATCACATTTTTCTTTTCATTGGGTTGTTTGGCCTTTCTTGTGATCTATATAATCTAAGCCGTAAAGATTCACTGCTTATGTAAACACCTCGGTGTACAATTCCGTCAGCAAGACCCTATTACTATTGTTGATGACATTCCGGTAGCCGCCGATGGACGAGAACTTTGCCTATTGGTCCGCCTCGTTCAAACGAGCAGGAAAATGGTTCTCTTCGTCCCTCGCCCTTGGTATCGATGTTGTTGCCAACATAACTGACGGACTATCCTCTGACATGCCTCGCTTACATGATCGTGTAAGACGTCATCACCTTCCTACTTTTAACCCACATGGTGGGCCCATAACCCACAGTTCCAAAGGATCAAAACCCGACTCTCCTGTACAACCCTATTTCTAAAGTTATTCCTCATGCTTGGCTTCGTATGTAATTCACGAGCCACCACCCATGTGATCTTCAATTCTGGTATTAAACACAATATCTATACCCATTGCCTTGTTTCAGGCAACGACGATTGTCTATCTGTTTCAAACTTCTTATGGTACCTTCTTACTTTGCTCTCGATGTGTTTCATTTGTTCAACTCGAGAGATACTCTTATGATCATTCTTGGGATACCCCCGCCCAGATGATTTTCCTTTATAACATTCAATTGTTGTAAAGCCGCCCCTTACCTATTCGTAAGTACGAAGGAACCCCTGAAGAAAGGATTACGACTTCATAATGATGACCTGAAGCAGTGTAACGAAGACATAAACGTAATGGACCGACCCCTTCGAGAAGAGAAACCAAGACCGATGACACCCGTTAAAATTTCGTAACCAGAACTTTCCCCCTTACTCCCCTCTTAAATCTCGGGACGAGATTTCTTGTAGTGGAGGAGAATTGTGACGCCCGGATAATTAGGCTACAGAAAAACTCTGCTAAGGATGCCACGTCACCTCCATTACTGTTGCTAATCCCTCGTTAGTTCAAAAAACCGATTCAAAATTCAAATTCCAAATATGGCATACAACAAAAGTTTTCAAACAATAAAAGAAAAATGTTCGGTTTGTGGCAATTAAATCATAGGTAATATTGGTAGAGAAACAACATTTCTATAAAATAATTAAATGCACTATGATAATTAAAACAGTAACTAAAACATTAATTAAATGCCTTTTCTAAATTATAAAATATTAAAAAAATTTATTTAGGGGTCAAACTTTTTGTAGCCGTGGGTTAAATGATAATACTAATTTAGAAGTTTATTTTATCCTTTAATTAAACTCAAATACATTAAAGACTAAAAGAGAAATGATCAAAAGGTAAAACAAAAAAATAACAAAAGTAAGGGAACCCCCCCCCCCCCCGTGCTGGGCCTCAGCCCAGCTGGCCATCCAACCGGCCGGCCCACCTAACCCCTCCATAACCTCCCCACCAACAGAAACCCTAGCCTATCGCCCCCACTCCCCCCACTCGCTCGCTCCCCCACTCCGCCCCGTTTCTGGATCGGGGGAGCGACCCCCTTCCCTCCCCCACGACCGCGTCGTCGCCTGACGCCTCCACCCGGCACGCCACGCCTGAGGACCGCCACCTCTGCCCGCCCGCTCCTCGAGGGTCGCCGCACCGAGCCTCTCTGCCGGATTCCTCTCGTCTCGATCTGGATCGACGCCAGAGCCGGTCCCTGACGCTGCCGCTCGGAGTTCTTCCCTCGCAGGACCGCCTCCCCGCCACCGCCGCCGTCTTCCCCGACCTCCTCCCCGCTCCCCATTGCCATGAGCCCTACAACTACGGTGAGGCCTTTGGCCTCCTCTTCCCCTCTCCCCCTGTCGAACACCGTCCGCCTCGCCCAACGTCGTGCCCGCCGCTCCAGGCCGCACTCGCCCTCCACCACTATAGCCTGCACGCGCTGCACCCGCGCCGTGGCCGACCCTCTGCTGCTGCTCTACCCCACCGCGCTGCCGCCCTCTTCCCCACCCGTCGACCTCGCCGTGCTCTGCGGCCTGCACTAGCACCTTGCTCGTGCTCGCCACGGCGACCGCGTCCTCCTCCACAGGCGCCCGCCGCCGCCCGCCTGCGCAGCATCCGCCACGGCTGCCGCTGCCAGGCGCCGCTCGCCTCCGCCCTCGCTCGCCGGCCTCTCCGGTGCGGCCAGTGCCTCCCCTGGCCACACCATGGCCAAAGATGGCCCCCTGTGTGTGTGCCATAGCCAGGGCGTGGCCTTGTGCCACTGACCACAGGGGCCCACCCCCTATTTAGAACGATTTTTAATAACAAATAAAATTAATCAATTAATTAATTAGCAAATCAATAAATTAACTTAATTAACTCTATTTAAATTAGCCTAACTACCTAATTTAGTTAATTAAAACTGGTAGTTTAGTTAGGTCTATGACAGAACGACTCCACATGTAAGTTTGACCCAGTCAACAGCCCTGTTGACTGCTGACATCATGCTGATGTCATGATGATGTCATAACCCTGTTTTTTATTTAAATTAATTCTGGTTTTCCGAAATGATTTAAAAACTTTAATAATCAGTAGAAAATAAACTGTAAGTCGGATGAAAATAATTTGTACATGAAAGTTGCTTAGAACGACGAGACGAATCCGGATACGCAGCCCGTTCATCCGCCACACATCCCTAACCTATGGAACTCGCAACTTTCCCCCTCCGGTTCACCTGTCTGAAAACACAAAACACCGGGAATCCTTTCCCGGATGTCTTCCCCCTTCGTCGGTATCACTTCCTACTGCGTTAGGGCATACCTAGCACCGTGTATTGCGTCATTATGTTTTGTGATGCTTTGTTTGCTCCATATTTACTGTTTCTTCCCCCCTCTTCTTCCCCGGTAGACCCCGAGACCGGCGCTGATGCCACCGAGTACAACTACATCGACGATGAACCCTTCTCTTGCCAGAGCAACCAGGCAAGCCCCCCCTTTGATCACCAGATATCGCCTACTCTCCTCTATACTGCTTGCATTAGAGTAGTGTAGCATGTTACCGCTTTCCGTTAATCCTATCCTGATGCATAGCCTGTCATTGTTGCTACAACTATTGATACCTTACCTGCAATCCTAAATGCTTAGTATAGGATGCTAGATTATCATGAGTGGCCCTACACTCTTGTCCGTCTGCCATGCTATACTACTGGGCCGTGATCACCTCGGGAGGTGATCATGGGCATATACTATATACTTTACACTGTTACATTACCGGTGATACTGTTTGGAGATGGGGGCTGAAGGGGCAGGTGGCTCCATCCAGGTAGTGGTGGGCCTGAGTTCCCGACGGCCCCCGACTCTTACTTTGAGGCGGAGCGGCAGGGCAGGTTGAGACCACCTAGGAGAGAGGTGGGCTTGGCCCTGGTTGGCGTTCGCGGATACTTAACATGCTTAACGAGATCTTGGTATTTGATCTGAGTCTGGCTACTGGCCTATACGCACTAACCATCTATGCGGGGACAGTTATGGGCACTCGACGTCGTGGTATCAGCCGAAGACTTCATGACGTCAGCGACTGAGTGGCGCGCGCCGGATTGGACCGTAAGCCTGCTCTTGTATTAAGGGGGCTAGTTCTGCTTCCGGCCGCGTTCGCAACGTGCAGGTCTGCAAAGGGCGATGGGCCCAGACCCCTGCGCCATAGGATTTAGACCGGCGTGCTGACCTCTCTGTTGTGCCTAGGTAGGGCTGCGACGTGTTGATCTTCCAAGGCCGGGCATGACCCAGAAAAGTGTGTCCAGCCAAATGGGATCGAGCGTGTTGGGATATGTGGTGCACCCTGCAGGGAAGTTAATCTATTCGAATAGCCGTGATCTTCGGTAACAGGACGACTTGGAGTTGTACCTTGACCTTATGACAACTAGAACTGGATACTTAATAAAACACACCCTTCCAAGTGCCAAATACAACCGGTGGTCGCTCTCTCACAGGGCGACGAGGGAAGGATCATCGGTTAGGATTATGCTATGCGATGCTGCTTGGTGAACTTACCATCTACTCTCTTCTTCTGCTGCAAGATGGAGGTTACCAGAAGCGTAGTCTTCAAAAGGACTAGCTATCCCCCTCTTATCCCGGCTTTCTGCAGTTCAGTCCACATATGATACCCTTATTCCATTTGATACCAATGCATACATATGTAGTGTAGCTCCTTGCTTGCGAGTACTTTGGATGAGTACTCACGGTTGCTTTCTCCCTCTTTTCCCCCTATCCCTTCTACCTGGTTGTCGCAACCAGATGCTGGAGCCCAGGAGCCAGACGCCACCGTCGACGACGACTCCTACTACACCGGAGGTGCCTACTACTACGTGTAGCCCGCTGACGGCGACCAGGAGTAGTTTAGGAGGATCCCAGGCAGGAGGCCTGCGCCTCTTTCGATCTGTATCCCAGTTTGTGCTAGCCTTCTTAAGGCAAACTTATTTAACTTATGTCTATACTCAGATATTGTTGCTTCCGCTGACTCATCTATGATCGAGCTCTTGTATTCGAGCCCTCGAGGCCCCTGGCTTGTAATATGATGCTTGTATGACTTTTTTTATTTGTAGAGTTGTGTTGTGATATCTTCCCGTGAGTCCCTGATCTTGATCGTACACGTTTACGTGTATGATTAGTGTATGATTGAATCGGGGGCGTCACAAGTTGGTATTAGAGCCGACTGCCTGTAGGAATCCCCCTTCCACACTCCTTGGCCGAAGTCGAGTCTAGGCATTGCAAAAACTTTTACTAACATGGCTGTGTGCCTTACGGGCCCACGTTGCCATTGGGTGGTATTAGGATATTTTACTCCTTGTCTACAATCTGGGACTCTGATCTCTCTTCTATTCGGGTTAAATGATTTTGCTAAAATCTAGCTCTAGGTTCTCGTTACCACTTCCTGCCGAAGAGCCCTTTCATTACGGATGATCGACTGCTTCAACAGAAGATTCTGACAATACTTTCCGATATTCCCTCGAGACTTGGTGCCCGTTGCTTTTGCAATTCCCTATCATCGCTACCCCTATGTATAACCACGTACACTTGCCATTCGTACAATCATTCCCCGTTGATCTTGTTATTACAAGATACCCCAAAATTGTCTCTATTATTCCGAGTATACTTTGTGCCTACTGCCTTGCAGTTCCTTGCCACATAAATACCCCTACGGATAATTCCTCGCACTTGCTGAGTATCCGGTCATCCCTAGTTGTTCATGTGTTTCACAAAAGTCCTCGAAATACCATTTGATTTTTTTGGAAAACCTCAGCAGCCCTCTTGAGTTCCTTGCCTTCCCGCATTATGGTCAATTCCATACTTCTAGTAATCTCCGTTGACATCCTCTGTCACTATCATTTCGAGTCACTTGATTCGATATGTTGCGAATGCTGGCAATCCTCAATCGGATCCTAGGATTCATCCTTCCGGCTCAGACATCATTTTTAACATGAGCTGGTCCTCGACCAATCAAATTGTCGTCGAATGTACCCCTAATTCTATTCAACTTATCCATCCCTAATCAGAGCATTGCTTATGATCCCTTGTTTTGGAATTCATACTTCCTTTGCAATTGAGCTTTGAATTAAGTCAGGTGTTTCTATCATCCGATCTCATTGCATTCTTTCTTCTTCTGGTTGAGTACCGATGCTCGCATCAGATCCCTTATGGACCACCAGATCCTTTGTTGGATTTTATCCGACAACATCCTTTATATTCAATAACCTTGTGAGCCTTTCCTCGGATACATAATGCCTTTGGTAAATTGTATCCTCTGCTTTCTCAACCATGCTCTACCTTCGAGCTGGAAGTTATTCACTCCTGAAGTTTGTGGTTTATGTTCCAAAGAGGCCCCGATGGGTTGAACCTATGCCTTTTCTAATATGTGTGAACCCGAAAGTTTTCACGAGTCATACTCTTCTGGTGCTTCGCCAGATAAAATTTCAACACTACAACTTCTTCGTAAACGAGAAGTGAATGAAAGGTTATGCATTACAGAAGTGGGAGTCGACCTTGAACTTTGTGTTCATGCCCATGGACCCGATGTGAAACTTATCATGGAAGCTTCTCGCAAAATATTTAATCATTTGGGTAATTCTTTCGGTGTCATTAAATTGGATCCCTTGCAGCTATGGTTCCGACCATATGTTCTTCTTTGACCCCATTTCTCGGGCAAGTTTAAGCACTTGTCTTGTGTGGACCAATACAACAGCCCAACCTTTACTTTGATCTACCGTCGAGTATTACACCCTGGTATCTCGGGAATATCATGGGACATCATAACTTCTTATGGGTTCTTCATAAACTATTATCACTCGCCGGATCCAATTGTTCCTAGGTTCTGGGTTGTCGTCAACCGAGAACACCGAATAGTGAATCAAGTCCGCACTCTGATTCAATAACTCTTAAGTAAATGTTGTTGCTTACGAGTTAATAATCATTTAAGTCATTCCTAGCCTGCTCGGCTATATCATCATTGTGCTAAATTTTAACTGTGCTACCTGGTCCTTCTTCACGGAGCACAATTCTCGACGATGAGCTAATATTACGTCGATTTTCCTCATCATATCACTTCTCCCTAAACAGCAAACTTGATTTCGAGTTTGTGTCATACCCATGGTTCCAATAACCATTCTCTTCATCATCCCTTTCACTAGATGTCATCGCCGATCGATTACATCTTCATGGAGCCTCTCGACTAAATTTGTCGTGGTCATCAAACAACATTTTGATTCCTTCCAGAATATCAACCAAATGGATGATGAAATGTAACCATCCTCGTCCCTTGATGATTTGTGTTATCACCGACAACATTATTGCTTTCCCTCCAACACAAACTTGTTCGTGTTTTGAGTTATACCTGGAGACCCGTGCTATCCAGCAATTATTCTTCGATACCTTGGAGTATTACCATCTTTTATGTCAAGAATGTCGTGAGACTTTCACCACCTCCTAAGAATTCTTGATACAGGTAATACTTATCACCATCACCATTCTTTCTTGGTCCCCGTGTTGGATCTAACCGGGATACCAATAGGTGAATGGTGCTGATTGGATTCTGCCCTTCTAGCAACCCTATTACTTTGAAGTTAATGGTCGAACGTTCATTCTTAGACTATTGATCACTGAATCACCATTCTAACATTTGATCATGCTACCTAAGGCCCTACTTTGGGCACCCTTTTCCACTAATGTTTAATTGTGTATGTTTTTCCTTGAGCATACATCATTACATCATTTGATCCGACAAATCTTATCTCCTTGTTCACATAACTGTGGAAATCCATCTTTTTGGATACCCCGTTGAATTATCGCTGAGTCCATTAGCCACCCCCTCATCCTCTCCTTCGCTTAATGATGAATCCCTTCGTATATCCAGAGTCTGACCTTTGCTTGAAGACCATGTCAATGCTATCTCGAAGCATGTCTGTGGTACTCTGATCATCGATAAGAACATTTGAAGCGCCATGCTAAATTTCCTTTATCAATTATTCAAACACCGTTGTTTGGGTAATGTCATGAAATTCCTTTCCCCTTACCTAAATGGTTTTCTGCTTTCTATCCTGTCATGGATATCATGCTCTGCTTGTCCTTGGGAAGGATATATCCCTAAACTATGTGTTTAAACACATTTCCCTTACCCTTGTTCTGTTTAACCTGATGATCACATTTTTCTTTTCATTGGGTTGTTTGGCCTTTCTTGTGATTTATATAATCTAAGCCGTAAAGATTCACTGCTTATGTAAACACCTCGGTGTACAATTCCGTCAGCAAGACCCTGTTACTATTGTTGATGACATTCCGGTAGCCGCCGATGGACGAGAACTTTGCCTATTGGTCCGCCTCATTCAAACGAGCAGGAAAATGGTTCTCTTCGTCCCTCGCCCTTGGTATCGATGTTGTTGCCAACATAACTGACGGACTATCCTCTGACATGCCTCGCTTACATGATCGTGTAAGACGTCATCACCTTCCTACTTTTAACCCGCATGGTGGGACCATAACCCACAGTTCCACAGGATCAAAACCCGACTCTCCTGTACAACCCTGTTTCTAAAGTTATTCCTCATGCTTGGCTTCGTATGTAATTCACGAGCCACCACCCATGTGATCTTCAATTCTGGTATTAAACACAATATCTATACCCATTGCCTTGTTTCAGGCAACGACGATTGTCTATCTGTTTCAAACTTCTTATGGTACCTTCTTACTTTGCTCTCGATGTGTTTCATTTGTTCAACTCGAGAGATACTCTTATGATCATTCTTGGGATACCCCCACCCAGATGATTTTCCTTTATAACATTCAATTGTTGTAAAGCCGCCCCTTACCTATTCGTAAGTACGAAGGAACCCCTGAAGAAAGGATTACGACTTCATAATGATGACCTGAAGCAGTGTAACGAAGACATAAACGTAATGGACCGACCCCTTCGAGAAGAGAAACCAAGACCGATGACACCCGTTAAAATTTCGTAACCAGAACTTTCCCCCTTACTCCCCTCTTAAATCTCGGGACGAGATTTCTTGTAGTGGAGGAGAATTGTGACGCTCGGATAATTAGGCTACAGAAAAACTCTGCTAAGGATGCCACGTCACCTCCGTTACTGTTGCTAATCCCTCGTTAGTTCAAAAAACAAATTCAAAATTCAAATTCCAAATATGGCATACAACAAAAGTTTTCAAACAATAAAAGAAAAATGTTCGGTTTGTGGCAATTAAATCATAGGTAATATTGGTAGAGAAACAACATTTCTATAAAATAATTAAATGCACTATGATAATTAAAACAGTAACTAAAACATTAATTAAATGCCTTTTCTAAATTATAAAATATTAAAACATTTTATTTAGGGGTCAAACTTTTTGTAGCCGTGGGTTAAATGATAATACTAATTTAGAAGTTTATTTTATCCTTTAATTAAACTCAAATACATTAAAGACTAAAAGAGAAATGATCAAAAGGTAAAACAAAAAAAATAACAAAAGTAAGGGAACCCCCCCCCCCCCCCCCCGTGCTGGGCCTCAGCCCAGCTGGCCATCCAACCGGCCGGCCCACCTAACCCCTCCATAACCTCCCCACCGACAGAAACCCTAGCCTATCGCCCCCACTCCCCCCACTCGCTCGCTCCCCCACTCCGCCCCGTTTCTGGATCGGGGGAGCGACCCCCTTCCCTCCCCCACGACCGCGTCGTCGCCTGACGCCTCCACCCGGCACGCCACGCCTGAGGACCGCCACCTCCGCCCGCCCGCTCCTCGAGGGTCGCCGCACCGAGCCTCTCTGCCGAATTCCTCTCGTCTCGATCTGGATCGACGCCCGAGCCGGTCCCTGACGCTGCCGCTCGGAGTTCTTCCCTCGCCGGACCGCCTCCCCGCCACCGTCGCCGTCTTCCCCGACCTCCTCCCCGCTCCCCATTGCCATGAGCCCTACAACTACGGCGAGGCCCTCGGCCTCCTCTTCCCCTCTCCCCCTGTCGAACACCGTCCGCCTCGCCCGACGTCGTGCCCGCCGCTCCAGGCCACACTCGCCCTCCACCACTACAGCCTGCACACGCTGCATCCACGCCGTGGCCGACCCTCTGCTGCTGCTCTACCCCACCGCGTTGCCGCCCTCTTCCCCACCCGTCGACCTCGCCGTGCTCTGCGGCCTGCACTAGTACCTCGCTCGCGCTCGCCACAACCATCGCCACGGCGACCGCGTCCTCCTCCACACGCGCCCGCCGCCGCCCGCCTGCGCCGCATCCGCCACGGCCGCCGCTGCCAGGCGCCGCTCGCCTCCGCCCTCGCTCGCCGGCCTCTCCGGTGCGGCCAGTGCCTCCCCTAGCCACACCATGGCCATAGATGGCCCCCTGTGTGTGTGCCATAGCCAGGGCGTGGCCTTGTGCCACTGACCACAGGGGCCCACCCCCTGTTTAGAACGATTTTTAATAACAAATAAAATTAATCAATTAATTAATTAGCAAATCAATAAATTAACTTAATTAACTCTGTTTAAATTAGCCTAACTACCTAATTTAGTTAATTAAAACTGGTAGTTTAGTTAGGTCTATGACAGAACGACCCCACATGTAAGTTTGACCCAGTCAACAGCCCTGTTGACTGCTGACATCATGCTGATGTCATGATGATGTCATAACCCTGTTTTCTATTTAAATTAATTTTGCTTTTCCGAAATGATTTAAAAACTTTTTTAATTCATAGAAAATAAACTGTAAGTCGGATGAAAATAATTTGTACATGAAAGTTGCTTAGAACGACGAGACGAATCCGGATACGCAGCCCGTTCATCCGCCACACATCCCTAACCTATGGGACTCGCAACTTTCCCCCTCCGGTTCACCTGTCTGAAAACACAAAACACCGGGAATCCTTTCCCGGATGTCTTCCCCCTTCGTCGGTATCACTTCCTACTACGTTAGGGCATACCTAGCACCGTGTATTGTGTCATTATGTTTTGTGATGCTTTGTTTGCTCCATATTTACTGTTTCTTCCCCCCTCTTCTTCCCTGGTAGACCCTGAGACCAGCGCTGATGCCACCGAGTACAATTACATCGACGACGAACCCTTCCCTTGCTAGAGCAACCAGGCAAGCCCCCCCTTTGATCACCAGATATCGCCTACTCTTCTCTATACTGCTTGCATTAGAGTAGTGTAGCATGTTACCGCTTTCCGTTAATCCTATCCTGATGCATAGCCTGTCATTGTTGCTACAACTATTGATACCTTACCTGCAATCCTAAATGCTTAGTATAGGATGCTAGATTATCATCAGTGGCCCTACACTCTTGTCCGTCTGCCATGCTATACTACTGGGCCGTGATCACCTCGGGAGGTGATCGTGGACATATACTATATACTTTACACTGTTACATTACCGGTGATACTGTTTGGAGATGGGGGCTGAAGGGGCAGGTGGCTCCATCCAGGTAGTGGTGGGCCTGAGTTCCCGACGGCCCCGACTCTTACTTTGAGGCGGAGCGGCAGGGCAGGTTGAGACCACCTAGGAGAGAGGTGGGCTTGGCCCTGGTTGGCGTTCGCGGATACTTAACATGCTTAATGAGATCTTGGTATTTGATCTGAGTCTGGCTACTGGCCTATACGCACTAACCATCTACGCGGGGACAGTTATGGGCACTCGACGTCGTGGTATCAGCCGGAGCCTTCATGACGTCAGCGACTGAGTGGCGCGCGCCGGATTGGACCGTAAGCCTGCTCTTGTATTAAGGGGGCTAGTTCTGCTTCCGGCCGCGTTCGCAACGTGCAGGTCTGCAAAGGGCGGTGGGCCCAGACCCCTGCGCCATAGGATTTAGACCGGCGTGCTGACCTCTCTGTTGTGCCTAGGTAGGGCTGCGACGTGTTGATCTTTCGAGGCCGGGCATGACACAGAAAAGTGTGTCCGGCCAAATGGGATCGAGCGTGTTGGGATATGTGGTGCACCCTTGCAGGGAAGTTAATCTATTCGAATAGCCGTGATCTTCGGTAACAGGACGACTTGGAGTTGTACCTTGACCTTATGACAACTAGAACTGGATACTTAATAAAACACACCCTTCCAAGTGCCAGATACAACCGGTGGTCGCTCTCTCACAGGGCGACGAGGGGAGGATCATCGGTTAGGATTATGCTATGCGATGCTACTTGGTGAACTTACCATCTACTCTCTTCTTCTGCTGCAAGATGGAGGTTACCAGAAGCGTAGTCTTCGAAAGGACTAGCTATCCCCCTCTTATCCCGGCTTTCTGCAGTTCAGTCCACATATGATACCCTTATTCCATTTGATACCAATGCATACATATGTAGTGTAGCTCCTTGCTTGCGAGTACTTTGGATGAGTACTCACGGTTGCTTTCTCCCTCTTTTCCCCCTATCCCTTCTACCTGGTTGTCGCAACCAGATGCTGGAGCCCAGGAGCCAGACGCCACCGTCGACGACGACTCCTACTTCACCGGAGGTGCCTACTACTACGTGTAGCCCGCTGACGGCGACCAGGAGTAGTTTAGGAGGATCCCAGTCAGGAGGCCTGCGCCTCTTTCGATCTGTATCCCAGTTTGTGCTAGCCTTCTTAAGGCAAACTTATTTAACTTATGTCTGTACTCAGATATTGTTGCTTTCGCTGACTCGTCTATGATCGAGCTCTTGTATTCGAGCCCTCGAGGCCCCTGGATTGTAATATGATGCTTGTATGACTTTTTTTATTTGTAGAGTTGTGTTGTGATATCTTCCCGTGAGTCCCTGATCTTGATCGTACACGTTTGCGTGTATGATTAGTGTACGATTGAATCGGGGGCGTCACATAAAACAGAAGAGAAAAGAGAAGAGGTAAATCTAAGTTGCTTGTTTGACAAACGAGTGAAACCAATGAACCTTGAGATGTTGAACAAATTGAAAGAAAGAATGCAACGGAGAAGGACAAAGTTGAAAACACTCCGTTAGAAAAGAGGAACAAGGAACATTACGAGAACCTTGAGGTTGAAGGGTAAGATATATATATTGAAACCACTCCAGTTAGAACAAGATAGAGAAGGATTAAGAATGATATAATTTGGATAGCACTCTGTCTGAAAAAGAAAAGGAATTGAATAAGAACTTGATAAGATGAGAAGATACTTGATGAAATCACAACACATTGCCTCCGGAACTAATGAAAGAATGGAACAAGGGGTAAGAAAGATCTCAGACCACACTCCGGTTGAGAAGGGAGGTAAAACTTGATAAGAAGAGAGAACTTGAAAAGAGGGCACGACACTCCGGTTAAATGGATAAGCATGAAAAGAACACGATCCTCACAATTTGAGATTATGAGAGGAGAGAATGACAACACAATGCCTCCGTAAGAAGAAATAATATAGACCATTGAAATGAAAGGATAGAGAAGAAAAGGTCAACTTATGCCACAAATGAGCTTGAAGGTCACCCTTCCAAGAAATTTAAAACGGAGTTGTTGGAAAACCAACAGCGAAAAGGATAAGCTTGATATGGACTTATAGAAGACAACTCAAAATTATGAGGTGAAATTCTGCCACTAATGGAAACAATAGATTGGATTCATATGAACAAGGGGACGTGAAACTTATTTCACTGGGAGGATAAATGAAGAACTTGGATCATTTATAAGCACCATAAATGGCAACAATCCTTAGGTAAAAGCTTTAGGTGAAATATAACCCAAGATAATTCCAATGGAGAGATCGATGGATTTAAAATACCTCATTCTTGATAACTTGTGAATCATGAAACACGAAGGAAAATTCTCAACAACGACATAACAGCACCTCAAAAGATAAGATAGAACGAATTGCACTTCGGAATGCAAGATGAAGAATACTTGAACTCCTTAGAAAAGAATCTCAATGAACACTTCGAGAAGGAATTAAATCCTTAAAGAACCATCATGTAGAGACTTCGTGAGAACTCCGGTAATAAAAGGATGATAGAAAGAAAGAGAAGTTGACAACACAAGGTGAAGCCTTGCGATGATTATATGGATCTTCCCGATGATATAATTAAGAGAGCTTGGAACTCCGGAAAAGAAAGATGAGCAAAAGAAACCAAGAATTTTTCGATGAACCTCCGGAATAAAGAATTGAATTTACTCGATGAAACAAGAATAAGAATTACATTATGCTCATACTTCACCAATTAAATTGATGACAAACAACGGGTTTGGCATACTACTTATTCTCGTTGAAAAGATTAAGAGAGATATAAATCAAACTTGAGAAGGTCTTCAACGAACCACCGGTAGGATGAAACAATGAATGAATTAATATGATACCCATGGAAGAGAATCTTGAGCAACCCACCGTAAGAATTGAAAATGAAAATAGCAAAGTCACAATTCACCGGGAAGAATTTGGGAAACGAATGAAGATACTTGAGGGGATTTAGATACAAGTGAACGAAGAGAGCCCGAGCTGATTAGGGGATACTTGAATGAAGCACCGGTAAGATTTGGAGAACAATAGCTGAAAGCTGGAATGAATAATCCCGAAATGATGGCCTTCAGAGAATCAAACTGAAAAGACTCCTGGGTTGCTCCGGAAGGATGAAAAGGATTCTCACAATCAAAACAATTATGAGAGGATGGAAACAAGCTAGAACCATGAATCTTGAAGAGAATGGAACAAGATTGAGAGAAAATTTTCTTCGGTCTTCAAGTGTTGAGAAACACCACCATGAATTATAGAGACACTCTGGAAGAATCAAAAGCAAAGAGATTGAGCCAACGATGAAAAGAATTTGAAAGATCTTGGATAAAGGCACTTGACTGATGAATATTCATTCTTATGTCAAACTTCGAAAAGAATTTGAGGATAGCTCCGGAAAAATAAGAAGAGTCAGGTAAGATCCTGGGAAAAACCTGTGGGTTAGGTCCCACTCAAAAGATACACCGTTGAACGATTAAAAGAGAGATTTCACCTGTTGAATTAAAAGGCTTGAATGAGCTAACATCCTCGAAAGAGCTTGAACGAATGAAGAGTGGAAGCACGAATCTTCGAGATATCTTCAGCACTCCGGAACAATTGAATAGCAAGCGGGGAATGATTAAGAGGTGCACCGGCATAAGAAAAGCATTGGGAAAAATGAAAGGACTATGCTCAATACAAAGCTTGAATTGAATCCACCAGAGAAGAAAAGAAAACAAAGAATGATGAACTTGTAGAACATCTTCATGAGAATCACCGGATAAGAACATTGACGGAAAAGAATGGAGAGACTTCATAATCATAAGATAGATACTTGATAAAGAAATCTTAGTCCTTGAAGAAAAAGGGTGGTTGGGTGGGAAAAACAAAGGCAACTTGGAGACGGATGAAACAAACACTGTTGAGAAGAACTGATACTTGATCTTGCGGATGTTGAAAATGATCGGATCCACTTGAAGAGAGACACACCGGTTGAAAAGGATTGACATGAAATATCAATAAACGAGAAGGATTAGTATTCACATAGGATTATGAGAACACCACTTAGAAAAGGTATGAAACCTACATTTGACTTCAAAGCAACTCGAATACCACAACTCAAAACAAAACAAAGGTGGCTTGCAAAATAATCCGGAACAAACATATGATAGAGATTTCGTCCGAAGTTTTCGTGGTGGGGCCTACACGGGCTCGATCGTACAGCACCATCATGTACAAGGCAGAGCACATGACATACGAAGCGTCCCCGAGTCGGCATAGCCAAGGACTCTTTAAGGCACAACGAGACCACTGTAAAATCAACCGTGGATAGGCGGGCCACTAGACGTCGAACCCCAATTTCATATCATACATATGTCGAAAAGATATCCTAAGAGCTACTTGAATTCCCACCTATGAAACTCCCGAACCTTTCCGGTTATGTAATTAGGTGTTGGGGATACAGGGGAAGCATAATATCTCAACCAAAACTAGCAAATCCTACATCCAGCTGTATCCATCCTTCAACACATAACCAAGAAACCTTCGGAAATCGTTTACCTCAACCTTCGAAAAGCATCCATTATACTAGTTATGGCAATACTCCCGAACTCCCACCCCAGTACTGGGTGGCGTCGAGGTCATCTCACCAACAACTGCATAAAAGAGATTTTCGATGTCGGCGAAACTCAGGTATTCCAGAACTGCAACGATAAAATTGTGACGACAACACATCGGAGCTCAACTCCCCGGGACACTGCCACAACCCCTAAATGTCAGGAGGCACCAAGAACAATGTTCCCTTCACAAAACCATTGGAACGATTCCAAGATACCCGCATGATCCTAATTTTTTTTAGTGAAATTTGAGAATAGAAGAGTCAAAACTCTACGTCAGGATGCCTCACCAGAGCGACGAAGGGACTGAGGAGTAAAAAGAATTCCTAACTCTCCGATATATATAATCCAAAGTGACTCAAAACATTTTTCTAGACTCAACAACACCAACGATTCGATCAAGCAGGGGGCTCCTAAGGTCGGGGAAGGCTCTGATTACCAACTTGTAACGCCCTCGAAGCGGCTATATCTCCCACGTGTCGAAGCACGACTTAGAGGCATAACCGCATTGAAAGCAATGTCGCAAGTGAGGTAATCTTCACAACAACCCATGTAATAAATAAGGGAAAGAGATACATAGTTGGCTTACAATTGCCACTTCACACAATACATGAATAAAGCATTACATCATCCAGATACAATCAAGGTCCGACTACGGAACCAAAATAAAAGAAGACTACCCCAAATGCTACACAGATCCCCGATCGTCCCAACTGGGCTCCACTACTGATCAACTAGAAACGAAACAACACAAAGAATGAGATCTTCATCGAGCTCCTCCTTGAGCTTGGTTGCGTCACCTGCACGATATCATCAGCCCCTGCAAACTGGATTTGGAAGTATCTGTGAGTCACGGGGACTCAGCAATCTCACACCCTCGCGATCAAGACTATTTAAGCTTATGGGAAGGGTAAAAGGTATGAGGTGGAGCTGCAGCAAGCGACTAGCATATATGGTGGCTAAACTTACGCAAATGAGAGCGAGAAGAGAGAGCAAAGGCACGGTCGAACAACTATGATCAAGAAGTGTTCCTAGAACAACCTACGTCAAGCATTACTCCAACACCGTGTTCACTTCCCGAACCCCGCCGAGAAGAGACCATCACGGTAACACACACGGTTGATGCGTTTTAAATAAGATAAACTTTAGGATTTCTACAACCGGACATTAACAAATTCCCATCTGCCCATAACCGCGGGCACGGCTTTCGAAAGATCAATCCCTGCAGGGGTGTCCCAACTTAGCCCATCACAAGCTCTCACGGTCAACGAAGGATATTCCTTCTCCCAGGACATTCTGATTAGACTCGGCATCCCGGTTACAAGACATCCTCGACAATGGTAAAAGAAGTCCAACAACACCGCCCGAATGTGCCGACAAATCTCGATAGGAGCTGCACATATCTCGTTCTCAGGGCACACTCAGATTGTCCAAACTTCCGGTAGGCCAGCCCAGAGTTGCCCCTGGTGGCCACCGGCGGCTGACAAGGTGGACCAACACTCAGAGGAGCACTGGCCCGGGGGGGGGGGTTAAATAAAGATGACCCTTGAGTCTGTGGAACCCAAGGGAAAAAGAGGCTAGGTGGCGAATGGTAAAACCAATGTTGGGCATTGCTGGAGGAGTTTTATTCAAGGCGAACTGTCAAGGGGTTCCCATTATAACCCAACCGTTTAAGGAACGGAAAATTAGGGAACATAACACCGATATGACGGAAACTACGGCGGCAAGTGTGGAACAAAACACCAGGCATAAGGCCGAGCCTTCCACCCTTTACCAAGTATATAGATGCATTAATTAAATAAGAGATATAGTGATATCCCAACAAAATAACCATGTTCCAAACATGGAACAAGCTCCAATCTTCACCTGCAACTAGCAACGCTATAAGAGGGGTTGAGCAAAGCGGTAACATAGCCAAACAATGGTTTGCAAGGACAAGGTGGGTTAGAGGTTCGACATGGCAATATGGGAGGCATGATAAGCAAGTGGTAGGTATCATAGCATAGGCATAGCAAAAGAGCGAGCAACTAGCAAGCAAAGATAGCAGTGATTTCGAGGGTATGGTCATCTTGCCTGAATCCCGCAAGGAAGAAGAACGAGTCGATGAAGAAGACAAACGGAAGTAGTCGAATGGATCCTCACACACGCGACGTTAACGGAACTAACCCGAAGAGGCAACACCGGAAAGGAGCAGACAACATAGTAAACAATCATCACCTCAACATGGCATGATGCACAATCAAGTATGATGCATGTCCGGTTTAATGAGGCATGGCATGGCAAAGTGCAACAAACAAAACTACAAATTAAGTGGAGCTCAATATGCATCGGGATGCATGTTGACGAAACACCACATCAATTATTTAGTTCTCTCCCGGTTAGGTACTCAGCAATATTAAATGTTGTTAAGCATGTCAAGAGATGATACATAACAAAACTATACCATCTAAACAATGTAAATGGGGCCAGGTATAACAAACAACAAATCCGGTAAATCCCCATATGCATTTAGCAAATTAATACAAACAACCATTTTATACATTTTATTTGTTGTTATCATGATGTGGATGACATGAACAAGTTTATGCAATTTTTATTAAAAGTTGACAAGAGCAATATGAAGCATTTGTGACCGTGGCAGAAATGAAAGGGTGCCACGGCAACAATAACGAAAACGGTGCCACGGCAGCGTTCCGGTTCCGGTAACTCGATTGAGATACTGATGTAAAGGAGAAGTGTGCGGATGCGTGCAAAAGATGGTGGGGCGCTCCTGGATTCCGGGTGTCCCACGAGTTAATGGCATGGAAACGGGTGACAATACGTACATGATGCAGACAAAGGGTGCATCTCATCCAACATGCATTCATTCGTTCACGGGCGTCGTCTCGGGGTTATACCTTCAAAGCGAGCGTTTCGAGGCGGACGGGTTCGATGGGATGTAGTGGTACTTTCGGTTCTCGGCGACGGAAGAGGTACAAACGTTCTCAAGGCACTTGTCGGTCCCGACTTGGTGTAGTTCTACATGGCAAACGTCGTGCTACTTGGCGTCTTGTCAAAACCCAAGCGACGGTAGTCATACACAGTGCGTTGTGGAAGTAGTTGTGTTCGCGGACTTCGGCGGCGGTAGTCGTACACGGTTTGTAGGGGTACTTGATGTCCACGGGGTCGACGGTAGGCGTTCTACGCATCGGGCATCCGGGTACTTGGTGAAATCTTCGGAGATGGACTTGGCGGTCTGGGTACAGAGTGGTTGTAGACGTTCTCGAGATGTTCTAGGGTCGTTGGTACTTGGCGGGGAGGTAACCATCGGGCTGCCGTTTGTTGGAAACGAGCTGCACCAAGGAAGATCGAAGCAGCGGTGGCAACAACAGAGTTGGCCGAAGGGGACGGCTCAGGCAGGAGCTCCATAACACAACTATGAGGCCGACGGAGATGCAGCAAGGGATGGGCGCGGGGGAGCCAAGAAGGCACGGTGGCGACGGACTTGGGGTGCAGGGACGCACGGGGTCTGCTGGCGGGGTCGGACGCGGAGGAAGAGGAGTGCCTTGGCGCTAGCGAGCAGCCGGAGGCGCGCAACGGAGAAGGATGGCAGGGACAGGCAAACTCGCGGCTGCCGGCGAGCTTGGCGAGGCCAAGGCGGCGAGGCGGGGCGCGATGGCCATGGAGGTAGGGCGCAGCTCGGCGGCAGAGAAGAAGGAGGAGTAGCAGAGGAAGGGGGCTCCGCGCGGAGGGCGCCATGCTCGCCGGCGTGAGGAAGGAGATCCGGTGGGGCGCGAGGGAACCAGGCGGCGGCCTGCAGGATTCGGCGAGGGGCGACTGCAGGGAGCGGGCGGCGTCCATGGCACTCGGGAAGGCGCTGGGAGGAGAGGGCCAGGCGCGGGGAGGACGAGAGGAGAGGTTGGGGAATCGGGCAGAGGGGGAGAGGTTGAGCGCGGTGCCTCTCCTGGCGGCGCGAGGGAGGGATCGAGAGGGAGAGGGAGATGGGAGTGAGGCAGCGGGCTCCCTGGCGGCTAGGTTAGGAAGGCGCGGGCTGGCCCTTGGTGGAAATGGCCAGCCTGGCTGCGAGGGAGTTTGGGGAGGCCCAGTTGGGCTGGCCCTCCTTCCCTCTCTCTATTTCTTTCTTCCTTTGTTTTTTCTTTAAATAGAAAAATGGAAGAAAAGAAAGGCGAGAGTAGATGTGGAATTCGGCAGAGATGAAGATATTTATGGGGTCCTAGAAATATATACAATTTGATTAAAATGTTTTGGACATTTTAGAGATAGAAAAATAATTCAAGTTTGAATTAAATTCAAACTTGAGCTATTTTTGAACCCAACCAAAACAAGTCCAAATGAGAAAAGAAGTTACAGAGAGGGTGTAGGCATCATATTGGATTTATAGGGATAGGTTGAACATTTTTCCGAACAGGGAAAATGCCACAAGAAAAATAAATGGAATAAAGAGGAAATAGAAGTTTGGATGGGATAGAAACTTGGGTGAAACCAAGTTAAAGTTGGGCAATAAGTGAAAAGGAAGGATCAAGGACAAGAAGAAGGAGTTGTAATGCACATGAACAAGTAAAAGAAACAAGCATATGGAGACGAATGCATGATGCAAAAATAATAATAATAATAATAATAATAATAATACTAAAACATCACAAGCAAGCAAGCAAACATGAACATGATGGATGCAAAAGCACATGGCAACGGCAAAATAAATGGAAGACATCTGGAGCATCGGTCTCGGGGCGTCACATTCCGCCTCGAGACGGCGGCGCTTCGTCCCGAAAGTCATCTGCTTATTTTTTTCTAGGTCAAAATGACTTATATACCAGAAGATGGGCACCGGAGGTGAGCCGAGGAGGGGACAACCCACCAGGGTGCGCTTGGGCTCCCTGGCGCGCCCAATTGGGTTGTGCCCACCTGGTGGGCCCCCTCTAGTAGTTATTTGCTCCAATATTCTTCATATATTCCAAAACAATTCCCCGTAAATTTTTAGCTCATTTGGAGATGTGTAGAATAGGTAACTCTAACATAGCTTGTTCAGGTCCATAATTCCAACTGTCGGTATTCTCCCTCTTTGTGTAAACCTTGCATATCATGAGAGAAAAGGCATTAGAATTACTCCCAAAAGCATTATTATGCATAAAAACATTATACATAATAGTAGTAAAACATGATCAAAATGGACGTATCATAATGGACGTTCTTTCGCATTAAGTGATTGTGCATACAGAACCAAAAAGCGCATGACAACCTCTACTTCCCTCTGTGGAGGGCCTATCTTTTATTTTTATGTATTTACTTTTTATGCAAGAGTCAAATTATTTTCCTCTATTCCTTTTTTATTTTCTTTGGCAATCATCATGTGGTGGGGAAAGATCTACGCACATATACCTAGTTGGATATGAGCGAGGATGAGTTATTATTGTTGACATCACCCTTGAGGTGAATGAGTTGGGAGACGAAACTATAAAAGATTAAATGATGGTTGAAACTTTTTATGTGTCTGTGGTGGGGAAAGATCTACGCACATATACCTATCTTTCTATGTGTCTGGTTGAAACTTTTTGCTCATATGTATATTGTGGGTGTTAGCAATCATAAAAGATTAAATGATGGTTGAGTATCCGGACTTGCGAAAATGCTCTGATACGAGACCCTTCCTGAAAATATGATGAATTGTAGTTGCAAAGTTGACTGAGAACATAGTTTGTTGTTTTTCAATAAAGTTTATGCTTTTTACTTCGATGGTGTGATGAATTGTTACTTGTTTAAGAGAAGTTATATGATGAAGTTCTATGATAAATTTGTTGTTGTTATAAAAATATGCATGATGCACCGTATTTTGTTTTTTTATCGACACCTCTCTCTCTCTAAGCATGTGGTCATGATTTTCGACATCGGCTTTCGCTTGAGGACAAGCAAGGTCTAAGCTTGGGGAAGTTGATACGTCCATTTTGCATCATGTTTTCCTACTATTATTTATTATGTTTTATGCATAATAACACTTTATGGTGTAATTCTTATGCTTTTTCTCATAATATGCAAGGTTTACACAAAGAGGGAGAATACCGGCAGCTGGAATTGTGGACCTTAAAAAGCTATGTCAGAGATACCTATTTGGCACATCTCCAAATGAGCTGAAATTTTACGGAGAATTATTTTGGAATATATAACAAATAATGGAGAAAAGAACTACCAGAGGGGGCTGCCAGGTACCCACAAGACACTAGGGCGCGCCAGCCCCTCTAGGCACGCCCTGGTGGGTGGTGGGCAGCCGGGCCCACCTCTGTTGCGCACCTTCTGGTATATAAGGTCTTTTAACCTAGAAAAAACAAGGAGAGTTCTTTCAGGACGAAGCGCCGTGATACGTCTCCAACGTATCTATAATTTTTTATTGTTCCATGCTATTATAATGTCTGTTTTGGATGTTTAATGGGCTTGGGCTTTATTATGCACTTTTATGTTATTTTTGGGACTAACCTATTAACCAAAGGCCCAACGCAAATTGCTATTTTTTTTGCCTATTTCAATGTTTCGCAGAGAAGGAATATCAAACGGAATCCAAATGGAATGAAACCTTTGCGAGGATCTTTTTTTGGAACAAACACAATCCAGGAGACTTGGAGTGGACATTAAGGAAGCAGCGAGGCGGCCACGAGGTAGGGAGGTGTGCCCATGCGGGCCAGGCGTGCCCCCACCCTCGTGGGCCCCTCGCAGCTTCACCGACCTACTTCTTTCGCCTATATATACTCTTATACCCTGAAAACATCCAGGGGAGCCACGAAACCACTTTTCCAACGCCGCAACCTTCTGTACCCATGAGATCCCATCTGGGGACCTTTTCCGGTGATCTGCCGGAGGGGGATTCGATCACGGAGGGCTTCTACATCAAGAACATAGCCTTCCCGATGATGTGTGAGTAGTTTACCGCAGACCTTCGGGTAAATAGTTATTAGCTAGATGGCTTCTTCTTTCTCTTTGGATCTCAATACAAAGTTCTCCTTGATGTTCTTGGAGATCTATTCGATGTAATTCTTTTTGCGGTGTGTTTGCCGAGATTTGATGAATTGTGGGTTTATGATTAAGATTATCTATGAACAATATTTGATTCTTCTTTGAATTCTTATATGCATGATTTGACATCTTTGCAATTGTTTTCGAATTATCAGTTTGGTTTGGCCAACTAGATTGATCTTTCTTGCAATGGGAGAAGTGCTTAGCTTTGGGTTCAAGCTTGGGGTGCTCGATCCCAGTGACAGAAAGGGAACCGACACTTATTGTATTGTTGCCATCGAGGATAAAAAGATGGGGTTTATATCATATTGCGTGAGTTTATCCCTCTACATCATGTCATCTTGCCTAATGTGTTACTCTGTTCTTATGAACTTAATACTCTAGATGCATGCTGGATAGCAGTCGATGTGTGGAGTAATAGTAGTAGATATAGAATCGTTTTGGTCTACTTGACATGGGCGTGATGCCTATGTTCATGATCATGCCTAGATATCACCATAACTATGCGCTTTTCTACCAATTGCTCGGCAGCAATTTGTTCACCCACCGTAATTTATGCCATCTTGAGAGAAGCCACTAGTGAAACCAATGGCCCCAGGGTCTACTTCACATCATATAAGTTTCCGATCTACAATTCTAGTTTACCGTTTATTTTGAAATCTTTACTTTTCAATCTATACAACAAAAATATTTATGTTATTATCTCTATCAGGTCTCACTTTCATAAGTGACCATGAAGGGATTGACAACCCCTTTATCGCGTTGGTTGCGAGGTTCTGGTTTGTTTGTGCAGGTACAAGGCGACTTGCATGTAGTCTCCTACTAGATTGATACCTTTGTTCTCAAAAACTGAGGGAAATACTTACGCTACTTTGCTGCATGACCCTTTCCTCTTCAAGGGAAAACCAATGCATGCTCAAGCAGTAGCAAGAAGGATTCTTGGCGCCGTTGCCGGGGAGATCTATGCCAAGTAAAGACATACCAAGTACCCATCACAAACTCTTATCCCTTGCATTACATTATTTTCCATTTGCCTCTCGTTTTCCTCTCCCCCCCTTGCCATTTTATTCGCCTCTTTTCTGTTCGCCCTTTTTCCGTTCACCTTCTTTTGCTTGCCTCTTGTGTGACTATTTGTTGGATTGATTGTTTGTCACGATGGCTCAAGATAATACTAAATTATGTGACTTTTCCAATACCAACAATAATGATTTTATTAGCACTCCGATTGCTCCTCTTACCGATGCTGAATCTTGTGAAATTAATACTGCTTTGGTGAATCTTGTCATGAAAGATCAATTTGCTGGCCTTCCTAGTGAAGATGCCACTACCCATCTAAACAGCTTTGTTGATTTATGTTATATGCAAAATACGAAAGATGTGGATAATTCTATTGTTAAATTAAAGCTATTTCCATTTTCGCTTAGAGATCGTGCTAAAACTTGGTTCTCTTCTTTGCCTAAAAATAGTATTGATTCATGGAATAAGTGCAAATATGCTTTTATCTCTAAGTATTTTCCTCCCGCTAAGATCATCTCTCTTAGAAATGATATTATGAACTTTAAGCAACTTGATCATGAGCATGTTGCACAATCTTGGGAGAGGATGAAATTAATGATACGTAATTTCTCTACACATGGTTTGAATTTATGGATGATTATACAGAATTTTTATGCTGGATTGAATTTTGCTTCTAGAAATCTTTTAGATTCGTTCGCGGGAGGCACTTTTATGGAAATCACTTTAGGAGAAGCCACTAAACTCCTAGATAATATAATGGTTAATTATTCTCAGTGGCACACCGAAAGATCTACTAATAAAAAAGTTCATGCGATAGAAGAGATTAATGTTTTCAGTGGAAAGATGGATGAACTTTTGAAATTGTTTGCTAATAAGAGTGCTTCTTGTGATCCTAATGATATGCCTTTGTCCACTCTGATTGAGAACACTAATGAATCTATGGATGTGAATTTTTTTGGTAGGAACAATTTTGGTAACAACGCGTATAGAGGAAACTTTAATTCTAGGTCGTTTCCTAGTAATTCCTCTAATAATTATGGTAATTCCTACAACAAATCTTATGGAAATTTTAATAAGATGCCCTCTGATTTTGAGACTAGTGTTAAAGAATATATGAATTCTCAAAATAATTTCAATGCTTTGCTTGAAGAAAAATTGCTTAAGATTGATGAGTTGGCTAGGGACGTGGATAAAATTTCTCTTGATGTTGATTCTTTAAAACTTATATCTATTCCACCTAAGCATGATATCAATGAGTCTCTCAAAGCCATGAGAATTTCCATTGATGAGTGCAAACAAAGAACCGCTAGGATGCGTGCTGAAAAATATTGCTTTATGAAGGTGTGTTCTTCTAGTTTTCAGGATAATAATGATGAAGATCTAAAACTGATTGGTGTGTCTCCTATTAAATCTTTGTTTGCCAATATGAATCTTAATAAAGATGGGACTGGAGATGAGTCAACTTTAGTTAGAGGGCGTCCCAATGATTCAGATTTTTTAGATCTTGATGCAAAAATTGGTAAAAGTGGGATTGAAGAGGTCAAAACTTTACATAGCAATGAACCCACTATTTTGGATTTCAAGGAATTTAATTATGATAATTGCCCTTTGATATATTGTATTTCCTTGTTGCAATTCGTGCTAAATTCTCCTCATGCTTATGATCAAAACAAAGCTTTTACTAAACATATCGTTGATGCTTTAATGCAATACCATAAAGAAAAGCTTGAATTAGAAGTTTCTACCCCTTGAAAACTTTATGATGAGTGGGAACCTACTATTAAAATTAATATTAATATCATGAATGCTATGCTTTATGCGATTTGGGTGCTAGTGTTTCCATGATTCCAAAAACTTTGTGTGATGTGTTAGGTTTCCGTGAATTGGATTATTGTTCTTTAAATTTGCATCTCGCGGATTCCACCATTAAGAAACCTATGGGAATGATTAATGATGTTCTTATTATTGGAAATAGGAATTATGTGCCCATAGATTTCATTGTTCTTGATATAGATTGCAATCCTACATGTCCTATTATTCTTGGTAGACCTTTCCTTAGAACGATTGGTGCAATTATTGACATGAAAGAAGTAAATATTAGATTCCAATTTCCATTAAGGAAAGGCATGGAACACTTTACTAGAAATAAAATTAAATTACCTTATGAATCTATTATGAGTGCCACATATGGATTGCATACCAAAGATGACAATACCTAGATCTATTCTTGCTTTTATGCTTAGCTAGGGGCGTCAAACGATAGCGCTTGTTGGGAGGCAACCCAGTTTTATTTTTGTTCCTTGCTTTTTGTTCCTGTTTAGTAATAAATAAATCATCTACCCTCTGTTATGATTGTGTTTTTTATGTTTTAATTAGTGTTTGTGCCAAGTAAAGCCTTTAGGATCTTCTTGGATGATTGTTATTTGATCTTGCTGAAAAAAACAGAAAGTATACGCTCACGAGAATAATTTTAA
Source organism: Triticum urartu (assembly GCF_056163025.1). NCBI lineage: Eukaryota > Viridiplantae > Streptophyta > Magnoliopsida > Poales > Poaceae > Triticum > Triticum urartu. The sequence goes on from NC_141874.1 coordinate 468,806,792, forward strand.
TTTTTAACCAGAGAGCGATAAAATACTGATTCCAACCTAAGTAAATCAATATATAAATTATTTAGGATTCCCTAATTTCTCAGGATTTTTGGAGTTACAGAAGTATTCAAAACCTACAGATTACTACAGACTGTTCTGTTTTTGACAGATTCTGTTTTACGTGTGTTGTTTGCTTATTTTGATGAATATATGGCTAGTATCGGGGGGTATGAACCATAGAGAAGTTGGAATACAGTAGGTTTAACACCAATATAAATAAATAATGAGTTTATTACCATACCGTAACTTGGTGATTTGTTTTCTTATACTAATGGAGCTCATGAGATTTTCTGTTGAGTTTTGTGTTGTGAAGTTTTCAAGTTTTTGGGTAAAGATTTTATGGATTTCGTAACAAGGAGTGGCAAGAGCCTAATCTTGGGGATTACCAAGGCACCCCAATGTAAAATTCAAGGACAACCAAAAGCCTAAGCTTGGGGATGCCCCGGAAGGCATCCCCTCTTTCGTCTTCATCTATCGGTAACTTTACTTGAGGCTATATTTTTATTCACCACATGATATGTGTTTTGCTTGGAGTGTCTTGTATGATTTGAGTCTTTGCTTTTTAGTTTACCACAATAATCCTTGCTGTAAACACCTTTTGGGAGAGTCACACATGAATCGGAATTTATTAGAATACTCTATGTGCTTCACTTATATCTTTTGAGCTAGATAATTTTGCTCTAGTGCTTCACTTATATCTTTTTAGAGCACGGTGGTAGTTTTATTTTATAGAAATTATTGATCTCTCATGCTTCACTTATATTATTTTGAGAGTCTTTTAGAACAGCATGGTGATTTGCTTTGGTTATGAAATTATTCATAATATGATAGGCATCCAAGATGGGTATAATAAAAACTTTCATATATAATGCATTAAATGTTATGAGAAGTTTGATTCTTGATAGTTGTTTTGAGATATAAAGATGGTAATATTAGAGTTGTGCTAGTTGAGTAATTGTGGAATTGAGAAATACTTGTGTTGAAGTTGGCAAGTCCCATAGCATGCACATATGGTAAAAGTTGTGTGACAAATTTGAAGCATGGGGTGTTCTTTGATTGCTTTCCTTATGAGTGGCGGTCGGGGACGAGCGATGGTATTTTCCTACCAATCTATCCCCCTAGGAGCATGCGTAGTGCTTGGTTTTGATGACTTGTAGATTTGTGGAATAAGTATGTGAGTTCTTTATGACTAATGCTGAGTCCATGGATTATATGCACTCTCACCCTTCCATCATTGCTAGCCTCTTCGGTACCGTGCATTGCCCTTTCTCACCTCGAGAGTTGGTGCAAACTTCGCCAGTGCATCTGAACCCCGTGATATGATACGCTCTATCACACACAAGCCTCCTTATATCTTCCTCAAAACAGCCACCATACCTACCTATTATGGCATTTCCATAGCCATTCCGAGATATATTTCCATGCAACTTTCCACCGTTCCGTTTATTATGACACGCTCCATCATTGTCATATTGCATTGCATGATAATGTAGTCGATATCGTATTTGTGGCAAAGCCACCTTCATAATTCTTTCATACATGTCACTCTTGATTCATTGCATATCCCGGTACACTGCCGGAGGCATTCACATAGAGTCATATTTTGTTCTAAGTATTGAGTTGTAATTCTTGAGTTGTAAATAAATAAAAGTGTGATGATTTTCATTATTAGAGCATTGTCCCATGTGAGGAAAGTTCTTCAAAACAAATAGAGAGGCCAAAGAAAAAAATGAAAGAAAAAGAGAGAAGGGGCAATGTTACTATCCTTTTTCCACACTTGTGCTTCAAAGTAGCACCATGATCTTCATGATAGAGAGTCTCTTATGTTGTCACTTTCATATACTAGTGGGAAATTTTATTATAGAACTTGGCTTGAATATTCCAATAATGGGCTTCCTCAAAATGCCCTAGGTCTTCGTGAGCAAGCAAGTTGGATGCACACCCACTTTGTGCATCCGTTGCATGGCAATCCCTGCTCCTTGCATTGACAGCAATTGATGGGCATCTCCATAGCCCGTCGCGTGTCAATGTGAGACTTTCTCCCTTTTTGTCTTCTCACACAACCTCCATCATCATATTCTATTCCACCCATAGTGCTATGTCCATGGCTTGCGCTCATATATTGCGTGAAAGTTGAAAAAGTTTGAAAAGGCTAAAGTATGAAACCATTGCTTGGCTTGTCATCGGGGTTGTGCACGATGGGAGCATTTTGTTTGACGAAAATGAAGCATGGCCAAACAATATGATTTTGTAGGGATAAGCTTTCTTTCGCTATGTTATTTTAATAAGACATGATTGCTTGGTTAGCATTGCTTGAAGTATTATTATTTTTATCTCAATATTAAACTTCTGTCTAGAATCTTTCGGATCTAAACATTCATGCCACAATAAAGAGAAATACATTGAAAATTATGTTAGGTAGCATTCCACATCAAAAATTCTGTTTTTATCATTTACCTACTCGAGGACGAGCAGGAATTAAGCTTGGGGATGCTTGATACGTCTCCAACGTATCTATAATTTTTGATTGTTCCATGCTATTATATTATCTGTTTTGGATGTTTAATGGGCTTTATTATGCACTTTTACATTATTTTTGGGACTAACCTATTAACCGAAGGCCCAGTGCAAATTGCTGTTTTTTTTGCCTATTTCAGTGTTTCGCAGAAAAGGAATATCAAACGGAATCCAAACGGAATCAAACCTTCATGAGGATCTTTTTTGGAACAAACACAATCCAGGAGACTTGGAGTGGACGTCAAGGAAGCAGCGATGCGGCCACAAGGTAGGGCGGCGCGCTGAGGCGGGCCAGGCATGCCCCCCACCCTTGTGGGCCCCTCGCAGCTCCACCGACCTAATTCTTTCGCCTATATATACTCATATACCCTGAAAACATCCAGGGGAGCCACGAAACCACTTTTCCACCACCGCAACCTTCTATACCAATGAGATCCCATCTGGGGACCTTTTTCGGTGATCTGCCGGAGGGGGACTCGATCACGGAGGGCTTCTACATCAACACCATAGCCTCTCCGATGATGTGTGAGTAGTTTACCACTGACCTTCAGGTCCATAGTTATTGGCTAGATGGCTTCTTCTCTCTCTTTGGATCTCAATACAAAGTTCTCCTTGATGTTCTTGGAGATCTATTCGATGTAATTCTTTTTGCGGTGTGTTTGCCGAGATCCGGTGAATTGTGGGTTTATGATTAAGATTATCTATGAACAATATTTGATTCTTCTCTAAATTCTTATATGCATGATTTGATACCTTTGCAAGTCTCTTCGAATTATCAGTTTGGTTTGGCCTACTAGATTCACTACAAAAAAGACACTTTCATGATGATACATGTTTGTCATAGTAGGTCATGTTTTCTGTCATGCATGTACATCCATGACAAATTTATGACAGAATGAAGATAGTCATACATGTGCTGTCATAGAAGTGTTCCATGACATTACCAAAATTATCATCACGGAAGTGTCCACTTCCATGATGATAAATCGCGCGTCATGGAAGTGCTTTTGTCAAGGGTGGCCGACATGTGGCATCCACCGTAACGGAACGCCGTTAAGCTATCAGATCTGGTTTTGGATCCGATAACCCGCTAACAGCCCAGACCAATGAGGATTTTCCACGTGTAAAATTCTCATTGGCCGGAGGAAACACGTGTTGGCTCACCGTTGGCACAGATGTCATCCATTCATTGGACAGGAGGCGCCTATGATACATTGACACATGGTACGACCCAATAGATGCCCATTCTGGTGAAAAGGCCGGCCCGTTGACTTGGTCAAAAGGTAACGGGTCGGCCCATGGAAAGCCTGTTAACGACACATTCGTATATAGCCCATTTACGGCCCGCTAACTCACGGCCCGTTATGGCCTATCCGAAATAAGCCCAGTAGCTTCATCTGGGCCTTCCAATATGATTCCATCCCGTTGTAACTTCCGGCCCATGTATGGCCCATGATGTCTTTCGGCCCATACGAGACCATTTGTAACTCTTGGCCCATTAACGACCCGTGGTGAATCTAGCCCGCAATGAACAGTGTACCCCTTTATACCCATTAACGGCCCATTATTCCATTGGGCCGTTTCCAACCCGTGTTATCTTTCGGCCATCTCAGGGCGCATTTATTCTTGGGCTCATTTCTAGCATTCGCTTACTTACGGCCCGTCATTGGCCTTTTCTGCCTGTGGGCCAAATTCAGCACCAAGGTTACAATCGGCCCGTTTACGGCCCGTTACTCCGTTGGGCCATTTTCCTAATGTCATCAAATATGGCCGATTAACGATGGACTGTTATTGTCGGCCAATGAATGGACGATTCCAAATCTAGCCCGTTTACGGCCCATAATGCGGTCTGTTATTGGCCCATGTTTGGCCTATCGATCATACGGCACGTAGAAGGCCCATTGATGCTACGGCCCGTAGAAGACCCATTCTTTCCACGGCCCTAAGAAGGCCCATTGTTTCTACGGCCCGTAGGAGGCCCATGGTCACTACAGTAAATATGTAGCCCATGGTTATTGTGGCCTAGTTTTAAAAAATAGGTTATTGCGGCCACTAGCAAACCGCAGAAAAAGAACTGCACTTACTACAAGCAAACAAATAAACAAGACAACAAGGAAATAAATAAGCAAGCAAATTACGCTAGGCTATCACGGCTATTACACATATTACATCCACTTGGCATCAAAGTTCACCACCAGTGCAAATATAGGGAACAAAGAAGCATATCATATACACTGGTTGTCAAAGTTGGTGACCAGTGCAAATAAACGCTGCAGCAAAACAAGTCCAGAACTGAAACCACTTCAGAAGAGCTCAAGAAACAATATACTGGGTACCCATAATTCTGGCAAGATGCTTAGCAAGCTTATTAACTTTCTCTTGTTTGGCTCTTAAATCCTCCAGCACTTGCTGTTGCACCAGAAAGTATGCATCTGAATTCTGCAGGGACTTCCTCAGTCCTTCGGCTTCCTGTCGCATAACATCTGATCGATGTCTTTCAACTTGAAGTTGAGACTCAAGAAGCCGAACTGATTCAGGCACCGTGTTCGAAGAGCTGGTGCCAGCAGTAGTAGCCAGTAACTCAAACACTACATCAAGATAGGACTTTGGGGGTTGTCTCAGTGTCTTCAATATAGTTTTTATCAGCTTTCTTGGAGACCAACAGGGATGTCTCACTATCTTGAACCTTATCTGCATTACTTCCTTTACCATTTCATAACGTGGTACTCTTCTCCAATATTTTATCCACGTTCTAAAAGAGAAACAAACAAACACATCACAGGTTTACAATGTAGCATATGAAACTCATTTTGGTAAACCAGTTCAGTAGTAAGGTGGATAGGATAACAGCATGAAACAAACATATATCTATGTAGTATGGTCACTGTATGGTCTATATCATTCTAGTTTATGTTTCCAAATCAAGATAGATACAGTTTGAATCATATCTATTTAAGACAAAGCAGCATAGATAGAATATAAGTGTGGGAAACTACATAGCAATAACAACACTTGTAATGTGCATGGCATGATATCATAACTGTTTATTCAATTGAAACTGAAATCAACATATAGCAAGTTACAACAGCAAACACATTAAAGAAACAGGTTTAAAACATACCTATTGCGCCATTGGATTTTCAATTGCATCCTTCAATTTGAAATTGGTTGGTATGAGTAAATATAGTGATGCACGAGCAAAGTAGTATGAATCATAGGAATCTGACCTGAGAATAATTCTTCTTCTGCTTTAAGCGTTGACTTGGGGTTCGGAGTGGTGGTCCTCGTGCTTTGGGCACTGCAGTTGCCTTACTAACTGCTCGTGTTTGGGTGCTCTGTGGTGGAGACGGTGTTGTGTCAACTGGAACTGGGTTACTATCTGCTGGGGTTGGGGTTAGAAGGGGTGTAGCTGGTTCTCTGTCCAACTGGGTAGGGGTACAATCTGCGTGAGTCTGATTTATGTGTGGTGGGGCTGGTTGTTGGGCAAGTACAACCGTGGTTCTATCTGCATCGACAGGTAGCACAATCTTTTCTGAAGACCGTGTTTTTACTCCCACAGATACTGCCATCACCCCCTCCAATTGAAATGGCTGATAAACAAGAAAAGTAATTGAATGTACAAACATTGTAAGATAGACAGGTGAAATGGATAGTAGGGAAGAAAATAGGGCATGAAATAATTCACATTTATGTTGTCTAACCAAACAGAATAGCAGGACATAATTTCACATATATGACGGCTAATTAAACAGGATAACATGACACAATTTCAAATGTATGATGGCTAACTAAACATGATAGAATGACATAATTCAAAATATGATGATTATGTAAATAGGATGAGATGATATAGCTATATTATGTCTTTAGAAAATGGGTTGGCATGCCATCATTCAGATATATGTTGTTTATGTAAACATCTTGGCATGATATAATTCAAATATATGATTTATATACTAAGCAAGTGAGCAGAGGGCAATCGCATATATGATGTGTCAACTAAGGAGATGGCATTCAATATTGTGCATATGATGTAAAAACTAAGCATTGCAATACAACATATGCATGATATGAGTAATATAACCCTGCCAAGTTTGAGCATACACCTCAGGGGGATAATAGGAATGGTCATCTGCCTCTTAATCCTCCTCTGAAGAGCTATCTGTAACCAGCAAGATATCTGCTTCAGCAGGTAGCATTGTCTGGTCTGAAGACCTTGTTTTCACTCCAGATTTCTCCATCACCAATTCAAATGGCTGATGCACAGGAAGAGCAGTTGAATATACAAACATTGTCGACAAATGCAACGAGAAATAAAAAAAGTATGGCATGATATTATTCACATATATGACGGTTGGCTAAACAACATGGCATTGCATAATTCACATATATAATGCCTTGCAACAAGATAGCTTTGCATAATTCACATATATGATGTCTTGCAACAAGATGGCAACGCATAATTCACATATATGGTAATTAGACACTAAACAGGTGGCATTCACACAAAGCATGTCTAAACTAAGCAAATGACATAGCAATTCAAGATACCATACGCACGATTTGAGCAACATAACCTTACCAACTTAGAGCATGCACCTCGGGGGGGGGGGGGATAGGACTGGTCATCTGTCTCTGAATCCTCCTCTGAGGAGCTATCCGTAACCAGCAAGACATGCGCTTCGTCAGATAGCATTGTCTGCTTTGAAGACCTTGTTTCCACTTCATATTTTTCCATGACCGTGTCGAATGGCAGATGCACAGGAAGAGTAATTGAATGTACTAAAATTGTTGACAAATTTAACACGTAATTAAAAAATGATGGCATGATATAATTCATGTATAAGATGACTGGCTAACCATGGTGGCATTGCAAAATTCACATATATGATGCCTGGCTAAACAAAATGGCATTGCATGATTCACATAAATTATAAAGAAACTAAACAGATGGCATTGACACAAATCATGTCTAAACTAAGCAGATGACATATTTGATGTATCTAGTAAGCAATGCAAGGCACCATATGCATGATATTACCAACATTAGCATGCCAAGTTAGAGCGAAGACCTCAGGGGGTAAATAGGAGTGGTCTTCTCCTTTTGAATCCCCCTCAGAACAGTTATCTTCCTCTTGATTATGATCCGAAATGGGTGGAGGGGGGCTGCCTTTGCGCCCACCATGGAGCAACGTCTGCATGAAATTTTATTGCCACACAAGGCTCGTCTCTTTTGCTCTACATGTTCAGTTCCATTGTGTACAATAACTGACATGCATAGGAATAAAACATAGTGAGATTATGTAAGGAGTGCATGCACAAATCCGGAGTGATGGTAGCAAACTGTGGATAGACCCAAAACCAATGATAGCAGGCAGATAATAGCTTTAGTTAAAAAATACAGATAATGGATCCTTTAATGTTTGTTTGCACCCAACATGAAACTCATAGTAGACACCCGAGATTAACCACATAGTAGACAGACAGTACTGATTGCTGCCCCAATATGTATCCCACAACCATTTAAAAACTCAAGTTTCAGCATTAGTTTGGACCTGACTCGGAGTCTAATAGGTGAACACGACGATAAAGTAGCATGTCATCATATTAAGCAATGCATAATGTAAGCAGACACGGAAGAGTGCGACCTCTCTTGCTAACCCATGTAGTCCTCATGGTCATGTGCTCAGTTGATGATGGTAATGCAGTTGTCGTGGCTGCTGGCGGCGGGGAAGAAGATCTGAGGCGGCGAAAGACAGTTTGGAGAGTGGATCCCTACTGTGGTGAACCCTTCCGTCATTGGAGCAGCTGAGCTGGGGTGGAACACGATGCAGCAGGAGCAGGACAAATCACACAAGGTTTTCTTTGACATATATATATATATATATATATATATATATAACAGAAGTAATTGTGTAAGGGCTTGTTTGAATTTGAGGATTCTAACAATCCAGGGATAGGAGATAGACAGGAATAGGATAGGAATGCACATGCAAAACGGAGAATTTAAAAACATAGGATCTATGCCAATCTGGGTGTTTGATTCGCAAGAATTGGAAGATCACTAGATGCAAAGAAGCAAGGTGAGATTAAGTCAAAACACAAGAAAATGTACTGTTATAATGCTATTATGCTACTATCTCTTAGTCTTGTGCTTCATGAATAGGAATTTCAAATGGAGGACAAGTGGAAATTAAAATTCCTATGGTTTTTCTTTCAAGGAGACACTAAAGGAACAAATCCTACAGGTTTCCTTTGCTCCATTCCTTTGAACCAAATTCATGAATAGTAGTACCATAGGAAACTTTCCAATTCCTATGTTCTTTCTTCACTTTTCCTTTCAAGCACTGGTGATTCTAGTAGGCAGTCTTGAGCAAGGAAAAGCCTCCACTCAAAAATGTTTTTGTGCTACTTCTATTACTTTGGACCCAGGCCAATGCCCAACTAGCTCAACTCCCAGGCCCATCGAGAAATGCACAGCTCAAACACGCATAGATTAATAATGATGGCGTTCAAGAGAGTTCATCATGGATAGCTAAGTTGCCTGCTACCTCAGTGCTTGTCATATCGTAGGAGAAACTAATTGTATTTCACGTTACTGCGTGTGGTCAGTGGACAATATATATAACATGTAGAGTAAAAAGAGATGCAACAAGTGTACAACCTCTTTGGCGAAGCCATGTCGATCTCAGCGTGATTGGGTTGGTTAGTGAGGATGATCCGGCTGACTTGGCTGTCGGAGGAGGGGAAGAAGATCTTAGGCATCTTGAGATGGAGCCTGGTGTACTGCTCCGCTGTGATGGAGGGTTTCATCGTTGGAGCAGCCCTGGTGAGTTGTACGACGCCCAGACTGAAGCAGGACAGGAGAGACAACGTTAACCTAAGTGGAATTCTAATAGCATCTCCAATAGATGACGTAAAATACATAACCACAAAGTGCTAGATGTAAAATACATCAGCCACTCATCTCTGAACTTAACTGTCGAAACTGAATTTAACTGTCGAAACTGAACTTAACTGTCGCAACTGAATTTTGCTATCGAAATTGAATTTTACTGTCGAAACTGAATTTTACTGTCGAAACTGAACGCACTAGCTAGTAGCAGAAAAGAAGTAGTAGTAGCAGCTGCGCGTGCGAGAGCCAGGGCAGCTGGTCGTGTAGCAACATCATGTGAGGCTACCCTGAGCCGCGAGCCACCACCGGCCGAACAACCGCCCCCGAAGCCCGCGGCCGGCGATGCGCCGCCCAGCCCACCCCGAAACCACTCCCCACCGCCGGTCCGCCGCCGCCCCGGCCATCCCTCTAGCCCCCCCCTGTGCCGAGCTTTTTCTTCGGTGATCCCCAAGCCACCTCCCCACCACCGCTGGAGACCACCGCCCCCACCCTAAACCCTAAGATCGATACTGGGGTACCTCTCCGGCGAGCCCCCCTCTCTGCTGTGGCTGGTTCTTCCTTAAGTACGGCGAGCCCCCCCCCCCCCCTGAAAATTGACTGACCTGAAAGTTGATTCAGTCAACTGAAGTGTAGCTAAATCGGAGCAGCATCGCAAGCAAAAGCGAGAGCAGCAGCGTGAGCAAGAGCAAGAGCAACAGCAAGAGCAGACCAAGCAGGGGACCGAGAGCAAGAGCAGAGCAGCAGCGCAAGCGAGAGATAAAGCAGTAGCAGCTCCTACTGATGTGGATGTCACCGCCGAGGGAGCGACGCCATGGAGGAAGTGGCTGGCGACACCGCCGTGGATGGAGTCGCGCCGTGTCAGCTCAGGACCGAGCGCCGGCAGCACCGTGAGATCGAATGAAGAAGAAAATACAGTGATTAGTGTACAACCTCTTTGGTGGCGCCGATTAGGCCTCAGCTTCATCCGAGGAAACGGTGATGATGATGCTCTTCCGGTGGTGCAGGTGAAGACGGCGTTGTGGGAATGGAGGTGGCGCGAAAGACGAGAGGAACACCGGGGCAGCTGCATGGAGGTGGAGGACGGGGTGGCTAAACCGGCGGGACAACGAGATCGACGATGGATCCTCATCTGGTACGGTGGAGGAGGGACGTCGAGGTGTTGCCGTGGACGACGTCGTCGGGGAAGAGGCTTCGGCTGGGTGCCGGACGAAGGAGGGTGTGGGGCTTCGCGAGTTTTCGCGGCCTCGGTGTACGAATGGGTGGGCGGATGGGATAGGAGTGGGGAACCATGGCTTAGGGACGCGCTTGTCCGAAATGTGGGGTAAGTTACGAAATTACACCGACCGATTTGAGCTAGGCGTTTCTTTCGGTTCAGGGGTATCACAGGCATTTCGCGTGTCGGGATTTCACACGAGGTGGGAGTTTTCGCGCGCGTTGTAATTTTGGAATAGCAAGGCGCGGCTTGAGATGGAGGGAGTTCTCAGAGCACAATGAGACAAAGATATATCTTAAATATTTCGGCGTAACAAGGCGCGGGTTGAAGAGGCGGGAGTTTCGCAGCATGATAGACAGAGACGCTAGCTTGAAATTTCGGCATAACAAGGCGCGGCTTGAAATTTCGGGAGAACAAGCTTAACGTGTACCCAAAAAAAGACAATTTGCACCTCAGGACTAGAAACAACTATGTCCCATTTTACTATATTACTAGAAATGCATTCAAATACAACAAAAAAATCAGGACAACAAACATAAGGTGTACAGTACCAAAACAATTTGCACCTCCCTCAACAATAAAAAAAGAATGTGTGTTGTCTAGCATATGGACTAAATTTTAGTACATTTTCCCTTTTGAATGGGATTGTACTCGGGTTAGTTAGACAACCATCGAAATATTATCTTCACAACACATCACATGAATATAGGAGAAGTAAATTCCTATATAAATACGAACTACATGTACATACAATCTCAAATTCAAATATATGTATAGATTTTATGTTGAATTCAAATCATAGTACATGTATGCTCTAGCTAGATGTTCGGAATCTAAACCATGTATGATATACTACGTACAATGTGTTTAACAAGCACAACACACATGCAAACACCATTTAAACTAGTAAGGTACACGTGCATTGCACGCATGAGATTTGGCAACCAAATTATGAATAAATACCACATTATAGCATGTAAGCTTTGAGTCATATATGCATGATGTAGATGTTCGTTTAATTCTTATAGTTCATTTCATTCAAAATCATCTAGTTTTTATAAGAAAGCTAATGTATTTTAAGATTCATGGAATTGTGCGTTGTAAGGCATAAAGTAAAAAAAATAATGGCAAATCATGTAGAAAAACATTTGGGCAATTCTGATATGGAAGATTCTAGAACAAAGAAGAAGTGCTTGTGTTTTGAGGTTTGTGCATTATGCTTTGGTTCAACCATGGAGTCTTCTAGATTGTACATGTGGCAAAATCTGGTGGAATCTAGATGATATCCAACGACCAGTTGTGCTCAAATTTGCCATCTCTGCACCATCGGATTGGCCTCATCCAATGACCATCTTTCAAAGTTAAAGTTATCCGCACACTATTTAAAATATATAATATATAATATATATAGGGGTATAGATATAGATATGTGATGCGAAAGCCACCCATCATCTCCAATTAGAATAGTGTGTCCATGCACGGATGCAATGTGGCCAAACGATGTCTGTCGTCGATATCACAAATACAAATCAATCTGATCTTGTTGAATGTGTATACAGTACAACATGCTCGTTTCCAAACCACACCACACATATCTCAGTTATATTCATGCATGCATGGGTTTAAAACATCATGATCTCTTATTCAAATATGTGAATTCTACTTTACATTGATTATGATGTCACCTAGTCTTTTACACCCACACAACCATCTCCTATTTATAATTGTACCATTAACTTTCTCTTGTGCATGCATGCACACACAGTACCAGTCAACATTATCCAGCGCACACATGCAATCTTTTTCTTCAGGTCGGTCTCCCATGCATGCACACACACACACACACACACCTCCCCCTCCCCATCATATCAGGCATTCTTTATCTCTCATGTGCATGCACAATGATCGATGTTCCTCTATGTGTGTGTATATATAGCTAGGTCTTTCACAGTTTTCCAAACAAACCGATCAATCTATATATCTAGTGAGGTCTCACCCTCTTTCCCACGTCCACATCGAGAAATCTATACCTCTCTATATAGGATTACATAGCTAATACACCCACATTAATTATATATCCAACGTCCCCCTCTCATCATCCATGCCTCCGCTTCATCTCTCAGACGCGCGCACAGTGGCGAGATAGGGGCAGCAAGGGCCCTGCCCCTCCCCCCTAACATCACTATATATCGAGGCTAATATGAATGTCATCATTAGAAAATTGCTGGTAAAATGGTTTAAGTTGATGAACTGACCCTCATCGTAAAGGATTAGCAATACTTGGCCCCCTATCTCATTTATTTTTCATGGCTCCTCCACTACACGCAAGAGCGCACGTTCTCGCCCCCTTTCTTCAAATATCGATCTCGCACTTGTGCACTCCTTCACAGTCTCCCTCCACTTGGCCCATCGCATCATATTCTAGCCCCCACCGGATTTTTCCACATGTACAATCTAGCAGACTCCATGGTTGAACTTAAGCATAATGCACAAACCTCAAAACACAAGTGCTTCTCCTTTGTTCTAGAATCTTCTGTATCATAACTGCCCAAACTTTTTTTCGACTTGAATTGCCATTATTTGTTTCTACTTTATGCTTGACAACGCACAATTCCATGAATCATAAAATAGATTAAGGGCTTCTTTGATTCAAAGGATTCTCAAAGGAATTTTGGAGGATTCTAATCCTTAGGAATTTTTCCTATCTTGGTTGTTTTATTCGTAGGTTTCTAAACCATAGAAATTTTTCCATAGGATTTATTTGCACTAGATTTCATAGGAAACATCCCATCCACTCAAACCACTTTGAAAGAATCCTGTTCTTTTTTCAATGCACAATCAAACACTCGTACAATCCTGTAGGATTCAAGACGACATTCCACTCTAATCCCATGTTTTTCCTATTCCTGCATTTTGGAAATCCTACGAATCAAAGAGGCCCTATCTTTTTTTATAAAAACTAATTTATTTTGAATGAGATGAACTATAAAAATTAGACGAAGGTCTACATCAGGCATATATGACTCAGAGTTTACATGCTATAGTGTGGTATTTATTCATAATTTGGTTGCCAAATCTGATGCGTTCAATGAACGTGTACCTTACTAGTACTTCGAGTATGTCCAAACATGTAAATTAGAATTCCAATGGCACGCTACACATTGTCTCTCTTATAGTTCATGAAGCTACGTGGCACATGTGGAGGCGTTGTCGCGACCTCCTTGTGTGGATTGATCACAGTGACGTGCTGCTGCTTCCACAAGAATGTACTCGTCCTCTCTAAGCCACACTGGCGGTACATGCAAAAAGCGAAGATGTGCCCGCCTGCCACGCACACACTCATTCCCTCGAACGCACATGCGGGTACATGGGGCGACACATTTTTGTACGAAGATGCCCCCCATGTGATAATTTGACGCGTGTAAAGTCCTTCATTTCATTGATGGTCAATTAATACAGCGCATGCAAATTTAGTGGACGTGAGGACGGAAGAAAGACATTACTACTCCACTGCGCGCATGCGAGTAGTTAAATCATGGGGTGCCAGTACTTCCATTGGTCTCCTTCGTATTTTGTGCCAATTTTTGACCATATTTGTAAGTAACATAATATTTATGCATGTCATAAAAAGTGGCACAAAAAAGGGGGCCAATAAACCAGGACGCGGGCAGCATGATCAATTTTTGCCAGGGCAACTATTGGTGGCCTTTGTATTTAAATATGGACGGAGTGGAGTAGTACTATCTTTATCTTAGCCTCGTAGGGCTCTCCCAGCGCCTAGGCTCGCCTCCCTGCCTCGCCCACCGGATCATGCCATGGATAATCCCTTAGATCCCAAGATCCCGCGGGCAGCCCTCTCACTGTGGCCCGCAGCACTGCCGCCTTTGAGCGAAACCCACATGTGTTTTAGAGGGGATCCATTGCTCTGGAATCACAGATCGGTGGCGCCAGAGGACATGACAGGGCTGCATTTCAGGTGGTGGGCAGCAAGGGAAAATCGGATCGAGGAAGCGTCGCATCGATTGGAGAGTAGTTCCAAGGAGTTGCGCCTAGCGCAGCACAAGGTGGAGGCGCAAGTCGATCTCAAGGGAGAGATGCTGAGGGATGTCTGCATCGGGCAGCATCGCGTTGATTTTGAGCTAGGGCTAATGGCAGATATCATATTCACGGAGTCGACTACGGAGGAAAGAACGTGCATGCCTGCACAATGGCATGAGCAGCCAGTGCAACTATTCAAATGGGCGGTAGGAGAAGCTAAATCCCAGGACCAGTTGTGGCGGCGCTGCTGGGCATGCATCGTAGGCGAGGTGAGCTGCCCTCCTTCCCCGCCAGCGATGCAGTGACCTAGTCGGTTGCTACTGCAGTGAACTTGCAACGATATGTCTGTTTGCAACCTTGACAATCACTCCAGCTATATGTATTGTTTTCCTGTAAAAAATACTTGGTCGTTTGGAAAAAGATGGTAATTGATTTATCACTAGTTTTAGAATGCTTGGTCGTGACAATCAACCGAAGCCACAACCAGAAGTCTCCATCATGTAAGTACTTTACGGTCGGTCGGACCCGCGTCTCACCGAAGGGACACGCATCGGCTTTGTCTGACATGTACGACCAGTTACATCACTGACTTGTGCGACTGCATTTGAGCAGTGTAGTACTCCCTCTATCTCAGTTTACAAGTCTTGCCTGTGTACCTGGGTCGTTAATTTGATCAACTTAATAAGAGGCATACATTACGAAAAATATATCATTACAAACTTCAAATATTCTATTTTTTAATGATAGGGTATATTTTTTATGTTAAACAATTTATGTTCTACTAAACTCATCAGGAGTACTTGAAATTTATGTTCCACTAAACTCATCGGGAGCCGTTTTGGGCCTCAAAACCAAAACCATCAATTAATCTTTACCTTATTCCCATCACATTCCAAAGTACTAGTGCTACAATTAAGTGCAAGCCTGCTCACACCTACCAGTATGTACCAAACCTGAATGTGTTCCCCCTATGCAGGTTTTAGTACTAGTGCTAGTACTTAGGTTATAACAAGGGGAACTACCTAACCGAAAATTACTCTACCTTCCTCCTCATAACGCCTCCTTCTTCGTCCGTCCTTGCCATGGCAGGTGTGCAGAGCTCTAGGTTGAGAACTATCCGAACTACTCGTAACAAGGGAGTGGCAACCAAGGCTATGGAAAACAAAGAGGGCTCGCCGCCACGCAGAGACCTCGAAAGATCTCTCCCGGGCAGGCGATGGCTCCCAGGAGAGCCCTAGCCACGGAGGTGAACAAGCCGAGCTAGCGGCGCTGGAGTCATTATCCCTCGACGGCATGCCCGATCAGCTCAGTAAGCACCTCAATAAGTAGAAGGAGTTCATCCACAGCTTAGTGGAGCTGCTGAAGGAGAGCCTCGACGACATGCCCACTGAGCTCAATGAGCAGGGGGAGTTGACCGCTGGCTCGGTGATGCTACTGAAGAAGAGAATTGCCTCAGAGAAGAAGGCGACCGGCGAAATCCTACAACTTCAGGAGGACAAGGCGGCGCTCTGCCACGAGCTCGACCTGCTGAAGGAGGAGAACGCCGGCTGGAAGAAGCTGCATGAGAATGGTAGTTCCTCGATGAAGATGCTGCATGCCCTCATCATGGAACATAAAGGCGGAGTTGGCGAAGCTCCGCATCGAGCACCCGATTGCGGTCAAGGTACGTAACGCGGCCGTGGAACAGATGATGAAGGCTCGCACCGAGAAATCCTGCGTCATGCACACAATGAAGAAGATGGCGGAGGAGACGCGCAAGGAGATGGAGGTCGTGGAGGCGATGAAGAAGCAGTTACGACTCCGCGGCCAGCAACTCTTCATGTAGTGAGAGCAGCGCCCCAGACTTGTGTGTGCGTCTTCCTACTTTTTTGGGGGTGATAATCTTCCTTCTTCTTTTTCTCCTGTGTTTCTTCTTTTGCTTTGGGTGTTTCGCCGCACGTGTCACCTTCTCTGCAAGGCATGAATAGGACAATGTTAAAAATGAGATGACTAACAAATTAGATCATTCTTTATCGCCAATAGAACAATGCCTCTTGCTAATAATATATAATAAGAGTAGAGAGTAGAGGATATGGCACTGGGCTGCCGTGTTTCGTGCTCCTCCGTCATACTCCAGTGGAAAACTTGAGTATACCGCACGGTTCTTTGCTCCTCCTTAGGTCGTTGGCACATTTATACGAGCAGTCAAATCACAAGGCCCGCCTTCCAGCAGTAATGAGCCGTCAAATCACAAAGGCCCTCGCCTCTCTTGAAACCGACCTAGCTAGATTGCCCCGCCCTCTAGCCTTTTAAAAAATGTATACTTTTGTACAGTAGTAGGATCGATGGATTTTGCCATGGAGCAAAACTAACAAGATGAAATTAAAGAAAAAAGGTGGTACATATAGAGAGCGCTCATCGCCAAATTATGCATATAGTACTATTAAAAAAGCTAGTGCGTGCTTAAATGGGGTGCTAAATTCTATTAAAGAAATTAGCATACCTATTTAATTCTTGGGTTCTTATTATTTATGCCACTAGTTTGTGTATCACTACTTAGTTTTGCCATTAGAAGTTACAACTACTCAAAAATGCCATCGAGCGGTGAGATGCCTGCTCAAAATGCAATTAGATATCTAAAAAATGTCATCGTTAACTTAGATGTTTGCTCAAAATGCCATTAGACACTGTGATTTTCACATCAAAACCGTTGACCATATTACATGACAAAAATAAGCCGATTCTCACAATGATAAGTGTGGCCCCGCTTGTCAGGAGTAACCAAGCGAACAATTTTATAGGAAAATAAGAACGTTGTTGGGATCAAGTAGGCCCCACACTTTATTTTACTGTATTGAGATAGAGGGTGAGCTTGCATGTTGGTCCATCGGTCTTTATGTCATTATAACATGGCAAAAGAGATTTGAGACACAATATTGGTGTCCAGCACAACACACCCCTCAAATAAAACTAAGCACCCTGAAATTCTTTGACAAAACTAAGCCCCCTGAAATTCTTTGACAACTAAACTGCTGGCTATATGATGTTGGCCATATATATTGTACGTATATAATGTGAAGAAATGAGCGGTAGTCATAGTACTATACCAACTAAAAGATGAACTGTAAGAAATAGTAGTATGTACGTACTGAGGAGTTAAAGTAACAAGAAGAAACATAACATAGTTCTGCTGGGGGCTCAGCACAACACACCCCTCAAATAGAACTAAGTACACCTGAAATTAAACTAAGCATCTAATCCGGTAGACACTACATTAGAACCACCATGAGCAACGACACTGCCACCTTACTCGGACACCTCATCCACATGCTCGACTTCATCCTTGTCCCTCTTCCTCTTGGGCGATACTTCTTTGCTTGAACCGCACACTTGGCTCTTGCTCTTCATCCAACCCTTGTAGATGTTGAAACAAAGGTAGCCATCCATTGCAGCGTAGTGGATGTGGTCTATATCTAGTACATTCCACTCCCATGCATGATGAAAGTTGAACGGAGGTTTCTTCAGTGTACCGTACGAAGGATGAACCATGGATCCTGCCAGGGTCAGCATTGAAGGCTGATCAGGGGAGGGCACCAGCCGTTTCTTCTAGAGGTCAATGGGGTTTCCTACAACGAGGCCTATCCGACCCAGGATTTCCTTGTCGTTCCTAAAGTCTACAGTAACAAATTTGACTAGGCCTCTCTTGAGGAACTTCTTAAATTCCTTGCAGTCAACGTCGGCATGGCATATGTGGTAGACCAAGCATAAGTCATGCACGCAAACCTGGATCACGGCAGGCTTCTTCTTCTCTGCCTCTGTTTGATTCTTCTTGCTTCCCAGTACTGTGGTGTACTCAACATCTAGCCCAGCGACCCACTCATCATTTGAGTTTTCGAACATGCGTCTGAAGCGAGCAAGGCATCCTTTCACCGTTGCGGAAGAACGGGTGTAGATGACGTCGAACTCATCACCGGTGATGGTTCTAACCTTGTACTACTACCGATCATGGAGATTTGGGACACCATGGATTTGGGAGGAGGGTTAGGAATAGTGGAACTGCCGTAATGTGAAAGGACGGGACGACTAGGAGCGAACTGCCATAATGTTAAAGGACGTCCGGTGACGAGTACGAGCAAGAACTGCTAGTTGTTTTTGTAAATATGCTGAGTGGGGCATGCGAACGGCAGGGTAGTGGCTTGCCTAGTGGATAAATGGATTCATGCACAGTACTATGGGGGCCCAATTAGATGTCATGTCTACTTGACGCCCAATTAAATGGCTTTCGATGTCATGTCAAGCGTTGGGAAAATTACAGGTGATACGAAGCTTTTGAGAGCCCTTGGATCTGAGATCGAACGGTTGCATGGCATGATTCTAGACCTATGGGTGAATATCCTATCCTGGAGGGTTATTCTGCAAATTTTTAGCAACTTAGCATGTGACCGTTCGATCTCAGATCCAAGGGCTACCAACAGCCCGTATCATGGTCGCGCCTACCACGACCGTCGCCTCGCTCGCGTGGTCGCGCCCTTGGAGATTTAACACGGTGTGTTAGGATATCTGATGTTGGCATGTCATACATAGTCATCACTTAGTCACTCATAGTACAACAAAGTAGCTATAAGGTTGGCTATAAGAGTATTTTTTTTGTTTACTTCTCTTTATCTCTTTCTTCGTAGTATTTATTGCATTTGCCAAGGAGTGACCTCTTCCAATGAAATGGTGCTTAGATGAGGTGCTATGGGCATTAAATGGCTTAGCAACTCAAGTCCCCAATGCGTAGGTGCTTAGTTTTTTGTTGCTAAGTTTGCTTCATCTAGGTACACGCGCTTAGCACCATTTCTTCTTGGGGTCACCAAACTAGTCTCTCTCTTCTTAATTAACTTGCCACATCAGACTTTATGCCTATGTGGCAGGCTTAGCACCTGTAGGATCAAGTACAATAGTGGTCTATAAGCCCGCTTTACATGGCATTTTTGCATATGTGGGGGAAAGAGGCAAGGAAAAAGTGGAGGAGTGGGCTCTCAAGCAAGAGCAGCCTCTACATGGTGGAGCATCGAGAGAGGCACCTGTATGGAGGTGGTCAGGAATCGGGAGACTCACACCGGTCATAGCACCGCAGTTAAAATGATAATGGCAAGTCAAATCACCGGGCCCCACCTGTCCAGCAGTAACTCGCTGTCAAATCACACAGCCCTACGTTTGCAGCAGCCTACTCCCTCATCTTCTCGCGTCTCTGTTGAACTGACTAGGCGGAACTGCCCTGCCTACCGCGCGGGAAAAGCCCCACCCTCGACTTTTAAATAGTATAGTATACTAATTTTGTATCCATGGATTGCGCCATGGAGCAAAGCCTCAAGAAAACTGCCCCGTCGCGTTCGCGTCGCACCCAGATGGCCGGTCAGTCTGGCACGCCACTCTCCGGATGGAACGCGTGTCACATTGCATTTGCACACACATGTGGGACCGCATTGAGAACCGACCATAGGCACACTCCCCTGCCCCGCAAGTCGGGTGAGTTAATAGAAGAGAGAGACGAGCGATAGTACTAGAGAAGTGTTGTACAGACGTTGGTGCCTGAACGATCCCTGCATGACACAGAAGATCAGTTCGTCCGTGCATGTGACCAGACTCCAGCAGACACGCCTGGATTGGCTATCGTCTACATATCGTGCAGGCTGTGTTGTACAAGGCTGTAGTTCTAGTGAGAAATCTAAAGAAAGGTTTCTTGTCATCTCGCAAAATTAGGTGTCACGTGCTTCAGATCACTGCGAGGGTTAAACAGCGACAACTGAGTTCCTCCAAGGCGCTAGTCATGGGGGCCACATGCACGAAGACTACTAGGCTGCCATCTATGTCAAGCCGGCTATGTTAATTAGGGCATCTATCGATGGACCCCTTTTCTACGAGCTTATCTTTAATTTGAGCTTTGATCCTCGTCTAGTTTGTCCGTCGAGATTCATGTTGTCTCCTTTCGGCAGTGAGGTTATAGTTTCTTGTCATGTTATAATCCGGTGCTTCAGATTGAAATGAGGACAACTGCGCCTTCAGGGCACGTGCATGCAGGCAGTCATTGACGAGGTCAAGCCGACTCCGGTAGAAAAAAGAAAACTAGTAGTACTCCACTATATAGGCAGGAGCCTCCGTGCTTGCTTGCCTCTTCACACTATCTCGTCCTCTCCAGATCTAAACATGACAGCGGTGGCCACTCTTTCTCTCTCTCTCTCTCTCTCTCTCTCTCTCTCTATGCTCACCGCCGGTGATAGATCCACCCGTATCCTCTCCGTCGAGGAAGGTGAGAAGGTGCAACATTCACGCAGTCGTCCTCGATGATGGCTCTTAGCCACTGCTGGCGCGTCCCGATCAGCATGCCTTGTTGTTCTCTCCCAAGCACTGCTGGCTAGGGAGGGCCTCCGACCCCTTCTTCCTCGCTACCGTAGTGTGGGCAGATCCGGCCTCCCGCCATTCACCTAGCGACATCCCGACGACCCTCAGGTATAACTTCCTTCGAAAATAGCCTTGCTCTACTTCCCGAGCTCCTGATGTCGCTGCATTTGTATCTTTTACTATTTCCCAGGCCCTCTCGTAGATAGGATCGATCAGCTGTTCGAAGGCCACCTAAATATTTACTGTTAAGAGGTAAAACTAGTTCATGCACTCGAATCTAGTACTACTTGGTTCAAACAAGGAAGAAAGGGGGTGGGGTGGGGGTGGGCAAGATTTGTTACTTGAATCTAGGACTTGGCCGAAATAGGAAATAATGGGGGCGAAAAGTAGCAAAGACTGGCTATCCAACTGGTCTCTAGGTCTAATAGGGAAATAAAGGGAAACGGAGTACAAAATCAATATAAACCCGATCTATTGGTTGAAAAGGAAAGAAAGTGGGGACTGGGGGACTGTCACATCCCTAGTTCTGGTATGACCTAGGCTAGCCCTTCATGTTTGCATCATGTTTAAATTCAATATAAATTTGAAATGGGGATTTGTGAAACCCTCAGAAGTCATTTCTGGAAATAATCCAGATAAAAATTTCTCCAAAAAGGTCCAAGAAAATGTTCATGTTACTCTCTGAAAACATTGGTCAGAGGTAAAAATCAAACCAATATTTTTAGGAGCTCATAAATATTTATTTTGGGCATTTGGAATTAATCCAGTATTTATTTGCATTGGATAAATATTTTTATATATATAATATATTGTCCAAAAATTATGCCAGTTGTTGAGGAGCTCTGCAATAATACCATTAGCCCCTGCAAAAATTGGCATAAGAAAATAAAATGGTTTAGTATTTTATTTAAACCAAACAAATGTCAGAAAATTAGAAAAGAAAACAAAAAGGGAAAGCCTACCTGTGCTTACCTGCGGCCTGGCACTGTGCAGCCGGCCTGGCCCAGCGGCCCAGCAGGCCGGCCCAGCCGACTGGCACTGCTAGTCGTCCCCTTCCTCGCGCCAGGAGGACAAGGGCACGCGCTCGCCGCGCGCGAGCACGCGCCGGCCACCTCCTGCTTCCCCGCTCGCTGCTGGAGGCCCCCGACGACGCCACACACTCCCCTCGGCCTCTCTCACTCCCCCTCGCTCTCCCTCCTCCCCTGGATCCCTCTCTCACCCCCCGTACGGCTCCGTCGCCACGGCTCGCCGTTGCCGCGCCCACCGTCACGGCCTCGCCCTCGTTCCGTGCCCAGACGCTCCGCGCCGTCCTCCTCGACCTCTCCGATGACTCAGGCAAGCCGGGACGCCCTGCAGAGCTGCCCTCGACGTCGTCTTCCTCCTCGGGCTCCGCCGTCTGCTGCCGTCGATTCGCCGTCACCAGGTCTTCCCCGAGCCAGCTGTGCTGCTCCGCGTGACCGCCGTGAGCATCTCCCCGTTTCCCCGCTCTTCCCCCCCTCGTTCCCGCGTCGTAGCTTCATTCCCCACCATGGCCGAAGTGGCCCACCACCGTCCATGTTGGTGTCGTTGCCCTGGCCACCGCAGCCGAGCGCGTCACCCTGCTCCTGGTGCGCCAGGAGGCCGTAGAGTCTCTCTGCTCGCTTTCCCATGCACCGCAGCCCTCGCCCGCACTTAACCGTGCTCCGGCCGCCGCCGCGAGCCTCGCTCCGGCGAGCTCTGGCCAGCCCTCCTCCTCCCACCTACCCCACTGGATGCGCGAGAGCACGGGCTATGCCCCGGTGCTCCCAGCCGCCGCCCCCGTGCCCTGCAGCGTGGACGCCGCCGCGTCCAGAGGTCGTCGGCGACGACCTCGCCGGCCTGACGTGTGGGCCCGACCTTCCAGGTGATTAGCTTAAGGCTAATCACCATTTTTGCTAACCCCCTGACACTGACAGTGGGCCCCAGAGCCACTAATCTAAATTAGATTAGGAATAACTCCTCTGTTAACTAACTAAGTCACTGACGTGTGGACCCCGCACGTCAGGTTTGACCTGGTCAGCTCCGTTGACCTGCTCACGCAGGCATGACACAATGCTGACGCAATATTTCATTTTCTGGTTTAAATTAATCAGGAAATTCCAGAATATATTCAAAACTTCAAAAATTCATAGAAATTCAACCGTAGCTCAGATTGAAATAGTTTATATATGAAAAATTATCATAAATTCAATCTATCCATCTGTACCACTTTCATGCATGTTCAACCAACTTATACCACTTTATAAGTGAAAACATGATAATGACATTTTAAATGCTAAATATGGAGTTTGCATATGAACCCTTGGTCCATATGGACTTCATTTAAATGGTTGCTAGATGCATTATTGCAATCATAGCATCATTACCATGTTCATGCATCATAATGTTGCATATGCTTGTGTTTTGATTTCCGACACCGTTCCTTCTCGATAGGTCATACTCCGGAGAGTGTTCGAGAGTACCTGTCTGAGGAGCAGTGCCCCCCTGTTGATCTACCAGTCAAGCAACCCCCCCTTCATTATGATACAATCCTACTCTCTCGCTCCTGCTCTCCTTTATTGCATTAGGACAACAACGATTCAACTGCTACTTTATGTTGGGGTAGTTGAACCCATTCCTCTGCATGACCTGTCATTGCCACAGTAAATAGTTAAAACCCACTAGCATGTGTAGGAGTTGCTTGAGCCATGTTGTGTTCTTACCATGCCATGCCTGCTATTGCTTAGAGTATGTCAGGTCTGATTCATTGGGAATGAATTAGAGTACAGTGCTATGTTCTGATGTTGAGAGTTAAGCGTGTGAACACAATTTGGTAAAGGTAGCGGTGAGAGGCCATGTAGGAGTACATGGTGGGTTGTCTCACTGGAACCGTCCCTAAGAACTGAGTTCTGTGTATGTTGTCCAAGGACTAGCTACTAACACACGTTGGGTTCCGGTAACTCGACCCCTCTCGACTTATTAGCCAACTTGATCTCTGTCCAGGAGTTGCAAATAGTTTCTGGTGTTTATAGGTAGTGCTATTTTTCTACCGAGTGGCACCCGGCAGGGTGGACTTGGGACAGACTAGGCACATGTGGCCCGGTGTACCGAGTGGCACCCGGGTGGTGGGCTCAGGAACCCTGTACACATCGTTTGGGGCCGTGAGCGAAACCCCGGCCAGATCTCCTTGCGGATGGAACCCAAATAGGCGATAAACCTGGACTAGAGTCTTGCGTGGTTAGTCAGGTCGTGGCCGACACCCTCGCCAGGCTTCCGCTTGAAGGTTGCCGAGATACATGACGTGTACATGGTGATAAGTGGTGAGATCATGTGTGAAGAAGTACACCCCTGCAGGGTTATCATGATCTATTCGAATAGCCGTGTCCTCAATTATGGACTTCTTGGATGCTTACGTGGTACATAGACAACTTAAAGTGGATACTCTAAAATGCTCAAGACAAGTGTGAGTGCTATGGATGGCCTTCTCGTAAGGAGACGAGGATGAATCCATAGTAGTGTATTGATGTGGCGATTAGTGGACTCGTGTGCGCTGCCTCATCTCAAAGAAGTTTCTCGTTGTCGTAGAATAGGATAGCCACTGAGTCAAAGCTGGCTTGCTGCAACTAAACCCCACATTAACTTCTTGATACAAATGCATGTATGGTAGGATCTGATGTAAGTCTTTCTGAGTACCTTTGTACTCACGTTTGCTTTATTTATGTTTTGCAGGTGAGACATCTGTCTCACTAGTAGTACCGCTTGGACTTCGACGAGTAACTTGTTACCTCAGCTACGATCTTCTACCCTTGGGAGGGTCTTGTAGATAGTCAGGCTTCTGAGCCCTTTTCCTTTTGTAGTTGTCTGTACTCAGACATGTAATGCTTCCATTGCTTGTATGCTCTGAATGATGGGTCATGTGACCCCTGTTTGTATTAATGCTATGTGGCTCTTCTGAGCCTTTATCTATATGAGTTTGCGTTATGTTGTGATGCCATGTTGTATAGCACATACTTGCATGTTATGCGTACGTGTGACGTGTATTGCTATGTGTGGGATCC
Organism: Triticum urartu; assembly: GCF_056163025.1. NCBI lineage: Eukaryota > Viridiplantae > Streptophyta > Magnoliopsida > Poales > Poaceae > Triticum > Triticum urartu. The sequence continues at coordinate 468,831,915 of NC_141874.1, forward strand.
GACAATCTAGTTGTTTATCCTTGGCAGCCTCTCTTATGGGGAAATGTAGTCTAGTGCTTCCTTGAGCCATAGTAGTCCGCTATAGCCCGGTTCACCGGAGTCCTGCTAGCCCAGCACTACTGCTCAGGACACTTGACTGGCCGGCATGTGTTTCACTTCGTTCCTGTGTCTGTCCCTTTGGGGAAATGTCACGCGGTGACATCCGGAGTTCTGTTAGCCCAGTGCTACAGCCCGGATTCACACGCTGCTGACTGACATGCTCGATGTGAATCATGTATGCCTGTCCCCATAGGTTAGTGCGGCTTTGGGTTCACGACTAGCCTTGTCGGCCCGGGTTCTCTGTCATATGGATGCTAGCGACACTATCATATACGTGAGCCAAAAGGCGCAAACGGTCCCGGGCCATGGTAAGGCGACACCCGTGGGGATACCGTGCGTGAGGCCGCAAAGTGATATGAGGTGTTACATGCTAGATCAGTGTGACTTAGAATCGGGGTCCCGACAGGGACAAGTCAACAGAGTAAGTCCAGCACTAGATTTGCTAGCCTCACACAGTATAAGGTGGCTATACCGAACAAAAATGGGACCAACCCAGATATCCTGTTTTGATGTTTGTTGCCCCGAGCTACTCTTATGTAATGCCACTAGTAAAATGTAGCAGTCGCACTGCTAAAATTAAGGACACGTTAAACCAATGTTGCTGGTAAAATGAAGCAATGGCACCATTAAAGTAATGTCGTATTTAATGGTTGTCATAGTTAATCCTAATGCCCACACTAATATCTAGCAATGCTTGACGGTGTCCTGGACTAGGGGGTACTCACCACGTCGTCTCCCGATCTGTTAGATTGGGCCGAGCACCCCCATGGCCGTATACTCATGGGCCAGTTCGGACAAATGCCGCATACATGGAAGATTCCACAAGACTTGGTGATCAAGACAAGGACTCCTCCCCACCGGCATATTCGGCTAGGACTCTTGTTATCCTAGGCCTTTGGTGCATTATATAAACCGAGGCCAGGCTAGTCGATAGAGAATATAGACAATCATACCATAGACTAGCTTCTAGGGTTTATCCTCTCCGATCTCGTGGTAGATCAACTCTTGTAATACTCATATCATCAAGAATAAATAAAGCAGGACGTAGGGTTTTACCTTCATCAAGAGGGCTCGAACCTGGGTAAAACATCGTGTCCCCTGCCTCCTGTTACCATCCGCCTTAGACGCACAGTTCGGGATCCCCTACTCAAGATCCGCCAGTTTTGACACCGACATTGGTGCTTTCATTGAGAGTTCCGCTGTGTGTTCGGCAAAAGGTTGATGGCTCGCGTGCAGATCAACTGCGACTTCGGCATCTTCGTCACCAGCTCGACTGGTCACCTTGGTTCAACCAAGGACTGCGCCCTACCTCCGATTGTCAGGTTCGGATGAGGGCCTTTATAAACATCAACTCCGATCTCTATCAAAATCATGGAGGAATCATCCAGGGAGCCCAGGGGCTCAACGTCAACATTGCCATCGGGCGACCGTGCTATTTTTCTGGATAGCAAACTTGTGTCCGCCGCCACCGCCTCCTCGAGTGTCATTTTAACGATTGCTTTGGTGGAATTGTGCGGACTTGAGTCTACAACAACCCTGGAAAATTTTGTTGAGTTCCGATGGAGGAATCTCTGGCAATCCACGATATACCGGAGCCCTGTCAAATCTGGACGGGAATCTGGACGAGTTTAGGGAATGGTGTCCAGCTTCTAGCTCGGATGTCCTTTGGACGATCCAACCGTTGGTCGGCTGCGGAATTCCTATATCTATCACCTTTAAAAATTTCAGCTCGATCCGACCGTCCAAACTCCGGGAACCTTCCTATTAGTTTTGAAGGAAGTTTTATGAACGGGATTTCGGATATCCCTTTTGAAGGAAGTTTTGTATGGGGTACTGTGTTTTGTTACCGAACACATCCCACTAATTTTAAAATCTTTTGAACATGATCTTCAACATCATGCTGGTGTCAAACCAGTCCGGCAATATTACTCCACGGCTGCCGTCCTGCGCTAGACACGTCGTCACTTTGTTGAGCCGAGCTCAACTTCTTCGGATCATCATCTCGGCAAGCCGAACAGGAGTTCGACATCGCGAAGGATAAATCATCACCAACATCGCCACCCCATGGATTACCCGGAGCGGGCACACCGGCATTGCCGCACGCTCACTTCATCAAGCCGGCATTGACCACGCCACGACCTGCATCGCCAGGGCCGCACTATTGCTCTTTCAAGCCAGTGTCCATCACGCCGACCTACTTCGACTCATCGGCTGACATCGAGGCTTCGACATCTCGGCTGGACCGGGGGCTTCGCCATCTCTTCATCAACCTACTCCGGAGACTTCGGCGTCACTAGCCGACCAGCTCCGTCATTTTAGCTGGACCGAGGGCTTTACCTCGGCGAGCCAACCTTTGCCGGCATCGCCATGCCGTCGCTTTATCGCCCATCAGGCAATGGATGTGCGGATCGAGTCCCAATTTTGGGAATCACCTTTCTTCGGATTGCTACAACAAATAAACCAGGCGCTATTAATCCTAGTATTTTTTGCTTGTTTGGGTTTATTTTTCCCAAGGAATTATTACTCTAGTTTGTCCATCATCTGTACACAGGTCTATCAAATGACGGCCGCATTAACGACGGTCGCGTGGTGGTTCGGTCAGTTTTCGTACATAGTCCGACGAACACCGCATCCGGAACTCGGACCAACCTGTGAATTCAGGCTTTGCCACACCTTTACCGCATCACGCCGACGCCCTGCATCGACATTGACTTCGGCGCTAGGCCATATTTCTTTTATTACTCACTTTGCATAAATTATTTATTATGCAACGATTTTAATTATTATTATTATTACTATTATCTCCAGTTTGCACTATTTTTTGTGCAAAGGAAAAGGATCCAGCCAGAATATATCCTTTGGTGTCACCTCGGCTGAACGGGGGGCTTCGTCAACACTTCATTACCCCTTGCTGGGGACTCTGGCATCACTCTGTCGGCCTGCATTGACCGTGCTATTTCACCACTTCGGAGTGCCGAGCTCTTTGCTCCGCCACCTCGGGACCGGTTTGGGGGATGGAACCTTGTCCCGCATCAAGCTCGGACCGCATCGTCAATACCGAACACATTAACCAGCTAAGTTGCCTTCATGCTCAAAGTTTTAAAATTTTTAACTTGTGTTCGGTTCGACCAAGCATTATACTTTTTTGGAAAAAAGTTGCTTGTAAAAAATTTCCTTGTCCAAACTTTGTTTGTGACGCACAAATTCAAATACCCAGTTCACTTGGGGGCTTCCTTCATGAAGTCTCTCCTCTTGCATATGATTATACTTGTACGACTTTGTTCCTTGTTCATGTATTACGCCACAATATGCAACATATTGACTTAAGCGATTTGCAAGCTGGGTTGCCTGGGTCATGTGCTTACCCCTAAATTCCAGATTGTTCGGCTAGGGAGTAAAGGGAGCACCTCTGCGATTGTCATGACCGGGTCCTCCAAGCTCTGACCTCAGACTGGGTGGGCTAGCGCTCTTATTGTTTTCAATCATGGTCGGCACACAACGGAACTCACGAGTACAAAAAATCTATTGCACAAGTCTCATAGTAATAATGAGCACCGAAGAAAGGTATCGGTGGGGGTACTATTTTCTTCGAAGATGCTTCTTACACTTCGTCTGTAATATAGCATAAGTTCCCTGAGCACGCTTTTTCTGTTACAGCCTTATGGCCCGGTTGCCTGGTTATCAAAAAACACTTTCGATATTCTCGACAGGTGGAGTACATAACACTTTTCGGTCCTTGACCGAATAGGGAGAAGCCGACGGTCGGTTAAGACGCGTTTAAAGTTCGGGTGAACAAAGATATGATATTAGTACTTTGGTACATACAATCATTATACATAAAATTCTTTTACCCAAGCCACTTGGGGGCTCTTAAATTTGTATGAGCCATTTTATAATAAGTGTTCTTCTTCTTAGTCGTTGCAAAGTTATTATTTTTATTGTTATTATTTATCATTCCTTTTTTCGACACAAGTATGTGGTCACTAGCTGAGGAGCCTAACTTCTCTCTCAAAGCTGCTAGAGTTTAGTTTGCTAAACTAGCCTAATGAAAAGTACTCTGCCTTCGGGATAGGAGGTTGAAGCCGTAGGCTGACCTGCTTGGAGTCTTGAGATAGGATGTGTCATGTTAAAGCATGACAGAAGCACTTTTTTTTTTTCTGAAGTCCAATTTTCAGATTGGCACTGAACACTTCATCTTGTTCGAACGTCAGGTTTTCACTGACGTTTTTTGGTTTTCCAAGCCTATGGCACTTTTAAACTATTTGTGTGTTTTTAGCACAAGTCTCGTAGTGCAACGCCGGACACCTTTAGAGATTCGGCAAAAACATTCTCGGATATTACTACATATGCATCGGTTTCGAATTGTGTCTTAGGTCAATAGTTGGGTTGCCTGGCTCCTGCAGTTGCTTCCTACGTTCCTCTTTGTTTGGCTTGGCGTGCAAAGGGAGAACCACTGCGATTGTGCTTCCAGCTCACATGGTTAAGCACCTCAGTGGAGAAAGCTGAAAACTGACTGTCATAAATCCCGATAAACTGGTCAGCGATCCAATGACTGTGTTAAATGACGGGCCATTCATAACAATGGCCGAAGTGTTTACGACTTGACCTCGACTGTCGCCGAACACTACCGGGGGCTATTAACTGGCCTCCCAAACTAAATCCTCGATATTTTGCTCTTACATTGGAGCTGAGGTTTCATGATCATGCTTAGCATGACAACCCAAAGAAAGGAACTGATAGCGGGACTATTTTCTTTGGAAGACATTTCTTATGTTGAACAGTAATATAACATATCTCTCTACGTACCTTTGTTTATAAAACCGTATGGCCAGATTGCCTTGTTTGTCGTAAATCTTTGCCCTCATAAAGGCTTTATAAAGTAGGACAAACACTCCTCGGCTACTGGCCGAGGAGGTGGAAGCCGATGGTCGGTCAACAAAGTTTTGTACAATGCGGATCCGAGCATTAATGACGTAAAGTACTTGGATACATAGGGTCATTACACATAATTTGTGATTTTACTATGGATATCGATCCTTAATTCGGCCACCCGTGCCCGCATTAAGGCTCGGGGGCTACTGGGCTTCGGGCTTATTATTTACAAATATTAAAGGGGCACATCGATCCCCTGATATGGTGTTTCCACCCGACCAGTGTCTCGGGGGCTACTGCATTGCCTGTTCAATGCAAAAAAATTTAAGTGCAATACAGTTCCCGACGAGATTTTGATCCTCATGTTGGTTGGCCGCACCCAACCTGAGTCTCGAGGACTGAGCATGCCGCTTTTTGTGTCCCGAAGTATTCTTCCGAGCTAGGACTTGATCCTCAGGCCAATTTTGCAAATCAACCCGAGTCTCAGCGGCTACTGGGATCATTGGTCTTACGTCATCCTTCAGGTGCATCTCGGGTTTTAGACCAATACACACCTTGAGGGCTATTGACTATATATCTCGGCAGAGAATAAATTGCACCCATCAAAAATATTGACAAAAAATCGGCCCACAGTCGGGGTGGTGCACCACCTCGGAAGCAGTCCGGCATAAAGCTCGGGCGCTAGTGGCTGGCTCCATAGAGGGCATTTCCGGCATTAAGCTCGGCTAAACTCCTTCAACTTTTTTGAACCAAGGTGATTTATGATAGTCCGGCGTTGGAGCTTGGACATAGTCTGACGTTGGAGCTCGGATACAGTCCGGCGTTGGATCTCGGATACATTCCGGCGTTGGAGCTCGGAAGCGGTCCGGCGTTGGTGCTCGTCTGCAAAAGATACCTCGAATGCAGTCCGACGTTGGAGCTCGGACGCAAGAGGACACTGCCTCCCAGGAACAACTTCAAACCCGAGGTGTGGCATAAAAATAACAAGGCATTGATAAAGGCCGCAAACTTAAAGGGGCTCCTCGGATACCCGACGTATAAACTCGTTGAATGCATTTCGGCGATCCTCAAGATCAAAGATGAGAAGATTTGTTGAACCAGTTTTCAAGACCGACAACCGAAGACGAAGAACAGTTCGGAAGAATCGAGGAGCGTCCCTAACTTGAAGACCAGTTCAGGGGGCTACTGACGGTGTCCTGGACTAGGGGGTACTCACCATGTCGTCTCCCGATCTGTTAGATTGGGCCGAGGACCCCCATGGCCGTATACTCATGGGCCAGTTCGGACAACTGCCGCATACATGGAAGATTCCACAAGACTTGGTGATCAAGACAAGGACTCCTCCCCACCGGCGTATTCGGCTAGGACTCTTGTTATCCTAGGCCTTTGGTGCATTATATAAACCGAGGCCAGGCTAGTCGATAGAGAATATAGACAATCATACCATAGGCTAGCTTCTAGGGTTTAGCCTCTCCGATCTCGTGGTATATCAACTCTTGTAATACTCATATCATCAAGAATAAATCAAGCAGGACGTAGGGTTTTACCTCCATCAAGAGGGCCCGAACCTGGGTAAAACATCGTGTCCCCTGCCTCCTGTTACCATCCGCCTTAGACGCACAGTTCGGGACCCCCTACCCGAGATCTGCCGGTTTTGACACCGATAGTGGTGTTTCTTTAGAAATTGCTACTGTCCTTGTAGGATTGCCATTCAGATAAGGAACATGCTTCTTTTCATTTGATGTATGTTTCATCACTTGTTTGCCACCCTCCTTTCCACCTTTTTTGTGCAAACAGAGACATACATTTCATGCTTGATCTTAGTTGAACTGGATAAATGATGTCCAAATTATAGTTGAACATTCCAGGAGCTTCACAACCAACCTTGATGTTGCTCAGTTTTATTGCAACTAATGAAGAAAAAGCTCTGTGGGTTTTTTTTCTGATGGAAATAGAACCGGGGCTGGAGCCCTTTTCTTAAAAAAATGAAGAAGAAGCTGCTAGCTCATGGCACATTGCTTCATTTTAGGTGAACTGCACCAAAAGGTACCAAGAATGAATCATCCATGTTGGTGACTGGTGTCATCCCTTCTACGATGGCGTTAACTGCAGACATGGTTCCCATCACGAGGTATGTTCCTTTTTTGTCTGACCGTTTGCCAAAGATCCTGCATGTTGAGTCTGCTCTTGTGCTACTGTTTTGGCACTGCCATGATTAAGCAGTAATGTTATTATTTTGCACCTTAATCTAGTGGCACTATTAATTTGAGGCAATGTTTTGGCACCGCAAGTGGCACTGATTTTTTTATATATTGAAAGAGGGGGTTTCCTCCGATTTCATTAAAGAAATCCAACCATAGAGAACCATTATCCGACAACATCTCCGTGTAAACGGGAAGTTATGCAACTACTACTAGAACGGACTGAGTACTAGCAGGAGACAAGTTCGCCACATAAGCTAGGCAGGTAGGGGGACGCAGCACCAGCTCGACCAAGTTTGGATTACAACCCAAATGCTACCACAGAAACATTAGAGGGGAAGATATGGACTGAAAGAGCCAGCTTCAGCATCCCAGTCTAAGAACCCCCAGCCTCCATCCTTGCGACGCACGGTACACCTCATTTGCCACCTGCTCGACCCTAGTGCCACTGATAAAATGAAGTAGTAATACAGTTAAAATAGAGCGAGTGTCCTCTCTATCATTTTATTTCCAATGTAGATAAAGAAAGTTCTTTTCTTTGTTAGTATATGTTTCATCAACTAGTCCCATTGTTAATGTTTAAGCGTTTCTACAAACTTGGGTGCTTAATTTTAGTTGATCTGCACAAAAATAGAGATTGGAATGTCTCAAGGACCCTCCTTGTACTACTGCTGTACACTGATGTTCATCACTGGCAGAAGGTGTATCAGAGAGACTTGGGTCGATTTCTAGTATGAGGCGTCGCAAGTCCCATCTCGCCCTCGCAGCATGGCATACTATGATACTATCAGAATATTTTCTTCTATTTATTAGTGTATGTTTCATCAACTAGTGCCACTATAATGTAATCATGCCTTTTCATTATCTGGGAAAACAGGGTTATTCAGCTGCATTTTGGTGGAACTTCACAAATGTATGTATGGAACCAACATATATGCAGAGTGCTTGGTGCCAAGTAAAAATTACCGACACCAACCCTACTAAATCTAAGCATTGGCATCCACCACCATCAGTGGGATGTGTGGCGCTCACTGTGGACAGATCTTTCTTGGCAGCAAATCCTCTAACCAATTACTAGTAGCTTAGACTTCAAAAAAAATACTAATAGCTTATATTGGCAGTTTTCTAGGGGTGTACTCTTTTCTGAAAGAAGCGCCAATCTATTTTTCTTTATTTGTATAGAGTGTCACAACTTTGACCCAAAGGTCTAGAGCTATTTTAGGGTGATTGGCGTAGTACTCGGAGACTGATTGTAAGCATGATTTTTATTAGATGTCACACTAATTGTAAGCATGAGCAGATGGAATATTAGGTTAGTGGGAAGCTTACCTTAAACCATACGGACGCCATTGAAACGATGCAAGCGTCGAGGGAACCGTGGAGAATGGTGAGGAAGCAACGTCGCGCCATCTGGCCTCCCCTTGCAGTGGGAGAATGAATAGTCCTGTGGCTCCGGCTGGCTCTGCACCCTCATGAATGGCACAACGTACTCGATCGATTCGTTATCCTCTGGGTGCTCGACCTTCGACCTGTACGCTCACCACCTTGATACGTCTCCGTCGTATCTACTTTTCCAAACACTTTTGCCCTTGTTTTGGACTCTAACTTGTATGATTTGAATGGAACTAACCCGGACTGACGTTGTTTTCAGCAGAATTGCCATGATGTTGTTTTATGTGCAGAAAACAAATATTCTCGGAATGACCTGAAACTCCACGGAACATCTTAGAAAAAACAATAAAAATCCTCGCCAAAGATGAAGACCAGGGGGCCCACACCCTTCTCACGAGGGTGGGGGGCGCGCCCCCCTAGGGCGCGCCCCCCTACCTCGTGGGCCCCCTATTACGTCTCCAACTCCAACTCCACCTCCATATATTGAGTTTCGATGAGAAAAAAATTAGAGAGAAGAAATCATTGCGTTTTACGATACGGAGCCGCCGCCAAGCCCTAAAACCTCTCGGGAGGGCTGATCTGGAGTCCGTTCGGGGCTCCGGAGAGGGGGATTCGTCGCCGTCGTCATCATCAACCTTCCTCCATCACCAATTTCATGATGCTCACCGCCATGCATGAGTAATTCCATTGTAGGCTTGCTGGACGGTTGTGGGTTGGATGAGATTTATCATGTAATCGAGTTAGTTTTGTTAGGGTTTGATCCCTAGTATCCATTATGTTCTGAGATTGATGTTGCTATGACTTTGCTATGCTTAATGCTTGTCACTAGGGCCCGAGTGCCATGATTTCAGATCTGAACCTATTATATTTTCATGAATATATGTGAGTTCTTGATCCTATCTTGCAAGCCTATAGTCACCTACTATGTGCTATGATCCGACAACCCCGAAGTGACAATAATCGGGACCACTCCCGGTGATGACTATAGTTTGAGGAGTTCATGTATTCACTATGTGCTAATGCTTTGTTCCAGTTCTCTATTAAAACGAGGCTTTAATATCCCTTAGTTTCCAATAGGACCCCGCTGCCACGGGAGGGTAGGACAAAAGATGTCATGCAAGTTCTTTTCCATAAGCACGTATGACTATATACGGAATACATGCCTACATTACATTGATGAATTGGAGCTAGTTCTGTGTCACCCTATGTTATGACTGTTACATGATGAACCGCATCCGGCATAATTATCCATCACTGATCTGGTGCCTACGAGTTTTCTATATACTGGTTCTCGCTTATTTACTTTTCCGCTGCTACTGTTACAATCACTACAAAATACCAAAAACATTACTTTTGCTGTCTTTACTTTTGTTGCCGCTACCGCCACTATCATATTACTTTGCTACTAAACACTTTGCTGTAGATACTAAGTTTCCAGGTGTGGTTGAATTGACAACTCAGCTGCTAATACTTGAGAATATTCTATGGCTCCCCTTGTGTCGAATCAATAAATTTGGGTTGAATACTCTACCCTCGAAAGCTGTTGCGATCCCCTATACTTGTGGGTTATCAAGACTAATTTCTGGCACCGTTGCCGGGGAGCATAGCTCTATTCTTTGAGTCACTTGGGATTTATATCTGCTGGACACTATGAATAACATGAGAGATCCAAAAACCAAGATCTATCCCTCAACTACGAGGGGAGGTAAGGAACTTCCATATAGCTCTGCACTTGATTCACCTTCTGTTATGAGTAAGATTGCGACACCTACATCTGCTTCTTCTATTCGTTCTGATATGTCGCATGTTATTGATGATGCCACTTCTGCTATGCATGATACTTATGATGAAACTGCTTCTATGCCTGATACTACTGTGCCCCTTAGTGAATTTCCTGATGAACAAATTGCTAGGGCTAGAGAAAAAGAAATTATTGAATATGAATACGATGATGATAGTGATGATGAAAATATGCCTGTTATTCCTGAGGGTTATCTTTTTGATATGGAATCTTCTGCCGCTATTTTTGCTTGCAAAGATAGATATGAGCTTAAGAGGTTATTAATTAAATGGAACAAAGAATCACTTAGAGATAAAATGAGACCCGACCCTGCTTTTGCTACTTCACCTATATGTGTTCCTGATAGGGATTATGAATTCTCTGTTGATCCTGATATAATTACTTTGGTTGAATCTGATCCGTTTTATGGCTATGAATCTGAAACTGTTGTGGCACATCTTACTAAGTTAAATGATATAGCTGCCCTGTTCACTAATGAAGAGAGATCGCGTTACTTTTATATACTCAAAATATTTCCATTCTCATTAAAGGGTGATGCTAAGATATGGTTTAATTCTCTTGATCCTGGTTGTGTGCGTACTCCCCAGGATATGATTTATTACTTCTCTGCTAAATATTTCCCTGCTCATAAGAAACAAGCTGCTTTGAGGGAAATATACAACTTTGTGCAAATTAAAGAAGAGAGTCTCCCACAAGCTTGGGGGAGGCTTCTCAAGTTACTTAATGCTTTACCTGGTCATCCTCTTAAGAAACCTGAAATACTTGATATCTTTTATAATGGACTAACCGATGCTTCCAAAGATTACCTGGATAGTTGTGCTGGTTCTCTTTTCAGGGAAAGAACACCGGATGAAGCTGAAATTCTATTGAATAATATGTTGACAAATGAAAATAATTGGGCACCTCCTGAGCTAGCTCCTGAACTAGCTCCTGAGCCAGCTCCTGAGCCATCTCCTGCTCCAATTACTGAGCCTATTCCTAAACCAACTCCGAAGAAGAGAGGTGTTCTATTTCTCAGTCCCGAAGATATGCAAGAGGCAAAGAAACCTATGAAAGAAAAATGTATTAAAGCTGAAGACGTTAAAAATTTACCTCCTATTGAAGAAATACATGGTCTTAATATACCGCCTGTTGAAGAAACATATGATCTTAATTATTTATTAACTGAAGAACCTCCTGACCCCGATATCCCGACACAGGTAGTAAAGGTAAATTCTCTCTATAGATATGATAAAGCTGAAGTCCCTCCTACTAAAATTGCTAGTCAGTGCTTGGATGAGTTTGATAACTTTATGTTTAAGCAAGACGACTTCAATGCTTATTTGGGTAGACAATTAAAAGAAAATGCTTATATGATTAGACGCTTGGGTGATTATATGGCTAATATTAAAGGTGAACTTAAACTTGTTAGCAAACATTCTTCTATGGTTACCACTCAAGTAGAACAAGTACTTAAAGCTCAAAAAGAAGTGCTTGATGAAATGAATAGTAAGAAAAATGATTATGCTGTTAGAGTGGCTACTAGAACTGGTAGAATGACTCAGGAACCTTTGTATCCTGAAGGCCACCCTAAGAGAATCGAGCAAGATTCTCAAAGAAATAATATTGATGTTCCTAGTTCTTCTAAAAAGAAGAAGAAAAATGATAGAACTGTGCAAACTTCTAATGAACCTATTGCTGAACCACATGATAATCCAAATGATATTTCTATGTCCGATGCTGAAACACAATCTGGTAATGAACATGAAGCAAGTAAAAATATTAATGATGATGTTCATGATGATGCTCAACCTAGTAATGATAATGATGTAGAAATTGAACCTGCTGTTGATCTTGATAACCCACAATCAAAGAATCAACGTTATGATAAAAGAGACTTTGTTGCTAGGAAACATGGTAAAGAAAGGGAACCTTGGGTTCAGAAACCCATGCCTTTTCCTCCGAAACCATCCAAGAAAAAGGATGATGAGGATTTTGAGCGCTTTGCTGAAATGATTAGGCCTATCTTTTTGCGTATGAGATTAACTAGTGTGCTCAAAACAAATCCTTATGCTAAATATATGAAGGATATCATTACTAATAAAAGAAAGATACCGAAAGCTGAAATTTCCACCATGCTTGCTAATTATACTTTTAAGAGTGGAATACCGAAGAAACTTGGACACCCCGGAGTACATACTATACCTTGCTCCATTAAAAGAAATTATATTAAAACTGCTTTATGTGATCTTGGACCAGGTGTTAGTGTTACGCCTCTCTCTTTATATCGTAGACTTGACTTGAATAAGCTGACACCTACTGAAATATCTTTGCAAATGGCTGATAAATCAACTGCTATACCTGTCGGTATCAGTGAGGATGTGCCTGTTGTGGTTGCAAATGTCACTATTTTAACGGACTTTGTTATTCTTGATATTCCCGAGGATGATAGTATGTCTATTATTCTTGGAAGACCATTTCTTAATACTACAGGGGCTGTTATTGATTGCAACAAAGGCAATATCACTTTTCATGTTAATGGTAATGAGCATACGGTACACTTTCCGTGGAAACAACCTCAAGTTCATAGTATCAACTCTATTGGAAAAATTCCATCGATTATATTTGGAGGTTTTGAATTCCCTCTTCCTACTGTCAAGAAGAAATATGATATTCTTATTATTGGGGATGTGCATATCCCCATTGAGGTAACTTAGTGTTATTTGAAATTTCTCCGGTTTCATGATTATCGGAACGAGTTTATTAACAAGACTTGATCAACCTTGTTACTGGATTCTTTTTGATGAGCATGAGATGGATGAAACTAGAAGCACAAACTTCTGTACCCCACTTTTACTTTCTGTTATTTATATTAAATAAAGTAAAAATAGTATTTTCTGTCTGTTTCCTGACTTATCCGTGCAATATAAAAATATCCCAAAAATAAAAGTCCTCAGAATGACATGCCAATTTAATATGATTTTTTCGGGAATATTTGAGGATTTACTGTGCAAAAATTACCGCGGGAGGAGCTGCCACCTGGCCACGAGGGTGGTGGGTGCGCCCCCCTATAGGGTGCGCCCCCTGCCTCGTGGGCCCACGGTGGCCCTCCTCCACTTATCCCAGCACCCATCTTCTTCCTCTATCTCACACGAACCCGAAAAACCAACTGTAGCACGAGTTCCAGCCACTTTTGCTGCGATTTTCAATCTCCTTGCTCAAAGCACCTCTCGCAAAACTGCTTGGGGAGATTGTTCCTTGGTATGTGACTCCTCCATTGGTCCAATTAGTTTTTGTTCTAGTGCTTTATTCTTTGCAAATCTGTGCTGCATAGGTGACCATGTTCTTGAGCTTGCATGTCAAATTTATATGGTCCTAAGTAGTTCTAATGCTTGATTTAGGCTCTAGGCACTTGTAGGAGTAGTTGCTATCAATATTATTGAGTTTGGTTTACTTTTATTTTGAAGTTACTAAAAATTTCAGATTGTTTCAGAAAAATAATGAGGATATTTTTGAGGGGCTCGTCGAGCCAAAGCTCAAAGGAAATGGCACTGAAGCCTAAGTATAATTTGCCGCGCACCGCGACGATTCGGGCGTGTGAATGGCCTTCTGAAGATTTCTTGAGAGCAGCCGGTATCTATGAAGATTTTCTTGAATTGGCTCACAACGCAGGCCTCACCACTTTCCTCCACGACCAATGCGATCAGTATCTCTTGCTCACAAATACTTTTGTGCAAAACTTTCATTTTCATTCTAGGAACTCACCACCTACGGTGGATTTTCATTTATATGATGAGCATAAGGAGATGTCACTTTATGATTTCTGTCGGATTTTTCTAATCCCTTTTGAGGGAAAGACAGAAGAACCACATCATGATGATGTGGCTGGATTTATTGATACTATCACTGTAGGAGAAACTAGAAAGGTTTCCGATGCACGAATCACTAGCATACATTTTCCTCTTTTACGCTACTTTGCATTATTTGCTAGTCGTTGTTTAATTGGACGCGGAAACAGTGGAAACCTTAGTATCCCTGATATAATTATTTTGCACCATGGTTTATACAGTGATAACACTTTTAGTATGGGCGGTATTATTGCTAGATGGTTAAGTATGAACCGTACTAAAGGTCCCATCTTTGGAGGCGTCTATGCCACACGCTTAGCTGCACATTTTAACATACCTATTAGGCATGCTGAGAAGGAAGAAAAGGTGCTGCCCCGTGTTTATCTAGATCATAAAAGTATGGTGGCACATGATTTTATTGTTAACAATAGGGCAGGAGAGCTTAAATATCAAATCAATTATTCTTTAACAAACATCATCCTGAAACTATTACGTTGCCTGCTCCTTCTTTATTTAATTTTGTAGGACCCTATCTCGTTACGTGGGCTGCCATCCAAGCTTACAAGAATCCTGCACCAGCCCCGGAACAGGAGCCACAAGATGAGCCTCCACGACAATCTGTTTATTCTTGGGATCCAGAGATGACTGTCAGCCAGTGGTTGTCAGAGTCTTCTTCTTCATCACAGTACGACCCCAACAACTATTATTATGGATATCTGCCAGGCCAGCCGTGGCCATAGACCAACTTAGGCTAAAAGCCTAAGCTTGGGGGAGTACGTATTTCTCACCGACATTACATTTATGCTTACACCCACTCATTGCTAGATGTCGGTGCTCATAATTTTTCACTGTAATATACATGCTAGTTTATTTTGTTTTTCCTGCTTTCTTCTTGTGTGTTTGTTAAACCTTAAGAAAAAAAATTAGTAGTAGTTTATTTTTCTGCTGTAGTAGTAATAATTAAAAAGAAAACCCAAAAATATTTCCCGTTCTTCTTTTGCTTGTTGGGAGCTTTCCCGTGTAAATAGTTTTATTTTTCTTTGGGGGTCAGTAGGAGAAGACCATAATTAAATTGTTGAAGTGGTTCTTATATGCATTATTGTTGATTTAACCCTGAGCCCATATTGCCTTGTCTCCTCCTGTTTATTGAATGCTCACAGATTCCAGCTTAGTCCAATGCACGTGCACTCTTATTATTATTCACACCGTTCGGTCGTGCAAGTGAAAGGCAATTATGATGATATATGATGGACTGACTGAGATGACAAAAGCTGGTATGAACTCGACCTCTTTTGTTTTTGTAAATATGATGAGTCCCTCGTTCTTAATTCAGCTTATTATGAATAAACATGTTTTCAATGACAATTAGAGATCATAGTTGCTTGTGCCATGCTTGATTAGCTATGAGTTATAATGATTTACCTTGTGTGCCAACATGCTATTGAGATGGTTATGATGTGGTATGATGGGGGTGGTATCCTCCTTTGAATGATTTAAGTGACTTGACTTGGCACATGTTCACGCATGTAGTTGAAACAAAATCAACATAGCCTTCACGATATTTATGTTCATGGTGGATTATATCCTACTCATGCCTGCATCCAATGTTTATTAATTTTAATGCATGTACATGGCTATTGTCGCTCTCTAGTTGGTCGCTTCCCAGTCTTTTGCTAGCCTTCACTTGTACTAAGCGGCAATAATGCTTGTGCATCCAATCCCTTAAACCCCAAAGTTATTCCAGATGAGTGCACCATACCTTCCTATATGCGGTATCTACCTGCCGTTCCAAGTAAATTTGTATGTGCCAAACTCTAAACCTCCAAATAAACATTCTGTTTTGTATGCTCGAATAGCTCATGTATCAACAAAGTCTGTCCTTATCTTTCGTGTTAGGCAGGTTATTCTCAAGAGGAGTGGACTCCGCTCCTCACTCACGAGAAAATGGCTGGTCACCGGGATGCCCAGTCCCATGCTTTATGCAAACTAAATCAAAATTAATTGCAAACAAAACTCCCCCTGTGACCTGATGTATGTTGGAGGCACTCGTTGTTTCGAGCAAGCCATGGATTGATGCTTGTTGGTGGAGGGGGGGTATAAACTTTACCATTCTATTTGGGAACCGCCTATAATGTGTTTAGCATGGAAGATATCGCCATGTCTTAGTTGTTACGTTGACAATGAAAGTATACCGCTCAAAATACAATTTATCTCTATTGCAAAACCGAGCTCTGGCACCTCTACAAATCCCTGCTTCCCTCTGCGAAGGGCCTATCCATTTACTTTTATGTTGAGTCATCCCTCTCTTATTAAAAAGCACTAGCTGGAGAGCATAGGTGTCATTTGCATTCATTACTATTAATTTATATTGGGTATGACTATGATTGGATCTCTTTTACCATGAATTACAATGTCTAGTTAGTCCTTGATCTTTAAAGGTGCTCTGCATTTATGTTTTGCGGTCTCAGAAAGGCCTAGCGAGATACCATCTTGTTATATCATATTATGATTGTTTTGGGAAAGTGTTGTCATCCGAGATTTATTATTACGACTTGCTAGTTGATTATACTATTGATATGAGTAATTGTGAAACCTGAGAATTATTGCAAATGTGGTTAGTTATGATCTATGCTGAAAACTTGAATGCTGGCTTGACATAGTTATTACAACAAGAGCAAACAGAGTTTGTAAAAGTTTTTCTTTCTTTCTTTCAGTTTGTCAACTGAATTGCTTGAGGACAAGCAAGGGTTTAAGCTTGGGGGAGTTGATACGTCTCCGTCGTATCTACTTTTCCAAACACTTTTGCCCTTGTTTTGGACTCTAACTTGTATGATTTGAATGGAGCTAACCCGGACTAACGCTGTTTTCAGCAGAATTGCCATGATGTTGTTTTATGTGCAGAAAACAAATATTCTCGGAATGACCTGAAACTCCATGGAACATCTTAGAAAAAAAAATAAAAAATCCTCGCCAAAGATGAAGACCAGGGGGCCCACACCCTTCTCACGAGGGTGGGGGGGCGCCCCCCTAGGGCGCGCCCCTACCTCGTGGGCCCCTTGTTGCGTCTCCGACTCCAACTCCACCTCCATATATTTGAGTTTCGATGAGAAAAAATCAGAGAGAAGAAATCATCACGTTTTACGATACGGAGCCGCCGCCAAGCCCTAAAACCTCTCGGGAGGGCTGATCTAGAGTCCGTTCGGGGCTCCGGAGAGGGGGATTCGATGTCGTCATCATCAACCATCCACCATCACCAATTTCATGATGCTCACCGCCGTGCGTGAGTAATTCCATCGTAGGCTTGCTGGACGGTGATGGGTTGGATGAGATTTATCATGTAATCGAGTAAGTTTTGTTAGGGTTTGATCCCTAGTATCCATTATGTTCTGAGATTGATGTTGCTATGACTTTGCTATGCTTAATGCTTGTCACTAGGGCCCGAGTGCCATGATTTCAGATCTGAACCTATTATGTTTTCATGAATATATGTGAGTTCTTGATCCTATCTTGCAAGTCTATAGTCACCTACTATGTGTTATGATCCGGCAACCCCGAAGTGACAATAATCGGGACCACTCCCGGTGATGACCATAGTTTGAGGAGTTCATATATTCACTATGTGCTAATGCTTTGTTCCGGTTCTCTATTAAAAGGAGGCCTTAATATCCCTTAGTTTCCAATAGGACCCCGCTGCCACGGGAGGGTAGGACAAAAGATGTCATGCAAGTTCTTTTCCATAAGCACGTATGACTATATACGGAATACATGCCTACATTACATTGATGAATTGGAGCTAGTTCTGTGTCACCCTATGTTATGACTGTTACATGATCAACCGCATCCGGCATAATTATCCATCACTGATCCGGTGCCTACGAGTTTTCCATATACTGGTTCTCGCTTATTTACTTTTCCGCTGCTACTGTTACAATCACTACAAAATACCAAAAACATTACTTTTGCTGTCTTTACTTTTGTTGCCGCTACCGCCACTATCATATTACTTTGCTACTCACTACAAGAAATATGTCAACTTATGACCACCACTATTGGTCACTGAATGGTCACAAATTTCCATTTATGACCTTTTTGTGACCAAAAACATAAGGTCAAAAGCTGGGCGTCGTAAACTGACTATAGCGACCTTTCTTCTGGAATGGTCGCAAACGTTTATGACCAAAATAAGCCTATTGTTCTGTTTTGGTCACTAGCAACCTCCCCAGTCCACGTAGGCATCCAGCGTGGCAAGCTGATGTGGCACAAGATTCAGCCCGGTCCAATTCAGTTTTCTGCATGGGCCTAGCCCAACAATTCGGCCTTTTTAATGTATTTTTTCTATAAATTTTTGATCGGCTTCATGGGCCAAGCCCAACATTGTAGCCTTTTTATTTTCTAGGCCTTCGGCCTTTTTGCTTCCATTTCTTATTTGGGCCTTTTTACAATCCATTTTGGACCAGGTCCAGGTCATCCAATTAGGTCCCATGTGTCAGTTTTCTTTTGTTTCTTTCCTATTTTAAAGGATCCACTAGTGAAATGGGACCAGGTGTGTTGTTTAGGTGCCACACGTCAATTCTCTATTTGTGCAACAACCAATAACTTGATTCAAACAGAGCCAATAACACATAAATTTTCAAACGGCAGCCAAATCATGGCAAGTACTATACAATCACGGCGGTACAAATCAGGTATTGAAATATAAAATACAGCTAAATATTAACATGTCCAGCTCCAGGGAGCTAAAACACATTGTTGGGTGCAAGTTTTCTTTAGGATTCTTCTCCTGTAGTTCCTTGTACAGCAACTTTTGACGAATTAAGGCCAAAATCTGCGAGTTATAAATCAGAAAAGTTAGGAATATAATCAAGTGAAGCCGTGCATACAACATTCTCCTAACAATGAAAAATAGCTGCAGAATTTGAGATCTAATAAGAAACATAGCATTCTCATAATAGCAAAACTGAGATATATTTGGGAAGGGAAAATGACGAGTATCAACCCAGTGCAAGATAACAGAGCAACTATGTCAAAGTTATTCAGATTTCATGATGTGAGAGTCACATTATACATGCATCAAGCATCAGGCGACCAAGCAAACTGTTCTGGAATAGATACAAAACAAGCATGTATTGACCATCTTACTTGTAGCAAGTACATAAAGGTAATCACTTAACAAGCAGCGCGAACATGAACGAGTCACATAACTAAGTACAATCCAATATCCCAGCTGAGAGCGAACATGTATTTGACATTTCAAGGTAGCACTAGTATATTTTAACTTATCTTGCAACCATCAATATAGTTTGCTTATAAGAAAACATATGGTATGATGCTTATGAGCTAATGACTGTAGCAAGAGTGCTCCCAGCACAATATCACAATTCTGCATTTCTAGCCAGCACAAGGGTTCAGCAAGCCAATGCACAATATCACAATTCTGATAACAGTTTCAATTTTGAGTACACATAATTAAAATATGCAAATTGATTGAGCTATAATAGTTTTGATGTATTTTTATAGTTATGTAGTTCTGCTAAAAGCAAGTTGGAAACTATTATTAGCAAAACATTTTAGCACCTACTCAATGTTTATATCCAAAATTTAAGCATCCAGTTTGTTAGACAAAAGAAATATATGCAAGCAACATCACGAAGAACTCTCCATAAGTTAATTTTCCCAGATGAATTGGACTCTACAACAAGCTCACTTTTGAAAACAAATTACACCAGGCCTGATACACCAAAGAAGAACCTGGAAAAATGAAGTTCAACTCCTCATCAGCATAACATCAAACATGTTATGGGCAGAATCTAAATAGAAGCACACATTTATTTGGGAATGATGCAGCTACTGATCTGAGAAAGGGAGAGGAGCAGTACCACCCCATGACCAACAGTATAAAGGGAGATGAAAGGCAGCTCTACCTGTTGTTGCAGTGTGTGCGTAGCAAGTCACCAGAGAGCAGTAGCGTGCGTGCGTGCAGCAGACATGAGAGAACTAGAGAGCTGCTCGCATTCGGCAGGAAGGGCAGGTTGGCCGCCATGCCAGCTGGGCTTCACTTGCTTGCCAGGAACCACCAACGACGAGCTGCAAATGGTTATGGTCATCAGCAACTCGACAAGGCAGAGCAACCAACAACTTGTAAGTAGTAAATTGCAGCGTATCTCAAAGGCAAAACGTGCCTTAAAAGTAAGACTAGCCAGATGTGGTGCTATCTTCTCAAGCAAGGATCGAATCCATGACAAATCTATCTACATGTACAGGATTAGAGCCGGATTTCTCTGTAAATTCGTGTCAGCAATAAGCAAGCAGTTGCGCATGCGGAAGCTCAAACAAGGAATGAATGAGAGCGACTAGCAGAACTGCAGAAGTAGCAACGCGAATCTACTCGACGCATTGGAAAAAAATATATCCCCAGCCCTCCCCTTTTGGGCAGGGACACGCCGGCTACGAGATCTGGAGCTCGGCCACCCAGCAGCACGTGAAGGCAGGACTGGGCCGGAGCACCGAAAGCGCAGCGACTCCGACGAAGACAGGCACCTAGGCTTGACTAAACCGTCAGTAGCGGTGTAGGCACGGGCAGGCAGGTAGGCAGGCGGGCGGCCAAATCCGACGAGGATGGGCCCCGCGCAAGGAGGCGCCCGGCGAGCCGCGCCAAGGGATCAGGCAGATCCGAATCAGGAGGCGTGCCAAGCAGGCCGCAATCTGACCGGCCCAAGCACGGAGACGCGGGCCGCTAGGAGGCGAGCGGGGCGGATCGGGAGGGACTGCTTACCACGGCCGGGCGGTCGGGGCGAGGAGACGGCGAGGCGCCTCCCTCCTGGCGGAGATGTGCTCGATGAACCTTGCGGAGCAGGACCACGTGTTTGACCTCGAGCACGGGTGGTTAGGATTTGGTGCTCAGGTGGATGACCTCGAGCATGAAGTGCTTGTGGGCGAGCACGCAATGGTGGCCTTGGCGTCTGCAGAGCAACATCCATCGCGAGGCCTGTGGATGGGCGCGGGAGAGGGGGGTCGAACTCCGCCGGAGGGAGGTGGCTGACACGCGCAGGAATGGAGATGGCCGGGGCGGGAGGGCAAGGTGGATGGCGCAGGAATGGAGATGGAGGGCGGGAGGGCGGGAGGCCGGATTGGATCTGGGAGGGAGAACATGGATCTGGGTGGGCGTCGCTGCGGGACGGGGAGGAGGTGGCGGCGGCGAGGAGCCGAGGAAGGAGGAGTGCGGGTTAGGGTTTGGGAAGGATGGGATCGGGGGTGGGTGGGAGACGAGAGGGGGTGTGGGAGGGATGGGATCGGGGTGGGTGGGTCTGTGGGGTTTCCCCTTTTCATTTTCTTCTTTTTTGTTCTCTATAGATAAATGGATGGATGGATGTGGGATGATGGATGGATGGATGGGTGCCATGTCATCAATCCGTGTCAAACCAACTCCACCAATGGGAATAAAGTATATGTGATTTGTGTATTTTATTTTGTTTTTCTTCTACTTTTGCACATGAAAAATTAAAAAAATGGTCTCACATTGTGAACAAGTTTGTATCTTGGAATGGCAAACAATATTGACAAAGGGAGTTTTCATTTTCTTTGGACGAAAAAACCATTTTCCATTTTTTTGAGTGCCCAAAAGGAGGTTTTTTTGTGAAGAACCTATAATATATTTGTTGCAAAATTGGACCGAATCATTTTTCTAAAATACTAGGCCATATTTCATGCACAATTGACCAAATGGTTGGGTGTAAAAAGTTTTGATCCACCTCTCGTGAAAAAGACAAATTTTCGCCGGTTCAGCTGGAAGCGGGTCAAATTTGAACTGTAGCTGCCTTCTAGTTTGCTCTTTATTTTTTTCCAAAAATCATTTCTAGGTACATAAGTATCTATTTTATCAGAGAAACACCAAAAAAATTCCAAGATTCAACCACTAGCTAGGAACGGTCATTCCCGCCGTTTTGACCGCATTTTGAAACGGGCATAAAAAATTCAAAAAAAATCAGAAAAATGGAAAACCTTCGCATTGTGTCATCATATGTGACCAAGTTTCCAGGAAAAATAATAAACTTGTAATACGACAATTATTTTAAAAAAGTGTTCTCAGAAACGAGCTATCACGTGTGGAGATCAATGGCTTTCAAGCCAAATGATCAATCTTATGGCTACATTCATGGCATAGTTTGTTCAAATGATCTCATATTGTGCACAAGGGTGCATATTGGAATGGCAAACAATGTTGCCTAAGAAAGTTTTCATTTTCGTTGCACGGAAAATTCATTTTCCATTTTTCGAGTGCTCGAAATGAGGTTTTTTTGTGAAGGACCTACCATATATTTGTTGCAAAATTGTACCAAATCATTTTTATAAAATATTAGGACATATTTAATGCACAATTGACAAAATGGTTGGGTGTCAAAAGTTTTGATCCACCTCTGGTGAAAAAGACAAATTCCCGCCGATTCAGTTGGAAGCGGGTCAAATTTGAACTGCAGCTGCCTCAGAGTTTGCTATTTATTTTTTCCAAAAATCATTTCTAGGTACGTAAGTATCTATTTAATCAGAGAAACACCAAAAGTTTTCCAAGATTCAACCACTAGCTAGGAACGGTCAAGCCCGCCGTTTTGACCGCATTTTGAAACGGGCATAAAAAATTCAAAAAAAATCAAAAAATTGGAAAACCTTCGCATTGTGTCATTATATGTGACCAAGTTTCCAGGAAAAATAATAAACTTGTAATATGGTAATTATTTTAAAAAAGTGTTCTCAGAAATGAGCTATCAAGTGTGAAGATTCATGGCTTTCAAGCCAAATGATCAATCTTATGGCCACATTCATGGCATAGTTTGTTCAAATGATCTCATATTATGCACAAGGGTGCATATTGGAATGGCAAACAATGTTGCCTAAGGAAGTTTTCATTTTCTTTGGATGAAAAAACCATTTTCCATTTTCTGAGTGCCTGAAATGAGTTTTTTTTGTGAAGGACCTACCATATATTTGTTGCAAAATTGGACCTAATCAATTTTCTAAAATACTAGGCCATATTTAATGCACAATTGACAAAATGGTTGGGTGTCAAAAT
The DNA here is from genome assembly GCF_056163025.1 of Triticum urartu. Classification (NCBI taxonomy): domain Eukaryota; kingdom Viridiplantae; phylum Streptophyta; class Magnoliopsida; order Poales; family Poaceae; genus Triticum; species Triticum urartu. Next base: position 468,855,171 of record NC_141874.1, read on the forward strand.
TTTTGATCCACCTCTGGTGAAAAAGACAAATTCCCGTCGATTTAGTTGGAAGCGGGTCAAATTTGAACTGCAGCTGCCTCATAGTTTGCTCTTTATTTTTTCCAAAAATCATTTCTAGGTAAATAGGTATCTATTTAATCATAGAAACACCAAAAAAATTCCAAGATTTAACCACTAGCTAGGAACTGTCATTCCCGCCGTTTTGACCACATTTTGAAACGGGCATAAAAAATTCAAAAAAAAATCAAAAAATTGGGAAACCTTCGCATTGTGTCATTATATGTGACAAAGTTCCCAGGAAAAATAACAAACTTGTAATACGGCAATTATTTTAAAAAAGTGTTCTCAGAAACGAGCTATCACGTGTGGAGATCAATGGCTTTCAAGCCAAATGATCAATCTTATGGCCACATTCATGGCATAGTTTGTTCAAATGATCTCATATTGTGCACAAGGGTTCATATTGGAATGGCAAACAATGTTGCGTAAGGATGTTTTCATTTTCGTTGGACGAAAAAACCATTTTCCATTTTTCAAGTGCCCGCAAGGAGGTTTTTTTGTGAAGGAACTACCAAATAATTGTTGCAAAATTGGACCAAATCATTTTTATAAAATACTAGGCCATATTTAATGAACAATTGACAAAATGGTTGGGAGTAAAATTTTTTGATTCACCTCTCGTGAAAAAGACAAATTTCCACCGATTTAGTTGGAAGCGGGTCAAATTTGAACTGCAGCTGCCTCATAGTTTGCTATTTATTTTTTCCAAAAATCATTTCTAGTTACATAAGGACCTATTTAATCATAAATACATGGTTTGGTGGCGATACGTCGAGGTTTGGGCGGTGGCCGAGGGCCCCAACTCTAGAGCGCGTAAACTCGCATGCCCGTCGCGTGGTCACCGCGTGACTGTAATGTTGCCATGTGTTCTGGGTGGCCTAGGCATGTCTACTGGGTTGGGCACTTCCCAGGTTGGTGCTAGGAAGAAAATTAGAACATAAGATTCTCACGAGGAGACCGATCGATGCTCAAACATGAATTAGCAACCAAGTGTTTGATTAGCGGTACGGGAAATGCACATGGCCAATGGGCGTGAGTTTTGGCTGAGGATGATCATCTACTAAGGAGAATGTCTTCACAAATTTTTAGCTCAAAAGGAGGATCCTAGTTGGTACTTGCTTTGCAAAGTACCACTCTGGACAAAAATATGAATGTTGAAGCTGGGCTCAAAATAATGAATGGAGTGAGCTGAAATTTTGTGGAGGATGGTTATTTGGGCATAGGAAAGCATTGCAAGAAATTGATACCATTTGTACATGCCAAAGTAGTACTTCCTTCACAATGCTCTTCTATGGATAGAAACTCGGGAAAACTAGTGAGAGAGATTGGATGAATGAAATGAGCTCAAAATTGGTGTAGGTAAGTTACTTAAGTATGGTCATGCGCTGGTAAATTTTCAGATCATTTGGGTAAGCCTAGCTAGTACTTACTTCACAAAGCTTCTCTCGAGGTAGAAACTTTGGAAATTTCCTGAGAAAGATTTACTAGGAAAATTGAGCTGAATATTATCATGTGGCAATGATTTGGGTATGGAAGAGTGCCCGAAAAGTTTGAGGGTAATAGGAGGGGTCTATATAACACTTGCTTTGCAACGTGCCAATTTGGCCATAAAATATAAATTGAACCTGGGCTCACATAGATGACTTGACTGAGCTGCAATTTGGAGGAGGGTGATAATTTGGGCATATGAAGGAACTGTATAAATTTCATGTCATTTAGAGATATAAAAAAGGTACTTCCTTCACAATGCTTCTAGGTGGACAAAAACTTTGGAAATTTGCCGAGGAAGATTTGCTAGGCAAATGGAGCTGAATTTTGTCATTCGATAATGATTTGGATAGGAAAGAGTGCCCAAAAATTCCGAGGGCAATCAAGAATATATAAATAGCACTTCCTTCATAAAGTGTTGTTGTGAACAGAATAGGAAAATGAATATTCTTGAATTAGTTTTGAACTAGGCAAGGAAGGATTTTTACATATTTGATGAAGATATGCCCCAAAGAATTTATGAGATTTTTTTGGGAATTTTGGGAATGATAGAAATATAGGTTGCTTCACAACCTAGGGCAAAAACTGCCACATGGACATGACACATAGGCAAAACTGATGAGATGGCGCCTAGTCATCACAACCCACCACAATCTACAAGGCTATGACCATCTATATTGGTCATTAACAACTAGAAATAAGGCAGCGGACTAGCACTGTTTGCTTTGTGACCATTTCGTGTAAGGAAATTACGACCTTTCTGACCAAAATGGTCGCAATGGTTTAGGGTTTGGAGCCCCCTGAACAGCTTTTGACCAATTGGTCTAAAATGGTCATAAATTTATGACCAATTCTTCGAGGGTCACTGACAGAAGGTCATAAGTTGACATATTTCTTGTGGTGACTAAACACTTTGTTGCAGATACTAAGTTTCCAGGTGTGGTTGAATTGACAACTCAGCTGCTAATACTTGAGAATATTCTTTGGCTCCCCTTGTGTCGAATCAATAAATTTGGGTCGAATACTCTACCCTCGAAAGCTGTTGCGATCCCCTATACTTGTGGGCTATCACACCTCCGCCTGACTTTCGCCTCGGGCGAATCTGTCTGCTCCATCGCCCAGAGGAGATACTCGATGAACTCAAAGGACTGCGGTGTGACTGCTGTCGAGGAGTACATCGCCGCCCTCATCACCGTCGTCTCGCTCTTTCGCACACATTGCCACATGGCCCTCACCATCCTTGAAATCTCCCACTCATTGTCAAAGCAAGTAAGGATCTCCTTCAACCTGGCTAACTTTGCCTCGTCGCCGCCGACGATCTGCCTGATTCGCTGTTGCATCCTCTCCATAAATGTCCTTCTGAGTGGTCCAGTGCTAGCTTTGGAAGATGGCATGAGAGACGGTGGCCTTGCATTAGAGAAGAGGGAGAGGTGAGACTGTGGTTTTGGAATGGAGATGATGGAGAGGAGAGGGGGTGGTTTTGAAATATAGAAGAGGGAGAGGTGAGACGATGGTTTTGGAATGGAGATGATGGAGAGGAGAGGTTTCCTTGTCTTTCGGTCGTTGACAGGTGGGCCCCATGCTTGGTGGGACCCATGTGTCAGTGTCTCAATGGCAGGATGGGCTACGTCAGAGGATCCTCGTCCGAGGAGAGAGGATGTGGTTTTGCAATGGAGAAGAGGGAGAGGCGAGACAGTGGTTTTGGAATGGAGATGATGGAGAGGAGAGGAGGTGGTTTTGCAATGGAGAAGAGGGAGTGGAGCGTGCGGCAGCGATTTAGGATTGGACGAGAGGGTCGGCACGCTGTGACTGGATCAAAATCAAAATCAATTTACCCTTCAATTAAGAAAGCGACCCCACATTAACTAGTCTCCCTTTTATTCTGGGTCATAATTGACCATGATTTTCACAAATAAAATATATGTTATACGTTGCAAAAATAATATAATTTGAAAGTACATTCAGATACGAACCAAACGATACATTTTTGGTGACATGCATTCACATTTTTCTTGTAAAATATAGTACGTGGTCAAACTTTGACCCAAATACGCAAAACAAAAAAATATTTCCAAGACCAGCGCCGCTCCTCTCCTCTTAAACCACCGCCGCTCCTCTCATGTTCCAATCTAAATCCAGCGCCGCTCCTCCCTTCTTCCATTTCAAAACCACCGCCCCTCCTCTCCTGTTCCAATCCAAAACCAGCGTCGCTCCTCTCCCGTCTAATCCAAAAACAACGCTGCTCCTCTCCTCTTCCATTCAAAAACCACCGCCGGTGAGTGAAGGTGCTGTGGAGAAGTAGATCGATGAAGGAGTACAACCGATACGTGAGGATCGCAGACGGCGACCCTGTGAAGCTAGCTAGGATGTTGGAGATACAGTCTTGGTTTAACAACAAGTACCAACTAGGGGCGATGCCGACATCCATGGACAAATATCCGCAACAGAGCGAAAAGGCGACGATACTCCTGAAGGGAGTCGCGCGGGAGTACATAGAGCTGCTTCTGTAGGCCATGGAGCAAACAGATTCACCGAATCCGATTGTGAGGGATCGGTTGTGGGAGTATCGATCCCATATGGAGCATCCACTAGAGATTGAAGGATCGAGCATCTACAGGGTGCCGTTTGTGAGGGTGTCATGCCGAGTGAGCTGGTGGAGTCTTCGTCGACCGGGCCCAGCTGCAAGAGGAGAACAGTTGGCCCGACGATGCTTCCCCACCATCCTCTCCCTCACCATTCACGTCGTCTCACGGGGCAGCTGTCTGCTGCCGAGGAATAGGAGGGGACTGCCCCCATCCCAATAGTCGGGCAGGTTGTGAATTGTCAGGAGGAGCTTAGGGTTGTCAGTATTTGCTGGTTGTGAATTGTGTTTTGTGTTGTGTATTTTGAGAATACTTTCAGATATGAATGTCTTTTGAATTTCGGATTTGCAGTATTGAGCATATGAACTATTTTATGAATTCTAGAGATCTATTTTTAGCACTTTTAAAATGCAGTTCCATAGGAGTATTAAAGTGCAGACAATGTGATTCCCAGAGAAGAAACTGCAAGTTTAGTTTTAGATAAGAAACTGCAACTTTCAGAGGCAGAGCATTTATATTAACACGGCCCTTTCAAACAGGGTTAACATCATGTTGGAAGTTTTATTCATGGTCGAAAATGGAACTACCAGCTAGCTAACATCATGCCGATCAACATTCATGCATAGCACATCTTCATATGATGCACAGTCAAAAATATATGCTATTTTCAAAATGCCCACACAATGTCGAGTGTGCGAAAAACAGAGAAAACGAGGGACGAAGTTTTGGAAAGTGTTGGATGTGGTGTGCGTAGATGACAATGGGGACCTACACGTCAATAATGGCAGATGCAAAAAATTGGAGATATTTTCCCTACATCAGGTGGAATCGAACCCGGGCGGAACAGCTGTCTGGTAATGTCACTTGGCCACTGGGCTAGTTCACTATTTTTGTTACAAATAAGGCACTTCCTTGGGTGGTCTGATCACCTTGATCCTGCGCCTTTGTGCGCTTGCCGCGGCGCTACTGTCTACCGTTGTGAACATGCTTTACAAATGAGAGGAATCTGGAGAGGACTATACATGGAGAGGCGGACAGTCGGGACCCACTAGGTCTATGGCCGTACGCAAGAAAGTGCCTCATCGAAAAAAACTTCCTCCTAATGCTATACTGACGTTGGGGCCCATGGGTTTCTCAACATAGTTACATTTTTTTACATGCTTCAACATAGGAGATAAATTCACAACGAAGCTATGGAGCTGGTGGGTAGTATCACTTATTATCACTGGGGCAGCAAGTATCCGCTGGGTTTTGGGCTGCCCCGTCTAGGCTTTCTTTTTTAACATGCGCAACCCATGACATGCTAGTTTGTATTTTTATGTGGGTCATCATGTATCGACCGGCCTATGGATGTCCCATCCGAGGCTTTATTTTTCCTGAAACATCGGCAGCCCAATTTATGTTTTTTTTGAAGAAAACGTAGAGGTCTGTTCTATTTTTCTATATAAGAATAGGAACACCTGGTCTAACTTTTGTTTCCCTTCTAACTATATTATATATATTTAAATTAATTTATATGTTATTATATATTATTGTTATTGTCATCACATATTTAATAGATACTTACATATGTAAGAAAACAATATCCCACATCTTATTAACTTATAAAAATAATTTCTTAACAATAAAATACTCGATTTTTTTGGCAACGAAAATCCTGGTAATTGTGTACAAAATCTTGGTAAGATTTAAGGACCAATGTAATAATAAATCACTTATTACTTAAATATATTTATAACAAAATGCTCAGCCCCTGTTTATTGTTTGGTAACATTGCTGTGCCCAACCCAACTTTATAATTAGAAACAACCCGACAAAATCGTGTATTTCGAGAAACTGCAAATGGCCTATAATTTTTTAGGAGAAAAATAAATCGGCCGCATGGACGCTACATTATATGTTTACCCAGCCCAACAAATGGACTGTAATTCTAAAAAAAGAGATCAAATCAAGTGTAAATTCTGAAAAAATGCGTTGAATACGTCCCACATTTTTGGAGGCTGAAATGTGGGCTAAGAGGTCGAAGACAACGCAAGTCGTTGTCAACTTAGTCAACAAATGATTCTGACATCGTTAGCCGTTGGATTTACATGCAACAACCGGCATCCATCTTCAATATCTCGTCTTCTTCCTCCAGCGTCGCCGGGACCACCTGCTCCCGCCTCCTGCTGCTAGCAGCTCTTCTTAGCATGCTTCGTTGTGAAGCGCTACCCCACCGTTGGCCAGGCCATCCCTCCACCCCTCCACACCTCCTGTTCTTCTCCACCGACTGCCGAACCACACCGCACCATAAGTAGTTAACCCTCGTACACCTCTCCGTCAGCGACTCTACTCCCGCGTCTTCCCATCTCCGACTGGTTGTTGTCCGGAGCATCGCCATCGTCCACCACCTTGGATGCGCTCGGCACAGAGTAGTCCACGTGGTCAACGATCGGCACGGAAGTAGACTATGCGTGGAGAGGCTGACAGCTGGGTCCACAGCCGCACGCAAGTAAATGCCTCCTTATTACATGCAAAATAATGATTCCTCCATTTGGCAACTGGGACCCACCGGAAGGGCCTCTACATTTCGTGAAAAAAATATCCCCCCCCCGCTGAGAGGTCGGACCCACCAGCTATATCTTCGCACGCAAGGAAGTGCCTCCTTATTACGCACAAAACATGAATACCCCCTGCTAGCTGCGACCCTCCATCGTGGGAGGCTGATTTGTGGGCCTACTAAGTTGACGGGGACGGAGGGCTTTGTCAACTTAGTCAATATTAACGATTCTAGCTCCAGTGACCGTACGATGTCCATCCAACGGTGGTAGTGCTTCTTCAACCTCTGGTCTTGTTGCTCCAGCCACCCAAACTAGCGCCGGTCATGCCGTGTGCTCCTAATTCCCATGGCCGGCTGTGATGCCGCGGACACCTCACCGCCCCTACTACTCCCACCGTTGGCCAGGCCCTGCGGTGACGCCATCCTCACACTGCAGCCGAACTAGTGAACCCTCGTACTCCTCTCCGCGTGGGCATCCACTACCGCGTCTTCCCTGGCTCCGCGTCGTCCCCTTCCTAGGCCTCGTCGTCGTCCACCGCCCCGGTGCTCTCGCCGCGGCGTGGTCAATGTGGTCAAGGAACGACTTCCATCAGAAGAGTACTGTACGTGGAGAGGCTGACAGCTAGGTCCAGGGCAGCAGGAAGGAAGTGCCTCCTTATTTCGTGGAAAATAATGATTCCCCCACCTGACAGCAGGGACCCACCGGACGGGCCACCGTATTTCGCGAAAAAAATGTTTCCCCACTGACTGCTGGGACCCACCAGCTACATCTTGCATGCAAGGAAGTGCATCCATATTACGGGAAAAAATGATTCGCCCCCTGACTACTGGGACCCACCAGCTACATCTTTGCACGCAAGGAAGTGCCTGACAGTCGGGACCCACCTGGTCAAAGCGTACGTAGCGTTGTCATTCTGGTCGCGAATGTGTACGTACATACGATCGGTCTGCCTATAGGTTGCAGCGATGAACCGTGGCCGTGTAAGGAAGGGCACATGTCGTAGAAGAGGTGCACACATGTGGTAGTAGAGGTGCGCACGTAGCATGTACACGTACGTACAACGGCCATGTTGCAAGAAAGTAAATACGGCCACGTACGTACATACGGGCGGGGTCTCGAACGCCTACTTGCGCATACGTACGGCCACATGGTTCGTGTACATGGCTGTGGCTGGGTCGGAACGGAGAAACTGTGTCATCGTCATGTTCATGGGGAGGCAACGGAATGCATGCTGTTCATCAGGAGCCAACTGGCTTGGACCGAACAGGCGATGGAAATGAGGCCTGGCGTACCGCAGAACGGAGGAAACGACCTTGTGTTAGACCGGCCACGGTGGAAACGGGATCCTGTTCATCGGGAGGGGTCTGGCGTACCGCAAAACGGAGGAAGCGGACCTCCTACGGTGGAAACGGGGTCCTGTTGATCGGGAGGGGTGTGGTGATGACCCACAAGTATAGGGGATCTATCATCACTACAACAAGACCCCTCCTATAGCAACGCTTTTTTCCGTATCTAAAAGTCCATATATGCGTTGTTAGTGTATTTACCAACGCTTTGGGATGCGTAGCCTTATCCAGTGTTGCTAGCACATAGTGCAGCGCTTATAGTGCCGTTGGTAAAGGGGCCGTTGCAAGAGTACAACAGATAAAATAAACTTGTGCAACACTTTTATACGTTGGTTCTTAATGTACAGGAATCAAAATCCCATTGCTTGGCAACAAAAAAATTGCAACGGTTAATTGTTGACACATATGATGTGAATAATATTTTTTTATATATAATGTCAGCATCTAAATTAATGCTACATGAAGAGAAACCATGAAAATATTACTCACGGGAAGAAGAAATCATATACTTAATAAAACTTAACCGAGGAACATCATCTAATGTGATGTATAATCTAAATATTTTCTTGATAGCAAACTTAAACTAAAAGCATCCATCACATCCCTACAACTTATCTAAAACTTAACCGAGGAACATCATCCCTACAACTTAATTAAAACTGAAAGCATCCAGCATCATCATCATCATCACGAACAGGAACATCATTATTGTCATTGCAGTATACTTGCCACACACCCATATAATCCTCCATTTATCTTTTGAATCTACAAACAAAAAACAAAATGAACTGTTAACTCCAGAAACTCATCTACACTAGCTGAATACTATGTACTTCCTCTAGTAAATCGCTGTGAAGAAACTCACCTTGTGAGATCAAATATGAAGTAGTATTAGTAAATGTCAAGTTCATCCTCTCCTCTGCTTGCATGCCACATACCTGCATTGGTACACATGCTAATTAGCTCAAGTAAATAGTTCTTTGAAACTGAAAACAAACCATGATAATTTGTGTGTTGTAAATACAATAGAACAACAAGTGTTTTTTGTGATACATAGTGACATCCATTTTACAAATGGCACAGATAATGATGAGCAAATATTTTGTGGGCGACAAACAACTCTGGACCCAGAAAAGGAGGATTGCAAATCAATAGTGTGTATACTGTTATAGGAAAATCTTATTGGGAAAACCAAACTAATTTATATTGAAATTGCTAAAATAGTAACTAATTTATAGTGGAATGGCTAAAATAGTACCTTAATCTTATAGGGACAACTTGTAGGTGCGTATTTCCTTGCAGTGCATTTCATGAGTACAGGCTCATAGTACTGAAAAATAGTGGTACATCACAGGTCAATCCTTGTATTTAGTTTGTTCTTTCCCTTTCCGTATGGAATTTGAAAAATAAAAACGTCTGTTCCATCCATATTTCATACATATAATAGGCAAAATAGAACTTGTTCCTAACTTTTAGTGCGGAATAGTACCTGAAAAAATACATCTACAGAAGCACCATGTCCTGAACTAATGATAACCACAATACCAATATCCTTGTTAGTTGAAAAAGGTAAACTTCTAATACAGAAATATTTCCCATGATTTTTTAAATAGGATACATGGAGATACGATGTTACCACAAAGGCAGTAAAAAAGATAATACAATTATGCTTTATTTGGTCTGAGAGTGCATACGAATATATCATATAATTTGTATTGGCCACTATACTGGGATAACAATACAACAGCTCCCAACTGTAACAGAAGTACCTATATTATTTTTGGGAACTAAGGGAAAGCATCTAACTTACCGCCAAATAGTGGTTGAAATATTGATCATTTGGTACTAAAAACACCTTGTTGATGATATAGTCATACATAATAATCATATCTGACTATCAGAACTTGAAGATCAGCTTTTATTTCAGAAGGGAAAAGACAACAATCTGTAAATATAAATCAATAAGTAACCATTAAAAAGGAAAATAAATAATTCTGCTTAGTTTCAAAGCCAACATGGTATTACATAAGAAACCATATACATACCGTCATACCCTACCTGAAGTATGCGTACTACAAGCCATGTAGACTAAGTTAAGATGTACAATTGTAAAAGCCATGTATATATAGTTCGTGATATTGAACTTGAATTACAATCGCTTATATGTTGTGTTAAATTAATTGGTGCACTTTATTGTTGTTTAAAGCATATCAATTTGCATAATATAGAGAGGCTCGATTATTACCCTTGTCGGAAATGTTATTGGACGAAAACGACATCAGAAAGGCAGGAAGGCACATGAATGAATCAACATTCGTGCGCGTACTTTGCTGAAACTGGGCACCTCCAGAAAGCGATGAATTTCCATCAGTCACCAAAGAGCTAACACCAATGATTCGGCCAGAGGAATTTGTAGTACTGACTAGAAAGCTACCATTCATGTCCCTGGGAACAAGTCCAAGGTTGGAGCATGGGGCGCCGGACATGGAGGTCAGTAGTGTTGAACTGAACCACCACCTTGAAGATTGTTGCTTAATAGGATAGAATGTCACTGGAATATAGCAAGGATCTTCCGATATTTTTGCTAGAAGCTGCAAAGTGTAATTATCATTAAGACTTTGACGTAATGCAAGCGAATCAAGAAAATAGTCACCACAAAATTTCTTGACCAATGAGCTTATGAACCAACAGTCCCAGGACGCCTAATTCTAAGTTACTAACTTCTAAGTCTCAAAAATCAAGAGGACTCGTTTCAGGACATCAGAGATAAAAATAACCATCATCGAAAAGCAAGTGTCAATCCAATCTAGAGATAACACAAATAGAGAGGTAACGGGGCAAGAGAAGTAGACAGGGACAAGATATTTCATTTGAATTACATACTAGCACATGGATACAGCCAAGGCAAAGAACGTGCAGACTTGGTGGGAAGGTTTGAGCCTATTCATGGCCTTACCTTGGATTCACCGTTGGCCGCAGGGGAGCGGTGTCGAGGGGCGGCGCGCCGGGATCCAGGGCCGCAGGGGAGTGGTGATGAGGGATTGCACGCCGGGATGGAGGGTCGCAGGGGAGTGGTGAGGGGAGGCGTGCCGGCATGTAGGTAGCTGCCGCACAAAGGAGTCGCAATGCGTGATGAGGGCCGGCGGCCATCGTGGGAGGAGAGGACTAGAGAGGAATAGCGGAGGCTGGGGACAAGGAGGAAAGACCTAGACTAATCCTGAAAGCCAACTTGGGCCGGGCTAGATAAAAGGCTGGGTTAGTGTGTTGGGCTGGGAGTATGTACAAAGATGGGTCACGAGCAAGTCTACAACGCATATTCTACAATGCTTATATGCGTCTCTCTTGTGAATTTTGCAACATACACTCAAAACGTTGTACAATATGTGTTGCTTTATAAAGGGTATCCTTGTAGTGCATAGTCCTTTCGATAAGTAAGAGTGTCGAACCCAACGAGGAGCAGAAGGAAATGATAAGCGGTTTCCAGCAAGGTATTCTCTGCAAGTACTGAAATAAGTGGGAACAGATAGTTTTGTGATAGGATAATTTGTAATGAGCAACAAGTAACAAAAGTAAATAAAGTGCAGCAAGGTGGCCCAATCCTTTTTGTAGCAAAGGACAAGCCTGGACAAACTCTTATATAGAGAAAAGCGCTCCCGAGGACACATGGGAATATCGTCAAGCTAGTTTTCATCACGTTCATCTGATTCACGTTCGGTACTTTGATAATTTGGTATTGTGGGTGGACCGGTGCTTACTGTCCTTACTTGGACAAGCATCCCACTTATGATTAACCTCTACTGCAAGCATCTGCAACTACAACAAAATTATTAAGGTAAACCTAACCATAGCATGAAACATATGGATCCAAATTAGCCCCTTATGAAGAAACGCATAAACTAGGGTTTAAGCTTTTGTCACTCTAGCAACCCATCATCTACTTATTACTTCCCAATGCCTTCCTCTAGGCCCAAATAATGGTGAAGTGTTATGTAGTCGACGTTCACATAACACCACTAGAGGAGAGACAACATACATCTCATCAAAATATCGAACGAATACAAAATTCACATGACTACTAATAGCAAGACTTCTCCCATGTCCTCAGGAACAAACGTAACTACTCACAAAGCATAATCATGTTCATAATCAGAGGGGTATTAATATGCATATAGGATCTGAACATATGATCTTCCACCAAATAAACCAACTAGCATCAACTACAAGGAGTAATTAACACTACTAGCAACCTACTAGTACCAATCCGGGACTTGGAGACAAGAATTGGATACAAGAGATGAACTAAGGTTTCGAGAGGAGATGGTGCTGGTGAAGATGTTGATGGAGATTGCCCTCTCCCAATGAGAGGAGCGTTGGTGATGATGATGGCGATGATTTCCCCCTCCCGGAGGGAAGTTTCCCCCGCAGAACAGCTCTGCCAGAGCACTAGATTGGATCCGCCAAGGTTCCGCCTCGTGGCGGCAGAGTTTCGTCCGAGAAGATGGCTTATGATTTTTTCCTCATTGAAAGACTCCATATAGCAGAAGATGGCCATCGGAGGGCCACCAGGGGGCCCACGAGGTAGGGGGTGCGCCCAAGGGGGTAGGGCGCACCCCCCCACCCTCGTGGGTAGGGTGTGGCCCCCCTGGTGAACATCTTGCACTCAGTATTTTTTATATATTCTAAAAACGTCTTCCGTGAAGTTTCAGGACTTTTGGAGCTGTGAAGAATAGGTCTCTAATATTTGCTCCTTCTCCAGCCCAGAATCCCAGCTATCGGCATTCTCCCTCTTTATGTAAACCTTGTAAAATAAGAGAGAATAGGCATAAGTATTGTGACATAATGTGTAATAACAGCCCATAATGCAATAAATATCGATATAAAACCATGATGCAAAATGGACGTATCAACTCCCCCAAGATTAGACCTCGCTTGTCCTCAAGCGAAAGCCGAAATCAAAAAATATGTCCACATGTTTGGATATAGAGGTGTCGATAAAAGTAAAATACGGACATGAGGGCATCATGATCATTCTTAGAACAGCAACTTACATAATTCTTGTCATATGATTTCTTATACTAGAGTAATAATTCAATCACAATTTCAAGTATGAATCATAAACTTCATTGAAAACTAACAAACTATAATCTCAATTGTTGGAGCAATTGCAATTTATCATAACATAGGAAAGAGTCAATATATAAGAGCTTTTCAGCAAGTCCACATACTCAACTATCATATAGTCTTTCACAATTGCTGACACTCACGTAGTACCTATGGGTATGGAGTTTTAATTGGACACAGAGAAAGATAGGGGCTTATAGTTTTGCCTCCCAATGTTTTACCTCAAGGGTAATGTCAACAATAATAGTTCATGAAAACACACATCCAATTAGCCATATATACCAGGATCTTTCCAACATACTGTGCTTGCCAAAGGATAAAATGTAAAAAGGAAGGGTGAAGATCACCAACACTCTTATGCAAGGTAGGAGATAAAAGTAAAAGATAGGCCCTTCGCAAAGGGAAGCAGAGGTTGTCATGTGCTTTTATGGTTGGATGCACAAAATCTTAATGCGAAGGAACGTCGCTTTCTTTTGCCACTTGTGATATAGACCTTTATTATGCAGTCTATCGCTTTTATTTCTTCCATATCACACGATCGTATAAAGCTTATTTTCTCCCACACTAATAAGTCATACATATTTAGAGAGCAATTTTTATTGCTTGCACCGATGACAACTTACTTGGAGGATCTTACTCAATCCATAGGTAGGTATGGTGGACTCTCATGGCAAAACTGGTTTAAGGGTATTTGGAAGCACAAGTAGTATCTCTACATGGTGCGATGAATTTGGCTAGCATGAGGGGGAAAGGCAAGCTCAACCATGTTGAATGATCCATGACAATATAATTTATCTCAGATGTAAGAAAACATAACCCATTACATTGTCTTCCTTGTCCAACATCAACTCTTTAGCATGTTATATTTTAATGAGTGCTCACAATCATAAAAGATGTCCAAGATAGTATATTTATATGTGAAGACCTCTCTTTCTTTATTACTTCCTATTCAAGGTTGTCAGAATCGCGATTCTGTTATATGATTCTACAACTTTATGATCCAAACTAACCCCTCTGATTCTACGATTTTAGTTCATAGAATCTATGTTTTTACGATCCTGATAGTGAAGATTCTACGATTTGCGATCCTACCATCAGAGCTCCGATCCGATTCAAAATCACGATTCTGACAACCTTGTTCCTATTAGTTGCGACGATGACCAAAACTATGTTTGTCAACTCTCAACAACTTTTATTCATCATACTTTTTCTATGTGAGCTCATTACTCTCCATAAGATCCATATGATCTCTTTGTTTCTTTTTACTTCTTTCTCTTTTCTTTTATTCACTTAGGACCATGGCAAAATAATCAAGCCCTTGACTCAACACTATTCTTTATTATATATAGCTCACGGACTCGATTACATAGAAGGATCATAAAGCAAAACTCACAACTAGATAATACTAAAAGCTTTTATTCTACTAGATCAAAATATTATCAAAAGGATCAAACTAAGAAAAACGGTAAAGATAAAAGTGATGGTGATACGATACCGGGGCACTCCCCCAAGCTTGGCAGTTGCCAAGGGGAGTGCCCATACCCATGTGACTATATCTCTTTTGTCGGTGAAGGAGTTGTTGGTCATGATGGATAGTCGCACATCGAGCGTAAGAGGTCTTCCAACTTGCGGATAATGCCCTTGAGTGCAATGATATGATCCTTCAACAAAATATTTTCACAGGTGAGATATTTGTTTTGTATACGAGCTAACTCAACATCTTGAAAGCTTCAATCTCAGTTGGGATAAGAAGATTGTGATCAAGTTGAAGGATGTCTTCTGTTGCTGGAACTTGGTCCCTCGTGGCCTTCTTGATCCCTTCATCCTTGTTGATCTCCATGGGTTCTTCTCTCTTCAGCTCTATCTTCATTAGCCAAGCATCGTTGCCCTCATTGTTGGAGGAGGGGGCGACATGATGCCTGGCCTTGACGACCCTGACAGGAAACAACTCGAAACAAGAACATAGGATACTTGCGTGATACAGGAGTCAAAACCTTCAGGAGATTATATAATGAATTTTTATCGACCAAATTACGTGTCGTGTAAGAAAACGGAGTCCGAAAAGCGCACGAGGTGCCCACGAGGTAGGGGGAACGCCCAGTAGGGTAGGGTGTGCCCTCCACCCTCGTGGAGGCCTCGTGTCCTTCCCGGACTGCTTCTTATTTTTCTATTTTTCTAAATATTCCAAAACGGAGAAATATTGCCTTAAAAACTGTTTTGGAGTCGGTTTACTTACCATACCACATACCTATTCCTTTTCGGAGTCTGAAATGTTCCGGAAAGTGTCTCTTATGTATTCCTCCGGGGTTACGGTTTCAATAACATTGGTTTCAACATTTATGGGATTACCTAAGATATAATGTTTGATTCTTTGACCATTCACCACCTTCGGATTTGTGCCTTCGAAGTTGTTTATTTTTATGGCACCGGAATGGTAGACCTCCTCGATAACGTAAGGACCTTCCCATTTAGAGAGAACTTTTCCTGCAAAAAATCTTAAACGAGAGTTGTATAGCAATAATAATCACCTACATTAAACTCACGCTTTTGTATCCTTTTAACATGCCATCTTTTAACCTTTTCTTTAAAAAACTTGGCATTTTCATAGGCTTGTGTTCTCCATTCATCGAGTGAGCTAATATCAAATAACCTCTTCTCACCGGCAAGTTTAAAATCATAATTGAGCTCTTTAATTGTAACATCCCAAATTTTCAATTTGGAATGTTATACATAGATCATTCTTGCATATCATGTTTTATTGCATTTCGTCTCACGATCCTCGGAAATCCTAAGAAACTCAAGGACCCTCGGAGAGAGTTGGGGATTTCCCTGATTTCATATTTGATTTTTATCAAATATTGAAACAAGGATTTTTGGTTTTAATTATTTTCTCTCCGAAAATATTTCATATTAATAAATGAGAGGATATAATATGACTTCTCCAAAATAAATGAAATATTGGTGGAAAAATATTAAAAATCAATTTTTGCTTTTATTTGGATTTTGTTTGCAATTTTGGTTGCAGTAGAAAAATTGCATGTTTTCAAAAGTGCATTTTAGGGCCAAGAAAATGTTCATCTCGTTCTAAATATTTTATTTAGACGGAGAAAATTTGTTTTGGCATTTTTAGAATTTTATTTTATTTTGTAGGATTTTTCTGAGTTTCGGTGGAATTATTAAAAAAAACGTGCCAAGGCCTAGCTGGGCCGAAGCCCAGCGCCGGCCCACCGTCCCGCGCCGCCGTCTCCTAGCGGGACTCCGCGCCGCCGCCGTCGTCGACATGGAGTCCGGCTCGGACTCCGTTGCTGCGCCGTGCCCACTCCCCCAAGGCACCTCCGCCCCCCTATAAAGCCCGCTGCCCCGCCGCCCTTGGAGCCCCACCCCGCCTCGAGCCGCCACCCCGCTGCCCGTCGCCGCTGCCGAGCCGCCGCGCCGCCTCGCCGCCTCTGCCCGCTGCCGCGCCGCCTGTTGCCCGCGCCGCCACCCCGCATAGCGCCGCCCCTCGCCGGAGCCGCCGCCATGCCGAACCTCACCGGAGGTTAGCGCCGTTTGTTTTTTTAGAAAACTGGATCGGTTTTCATTAGAAAACCCTAGTATTTTTAGCGGACGTTCGTTTTAACGAATAGTTTTCGCTCGTTAGTTACAGTTAACGAACGCTCGCTCGTTAGGCTGTTCGTCAGTTTTCTTTTATCGGATTAATCTGCGATTATTTTTTATCGTGATTTCTGATCCGATTTTCGTTCTAGTTTATCTTTTCGCTCCATTCCTTTGAACCAAATTCATGAATAGTAGTACCATAGGAAACTTTCCAATTCCTATGTTCTTTCTTCACTTTTCCTTTCAAGCACTGGCGATTCTAGTAGGCAGTCTTGAGGAAGGAAAAGCCTCCACTCAAAAATGTTTTTGTGCTACTTCTATTACTTTGGACCCAGGCCACTGCCCAACTAGCTCAACTCCCAGGCCCATCGACAAATGCACAGCTCAAACACGCATAGATTAATAATGATGGCGTTCAAGAGAGTTCATCATGGATAGCTAAGTTGCCTGCTACCTCAGTGCTTGTCATATCGTAGGAGAAACTAATTGTATTTCACGTTACTGCGTGTGGTCAGTGGACAATATATATAACATGTAGAGTAAAAAGAGATGCAACAAGTGTACAACCTCTTTGGCGAAGCCATGTCGATCTCAGCGTGATTGGGTTGGTTAGTGAGGATGATCCGGCTGACTTGGCTGTCGGAGGAGGGGAAGAAGATCTTAGGCATCTTGAGACGGAGCCTGGTGTACTGCTCCGCTGTGATGGAGGGTTTCGTCGTTGGAGCAGCCCTGGTGAGTTGTACGACGCCGAGACTGAAGCAGGACAGGAGAGACAACGTTAACCTGAGTGGAATTCTAATAGCATCTCCAATAGATGACGTAAAATACATAACCACAAAGTGCTAGATGTAAAATACATCAGCCACTCATCTCTGAACTTAACTGTCGAAACTGAATTTAACTGTCGAAAATGAACTTAACTGTCGCAACTGAATTTTGCTATCGAAATTGAATTTTACTGTCGAAACTGAATTTTACTGTCGAAACTGAACGCACTAGCTAGTAGCAGAAAAGAAGTAGTAGTAGCAGCTGCGCGTGCGAGAGCCGGGGCAGCTGGTCGTGTAGCAACATCATGTGAGGCTACCTTGAGCCGCGAGCCACCACCGGCCGAACAGCCGCCCCCGAAGCCCGTGGCCGGCGATGCGCCGCCCAGCCCACCCCGAAACCACTCCCCACCACCGGTCCGCCGCCGCCCCGGCCATCCCTCTAGCCCCCCCCCCCCCCCCGTGCCGAGCTTTTTCTTCGGTGATCCCGAAGCCACCGCCCCACCACCGCTGGAGACCACCGCCCCCACCCTGAACCCTAAGATCGATACTGGGGTACCTCTCCGGCGAGCCCCCCTCTCTACTGCGGCTGGTTCTTCCTTAAGTACGGCGAGCCCCCCCCCTGAAAATTGACTGACCTGAAAGTTGATTCAGTCGACTGAAGTGTACCTAAATCGGAGCAGCATCGCAAGCAAAAGCGAGAGCAGCAGCGTGAGCAAGAGCAAGAGCAACAACAAGAGCAGACCAAGCAGGGGACCGAGAGCAAGAGCAGAGCAGCAGCGCAAGCGAGAGATAAAGCATTAGCAGCTCCTACTGATGTGGATGTCGCCGCCGAGGGAGCGACGCCATGGAGGAAGTGGCTGGCGACGTCGCCGTGGATGGAGTCACGCCGTGTCAGCTCAGGACCGAGCGCCGGCAGCACCGTGAGATCGAATGAAGAAGAAAATGCAGTGATTAGTGTACAACCTCTTTGGTGGCGCCGATTAGGCCTCAGCTTCATCCGAGGAAACGGTGATGATGATGCTCTTCCGGTGGTGCAGGTGAAGACGGCGTTGTGGGAATGGAGGTGGCGCGAAAGACGAGAGGAACACCGGGGCAGCTGCATGGAGGTGGAGGACGGGGTGGCTAAACCGGCGGGACGACGAGATCGACGATGGATCCTCATCTGGTACGGTGGAGGAGGGACGTCGAGGTGTTCCCGTGGACGACGTCGTCGGGGAAGAGGCTTTGGCTGGGTGCCGGACGAAGGAGGGTGTAGGGCTTCGCGAGTTTTCGCGGCCTCGGTGTACGAATGGGTGGGCGGATGGGATGGGAGTGGGGAACCATGGCTTAGGGACGTGCTTGTCCGAAATGTGGGGTAAGTTACGAAATTACACCGACCGATTTGAGCTAGGCGTTTCTTTCGGTTCAGGGGTATCACGGGCATTTCGCGTGTCGGGATTTCACACGAGGTGGGAGTTTTCGCGCGCGTTGTAATTTTGGAATAGCAAGGCGCGGCTTGAGATGGAGGGAGTTCTCAGAGCACAATGAGACAAAGATATATCTTAAATATTTCGGCGTAACAAGGCGCGGGTTGAAGAGGCGGGAGTTTCGCAGCATGATAGACAGAGACGCTAGCTTGAAATTTCGGCATAACAAGGCGCGGCTTGAAATTTTGGGAGAACAAGCTTAACGTGTACCCAAAAAAAGACAATTTGCACCTCATGACTAGAAACAACTATGTCCCATTTTACTATATTACTAGAAATGCATTCAAATACAACAAAAAAATCAGGACAACAAACATAACGTGTACAGTACCAAAACAATTTGCACCTCCCTCAACAATAAAAAAAGAATGTGTGTTGTCTAGCATATGGACTAAATTTTAGTACATTTTCCCTTTTGAATGGGATTGTACTCGGGTTAGTTAGACAACCATCGAAATATTATCTTCACAACACATCACATGAATATAGGAGAAGTAAATTCCTATATAAATACGAACTACATGTACATACAATCTCAAATTCAAATATATGTATAGATTTTATGTTGAATTCAAATCATAGTACATGTATGCTCTAGCTAGATGTTCGGAATCTAAACCATGTATGATATACTACGTACAATGTGTTTAACAAGCACAACACACATGCAAACACCATTTAAACTAGTAAGGTACACGTGCATTGCACGCATGAGATTTGGCAACCAAATTATGAATAAATACCACATTATAGCATGTAAGCTTTGAGTCATATATGCATGATGTAGATGTTCGTTTAATTCTTATAGTTCATTTCATTCAAAATCATCTAGTTTTTATAAGAAAGCTAATGTATTTTAAGATTCATGGAATTGTGCGTTGTAAGGCATAAAGTAAAAAAAATAATGGCAAATCATGTAGAAAAACATTTGGGCAATTCTGATATGGAAGATTCTAGAACAAAGAAGAAGTGCTTGTGTTTTGAGGTTTGTGCATTATGCTTTGGTTCAACCATGGAGTCTTCTAGATTGTACATGTGGCAAAATCTGGTGGAATCTAGATGATATCCAACGACCAGTTGTGCTCAAATTTGCCATCTCTGCACCATCGGATTGTCCTCATCCAATGACCATCTTTCAAAGTTAAAGTTATCCGCACACTATTTAAAATATATAATATATAATATATATAGGGGTATAGATATAGATATGTGATGCGAAAGCCACCCATGATCTCCAATTAGAATAGTGTGTCCATGCACGGATGCAATGTGGCCAAACAATGTCTGTTGACGATATCACAAATACAAATCAATCTGATCTTGTTGAATGTGTATACAGTACAACATGCTCGTTTCCAAACCACACCACACATATCTCAGTTATATTCATGCATGCATGGGTTTAAAACATCATGATCTCTTATTCAAATATGTGAATTCTACTTTACATTGATTATGACGTCACCTAGTCTTTTACACCCACACAACCATCTCCTATTTATAATTGTACCATTAACTTTCTCTTGTGCATGCATGCACACACAGTACCAGTCGACATTATCCAGCGCACACATGCAATCTTTTTCTTCAGGTCGGTCTCCCATGCATGCACACACACACACACACACACCTCCCCCTCCCCATCATATCAGGCATTCTTTATCTCTCACGTGCATGCACAATGATCGATGTTCCTCTATGTGTGTGTATATATAGCTAGGTCTTTCACAGTTTTCCAAACAAACCGATCAATCTATATATCTAGTGAGGTCTCACCCTCTTTCCCACGTCCACATCGAGAAATCTATACCTCTCTATATAGGATTACATAGCTAATACACCCCCATTAATTATATATCCAACGTCCCCCTCTCATCATCCATGCCTCCGCTTCATCTCTCAGACGCGCGCACAGTGGCGAGATAGGGGCAGCAAGGGCCCTGCCCCTCCCCCCAAACATCACTATATATCGAGGCTAATATGAATGTCATCATTAGAAAATTGCTGGTAAAATGGTTTAAGTTGATGAACTGACCCTCATCGTAAAGGATTAGCAATACTTGGCCCCCTATCTCATTTATTTTTCATGGCTCCTCCACTACACGCAAGAGCGCACGTTCTCGCCCCCTCTCTTCAAATATCGATCTCGCACTTGTGCACTCCTTCATAGTCTCCCTCCACTTGGCCCCTCGCATCATCTTCTAGCCCCCACCGGATTTTGCCACATGTACAATCTAGCAGACTCCATGGTTGAACTTAAGCATAATGCACAAACCTCAAAACACAAGTGCTTCTCCTTTGTTCTAGAATCTTCTGTATCATAACTGCCCAAACTTTTTTTCGACTTGAATTGCCATTATTTGTTTCTACTTTATGCTTTACAACACACAATTCCATGAATCATAAAATAGATTAAGGGCTTCTTTGATTCAAGGGATTCTCAAAGGAATTTTGGAGGATTCTAATCCTTAGGAATTTTTCCTATCTTGGTTGTTTTATTCGTAGGTTTCTAAACCATAGAAATTTTTCCATAGGATTTATTTGCACTAGATTTCATAGGAAACATCCCATCCACTCAAACCACTTTGAAAGAATCCTGTTCTTTTTTCAATGCACAATCAAACACTCGTACAATCCTGTAGGATTCAAGACGACATTCCACTCTAATCCCATGTTTTTCCTATTCCTGCATTTTGGAAATCCTACGAATCAAAGAGGCCCTATCTTTTTTTATAAAAACTAATTTATTTTGAATGAGATGAACTATAAAAATTAGACGAAGGTCTACATCAGGCATATATGACTCAGAGTTTACATGCTATCGTGTGGTATTTATTCATAATTTGGTTGCCAAATCTGATGCGTGCAATGAACGTGTACCTTACTAGTACTTCGAGTATGTCCAAACATGTAAATTAGAATTCCAATGGCACGCTACACATTGTCTCTCTTATAGTTCTTGAAGCTACGTGGCACATGTGGAGGCGTTGTCGCGACCTCCTTGTGTGGATTGATCACAGTGACGTGCTGCTGCTTCCACAAGAATGTACTCGTCCTCTCTAAGCCACACTGGCGGTACATGCAAAAAGTGAAGATGTGCCCGCCTGCCACGCACACACTCATTCCCTCGAACGCACATGTGGGTACATGGGGCGACACATTTTTGTACGAAGATGCCCCCCATGTGATAATTTGACGCGTGTAAAGTCCTTCATTTCATTGATGGTCAATTAATACAGCGCATGCAAATTTAGTGGACGTGAGGACGGAAGAAAGACATTACTACTCCACTGCACGCATGCGAGTAGTTAAATCATGGGGAGCCAGTACTTCCATTGGTCTCCTTCGTATTTTGTGCCAATTTTTGACCATATTTGTAAGTAACATAATATTTATGCATGTCATAAAAAGTGGCACAAAAAAGGGGGCCAATAAACCAGGACGCGGGCAGCATGATCAATTTTTGCCAGGGCAACTATTGGTGGCCTTTGTATTTAAATATGGACGGAGTGGAGTAGTACTATCTTTATCTTAGCCTCGTAGGGCTCTCCCAGCGCCTAGGCTCGCCTCCCTGCCTCGCCCACCGGATCATGCCATGGATAATCCCTTAGATCCCAAGATCCTGCGGGCAGCCCTCTCACTACGGCCCGCAGCACTGCCGCCTTTGAGCGAAACCCACATGTGTTTTAGAGGGGATCCATTGCTCTGGAATCACAGATCGGTGGCGCCAGAGGACATGACAGGGCTGCATTTCAGGTGGTGGGCAGCAAGGTAAAATCGGATCGAGGAAGCGTCGCATCTATTGGAGAGTAGTTCCAAGGAGTTGCGCCTGGCGCAGCACAAGGTGGAGGCGCAAGTCGATCTCAAGGGAGAGATGCTGAGGGATGTCTGCATCTGGCAGCATCGCGTTGATTTCGAGCTAGGGCTAATGGTAGATATCATATTCACGGAGTCGACTACGGAGGAAAGAACGTGCATGCCTGCGCAATGGCATGAGCAGCCAGTGCAACTATTCAAATGGGCGGTAGGAGAAGCTAAATCCCAGGACCAGTTGTGGCGGCGCTGCTGGGCATGCATCGTAGGCGAGGTGAGCTGCCCTCCTTCCCCGCCAGCGATGCAGTGACCTAGTCGGTTGCTACTGCAGTGAACTTGCAACGATATGTGTGTTTGCAACCTTGACAATCACTCCAGCTATATGTATTGTTTTCCTGTAAAAAATACTTGGTCGTTTGGAAAAAGATGGTAATTGATTTATCACTAGTTTTAGAATGCTTGGTCGTGACAATCAACCGAAGCCACAACCAGAAGTCTCCATCATGTAAGTACTTTACGGTCGGTCGGACCCGCGTCTCACCGAAGGGACACGCATCGGCTTTGTCTGACATGTACGACCAGTTACATCACTGACTTGTGCGACTGCATTTGAGCAGTGTAGTACTCCCTCTATCTCAGTTTACAAGTCTTGCCTGTGTACCTGGGTCGTTAATTTGATCAACTTAATAAGAGGCATACATTACGAAAAATATATCATTACAAACTTCAAATATTCTATTTTTTTAATGATAGGGTATATTTTTTATGTTAAACAATTTATGTTCTACTAAACTCATCAGGAGTACTTGAAATTTATGTTCCACTAAACTCATCGGGAGCCGTTTTGGGCCTCAAAACTAAAACCATCAATTAATCTTTACCTTATTCCGATCACATTCCAAAGTACTAGTGCTACAATTAAGTGCAAGCCTGCTCACACCTACCAGTATGTACCAAACCTGAACGTGTTCCCCCTATGCAGGTTTTAGTACTAGTGCTAGTACTTAGGTTATAACAAGGGGAACTACCTAACCGAAAATTACTCTACCTTCCTCCTCATAACGCCTCCTTCTTCGTCCGTCCTTGCCATGGCAGGTGTGCAGAGCTCTAGGTTGAGAACTATCCGAACTACTCGTAACAAGGGAGCGGCAACCAAGGCTATGGAAAACAAAGAGGGCTCGCCGCCACGCAGAGACCTTGAAAGATCTCTCACGGGCAGGCGATGGCTCCCAGGAGAGCCCTAGCCACGGAGGCGAACAAGCCGAGCTGGCGGCGCTGGAGTCATTATCCCTCGACGGCATGCCCGATCAGCTCAGTAAGCACCTCAATAAGTAGAAGGAGTTCATCCACAGCTTAGTGGAGCTGCTGAAGGAGAGCCTCGACGACATGCCCACTGAGCTCAATGAGCAGGGGGACTTGACCGCTGGCTCGGTGATGCTACTGAAGAAGAGAATTGCCTCGGAGAAGAAGGCGACCGGCGAAATCCTACAACTTCAGGAGGACAAGGCGGCGCTCTGCCACGAGCTCGACCTGCTGAAGGAGGAGAACGCCGGCTGGAAGAAGCTGCATGAGAATGGTAGTTCCTCGATGAAGATGCTGCATGCCCTCATCATGGAACATAAAGGCGGAGTTGGCGAAGCTCCGCATCGAGCACCCGATTGCGGTCAAGGTACGTAACGCGGCCGTGGAACAGATGATGAAGGCTCGTGCCGAGAAATCCTGCGTCATGCACACAATGAAGAAGCTGGCGGAGGAGACGCGCAAGGAGATGGAGGTCGTGGAGGCGATGAAGAAGCAGTTACGACTCCGCGGCCAGCAACCCTTCATGTAGTGAGAGCAGCGCCCCAGACTTGTGTGTGCGTCTTCCTACTTTTTTGGGGGTGATAATATTCCTTCTTCTTTTGCTCCTGTGTTTCTTCTTTTCCTTTAGGTGTTTCGCCGCACGTGTCACCTTCTCTGCAAGGCATGAATAGGAAAATGTTAAAAATGAGATGACTAGCAAATTAGATCATTCTTTATCGCCAATAGAACAATGCCTCTTGCTAATAATATATAATAAGAGTAGAGAGTAGAGGATATGGCACTGGGCTGCCGTGTTTCGTGCTCCTCCGTCATACTCCAGTGGAAAACTTGAGTATACCGCACGGTTCTTTGCTCCTCCTTAGGTCGTTGGCACATTTATACGAGCAGTCAAATCACAAGGCCCGCCTTCCAGCAGTAATGAGCCATCAAATCACAAAGGCCCTCGCCTCTCTTGAAACCGACCTAGCTAGATTGCCCCGCCCTCTAGCCTTTTAAAAAATGTATACTTTTGTACAGTAGTAGGATCGATGGATTTTGCCATGGAGCAAAACTAACAAGATGAAATTAAAGAAAAAAGGTGGTACATATAGAGAGCGCTCATCGCCAAATTATGCATATAGTACTATTAAAAAAGCTAGTGCGTGCTTAAATGGGGTGCTAAATTCTATTAAAGAAATTAGCATACCTATTTAATTCTTGGGTTCTTATTATTTATGCCACTAGTTTGTGTATCACTACTTAGTTTTGCCATTAGAAGTTACAACTACTCAAAAATGCCATCGAGCCGTGAGATGCCTGCTCAAAATGCAATTAGATATCTAAAAAATGTCATCGTTAACTTAGATGTTTGCTCAAAATGCCATTAGACACTGTGATTTTCACATCAAAACCGTTGACCATATTACATGACAAAAATAAGCCGATTCTCACAATGATAAGTGTGGCCCCGCTTGTCAGGAGTAACCAAGCGAACAATTTTATAGGAAAATAAGAACGTTGTTGGGATCAAGTAGGCCCCACACTTTATTTTACTGTATTGAGATAGAGGGTGAGCTTGCATGTTGGTCCATCGGTCTTTATGTCATTATAACATGGCAAAAGAGATTTGAGACACAATATTGGTGTCCAGCACAACACACCCCTCAAATAAAACTAAGCACCCTGAAATTCTTTGACAAAACTAAGCCCCCTGAAATTATTTGACAACTAAACTGCTGGCTATATGATGTTGGCCATATATATTGTACGTATATAATGTGAAGAAATGAGCGGTAGTCATAGTACTATACCAACTAAAAGATGAACTGTAAGAAATAGTAGTATGTACGTACTGAGGAGTTAAAGTAACAAGAAGAAACATAACATAGTTCTGCTGGGGGCTCAGCACAACACACCCCTCAAATAGAACTAAGTACACCTGAAATTAAACTAAGCATCTAATCCGGTAGACACTACATTAGAACCACCATGAGCAACGACACTGCCACCTTACTCGGACACCTCATCCACATGCTCGACTTCATCCTTGTCCCTCTTCCTCTTGGGCGATACTTCTTTGCTTGAACCGCACACTTGGCTCTTGCTCTTCATCCAACCCTTGTAGATGTTGAAACAAAGGTAGCCATCCATTGCAGCGTAGTGGATGTGGTCTATATCTAGTACATTCCACTCCCATGCATGATGAAAGTTGAACGGAGGTTTCTTCAGTGTACCGTACGAAGGATGAACCATGGATCCTGCCAGGGTCAGCATTGAAGGCTGATCAGGGGAGGGCACCAGCCGTTTCTTCTAGAGGTCAATGGGGTTTCCTACAACGAGGCCTATCCGACCCAGGATTTCCTTGTCGTTCCTAAAGTCTACAGTAACAAATTTGACTAGGCCTCTCTTGAGGAACTTCTTAAATTCCTTGCAGTCAACGTCGGCATGGCATATGTGGTAGACCAAGCATAAGTCATGCACGCAAACCTGGATCACGGCAGGCTTCTTCTTCTCTGCCTCCGGTTGATTCTTCTCGCTTCCCAGTACTGTGGTGTACTCAACATCTAGCCCAGCGACCCACTCATCATTTGAGTTTTCGAACATGCGTCTGAAGCGAGCAAGGCATCCTTTCACCGTTGCGGAAGAACGGGTGTAGATGACGTCGAACTCATCACCGGTGATGGTTCTAACCTTGTACTACTACCGATCATGGAGATTTGGGACACCATGGATTTGGGAGGAGGGTTAGGAATAGTGGAACTGCCGTAATGTGAAAGGACGGGACGACTAGGAGTGAACTGCCATAATGTTAAAGGACGTCCGGTGACGAGTACGAGCAAGAACTGCTAGTTGTTTTTGTAAATATGCTGAGTGGGGCATGCGAACAGCAGGGTAGTGGCTTGCCTAGTGGATAAATGGATTCATGCACAGTACTATGGGGGCCCAATTAGATGTCATGTCTACTTGACGCCCAATTAAATGGCTTTCGATGTCATGTCAAGCGTTGGGAAAATTACAGGTGATACGAAGCTTTTGAGAGCCCTTGGATCTGAGATCGAACGGTTGCATGGCATGATTCTAGACCTATGGGTGAATATCCTATCCTGGAGGGTTATTCTGCAAATTTTTAGCAACTTAGCATGTGACCGTTCGATCTCAGATCCAAGGGCTACCAACAGCCCGTATCATGGTCGCGCCTACCACGACCGTCGCCTCGCTCGCGTGGTCGCGCCCTTGGAGATTTAACACGGTGTGTTAGGATATCTGATGTTGGCATGTCATACATAGTCATCACTTAGTCACTCATACTACAACAAGGTAGCTATAAGGTTGGCTATAAGAGTATGTTTTTTGTTTACTTCTCTTTATCTCTTTCTTCGTAGTATTTATTACATTTGCCAAGGAGTGACCTCTTCCAATGAAATGGTGCTTAGATGAGGTGCTATGGGCATTAAATGGCTTAGCAACTCAAGTCCCCAATGCGTAGGTGCTTAGTTTTTTGTTGCTAAGTTTGCTTCATCTAGGTACACGCGCTTAGCACCATTTCTTCTTGGGGTCACCAAACTAGTCTCTCTCTTCTTAATTAACTTGCCACATCAGACTTTATGCCTATGTGGCAGGCTTAGCACCTGTAGGATCAAGTACAATAGTGGGCTATAAGCTCGCTTTACATGGCATTTTTGCATATGTGGGGGAAAGAGGCAAGGAAAAAGTGGAGGAGTGGGCTCTCAAGCAAGAGCAGCCTCTACATGGTGGAGCATCGAGAGAGGCACCTGTATGGAGGTGGTCAGGAATCGGGAGACTCACACCGGTCATAGCACCGCAGTTAAAATGATAATGGCAAGTCAAATCACCGGGCCCCACCTGTCCAGCAGTAACTCGCTGTCAAATCACACAGCCCTACGTTTGCAGCAGCCTACTCCCTCATCTTCTCGTGTCTCTGTCGAACCGACTAGGCGGAACTGCCCTGCCTACCGCGCGGGAAAAGCCCCACCCTCGACTTTTAAATAGTATAGTATACTAATTTTGTATCCATGGATTGCGCCTTGGAGCAAAGCCTCAAGAAAACTGCCCCGTCACGTTCGCGTCGCACCCAGATGGCCGGTCAGTCTGGCACGCCACTCTCCGGATGGAACGCGTGTCACATTGCATTTGCACACACATGTGGGACCGCATTGAGAACCGACCATAGGCACACTCCCCTGCCCCGCAAGTCGGGTGAGTTAATAGAAGAGAGAGACGAGCGATAGTACTAGAGAAGTGTTGTACAGACGTTGGTGCCTGAACGATCCCTGCATGACACGGAAGATCAGTTCGTCCGTGCATGTGACCACACTCCAGCAGACACGCCTGGATTGGCTATCGTCTACATATCGTGCAGGCTGTGTTGTACAAGGCTGTAGTTCTAGTGAGAAATCTAAAAAAAGGTTTCTTGTCATCTCGCAAAATTAGGTGTCACGTGCTTCAGATCACTGCGAGGGTTAAACAGCGACAACTGAGTTCCTCCAAGGCGCTAGTCATGGGGGCCACATGCACGAAGACTACTAGGCTGCCATCTATGTCAAGCCGGCTATGTTAATTAGGGCATCTATCGATGGACCCCTTTTCCACGAGCTTATCTTTAATTTGAGCTTTGATCCTCGTCTAGTTTGTCCGTCGAGATTCATGTTGTCTCCTTTCGGCAGTGAGGTTATAGTTTCTTGTCATGTTATAATCCGGTGCTTCAGATTGAAATGAGGACAACTGCGCCTTCAGGGCACGTGCATGCAGGCAGTCATTGACGAGGTCAAGCCGACTCCGGTAGAAAAAAGAAAACTAGTAGTACTCCACTATATAGGCAAGAGCCTCCGTGCTTGCTTGCCTCTTCACACTATCTCGTCCTCTCCAGATCTAAACACGACAACGGTGGCCACACTTTCTCTCTCTCTCTCTCTCTATGCTCACCGCCGGTGATAGATCCACCTGTATCCTCTCCGTCGGGGAAGGTGAGAAGGTGCAACGTTCACGCGGTCGTCCTCGATGATGGCTCTTAGCCACTGCTGGCGCGTCCCGATCAGCATGCCTTGTTGTTCTCTCCCAAGCACTGCTGGCTAGGGAGGGCCTCCGACCCCTTCTTCCTCGCTACCGTAGTGTGGGCAGATCCGACCTCCCGCCATTCACCTAGCGACATCCCGACGACCCTCAGGTATAACTTCCTTCGAAAATAGCCTTGCTCTACTTCCCGAGCTCCTGATGTCGCTGCATTTGTATCTTTTACTATTTCCCAGGCCCCCTCGTAGATAGGATCGATCAGCTGTTCGAAGGCCACCTAAATATTTACTGTTAAGAGGTAAAACTAGTTCATGCACTCGAATCTAGTACTACTTGGTTCAAACAAGGAAGAAAGGGGGTGGGGTGGGGGTGGGGAAGATTTGTTACTTGAATCTAGGACTTGGCCGAAATAGGAAATAATGGGGGCGAAAAGTAGTAGAGACTGGCTATCCAACTGGTCTCTAGGTCTAATAGGGAAATAAAGGGAAACGGAGTACAAAATCAATATAAACCCGATCTATTGGTTGAAAAGGAAAGAAAGTGGGGACTGGGGGACTGTCACATCCCTAGTTCTGGTATGACCTAGGCTAGCCCTTCATGTTTGCATCATGTTTAAATTCAATATAAATTTGAAATGGGGATTTGTGAAACCCTCAGAAGTCATTTCTGGAAATAATCTAGATAAAAATTTCTCCAAAAAGGTCCAAGAAAATGTTCATGTTACTCTCTGAAAACATTGGTCAGAGGTAAAAATCAAACCAATATTTTTAGGAGCTCATAAATATTTATTTTGGGCATTTGGAATTAATCCAGTATTTATTTGCATTGGATAAATATTTTTATATATATAAGATATTGTCCAAAAATTATGCCAGTTGTTGAGGAGCTCTGCAATAATACCATTAGCCCCTGCAAAAATTGGCATAAGGAAATAAAATGGTTTAGTATTTTATTTAAACCAAACAAATGTCAGAAAATTAGAAAAGAAAACAAAAAAGGAAAGCCTACCTGTGCTTACCTGCGGCCTGGCACTGTGCAGCCGGCCTGGCCCAGCGGCCCAGCAGGCCGGCCCAGCCGACTGGCACTGCTAGTCGTCCCCTTCCTCGCGCCAGGAGGACAGGGGCACGCGCTCGCCGCGCGCGAGCACGCGCCGGCCACCTCCTGCTTCCCCGCTCGCAGCAGGAGGCCCCCGACGACGCCACGCACTCCCCTCGGCCTCTCTCACTCCCCCTCGCTCCCCCTCCTCCCCTGGATCCCTCTCTCACCCCCCGTACGGCTCCGTCGCCACGGCTCGCCGTTGCCGCGCCCACCGTCACGGCCTCGCCCTCGTTCCGTGCCCAGACGCTCCGCGCCGTCCTGCTCGACCTCTCCGACGACTCAGGCAAGCCGGGACGCCCTGCAGAGCTGCCCTCGACGTCGTCTTCCTCCTCGGGCTCCGCCGTCTGCTGCCGTCGATTCGCCGTCACCAGGTCTTCCCCGAGCCAGCTGTGCTG
The DNA here is from genome assembly GCF_056163025.1 of Triticum urartu. NCBI lineage: Eukaryota > Viridiplantae > Streptophyta > Magnoliopsida > Poales > Poaceae > Triticum > Triticum urartu. The sequence goes on from NC_141874.1 coordinate 468,885,756, forward strand.
CTCCGCGTGACCGCCGTGAGCATCTCCCCGTTTCCCCGCTCTTTCCCCCCCCCCTCGTTCCCGCGTCGTAGCTTCATTCCCCACCATGGCCGAAGCGCCCCACCACCGTCCATGTTGGTGTCGTTGCCCTGGCCACTGCAGCCGAGCGCGTCACCCTGCTCCTGGTGACGCCAGGAGGCCGTAGAGTCTCTCTGCTCGCTTCCCCATGCACCGCAGCCCTCGCCCGCACTTAGCCGTGCTCCGGCCGCCGCCGCGAGCCTCGCTCCGGCGAGCTCTGGCCAGCCCTCCTCCTCCTACCTACCCCACTGGATGCGCGAGAGCACGGGCTATGCCCCGGTGCTCCCAGCCGCCGCCCCCGTGCCCTGCAGCGTGGATGCCGCCGCGTCCAGAGGTCGTCGGCGACGACCTCGCCGGCCTGACGTGTGGGCCCGACCTTCTAGGTGATTAGCTTAAGGCTAATCACCATTTTTGCTAACCCCCTGACACTGACAGTGGGCCCCAGAGCCACTAATCTAAATTAGATTAGGAATAACTCCTCTGTTAACTAACTAAGTCACTGACGTGTGGACCCCACACGTCAGGTTTGACCTGGTCAGCTCCGTTGACCTGCTCACGCAGGCATGACACAATGCTGACGCAATATTTCATTTTCTGGTTTAAATTAATCAGGAAATTCCAGAATATATTCAAAACTTCAAAAATTCATAGAAATTCAACTGTAGCTCAGATTGAAATAGTTTATATATGAAAAATTATCATAAATTCAATCTATCCATCTGTACCACTTTCATGCATGTTCAACCAACTTATACCACTTTATAAGTGAAAACATGATAATGACATTTTAAATGCTAAATATGGAGTTTGCATATGAACCCTTGGTCCATATGGACTTCATTTAAATGGTTGCTAGATGCATTATTGCAATCATAGCATCATTACCATGTTCATGCATCATAATGTTGCATATGCTTGTGTTTTGATTTCCGACACCGTTCCTTCTCGATAGGTCATACTCTGGAGAGTGTTCGAGAGTACCTGTCTGAGGAGCAGTGCCCCCCTGTTGATCTACCAGTCAAGCAACCCCCCCTTCATTATGATACAATCCTACTCTCTCGCTCCTGCTCTCCTTTATTGCATTAGGACAACAACGATTCAACTGCTACTTTATGTTGGGGTAGTTGAACCCATTCCTCTGCATGACCTGTCATTGCCACAGTAAATAGTTAAAACCCACTAGCATGTGTAGGAGTTGCTTGAGCCATGTTGTGTTCTTGCCATGCCATGCCTGCTATTGCTTAGAGTATGTCAGGTCTGATTCATTGGGAATGAATTAGAGTACAGTGCTATGTTCTGATGTTGAGAGTTAAGCGTGTGAACACAATTTGGTAAAGGTAGCGGTGAGAGGCCATGTAGGAGTACATGGTGGGTTGTCTCACTGGAACCGTCCCTAAGAATTGAGTTCTGTGTATGTTGTCCAAGGACTAGCTACTAACACACGTTGGGTTCCGGTAACTCGACCCCTCTCGACTTATTAGCCAACTTGATCTCTGTCCAGGAGTTGCAAATAGTTTCTGGTGTTTATAGGTAGTGCTATTTTTCTACCGAGTGGCACCCGGCAGGGTGGACTTGGGACAGACTAGGCACATGTGGCCCGGTGTACCGAGTGGCACCCGGGTGGTGGGCTCGGGAACCCTGTACACATCGTTTGGGGCCGTGAGCGAAACCCCGGCCAGATCTCCTTGCGGATGGAACCCAAATAGGCGATAAACCTGGACTAGAGTCTTGCGTGGTTAGTCAGGTCGTGGCCGACACCCTCGCCAGGCTTCCGCTTGAAGGTTGCCGAGATACATGACGTGTACATGGTGATAAGTGGTGAGATCATGTGTGAAGAAGTACACCCCTGCAGGGTTATCATGATCTATTCGAATAGCCGTGTCCTCAGTTATGGACTTCTTGGATGCTTACGTGGTACATAGACAACTTAAAGTGGATACTCTAAAATGCTCAAGACAAGTGTGAGTGCTATGGATGGCCTTCTCGTAAGGAGACGAGGATGAATCCATAGTAGTGTATTGATGTGGTGATTAGTGGACTCGTGTGCGCTGCCTCATCTCAAAGAAGTTTCTCGTTGTCGTAGAACAGGATAGCCACTGAGTCAAAGCTGGCTTGCTGCAACTAAACCCCACATTACCTTCTTGATACAAATGCATGTATGGTAGGATCTGATGTAAGTCTTTCTGAGTACCTTTGTACTCACGTTTGCTTTATTTATGTTTTGCAGGTGAGACATCTGTCTCACTAGTAGTACCGCTTGGACTTCGACGAGTAACTTGTTACCTCAGCTACGATCTTCTACCCTTGGGAGGGTCTTGTAGATAGTCAGGCTTCTGAGCCCTTTTCCTTTTGTAGTTGTCTGTACTCAGACATGTAATGCTTCCATTGCTTGTATGCTCTGAATGATGGGTCATGTGACCCCTGTTTGTATTAATGCTATGTGGCTCTTCTGAGCCTTTATCTATATGAGTTTGCGTTATGTTGTGATGCCATGTTGTATAGCACATACTTGCATGTTATGCGTATGTGTGACGTGTATTGCTATGTGTGGGATCCGACAATCTAGTTGTTTATCCTTGGCAGCCTCTCTTATGGGGAAATGTAGTCTAGTGCTTCCTTGAGCCATAGTAGTCCGCTATAGACCGGTTCACCGGAGTCCTGCTAGCCCAGCACTACTGCTCAGGACACTTGACTGGCCGGCATGTGTTTCACTTCGTTCCTGTGTCTGTCCCTTCGGGGAAATGTCACGCGGTGACATCCGGAGTTCTGTTAGCCTAGTGCTACAGCCCGGATTCACACGCTGCTGACCGACATGCTCGATGTGAATCATGTATGCCTGTCCCCATAGGTTAGTGCCGCTTTGGGTTCACGACTAGCCTTGTCGGCCCGGGTTCTCTGTCATATGGATGCTAGCGACACTATCATATACGTGAGCCAAAAGGCGCAAACGGTCCCGGGCCATGGTAAGGCGACACCCGTGGGGATACTGTGCGTGAGGCCGCAAAGTGATATGAGGTGTTACATGCTAGATCAGTGTGACTTAGAATCGGGGTCCCGACAGGGACAAGTCAACAGAGTAAGTCCAGCACTAGATTTGCTAGCCTCACACAGTATAAGGTGGCTATACCGAACAAAAATGGGACCAACCCAGATATCCTGTTCTGATGTTTGTTACCCCGAGCTACTCTTATGTAATGCCACTAGTAAAATGTAGCAGTCGCACTGCTAAAATTAAGGACACGTTAAACCAATGTTGCTGGTAAAATGAAGCAATGGCACCATTAAAGTAATGTCATATTTAATGGCTGTCATAGTTAATCCTAATGCCCACACTAATATCTAGCAATGCTTGACGGTGTCCTGGACTAGGGGGTACTCACCACGTCATCTCCCGATCTGTTAGATTGTGCCGAGGACCCCCATGGCCGTATACTCATGGGCCAGTTCGCACAAATGCCGCATACATGGAAGATTCCACAAGACTTGGTGATCAAGACAAGGACTCCTCCCCACCGGCATATTCGGCTAGGACTCTTGTTATCCTAGGCCTTTGGTGCATTATATAAACCGAGGCCAGGCTAGTCGATAGAGAATATAGACAATCATACCATAGGCTAGCTTCTAGGGTTCAGCCTCTCCGATCTCGTGGTAGATCAACTCTTGTAATACTCATATCATCAAGAATAAATCAAGCAGGACGTAGGGTTTTACCTTCATCAAGAGGGCTCGAACCTGGGTAAAACATCGTGTCCCCTGCCTCCTGTTACCATCCGCCTTAGATGCACAGTTCGGGACCCCCTACTCAAGATCCGCCAGTTTTGACACCGACATTGGTGCTTTCATTGAGAGTTCCGCTGTGTGTTCGGCAAAAGGTTGATGGCTCGCGTGCAGATCAACTGCGACTTCGGCATCTTCGTCACCAGCTCGACTGGTCACCTTGGTTCGACCAAGGACTGCGCCCTACCTCCGATCGTCAGGTTCGGATGAGGGACTTTATAAACATCAACTCCGATCTCTATCAAAATCATGGAGGAATCATCCAGGGAGCCCAGGGGCTCAACGTCAAGATTGCCATCGGGCGACCGTGCTGTTTTTCTGGATAGCAAACTTGTGTCCGCCGCCACCGCCTCCTCGAGTGTCATTTTAACGATTGCTTTGGTGGAATTGTGCGGACTTGAGTCTACAACAACCCTGGAAAAATTTGTCGAGTTCCGATGGAGGAATCTCTGGCAATCCACGATATACCGGAGCCCTGTCAAATCTGGACGGGAATCTGGACGAGTTTAGGGAATGGTGTCCAGCTTCTAGCTCGGATGTCCTTTGGACGATCCAACCGTTGGTCGGCTGCAGAATTCCTATATCTATCACCTTTAAAAATTTCAGCTCGATCCGACCGTCCAAACTCCGGGAACCTTCCTATTAGTGCATCACTTTTTGGATCTGTTTTCTGCGCGAAAACGAATCCGACCCGAGTTCGTCTTTTTTATGAACGGGATTTCGGATATCCCTTTTGAAGGAAGTTTTGTATGGGGTACTGTGTTTTGTTACCGAACACATCCCACTAATTTTAAAATCTTTTGAACATGATCTTCAACATCATGCTGGTGTCAAACCAGTCCGGCAATATTACTCCACGGCTGCCGTCCTGCGCTAGACACGTCGTCACTTTGTTGAGCCGAGCTCAACTTCTTCGGATCATCATCTCGGCAAGCCGAATAGGAGTTCGACATCGCGAAGGATAAATCATCACCAACATCGCCACCCCATGGATTACCCGAAGCGGGCACACCGGCATCGCCGCACGGTCACTTCATCAAGCCGGCATTGACCACGCCACGACCTGCATCGCCAGGGCCGCACTATTGCTCCTTCAAGCCGGTGTCCATCACGCCGACCTACTTCGACTCATCGGCTGACATCGAGGCTTCGACATCTCGGCTGGACCGGGTGCTTCGCCATCTCTTCATCAACCTACTCCGGAGACTTCGGCGTCACTAGCCGACCAGCTCCGTCATTTTAGCTGGACCGAGGGCTTTACCTCGGCGAGCCAACCTTTGCCGGCATCGCCATGCCGTCGCTTTATCGCCCATCAGGCAATGGGTGTGCGGATCGAGTCCCAATTTTGGGAATCACCTTTCTTCGGATTGCTACAACAAATAAACCAGGCGCTATTAATCCTAGTATTTTTTGCTTGTTTGGGTTTATTTTTCCCAAGGAATTATTACTCTGGTTTGTCCATCATCTGTACACAGGTCTATCAAATGACGGCCGCATTAACGACGGTCGCGTGGTGGTTCGGTCAGTTTTCGTACATAGTCCGACGAACACCGCATCCGGAACTCGGACCAACCTGTGAATTCAGGCTTTGCCACCCCTTTACCGCATCACGCCGACGCCCTGCATCGACATTGACTTCGACGCCAGGCCATATTTCTTTTATTACTCACTTTGCATAAATTATTTATTATGCAACGATTTTAATTATTATTATTATTACTATTATCTCCAGTTTGCACTATTTTTTGTGCAAAGGAAAAGGATCCAGCCAGACTATATCCTTTGGTGTCACCTCGGCTGAACGGGGGGCTTCGTCAACACTTCATTACCCCTTGCTGGGGACTCTGGCATCACTCTGTCGGCCTGCATTGACCGTGCTATTTCACCACTTCGGAGTGCCGAGCTCTTTGCTCCGCCACCTCGGGACCAGCTTGGGGGATGGAACCTTGTCCCGCATCAAGCTCGGACCGCATCATCAATACCGAACACATTAACCAGCTAAGTTGCCTTCATGCTCAAAGTTTTAAAATTTTTAACTTGTGTTCGGTTCGACCAAGCATTATACTTTTTTGGAAAAAAGTTGCTTGTAAAAAATTTCCTTGTCCAAACTTTGTTTGTGACGCACAAATTCAAATACCCAGTTCACTTGGGGGCTTCCTTCATGAAGTCTCTCCTCTTGCATATGATTATACTTGTATGACTTCGTTCCTTGTTCGTGTATTATGCCACAATATGCAACATATTGACTTAAGCGATTTGCAAGCTGGGTTGCCTGGCTCATGTGCTTACCCCTAAATTCCAGATTGTTTGGCTAGGGAGTAAAGGGAGCACCTCTGCGATTGTCATGACCGGGTCCTCCAAGCTCTGACCTCAGACTAGGTGGGCTAGCGCTCTTATTGTTTTCAATCATGGTCGGCACACAACGGAACTCACGAGTACAAAAAATCTATTGCACAAGTCTCATAGTAATAATGAGCACCGAAGAAAGGTATCGGTGGGGGTACTATTTTCTTCGAAGATGCTTCTTACACTTCGTCTGTAATATAGCATAAGTTCCCTGAGCACGCTTTGTCTGTTACAGCCTTATGGCCCGGTTGCCTGGTTATCAAAAAACACTTTCGATATTCTCGACAGGTGGAGTACATAACACTTTTCGGTCCTTGATCGAATAGGGAGAAGCCGACGGTCGGTTAAGACGTGTTTAAAGTTCGGGTGAACAAAGATATGATATTAGTACTTTGGTACATACAATCATTATACATAAAATTCTTTTACCCAAGCCACTTGGGGGCTCTTAAATTTGTATGAGCCATTTTATAATAAGTGTTCTTCTTCTTAGTCGTTGCAAAGTTATTATTATTATTGTTATTATTTATCATTCCTTTTTTCGACACAAGTATGTGGTCACTAGCTGAGGAGCCTAACTTCTCTCTCAAAGCTGCTAGAGTTTAGTTTGCTAAACTGACCTAATGAAAAGTACTCCGCCTTCGGGATAGGAGGTTGAAGCCGTAGGCTGACCTGCTTGGAGTCTTGAGATAGGATGTGTCATGTTAAAGCATGACAGAAGCACTTTTTTTTCTGAGTCCAATTTTCAGATTGGCACTGAACACTTCATCTTGTTCGAACGTCAGGTTTTCACTGACGTTTTTTGGTTTTCCAAGCCTATGGCACTTTTAAACTATTTGTGTGTTTTTAGCACAAGTCTCGCAGTGCAACGCCGGACACCTTTAGAGATTCGGCAAAAACATTCTCGGATATTACTACATATACATCGGTTTCGAATTGTGTCTTAGGTCAATAGTTGGGTTGCCCGGCTCCTGCAGTTGCTTCCTACGTTCCTCTTTGTTCGGCTTGGCATGCAAAGGGAGAACCACTGGGATTGTGCTTCCAGCTCACATGGTTAAGCACCTCAGTGGAGAAAGCTGAAAACTGACTGTCACAAATCCCGGTAAACTGGTCAGCGATCCAATGACTGTGTTAAATGACGGGCCATTCATAACAATGGCCGAAGTGTTTACGACTTGACCTCGACTGTCGCCGAACACTACCGGGGGCTATTAACTGGCCTCCCAAACTAAATCCTCGATATTTTGCTCTTACATTGGAGCTGAGGTTTCATGATCATGCTTAGCATGACAACCCAAAGAAAGGAACTGATAGCGGGACTATTTTCTTTGGAAGACATTTCTTCTGTTAAATAGTAATATAACATATCTCTCTGCGTACCTTTGTTTATAAAACCGTGTGGCCAGATTGCCTTGTTTGTCATAAATCTTTACCCTCATGAAGGCTTTATAAAGTAGGACAAACACTCCTCGGCTACTGGCCAAGGAGGTGGAAGCCGATGGTCGGTCAACAAAGTTTTGTACAATGCGGATCCGAGCATTAATGACGTAAAGTACTTGGATACATAGGGTCATTACACATAATTTGTGATTTTACTATGGATATCGATCCTTAATTCGGCCACCCATGCCCGCATTAAGGCTCGGGGGCTACTGGGCTTCGGGCTTATTATTTACAAATATTAAAGGGGCACATCGATCCCCTGATATGGTGTTGCCACCCGACCAGTGTCTCGGGGGCTACTGCATTGCCTGTTCAATGCAGAAAATTTTAAGTGCAATACAGTTCCCGACGAGATTTTGATCCTCATGTTGGTTGGCCGCACCCAACCTGAGTCTCGAGGACTGAGCATGCCGCTTTTTGTGTCCCGAAGTATTCTTCCAAGCTAGGACTTGATCCTCAGGCCGATTTTGCAAATCAACCCGAGTCTCAGCGGCTACTGGGATCAGCGGTCTTACGTCATCCTTCAGGTGCATCTCGGGTTTTATACCAATACACACCTTGAGGGCTATTGACTATATATCTCGGTAGAGAATAAATTGCACCCATCAAAAATATTGACAAAAAATCGGCCCACAGTCGGGGTGGTGCACCACCTCGGAAGCAGTCCGGCATAAAGCTCGGGCGCTAGTGGCTGGCTCCATAGAGGGCATTTCCGGCATTAAGCTCGGCTAAACTCCTTCAACTTTTTTGAACCAAGGTGATTTATGATAGTCCGGCGTTGGAGCTTGGACATAGTCCGACGTTGGAGCTCGGATACAGTCCGGCGTTGGATCTCGGATACATTCCGGCGTTGGAGCTCGGAAGCGGTCCGGCGTTGGTGCTCGTCTGCAAAAGATACCTCGAATGCAGTCCGACGTTGGAGCTCGGACGCAAGAGGACACTGCCTCCCAGGAACAACTTCAAACCCGAGGTGTGGCATAAAAATAACAAGGCATTGATAAAGGCCACAAACTTAAAGGGGCTCCTCGGATACCCGACGTATAAACTCGTCGAATGCATTTCGGCGATTCTCAAGATCAAAGATGAGAAGATTTGTTGAACCAGTTTTCAAGACCGACAACCGAAGACGAAGAACAGTTCGGAAGAATCGAGGAGCGTCCCTAACTTGAAGACCAGTTCAGGGGGCTACTGACGGTGTCCTGGACTAGGGGGTACTCACCATGTCGTCTCCCGATCTGTTAGATTGGGCCGAGGACCCCCATGGCCGTATACTCATTGGCCAGTTCGGACAACTGCCGCATACATGGAAGATTCCACAAGACTTGGTGATCAAGACAAGGACTCCTCCCCACCGGCGTATTCGGCTAGGACTCTTGTTATCCTAGGCCTTTGGTGCATTATATAAACCGAGGCCAGGCTAGTCGATAGAGAATATAGACAATCATACCATAGGCTAGCTTCTAGGGTTTAGCCTCTCCGATCTCGTGGTATATCAACTCTTGTAATACTCATATCATCAAGAATAAATCAAGAAGGACGTAGGGTTTTACCTCCATCAAGAGGGCCCGAACCTGGGAAAAACATCGTGTCCCCTGCCTCCTGTTACCATCCGCCTTAGACGCACAGTTCGGGACCCCCTACCCGAGATCTGCCGGTTTTGACACCGATAGTGGTGCTTCTTTAGAAATTGCTACTGTCCTTGTAGGATTGCCATTCAGATAAGGAACATGCTTCTTTTCATTTGATGTATGTTTCATCACTTGTTTGCCACCCTCCTTTCCACCTTTTTTGTGCAAACAGAGACATACATTTCATGCTTGATCTTAGTTGAACTGGATAAATGATGTCCAAATTATAGTTGAACATTCCAGGAGCTTCACAACCAACCTTGATGTTGCTCAGTTTTATTGCAACTAATGAAGAAAAAGCTCTGTGGGTTTTTTTTCTGATGGAAATAGAACCGGGGCTGGAGCCCTTTTCTTAAAAAAATGAAGAAGAAGCTGCTAGCTCATGGCACATTGCTTCATTTTAGGTGAACTGCACCAAAAGGTACCAAGAATGAATCATCCATGTTGGTGACTGGTGTCATCCCTTCTACGATGGCGTTGACTGCAGACATGGTTCCCATCACGAGGTATGTTCCTTTTTTGTCTGACCGTTTGCCAAAGATCCTGCATGTTGAGTCTGCTCTTGTGCTACTGTTTTGGCACTGCCATGATAAAGCAGTAATGTTATTATTTTGCACCTTAATCTAGTGGCACTATTAATTTGAGGCAATGTTTTGGCACCGCAAGTGGCACTGATTTTTTTATATATTGAAAGAGGGGGTTTCCTCCGATTTCATTAAAGAAATCCAACCATAGAGAACCATTATCCGACAACATCTCCGTGTAAACGGGAAGTTATGCAACTACTACTAGAACGGACTGAGTACTAGCAGGAGACAAGTTCGCCACATAAGCTAGGCAGGTAGGGGGACGCAGCACCAGCTCGACCAAGTTTGGATTACAACCCAAATGCTACCACAGAAACATTAGAGGGGAAGATATGGACTGAAAGAGCCAGCTTCAGCATCCCAGTCTAAGAACCCCCAGCCTCCATCCTTGCGACGCACGGTACACCTCGTTTGCCACCTGCTCGACCCTAGTGCCACTGATAAAATGAAGTAGTAATACAGTTAAAATAGAGCGAGTGTCCTCTCTATCATTTTATTTCCAATGTAGATAAAGAAAGTTCTTTTCTTTGTTAGTATATGTTTCATCAACTAGTCCCATTGTTAATGTTTAAGCGTTTCTACAAACTTGGGTGCTTAATTTTAGTTGATCTGCACAAAAATAGAGATTGGAATGTCTCAAGGACCCTCCTTGTACTACTGCTGTACACTGATGTTCATCACTGGCGGAAGGTGTATCAGAGAGACTTGGGTCGATTTCTAGTATGAGGCGTCGCAAGTCCCATCTCGCCCTCGCAGCATGGCATACTATGATACTATCAGAATATTTTCTTCTATTTATTAGTGTATGTTTCATCAACTAGTGCCACTATAATGTAATCATGCCTTTTCATTATCTGGGAAAACAGGGTTATTCAGCTGCATTTTGGTGGAACTTCACAAATGTATGGATGGAACCAACATATATGCAGAGTGCTTGGTGCCATGTAAAAATTACCGACACCAACCCTACTAAATCTAAGCATTGGCATCCACCACCATCAGTGGGATGTGTGGCGCTCACTGTGGACAGATCTTTCTTGGCAGCAAATCCTCTAACCAATTACTAGTAGCTTAGACTTCAAAAAAAATACTAATAGCTTATATTGGCAGTTTTCTAGGGGTGTACTCTTTTCTGAAAGAAGCGCCAATCTATTTTTCTTTATTTGTATAGAGTGTCACAACTTTGACCCAAAGGTCTAGAGCTATTTTAGGGTGATTGGCGTAGTACTCGGAGACTGATTGTAAGCATGATTTTTATTAGATGTCACACTAATTGTAAGCATGAGCAGATGGAATATTAGGTTAGTGGGAAGCTTACCTTAAACCATACGGACGCCATTGAAACGAGGCAAGTGTCGAGGGAACCGTGGAGAACGGTGAGGAAGCAACGTCGCGCCATCTGGCCTCCCCTTGCAGTGGGAGAATGAATAGTCCTGTGGCTCCGGCTGGCTCTGCACCCTCATGAATGGCACAACGTAGTCGATCGATTCGTTATCCTCTGGGTGCTCGACCTTCGACCTGTACGCTCACCACCTTGATACGTCTCCGTCGTATCTACTTTTCCAAACACTTTTGCCCTTGTTTTGGACTCTAACTTGTATGATTTGAATGGAACTAACCCGGACTGACGTTGTTTTCAGCAGAATTGCCATGATGTTGTTTTATGTGCAGAAAACAAATATTCTCGGAATGACCTGAAACTCCACGGAACATCTTAGAAAAAACAATAAAAATCCTCGCCAAAGATGAAGACCAGGGGGCCCACACCCTTCTCACGAGGGTGGGGGGCGCGCCCTCGTGGGCCCCCTATTACGTCTCCGACTCCAACTCCACCTCCATATATTGAGTTTCGATGAGAAAAAAATCAGAGAGAAGAAATCATTGCGTTTTATGATACGGAGCCACCGCCAAGCCCTAAAACCTCTCGGGAGGGCTGATCTGGAGTCCATTTGGGGCTCCGGAGAGGGGGATTCGTCGCCGTCGTCATCATCAACCTTCCTCCATCACCAATTTCATGATGCTCACCGCCATGCATGAGTAATTCCATTGTAGGCTTCCTGGACGGTTGTGGGTTGGATGAGATTTATCATGTAATCGAGTTAGTTTTGTTAGGGTTTGATCCCTAGTATCCATTATGTTCTGAGATTGATGTTGCTATGACTTTGCTATGCTTAATGCTTGTCACTAGGGTCCGAGTGCCATGATTTCAGATCTGAACCTATTATATTTTCTTGAATATATGTGAGTTCTTGATCCTATCTTGCAAGCCTATAGTCACCTACTATGTGCTATGATCCGGCAACCCCGAAGTGAGAATAATCGGGACCACTCCCGGTGATGACTATAGTTTGAGGAGTTCATGTATTCACTATGTGCTAATGCTTTGTTCCAGTTCTCTATTAAAACGAGGCTTTAATATCCCTTAGTTTCCAATAGGACCCCGCTGCCACGGGAGGGTAGGACAAAAGATGTCATGCAAGTTCTTTTCCGTAAGCACGTATGACTATATACGGAATACATGCCTACATTACATTGATGAATTGGAGCTAGTTCTGTGTCACCCTATGTTATGACTGTTACATGATGAACCGCATCCGGCATAATTATCCATCACTAATCTGGTGCCTACGAGTTTTCTATATACTGGTTCTTGCTTATTTACTTTTCCGCTGCTACTGTTACAATCACTACAAAATACCAAAAACATTACTTTTGCTGTCTTTACTTTGGTTGCCGCTACCGCCACTATCATATTACTTTGCTACTAAACACTTTGCTGTAGATACTAAGTTTCCAGGTGTGGTTGAATTGACAACTCAGCTGCTAATACTTGAGAATATTCAATGGCTCCCCTTGTGTCGAATCAATAAATTTGGGTTGAATACTCTACCCTCGAAAGCTGTTGCGATCCCCTATACTTGTGGGTTATCAAGACTAATTTCTAGCACCGTTGCCGGGGAGCATAGCTCTATTCTTTGAGTCACTTGGGATTTATATCTGCTGGACACTATGAATAACATGAGAGATCCAAAAACCAAGATCTATCCCTCAACTATGAGGGGAGGTAAGGAACTGCCATATAGCTCTGCACTTGATTCACCTTCTGTTATGAGTAAGATTGCGACACCTACATCTGCTTCTTCTATTCGTTCTGATATGTCGCATGTTATTGATGATGCCACTTCTGCTATGCATGATACTTATGATGAAACTGCTTCTATGCCTGATACTACTGTGCCCCTTAGTGAATTTCTTGATGAACAAATTGCTAGGGCTAGAGAAAAAGAAATTATTGAATATGAATACGATGATGATAGTGATGATGAAAATATGCCTGTTATTCCTGAGGGTTATCTTTTTGATATGGAATCTTCTGCCGCTATTTTTGCTTGCAAAGATAGATATGAGCTTAAGAGGTTATTAATTAAATGGAACAAAGAATCACTTAGAGATAAAATGAGACCCGACCCTGCTTTTGCTACTTCACCTATATGTGTTCCTGATAGGGATTATGAATTCTCTGTTGATCCTGATATAATTACTTTGGTTGAATCTGATCCGTTTTATGGCTATGAATCTGAAACTGTTGTGGCACATCTTACTAAGTTAAATGATATAGCTGCCCTGTTCACTAATGAAGAGAGATCGCGTTACTTTTATATACTCAAAATATTTCCATTCTCATTAAAGGGTGATGCTAAGATATGGTTTAATTCTCTTGATCCTGGTTGTGTACGTACTCCCCAGGATATGATTTATTACTTCTCTGCTAAATATTTCCCTGCTCATAAGAAACAAGCTACTTTGAGGGAAATATACAACTTCGTGCAAATTAAAGAAGAGAGTCTCCCACAAGCTTGGGGGAGGCTTCTCAAGTTACTTAATGCTTTACCTGGTCATCCTCTTAAGAAACCTGAAATATTTGATATCTTTTATAATGGACTAACCGATGCTTCCAGAGATTACCTGGATAGTTGTGCTGGTTCTCTTTTCAGGGAAAGAACACCGGATGAAGCTGAAATTCTATTGAATAATATGTTGACAAATGAAAATAATTGGGCACCTCCTGAGCCAGCTCCTGAGCCAGCTCCTGAGCTAGCTCCTGAGCCATCTCCTGCTCCAATTACTGAGCCTATTCCTAAACCAACTCCGAAGAAGAGAGGTGTTCTATTTCTCAGTCCCGAAGATATGCAAGAGGCAAAGAAACCTATGAAAGAAAAAGGTATTAAAGCTGAAGACGTTAAGAATTTACCTCCTATTGAAGAAATACATGGTCTTAATATACCGCCTATTGAAGAAACATATGATCTTAATTATTTATTTATTGAAGAACCTCCTGATCCCGATATCCCGACACAGGTAGTAAAGGTAAATTCTCTCTATAGATATGATAAAGCTGAAGTCCCTCCTACTAAAATTGCTAGTCAGTGCTTGGATGAGTTTGATAACTTTATGTTTAAGCAAGACGACTTCAATGCTTATTTGGGTAGACAATTAAAAGAAAATGCTTATATGATTAGACGCTTGGGTGATTATATGGCTAATATTAAAGGTGAACTTAAACTTGTTAGCAAACATTCTTCTATGGTTACCACTCAAGTAGAACAAGTACTTAAAGCTCAAAAAGAAGTGCTTGATGAAATGAATAGTAAGAAAAATGATCATGCTGTTAGAGTGGCTACTAGAACTGGTAGAATGACTCAGGAACCTTTGTATCCTGAAGGCCACCCTAGGAGAATCGAGCAAGATTCTCAAAGAAATAATATTGATGTTCCTAGTTCTTCTAAAAAGAAGAAGAAGAAAAATGATAGAACTGTGCAAACTTCTAGTGAACCTATTGCTGAACCACATGATAATCCAAATGATATTTCTATGTCCGATGCTGAAACACAATCTGGTAATGAACATGAAGCAAGTAAAAATATTGATGATGATGTTCATGATGATGCTCAACCTAGTAATGATAATGATGTAGAAATTGAACCTACTGTTGATCTTGATAACCCACAATCAAAGAATCAACGTTATGATAAAAGAGACTTTGTTGCTAGGAAACATGGTAAAGAAAGGGAACCTTGGGTTCAGAAACCCATGCCTTTTCCTCCGAAACCATCCAAGAAAAAGGATGATGAGGATTTTGAGCGCTTTGCTGAAATGATTAGGCCTATCTTTTTGCATATGAGATTAACTAGTGTGCTCAAAACAAATCCTTATGCTAAATATATGAAGGATATCATTACTAATAAAAGAAAGATACCGGAAGCTGAAATTTCCACCATGCTTGCTAATTATACTTTTAAGAGTGGAATACCGAAGAAACTTGGACACCCCGGAGTACATACTATACCTTGCTCCATTAAAAGAAATTATATTAAAACTGCTTTATGTGATCTTGGACCAGGTGTTAGTGTTATGCCTCTCTCTTTATATCGTAGACTTGACTTGAATAAGCTGACACCTACTGAAATATCTTTGCAAATGGCTGATAAATCAACTACTATACCTGTCGGTATCTGTGGGGATGTGCCTGTTGTGGTTGCAAATGTCACTATTTTAACGGACTTTGTTATTCTTGATATTCCCGAGGATGATAGTATGTCTATTATTCTTGGAAGACCATATCTTAATACTACAGGGGCTGTTATTGATTGCAACAAAGGCAATGTCACTTTTCATGTTAATGGTAATGAGCATACGGTACACTTACCGTGGAAACAACCTCAAGTTCATAGTATCAACTCTATTGGAAAAATTCCATCGATTATATTTGGAGGTTTTGAATTCCCTCTTCCTACTGTCAAGAAGAAATATGATATTCTTATTATTGGGGATGTGCATATCCCCATTGAGGTAACTTAGTGTTATTTGAAATTTCTCCGGTTTCATGATTATCGGAACGAGTTTATTAACAAGACTTGATCAACCTTGTTACTGGATTCTTTTTGATGAGCATGAGATGGATGAAACTAGAAGCACAAACTTCTGTACCCCACTTTTACTTTCTGTTATTTATATTAAATAAAGTAAAAATAGTATTTTCTGTCTGTTTCCTGACTTATCCGTGCAATATAAAAATATCCCAAAAATAAAAGTCCTCAGAATGACATGCCAATTTAATATGATTTTTTCGGGAATATTTGAGGATTTACTGTGCAAAAATTACCGCGGGAGGAGCTGCCACCTGGCCACGAGGGTGGTGGGTGCGCCCCCCCTATAGGGTGCGCCCCCTGCCTCGTGGGCCCACGGTGGCCCTCCTCCACTTATCCCAGCACCCATCTTCTTCCTCTATCTCACACGAACCCGAAAAACCAACTGTAGCACGAGTTCCAGCCACTTTTGCTGCAATTTTCGATCTCCTTGCTCAAAGCACCTCTCGCAAAACTGCTTGGGGAGATTGTTCCTTGGTATGTGACTCCTCCATTGGTCCAATTAGTTTTTGTTCTAGTGCTTTATTCTTTGCAAATCTGTGCTGCATAGGTGACCATGTTCTTGAGCTTGCATGTCAAATTTATATGGTCCTAAGTAGTTCTAATACTTGATTTAGGCTCTAGGCACTTGTAGGAGTAGTTGCTATCAATATTATTGAGTTTGGTTTACTTTTAATTTGAAGTTACTAAAAATTTCAGATTGTTTCAGAAAAATAATGAGGATATTTTTGAGGGGCTCGTCGAGCCAAAGCTCAAAGGAAATGGCACTGAAGCCTAAGTATAATTTGCCGCGCACCGCGGAGATTTGGGCGTGTGAATGGCCTTCTGAAGATTTCTTGAGAGCAGCCGATATCTATGAAGATTTTCTTGAATTGGCTCACAACGCAGGCCTCACCACTTTCCTCCACGACCAATGCGATCAGTATCTCTTGCTCACAAATACTTTTGTGCAAAACTTTCATTTTCATTCTAGGAACTCACCACCTACGGTGGAGTTTCATTTATATGATGAGCATAAGGAGATGTCACTTTATGATTTCTGTCGGATTTTTCTAATCCCTTTTGAGGGAAAGACAGAAGAACCACATCATGATGATGTGGCTGGATTTATTGATACTATCACTGTAGGAGAAACTAGAAAGGTTTCCGATGCACGAATCACTAGCATACATTTTCCTCTTTTACGCTACTTTGCATTATTTGCTAGTCGTCATTTAATTGGACGCGGAAACAGTGGAAACCTTAGTATCCCTGATATAATTATTTTGCACCATGGTTTATACAGTGATAACACTTTTAGTATGGGCGGTATTATTGCTAGACGGCTAAGTATGAACCGTACTAAAGGTCCCATCTTTGGAGGCGTCTATGCCACACGCTTAGCTACACATTTTAACATACCTATTAGGCATGCTGAGAAGGAAGAAAAGGTGCTGCCCCGTGTTTATCTAGATCATAAAAGTATGGTGGCACATGATTTTATTGTTAACAATAGGGCAGGAGAGCTTAAATATCAAATCAATTATTCTTTAACAAACATCATCCTGAAACTATTACGTTGCCTGCTCCTTCTTTATTTAATTTTGTAGGACCCTATCTCGTTACGTGGGCTGCCATCCAAGCTTACAAGAATCCTGCACCAGCCCCGGAACAGGAGCCACAAGATGAGCCTCCACGACAATCTGTTTATTCTTGGGATCCAGACATGACTGTCAGCCAGTGGTTGTCAGAGTCTTCTTCTTCATCACAGTATGACCCCAACAACTATTATTATGGATATCCGCCAGGCCAGCCGTGGCCATAGACCAACTTAGGCTAAAAGCCTAAGCTTGGGGGAGTACGTATTTCTCACCGACATTACATTTATGCTTACACCCACTCATTGCTAGATGTCGGTGCTCATAATTTTTCACTGTAATATCCATGCTAGTTTATTTTCTTTTTCCTGCTTTCTTCTTGTGTGTTTGTTAAACCTTAAGAAAAAAAATTAGTAGTAGTTTATTTTTCTGCTGTAGTAGTAATAATTAAAAAGAAAACCCAAAAATATTTCCCGTTCTTCTTTTGCTTGTTGGGAGCTTTCCCGTGTAAATAGTTTTATTTTTCTTTGGGGGTCAGTAGGAGAAGACCATAATTAAATTGTTGAAGTGGTTCTTATATGCATTATTGTTGATTTAACCCTGAGCCCATATTGCCTTGTCTCCTCCTGTTTATTGAATGCTCGCAGATTCCAGCTTAGTCCAATGCACGTGCACTCTTATTATTATTCACACCGTTCGGTCGTGCAAGTGAAAGGCAATTATGATGATATATGATGGACTGACTGAGATGACAAAAGCTGGTATGAACTCGACCTCTTTTGTTTTTGTAAATATGATGAGTCCCTCATTCTTGATTCAGCTTATTATGAATAAACATGTTTGCAATGACAATTAGAGATCATAGTTGCTTGTGCCATGCTTGATTAGCTATGAGTTATAATGATTTACCTTGTGTGCCAACATGCTATTGAGATGGTTATGATGTGGTATGATGGGGGTGGTATCCTCCTTTGAATGATTTAAGTGACTTGACTTGGCACATGTTCACGCATGTAGTTGAAACAAAATCAACATAGCCTTCACGATATTTATGTTCATGGTGGATTATATCCTACTCATGCCTGCATCCAATGTTTATTAATTTTAATGCATGTACATGGCTATTGTCGCTCTCTAGTTGGTCGCTTCCCAGTCTTTTGCTAGCCTTCACTTGTACTAAGCGGCAATAATGCTTGTGCATCCAATCCCTTAAACCCCAAAGTTATTCCAGATGAGTCCACCATACCTTCCTATATGCGGTATCTACCTGCCGTTCCAAGTAAATTTGTATGTGCCAAACTCTAAACCTTCAAATAAACATTCTATTTTGTATGCTCGAATAGCTCATGTATCAACAAAGTCTGTCCTTATCTTCCGTGTTAGGCGGGTTATTCTCAAGAGGAGTGGACTCCGCTCCGCACTCACGAGAAAATGGCTGCTCACCGGGATGCCCAGTCCCATGCTTTATGCAAACTAAATCAAAATTAATTGCAAACAAAACTCCCCCTATGACCTGATGTATGTTGGAGGCACTCGTTGTTTCGAGCAAGCCATGGATTGATGCTTATTGGTGGAGGGGGGGTATAAACTTTACCATTCTGTTTGGGAACCGCCTATAATGTGTTTAGCATGGAAGATATCGCCATCTCTTAGTTGTTACATTGACAATGAAAGTATACCGCTCAAAATACAATTTATCTCTATTGCAAAACCGAGCTCTGGCACCTCTACAAATCCCTGCTTCCCTCTGCGAAGGGCCTATCCATTTACTTTTATGTTGAGTCATCCCTCTCTTATTAAAAAGCACTAGCTGGAGAGCATAGGTGTCATTTGCATTCATTACTATTAATTTATATTGGGTATGACTATGATTGGATCTCTTTTACCATGAATTACAATGTCTAGTTAGTCCTTGATCTTTAAAGGTGCTCTGCATTTATGTTTTGCGGTCTCAGAAAGGCCTAGCGAGATACCATCTTGTTATATCATATTATGATTGTTTTGGGAAAGTGTTGTCATCCGAGATTTATTATTATGACTTGCTAGTTGATTATACTATTGATATGAGTAATTGTGAAACCTGAGAATTATTGCAAATGTGGTTAGTTATGATCTATGCTGAAAACTTGAATGCTGGCTTGACATAGTTACAACAACAAGAGCAAACAGAGTTTGTAAAAGTTTTTCTTTCTTTCTTTCAGTTTGTCAACTGAATTGCTTGAGGACAAGCAAGGGTTTAAGCTTGGGGGAGTTGATACGTCTCCGTCGTATCTACTTTTCCAAACACTTTTGCCCTTGTTTTGGACTCTAACTTGTATGATTTGAATGGAGCTAACCCGGACTAACGCTGTTTTCAGCAGAATTGCCATGATGTTGTTTTATGTGCAGAAAACAAATATTCTCGGAATGACCTGAAACTCCATGGAACATCTTAGAAAAAACAATAAAAAATCCTCGCCAAAGATGAAGACCAGGGGGCCCACACCCTTCTCACGAGGGTGGGGGGGGGCGCCCCCCTAGGGCGCGCCCCTACCTCGTGGGCCCCTTGTTGCGTCTCCGACTCCAACTCCACCTCCATATATTTGAGTTTTGATGAGAAAAAATCAGAGAGAAGAAATCATCACGTTTTACGATACGGAGCCACCGCCAAGCCCTAAAACCTCTCGGGAGGGCTGATCTGGAGTCCGTTCGGGGCTCCGGAGAGGGGGATTCGATGTCGTCATCATCAACCATCCACCATCACCAATTTCATGATGCTCACCGCCGTGCGTGAGTAATTCCATCGTAGGCTTGCTGGACGGTGATGGGTTGGATGAGATTTATCATGTAATCGAGTAAGTTTTGTTAGGGTTTGATCCCTAGTATCCATTATGTTCTGAGATTGATGTTGCTATGACTTTGCTATGCTTAATGCTTGTCACTAGGGCCCGAGTGCCATGATTTCAGATCTGAACCTATTATGTTTTCATGAATATATGTGAGTTCTTGATCCTATCTTGCAAGTCTATAGTCACCTACTATGTGTTATGATCCGGCAACCCCGAAGTGACAATAATCGGGACCACTCCCGGTGATGACCATAGTTTGAGGAGTTCATGTATTCACTATGTGCTAATGCTTTGTTCCGGTTCTCTATTAAAAGGAGGCCTTAATATCCCTTAGTTTCCAATAGGACCCCACTGCCACGGGAGGGTAGGACAAAAGATGTCATGCAAGTTCTTTTCCATAAGCACGTATGACTATATACGGAATACATGCCTACATTACATTGATGAATTGGAGCTAGTTTTGTGTCACCCTATGTTATGACTGTTACATGATCAACCGCATCCGGCATAATTATCCATCACTGATCCGGTGCCTATGAGTTTTCCATATACTGGTTCTCGCTTATTTACTTTTCCGCTGCTACTGTTACAATCACTACAAAATACCAAAAACATTACTTTTGCTGTCTTTACTTTTGTTGCCGCTACCGCCACTATCATATTACTTTTCTACTCACTACAAGAAATATGTCAACTTATGACCACCACTATTGGTCACTGAATGGTCACAAATTTCCATTTATGACCTTTTTGTGACCAAAAACATAAGGTCAAAAGCTGGGCGTCGTAAACTGACTATAGCGACCTTTCTTCTGGAATGGTCGCAAACGTTTATGACCAAAATAAGCCTATTGTTCTATTTTGGTCACTAGCAACCTCCCCAGTCCACGTAGGCATCCAGCGTGGCAAGCTGATGTGGCACAAGATTCAGCCCAGTCCAATTCAGTTTTCTACATGGGCCTAGCCCAACAATTCGGCCTTTTTAATGTATTTTTTCTATAAATTTTTGATCGGCTTCATGGGCTAATCCCAACATTGTAGCCTTTTTATTTTCTAGGCCTTCGGCCTTTTTGCTTCCATTTCTTATTTGGGCCTTTTTACAATCCATTTTGGACCAGGTCCAGGTCATCCAATTATGTCCCATGTGTCAGTTTTCTTTTGTTTCTTTCCTATTTTAAAGGATCCACTAGTGAAATGGGACCAGGTGTGTTGTTTAGGTGCCACACGTCAATTCTCTATTTGTGCAAAAACCAATAACTTGATTCAAACAGAGCCAATAACACATAAATTTTCAAACGGCAGCCAAATCATGGCAAGTACTATACAATCACGGCGGTACAAATCAGGTATTGAAATATAAAATACAGCTAAATATTAACATGTCCAGCTCCAGGGAGCTAAAACACATTGTTGGGTGCAAGTTTTCTTTAGGATTCTTCTCCTGTAGTTCCTTGTACAGCAACTTTTGACGAATTAAGGCCAAAATCTACGAGTTATAAATCAGAAAAGTTAGGAATATAATCAAGTGAAGCCGTGCATACAACATTCTCCTAACAATGAAAAATAGCTGCAGAATTTGAGATCTAATAAGAAACATAGCATTCTCATAATAGCAAAACGGAGATATATTTGGGAAGGGAAAATGACGAGTATCAACCCAGTGCAAGATAACAGAGCAACTATGTCAAAGTTATTCAGATTTCATGATGTGTGAGTCACATTATACATGCATCAAGCATCAGGCGACCAAGCAAACTGTTCTGGAATAGATACAAAACAAGCATGTATTGACCATCTTACTTGTAGCAAGTACATCTCCGGTTAACACTTAACAAGCAGCGCGAACATGAACGAGTCACATAACTAAGTACAATCCAATATCCCAGTTGAGAGCGAACATGTATTTGACATTTCAAGGTAGCACTAGTATATTTTAACTTATCTTGCAACCATCAATATAGTTTGCTTATAAGAAAACATATGGTATGATGCTTATGAGCTAATGACTGTAGCAAGAGTGCTCCCAGCACAATATCACAATTCTGCATTTCTAGCCAGCACAAGGGTTCAGCAAGCCAATGCACAATATCACAATTCTGATAACAGTTTCAATTTTGAGTACACATAATTAAAATATGCAAATTGATTGAGCTATAATAGTTTTGATGTATTTTTATAGTTATGTAGTTCTGCTAAAAGCAAGTTGGAAACTATTATTAGCAAAACATTTTAGCACCTACTCAATGTTTATATCCAAAATTTAAGCATCAGTTTGTTAGACAAAAGAAATATATGCAAGCAACATCACGAAGAACTCTCCATAAGTTAATTTTCCCAGATGAATTGGATTGTACAACAAGCTCACTTTTGAAAACAAATTACACCAGGCCTGATACACCAAAGAAGAACCTGGAAAAAATGAAGTTCAACTCCTCATCAGCATAACATCAAACATGTTATGGGCAGAATCTAAATAGAAGCACACATTTATTTGGGAATGATGCAGCTACTGATCTGAGAAAGGGAGAGGAGCAGTACCACCCCATGACCAACAGTATAAAGGGAGATGAAAGGCAGCTCTACCTGTTGTTGCAGTGTGTGCGTAGCAAGTCACCAGAGAGCAGTAGCGTGCGTGCGTGCAGCAGACATGAGAGAACTAGAGAGCTGCTCGCATTCGGCAGGAAGGGCAGGTTGGCCGCCATGCCAGCTGGGCTTCACTTGCTTGCCAGGAACCACCAACGACGAGCTGCAAATGGTTATGGTCATCAGCAACTCGACAAGGCAGAGCAACCAACAGCTTGTAAGTAGTAAATTGCAGCGTATCTCAAAGGCAAAACGTGCCTTAAAAGTAAGACTAGCCAGATGTGGTGCTATTTTCTCAAGCAAGGATCGAATCCATGACAAATCTATCTACATGTACAGGATTAGAGCCGGATTTCTCTGTAAATTCGTGTCAGCAATAAGCAAGCAGTTGCGCATGCGGAAGCTCAAACAAGGAATGAATGAGAGCGACTAGCAGAACTGCAGAAGTAGCAACGCGAATCTACTCGACGCATTGGAAAAAAATATATCCCCAGCCCTCCCCTTTTGGGCAGGGACACGCCGGCTACGAGATCTGGAGCTCGGCCACCCCGCAGCACGCGAAGGCAGGACTGGGCCGGAGCACCGAAAGCGCAGCGACTCCGACGAAGACAGGCACCTAGGCTTGACTAAACCGTCAGCAGCGGCATAGGCACGGGCAGGCAGGTAGGCAGGCGGGCGGCCGAATCCGACGAGGATGGGCCCCGCGCAAGGAGGCGCCCGGCGAGCCGCGCCAAGGGATCAGGCAGATCCGAATCAGGAGGCGTGCCAAGCAGGCCGCAATCTGACCGGCCCAAGCAAGGAGACGCGGGCCGCTAGGAGGCGAGCGGGGCGGATCGGGAGGGACTGCTTACCACGGCCGGGCGGTCGGGGCGAGGAGACGGCGAGGCGCCTCCCTCCTGGCGGAGATGCGCTCGATGAACCTTGCAGAGCAGGACTACGTGTTTGACCTCGAGCACGGGTGGTTAGGATTTGGTGCTCAGGTGGATGACCTCGAGCATGAAGTGCTTGTGGGCGAGCACGTAGTGGTGGCCTTGGCGTCTACAGAGCAACATCCATCGCGAGGCCTGTGGATGGGCGCGGGAGAGGGGGGTCGAACTCCGCCGGAGGGAGGTGGCTGACACGCGTAGGAATGGAGATGGCCGGGGCGGGAGGGCAAGGTGGATGGCGCAGGAATGGAGATGGAGGGCGGGAGGGCGGGAGGCCGGATTGGATCTGGGAGGGAGAACACGGATTTGGGTGGGCGTCGCTGCGGGACGGGGAGGAGGTGGCGGCGGCGAGGAGCCGAGGAAGGAGGAGTGCGGGTTAGGGTTTGGGAAGGATGGGATCGGGGGTGGGTGGGAGACGAGAGGGGGTGTGGGAGGGATGGGATCGGGGTGGGTGGGTCTGTGGGGTTTCCCCTTTTCATTTTCTTCTTTTTTGTACTCTATAGATAAATGGATGGATGGATGTGGGATGATGGATGGATGGATGGGTGCCATGTCATCAATCCGTGTCAAACCAACTCCACCAATGGGAATAAAGTATATGTGATTTGTGTATTTTATTTTGTTTTTCTTCTACTTTTGCACATGAAAAATTAAAAAAATGGTCTCACATTGTGAACAAGTTTGTATCTTGGAATGGCAAACAATATTGACAAAGGGAGTTTTCATTTTCTTTGGACGAAAAAACCATTTTCCATTTTTTTGAGTGCCCAAAAGGAGGTTTTTTTGTGAAGAACCTATAATATATTTGTTGCAAAATTGGACCGAATCATTTTTCTAAAATACTAGGCCATATTTCATGCACAATTGACCAAATGGTTGGGTGTAAAAAGTTTTGATCCACCTCTCGTGAAAAAGACAAATTTTCGCCGGTTCAGTTGGAAGCGTGTCAAATTTGAACTGTAGCTGCCTTCTAGTTTGCTCTTTATTTTTTCAAAAAATCATTTCTAGGTACATAAGTATCTATTTTATCAGAGAAACACCAAAAAAATTCCAAGATTCAACCACTAGCTAGGAACGGTCATTCCCGTCGTTTTGACCGCATTTTGAAACGGGCATAAAAAATTCAAAAAAAATCAGAAAAATGGAAAACCTTCGCATTGTGTCATCATATGTGACTAAGTTTCCAGGAAAAATAATAAACTTGTAATACGACAATTATTTTAAAAAAGTGTTCTCAGAAACGAGCTATCACGTGTGGAGATCAATGGCTTTCAAGCCAAATGATCAATCTTATGGCCACATTCATGGCATAGTTTGTTCAAATGATCTCATATTGTGCACAAGGGTGCATATTGGAATGGCAAACAATGTTGCCTAAGAAAGTTTTCATTTTCGTTGCACGGAAAATTCATTTTCCATTTTTCGAGTGCTCGAAATGAGGTTTTTTTGTTAAGGACCTACCATATATTTGTTGCAAAATTGTACCAAATCATTTTTATAAAATATTAGGACATATTTAATGCACAAATGACAAAATGGTTGGGTGTCAAAAGTTTTGATCCACCTCTGGTGAAAAAGACAAATTCCCGCCGATTCAGGTGGAAGCGGGTCAAATTTGAACTGCAGCTGCCTCATAGTTTGCTATTTATTTTTTCCAAAAATCATTTCTAGGTACGTAAGTATCTATTTAATCAGAGAAACAACAAAAGTTTTCCAAGATTCAACCACTAGCTAGGAACGGTCAAGCCCGCCGTTTTGACCGCATTTTGAAACGGGCATAAAAAATTCAAAAAAAATCAAATAATTGGAAAACCTTCGCATTGTGTCATTATATGTGACCAAGTTTCCAGGAAAAATAATAAACTTGTAATATGGTAATTATTTTAAAAAAGTGTTCTCAGAAATGAGCTATCAAGTGTGAAGATTCATGGCTTTCAAGCCAAATGATCAATCTTATGGCCACATTCATGGCATAGTTTGTTCAAATGATCTCATATTATGCACAAGGGTGCATATTGGAATGGCAAACAATGTTGCCTAAGGAAGTTTTCATTTTCTTTGGACGAAAAAACCATTTTCCATTTTCTGAGTGCCTGAAATGAGTTTTTTTTTGTGAAGGACCTACCATATATTTGTTGCAAAATTGGACCTAATCAATTTTCTAAAATACTAGGCCATATTTAATGCACAATTGACAAAATGGTTGGGTGTCAAAATTTTTGATCCACCTCTGGTGAAAAAGACAAATTCCCGTCGATTCAGTTGGAAGCGGGTCAAATTTGAACTGCAGCTGCCTCATAGTTTGCTCTTTATTTTTTCCAAAAATCATTTCTAGGTAAACATGTATCTATTTAATCATAGAAACACCAAAAAAATTCCAAGATTTAACCACTAGCTAGGAACTATCATTCCTGCCGTTTTGACCACATTTTGAAACGGGCATAAAAAATTAAAAAAAAAATCAAAAAATTGGGAAACCTTCGCATTATGTCATTATATGTGACAAAGTTCCCAGGAAAAATAACAAACTTGTAATACGGCAATTATTTTAAAAAAGTGTTCTCAGAAACGAGCTATCACGTGTGGAGATCAATGGCTTTCAAGCCAAATGATCAATCTTATGGCCACATTCATGGCATAGTTTGTTCAAATGATCTCATATTGTGCACAAGGGTTCATATTGGAATGGCAAACAATGTTGCCTAAGGAAGTTTTCATTTTCGTTGGACGAAAAAACCATTTTCCATTTTTCAAGTGCCCGCAAGGAGGTTTTTTTGTGAAGGAACTACCAAATAATTGTTGCAAAATTGGACCAAATCATTTTTATAAAATACTAGGCCATATTTAATGAACAATTGACAAAATGGTTGGGAGTAAAATTTTTTGATTCACCTCTCGTGAAAAAGACAAATTTCCACCGATTTAGTTGGAAGCGGGTCAAATTTGAACTGCAGCTGCCTCATAGTTTGCTATTTATTTTTTCCAAAAATCATTTCTAGTTACATAAGGACCTATTTAATCATAAATACATGGTTTGGTGGCGATACGTCGAGGTTTGGGCGGTGGCCGAGGGCCCCAACTCTAGAGCGCGTAACTCGCATGCCCGTTGCGTGGTCACCGCGTGACTGTAATGTTGCCATCTGTTCTGGGTGGCCTAGGCATGTCTAGTGGGTTGGGCACTTCCCAGGTTGGTGCTAGGAAGAAAATTAGAACATAAGATTCTCACGAGGAGACCGATCGATGCTCAAACATGAATTAGCAACCAAGTGTTTGATTAGCGGTACGGGAAATGCACATGGCCAATGGGCAAGAGTTTTGGCTGAGGATGATCATCTACTAAGGAGA
The DNA here is from genome assembly GCF_056163025.1 of Triticum urartu. NCBI lineage: Eukaryota > Viridiplantae > Streptophyta > Magnoliopsida > Poales > Poaceae > Triticum > Triticum urartu. Next base: position 468,912,780 of record NC_141874.1, read on the forward strand.
ATGTCTTCACAAATTTTTAGCTCAAAAGGAGGATCCTAGGTGGTACTTGCTTTGCAAAGTACCACGCTGGACAAAAATATGAATGTTGAAGCTGGGCTCAAAATAATAAATGGAGTGAGCTAAAATTTTGTGGAGGATGGTTATTTGGGCATAGGAAAGCATTGCAAAAAATTGATACCATTTGTACATGCCAAAGTAGTACTTCCTTCACAATGCTCTTCTATGGATAGAAACTTGGGAAAACTAGTGAGAGAGATTGGATGAATGAAATGAGCTCAAAATTGGTGCAGGTAAGTTACTTAAGTATGGTCATGCGCTGGTAAATTTTCAGATCATTTGGGTAAGCCTAGCTAGTACTTACTTCACAAAGCTTCTCTCGAGGTAGAAACTTTGGAAATTTCCTGAGAAAGATTTACTAGGAAAATTGAGCTGAATATTATCATGTGGCAATGATTTGGGTATGGAAGAGTACCTGAAAAGTTTGAGGGTAATAGGAGGGGTCTATATAACACTTGCTTTGCAACGTGCCAATTTGGCCATAAAATATAAATTGAACCTGGGCTCACATAGATGACTTGACTGAGCTGCAATTTGGAGGAGGGTGATAATTTGGGCATATGAAGGAACTGTATAAATTTCATGTCATTTAGAGATATAAAAAAGGTACTTCCTTCACAATGCTTCTAGGTGGACAAAAACTTTGGAAATTTGCCGAGGAAGATTTGCTAGGCAAATGGAGCTGAATTTTGTCATTCGATAATGATTTGGATAGGAAAGAGTGCCCAAAAATTCCGAGGGCAATCAAGAATATATAAATAGCACTTCCTTCATAAAGTGTTGTTGTGAACAGAATAGGAAAATGAATATTCTTGAATTAGTTTTGAACTAGGCAAGGAAGGATTTTTACATATTTGATGAAGATATGCCCCAAAGAATTTATGAGATTTTTTTGGGAATTTTGGGAATGATAGAAATATAGGTTGCTTCACAACCTAGGGCAAAAACTGCCACATGGACATGACACATAGGCAAAACTGATGAGATGGGGCCTAGTCATCACAACCCAGCACAATCTACAAGGCTATGACCATCTATATTGGTCATTAACAACTAGAAATAAGGCAGCGGACTAGCACTTTTTGCTTTGTGACCATTTCGTGTAAGGAAATTACGACCTTTCTGACCAAAATGGTCGCAATGGTTTAGGGTTTGGAGCCCCCTGAACAGCTTTTGACCAATTGGTCTAAAATGGTCATAAATTTATGAACAATTCTTCGAGGGTCACTGACAGAAGGTCATAAGTTGACATATTTCTTGTGGTGACTAAACACTTTGTTGCAGATACTAAGTTTCCAGGTGTGGTTGAATTGACAACTCAGCTGCTAATACTTGAGAATATTCTTTGGCTCCCCTTGTGTCGAATCAATAAATTTGGGTCGAATACTCTACCCTCGAAAGCTGTTGCGATCCCCTATACTTGTGGGCTATCACACCTCCGCCTGACTTTCGCCTCGGGCGAATCTGTCTGCTCCATCGCCCAGAGGAGATACTCGATGAACTCAAAGGACTGCGGTGTGACTGCTGTCGAGGAGTACATCACCGCCCTCATCACCGTCGTCTCGCTCTTTCGCACACATTGCCACATGGCCCTCACCGTCCTTGAAATCTCCCACTCATTGTCAAAGCAAGTAAGGATCTCCTTCAACCTGGCTAACTTTGCCTCGTCGCCGCCGACGATCTACCTGATTCGCTGTTGCATCCTCTCCATAAATGTCCTTCTGAGTGGTCCAGTGCTAGCTTTGGAAGATGGCATGAGAGAAGGTGGCCTTGCATTAGAGAAGAGGGAGAGGTGAGACTATGGTTTTGGAATGGAGATGATGGAGAGGAGAGGGGGTGGTTTTGAAATGTAGAAGAGGGAGAGGTGAGACGATGGTTTTGGAATGGAGATGATGGAGAGGAGAGGTTTCCTTGTCTTTCGGTCGTTGACAGGTGGGCCCCATGCTTGGTGGGACCCATGTGTCAGTGTCTCAATGGCAGGATGGGCTACGTCAGAGGATCCTCGTCCGAGGAGAGAGGATGTGGTTTTGCAATGGAGAAGAGGGAGAGGCGAGACAGTGGTTTTGGAATGGAGATGATGGAGAGGAGAGGAGGTGGTTTTGCAATGGAGAAGAGGGAGTGGAGCGTGCGGCAGCGATTTAGGATTGGACGAGAGGGTCGGCATGCTGTGACTGGATCAAAATCAAAATCAATTTACCCTTCAATTAAGAAAGCGACCCCACATTAACTAGTGTCCCTTTTATTCTGGGTCATAATTGACCATGATTTTCACAAATAAAATATATGTTATACATTGCAAAAATAATATAATTTGAAAGTACATTCAGATACGAACCAAACGATACATTTTGGTGACATGAATTCACATTTTTCTTGTCAAATATAGTACGTGGTCAAACTTTGACCCAAAATACGCAAAACAAAAAAATATTTCCAAGACCAGCGCCGCTCCTCTCCTCTTAAACCACCGCCGCTCCTCTCATGTTCCAATCTAAATCCAGCGCTGCTCCTCCCTTCTTCCATTTCAAAACCACCGCCCCTCCTCTCCTGTTCGAATCCAAAACCAGCGTCACTCCTCTCCCGTTCTAATCCAAAAACAGCGCTGCTCCTCTCCTCTTCCATTCAAAAACCACCGCCGGTGAGTGAAGGTGCTGTGGAGAAGTAGATCGATGAAGGAGTACAACCGATACGTGAGGATCGCAGACGGCGACCCTGTGAAGCTAGCTAGGATGTTGGAGATACAGTCTTGGTTTAACAACAAGTACCAACTAGGGGCGATGCCGACATCCATGGCCAAATATCCGCAACAAAGCGAAAAGGCGACGATACTCCCGAAGGGAGTCGCGCGGGAGTACATAGAGCTGCTCCTGTAGGCCATGGAGCAAACAGATTCACCGAATCCGATTGTGAGGGATCGGTTGTGGGAGTATCGATCCCATATGGAGCATCCACCAGAGATTGAAGGATCGAGCATCTACAGGGTGCCGTTTGTGAGGGTGTCATGCCGAGTGAGCTGGTGGAGTCTTCGTCGACCGGGCCCAGCTGCAAGAGGAGAACAGTTGGCCCGACAATGCTTCCCCACCATCCTCTCCCTCACCATTCACGTCGTCTCACGGGCCAGCTGTCTGCCGCCGAGGAATAGGAGGGGACTGCCCCCATCCCAATAGTCGGGCAGATTGTGAATTGTCAGGAGGAGCTTAGGGTTGTCAGTATTTGCAGGTTGTGAATTGTGTTTTGTGTTGTGTATTTTGAGAATACTTTGAGATATGAATGTCTTTTGAATTTCAGATTTGCAGTATTGAGCATATGAAGTATTTTATGAATTCTAGAGATCTATTTTTAGCACTTTTAAAATGCAGTTTCATAGGAGTATTAAAGTGCAGACAATGTGATTCCCAGAGAAGAAACTGCAAGTTTAGTTTTAGATAAGAAACTGCAACTTTCAGAGGCAGAGCATTTATATTAACACGGCCTTTTCAAACAGGGTTAACATCATGTTGGAAGTTTTATTCATGGTCGAAAATGGAACTACCAGCTAGCTAACATCATGCCGATCAACATTCATGCATAGCACATCTTCATATGATGCACAGTCAAAAATATATGCTATTTTCAAAATGCCCACACAATGTCGAGTGTGCGAAAAACAGAGAAAACGAGGGACGAAGTTTTGGCAAGTGTTGGATGTGGTGTGCGTAGATGACAATGGGGACCTACACGTCAATAATGGCAGATGCAAAAAAATTGGAGATATTTTCCCTGCATCAGGTGGAATTGAACCCGGGCGGAACAGCTGTCTGGTAATGTCACTTGGCCACTGGGCTAGTTCACTATTTTTGTTACAAATAAGGCACTTCCTTGGGTGGTCTGATCACCTCGATCCTGCGCCTTTGTGCGCTCGCCGCGGCGCTACTGTCTACCATTGTGAACATGCTTTACAAATGAGAGGAATCTGGAGAGGACTATACATGGAGAGGCGGACAGTCGGGACCCACTAGGTCTATGGACGTACGCAAGAAAGTGCCTCATCGAAAAAAACTTCCTCCTAATGCTATACTGACGTTGGGGCCCATGGGTTTCTCAACATAGTTACATTTTTTTACATGCTTCAACATAGGAGATAAATTCACAACGAAGCTATGGAGCTGGTGGGTAGTATCACTTATTATCACTGGGGCAGCAAGTATCCGCTGGGTTTTGGGCTGCCCCGTCTAGGCTTTCTTTTTTAACATGCGCAACCCATGACATGCTAGTTTGTATTTTTATGTGGGTCATCATGTATCGACCGGCCTATGGACGTCCCATCCGAGGTTTTATTTTTCCTGAAACATCGGCAGCCCAATTTATGTTTTTTTTGAAGAAAACGTAGAGGTCTGTTCTATTTTTCTATATAAGAATAGGAACACCTGGTCTAACTTTTGTTTCCCTTCTAACTATATTATATATATTTAAATTAATTTATATGTTATTATATATTATTGTTATTGTCATCATATATTTAACAGATACTTACATATGTAAGAAAACAATATCCCACATCTTATTAACTTATAAAAATAATTTCTTAACAATAAAATACTCGATGTTTTTGGCAACGAAAATCCTGGTGATTGTGTACAAAAGCTTGGTAAGATTTAAGGACCAATGTAATAATAAATCACTTATTACTTAAATATATTTATAACAAAATGCTCAGCCCCTGTTTATTGTTTGGTAACATTGCTGTGCCCAACCCAACTTTATAATTAGAAACAACCCGACAAAATCGTGTATTTCGAGAAACTGCAAATGGCCTGTAATTTTTTAGGAGAAAAATAAATCGGCCGCATGGACGCTACATTATATGTTTACCCATCCCAACAAATGGACTGTAATTCTAAAAAAAGAGATCAAATCAAGTGTAAATTCTGAAAAAATGCGTTGAATACGTCCCACATTTTTGGAGGCTGAAATGTGGGCTGAGAGGTCGAAGCCAACGCAAGTCGTTGTCAACTTAGTCAACAAATGATTCTGACATCGTTAGCCGTTGGATTTACATGCAACAACCGGCATCCATCTTCAATATCTCGTCTTCTTCCTCCAGCGTCGCCGGGACCACCTGCTCCCGCCTCCTGCTGCTAGCAGCTCTTCTTAGCATGCTTCGTTGTGAAGCACTACCCCACCGTTGGCCAGGCCATCCCTCCACCCCTCCACACCTCCTGTTCTTCTCCACCGACTGCCGAACCACACTGCACCATAAGTAGTTAACCCTCGTACACCTCTCCGTCAGCGACTCTACTCCCGCGTCTTCCCATCTCCGACTGGTTGTTGTCCGGAGCATCGCCATCATCCACCACCTTGGATGCGCTCGGCACGGAGTAGTCCACGTGGTCAACGATCGACATCCATCAGAAGTAGACTATGCGTGGAGAGGCTGACAGCTGGGTCCACAGCCGCACGCAAGTAAATGCCTCCTTATTACATGCAAAATAATGATTCCTCCATTTGGCAGCTGGGACCCACCGGAAGGGCCTCTACATTTCGTGAAAAAAATATCCCCCCCCCCCGCTGAGAGGTCGGACCCACCAGCTATATCTTCGCACGCAAGGAAGTGCCTCCTTATTACGCACAAAACATGAATACCCCCTGCTAGCTGGGACCCTCCATCATGGGAGGCTGATTTGTGGGCCTACTAAGTTGACGGGGACGGAGGGCTTTGTCAACTTAGTCAATATTAACGATTCTAGCTCCAGTGACCGTACGATGTCCATCCAACGGTGGTAGTGCTTCTTCAACCTCTGGTCTTGTTGCTCCAGCCACCCAAACTAGCGCCGGTCGTGCCATGTGCTCCTAATTCCCGTGGCCAGCTGTGATGCCGCGGACGCCTCACCGCCCCTACTACTCCCACCGTTGGCCAGGCCCTGCGGCGATGCCATCCTCACACTGCAGCCGAACTAGTGAACCCTCGTACTCCTCTCCGCGTGGGCATCCACTGCCGCGTCTTCCCTGGCTCCGCGTCGTCCCCTTCCTAGGCCTCGTCGTCGTCCACAGCCCCGGTGCTCTCGCCGTGGCGTGGTCAATGTGGTCAAGGAACGACTTCCATCAGAAGAGTACTGTACGTGGAGAGGCTGACAGCTAGGTCCAGGGCAGCAGGAAGGAAGTGCCTCCTTATTTCGTGGAAAATAATGATTCCCCCACTTGACAGCAGGGACCCACCGGACGGGCCACCGTATTTCGCGAAAAAAATGTTTCCCCACTGGCTGCTGGGACCCACCAGCTACATCTTGCATGCAAGGAAGTGCATCCATATTACGGGAAAAAATGATTCGCCCCCTGACTACTGGGACCCACCAGCTACATCTTTGCACGCAAGGAAGTGCCTGACAGTCGGGACCCACCTGGTCAAAGCGTACGTAGCATTGTCATTCTGGTCGCGAATGTGTACGTACATACGATCGGTCTGCCTATAGGTTGCAGCGATGAACCGTGGCCGTGTAAGGAAGGGCACATGTCGTAGAAGAGGTGCGCACATGTGGTAGTAGAGGTGCGCACGTAGCATGTACACGTACGTACAACGGCCATGTTGCAAGAAAGTAAATACGACCACGTACGTACATACGGGCGGGGTCTCGAACGCCTACTTGCGCATACGTACGGCCACATGGTTCGTGTACATGGCTGTGGCTGGGTCGGAACAGAGAAACTGTGTCGTCGTCGTGTTCATGGGGAGGCAACGGAATGCGTCGTGGTCATCGGGAGGCAACGGAATGCATGCTGTTCATCAGGAGCCAACCGGCTTGGACCGAACAGGCGATGGAAATGAGGCCTGGCGTACCGCAGAACGGAGGAAATGACCTTGTGTTAGACCGGCCACGGTGGAAACGGGATCCTATTCATCGGGAGGGGTCTGGCGTACCGCAAAACGGAGGAAGCCGACCTCCTACGGTGGAAATGGGGTCCTGTTGATCGGGAGGGGTGTGGTGATGACCCACAAGTATAGGGGATCTATCATCACTACAACAAGACCCCTCCTATAGCAACGCTTTTTTCCGTATCTAAAAGTCCATATATGCATTGTTAGTGTATTTACCAACGCTTTGGGATGCGTAGCCTTATCCAGTGTTGCTAGCGCATAGTGCAACGCTTATAGTGCCGTTGGTAAAGGGGCCGTTGCAAGAGTACAACAGATAAAATAGACTTGTGCAACACTTTTATACGTTGGTTCTTAATGTACAGGAATCAAAATCCCATTGCTTGGCAACAAAAAAATTGCAACGGTTAATTGTTGACACATATGATGTGAATAATATTATTTTTTTATATATAATGTCAGCATCTAAATTAATGCTCCATGAAGAGAAACCATGAAAATATTACTCACGGGAAGAAGAAATCATATACTTAATAAAACTTAACCGAGGAACATCATCTAATGTGATGTATAATCTAAATATTTTCTTGATAGCAAACTTAAACTAAAAGCATCCATCACATCCCTACAACTTATCTAAAACTTAACCGAGGAACATCATCCCTACAACTTAATTAAAACTGAAAGCATCCAGCATCATCATCATCATCACGAACAGGAACATCATTATTGTCATTGCAGTATACTTGCCACACACCCATATAATCCTCCATTTATCTTTTGAATCTACAAATAAAAAACAAAATGAACTGTTAACTCCAGAAACTCATCTACACTAGCTGAATACTATGTACTTCCTCTAGTAAATCGCTGTGAAGAAACTCACCTTGTGAGATCAAATATGAAGTAGTATTAGTAAATGTCAAGTTCATCCTCTCCTCTGCTTGCATGCCACATACCTGCATTGGTACACATGCTAATTAGCTCAAGTAAATAGTTCTTTGAAACTGAAAACAAACCATGATAATTTGTGTGTTGTAAATACAATAGAACAACAAGTGTTTTTTGTGATACATAGTGACATCCATTTTACAAATGGCATAGATAATGATGAGCAAATATTTTGTGGGCGACAAACAACTCTGGACCCAGAAAAGGAGGATTGCAAATCAATAGTGTGTATACTGTTATAGGAAAATCTTATTGGGAAAACCAAACTAATTTATATTGAAATTGCTAAAATAGTAACTAATTTATAGTGGAATGGCTAAAAGAGTACCTTAATCTTATAGGGACAACTTGTAGGTGCGTATTTCCTTGCAGTGCATTTCATGAGTACAGGCTCATAGTACTGAAAAATAGTGGTACATCACAGGTCAATCCTTGTATTTAGTTTGTTCTTTCCCTTTCCGTATGGAATTTGCAAAATAAAAACGTCTGTTCCATCCATATTTCATACATATAATAGGCAAAATAGAACTTGTTCCTGACTTTTAGTGCGGAATAGTACCCGAAAAAATACATCTATAGAAGCACCATGTCCTGAGCTAATGATAACCACAATACCAATATCCTTTTTAGTTGAAAAAGGTAAACTTCTAATACAGAAATATTTCCCATGATTTTTTAAATAGGATACATGGAGATACCATGTTACCACAAAGGCAGTAAAAAAGATAATACAATTATGCTTTATTTGGTCTGAGAGTGCATACGAATATATCATATAATTTGTATTGGCCACTATACTGGGATAACAATACAACAGCTCCCAACTGTAACAGAAGTACCTATATTATTTTTGGGAACTAAGGGAAAGCATCTAACTTACCGCCAAATAGTGGTTGAAATATTGATCATTTGGTACTAAAAACACCTTGTTGATGATATAGTCATACATAATAATCATATCTGACTATCAGAACTTGAAGATCAGCTTTTATTTCAGAAGGGAAAAGACAACAATCTGTAAATATAAATCAATAAGTAACCATTAAAAAGGAAAATAAATAATTCTGCTTAGTTTCAAAGCCAACATGGTATTACATAAGAAACCATATACATACCGTCATACCCTACCTGAAGTATGCATACTACAAGCCATGTAGACTAAGTTAAGATGTACAATTGTAAAAGCCATGTATATATAGTTCGTGATATTGAACTTGAATTACAATCGCTTATATGTTGTGTTAAATTAATTGGTGCACTTTATTGTTGTTTAAAGCATATCAATTTGCATAATATAGAGAGGCTCGATTATTACCCTTGTCGGAAATGTTATTGGACGAAAACGACATCAGAAAGGCAGGAAGGCACATGAATGAATCAACATTCGTGCGCGTACTTTGCTGAAACTGGGCACCTCCACAAAGCGATGAATTTCCATCAGTCACCAAAGAGCTAACACCAATGATTTGGCCAGAGGAATTTGTAGTACTGACTGGAAAGCTACCATTCATGCCCCTGGGAACAAGTCCAAGGTTGGAGCATGGGGCGCCGGACATGGAGGTCAGCAGTGTTGAACTGAATCACCACCTTGAAGATTGTTGCTTAATAGGATAGAACGTCACTGGAATATAGCAAGGATCTTCCGATATTTTTGCTAGAAGCTGCAAAGTGTAATTATCATTAAGACTTTGACGTAATGCAAGCGAATCAAGAAAATAGTCACCACAAAATTTCTTGACCAATGAGCTTATGAACCAACAGTCCCAGGACGCCTAATTCTAAGTTACTAACTTCTAAGTCTCAAAAATCAAGAGGACTCGTTTCAGGACATCAGAAAAATAACCATCATCGAAAAGCAAGTGTCAAATCAATCTAGAGATAACACAAATAGAGAGGTAACGGGGCAAGAGAAGTAGACAGGGACAAGATATTTCATTTGAATTACATACTAGCACATGGATACAGCCAAGGCAAAGAACGTGCAGACTTGGTGGGAAGGTTTGAGCCTATTCATGGCCTTACCTTGGTTTCACCGTTGGCCGCAGGGGAGCGGTGTCGAGGGGCGGCGCGCCGGGATCCAGGGCCGCAGGGGAGTGGTGATGAGGGATTGCACGCCGGGATGGAGGGTCGCAGGGGAGTGGTGAGGGGAGGCGTGCCGGCATGTAGGTAGCTGCCGCACAAAGGAGTCGCAATGCGTGATGAGGGCCAGCGGCCGTCGTGGGAGGAGAGGACTGGAGAGGAATAGCGGAGGCTGGGGACAAGGAGGAAAGACCTAGACTAATCCTGAAAGCCAACTTGGGCCGAGCTAGATAAAAGGCTGGGTTAGTGTGTTGGGCTGGGAGTATGTACAAAGATGGGTCACGAGCAAGTCTACAACGCATATTCTACAATGCTTATATGAGTCTCTCTTGTGAATTTTGCAACATACACTCAAAACGTTGTACAATATGTGTTGCTTTACAAAGGGTATCCTTGTAGTGCATAGTCCTTTCGATAAGTAAGAGTGTCGAACCCAACGAGGAGCAGAAGGAAATGATAAGCGGTTTCCAGTAAGGTATTCTCTGCAAGTACTGAAATAAGTGGGAACAGATAGTTTTGTGATAGGATAATTTGTAATGAGCAACAAGTAACAAAAGTAAATAAAGTGCAGCAAGGTGGCCCAATCCTTTTTGTAGCAAAGGACAAGCCTGGACAAACTCTTATATAGAGAAAAGCGCTCCTGAGGACACATGGGAATATCGTCAAGCTAGTTTTCATCACGTTCATATGATTCACGTTCGGTACTTTGATAATTTGGTATTGTGGGTGGACCGGTGCTTGGGTACTGTCCTTACTTGGACAAGCATCCCACTTATGATTAACCTCTACTGCAAGCATCTGCAACTACAACAAAAGTATTAAGGTAAACCTAACCATAGCATGAAACATATGGATCCAAATTAGCCCCTTACGAAGCAACGCATAAACTAGGGTTTAAGCTTCTGTCACTCTAGCAACCCATCATCTACTTATTACTTCCCAATGCCTTCCTCTAGGCCCAAATAATGGTGAAGTGTTATGTAGTCGACGTTCACATAACACCACTAGAGGAGAGACAACATACATCTCATCAAAATATCGAACGAATACAAAATTCACATGACTACTAATAGCAAGACTTCTCCCATGTCCTCAGGAACAAACGTAACTACTCACAAAGCATAATCATGTTCATAATCAGAGGGGTATTAATATGCATATAGGATCTGAACATATGATCTTCCACCAAATAAACCAACTAGCATCAACTACAAGGAGTAATTAACACTACTAGCAACCTACTACCAATCCCGGACTTGGAGACAAGAATTGGATACAAGAGATGAACTAAGGTTTCGAGAGGAGATTGTGCTGGTGAAGATGTTGATGGAGATTGCCCTCTCCCAATGAGAGGAGCGTTGGTGATGATGATGGCGATGATTTCCCCCTCCCGGAGGGAAGTTTCCCCCGCAGAACAGCTCTGCCAGAGCACTAGATTGGATCCGCCAAGGTTCCGCCTCGTGGCGGCAGAGTTTCGTCCGAGAAGATGTCTTATGATTTTTTCCTCATTGAAAGACTCCATATAGCAGAAGATGGCCATCGGAGGGCCACCAGGGGGCCCACGAGGTAGGGGGTGTGCCCAAGGGGGTAGGGCGCACCCCCCACCCTCGTGGGTAGGGTGTGGCCCCCCTGGTGAACATCTTGCACTCAGTATTTTTTATATATTCTAAAAACGTCTTCCGTGAAGTTTCAGGACTTTTGGAGTTGTGAAGAATAGGTCTCTAATATTTGCTCCTTCTCCAGCCCAGAATCCCAGCTGTCGGCATTCTCCCTCTTTATGTAAACCTTGTAAAATAAGAGAGAATAGGCATAAGTATTGTGATATAATGTGTAATAACAGCCCATAATGCAATAAATATCGATATAAAACCATGATGCAAAATGGACGTATCAACTCCCCCAAGCTTAGACCTCGCTTGTCCTCAAGCGAAAGCCGAAATCAAAAAATATGTCCACATGTTTGGATATAGAGGTGTCGATAAAAGTAAAATACGGACATGAGGGCATCATGATCATTCTTAGAACAGCAACTTACATAATTCTTGTCATATGATTTCTTATACTAGAGTAATAATTCAATCACAATTTCAAGTATGAATCATAAACTTCATTGAAAACTAACAAACTATAATCTCAATTGTTGGAGCAATTGCAATTTATCATAACATAGGAAAGAGTCAATATATAAGAGCTTTTCAGCAAGTCCACATACTCAACTATCATATAGTCTTTCACAATTGCTGACACTCACGTAGTACCTATGGGTATGGAGTTTTAATTGGACACAGAGAAAGATAGGGGCTTATAGTTTTGCCTCCCAACGTTTTACCTCAAGGGTAGTGTCAACAATAATAGTTCATGAAAACACACATCCAATTAGCCATATATACCAGGATCTTTCCAACATACTGTGCTTGCCAAAGGATAAAATGTAAAAAGGAAGGGTGAAGATCACCAACAATCTTATGCAAGGTAGGAGATAAAAGTAAAAGATAGGCCCTTCGCAAAGGGAAGCAGAGGTTGTCATGTGCTTTTATGGTTGGATGCACAAAATCTTAACGCGAAGGAACGTCACTTTCTATTGCCACTTGTGATATAGACCTTTATTATGCACTCTATCGCTTTTATTTCTTCCATATCACACGATCGTATAAAGCTTATTTTCTCCCACACTAATAAGTCATACATATTTAGAGAGCAATTTTTATTGCTTGCACCGATGACAACTTACTTGGAGGATCTTACTCAATCCATAGGTAGGTATGGTGGACTCTCATGGCAAAACTGGTTTAAGGGTATTTGGAAGCACAAGTAGTATCTCTACTTGGTGCGATGAATTTGGCTAGCATGAGGGGGAAAGGCAAGCTCAACCATGTTGAATGATCCATGACAATATAATTTATCTCAGATGTAAGAAAACATAACCCATTACATTGTCTTCCTTGTCCAACGTCAACTCTTTAGCATGTTATATTTTAATGAGTGCTCACAATCATAAAAGATGTCCAAGATAGTATATTTATATGTGAAGACCTCTCTTTCTTTATTACTTCCTATTCAAGGTTGTCAGAATCGCGATTCTATTATATGATTCTACAACTTTATGATCCAAACTAACCCCTCTGATTCTACGATTTTAGTTCATAGAATCTATGTTTTTACGATCCTGATAGTGAAGATTCTACGATTTGCGATCCTACCATCAGAGCTCCGATCCGATTCAAAATCACGATTTTGACAACCTTGTTCCTATTAGTTGCGACGATGACCAAAACTATGTTTGTCAACTCTCAACAACTTTTATTCATCATACTTTTTCTATGTGAGCTCATTACTCTCCATAAGATCCATATGATCTCTTTGTTTCTTTTTACTTCTTTCTCTTTTCTTTTATTCACTTAGGACCATGGCAAAATAATCAAGCCCTTGACTCAACACTATTCTTTATTATATATAGCTCACGGACTCGATTACATAGAAGGATCATAAAGCAAAACTCACAACTAGATAATACTAAAAGCTTTTATTCTACTAGATCAAAATATTATCAAAAGGATCAAACTAAGAAAAACGGTAAACATAAAAGTGATGGTGATACGATACCGGGGCACTCCCCCAAGCTTGGCAGTTGCCAAGGGGAGTGCCCATACCCATGTGATTATATCTCTTTTGTCGGTGAAGGAGTTGTTGGTGATGATGGATAGTCGCACATCGAGCGTAAGAGGTCTTCCAACTTGCGGATAATGCCCTTGAGTGCAATGGTATGCTCCTTCAACAAAATATTTTCACAGGTGAGATATTTGTTTTGTATACGAGCTAACTCAATCATCTTGAAAGCTTCGATCTCAGTTGGGGTAAGAAGATTGTGATCAAGTTGAAGGATGTCTTCTATTGCTGGAACTTGGTCCCTCATGGCCTTCTTGATCCCTTCATCCTTGTTGATCTCCATGGGTTCTTCTCTCTTCAGCTCTAACTTCATTAGCCAAGCATCGTTGCCCTCATTGTTGGAGGAGGGGGCGACATGATGCCTGGCCTTGACGACCCTGACAGGAAACAAATCGAAACAAGAACATAGGATACTTGCGTGATACAGGAGTCAAAACCTTCAGGAGATTATATAATGAATTTTTATCGACCAAATTACGTGTCGTGTAAGAAAACGGAGTCCGGAAAGCGCACGAGGTGCCCACGAGGTAGGGGGAACGCCCAGTAGGGTAGGGTGTGCCCTCCACCCTCGTGGAGGCCTCGTGTCCTTCCCGGACTGCTTCTTATTTTTCTATTTTTCTAAATATTCCAAAACGGAGAAATATTGCCTTAAAAACTGTTTTGGAGTCGGTTTACTTACCATACCACATACCTATTCCTTTTCGGAGTCTGAAATGTTCCGGAAAGTGTCTCTTATGTATTCCTCTGGGGTTACGGTTTCAATAACATTGGTTTCAACATTTATGGGATTACCTAAGATATAATGTTTGATTCTTTGACCATTCACCACCTTCGGATTTGTGCCTTCGAAGTTGTTGATTTTTATGGCACCGGAATGGTAGACCTCCTCGATAACGTAAGGACCTTCCCATTTAGAGAGAAGTTTTCCTGCAAAAAATCTTAAACGAGAGTTGTATAGCAATAATAATCACCTACATTAAACTCACGCTTTTGTATCCTTTTAACATGCCATCTTTTAACTTTTTCTTTAAAAAACTTGGCATTTTCGTAGGCTTGTGTTCTCCATTCATCGAGTGAGCTAATATCAAATAACCTCTTCTCACCGGCAAGTTTAAAATCATAATTGAGCTCTTTAATTGTAACATCCCAAATTTTCAATTTGGAATGTTATACATAGATCATTCTTGCATATCATGTTTTATTGCATTTCGTCTCACGATCCTTGGAAATCCTAAGAAACTCAAGGACCCTCGGAGAGAGTTGGGGATTTCCCTGATTTCATATTTGATTTTTATCAAATATTGAAACAAGGATTTTTGGTTTTAATTATTTTCTCTCCGAAAATATTTCATATTAATAAATGAGAGGATATAATATGACTTCTCCAAAATAAATGAAATATTGGAGGAAAAATATTAAAAATCAATTTTTGCTTTTATTTGGATTTTGTTTGCAATTTTGGTTGCATTAGAAAAATTGCATGTTTTCAAAATTGCATTTTAGGGCCAAGAAAATGTTCATCTCGTTCTAAATATTTTATTTAGACGGAGAAAATTTGTTTTGGCATTTTTAGAATTTTATTTTATTTTGTAGGATTTTTCTGAGTTTCGGTGGAATTATTAAAAAAACGTGCCAAGGCCTAGCTGGGCCGAAGCCCAGCGCCGGCCCACCGTCCCGCGCCGCCGTCTCCTAGCGGGACTCCGCGCCGCCGCCGCCGTCGACATGGAGTCTGGCTCGGACTCCGTTGCCGCGCCGTGCCCACTCCCCCAAGGCACCTCCGCCCCCCCTATAAAGCCCGCTGCCCCGCCGCCCTTGGAGCCCCACCCCGCCTCGAGCCGCCACCCCGCCGCCCGTCGCCGTTGCCGAGCCGCCGCGCCGCCTCGCCACCTCTGCCCGCTGCCGCGCCGCCTGTTGCCCGCGCCGCCGCCCCGCATAGCGCCGCCCCTCACCGGAGCCGCCGCCATGCCGGACCTCACCGGAGGTTAGCGCCGTTTGTTTTTTTTAGAAAACTGGATCGGTTTTCATTAGAAAACCCTAGTATTTTTAGCGGACGTTCATTTTAACGAATGGTTTTCGCTCGTTAGTTACAGTTAACGAATGCTCGCTCGTTAGGATGTTCGTCAGTTTTCTTTTATCGGATTAATCTGCGATTATTTTTTATCGCGATTTCTGATCCGATTTTCGTTCTAGTTTATCTTTTCGCTCGTTAGTCGGAATCAGGCGATTCAAGCGCCTAGATCTTCGTCTCGAGACCCTCTTTTCGTTTAACCAACTTTCACAATTTTTTGCTACTGTAAAATTTGACCTAGGTCTAGATTAGTAAACGGATCTTGTTTCTTTCGCCGTTTGAGTTTCGTTTCTCCGTTTGATTTGATACTTTTTGCAAACCAGAGTTCTTAAGTTGAACTTTTTGGTTAGATCTTCTTATTTGAGATTTACCCGTGTTTCTTTGCTTGATTGCTTATGTATGCTATTTTTTGTTTGCGATAGAATTCCCGAAGTGCAAAGCATGTTATTTGGAGTCTCTAGGTTATGCAGATCGTCAGCAAGGCAAGTAACACTTTGATCATACCCCTTTATCACCCAGTTTTTATGCATTAGTTCCAATCCTCAAACATTGCATGGTTAGGATGTCATTAACATGTGGGTTGGGAAGTAGTTGATGAGGTAGAACCTATTACCCTGTTACATTCAAACCCTTGGGAGTTACTTCTATGCGTTGCTTATATTGCTATGCTATGCTCGTAGACGTGGTTTGGGTGAGTGAAATACATGACAGATGTGAGATTGTTAATTAATGGTTCAACTTTAGGCGGCAACTTAAATACATATCTGGGTGGATTGAGGCACCTAGAGTACCCAGTGTTGCCTGTATTTTTTGGAAATCCCGGAGTACCCGTGTGATCTTCCTATGGACCGCCACCCAGGCTCAAAGGGAACTGAGATCTTTCATGCTGCAAAGTTGCGTGTGCAGCCACAAGCTATTATGGGCTCTAGCATAGTTGAGTAAGTTACGTGAAGCTCTTGAAGAGGTGGATCAACAGGTAGTGTGTTTGTAGGTTTGGTATGGTCTGCCCAGAGTAGAGAGTTAATGTTTCTGAAAGACTGTATCTCGGTCATCCGTTTCTCAAACACCCTCTAGTGTGAGGAAACCAGCGGAGGAGATCGAGTCTTGTGGGGAAAAGTGCGCAAACCTCTGCAGAGTGTACAAACTAATCATGGTTAGCCGTGTCCCCGGTTATGGACAATCTTGAGTATCTAGTACTTGGAGTATCTTAAGTATCTCATCACTCTAAACTAATATTGTTGGGTTGTTAATTACCTTAATTGGGATTGAGTTAGAGGAACCTTCTCAATGATGTTTCAACTACCATGATAGTTAAATTAAAATCTATTCCTTTGTTGTAGGGAAAAATTGGCTTTTCGCAAAAATTATAACCATAGAGCTTTCCACCAGCCAAATATGCATGTAGTGATAGCATTATTCTGTTGTTGCTCTACTGTGTTGCTTTGACAGCATATTCCATGTGCTGACCCGTTTTCGGGTTACGTTGCAGACTTTTCAGATGAGGAGTAAGGTTCGTTAGGACGTTGCCGTGCAGCTCAGCTATGCCGTTGGAGTTGATGGACTCACTTTATCTTCCAAGCCTTCCGCTGTTATCGTATTAGATGGCCTTAAGCCATATTTATTGTAATAAGTTCTCTTTTGAGACATTTGATGTAATATGTGTGTGATTGCTACTCTGTGATAAATCCTCGAGCACTGTGTGTGTCAGTATTACCGATCCAGGGATGACACTGAAGCACAGAGACTTGACCGTTTGAGGTCGGGTCGCTACAAGATGGTATCAGAGCAGACACTGAGTGTAGGACACGACCACTAAGCTAAAAGCCAAAGATCACTATTCTCTTCTCATTTCTGACTCCTCTCCATTTTCTACTCTTTAGGATGGCGGATGCAAGGAACACGTTTGCCCAACCAGAGGAAGAATCACCTTTTGGACGACACCTGAAGGAAGTCACTAGGTACCTGAACATAGGAATACCAAGCTTCACCGGGACCTACAACACCACTTTACCAGAAGAGGAGCGATGGATGATTCAAGTTCAAGTTCCAGGATGGACCTTCACACCAGTCACTAAACCCATAGAGTTTTCCTTCGATGCACCAACCTGGAGTCTTGGAAAGAGTATGGCAGCTCACATGACCATGGGATGCATTGGAGAAGTTTATCAAAAGGATCTTAAAGACACTATCTACCAGATTTGTGGGCGCCGAGACGAGCAATGGGAGATGATTAGCACCAGGAAGGATAGATCAATTGCAGCGTTCATCCAGGAACTAAACCAGCACATTCGACGCCAGGAGAATCAGATGTGCGCAGGCATGATAGATCTAGAGAAGGCAATGACTAGGATTGCGGAACTGGAGGAAGAACACAAGGCTACACGTGAAGATTATGAGGAGGAAATCATCGTACTTGTGGAGAAGAATGACGACCTGATTAAGAAGATCGAAATATTCATGGGAGACCCACACTAATAGAAGAAGACGAAGAACCCAAGAAGATTCACCCGGAAGACTACATCATCATCGACGACACGGACTCCGACCTGAGCGATGATGACTTTGAAGACGAAGCTGGAGCAGATATCATGGAGTCTGCAACCGAGGAATATTTTAGTAGACCACCACATCAGTAGTAGTATTCCACCATGTAAATAGAGTAGTCCGAGCACTTTTGCGATAGTTCTAGACCGATTGTATGCCCTTGCTTGATTGATTGAGTGAAATGATTGTGTTTGTCTCATGTGCATATGGGTAGTGCTTTCTCATTAGACCTCATTGTATTCTAATCTCTCCCCTCTAAACCCATCAGATGCCTCCGAGACGTGACCCCGAATTTGCTTTCCCACCAGAGCTCACTTAGTTGATTCAGAAGTAGAATACCCTGATGTAGTTGTTAGTTCAGAATCAGGGAAACAACAACAACAACAACAACAACAACAACAACAACAACAACAACAATCCACCACCACCACCACCAGTTGACAACTTAGCGCGTTTTCTGAGGTTGCAACCGCCAGTGTTTTCCAGTAGCACCGAGCCTATAGTAGCAGATGATTGACTCCGCAGGATTGGAAGGGAATTAACAACTGTAGGATGTACTGATGCTGAGAAGGTGCACTTTGCCGCAAATCAGTTGGATGGACCAGCAGCATCATGTGGGAGAATTACACTGTCACCTACCCTATAGCCATGGTGACATGGGACCAATTTCAGCAAGCCTTCTATATAGCCCATGTGTCAACTAGAGCCATGAATTTGAAGAAGCGTGAGTTTCGCAACTTACGCGAGGGGAACCGTATTGTGGCTCAGTACGCGGATGAGTTTAGCAAGTTATCTCGCTATGCCCCTGATGATGTGGCCACAGATGCCGCAAAGCAGGAGAAGTTTATGGAAGGGCTAAATGATGAGATGAGTATGCAGCTGATGGTGGCAACATTCACCCACTACCAAGAGTTGGTAGATAAGGCTCTTATGATTGAAGGGAAGCAGTAGCAGATTGAGAGCTGTAAGAGGAAGTATGGACAAGGGAGGTATAACTCAGGCGCTCAGCAGAAGCCTCGCCTAACCCCGAACTCGGGAGGACTTATTCATAACCATGGAGCCCACAACCATAATGGAGGAAGTAACCATAATCATACTGGCACAAGGAATGGGAATGGAGCAAGCAACAATCAGAACCGCCCAAATCCAGCCACACCCACCAAGAGGGACCTAAGCCACGTTACTTGTTTCAAGTGCGGGAAGATTGGACACTATGCCATGGAGTGCCCTGAAGGGAAGAATGGAAACGGAAAGGGGAGCGCTAGGAAGAAGCCCAATCCATTCAACAAAGGACAAGTGAACCACGTTAAGGTGGAGGAGGTTGAAGAGCAGCCAGACGCGGTTATAAGTAAGTTTTTGGTTAAGTCATTTACCGCTCTTGTTCTTTTTGATACTGGTGCATCGCATTCATACATATCAAGGGAATTCATGGATAAGTTTAAACTACCACCCCAAACCCTTAGGACCCCTCTGTTAGTAAGTTCACCTGGAGCGGAGTATATGGCTAGTCGATGGTGCGACCATATACCCTTAACCATTGGTAGCCATGTTTTTCCGTCTGACCTAATTATCTTGGAGTCACAAGGATTGGATACGATATTAGGAATGGACTGGATGACAAAGTATGGAGGAAGCATTGACTGTGTTAGTAAGTCAATTTGTCCCACCACCCCTGAGGGAAAAAGGATCTAGTATATATCTAGGCATGCGCCAAGAAGTAGCCAAGTAAATACCCTCACGGGAGTTGTTCAGGAGGAAGTGCTTGTAGTAAAGCATTATCCGGATGTTTTCCCAAAAGAGTTACCAGGCATGCCACTGGATAGAGATATTGAGTTTTTGATAGAACTATTTCCAGGCACAGGGCCAATATCCAAGAGACCCTACAGGATGCCCGCGAATGATCTGGAGGAGATTAAGAAACAGATCAAGGAGTTATTGGAGAAAGGTTACATTCGACGGAGTTCATCACCCTGGGAGCCCCAGTGCTTTTGGTTGAGAAGAAGGATAAGTCCCTAAGGATGGTTGTTGATTATCGGGCCTTGAACGGGGTAACAATTAAGAATAAGTACCCATTGACGATGATCAATGATCTGTTTGACCATCTGCAAGGAGCTAAGGTGTTTTCGAAGATCGATCTGCGATCAGGATATCATTAGTTGATGATATGAGAGAAGGATATACCAAAGACAGCCTTCACCACATGGTACGGGCTATACGAATATACGGTCATGCCATTCGGACTGACTAACGCCCCTGCCTATTTCATGAGCATGATGAATAAAGTATTCATGGAATATTTGGATAAGTTTGTTGTGGTGTTCAATGATGATATAATGGTATATTCAAAGAATGAAGAGGAACACAAGGAGCATTTGCGATTAGTTCTCGAGAAACTCAGGGAATATCAGTTATATGCCAAGTTCAGCAAATGCGAGTTTTGGTTGAAAGAAGTCGGATTCCTTGGACATGTTATATCAGGAGAAGGTATAGCAGTAGATCCCACCAAGGTGCAGTCAGTCACTGAATGGTTGGCACCTACTTCAGTTAGCGAGAACCGCAGTTTTCTTGGACTCGCCGGATACTATCAGAGATTCATTGAGAATTTTTCGAAGACTGCAAAGCCAATGACAGGATTATTGAAGAAGGATACCAAGTTTAAATAGATGGAAGATTGTGAGGCAAGTTTCCAGGAGCTCGAGAAACATTTGACTACAACCCCAGTGCTGACACTGCCAAATATACGTAAGGATTTTCAAGTGTATTGCGATGCCTCTCACTTAGGACTTGGAAGTGTGCTTATGTAGGATGGAAGAGTTGTTTAGTATGCCTCATGACAACTAAAACCACATGAGTTGAATTATGCCACGCATGATTTGGACCTAGCAGCCGTAGTGCATGCGTTGAAGACTTGGAGACATTACCTTATTGGAAACCATTGTGATGTGTACACGGATCATAAGAGTTTGAAGTACATTTTCACCCAGAAGGAGCTGAACCTTAGGCAGAGAAGATGGTTGGATCTTATAAAGGATTATGACATGAAGCTTCATTATCATCCAGGAAAGGTCAATGTCGTAGCAGTTGCTTTGAGCCGGAAGAGTTATGCTAATACCCTAATAAGCATGGGATTGTCGAAGGTGTTAGCAGAGGATCTCCGGGAACTATGTTTGGAGATTGTTCCTAGAGGTTTTGTTGCAACAATGGAGGTGTAGTCTACATTGTTGGGAAAAATTCAAGAAGCTCAGAAGGATGACAAAGAGATTGCCGAGATAAAGGGGAAAATGAGCAAAGGAAAGGCCAAAGGTTTTCGTGAGGATGAGCACGACAGCCTGTGGTTTGAGGACCGTGTTTATGTGCCCAATAACGCAGAGAATAGGAAGTTAATACTTCAGGAGGCACATGACTTACCATACTCGATACACCCCGGAAACACCAAGATGTATTTGGATTTGAAGGAACGTTTCTGGTGGTCAGGGATGAAGAAGGATATCGCCGAGTATGTAGCCGTATGTGATGTATGTCAGAGAGTGCAGGCAGAGCATCAAAAGCCAGCAGGATTGTTACAGCCTATGCCGATACCGGAATGGAAGTTGGATAAACTTGGCATGGATTTTATCACCGGATTACCCAGGACCAAATCAGGATATGTTTCTATATGGGTAGTAGTTGACTGTTTGCGCAAAGTGGCACACTCTATCCCAGTGAAAACAACTTATACTAGTGCAAAGTTGGCCAAGATATATATGACCAGGATCGTATGTCTGCATGGAGTTCTTAGGACCATCGTATCGGACAGAGGAACACGGTTTACTTCAAAGTTTTGGCATCAGCTGCACCAGACTTTGGGAACAAGATTGGAGTTCAGTACAGCATTTCACCCGCAGACGGATGGACAAACCGAGAGGGTCAATCAAATTCTGGAGGACATGTTGAGAGCATGTGCGCTACATTATGTATCTAGTTGGCATGACAATCTGCCTTACGCAGAGTTCTCATACAACAATAGTTACCAAGCCAGTTTGAAGATGGCACCGTTCGAAGCCCTATATGGACGAAGGTGCAAAATACCGTTGATGTGGGACGAAGTCGGAGACCGATAGTTGTTTGGACCAGACTTGATCAAAGAGTCTGAGGAGAAGGTTAAACTGATCCGGGATAGACTGAAGATAGCTCAGTCCAGACAGAAGAGTTATGCAGATTCGAAACGCAAGGAGGCAACCTATGAAATTGGAGATCAAGCATATCTGCGAGTATCGCCTTTGCGAGGAGTGAAACGTTTTGGAGTTAAGGGAAAGTTAGCCCCGAGGTTTGTAGGACCATATCGTGTTTTGGAACGGATGGGAGAAGTTGCCTACAAGTTGGAGTTAGCTGAAGGGCTTTCAGGAGTTGACGATGTGTTTCACGTTTCCCAGTTGAAGAAGTGCCATGCTGAGATGTCCAACATACCGCTAAGAGATATCGTACCCTTTGAGGCGATTCAGCTGGACAATGACTTGACTTATGAGGAGAAGCCAGTCAAGATTTTGGAGTTTGTTAGTAGAGTCACCCGCGGCAAGGTCATCAAGTTTTGCAAAGTTCAGTGGAGCCACCATACCAAGGACGAAGCCACGTGGGAACAAGAGGATGATCTCCGCAAGGACCACTCACACCTATTTTCTAGCCAACAAGAATCTCGAGGGCGAGATTCATCTTAAGGGGGGTAGGTTTGTAACATCCCAAATTTTCCATTTGGAATGTTATACATGGATCATTCTTGCATATCATGTTTTATTGCATTTCGTCTCGCGATCCTCGGAAATCCTAAGCAACTCAAGGACCCTCGGAGAGAGTTGGCGATTACCCAGATTTCATATTTGATTTTTATGAAATATTGAAACAACTATTTTTTGTTTTAATTATTTTCTCTCCGAAAATATTTCATATTAATAAATGATAGGAGATAATATGACTTCTCCAAAATAAATGAAATATTGGCGGAAAAATATTAAAATCAATGTTTGCTTTTATTTGGATTTTGTTTGCAATTTTGGTTGCATTAGAAAAATTGCACGTTTTCAAAATTGCATTTTAGGGCCAAGAAAATGTTCATCTCGTTCTAAATATTTTATTTTATTTTCTAGAATTTATGTTTCGGCGGAATTATTAAAAAAACACGCCAAGGCCTAGCTGGGCTGAAGCCCAGCGAGGGCCCACCGCCCCGCGCCGACGCCGCCGCCGACAGGGAGTCTGGCTTGGACTCCGTTGCCGCGCCGTTCCCCCTCCCCCAAGGCACCTCCACCCCCCTTTAAAGCCCGCTGCCCCACCGCCCTTGGAGCCCCACCCCGCCTCGAGCCGCCACCCCGCCGCCGAAGCCGACGCGCCGCCTCGCCGCCTCTGCCCGCTACCGCGCCACCTCGCCGCCTCTGCCCGCTACCGCGCCGCCAGAGCCGTGAGTCGCCGCCGCCGCCGCCCCGCGTAGCACCGCCCCTCGCCGGAGCCGCCGCTGTGCCGTACTTCGCTGGAGGTTAGCACCGTTCGGTTTTTTTAGAAAACCGGATCAGTTTTCGTTAGAAAACCCTAGTCATTTTTTCGGTTCGCCAGTTTTTTTCCGGTTTTAATTTTTAGCGGACGTTCGTTTTAACAAACTGTTTTTGCTCATTAATTACAGTTAACGAACGCTCGTTCGTTAGGCTGTTCGTCAGTTTTCTTTTATCGGATTAATCCGCGTTTACTTCTGATCGTGATTTCTGATCCGATTTTCGTTCTAGTTTATCTTTTCGCTCGTTAGTTGGAATCAGGCGATTCAAGCGCCAAGATCTTCGTCTCGAGACCCTCTTTTCGTTTAACCAACTTGCAAAAGTTTTTGCTACTGTAAAATTTGACCTAGGTCCAGATTAGTAAATGGATCTTGTTTCTTTCGCCATTTGAGTTTCGTTGCTCCGTTTGATTTGATTCTTTTTGCAAACCGGAGTTCTTAAGTTGAACTTTCTGGTTAGATCTTCTTATTTGAGATTTACCCATGTTTCTTTGCTTGATTGCTTATGTATGCTATTGTTTGTTTGCGATAGAATTCCCGGAGTGCGAAGCGTGTTATTTGGAGTCTCTAGATTACGCGGATCGTCAGCAAGGCAAGTAACACTTTGGTCATACCCCTTTATCACCCAGTTTTTATGCATTAGTTCCAATCCTCAAACATTGCATGGTTAGGAGATCATTAACATGTGGGTTGGGAAGTAGTTGATGAGGTAGAACCTATTACCCTGTTACATTCAAACCCTTGGGAGTTACTTCTACGCGTTGCTTATATTGCTATGCTATGCTCGTAGACATGGTTTGCGTGAGTGAAATCCATGACAGATGTGAGATTGTTAATTAATGGTTCAACTTAAGGTGGCAACTTAAATACATATCTGGGTGGATTGAGGCACCTAGAGTACCCAGTGTTGCCTGTATGTTTTGGAAATCCCGGAGTACCCGTGTGATCTTCCTATGGACCGCCACCCAAGCTCAAAGGGAACTGAGATCTTTCATGCTGGAAACTTACGTGTGCAGCCACAAGCTATTATGGGCTCTAGCATAGTTGAGTAAGTTACGTGAAGCTCCTGAAGAGGTGGATCAACAGGTAGTGGGTTTGTAGGTTTGGTATGGTCTGCCCGGAGTAGAGAGTTAATGTTTCTCAAAGACTGTGTCTCGGTCATCCATTTCTCAAACACCCTGTAGTGCGAGAAAACCAGCGGATGAGATCGAGTCTTGTGGGGAAAAGTGCGCAAACCTCTATAGAGTGTATAAACTAATCATGGTTAGCCGTGTCCCCGGTTATGGACAATCTTGAGTATCTAGTACATGGAGTATCTTAAGTATCTCATCACTCGAAACTAATATTGTTGGGTTGTTAATTACCTTAATTGGGATTGAGTTGGAGGAACCTTCTCAATGATGTTTCAACTACCATGATAGTTAAATTAAAATCTATTCCTTTGTTGTAGGGAAAAATTGGCTTTTCACAAAAATTATAACCATAGAGCTTTCCACCAGCCAAATATGCATGTAGTGATAGCATTATTCTGTTCTTGCTCTACTGTGTTATTTTGCCAGCATATTCCATGTGCTGACCCGTTTTCGGGCTGCAACGTATTACGTTGCAGACTTTTTAGACGAGGAGTAAGGTTCGTTAGGTCGTTGCCGTGCAGCTCAGCTATGCCGTTGGAGTTGATGGACTCACTTTATCTTCCAAGCCTTCCGTTGTTATCATATTAGATGGCCTTAAGCCATATTTATTGTAACAAGTTCTCTTTTGAGACATTCCATGTAATAAGTGTGTAATTGCTACTCTGTTATAAATCCTCGAGTACTGTGTGTGTCAGCATTACCGATCTAGGGATGACAGTGAAGCACAGAGACTTGACCGTTTGAGGTCGGGTCGCTACATTAATAGCCCAATATGCCTTGTGTTCTAGTTCGAGAGGTAAGTGACATGCTTTTCCATAAACCATTTTATACGGAGACATACCCATAGGATTTTTATATGAAGTTCTATAGGCCCATAATGCATCATCAAGTTTCTAGGACCAATTCTTTCTAGACCTATTGACAGTCTTTTGCAAAATTAATTTGAGCTCTCTATTACTCAATTCTACTTGACCACTAGACTGTGGGTGATAAGGAGATGCAATTCTATGATTAACATGATACTTAGCAAGCATTTTACGGAAGGCACCATGAATAAAATGTGAACCACCATCAGTCATTAAATATCTAGGGACTCCAAACCTTGGAAAAATAACTTCTTTAAGCATTTTAATAGAAATGTTATGATCAGCACTACTAGTTGGAATAGCTTCTACCCACGTAGTAACGTAATCAATAGCAACTAAAATATGTGTATATCCATTAGAGGAAGGAAACGGTCCCATATTGTCAAAGCCCCAAACATCAAATGGTTCAATAACAGGTGAATAGTTCATAGGCATTTCTTGACATCTACTAATATTACCAATTCTTTGACATTCATCACAAGATAAGACAAACTTACGGGCATCTTTGAAGAGAGTAGGCCAATAAAAACCAGATTGCAATACCTTATGTTCAGTTCTATCTCCAACATGGTGTCCTCCATAAGCTTTGGAGTGACACTTGTGTAGGATATGTTCCTGTTCATGCTCAGGTACACAACGTCTAATAACACCATCTACTCCTTCTTTATAAAGATGTGGGTCATCCCAAAAGTAATGCCTCAAATCATAGAAGAACTTTTTCTTTTGCTGGTATGTGAAACTAGGTGGTATGAATTTGGCAACAATGTAATTAGCATAATCAGAATACCATGGAGCAGTATGAGAAGCATTTATGACATTTAATTATTCATCAGGAAAGCTATCATCAATAGGTAGTGGTTCATCAAGCACATTTTCTAACCTAGACAAGTTGTCTGCAACGGGGTTCTCAGCTCCCTTTCTAGCAACAATATGTAAGTCAAATTCTTGTAGCAAGAGAACCCATCTAATAAGTCTAGGTTTAGCATATTTCTTTTCCATAAGATATTTAATAGCAACATGATCAGTGTGAATAGTTACTTTAGAATCAACAATATAAGGTCTGAACTTATCGCAAGCAAATACAACTGCTAAGAATTCTTTTTTAGTACTAGCATAATTTCTTTCAGCATTGTCTAGGGTTTTACTAGCATATTGAATAACGTTTAATTTCTTATCAACTCTTTGCCCTAGAACATCACCTACAACATAATCACTAGCATCACACATAATTTCAAAGGGTAAATTCCAATCAGGTGGCTGAACAATAGGTGCAGAGATCAATGCTTTCTTAAGTATTTCAAATGCTTCTACACAATCATCATCAAAGACAAATGGTATATCTTTTTGTAATAAAATAGTCAGAGGCCGAGAAATTTTTGAGAAGTCCTTAATGAACCTCCTATAAAATCCGGCGTGACCAAGGAAACTTCTTATACCTTTGATGTCCTTGGGGCATGGCATCTTTTCAATAGCATCAACCTTGGCTTTATCAACTTCAATACCTCTTTCAGAAAGTGTATGCCCCAAGACAATACCTTCATTAACCATAAAGTGCCACTTTTCCCAATTCAAGACAATATTAGTTTCTTCAGATGTCTGCAAAACTCGATCAAGGTTGCTCAAGCAATCCTCAAAATAAGATCCATAGACGAAGAAACCGTCCATGAAAACCTCACAAATCTTTTCACAAAAGTCAAAGAATATAGCCATCATGCATCTTTGAAAGGTAGCAGGTGCATTACATAAATCAAAAGGCATACGTCTATAAGCAAAAGTACCAAAAGGGAAAGTAAAAGTAGTCTTTGATTGATCCTTGGCTGACATAGGTATTTGAGAGAAACCAGAATAACCATCTAGAAAGCAAAAATGTGTATGTTTGGATAATCTTTCTAGCATTTGATCGATAAAAGGTAAGGGGTAATGATCCTTTTTAGTGGCCTTATTTAATTTTCAGAAATTAATTACCATCATATAACCTGCAATAATTCTTTGAGGAATCAATTCATCTTTATCATTAGGAACGACAGTAATACCTCCCTTCTTAGGGACACAATGGACAGGACTTACCCACTGACTATCAGCAACGGGATAGATTATACCTGCCTCAAGGAGCTTTAGTATTTCCTTTCTTACCACTTCTTTCATTTTAGGATTCAGCCATCGTTGATGATCACAAACTGGTTTAGCATCTTCTTCCAGATTTACTTTATGTTGACATAGAGTGGACTAATGCCCTTAAGATCATCAAGAGTATACCCAATAGCAGCACGATGCTTCTTTAGAGTTTTCAATAATCTCTCTTCCTCATGCTCTGAAAGGTTAGCACTAATAATAACAGGATATTTCTTTTTCTCATCAAGATAAGCATATTTAAGAGTATCAGGCAACGGTTTAAACTCCAACACGGCATCACCCTTGGGTGGAGGAGGATCCCCTAGGATTTCAACAGGCAAATTGTGTTTCAGAATAGGTTCCTGTTTAAAGAATACTTCATCTATTTCCCTTCTTTCATTCATAAACATATCATTTTCATGGTCTAGCAAATATTGTTCTAAAGGATCACTAGGAGGTACGGCAATAGAAGAAATACCAATAATTTCATCCTTACTAGGTAATTCTTCTTCACGGTGTTGTCTACTAAATTTAGAGAAATTAAATTCATGAGACATATCATCTAACCCGATAGTAAGAACATCCTTTTTGCCATCTATCTTAGCATTAACAGTGTTCAAGAAGGGTCTACCAAATATAATGGGACAAAAGCTATCTTGTGGGGAACCAAGAACAAGAAAATCAGCAGGATATTTAGTTTTCCCACACAAGACTTCAACATCTCTAACAATTCCCATTGGTGAAATAGTATCTCCATTGGCAAGTTTAATTGTGACATCGATATCTTCTAACTCAACAGGTGTAATAGCATGTATAATTTCTCTATATAGGTCAATAGGTATTGTACTAGCACTGGCACCCATATCACATAAGCCATGATAACAATGATCTCATATTTTAACAGAAATAACAGGCATGCCTACCACAGGTCTAGGTTTATCTTTAGCACAAGGTTTAGCAATTCTAGCAGTTTCATCACAGAGATAAAAAACATGCCCATCAATATTATCAGCCAAAAGATCTTTAACAATAGCAATAGCAATATTAGGTTCAACTTTAACTTGCTCAGGAGGTGTATATGTTCTAATATTGATTTTACGAACCACAGTTGAAGCTTTAGCATGATCCTTTATCCTAACAGGGAAAGGTGGTTTCTCAACATAAGAAGTAGGAACAATAGGATCATTATAAGTGATAGTCTTTTCTTCAACTTTAATAGGTGCATCTGCTTTTACTTCTATGGGAGGATGATATTTAAACCACTTCTCCTTACGGAGATCAATATGAGCAGCAAAAGATTCACAAAAAGAAGCTACTATCTCAGAGTCAAGTCCATATTTAGTGCTAAAATTACGGAAAACATTGGTATCCATAAAAGATTTAACACAATCAAACTTAGGTGTCATACCTGACTCCTTACCTTCGTGGAGGTCCCAATCTTCAGAGTTGCATTTAATTCTTTCCAATAAATCCCATTTAAATTTAGTAGTCTTCCTCATAAAAGAGCCAGCACAAGAAGTATCGAGCATGGTGCGATTGTTATCAGAAAGCCGAGCATATAAATTTTGAATAATCATCTCTCTTGAGAGCTCATGATTGGGGCATGAATACTTTAAGCCGCCCCCAAGCTTGAGCGATGCTTTCTCCTTCTCGAGGCAAAAAATTATATATATATAATTGCGATCACGAGGAACAAGATGCATAGGATAAAACTTCTGATGAAATTCCAATTTCAATCGTTTGTAGTTCCATGACCCCGTATCATCATATAGCCTATACCATGTCAATGCATCTTCCTTCAAAGATAAAGGGAAGATCTTCTTCTTGATAACATCTCTGGGTACACCTGCAAGCTTAAATAATCCACAAACTTCATCCACATATATTAGGTGCTCATCAGGATGCGTTGTTACGTCTCCTGCAAAAGGATTAGCTAGTAGTTTTTCTATCATACCCGAAGGAATTTCGAAGTAGGAATTTTCATTTTCAGTAGGTTTAGTAGGTTGAGGAGCAACTCTTTGCTCTACTGGTCGGGGCGAAGATACCCCGAACAAGCCCCTCAGAGGATTACTTTCCATAGTAACAAGTGACAGTAAATTTCAGCACAATATATAAATTTTCCTTACCAAATTCCACCTACCAAAGGCGCTTCACTCCCCAGCAATGGCGCTAAAAAAGAGTCTTGATGAACCACAAGTATAGGGGATCTATCATAGTCTTTTCGATAAGTAAGAGTGTCGAACCCAACGAGGAGCAGAAGGAAATGATAAGCGGTTTCCAGCAAGGTATTCTCTGCAATTACTGAAATAAGTGGTAACAGATAGTTTTGTGATAGGATAATTTGTAACGAGCAACAAGTAACAAAAGTAAATAAAGAGCAGCAAGGTGGCCCAATCCTTTTTGTAGCAAAGGACAAGCCTGGACAAACACTTATATAGATAAAAGCGCTCCCGAGGACACATGGGAATATCGTCAGGCTAGTTTTCATCACGTTCATATGATTCACGTTCGGTACTTTGATAATTTGGTATGTGGGTGGACCGGTGCTTGGTTACTGTCCTTACTTGAACAAGCATCCCACTTAAGATTAACCTCTATTGCAAGCATCCGCAACTACAACAAAAGTATTACGGTAAACCTAACCATAGCATGAAACATATGGATCCAAATCAGCCCCTTGCGAAGCAATGCATAAACTAGGGTTTAAGCTTCTGTCACTCTAGCAACCCATCATCTACTTATTACTTCCCAATGCCTTCCTCTAGGCCCAAATAATGGTGAAGTGTTATGTAGTCGACGTTCACATAACACCACTAAAGGAGAGACAACATACATCTCATCAAAATATCGAACGAATACCAAATTCACATGATTACTAATAGCAAGACTTCTCCCATGTCCTCAGGAACAAACGTAACTACTCACAAAGCATAATCATGTTCATAATCAGAGGGGTATTAATATGCATATAGGATCTGAACATATGATCTTCCACTAAATAAACCAACTAGCATCAACTACAAGGAGTAATTAACACTACTAGCAACCTACTAGTACCAATCCCGGACTTGGAGACAAGAATTGGATACAAGAGATGAACTAGGGTTTCGAGAGGAGATGGTGCTGGTGAAGATGTTGATGGAGATTGCCCTCTCCCGATGAGAGGAGCGTTGGTGATGACGATGGCGATGATCTCCCCCTCCCGGAGGGAAGTTTCCCTGGCAAAACAACTCTGCCGGAGCCCTAGATTGGATCCGCCAAGGTTTCGCCTCGTGGCCGCGGAGTGTTGTCCGAGGAGATGGCTTATGACTTTTTCCTCATTGAAAGACTCCATATAGCAGAAGATGGCCATCGGAGGGCCACCAGGGGGCCCACGAGGTAGGGGGCACGCCCAGGGGGGTAGGGCGCGCCCCCACCCTCGTGGGCAGGGTGTGGCCCCCTGGTGGACTTCTTGCGCTCAGTATTTTTTATATATTCTGAAAACGTCTTCCATGAAGTTTCAGGACTTTTGGAGCTGCGTTGAATAGGTCTCTACTATTTGCTCCTTTTCCAGCCCAGAATCCCAGGTGCCTGCATTCTCCCTATTTGTGTAAACCTTGTAAAATAAGAGAGAATAGGCATAAGTATTGTGACATAATGTGTAATAACAACCCATAATGCAATAAATATCGATATAAAAGCATGATGCAAAATGGACGTATCATGTGGCGTACCGCAAAACGGAGGAAACAGACTTGTGTTGGAGTGCTATGGTCGAAACGGGGGTCCTGTTCATCAGGAGGGGCATGGCGTACCGCAAAATAGGACTCCACGGGATACTGTTTATCTCCACAGCCGACTGCCTCCACGGGCTACTGTACATCCACTGTCGCCCTGCTCCAGCCTCCACCTACGACTGTTCATCCACGGGCTCCTGTTCATCCAGCCTCCACCGCCCACTCCTCCACCAGTTACTGTTCAACCAACCCTCTCCACGGGGGTCCTGTTCAACCACCCCTCCATGGGGTACTGTTCATCCCGCCCTCCACTGGCTACTATTCAACCAGCCCTCCACCGACTACTATTCAACCAGCCCTCCACGGGGTATTGTTCATCCAGCACTCCACGGGGTCCTCTTCGTCCAAGGGCTCGATCGATCGGGGTATTGTTCATCCAGCGGCAACGGCCTCTACTACCACAGGGTACTGTTCATCCAACCCCCATCGAGAACTGTTCATCCAAACCCCCCAACAACGCTCACTGTTCATCAAGGGAAGGAGGCAGCAGTGTTCGATCGGCTTCAGTTAGCAGCAGTAGCGAAGGAATCAATCGGGTTCAGTTAATAGCAAGGGATTGATCGGTCGCTCGGGTTCAGTAACGCGTAGCCTGCAGTGCAATCGCCAGGGTTCAGTTAGAGCCCAAAGCCTCGCTTGGGTTCAGTTAGAGCGCAACGCCTCGCACAGACGCGCGGACGTACGAGAGAAACACGCATCGCTCGACCCCGGACCACCCACTATAAACGGGAACTCCCCCGATATTTTCCTCGCCCTCACTTCTACCAAAGTTTTCTCCGTCATGGACAGCCCAAAGAATGTCATGCAGCTGCATCTCCGGCCCGCCAAGGACGAAAAGCCCATTTTCTGTCATGATTTTTTCTCATAGAAGTAGAAGCCCACCACATCTATGATGATACTGGGTTTTTTCACAATTATCATCATAGAAGTGTCATAAGTATGACATATTTTTTTTTGTTCGGCTCAAAATGTCACGGATGTGTCTTTTTTTGTAGTGATTGATCTTTCTTGCAATGCGAGAAGTGCTTAGCTTTGGGTTCAATCTTGCGGTGCTTGATCCCAGTGACAGAAAGGGAACTGACACGTATTGTATTGTTGCCATTGAGGATAAAAGGATGGGGTTTATATCATATTGCTTGAGTTTATCCCTCTACATCATGTCATATTGCCTAATGTGTTACTTTGTTCTTATGAACTTAATACTCTAGATGCGTGCTGGATAGCGGTCGATGTGTGGAGTAATAGTAGTAGATGCAGAATCATTTCGGTCTACTTGATATGGACGTGATGCCTATGTTCATGATCATGCCTAGATATCATCATAACTATGCGCTTTTCTATCAATTGCTCGGCAGTAATTTGTTCACCCACTGTAATTTATGCTATCTTGAGAGAAGCCACTAGTGAAACCTATGGCCCCCGGGTCTACTTCACATCATATAAGTTTCCGATATACAATTCTAGTTTACCAGTTATTTTGCAATCTTTACTTTTCAATCTATACAACAAAAATACCAAAAATATTTATCTTATTATCTCTATCAGATCTCACTTTCGTAAGTGACCGTGAAGGGATTGACAACCCCTTTATCGTGTTAGTCGCGAGGTTCTTGTTTGTTTGTGCAGGTACTAGGTGACTTGCGTGTAATCTCCTACTGGATTGATAACTTGATTCTCAAAAACTGAAGCAAATACTTAGGCTACTTTGCTGCATCACCCTTTCCTCTTCAAGGGAAAACCAACGCATTCTCAAGAGGTAGCACGCCGAAGTCTCGAGGTGAATCTTGGGCAGGAGCACTTAGCCCTCTGACGATGCGATTTCGCCGGGGGAACTTCCCTCCCGGAAGGGGATATCTAAGCGATCATCATCACCAACAACTCTCTCATCTTTGGGAGGTCAATCTTCATCAACATCTTCAACAATACCATCTCATCTCAAACCCTAGTTCATCTCTTGTGTTCAATCTTTGTACCGGAACCTCAGATTGGTACCCGTGGGTGACTATAGTAGTGTTGATTACATCTTGTAGTTGATTACTATATGGTTTATTTGGTGGAAGATTATATGTTCAGATCCAATATGCTATTTAATACCCCTCTGATCATGAGCATGTGTATCATTTGTGAGTAGTTGCCCTTGTTCTTGAGGCCACGGGAGAAGTCATGCTGCAAGGAATCATGTGAATTTGATATTCGTTCGATATTTTTATGATATGTATGTTGTGATTCCCTTAATAGTGTTATGTGAATGTCGACTACATGACACTTCACCATCTTTAGACCTAAGGGAATGCATTGTGGAGTAGTTATTAGATGATGAGTTGCTAGAGTGACAGAAGCTTAAACTCTACACTACTACATGATGCTGCTAACAAGACACTACAATCAGAGACCATTCGATGAAATTGTGTGCGATGCATTAATCACAAATGAAGATGTTAAAAACCCGTCAAAAAAGATGCAAAATGTTTGTGATGGAGGATACATCAAACACGGTTCGATTTTTACTTGTGTGTGCGATGCGGGGCATACAGTTCACCTAAATTAACTGTTTGAGATGAGCATAACAGCAGAAATGGTAAGACAGATGAAGGTGTGTACGATACACGGCATACAGTTCACTTGGATGAACTGTTTTTTATTGGGAAACACAACAGGAATAGTCAGCCAGATCAAGGTGTGTGCGATATGCGGCATACAGTTCACTCGGATAAACTATTTGCGATTAGCCTACACAACAGAAATGGTTCAACTTAACAAGATGTGTGTGATATGCGGGAAACAGGTTAGTAGTCAAATATGTGTGGGAAGACCGATAAGAACACAGATGATTCCCGTTAACAAGACGTGTGTGTTGTGAGCAAGTGATTGCTGGTATACAATTGTGAGTGATTGACGAAATCATCACCGACGGGTTCCACTGTTTAGTCCGTGTGCGATGTGATTTTCTCTGTCCGCACAACATGTATGCTCTGTCTACACAACATCAAAATATAAACATATAAGAATAGCATATTGCATAACCAAATTAAGCATACAATTACACAAGTGACTACACACGTAACATTTTCACACACCAAAGTAAGAAATTACATGCATATTAAATTAAGAGAAACGAGGATCTAATCATCTACTTTTTTGTGACGACGCTTGCCATTGCTCTGCTTCCGACTGGATCCCTGGCCGTTTTGGGGAAGGAGGAACTTCCTCATGTCAATGATCTGCCTGTACATCTCGTAGCTCGTGTACGCCTTCTTAGCCGTGTACACGACGTGAGCTTTATCGAGTTTCTCCATCCAGCACTACAAAAAAAAGACACATCTGTGACATTTTGGGCCGAACAAATTTTTTTCTATCATACTTATGACACTTCTATGACGATAATTGTGACAAAACCCGGTATCATTATAGATGTGGTGGGGTCATACTTCTATGACAAAAAATCATGACAAAAAATGGGCTTTTCATCCTGGGCGGGCCGGAGACGCAACTGCATGAAATTCATTGGGCCTTCCATGATGGAAAAAACCGTGGTAGAAACGAGGGCAAGAAAAAAATCGGGGAGTTCCCGGTTACGGTGGGTGGTCGGGGGACGAGTGATGCACGTCTCTCTCATACGTATGTGCGTGTGTGCAAGGCGTTGGGCTCTAACTGAACCCGAGCGATTGCACTACAGGCTACGCGTTACTGAACCCGAGCAATCGATCGATCCCTTGCTGTTAACTAAACCCGAGTGATTCCTTCGGTACTGCTGCTAACTGAAGCCGATCGATGCTGCCTCTAGATGAACAGTGAGCGTTGTCGGGGGGGGGGGGGGTTGGATGAACAGTTCCCCGTGGGGGGTTGGATGAACAGGACCCCGTGGTAGTAGAGTCCGTTGCCGCTGGATGAACAGTACCCCAATCGATCGAGCCGGTGGATGAACAGGACCCTGTGGAGGGGTGGATGAACAGGACCCTATGGAGGGAAGGTTGAACAGTAGCCGGTGGAGGGCTGGATGAACAGTAGCCCGTGGAGGGGTGGTTGAACAGGACCCCATGGAGAGGGCTGGTTGAACAGTAGCCCGTGGAGGAGCGCGCGGTGGAGGGTGGATGAACAGGATCCCGTGGATGAACAATCGCAGGTGGAGGCTGGAGGTGGTCGACGGTGGATGAACAGTAGCCCGTGGAGGCAGTCGACAGTGGAGATTAACAGTATCTTGTGGAGTCCCATTTTGTGGTGCGCCGCACCCCTCGCGATGAACAGGACCCCCGTTTCAATCGTAGCGCTCCAACACAAGTCCGTTTCCTCCGTTTTGCGGTACGACACACCCCTCCCGATCAACAGGGCCCCGTTTCCACCATAGGAGGTCTGTTTCCTCTGTTTTGCGGTATGCCAGACCCCTCCCGATGAACAGGATCCCGTTTCGACCGTGGCCATTCGAACACAAGGCCATTTCCTCCGTTCTGCAGTACGCTAGGCCTCGTTTCCATCGGTTGTTCCGTCCAAGCCGGTTGGCTTCTGATGAACATGAAGACTCATTCTGTTGCCTCCTGATAAACACGAAACATTTCGTTGCCTCCCCATGAACATGAGGACGACACAGTTTCTCTGTTTCGACCCAGCCATGTATAGGAGCCCTGGCCGTACGTATGCGCGAGTAGGCGTTCGAGACCCCGCCCGTATGTACGTACGTGGCCGTATTTACTTTCTTGCACCCTGGCCGCTGTACGTACGTGTACATGCTATGTGCACGCCTCTACTACGACACGTGCCCTTCCTTACACGGCCACGGTTCATCGATGCAACTTGCAGACAGACCGATCGTATGTACATACACGTTCGCGACCAGGATGACAACGCTACGTACGCTTCGACCAGGTGGGTCCCGACTGTCAGGCACTTCCTTGCGTGTGAAGATGTAGCTAGTGGGTCCCAGCAGTCAGGGGGCAGATAATTATTTTTTTGCCATAATATGGACGCACTTCCTTGCGTGCGAAGATGTAGCTGGTGGGACCAAGCAGTCAGGGGAAACATTTTTTTCTTGAAATACGGTGGCCCGTCCGATGGGTCCCTGCTGTCAGGTGGAGGAATCATTATTTTTCGCGTAATAAGGAGGCATTTCCTTGTGTGTGGCCGTGGACCCAGCTGTCAACCTCTCCACGTACAGTCCACGTCCGATGGATGTCGTTCGTTCACCATGTTGACCACGGCGCGCCGAGAGCACCAGGAAGGGAACGACATGGAGCCAGGGAAGACTCGACAGTGGTTGCCCACACGGTGGGGAGTACGAGCATTTACTGGTCCGGCTGCCATCGTCAGAAAATAACAGGAGGTGTGGGTGAGTAGAGCAATGGCCTGGCCAACAATGGAGTAGGGTGGGGTGGTGCGGCATGTGCGGCAGCACAACCGGCCATGAGAGGCGGGAGCAGGCAGTCCCACCAGCACTGGTTTGGGCGGCTGGAGCAAGAAGACTAGAGGTTCAAGAAGAACTACGGCCGTTGGATGGACATCGTACGGTCTCTGTAGCTAGAATCGTTTATATTGACTAAGTTGACAAAGCCCTTGGTACGCGTCAACTTAGTAGGCTCACAGGTCGGCCTTCGAAACGGTGCGCCCCAGATGTCAGGGGGAGGAACCATTTTTTGGGTGGCTGAAGCTAGAATATCTGAGATTGAGGAAGAAGCACGACATCCGTTGGATGGACATCCAACGGCCACTGCTGCTAGAACCGTGTGTTGACTATAAGTTGACAAAGCCTTGCATATGCGTCAACTTACTTTTTCTAGGGGACGTGTCAACTTAGTAGGCCCACAAGTGTGTGGCAGAGAACTTATAGCCCATTTGTGATTTGCAAGAATGTACAACCCATTTTTGAATTCTAATGGAATTTACAACAGTCCATTTACAGTTTGTTAAAAGTAAAACCCATTTACTAGCTAGGACAACGATTAATAATTTCAACCATCCGTTCAAAACAGAATTCAATAAAATTTCCCACATTTTGATGGGATCCAAAATATTTTTATCCTGAAATTTCCAGTCAGATCAAATACAATTTCAATATAAATTTGTATTACGTAAAAATACCAACAAAACATTGCGCGTGCAACAATCAATGAAATTAAAATTTTCAAAATCCATAAAAATTAAAAACTAATTACATGTTTAGTGCATTTTTTATAGTTACTGTCGAGTTTTTATAATGACATCCCATTCATTATTTCTTAAAGGCCATATCCTTGTTAAGCCTAATGCATCCCTCCTTGGAAAGATTTGCAGCCCAGGGGGCGGAGAATAACAAGTTGACCTTGCCTGGGTATTCTTCAAAAAAAAGTGTAGCTGGGCTAGCCATTTTCAACTTGAAAAAAAATATTAATATCCATGTTGGATATCTGACCTGGGCTAGACGGACCACTGCCCGCGCAGTTAATACCCCGCTCTCCTCTGAACAACAACGAAAACATCGCTCAAGAAAAACTCTGCAGTGCTCACACCTAAAAAACACAAATACTTCTCGAGTTGCTTGGTCCCAGCTGTCGGTCGCTCCTTGTGCAATTATCTCGTTTACTGACTACATAGGTTGACAATGGTGTGGGACCTTGATGTCAGGAAACCAGGAGGAAGCAAAAAATATTATAGTTGTATATAATAAGGAGGCACTTGCGTACGTGCGGCTATGGCCCTATTGGGTCCCACTGTCATCCTCTCCAAGTAAAGTCATCTCCTCATTCCTCATGTCCGTTGACCATGTTGACCATCGGAGACGATGGCTCCACGGCGAGCGCAACAACTCGAAGGACGATGGAGAGGGCCTCGCGGGCCCTACAGATGGTCTGATACAGCGCCCGCTACTCATTCGAGAAGCCAGGATCATAGGGCCACATGTGCGCGACGACATTGTCGTTCGCTTGTTCACCAATGCTTGTTGAGGAGACGGAGGTTGCAGCACATGTCCTCTTGCACTGGTAGCTCTTCTACCATTAGGGCGTTGAAGTGCGGGCACACCTGCTCTATGGTGAACACGGCATGAACCGGCTAGGATAGTGGCGTCGGCTCCTGGTCGGAAGCTACGTCCATCGTGTGATTGTCGACGCTGTCGGCGAGCCAGCGTGTCTGGCTGCTGGACCGACCCGCTGCCAAGCACGAGTGTGACTGCTGTGGCCCACCCAGACCGCCTCCCTCGCCCGCGCGCACTTTTCGCCCGAAACGGTCAGCGCCACCCACCCCGCTTCCCGGTACAGCTGATTGCTCCGCCTTCAAACGACACAAGTGTCGTCCGTCCATCCGTCTGCCGCCCACATTAATGATACACGGTTGCTGAGGAGGCTACTCCGATGCCACACGTCTGTCCCTCCACCGCCCACCATTGCTATATAAACTTCTGCACCGGCCATAGCCATAGTCATCCGCCTCCGTTCCCTTTCTCCTGTCCACACTACTACTACCCACCATGGCTTCCACGCGCTCTAGTGCTCTTCGGGACGGGCGGATGATGGACTACCAGGAGATCAGCTATTGCTACCGACTAGCTGGCCGGCAGGTAGCCGGAGGACGATGACGTCCCAATGGACAACATGGTAGTCGACGATCCGGCGCCAACCCCCTCCTCCGCGCCATCCTTGCCGGTGCATTGCACCATGACCATCGGTGAGGCCCGTGCCCAATACATGGACATGGTGAGGCAGAAGCGTGAGGAGCAGTTCCGGGAGACGTGGGCCGACGCCGCCTACAACCACCAACTCCTACAGGAGCACCTATAGGCGGAGGAGCAGTTCGCTGCAAAGCGGGCAGAGGAGGAGGCACTGCTCGACTCGTACCGCTCCGCCCGCGAGGGCCGCCTCGAGCGCTGGCGGTACCGCATGCAGGTGGCGGAAGCTGCAGCCACCTACAAAGAGGGCGATGAAGCGGGCGAGGCGATGTTTGGCGAGACCGAGGATGAGGTAGAGGACAATGCCGGCTCCAACGAGTCCCCGCTCCGCTGGCGTCAATGAGGCCCTGCTCCGCCGAGGCCCCGCGGCGCCAACTACAAGGCAGAGGACACCGCCGGCTCCGCCGAGGCCCCGCCCCGCCGGCACCAAGGCGGAGGACCTCGCCGGCTTCGGCGAGGCCCTACTCTGCCGAGTCCCCGCCCCGCCAACAACGAGGCAGAGGACATCGTCGGCTCAGCCGAGCCCCCTACCGGCAATGAGGGGGAGGATTTCCCCCGCTCCGTCGAGGCGCCACCCCGCTGGGAACGACACAGAGGACATTCCCGGCTCCGTTGAGGCCCTGCCCCACTGCCACTGAGGCCGCACCACACAGAAGACGAGGAAGAGTAGAACACGATAGGTTGCCGCCGCTCGGGTCCAAGTAAGGCCACCGCTACTACCCTCCGGTTGAAGCCAAGCTAGGCGGGTTGACCATTGATGGCCGATTAGCTTCTTGGCGGTGATGTGGAGTCGAAGAGTTATGTGGGAGAAGGGCGCTGCTTCAGTTACTTAACTGCTAGTGCAGTTGGGTCACTGCCACATGGGCCCAACAGGCATCTGGGCCACATGTTAGTTACGCAACTGCACCTGCAGTTAAGTCACTGAAGCTCAGTCCGCTGGAGAATAAGCTTCTGTTCGGCTCAGCCAGACACAGGTGGGTAGATTCGGTTAATTAATTATACCTCCAGCGCACCCCTTTTTAGTTGAAGAATGTATGAAATGTAATGAAATCCATCATGTTTATATGAAACCCGACCATGTATGAATGAATTTAGTTCGATTAGTTTGAATTCTTGTATCATTTGCATTAGATGAACATGCAAAACAATGCGTACTAGGATTATTCGCAGGGTGATCACCTCGTTTGCAGCAGTTTCACATGTACTCCATCTGGTCCTTTTTAGTCTATATACAAGTTTTGTCTGCAGTCAAGGTATCTCTACTTTGACCAATCTTTTAGAAAAAGTATTTTACATTCACAATGTAAAATCAACTAACTTGAAAGAAATCTAATATGTGAAGTAAAAAGGAATGGAGGGAGTCAAAGAGTTTGAGCTACTTTTTAGCGTTCCTGTACATTGCAATCAAACACACAGGCCTAGCAATTCATTGAGAACATTCAAACCAATCGATGATTATGCATCTCAGCGATTCACATGTGAGAGCCAATATTTACTTCACAAGTAAACAATAAAGAAAATTCGATCGATGCTGCTGACAGCAAAGGCGTCCCATTCGAAAATATCAAACGCATGTCTTCTTGCTAACATCAGTGAGAAAAATTTGACAAGGTTGTCCCATTCTAGAATGTCAAATGAGTGTTGTTTTGCATACATCAATGAGCAAACTTTGACAAGGTTTTCCCATTCCAAAATATCAAATGCCTACGATTGTGGAATGGGCAGGGTTTGCCATCAGTTCGGACATTGACATGGCACCTCATGCTAAATAAACCAGTTGTTCTTTTTGTGCAGTTCCACCAAATTCGCACATAGCTTGTATGATTTCGCGTTTATATGTTGCAACGCCTTGAACATATTGGCACCTCCTCTCTTGTGGTGGAAATGAATAATTCGATGTATTCATGAACATTTTGTGTGGTTCCCATTGAAATCAAGCTGAGCACCCCTTTTTGCACAAATACAAAATAAATGATAGTATAAGGCAAACTGTACTATGAATTGACAGTTTAAACAGGCACCTACATGGTCCATGTAGAGCACACTTTAAAAAAATGGAACTCACCAAAAAGAATTGTAGAACAACATTGAACTTGCGCATCATAGCAAAAAAGATGGAGTTCTCTCAGTCCTTCTGAGCTGAAGTTAGTTTGATCTTGTGGGGAGTAATGTAACCATCCTTCAACTGCTCCTTTTTATGAGAAGATAGACAGGGCTTCTTTATCCTGGCATAATCGGAACTAGTCACTTCACGTACTCCATATTCTTCTTCAGAGGAGGTTGATCCTGTTGTGCAAAGACAAGAGGACAACTAAATGCTAGCATCCCTGTTTTCTCGAAAAAAGGAAAGGAAATATTTAAAACAACACAGATGAAGCACTTCTTCTGACAGCCTCGCTTTTGGCCCTTTTCCTTTTCTTTTTGATTTATTGGTTTCTGCTCTGTTTTTCTTTTTGGAGTGGTTCTGTGGCCTTGCCACTTGGGAAACCATCCTCATTCCCCTCCCATGTGGCTCATCATTCTCAAAACTTTCCCAAGATCATTCCATTTCCATTCTAGCCCAAACCCTAAAATTCTTTTCTCAGGAATATTCCTTTTTCTATTAAAGGAATAACCCTGTCTGCCCTAGGTTGTGAAGCGACCTATATTTCTGTCACTCCCAAAAATCCCAATTAATTCTCATAATTTCTTTGGGTCATATGTTGCTCAAATATGCCCAAACTTTCCTGCCCTAGCCCAAGCATAATTCCCCTATAATTATTCTTCATTTCTGTCCAGTGTGGCTTTCTGTGAAGGAAGTGCCACCTATCCTTTCCTGATTGCTCCCAAACCTTTTGGGCATTTTCTTATGTCCAAATAATTTCCTCATGCCAAAATTCAACTTCGTTTCCTAG
Source organism: Triticum urartu (assembly GCF_056163025.1). Lineage (NCBI taxonomy): Eukaryota > Viridiplantae > Streptophyta > Magnoliopsida > Poales > Poaceae > Triticum > Triticum urartu. Next base: position 468,954,918 of record NC_141874.1, read on the forward strand.
CAAATCTTGCTCAGCAATTTTTCAGACTTTCTGTCAGATAGAAGGCATTGGGAAGGAAGTACTAGCTAGGGGTTTCCAAATGAGTTGAAATTTTTCACACTCCTTGGTTTCCAAATGAGTTGAAATTTTTCACACTCCTTAATGTGATCATATCATCACACTCCTAAAAATTTCAGCCCCTTCCAATTAACCATGTGAGCACAGGATCAAATATTTGATTCTGTCAATGTTTTCAGATTGTGAAGCAAGTGCATTTTATATTGCTTCATTTTGCCTGAAAATTTACCAGAGCATTCTCATACCCAAATAACTTCTCTCCACCAAATTTGGGATCAATTCATCAAGCAAATATTCCTCTAGAATTTTTGCAATTTTCTGGACAGAGAGAATAGTTGTGAAGGAAGTACCATTTTGGTGAATCCAATTGGTATGAAATTTTACAGCCCCACACACTACTAGGGAAAAGGCTAGCAGCAGCGCAGGTTCTAGGTATACCAGTAGCGCGGGGACCGGCGCTACTAATAAGGCGCTACAGCTAACCTGTAGCAGTAGCGCATGCACACCCGCGCTACTGCTATACAAGTTTAGCAGCAGCGCGCTTCGTGGAAGCTCGCTACTGCTAATAGCTCTAGCGCGCTTTGCCTGGACGCGCTACTGCTACTGTGGCGCTGCTGCTAACTTTTCTCCACTCGCTACTTCTAATTTTACTAGTTTTTTCCTACATATTTGTTTTGTATTTGAATAGGATTTATACAATAATCTTTAGCATATGATCCACATACAAATGTAATCATAGCATATACATACAAATAGCATCATCAAATCATGTCATCATCATAATCATCATCCAACACAAAGTGGCCTCTCGTCATCATCTCAAAATTAGCGATACAAATCTCGATTACTTGCAACTACATCGCCATCCATCTAAACAATGATATACGCAACAAGAGCTATCACTTTGCATGAACCTAAACTAACTACTGGCTGTCGCTCGGAAACCGGAAACCGGTACACCTGGGCCTAACATTCTGGCCACTCGTCGTATACTCCTGGCGTAGCACTTCTTCGCCATCGATGATCTATACACCTGCATCGTCACATGAGTCAATGATATGCAACATATATAGTTGAGCAACAGAAAGAGACAAACTTGGCAAAAATAGAAGCAACATATCATAAGCATAAATAACAAAGTTCATCATACCCAAAATGCCCTAACTAGAGTGATCTTCGCTAGTCGAGGAGGACGGTTTAATTACATCACAAATAATGTTTTGTTGTGCATAATTCAAAGTTTCGTCATACAGATAGTATGGACTAAACGGACACATTGTTATATATCGACAATCACTCCATGTCGTGCCATCCATCCAAGTCAGGGAGATAGTCCCCGAGCTTAGTGAAAGGCTTCAGGTCAAGACGTTGAGCGGCTACGCGTGTTCGGACGTCTTCCCGCGACATTTGTCCTTCTTCGTAGAACAGCCCTATTTTTTCGACGACCTCCTTCGTGATGATTTGGGCAAGTTCACACTGGATGTGATAGAGCTCAGCTCGAAGTCGATGATCCTCGATATCTCCTAAGTTCTTTGCCCATTGCAGAATATGGGCATCGCCAGATGTAGGTGACATGCGAAGGTTCTGGTGATCCCATCTGTACTCCAGCATCTGGTGTAGGACATAGAATCCATCATTAATAGAATCACTCGGTTGCTGGATGCAGCAGAAGTCGGTCTTATGTCCGAAGGCGGGCCTACCATCGTTTTTCTTCTTGTCCTTGACCTCTCCACCCCGTGCGCCATAGTAAAACATAGCACTGTCGAGAACAGACTTGATGTGGGTGTAATCCTGTTTGTTAATGTTCTTCGATGAGTCCAAGTAAAGAGCGTGGGAGTATCACGGGTAGAGGATGATGAGGATGGCGTGCTCGACACTGCGCAAAATAAGTACATCTCTAATTAATTAGCCTCCACCATGCAAATGAATGATTGAAATCAAAGGAAGGATATCCGCGCGGATGACTTACATGGGATGATAAGGCACGAGAATCACCTCCTTGTCCTTATTGGCGAGCATGAAATTGATGATGTATTCCCTCGCATATTCACAGTGCTTTGCGCAGACTCCCAAGAAGGCCTCGTGCATGAAGTACGGGTCAGCGACACAGATATAAGGTATCTGCTCAACCCCGATGAGGTAGTTCATGTGCAAAGCATAAAGGCGGACAAACGCAAAATCCAGCTTCTTCAAGTGAAACATGTCGAAGATGTAATCGAATGGAAGAACTTCTCCGCGGGGAATGTATCGATGTACGACTATCCCCGCGGCACGTTAACCACGTAGAGTGGGCATCCTGGATTTTTTGAGGCGATGAGGCCTTTCTCTATCCGTAGCACATCGTCATGAAGTCTCCTTAAATCATCGAATCTTCCCGTAGTGCTGCTTCAGGTAGGATTGGTTGACCGGCGATTTGCCATTTTGCCGCACCGGGGATATCTATACGGTCTTGAACCCGAGGCGGCTGGATCATAGAAGCAGCTTTTTTTGCCTTTCCTCGGTCTCTTCCTAGACTTCTTTACTACCGGAAGGTTGTCCATAATACATTTAGACTCCGGAGGCGGCAATTTAGGCACCGACTCATGAGGCTCAAGCCCTAAGTAGGCGCCAGTATTGACATACTGCTGAGTGTCATCGTCATCCTCATCTATGGCGACATCACCAGCGACTAATGGAGTAGGCGAGGTGTTGATGTTCATACCTAACTGTGTGCTCGTGGGTGTGCTCCCGGCCGCCTCCAGACGAAGCAGACTCTTTGGCCACAACAGGACCCACCCATTGCAACAAACACCAAACCGCCGCGGGGTCTCGTCGTCATCCCCCACTTGTACCGGAGGAGCCAAATTCTCGTGGCCCAGTTTGACACTGGCCACGGAAACCTTGAAGACTTTCGGGGGGATCGGCCGGCTGTGGAACAATGGTTCCTTCGGCTCCATTATCGTCGCCTTCCCCAGGTCCACCTTCTGGTCGCCGATGGTGTACAATAGGTTGCACGGGGTTTCGTCGACCTGCAAAGAAAAGTCTGCAACCTGAGACATCCGAAATGCAACGAAAACGGGAGATTATACATTTATTGAAGGGGGCCGATGTCACAGATACCGTGAGGGCGTCGAGCTCAACCAAAGATGAAGCACCACCGAGCACGTCTAGTGCCGGAGCCAGTGCCGGAGCAGGTGCGGAAGCCGATGCGGGAGCAGGTGCAGGAGCCGGGGCGCGAGCAGGTGCAGGAGCAGGTGCAGGAGCTAGTGCGGGAGCAGGTGTGGGAGCAGGTGATGGTGCTGGTGCAACGCTAGTCGAGCTTCTCCTGAGGAAGTCAGCAAGGGGAAAGTCCGCTGCATTTTTTCTGGATTTTGCCTGATCCAATTGAAAATGGCCGGAACCAAGGTAGTAGACATATCTACAAGCACCTGTTTTGCGGTAGCTACCGCTGTTGCGACTGTCTCAAATGATTTCTTTTCAACCGCAATCTCAACCTTCTTGTCGATGTTTTCTTCAGTTAACGTCCATATATCCTTTCTCTCATCCATGGTCTCATGATAGTACTTCTTCCACGTGGCGCCATCTCCGACACCGTGCACACGTCCATATGACGGTCGAGTCTCCACCGGGAGTCCTTTCAATATGTTCAACGCCCGGTTGAATGGAGTGTCCCACTTGGGCCTCGCCAATGCCTCAAATGGCGAGTCACTTTCGGCCGCAATCCTGTGCTGCTCTCTCTGCAAAAGGCACAAGGATCGTTTAGAAATATGACTAACATGCAGTCGAATTGATCAGAAACTAAAATTACCAGAAGTCTCATGAACTCTGTCGTTACCGCGTTCTTCTCGAAAACCTTCTTCACTAGATCCCAACGGTGCCGGGCCTTGAGGACGTCACGCTCGTACGGGATGGTGAACTCCGCCAAGGGGTCTGGGATGCCCAAACTCGCGGCTTCCGCGTCCTCCTTGGCCCATATGGACCTCTTCCCGCCATAACCACGGCTTCCGAGGTGGTGGCACCCAATGTTCTTCTTTTGAAGCCCCGTCATGTACTCTGACTTTTTTTGGCATCTTCGGCCTCGCAAGCCGCCTTGAATATTTCAAAGTGCTCTGCCGTGATTGTCGGATTATGCTTTACAGTCTCAGAGTAGGGTTCCTTTTCATTGAAGATCCGATATTTCACCCTTGCTTTCCAGGTGGCCAACGCGTCGCTAAACTTGCTCATGGCGTGTTTGTTTATCTTCTTCATTGCTGGGTCCTTATCTGGATCTTTATAATCCTTTTCATTCCGGCCCGGGAACAAGAATATCTGGTGCACCTTCTTTAGGAGGGCGGGCCTCATATTATCTAACTTGTTTAGTTTCTCATCGTTGATGGTGGCGGTTGTCCGTATGATGCAACCAATTTGATTACCGTACCACACGCGCGCTTCCTCGAGTGCGTTTGGCTCAAAATTTCCGTCGTCCACCTCCGTGACCACCACTCTAGTAGTCTTGAGCTTGTTAGGAAGCCGTCGCCTCTTTGCTTTCAATTCTATACCGGCTCCGCTCCCCAAGGCAGCGCCGGTCTCGATGCCGGTCTATGTCTCAGTGCCTGTCTCAGTCTCATCAGCAAGGCTCAAAAATTCGTCTGCCGCCCGATAGACGTTGTCGCAATCACCAGAACCCTGTCCTTCATTGTTGCTAGCCATGTTTCCTATGATTAAATCTAGTCAATTAATTCTAGACCTAATAAAATGAATAATGACATAAAAAAGGCCTATTGTTTTGCAGGAACATTGACTCCTTCCCGGTGCAGTAAATCCTGGGCACTCGATATGTCCTAGTTTGTAGCACAAGTCATGCCGAAATTCATGGAAAATTTCGGCATGACCTTTGCTAAAAAGTGGAAAAATCAAGAACCTGAATTTTGCCAGAAAGGAAATGAATGAACATTCCGGCAAAACATAGGCCACTCGGCTTCATTCCCTGGAAACAACAAAAGGCCACTTGGGCACAACCAAACCACTTCAATGTCTATTATGATCAATGAGCAAACACAATTGAGGATTTTTCATATATCATGACCACTTCAAATTTGCATCTTCAAGTGTTTGACACTTCAAGAAAATCTACACAAATCTCATGCTCTCTGAAACTCAATTCAAAAACCAAATATAGATGGAGGCAGATGTGGCGAGGGAGGCAGGGGCGTCTCTGTCTAAGCCCTAGTTAAGCATATACAATTTTTTCCTACGGCGAGGGAGGCAGGGGCGTCTCTATCAAAGCCCTATCTAAATTCTTTTCCTAACTAAATTCTTTTCCTAACTAAATTAACCTAACTAATTTAGAGAGAGAGGAGGGGCTGGGGCTTACAGAGGATGGCTCCGGTGGTGGTGCGGGAGGTAGTGGTGGCGAGGGAGGCAGGGGCGTCTCCGGTGACGGCGAGGGATGCAGTTGTGGCGAGGGAGGATCCGGTGGCATCGACTGTGGCTCCGGTGGCGTCAATTGCGGCTCCGGTGGCGTTGATGAGGCCGCGCGGCTCCGGTGGCGTCGACGGCGCCTAACTCTGGTGGCTCCGTGGGCGTTGACGTCGGCAGGAGACGGCGGCGAAGTGGGGCGACGGCGAATCGGGTAGACGGCGGCGGGGTGGGTCGAGTGATTTGGGGGAGAAGTGGTGGTCGGGGGGAAACGGTTTTTTGGTTAAGTCAAACTTAGCGGTAGCGCTTTTCGCGAAACGCGCTATAGCTAAGTTAGCTATAGCGATTTTCACGAAACGCGCTACTACTATAGCTATGTAATTTCCTTCATATTTCTTATTTCCTTTTCTGTTTCTATAGCGGGGGTCTAGGAAACGCGTTGCAGCTACGTTAGCTACAACGCCTCCTACGAACAGACGCTACTGCTACGCCTTTCTCCTTTTTTCACCTTTTCATTTATTTTCCTCTACATTTTATTTTTCCTTTTTCTATTTCTTTCTTTTTCATTTACTTTTCCATTTGTTTTTCATTTTATTTTATGTCCATTAGCAGTAGTTCTCTCCGCGCGAAACGCGCTGCTACTTATGTCCTAGTGGTAGCGTGCTTCTCCCAAGACCGCTACTGCTATGCGTACCCTACCATTTTAGCAATGGGAATATTAGTGGTAGCGCTCTTTCATGTGCACACGCTACTGCTACTGTTGTATCTGTAGCGCGGTTTCCACACGCGCACTACTTCTATTTAGCACTAGCGACCATTTTTTACACGCGCTACTGCTAAATTTCTATGTATAAGGTTTTCCCTAGTAGTGTCTATCTGTACAAATCATCAAGCCTTGACAAATGTCAGCCCAAGTTGATTCACCATTGGAGTGCATCATCCTGATCCATTTTCTGGACCATCTGGGTTAGTTGCAAAGCAACTATGTTAAACCTTGATCCAAATCTTCTAAAAGTTAACAGGATTATAGTCCTTCCTAAGCTGATCACCCAGACAAACTCTTTGGCTCCAATAAAGTTCCTATGGATCACCAGTGCACGACCAAGTTTACTGCAGTAAACTTCAAATGATGATTACCATTTAACCATAGAACCCCACATCAAGCCAGGGCATCATAAATGCTCCATCTTGGAAGAAGATAACACTAGACACCATTTACTTGTCTCTTGTGAGCTCACTGTGCATTGTCCTGTGGTGACCGCGCAGCTACCAAGCCTGTGCGCACGCTCTATGCACAGCGGCCGCATCCAGCGCACCGTTTCTGCTTTGTCCTCTTTCCTCTCGTCATCTTAGCGCGCGTGAGCATGTCCCTTGGCTTCACCTCGTAGTCACTATTCCCCTGGACCCCTCTCCCCCTCCGTCCGCTTCCTCACCGACGCAAGCCGCCGCGTGCTCATGAGCGAACAGTGGCGGTTTGGCTCGGAGCTCGCCGTCTTCTTACTCCCTGCACTCCCTTGGACGCCTCTTCCTCGTGAGCTCTCCCTCCTGTTCCCTCTCGTCGCCTAACCCCGAGCTCATGCGCGTGCACACGCATCCGCGGCGTCGGCCACGCGTCTGCGGCGATGCCAGCTCGGCCTCCTCCTCCCCTGCCCATATAAGGCCGTGTCGAGCGCGCTTCTCCTCACCACTCGATCTCATTCACTTCAAGAAGCCTCCTCGACCCCTTCCCTGAGCTCCAAGAGCTCCCAAGCCCTCCGATGGCCGCCTCGGCCGCCGACGGCCTTTGCTCGAATCCGAGCGAGCTGAGCTCCCTCCCGTCTCTTTTCCACTAGAAGAGCCTCCTCGACCCACTAATCCTCCCTGCATCTTCTTTTCCTCTTCGGGTCAACCACATTGCCGGCACCCACCATCCGCCACGGCCCCGTCTACTCTCACTCCGGGGCTCCTCGACGGCCGTTCTTTGCACCGGCGGGCGTGCCTCGTTCCCCCGAACACACCTGTGGTCGTAGAGCGGCAAATGGTACCCGGAGTCGCCGGCAATCGCCGCACGACGCCGGCGGCCTCCCTGCTTCACGGGCGGGCACAAGGGAGATGAAGACGATGACCCCTTCGCGTGGGACCCACCCGTCAGCCTCACCTGCATTGACTAGACGCTGATGACGTGGATAAGTGGACGCGCAGTTACGGTCGGTACCTCTTCATAAGATGAAAGTGTAGTCTCTGGGTGCTTCAGCTAAAAGTACGTTTTCGTTATTCTGAAAGCGTATTTACTCTCTGTTTCAGCACGTAATGCATTTTCCCTGAATCTAAGGCGTATTCTTCAAACTATGCTTTTTGTTTTTCTGTTTTGGCCCTGTCTGTAAATATTTTCATTACAGATAGGTACCTAGAAGAAAACTTGTCACAACTTTTTGCTCACAACTCCAAACGAGGTGATTCCAAAGCCCACTTCTTCGTTTCGTCGAGCCCATTCCAATGGAATAATTTTCACCATGTTTTGACATTATGAACATGACCATTTTGCCCTTGCGCTTAATCAGCCCCCTCCGAGAGAGAACGTTTTCCGGCGATTCTTTCCGCGAGCTTCTCGCACTTTTTCCCGGTGATTTCTTCCACCCTAGGCAAGCCACACCCTCCATTTGCATGATTGCAATGCAGTGACATGGTTTATTTATTTGAACTTGTTTAAAATATTGCATTAGCTATGTATGATTTGTTCACGGCATTTCTCGGAGTATTGTTTTGGATCTTGATATTGCCATGATATTGCTTGGAGTTCTAGGACTTATGTTTTGATGATTATGTGGATGACATGTGCATTTGGATTCTTAGTGGCTATTATGATTATTTTCATGATGGTATCTATTATTATTTTGGAGTATTACTTTGGATATCATGTTGCCTTTGGATTATTAGTGGCTAGTGTTATTTTCATCATGATGCTAGATGATATTATGTTTTGGAGTATGATGTTGGAGATGATGCTTGCATATGGATCATAGCTGGATAGTTAGTTCTTGATATTTAAGTAGTAGTATTATCGTTCTTGGATTCATCATGATAGTAGTGTTATACTGTCCTCGGAGTATTTTGGTAATACGATATTAAGATTTGGATTATTTGTTGGATATTGCTATGACTTTATAGGTTGATAGATGATATCGGAGTATCAGTCATTACTGTAATATTTTTGGGACAAATTCTGTCCTTAAGTTGGTCAGGTGCCACCGAATCGGGCTTTTTCCAGTGCAACCACATTTGCCTTTTATGGGAAGGCCCTAATGCAGTCTATTGCCATGCCTCTCGCCGGTGCCTCCAACGAGGGAAGGTTATGGGCATGCGGTACCCTGACCTGGTAAGCAGACATAACCTTGTGTGCCCGTAGTTGTTGTTAGGCGCCTTTTTGTCCCATTTGGGACCGTTTTTGTTTTGCCACGACGGTGGCCGTTGGTGCCTTTCTTAGGCATGGGGCCACCCAGGACTAAACCCAAAATGGGTGTTGGTCGCAGTGGCCGAGAGAGTGTCATGGCAGCAGGTCGGTTTTGTCGGAACGCCGTTGGTCCACCCGAATGGGAGTGCGAGGCCATGGGTTGCATGGTGTGGGTAAAGTGGGCTACCTCTGTAGAGTGTGTGTGTTTATTCTATCAATAGCCGTGTCCTCAGTCAATGGGCACAAGTTCGTACTAGGTCACACTGTTCGATCAACACTCACATGATGGAATGACTTATAGGTGATTTATATATTAATATACTTTGAGCAGTAACAGTTTGGCAGGATGTTCACGATGATGTTGGGATGATCTTGAGGATGATCATTTAGTTTGTGATGTGGTCACAAGGTGATCATGTGGATGCTCTGTTTGTGATCCGTGAATGATCACCGTTTGATTACGAGGTAACCCGTTGGACCAAGTGTGGTTCCGTTTGTGATCCGTGAGTGATCACCGTTTGGTTTTGATCATGAGGTGATCGAGATGGTATATTACTTGGCCGGTTAGCCAAGAGTGATATGGTTATGGAGATTTGAGATGTTGGTTTATCAATATGATAATAGTTTCATACCATGCTTAGTAGTTGCTCCATCATCATAGCTGTTAATTTAATTAACCAGTTTAATGCTATGTTATTGTCTTGCCTTGATGTTTCTGGTTGTTGTGAGCTTGCAAGTACATTCAATGTACTAACCTGGCGTGTCATGCCAGATTGTAGGTGATGCCGTGATTGATTGATTGTTGGTCGAGGTTCCGTTCGTGCGAGCTTGATCGTGTCCCAGCCAGAGTCCCTGCAGAGTGGAGTTCACCACCTTCGTCATTGTTCTGCCGCTAGAAGTATTTCGCTACTTTGAGTTGTTGCGCTGCTAGCATAGAGCAAGTGTAGTATCGTAGGCATAGTATCACCATGCTGATGTGCTTCTTTGTAACATCAGACCCTTGTATTATTATTCTTGTAATAAGAGCTAATTTGTTCTATGTCAAGCAGTCCCGTATTCCAGAGACTTCTCCTCGATCTTTGGGCTGGAATAGGGGGCGTTCCGGTTTCTCTAAGCCGGGGTGCCACACTTCTCAAAGGTAATACCACTTTCTCATGACAGTATCTAAACGGTAGCACAACACCAATAGAGATGACAAAGCTCAAACATGTGGATGAAATCCGTGGGGAGTAACAACCTTTGTTAGGAGGTTTAATGTGCAGAGCATAGAGATCAAGCACTTCTCCGGAACCATTTGTTGTTATCTACTGTGGTTGCCATGCTTACTATATACTCCTCGATTAGTTTAATGTTTCCAACATCTTTTGGTGCAATTCCACTAAATTATATGGTATCTTCTAAGAAGATCCCTGTTTGCACAAGTAGAGATAATTACATATTACATTAATAGTGGCATCAAATCAGTGGCAAAATAGTTGCTCGTTGCAATAAATTAAGAGGCAAAACTATATCATTACTTGTGTCATCTCAGTTCTAGTGCTTAATTATAGCACCGGTAGTTGATTTTTGTTTTTCTTCCACTTGTTCTTCCCCTTCATCACTTGGTTCAATAACAGACAAGCTTCGCCTTCAATGTAAGATTTGGCATGTCAATTAGGGACCACAAGTATAGCACTAAGCAACGACATTAATTTTCTGATGAAAGTGGCAAAATATATGCCAAAAGTTGTGCAATATCCTTATCTTACCTCAATGGGATATTACGGTGCACATACAGATTGGACGTCTTGTCTCCATTCATGCAGTTCACTAAAATCAAGCAACATTACCGTACAAGTAGCACAACATATGAAAGCACACTGCACAATCATGTGAAAGAAGGCTAGTACTGACCTCTCATGACGTGGAATTAAAACAACTCACAAGAAGAAGATCTGAACCAAATTTGCCAACACGGATAGGAAGTAAGATCTCCTCTTGTGCAGTTCCACTAAGATCAAGCAATCAAGCAACGTTGTCGGTGTGACATTTTGGTTGAACTGCACAAAACACTCTTAAAACAAAAGTGTTTTGTGCAGTGCAACAAAAGGTCACAATAGCAACGAGATGAAGTACATAACCCTTTTAGCATGTCATTTAATAACCTCTAGTCCATGTATAGTCCTTGGAACCAAGCAGGTAGGGACTAGGGACTTTTTAGTTGGGACTAAAAAAAGTCCTAGGACTTTTTAACCAAACAGGGCCTTAGATTAACAACAGGTAAAGAGTTGCATGGGACAATGGACTCACCATCACCATGTGCATCAACTGATGTATGAAGGGGTGATGCACAGTTTGTTACAACAAAGAACAAACAACCAAGGAGCATATTTGTGTTGGTCCCAGATTTGTTATCTTTAGACACCTTTCCCTATGTGAGCACATCAAATCTAGTCATGTTGAAACTCTATAGCCTTGTCCCCCAAAACAAAAAGATCAGTTCATTACAGATGTTCGTACTGCGTTTGTCATTGTTTTGCCTTTTCGACCAAAGTAGGTGCTGGATAGCCAGTCTGTACTAGTACTTTCCCCCTTCCTTTCCTCTTTGAACCACGTCCTAGATTCGTGCTATACAACTTTCCCAACAACTTTCCCCCCTTCCTTTCCTTTTTGAACCATGTCCTAGATTCATGCGATACAACTTTCCCCACTACTTCCCCCATTCCTTTCCTCTTGGAACCATTCATGCTATACAATTTCCCCACTACTTTCCTATTTGATCCAACACCAAGATTCGAGTGCAAAAGCGGAAAAAGCCCACATGCAGCTAGAGCAATGCATGTGGAATAAGTAAATTATACCTTAAGGTTCGGTGGCGACCGCAGGCCGTTCTGCCCACACTATGTATGGCGGCGAGGAAGAAGGGGTCGGAGGCCCTCCCGCGTCACCGCTGGGTTAAAGAGAACAGCTGCGCCGGTAGTGGATTCCCTCCCTCACCGACGATGACAGCGTTAAGCCTCCTTCCCTTCCCGATAGACTGATCCTGCTGACTCTTTGACCAGCAGTGAGCGGAGAGAGAGGCCAACGAAGTTGTCGGCATCCTGGGAATGGGGGTACCCAAACTTGCCTTCCTACGGCCCAGGGCATCGCTCCACCAACAGCCTGGTATGGCCCATTTTCACCAACAACCACTCAAGACCCTCGCAAGGGGCCAAACCTCGCGAGGCGGACGACACCAAGACCTCCTTCGGGGTGGCCTCGCTAGGTTGTGTAATGCCCCTTATGTAACTTACCATATTTGTATTCCAACTCTTGCCATTTTCGGCTCTATGTTATGATATTTCCCTCGTGGTTGGCTTTTGTCTTCGTTTTGCATTTTGTTCATGTCATGCATCTCATATCATGTCATCATGTGTAATGCATTTGCATATGTGTTCGTCTCAAGCATCCGAGCATTTTCCCCGTTGTCCGTTTTGCATTCCGGCACTCCTACGTCCTCTGGCGTCCCCTTTTGTCTCTTTTCGTGTGCGGGTGTTAAACTTTCTCAGAATGGATCGAGACTTGCCAAGCGGCCTTGGTACACCACCGGTAGGCCGCCTGTCCAGTTTCGTGCCATTTGGAGTTCGTTTGATACTCCAACTCTTAACCGAGGAATCGTAAAGGCCTCATGTGTGTTGCAGCCCAACACCCCTCGAATGTGGACCAAAACCCATCCAAACCCCCTCCACCCTCTCGGCCGTTCGATCACGAACGCGTGGCCAAAAACCGCACTCCATTTGGACTCTCCTAGCTCCATCTACCTATAAATAGACGCCCCCTCAGAAATTCGCGGTCAAAAACCCTAGATCTTCCCCTCTCGCCCGCCGGATACATCCGCCGCGACGCCCGTCCAACTACAGGCCGCCACGTAGCATCGCGCCACCCGCCGCCGCCGCAGCCCGCGGCCGGCCCTCCCGGCCCGCTCGTGCACCGCCGCCCGCGTCCGCTCGCGACTGCCGCCTCCCGCACCAAGCTCCGCCGGCTGAGCCCGCGCCACTGTCTCTCTGCTCTGCCGTGCCGCCCGGCCGCCGTTCTCCGCCGTCCGCCCGCCGCCCGATCCCGAGCGCCACATAGGAGCCGCGCCGCTGCACAGCTACTCCGGCGACCTCGTCAAGTCCGGCGAGCCCCCGCATCGCTCCGGCCACCGCAGTTTTCCTCTCCGGTGAACCTCGGGCTCCGAGCTCCCAGATCCAGATCCACTAGGGTTGACCTCTCTTTTCCTCCAAGTCTTTTTATGCTATATTTTCAAGCATTTTTCTTCATGTCATAACTCTGTCATAGTAGCTCCGTTTTGGGCGTGCCATATATCAAAATGTTCATCTATTTGTCCTCTTCATTTTGTTCCATTGCACCATGCGTGTTTGAGTCCATCTTGATGTCTAAAATTCTGTTGCAAGAGTGCTATAAAATGTTAGTTCTTGATTTTTATCAGATTATGAGCATTTGTCATTTTTTCCATGATTAATGTGTGCTACATATGAGCATGAGCTCTACATGTGTTTTGGGCTATGCCATGCCATCTTTACAGGGGTGTATGCCATGTATTTTTGTTATCAATGTGGTGACTAGAACATGCATGAAAAGTATCTCTCGTGATGTTGCTGATTTAAGGGACTTAGAATTTCACTAAGTCATTTCCCTGATGTTATTTTTATGCCATGTATTCATGTTGCTCCAGAGTGATCCATGCCTCTTTTGAGTATGTTCAGTAAGGATGATTTGAGCATATGGTTGTTATCTATACATCCATGTCCTTGTTTGAATTTTTGGAGTACCCTAGCATGACTCAATCTTGCTCTACTTTTGCTATAAAATGTTCCTGGCAGATTGTTTACGTGTTAGTCAATTTTGCCGAGGTTGTTGTAGTTGATCCATGCATTCTATGAGATTGTTCTTGCCATGGTTAGCTACTTGATCATGTATTCTTGGTGGGAGTATGTTTAGTTTGTCATGCAATGCCTTGTGTTGAGTGCGTCGAGCTCGCAAACGTGCCTACGTAACTCTGTTTTTGCCATGTCCAGTTTTCTGCTAAGTCTAAATCTTTTAATGAAACTTGCTATGTTTACATGGTTGCCATCATGATTTCTGTGCCCTTTTGGCTTATGGTCAGTAAGGGACTTTTGTTATATGCTTTGAGTAGATTCATGCCATGCCTTTGTTTGCTATGATATGATCCTGTAGCATGTTGATAACTTGCTCTAAACATTGCTTCCTGATGTTAAATCCTGACATGTTATTTTTCCCCAAGTCTGTGAAGCTGATATCTTTTACACTTTTGCCATGCTTGTTTGAGCCTGCTATTGTGTGTTTTAGCCGTAGCTCAGTGTTCATCTTTTGTCAAGCATCTTGAGTAGATCACAACCTTGTGCATTGTTGCTATGTTAGAGTGCAGTAGCTTAGTTTCTTGTTGCATTTTAGATGGCATCGTGCCATTATTGTTTTGCTTACCATTTGCAAACCACGCATCCGATTCCGGTGATCTTTATATCGATTTCGACCAAAATCAACTCATCTTTCCTGTGGCGCACTTGGTTTGCCAAGTTGAGGCCTGGTTCAATATTTTCCTTCTGGAGCACGCATATGCATTGCATACTACATCCCGCATATCATGCCATGTTTTGCATCATGTTGCTTGCGCATTGCACCATGGTTGATTGTGTTTTCATTTTCTTGTGTTCTTGCCTTGGTAGAGCCAGGAGACGAGTACGTGATCGATGAACCCGTTGAGTACGCTTTCGAGGATCAAGCTTACGTCAACACGAAGAACTTTGCAGGAAAGATGACCATACCATCGAAATCACTTCTATCTTTGCTTGCTAGTTGCTCGCTCTATTGCTATGCCTATGCCGCGATACCTACAACTTGCTATATCATACCTCCCACATTTCCATGTCAAACCTCTAACCCTCCCTGTCCTAGCAAACCATTGTTTGGCTATGTTACCGCTTTGCTCAGCCCCTCTTATAGCGTTGCTAGTTGCAGGTGAAGATTGGAGTTTGTTCCTTGTTGGAACATGTTTATTGTTGGGATATCATTATTATATCTTGTTTACTTTAATGCATCTATATACTTGGTAAAGGGTGGAAGGCTCGGCCTTATGCCTGGTGTTTTGTTCCACTCTTGCCACCCTAGTTTCCGCCATACCAATGTTATGTTCCTTGATTTTGCGTTCCTTATGCGGTTGGGTTATAATGGGAACCCCTTGACAGTTCGCCTTGAATAAAACTCCTCTAGCAAGGCCCAACCTTGGTTTTACCATTTGCCACCTAAGCCTTTTTCCCTTGGGTTTCGCGGACTCAAGGGTCATCTTTATTTAAACCCCCGGGCCAGTGCTCCTCTGAGTGTTGGTCCAACCTGTCATTTGCCGGTGGCCACCAGGGGCAACTCTGGGCTGGCCTACCGGAAGTTTGGACAATCCGGTGTGCCCTGCTAACGAGATATGTGCAGTTCCTATCGGGATTTGTCGGCACATCCAGATGGCTTTGCTTGTCTTGTTTTACCATTGTCGAGATGTCTTGTAACCAGGATTCCGAGTCTGATCGGGTCGTCCTAGAGAAGGAACATCCTTCGTTGACCGTGAGAGCTTGTGATGGGCTAAGTTGGGACACCCCTGCAGGGTTTTGAACTTTCAAAAGCCGTGCCCGCGGTTATGGGCAGATGGGAATTTGTTAATGTTCGGTTGTAGAAAACCTGACACTTAACTTAATTAAAATGAATCAATAGCGTGTGTAGCCGTGATGGTCTCTTTTCAGCGGAGTTCGGGAAGAGAACACGGTCTCGTGTTATGCTTGAACGTAAGTAGTTCTAGGATCACTTCTTGATCATAGTTTATCGACCGTGCTTTGCTCCTCTTCTCGCTCTCATTTGCGTAAGTTAGCCACTATATATGCTAGTGCTTGTTGCAGCTCCACCTCACTACCTTTTCCTTCCCATAAGCTTAAATAGTCTTGATCGCAAGGGTGTGAGACTGTTGAGTCCCCGTGACTCACAGATTACTTCCAAAACCAGATGCAGGTGCCGATGATGCCATTCCAGGGGATGCGACCGAACTTAAATGGGAGTTCGAGGATGATTCAGGACGTTACTATGTTTCCTTTCTAGACGATCAGTAGTGGAGCCCAGTTGGGGAGATCGGGGATCTTATGCATTTGGGGTTGTCTTTATTTTGGTTCCGTAGTTGGACCTTGATTGTATTCTGGATGATGTAATGCTATATTTATGTATTGTGTGAAGTGGCGATTGTAAGCCAACTCTTTATCTCTTTCTGATTCAGTACATGGGATGTGTAAAGATTACCCCTCTTGCGACATGCCTACAATGCGGTTATGCTTCTAAATCGTGCTCCGACACGTGGGAGATATAGCCGCAGAGTGGTGTTACAGGTTGGCTCCTGAGGAGCGGAGATATCTATGCAAGGGGCACCTTGCGATATCCGCGTGACGTGAGCCATGACGACCAAGGTCAGGTGGGCACCAGTGGGCGCAGGGTGCCAGTTTCCTCTTTGATGCTAAGGAAGCAGGCGCAGGCGAGGAGTCCCGAGGCATTAGGTAAAGGTTTCCAGATCGGTGCAACAAGACCAAGACCAGTAGGACGACAGGACAGAGGTCACTGTGGAGCCCACGACGGTGTCACCCCCAGAGCCTTTGGTAGGCAAAGACCATCTTTTGTCAGGATAACTTGTACTAGTTGTCCCCCTTGAAAATTGGCCGTTGTCGGATCCCTTCCAGCCTAAGCATTTGGGAAGAGGACCAGGGCCTCTATAAATAGGGATATCCACCACCATAGTCAGGATGGGCTCATCTTGGACCGGATCCACTCCACCAAGGCCATCTCACCAGTTCATCAAGCTCAAGAACACCTCCCCTCAGGAGGCTGTTCGTCCACTTTACTAGTTCATCCTCAGCCCACGAAGCAATCCACCACACTACACTGGTGTAGGGTATTACACCACAACGGTGGCCCGAAATAGTATAAATTCTCGTGTCACTTGTTCCTTGGGTTCGGCGAGCTAGGCCTAGAGATTGTTGCGAGAGTAAGCGAGAGAGAGAGAAAGATCTCCGTGTGCACTGAGTGTTTGAACCTCAACGGTTTGACGGAACCCACGATCCGACATTTGGCATGCCAGGTAGGAGTGTGCGGAAGCTTCGCCTCTCCGGTTGATTCGTCCAGCTCCATGGCAGACGCCATCCCTCCAATTAGGCTGGCGGGCGCCTGCGGATGCGCCACGGACGTCCGGGCCTTCACCCATGCCTTGCGGCAGGTGCGGTGGTCACACAAGTTCAAGCCAGAGATGCTGCCCCGTTACGGCTGATCCGGTGCCCTTCCTACAGGCGTATGAGGAGGCCATCCTAGAAGCCGGAGGCAACGACCGGGTCATGGCCAACTGTTTCCCCCTGGCCCTGGCCGGCATGCCACGCGCCTGGCTGCTCAGCCTGCCAGGATCTTCGATGGCCTCCTGGTGGGAGCTGCGCGGTCTCTCCGTCGCGCGCTTTGCGGCACAGGCGCCTCTCGCCGTAGCAGCCCTCCTCAGTGGTTTGCGGGCGCCACCCACGATCGCAACGTCAAGCAGTTCATCCGCCAGGTTGGCGCCACCCGCACTCAGCCGGGGGCTCCCCCGGGATGGGTGGTGCCCCAGGCCGACCTCACCTTCAGCTCGGAGGACCACCTAGCTATCACCACGGGTTCGGGCGTGCTCCCAATGCTATGCACACCCACCATCTGCAACGTGGCGGTGACCAAATCCCTCATCGACGGTGGAGCCGTCCTCAACGTGCTCTCCGTGGAAGCCTTTGGCTTGCTTCATGTACCATACGGCAGGCTCCACCCCACCAAGCCTTTCTCTAGAGTCGGCATCGGCTCCACCAGCCCCCTAGGGAAAATACGCCTCCCGGTCACCTTTGGTACCCGCGACAACTACCGCATCGAGCTGATCGAGTTCGACATCGCCCACATCGGCCTCCCGTACAACGCCATCCTTGGGTACCCTGCCCTAGCTCAGTTCATGGCAGTGACCCATCCAACCTACAATCTCATGAAGATGCCAAGGACCAGCGGCGTTCTCACCGTGGCCGGGGACAACAAGGAAGCCCTAACGACTCTCAAGCTCGCCTTCAGAGCCGCCGCGGTGGCACGTCCAGCCGGTGATGCCGCCTCAGGGGCTAAGGGGGCCGCGCCAGCAAAAAGAAGCAGTTGTTCACTCAAGATCGGGTTGAAACCAAGCAAGTGCCAGTTGAGGAAGACAGGGCCTCGGGAGCCACTTTCACCATAGGCGTCAACCTCGATCCCGACCAAAAAGAAGCACTGGTGAGATTCTTGCATGCGAACAAGGAGGTATTCACCTAGGAGCCCGATCAGCTGGTGGGAGTCCCAAGGGGAGTAATCGAGCATCACGTAAGGGTGTGCCCCAATGTGCGCTCTTGAAGCAGAAGGCGTGACGACAGTCCACGGAGAAGCAGTCCTTCATCGTCCAGGAAATCCGCAAGCTACAAGATGCAGGTGTCATCCGCGAGGTCTGGTACACAGAGTGGCTGGCGAACCCCATCGTTGTGCCCAAGAAAGGTGGGAAGGAACGTATGTGCGTCGACTTCACCAACCTCAACAAAGCTTGCCCTCAAGACCCGTTCCCGCATCCCCGCATCGACCAGATCGTCGACTCCACCGCCGAATGCGACCTGCTGTGTTTTCTAGTTGCCTTCTCGGGTTATCATCAGATCAAGATGGCAGTGGAGGACGTGGAGAAGACGGCCTGCCTGACCCCGTGCGGGGTATACTGCTACACCTGCATGCCGTTCGGACTGCGCAACGCTGGGGCAACCTTCTAGCAGCTGATGCACATCGCCCTGGGCCAACAGCTCCGGAGGAACGCTGATGCCTACGTCGACGACATCGTGGTGAAATCTCGAGAGGCAAGGACCCTAATACAAGAATTAGAGGAAACTTTTGCCAGCCTGCGACAGGTGGACTTGCGGCTCAATCAAGAGAGGTGCGTGTTCGGCGTCCCTTCGGGCAAGATGCTGGGTTTCCTCGTGTCGCACAGGGGGATCGAGGCAAATCCAGACAAGGTCAAGGCAATAGAAGACATGAGCCCGCCCCAAACTCTCAAGGAAATGCAGAAGCTCGCGGGTTGTGTGACCTCGTTGGGGTGCTTCATCTCCAAGCTGGGAGAACGCACCCTGTCATTTTTCAAGTTGATGAAGAAGAAGGGCCAGTTCGAATGGACCCCAGAGGCTGACCTGGCGTTTCAAGACATCAAGAGGTATTTGACCAGCCCCCCGGTGATGGTCGCGCCTCGACCCCTTTAGCCCCTAGTGCTCTACCTGGCCACTACGCCGCATTCAGCCAACGCGGCATTGGTGGCTGTCCGGGAGTGGCGCCAGGCCAAGGATGCGCCGCATAACGCGGTACCTCCAGCCGGGACAGGGCGGCGGTAGGACGGAACCGCTAAAGCCATGACGACGCCCTCAGACGATCTGGCCCCGCAAGATCTCTGGGCCTGTGAATGCCATGATGGGTAACCAAGCTCCTGAGGCCCCCGTACCTCGGGAGGCGCCACAACCTTCGGAGGCCGTATGCTCCACCGGCGCTCCCGCCCTCATCGAGCACTCGGTCTACTTCGTAAGCATGGTAATACGGGACACAATGCCACAGAAGCTCCTGCTCACGCTCCCGGTGGTCTCATGCAAGCTGCGCCATTATATCCAAGGCCACCCAATTAAGGTCGTCTCAGCCTACCCACTAGAGAGGGTGCTCCGGAACCCCAACGCAGCGGGAAGAGTCGTCGAGTGGAACATCGAGCTGCTGGCATTTCAGATGGAGTTCGGCACAACTAGGGTCATCAAGGGAGCTACCATCGCCGACTTCGTGGCAGAATGGACCGACACTCCGGAACCCGAAGCGGGCGAGAATCGGTCCCTTTCGCCAGGAAGTGAAGCGCCAGACGGCTGGGTCCTGTACTTTGATAGTGCATTCGCACGCTAGGGTGCGGGTGCTTGAGCCGTGCCCATCTCGCCCACTCAAGACAAACTCTACTACGCCGTGCAACTCTGCTTTCAGCGGGGTGAGAAGGTCTCCAACAACATCGCGGAGTACGAAGGTTTGATCGCCGGCCTCAAGGCTGCGGTGGCCTTGGGGGTGAAGCATCTCACCATCAAGGGTGACTCTCAGCTCCTCGTCAACTTCTCCAACAAGGTATATGAGCCAAAGCACGAGCACATGGAGGCATACCCCGTGGAGGTACGCAAAATGGAGAAGCAATTCTTGGGCCTAGAACTGCAGCATGAGCCCCGCGACACAAACAAGGAAGCGGATGATATCGCCAAGAGGGCATCAAGGAGACAGCCCCAGGAGCCTGGCATCTTTGAGGACCGGCTCTTTAAGGCTTCAGCAGCCCCTCCGGCTACGGAGCCTACGCCGCCTTGAGAGGAGCTCCCACCACCACCAACCTCAGGAGCTCCCGCCTGCGGCCCGACCTCAGGAGCATGCCTGCTCCTTGCGCTTGAGACTCATGAGGGGTGCTGGACTAAAGAATTCAAGGCGTACCTACTGCGGGGGACACTGCCGGAGAAAGAGGAGGACGCGGAGTGCGTGGCCCAGCAAGCTATGGCGTATTGCATCCAGGATGGTGAGTTGTACAGGAAACGACCGAACGATGTTTCTTTAAGATGCATCTCCAGGGAGAAGGGGGGCGAGTTGCTAGCTGACATACACGGCGGGGACTACGGGCACCACTCGTCGTCGCGCACCCTGGTTGGCAAGGCGTTCCACATCGGATTCTACTCCCCCATGGCACTCAGCGATGCAACCGAGCTGGTGAAATCCTGCGAGGCTTTCCAGTTCCATGCCAAGCAAATATACCAGTCTACTCAGGGCCTCTAGACCATCCCACTCTCATGGCCGTTTGCGGTCTGGGGGCTAGATATCCTCGGTCCGTTCCCTCGAGCGCTAGGGGGCTACCGCTACCTCTACGTCGCCATCGACAAATTCACCAAATGGGCGGAGGTGGAAGCCGTCCGCACCATCCCAGATGGGTCGGCAGTAAGGTTCATCAAGGACCTCGTGAGCCAGTTTTGGGTCCCTAACCGCATCATCATCGATAACGGCTCGCAGTTCACTAGCAATCTCTTCAAGACATATTGTGCTAACCTTGGAATGCAAATTTGCAACGCTTCGGTAGCACACCCCAGGAGCAATGGTCAAGCTGAGAGCGCCAATGCGGAGGTCTTGAGAGCCCTCTAGACCAGGACCTTCAAGAAGAAGCTCGAAGCCTGTGGCAGGGGCTGGCACGACAAGCTCCTGTCCGTGTTATGGTTCGATCCGCACCACCGCCACCAAGCCAACGGGCGAGACCCCGTTCTTCCTCGTCTACGGAGCAGAAGCGGTTCTCCCCGACAAGGTCAGGCATCGCTCCGCATGGGCCATGCGGGGAATGGACCTTGTGTTGGGGGAGGAACGTAGCCGTCAAGCCTCTCTATGAGCGGCAAGGTACCAGTAGGCGCTGCGGCGGTATCACTACCGCAGCGTCCGCTCCAGGACGCTCGAGGTGGGCGATCTCGTCCTGAGGTGGGTGCTCTCCAAGGAAGGGCTGCATAACTCTCGACCTTGTGGGAGGGCCCATTTAGGATTGCCCGCGTCTCCAGTCCTGGCGCCGTGTGCCTAGAGACGCAGGATGGGACCCCCATCTAGAACGCCTGGTACATCCAGCACCTCCGGAAGTTCTACCCATGAAGCAAGGCCCAGTACCTATGAAGGTCTCCGCTCGTGACACTCTCACGTAATAATGAGAGGGCACTATAAAAAAAGACACATCTGCGACATTTTGGACCGAACGAAATTTTTTTCTGTCATACATATGACACTTCTATGAAGATAATTGTGACAAAACCCGGTATCATCATAGATGTGGTGGGCTCCTACTTCTATGAAAAAAAATCATGACAGAAAATGGGCTTTTCGTCCTGGGCGGGCCGGAGACGCAGCCGCATGACATTCTTTGGGCCGTCCATGAAGGAAAAACCATGGTAGAAGCGAGGGGGGGGAAAATTTCGGAGTGTTCTCGGTTACGGTGGGAGGTCGGGGGCCGAGCGATGCGCGTTTCTCTCGTACACGTATGCGCATGTGTGCGAGGCTTTGGCTCTAACTGAACCCAAGCGAGGCGTTGGGCTCTAACTGAAGCCGAGAGATTGCACTACAGGCTACGCGTTACTGAACCCGAGTGATCGATCGACGGCTGTTAACTGAACCCGATCGAGCGATTCCTTCGCTACTGCTGGTAACTGAAGCCGATCGATGGGATGAACAGTGAGCGTTGCGGGGGGTTTGGATGAACAATGAGCGGTGGCGTTGCCTCTGGATGAACAGGACCCCGTGGTGTTGTGGAGGGCTGGATGAACAGTAGTCGGTGGAGGGGTGCCCGTGGAGGGGTGGATGAACATGACCCCGTGGTGTGGAGGGCTGGATGAACAGTAGACGGTGGAGGGTGGTTGAACAGGACCCCATGGTGTGGAGGGCTGGATGAACAATGGACGGTGGAGGGGTGGTTGAACAGGACCACGTGGTGTGGAGGGCTGGATGAACAGTGGAGGGCTGCCCGTGGAGGGGTGGTTGAACAGGACCCCGTGGTGTGGAGGGCTGGATGAACAGTAGATGGTGGAGGGGTGGTTGAACAGTAGCCGGTGGAGTAGCGCGCGGTGGAGGCTGGATGAACAGGAGCCCGTGGATGAACAGTCGCAGGTGGAGGCTGGAGGAGGTCGACGGTGGATGAACAGTAGCTCGTGGAGACTGGAGGGGGTCGACGGTGGAGATGAAGAGTATCCCGTGGAGTCCCGTTTTGCGGTATGCCATGCCCCTCCCGATGAACAGGACCCCCGTTTCGACCATAGCGCTCCAACACAAGTCCGTTTCCTCTGTATTGCGGTACGCCACACCCCTCCTGATCAACAGGACCCCCGTTTCGACCGTAGGAGGTCCGTTTCCTCCGTTTTGCGGTACGCCAGACCCCTCCCGATGAACAGGATCCCATTTCGAACGTGGCCGGTCGAACACAAGGCCGTTTCCTCCGTTCTGCGGTACGCCAGGCCTCGTTTCCGTCGCTTGTTCCGTCCAAGCCCTCCCGATGAACACGACGCCTTCCGCTGCCTCCCCTTGAACATGATGCATTCTGTTTCCTCCCCATGAACACGACGACGATGTTGTTTCTCCATTCCGACCCAGCCATGTACACGAGCCCTCGCCATACGTATGCGCGAGTAGGCGTTCGAGACCCCGCTCGTATGTACACATATGTGGCCGTATTTTCTTTCTTGCACCCTGGCCGCTGTACGTACGTGTACATGCTACGTGCGCGCCTCTACTACGACACGTGCGCGCCTCTACATCGACCAGTATGTACGTACACGTTCGCGACCAGAATGACAACGCTACGTACGCTTCGATCAGGTGGGTCCCGACTGTCAGGCACTTCCTTGCCTGTGAAGATGTAGCTGGTCGGTCCCGGTAGTCAGGGGGTGAATCGTTTTTTTTGCCCGGACGCACTTCCTTGCGTGCGAAGATGTAGCTAGTGGGTCCCAGCAGTCGGGGGCCTGGTGGGTCCCAGCAGTCAGGGGGCGAATCGTTTTTTTGGACGCACTTCCTTGCGTGCGAAGATGTAGCTCGTGGGTCCCAACAGTGAGGGGGTGAATCATTTTTTTCGCGAAATACGGTGGCCCGTCCGGTGGGTCCCCGCTGTCAGGTGGAGGAATAATTATTTTGCACGTAATAAGGAGGCACTTCCTTGCGGCTGTCGTGGACCCAGCTGCCAGCCTCTCCACATACAGTACTCTTCCGATGGAAGTCGGTCGTTGACCACGCCGCGCCGAGAGCACCAGGGCGGTGGTCTGGACGACGACAAGGCCTAGGAAGGGGACGACGCGGAGCCGGGGAAGAGGAGCAGTGGAAGCCCGCGCGGAGAGGACTACGAGGGTTCACTGGTTCGGCTGCGGTGTGAGGCTACCGTCGCCACAGAATAACAGGGGGTGTGGGTGAGTAGAGGGATGGCCTAGCTAGCGGTGGGAGTAGTACGGGGCGGTGAGGCCTCCACGGCGTCACAGCCGGCCATGGGAGGCAGGAGCACGCGACATGACCGGCGCTGCTTTGGGCGGCTGGAGCAAGAAGACCAGAGGTTGAGGAAGCACTACGGCCGTTGGATGGACATCATACGATCACTGCAGCTAGAATCGTTTATATTGACTAAGTTGACAAAGCCCTTGGTACGCGTTAACTTAGTAGGCCCATAGCTCGGATTTGGCAGAGAACATATAGCCCATTTGGGATTTGTAAGAATGTACAACCCATTTTTAGCCCATTTACAGTTTGTTAAAAGTACAGCCCAACTTCTAGCTAGGACAACGATTAATAATTTCAAAAAACCACTCAAAACAGAATTCAAAAAAATTCCCACATTTTGATGGGATCCGAAATATTTGTATATGAAATTTCTAGTCAGGTTAAATATAATTTCAAAATAAAGTTGTATTACGTTAAAATCCAACGAAATATTGCGCGCGCAACAAGTAATGAAATTAAAAATTTCAAATTCCAAAAATAATATATTTTTCAAACTAATTACGTGTTTGGTGCATAGTAACTGTCCAGTTATTATAATTACATCCCATTTATTATTTCTTAAAGTCAATTTTCTTGTTAAGCCTAATGCATACCTCCTAGGAAAGTTTGCAGCCCAGCGGGGCGGAGAATAACAAGCTAACCCGGATATTGTGTACAACTGTTGGCCCAGATGCATTGCTGATGTTGAAAAAAACATATTTTTTATACACACATTAAAAAAATTGTATAGATAAGGAACATTTTTTATACACACATTTAACAATTTTTAAATACATGATTAACACTTCTTAAAACATATTTTTTAGTCAACAGTGGGCCCACAGCGAGTGGAGGAGGTCACAATACACATATTTTTTAAATACATGATTAACACTTTTGCAAAAACAATTAGCCCACAGTGAGCCAATTAGCTCCAGTCGGCCCACAGTGGGCCGACAGGGGTTAGTCGGCCAGCTGTAGGCCGACTGGAATCCAATCGGCCTGCTGTGGGCCGACTAGGCCCAGTCGGCCTGCAGCGGGCGGATGTTGTATTATTTTTGAAAAAAAATTACCCAGCGTAATATTTATGAAAAATAATAAAAAAATGTATTATTTAAGAAAAAATAGCGTAAAAAGGCCTGTGTAGTACAGTACAACCTAACATGGTTACTCAGCCCACATTCAGTGACGCCGGAAAGGCCCAAACAAGGCTTCTGTACAACTTTTTGAAGTCACTGAGCTCAATTAGTAACTTAAGAAAAAAGTTAGATTAGAGTGGAACCTAATTAAAAGCTGTCACGAGCAAATAAATAATTCGACGGGTCTCACTTGTGCGTGTGCATGTGTGTGTGTGTGAGAGAGAGAGAGATAGAGATAGAGAGACCCATCGACCGATGCTCGTAAATACATCTTTCAGCCATATGCATTGCTGATGCTCAGTAAAAACTTATATAGTTGACACAATCATATAGAACATCATAGCACACTGAACTTGCATACAAAAATTTCATGCAGGCAACACAATCAGGATGGAAGCAGTGGATCGCTACGGGAAGGGCTATGTTGAAACCAACAAAGTCGTACATAACGGTTCATCGTCTTTATCAATGACGGGGAAATATCTTGAATGATGTGCAAATAAAACAGACCGACAACACAATAAGTTCTCCTAGCACATTAAGTTGACGTACAACCCTTTCTAAAAAAAGTTCAGGTACAAAATTAGAACATGTCACAATCAAATGTACTGGCATATCAGTGCTTCACACCCATAGCTCGGATTTAACTAGTATCTGACAAGATTCAGTTGTTACCTCAAATTAGAGCACATCCAGGCAGCCAGCCCTGCCTCTTCTCCCAAAGAAGCAGTGGCCTCCGCCGCGCTATGGAGTAGGCCCTGTCGTAACGCCCTCGATGCGGCTATATCTCCTACGTGTCGAAGCACGACTTAGAGGGATAACCGCATTGAAAGCTATGTCGCAAGTAAGGTAATCTTCACAACAACCCATGTAAATAAATAAAGGGGAAAAGATACATAGTTGGCTTACACTCGCCACGTCACACAAATACATGAATAACATTACAATCATCCAATACACTCATGGTCCGACTATGGTACCAAAATAAAGATCAACCCCCACATGCGACAAAGTCCCCGATCGCCCCAACTGGGCACCACTACTGATCATCTGGGAAAGACACATAGTAACGACGAGAGTCTTCATCGAACTCCCACTTGAGCTCAAGCGCATCGTATGGAACGGTATCATCGGTCCCTGCATCTGGTTTGGAAGTAAACTATGAGTCACGGGGACTCAGCAATCTTGCACCCTCGCGATCAAGACTATTTAAGCTTATAGGTAAGGCAAGGTATGATGTGGAGCTGCAGCGAGCGACTAGCATATATGGTGGCTAACATACGCAAATGAGAGCGAGAAGAGAATGCACAAGCACGGTCGACCAACTATGATCAAGAAGTGATCCTAGAACAACCTACGTCAAGCATTACTCCAACACCGTGTTCGCTTCCCGAACTCCGCCGAGAAGAGACCATCACAGTTACACACGCGGTTGGTTCATTTTAATTAAGTTAAGTTTCAGGTTATCTACAACCGGATATTAAAAAATTCCCATCTGCCCATAACCGCGGGCATGGCTTTCGAAAGTTCAAATCCCTACAGGGGAGTCCCAACTTAGCCCATCACAAGCTCTCACGGTCAACGAAGGATATTCCTTCTCCCAAGACAATCCGATCAGGCTCGGCATCCCGGTTACAAGACATCCTCGACAATGGTAAAACCAAAACAGCAAAGCCACCCGAATGAGCTGACAAATCCCGATAGGAGCTGCACATATCTCGTTCTCAGGGCACACTCAGATGAGACATCCTACGAGTAAAACCAAACCTCAAGTTTCCCCGAGGTGGCCCCGCAGTCTACTCGGTTCGGACCAACCCTCAGAGGAGCACTGGCCTGGAGGGGGGGTTCAAATAAAGATGACCCTTGGGCAGGCCTACCCAAGGGAAAGAAAAGGCTAGGTGGCAAATGGTAAAACCAATGTTGGGCCTTGCTGGAGGAGTTTTATTCAAGGCGAACTGTCAAGGGGTTCCCATTATAACCCATCCATGTAAGGAACGCAAAATCTTGGAACATAACACCGATATGATGGAAACTAGGGCGGCAAGAGTGGAACAAAACACCAGGCATAAGGCCGATCCTTCCACCCTTTACCAAGTATATAGGTGCATTAAGATAAACAAGATAATATAGTGATATCCCAACAATAAACATGATCCAACAAGGAACGATCTCCAATCTTCACCTGTAACTAGCAACGCTATAAGAGGGGCTGAGCAAAGCGGTAACGTAGCCAAACAATGGTTTGCATGGACATGGTGGGTTAGAGGTTTGACATGGCAATTTGGGAGGCATGATAAGCAAGTGGTAGGTATCGTAGCATAGGCATAGCAAAAGAGCGAGCATCTAGCAAGCAAAGATAGAAGTGATTTCGAGGGTATGGTCAGCTTGCCTACAAAGTTGTCAGAGTTGCCTTGATCCTCGTAACCGAACTCAACGGGCTCCTCGTTCATGAACTCGTCTCCCGGCTCTACCCAAACAAGAACAACAAGCAAACGGAACACAATCAACCACGTGCAATGCTCAAACAACATGATGCAAACATGGTATGATATGTGGGATGCGGTATGCGATGCATAGGCAAGATTTGACAAGGAATGATAGAAGATGGCCTCAAATTGGAAATCCAAGAGTGCCACTGGAAAGGTGAGGTGATTTCGGTTGAAATCGATAGAAAGATCACCGGAATCGGATGCACGGTTTGGAAATGGCAAGCAAAACAAATATGGCACCGGTCTGCGATAATCAGCAATTGACCAACTAAAAGCATCAAGAAAAATATGCTACAACACTCAAACATGACAACAAAATACATGGCAGGGATCCACTCATGATACTTGACAAAAGATGAACACTGAGCTACGGCTAATTCATCCATTGACAGGTTCAAACAAGCATGGCAAAAGAGCAAATGATAATAGGTTTCAGATTTAGTGAAATCAACACAAGTCTGGAATTTATCACCAGGAAGCACACTTTAGAGCATGAAAAATACATGCTACAGGAACTTAACATGGCAAAGCCAGGCATGACATGAAGCTACTCAAAGCACTTAACAAAAGTCCCTTAGTGACCTTGAGCCAAAAGGGATCAGAAAATACAGTTGCAAGCATGTGAACATGGCAAAAACATAAACAGATTCAGACAAGCAAAACTGGAGCATGCAAAACAGTTAACGAGTAGGCATGTTTACGAGCTCGATGTACTCACTACAGAGCTTGGAATGACAAACTAAGCATACACTCATCAAGACGACATGTCATAGGAGATATACATGGCAAGAACAACATCATAGCATTCACGGATCCATAGCAACATCCTCGGCAAAATCACTAAACATGTCAACAATCTGCCAGGATCATTTTATAGCAAAAGTAGAGCTCGATTGACTCAAGCTAGGGTGCTCCATAAATGCAAACAAATAAATGGATGGACAGAGCACCACAATGTTAACAAAACATCCTTACTGATCATACTCAAAAGAGGCACGGATCACTAGGAAACAACATGAACATATGACATAACAACAAAATCAGGACAAGGACTTAGTGAAATTCTAAGTCCCTAAAATCAGCATTACCGCTACTTTGCAAGCTTGTGCTAGTCACCACAAAGATCACAAAAATACATGGCATACACCCCTATAAAGATGGCATGGCATTCTACAAAACACATGTAGAGCTCGGGATCACAACATGCACACATTAATCATGGCAAAAATGACAAAAGGCCATTTGCTGAAATAGATCTGACAAATTCATCACATAGCCCTCTTCCAACAGAATTTCGGGCATCAAGATGAGCTCAAATGAAAATGATGCAATGAGATGATATGATGTACTCGTCGAGACAAACATTTTGATATGCTACACGCACGAATCGGAGCTACGGATGCAGAGTTATGATGCATCAAAGTATGCAAAAAGTTACTGGAATCTGGGGACTTAGAAGAATTTCAACCTTGCAAAAGTCAACCCGGGATGGAGAGAAGCGGGACGGCGCGGTGCAGATCTGGGGGGTGGCGTTTGGATCGGGGGCGGGCGGATCTCGTCCCGATCCAGACGGATCCGAGTCGGAGCGGCGCCTGAGAAGAACGACGACGGTGGGGCATCTCCGGCGAGCGGCGCTGGTGGTGGCCGGAGCAGGGAAGGCCGGCGAGAGAGGTTACCGTAGCAGCGGTGGTGCACGGCAACCAAGGCGGCAAGGCGCGGTGGTCCCGGCGTCAGCGAGCGGCGCGCCGGCGAGAGCAGTAGCTCAGGTGGCGGGGCGAAGTGGCGCTGGGCGGCGGAGCATGCAATGGCGCGGCGGCATAGGAGCGCGCCGGCGAGAGGCGGCGGGACTCCGCGACGCACGGGTGGCCGGCGGGAGCTTGAGCGGCAGCGGCGGAGCGCTCGGGCTCCCTACGCGCGGCGGCGAACCCGATCGGGCTCGCGCGGGCCCCGGATGGGCTCCGCGGGCCGCGGCGCGGTGGGGAGGTCGGGTGGACACTTGGCGCACCGTGAGAGGAGGGGAGCGGCGGCGGGGGAGACGTGGCAGCACGCCATTGGTCGGAGCGACGTGGCGGCGGCGGTGGACGCGTTCGGTGACGGGCGGACGTGTCCGGCGGCGCGGAGGGAGTTGGATCTAGGGTTTTGACTGCGTGAAAATTTCGGGGAGAGCCACATATTTATAGGTAGAGGGAGCTAGGAGAGTCCAAATGAGGTGCGGTTTTCGGCCACGCGATCGTGATCGAACGACCGAGATGATGGAGGGGGTTTAGGTGGGTTTTGGGCCACTTTGGAGGGGTATTGGGCTGCAACACACACGAGGCCTTTTCGGTTCCTCGGTTAACCGTTGGAGTATCAAACGAAGTCCAAATGGCACGAAACTTGACAGGCAGTCTACCGGTAGTAAACCAAGGCCGCACGACAAGTCTCGGTCCAATCCGAAAATTTTTAACGCCCGCACACGAAACAAGGTAGAAAGGGACACCGGGTGACATAGGAGCGCCGGATTGCAAAACGGACAACGGCGAAAATGCTCAGATGCATGAGACGAACATGTATGCAAATGCAATGCACATGATGACATGATATGAGATGCATGACAAAGACAACAACACACAGAGACAAAAACACGACAATGGAGAAATAAAATAACTTAGCGCCGGAAACGGCAAGAGTTGGGATACATATAAGGTAAATTACATCTGGGGTGTTACACCTGTGCCATCCATCGTTTTGAGCAACACGGGGAAAGTCTGACGTTGACTCTTGTAATGGACGTCGTCGACGGACCCTGGCACCAGCGGCGGCGGCAGCACTTCGATTGATGGATTGACCACTTCTTCGACATGCACGAATACTCGATACAGGTACATCCCTAACGTGGTCCGCGGCGGCCTTGGTGGCGACGAATAGTACAACCCCGGTTCTTGCACCGGTATCTCAACACCAATCACCTTCGGTATGGTGGACGACTTCTTCATCCATGCCATAACCGTCAGAGCCCAGCTGTCTAGAGGAACAAACATACTTACGGGCTCTCCTCCAAGGTCGTTGATAAGCTCGTTCATGGACTCGCTGTTCCAAGCACGTCGAGGCATGCCGTGGAAGGTAAGATTTGTTAAAAACTCAAGCTCAGAGGGCACCGAGCCCCATCCCGGGTGCCACCGATCAAAGCTCACCAATGCACCATCACGGAACAAACGCCAGGAAGATTCGAACACATGGCTGCAGTCGAAAGTTATCCGAAACCTGACGAAGAAATTAGCCAGTGGCGGACAGACTTTGACGAGCAAGTCACTTATTTGGATGTTGTGCGCAATGCCAAGAGCTTTGACAAGGTCATCCGACGATACGGGAGGCCGGTCGCCGTTGATGGTTACCATTAGCACTTTGCCGGCAAACTAGTCGTCAAGCGCCGCCATGCCACTGTTGACCGACAACACGCAGTGACCGAAGGCAGGACGGACCTCAGGATCTCCGGCTCGGTGATCCGTGTTGACCGGTGACATCATAGTGCGCTTGAGTACAGGGAGTACAGGAGGGGGATTTTGGGGAACTGGAGTAGGAATCGAGATTCCAGAGGTGGGGGAGGGGGCGGGAGACTACGGATGAAAAGGTAGCCTGAATTTTGAGCACGCGCCAATATGCTCTCGGCTTGCAAGCGCACGAAAACACCAGTGGCGCCCACATGTCGGGCTAAGAGTCCTTATTCATTCTTTTTTGGAGAGCCCGACCTTTTTTTTAGGATCATTTGAGAGCCCGGCCTGAGAGTCATAATTGACTTGTTTGGCATTGCGTTACTACTCGGCCCATATTCAACGACACCTCACTGGCCCAAACAAGTGTACATCATCGAAAAGACACCGAGCTCAAATTATATAACTTGAAAAAGGGAGATATACTCTGAACACTAGAGAATGGTGATGCCCTCATTTAGCCCACCAGTAGTTCGGGACAATAAACAGTTCCGAACAATGATATATACAACATTCAAACACTTACTAGTGACTACTACTGACATAAATAGCAAGACATGATTGTTCATAAGAAGTCTTGCTACACCACCAAAACGCACCCATCTGCAGTGCTCAGACTCTCGTGATCCAGACGAGAATGACATTCTAAACAGAAGCAACTATTACATAGTAAGAGTGACATAGACGAGGATGACCAAATGACAAGGAATATGCATAACAAAAGAAAGAACTACCCATCGAGAACCAGCAGCAAAGACAACAAAGTCATTCGAAGAGATGATCCAACACCATCATAATTTGCAGCCCCGCTTCAGCGACCAGTGATCCGGAGACACCAGTACTCCACCCTTTCGATGCAACAGCCCAATTACCTATCAACCTAAAGGCTCGAACCACATCACTGCCTATCATAATTGAGACATCCAAGGATCAAAGTTAATCCGGATGCCTTTATCATTCTCACCTTTTTTTGGCTGCAGGCTGTATTGTTGACAATCAGGGGAGTTTGCTCCCGAACTCCTAGGGCTCGCCATGTGCATAGTTTTCCATAGCAAACAGATCCTCTCTGCCATCAAGGTCCTTGCCAATGGTGATCTCCTGGTTAATCGGATAATTGAGTCCGAGAAACAGAGAGTGCGAACCAAGGCTGTTTACCCGCCTCCAACTAAAAAATCCTAAAGGCCTCAACAAGCTGGTATCTTTCTCATAGACGTAACAACCATTGTCCGGATACTCACGTATTACATGGTGCTTGTATACAGTGGGGTTTTTGCAATATAACTTTTTCGGCTCATATGTCTGAATGATCATCAGTCTTTTGCCATCGTCTGATCGAGCGAGGAACCAGTTGTGCTTCCCTGTTTTTGGCAAAGGTGGTGTGATTACAAAGGGCAGTAACTGTAGGGACACTGCATCATATAAAAAAGGACAGGCATTGTTAATGTAAGATCAGCATTGTTTAGAGTATGAGTAGGATAATGCAAGAAACATCATTGATATGTCGCTGTTGGAACTGGGAGGAAAATACAGGGAAATGTATACTGGGTCAAAAATATAGAAGTGCCATGCATGGTTATACTCATGTTATCTCGCAATCGATTCTTCACAGGAAATTACCATGTCATGCATGTTATGTAATCATGTTCTGTCCTCAGAAACAAATTCTTCAAGGTAACTAACAGACCATGCATTGTTATATACTCGTGTTCTGTGGGCAAAATTTTTGTGAGGATATTATTCTAGCCATTGATTGCTGAAGGGCGAATATAGGTATGTAGACATGGTAAGAATTGCAGGATTTCAATACTTCCAAATATAGAGTTCTCCATATGCACATTTACTTCCCTAATGCATGGTTAGATGAAACCAATAGTCTGGTGCATGTTTCTACATCATGAAAATGAGGAAACTAACATGGCCATTGATACACACTCATATTTAGTAGTAGTATATAGATTACTGTAAAATAAGGACAATCATATATTCCTAACCGTTTGATTATTCAGGGTACAAATTGGCTGTAATGACATGGTCACAATCGCATGAATTAACTCATTCCAAATATAGCTATTTACGGCGTCTCTAATACATTGCCATAGTTCTACTCAAATTCTGCTCAAACAGAGATATGCCAATCGTCACAAAAAGTTCAAACAGTGTCATGGCGTCATCATTAACATGAGAGGAAACAACTTACACGCATCGTCCCAGCAATACGTGGTGCCATCTACTTTGTCGATCGAGTAGATGATGCCATTGTGTTCAATACGATCACAGAAGTGTGTATCAACTTTGACGATGATCCACCGCGAGCCGAGTTGTCTCCAGCTAAAGAAGGCACCGGCGTAAAGATAGGAGAGTCCGTGGTCGAACAAGGCAATTAGCTTGAAGTCTGCGTAATTTGCATGTCGTGTGGGCACTTGGCATATTACAATCTTCTGCAAAACAAGGTCCGTCCAACTGACGTAGTAATCTAGATGACTTAGACCGTGATGGTAATACTCCATATAATCCAACGGAGGAATGATAATCTCATGGGAGGTCTGGAAGTTCACGAGCACCAACTTTTTACCATCTTCTCTGAAGGCAGCCATCCAGTGGGAGTTCATGCCGACCCAGTACATACCTGCCAAGAAGTTTCAGGCGATGGTGCTCGGATCGATGTCGAGGGAAATGATGTACGGCGACCCACTACATACCTGCAAAGACGTTTCGGCTATTGGAGATCGGATTGAAGTCGAGGGGCATCATGCACGCCTCCGTATCATGGTGAGCCAATCTCGCAAGACCAGATAGAAGCAAGCAGGGTGTCTTGAAAAGCTTAGGCCTCGCTTCGACGATGGCCATGTGCATGTCCCTCGAGCATGCAGCCAGCCACATGGCGCTCAACATATCCATACACGAACAACAGAGGTCGAGGATGTCACTAGGGAGATTGCTCCAATCGCGCCTCATATGGATGCTGCGCGGTTCGCGTTCGGCCATGGTGGAGTTTGGAAGGGGGCTTGATTTACGGGGGAGAAGGATGTCGGTACTGGAGCGGCTAGCGAGGGAATAGTGGTACTGGGGGAGGCGAGTGAGGCGACGGTACACGGGGGCACAGTGAGATGGAGACGGAGAAGGAGATGGAGATGTAGTGGTGCTATGGGAGCGGAGTGGGAGACGAGGCGAGGCGCCAATGTGCTGTACAACGGCGATGACAGACTACACTGTGCACAGGGTGAGGCTGGCATTGGTAACCCGAACACGCCGCCTGAACTAGTGTCAGGCGCAGGGTGTTGTCACTTCACTGTGAGGACCGGATAAATAGTATTTTGACCATCAAGGGTACCACAGTTGTACTACTACTACTACTACTACCAGTAGGTACATGAGTACTCTAGTATTGTATAGCGTAAATAGGTCTCCCGTGCTAGCATGCCTGTTCACTTCATCGTTCAGGTATCATCCATATTGCGAGCAGAACCAAATTCTCGTGCATGCCCAATCAATGCTCTACCACGATGCATGGAGTGGTCGTTCTGGTGCATCAAAGACGGCATGCAGATTGTTCCACACTTGAGAAGAGGAAAAATCGAAAGGTAGAACGCGACAGTAGAGGAAGAGAACGCTGGCTAACGAGGCTGGGAGGGGATCGAGCAGGAAGTTAATGCTCCACGCCTAAAGGTTTTGGGAAAACTTGATTTTCATAAGGTGACTTATACTCACCTAAACGGAGGGAGTATTCCTTAACCAGAGAATGTTGTCTCTCCCACTCCCGCGCTCAAAAAAAAAACTACGACACATTTTTTTATCTGTTTGCATAGGTCCCAGGATGGGCACGTACATGAACAGGTACGACTCATCAGTCTACCCGCATAGCCTTTTCGTTTAGTCTACCTAGCCGTCTAATCAACTGCCTGCATGCCACTTCTCCCATTTACTTCTCCATCGGGAACCGATTCTCCTCGGCTTCTTCACCTCCCCTTCGTCTTCATTTGCATCCAAACCCCACTGCATTCACATTGTTTTAACCTTTTTAAATAATCATCTACTACTTAAGTTAGACTAGCCATCTAATCCTAATTCTCCAAACCATAGCCATCCGTTCCAGCGGTTCCCAATGGCGATAGAGATCGAGATGCAGGTTTTTAGCGTCCAACATGTCCTCGTGCAAGGCTCGATGTGCATAGTTGCCACCGTCATCGTCCAGCCAAGGGTTGTTCGGCAGTGGATCAACAATGTATCCAACTCCCTCGAAAAGGTAGAGACGAGGGTCATCGGTCTCGACGCAGAGTACACGGAGCGTGCCCCTGGGAAGACCCAGCGCGCCGCCGTCCTTCAACTGTGCTTCAAAGATGACGTTTTGGTGTACCACATCATGCACTCGCCCTCCATACCAGGTGAGCTTCATGATTTCTTGTCTCGGGAGGACGTATACTTCTCTGGGGCAGCCATCGAAGGGGACAAACAGAAGCTGGAGCCATACAAGCTTGATTTGAATAGCATCGCTGACCTACAAACCAGAATCAAAATTCATGTAGAAGTTTGTGATAAACAGACACCATCCCTATTCGACGTAGCAAATTTTGTGCTCGGTACAAATCTTCAGAAGGGTGACGAGACGGTGGCATTAAGGTCGTCTGGATGGGATAATTATCCCTTGACGTACGAGTGGATAAAATATGTTGCCCTCGATGCCCGTGTGAGTTTCGAGATAGCTGCAAGGTCCAAAGAGCTTGTTGCGAAGCCGTCTCCCACAGAGAATGAGAACAAGAAGAATAAGAAGAAGAAGAAGAAGAAGAAGAAGAAGAAGAAGAAAAGGCTGCACCAGCAGGAGGGCATTATGGATGGATGAACAATTTCCTCTCTTGTAAAAAAATTATTCCCTCTTGGTGTATATTGATATAGATGGACTATTTCGATGGTGTGCATGTCTTTGGAACAGAGTAGTAGCGTGGGTCTGCTTGACTATAAGGAATTATTTATCTGCATATATAGCTTTCTCTACTACTCCTTCCAGTGATCAGTATGCAGTGCATGTGTCCGTAGACATGACAGCTTGTCCATGGAAGTTCAACTACGGCGACCATCACGTTTCATCTCGCCATTCCCACGACGCCTCTCCAACCCACGGCACCACGCCCCCCGACGTGCGCCTCACCCTTCTCGGCTGCACCGCCCCTCTGCATTTGTGTGCATGACATGTGGGCCACCTAAAATGCGGCGAGCATCAAGTTTCTACCACAGCCACCCGCGATTCCCACGACGCCGCTCGAACCCATGAAACCACACGTCCCCCGACCTGCGGCTCACCCCTCTTGGCCCCACTGCCCCTCTGCCTACGGGAGCATTACATGTGGACCAGTCACCTATCGGGTCAAAATGTTATTGACTCAAAGGTAGGTGTAGTAAGGCGCTGAAGCTCAGTCCCGACGGCCCTGAGAGGGAAATGTAACTCCTGTGCCAGGGCTTGTGGTGCTCCCGCAGCACGAACTCATGCCAAACTCGAGATTTGTTTCTTTACTATACATGCACGCAACGAATTAATGGACATTGTAATCTCAACATGTGACGGGGAGCTCTAAATTTGAATTTGAAACTTATAAAACGAAAAGATTCAAAACAAATAAACTGGGAGAGAGGGAGTATATCGTAGGATGTGTCCCATACAAAATAAGTCCCCTGGTTTGTCACCGCGCAGATGCGGTTAGAAAGGAGCACAACGTCTTCCTACTCGTACGGCAACAAATCAACCGCAGACAGCATGGTCCACCTTTGACCGCCATGTGCAAGGTTCATGCTATCTTATTCAATCTCACCGTGGTTCCATCGTACCAATTCATGCGGTGGCCCGTTGCATGGCTAATCCCAATGTTGGACAAAGGTTCTACAGGAACGGTTTCACCGTTGTAAATGTTGTGCAAACTGATGTTGGTACCCTCCCGTACATATGCAAGCCAATCTCCACTCGGAGCGAGCCTAACCTGTGAAACAGTGGTCATGGGGAGAATTAGGAAATGGACACGGAAGTAGTCTTTAGAATGTATTTACTACGTGATCAAACTCATCTTACCTGCTCATCGGAGGAAATCTGAGTGCCCCTCAACATCGGCATCTCAAGGGGCGTCAACTTGCAACTACGGCCACGCCGCGCTGGAGAGACCCCCAAGGAAACATCCTCGTGCGTTCCATGGAACATCAAGATGCATTTGTATGAGTAGTTTATCTTGTGAGAGAAAAGGATGAACGAGGGAAGGCCTCTAGAGATAGAGATGGACACTACTACTACCAATGTGCTGGCCCGTGTGTTGCAATGGATCCAAAGTAGTAGAATAATACTTGTTCACGTGCTTGAAAGATAAACACTCTAGTTTTGATATACATGTGTCAGCAGACATGACAGCTTGTCCATGGAAGTTGAACCACGACGACCATCACGTTTCTTGTTTCTACCACTAAGCCACTAAAGTTCGGTCCCGTGGGCCCCGAGAGGGAAATGTAACTCCTGCGGCAGGCCTTGTGGTGCTCCCGTAGTACGAGCTCGTGCCAAAACTGGAATTTGTTTCTTACTACTACCAACTAGTACTAGTAAGGTACACGTGCATTGCACGCATGAGATTATGGTGGTTTGTGCATTATGCTTCTACATGTGGAGCTTTCTGGATTCTAACATGTGGCAAAATCTGGTGGAATGTAAGGTTGGGCAAGTTTGATTAACATAGGCAAGTGTTTGATTCAAGCCACACCTTAGGCAAGCCACATTAAGGCCCCACATGACATACACACAAAAAATGTGGCAAGATTCCCTTAGGCTTGCCAACTTGTTTCTCTCGTTTTGAAGAACTAATAACTTTGCCTAAGCTTAGTTGTGGAGGGGCGCCTTTATATGAGGGCAATGAGGGCAAACTGCGTTTCATTCACATCGTGCAGCCTCTTTTCCTGGACCTTCTCCCATTACTTCCCTCATGCATTAATTGAAGGAGGATGCATTGGTCATTCAACATATCGGGAACCGCTAATCCCTCCCTCGTCTGCATTAAAGCCTTATCGGGAACTGCGCCGCCCGCTGTCAAATCGAATACTCCCTCCGTCTAGGTGAGTATTACGTCATCTTACGAAAACCAAATAGTAAGCACATAGGCGTGGTGCATTAACTCTCACGTTGTTTCTTATTTTTTGACATAAATAGAGGAATCAACCAAGAAGAGATGTGGGGCTTGTATGCTTTCAATGACTTGAGACTATCGAACATGACATACAGTGGTCAGTTCGTTGCACAAGAACAAATACAACCCACGTCAGCACACACGCATCTTATATAGCATCGCATCTAATGGCTATAAAAGATGAATGAGACCAAATTATATCTCATCTAGATGAGTTCTAGCAAAACTGTATAAATAATACTTAGTACTCCTGCGCCATGTATCATATATTAGTATCATGTAGTACTTTATTTATTTATGAGGTATCCAGATGGCACTGCACTGCCAAGAAAAGAGGGTAACATCAAAATTATGGACTACTTTTTTGAGTATGTTGGTAAGGTCCGGTCATAGTCACTTGTTGAAATCTCTAAAAAGACAAATACTCCCTCCGTCCGGAAATACTTGTCATCAAAATGGATAAAAGGAAATGTATACAGACGTATTTTAGTTTTAGATACATCTCTTTTTATCCATTTTGATGACAAGTATTTTTAGACGGAGGGAGTAGAAAACAGAGTTGGTGATGATGGTGTGCGTGCCATCCTACAATATAGGCTGTCGGATTTATATCTAACGGATAGGAAAGAAACAATGGCAATTTTGCAAAAATATACCCACACGTCTCTCCACGTTCGCAAATAAGGCCTTCCCTCATTCAACCTTATCTCTCACAAGATAAACTACTCATACAAATGCATCTTGATGTTCCGTGCAACGCACGGGCAGCTAGCTTATTTCTTTTAAAATAGTTGCTGCGATAATTGGGTTGAAGTGATATATTTTATGCCTGCCCCGAATGATTTCAGATTCACTAGTAGTAACAAAGAAAAGGTTGCCTTGTTAATGTACAGAAAACAGGGTGAAAACTATCACATGAGGCCAGTAAAAACAAGGCACACTGGGTTTAGCGTCATCGTCACTACAGCTGTGCACGTGCGAGAAGTCTACATATCGAGGGGGCTACCGAGCGAGGCACCGAGACACAATGTTTGAGAGAGAAACCAATTGACAGATTATGATCAGATCGAGTTGTCACCCTTCTACTGTCATTGTTGGGGGGAGAGAAAGACGTATCGAGAGTGTGCGCGGTAGGCACAGAGGCACAACTAGCGAGTGTGTGTGTGTGTGTGTGTGTGTGTGTTTGAAAGAGGAGTGGATAGATTATTATCAAGATCGATGTGCCACCCTACTCCTTCGGTGTTGGGAAGTGTGGGTGTGTGGAGAGGGGGGCAGTGACACTCACATATCTCTACTCTTATAAAAAATAGAGTTGGTGATGATGGTGTTCCTGCCTTCCTGCAATATAGGTCATCCAGTTTATATCCGACGGACAGGAAGGAAACTATGGCAATTTTGCAAAAAGATACCCACACCCCTCTCCGCATTTGCAAATAAGGCATTCCCTCGTTCATACTTTTCTCCCACAAGATAAACTTCTCATATAAATGCATCTTGATGTTCCGTGCAATGCATGGGCATCTTGCTAGTAGGGAGAAGAAGTTTGTGTGACACATATCTAGCTATATTAAGGGATAGGTAGATAGCATATGTGTGAGAGACATTAGTGGCTGTGGGTGGGCGGAATTAAAGGGGTGGGTGTGTTAGACATAGAGAGCGTGTGTGTTTCTATGTGAGAGACTTGTAGGACGGGGTAGAAAGACGAATTTAACCCTGATGGAGGGAGAGAAATACACGAAGTGCGCGTGTGAGATTCCGATGCCCATAGGGAAATGAGATATGTAGGCGTGTGAGAGAGATTGCACAATTCATTCACGTATCACTATCTAGAGATCGTGGACGTGCATCGCTTGAACATAAGTCAATATCTACTTCGTATCATTGCCAAAGGTACAATATCAATTCAACGCGATAAAGATTGGACACTCACATATCACATTTTTTCTATTTAAATAAGCCTTTTTAGTTGTGCATGCCAAAGTTACAGTGATGTTTCTTCAAACAACCAATGTAGCTATCATGAACATGCACCATTGTTACTCTTGCATTCAAATTCATTAGTCTTGGATGATTTAAGTTTCTATTTTGAAGTAATATATGTAATATTCATATATGAATTCAACGGGTATGCAATTTAAGAAATGGAGGCTATGTAATCATATGAGGTAACACTTTTAAGTAGCTGACTACAATATCCATTATCTATTTACACGAGAAATACATAGGTTGAGCGTTTGATCCCTTTTTTGTGAACACGCCACTACACCCGTACGATTGGCCGCGCCCGTTTGATCCCTTTTTTCTGGGGTGGACTTCACACCAGTTATTAACTGCTGACGCATGCCCCGTGTACATAGTCTAGCATGACCTTCCCGCTAGCACGGTCCAAAATTAGTTGAAACTGGATACGAACGATCCCGCGGGCGGCAAAATCTCCCGCCTCCTTCTAAAATTTCCGCCACCTTAGTCTTTAGCATGTGAAATCCCCCTTTTGTCTTTGGTGCACGGAGACCAACAATTACAATACCGCCCTCATCTACATGATAGGTCGGGGCTGCTTTGGTAACTTCCGATTCCCCCACTACATGGCACCCCCATTTCCTCTCCCCCTCCCGCAAAAATGACTAACTCCATACTCCACAGCACCAGAGCATCTTACATCACGCTGTCCGTACTTCATCACCCTTTCTCCCCTCCCCTCTCGAAACCCTAGACTGCTCATCCACCAGCGTACCATAGCCCATTCACTGCCAGCGGCGTCCACCTCGCCGGATCTACTTCTGCGGCCGCATCTACCCCTCCCACCTCCCCTAGAAACAAGTAGACTGCTCATCCACCACTATACCACAGCCCATTAAGTGCCGGCCTTGTCCACGACGCCAGATCTGCTTTCCCGGTACTCTCGTCAACCGCTGCGCATCTGCAGCGGCTCATTCGTACTCCCCACCGGAGACGCTTTGTCCACACCCCCCGGAGCCGCCCCGTCGACACCCGCGTCGATGGCCTCTGATCCTCTTCGCCTACACCTTCCTCAACCCTACCGGAGCCGCTTCGCCGACACCTTCCTCAACCCTATCGGAGTAGCTTCGCCTATATCATTCTCAACCCTACTGGGGCCGCTTTGCCAACTCACAAGTCCACGGCCTCAGATCCGCTTCCTCGCACCCTCATCCAACCTACCAGAGCAGCTTCTAAAGCCCCATCCATGGCCGCAAATCCGCATCGTCGACACCACCCTTAACCCAACCACCGGAGCAGCTTCTGACGCCCTGTCCACGGTCGCAGATCCGCATCGTCGACACCATCCTTAACCCAACCACCGGAGCAGCTTCACCTATGCCCTCGTCCACGGCCATAGATCCGCTTCGCCCACACCGTAGTCCACCCTACCGGAGCCGCTCCACAAACACCCTACTTGACAGTTCTAGATCTCCTTACCGGACCCCGACATCCAGCATAGCGTCATCACCCTCGACGTTTCTAACCTAATTCCCATAGTCTGGAGAGATGCCAAGCACCCGCCACGGCCTAGGTACTTGTCACCTTTAAACCCGTCCAGCATCACCTGCCCGATGTACTTCAAATATACTAACCGGTCGCTGTTACCTGTTATGTAGCTGGCAAAAACTACAAGGACGATGTTTCTCCTGGATCTAACAGCTTGGCCAACCAAGATCCTGGACTGAGGCATTGCTATATCTTGTAAGCACGTCTCTCTCTCTCTTGTATTGTTCTGTGCCTGCCAGCGTGCTTTGGTAGGATTTTCGACCAGTAATCCCTTTGTGCAGACAATGATTTCTACTACTGGCTGCTAAATTAGATATGTAGATGTCATACATGATACTACCTCGTACCTCCGTTCCTAAATATAAGTCTTTCTAGAGATTCCACTATAGGCTACATACGGAGCAAAATGAGTGAATCTACACTCGAAAATGCATCTATATACATCTGTATGTGGTCCATACTGGAATTTCTACAAAGACATATATTTAGGAACAGGGGCAGTACATTACACAAAATCGTAGGTGGCATGTAGGAATTCCAGTGCACTACATTAGGCTCCCTTAGAGTGGCTGCTAGTCCAGCATACAAAGTTATGGCTAGTTTATGGTACGCACACAGTCGTTAATTGGTGGTTTAAATATGCGCAAGGGATATGCAATGTAGTATCATGTAGAGATGTCTGAAATTAGCCGTGTCAACTTGCAGATAGGGTTAAACAATGAAAAAGTACAAGATGTATGTGGCAATTTCATGGAACATCGCAAAAAAAGGAGAGGCAGCGGTGAGCCTATACAGTGTGCCATGGTACGTCACTCCTCCATTGCAATCATCGTGACATGTTATTTGTATGCCAGTTCTATTAGCCAAGTTTCTTAGGGACAGTTATTACGAGTTATCCTAAGAAAATAAGCACCTATGAATATAAGCTCCATGTAATAAGCCAACCAGTTATTTTCATTGCGTTTTCATCTTATCTTTGGTATGATCAGTGGAAAGTCTAGATTACATTATATTTTTTTTCATTTTGCTGCCCATATGGAAATTAATTTGACTTGCAAACATCACAAATTGAACCCAGTGCAGTAATTAATATGATAGGAAAACAGACCATCACTATTTTCTCAAAATGCAAATACAAAGATACCATCTACTTGGCACAATCTACTTTGGTCAATGTTTTCCATAGAGATCCCATTGCCTAATTTAAACGAAGAACGCATGACCCACATTTAAATGAAGAACAATTATTTATTGAAATTCGATGGTCCAAGTGGTTGGTTATTATCGTATAGAAGCACAACCTGAAAGCATCATATAGCAGCAGCAGTAGCTCATAGCAACTCATCATACAGCAGCAGCAGTCTGCAATTCATCATATACCAGCAGTAGCTCATAGCAATTCATCTATAGCAGCAGCAGGAGCAGCTCATAGCAATTCATCATATAGCAGCAGGAGCATCTTGTAGCAACTCATCATATAGCAGCAGCAGGAGCAGCTTGTAGCAACTCATCATATAGCAGCAGCAGCAGCTCATAGCAATTCATCATATAGCAGCAGCAGCAGCTCATAGCAACTCATCATACAGCAGCAGCTCATAGCAACTCATCATACAGCAGCAGCTCATAGCAATTCATCATATAGCAGCAGTAGGAGCAGCTCATAGCAATGCATCATATAGCAGCAGCAGAAGCAACTCATAGCAATGCATCATATAGCAGCAGCAGAAGCAACTCATAACAATTCATCCTATAGTGGAAAGGGGAGAGGAGATGCAAGCGGGCAGGGCAATGAATGCTTGCGTGTTTGTTTTTACTTGAGGGTAAGGTGTGACACGGGCGTCAGCAGTTGCATTTTGAGTGCAATATAGGCAGACAACAGAGTCATTTCACTATTCCCCTTCCCTTCAATTTTTAGTGAGGTTCTACCCGAAACACCCCCCCTCCAAAGTGAAATTAGTTAAGCCCAAGCCCATAACGTAAAAATGACTTCTTTACATATTTTATGGCTTATTTTGACAATATGCCCTGAAAAGGCGGAATCGAACTGGCCCTTAACCTGCAATTCAATTGTGTGTGCAATGATGAATCACTCCTGCCTGCTATCTGTACATTTAGGCATCATCATACATGGCATAACCTAATACATGTGCATTCCATTGTAGAATCTGGAAATATGCAATGTTTATGTTAGTTCATACGTTGCACATGTTTAAATGCCCCTTAAATCTGGTCAGTCAAGTGATGGTTTTTAAGCCTCCTTCTTTGCTTCTTTTCTTGATATGTAAGATTTGCTCACACATCTGTTCAATTGCTTGTTTGCATCAGCCAACCATACTAGGACTGTTTGCTTTGATTACTTGCTGTTCTTGACATAACAATCTAACAGAGCTTGTCGATGATTTAAACACTAAGGGCTGCTATAGTGGGGCCTTGTCTAACTCATAGGTGACATAAAGGTTTGGTTGTACACTACAGTAGGCTCTCCAAGAGTACCTGGAGATGCAGTTCGAAGGTATGCCTAGTTTATACATAGTGTAGACATAGTAAATGCTCATTTCATTGTGTGCAAGTGCAAGAGATGCGGCATGCTTCATTATGTGGTGTTGTTTTGTTATAATCTCATTCTTTTGTGTTCACAGACTAGAAAGTATGCATATTTAT
Organism: Triticum urartu; assembly: GCF_056163025.1. NCBI lineage: Eukaryota > Viridiplantae > Streptophyta > Magnoliopsida > Poales > Poaceae > Triticum > Triticum urartu. The sequence continues at coordinate 468,999,291 of NC_141874.1, forward strand.
GTTCCAAGGAGACGAGTAACTAGTTTGTGTCACCTTGCAAAGGGGGTGCAATGAAGATAAGATTGAGGATTTCCAAGTACAAGATGTTAGGAAGGAGCCTTGCAAGAAAAGTAGGAGCTACGCTGAGCCTCTTCAACCTGCTAAGGTAAGTCACTGTATGCAACTCAACAGTTCAATTCCTTGTTTGTTTCAGGCATAGTTAATTTTCTCTTTTCAATTGCTTTATTTGTCCTTAGATAATGAGATGCCCAAATAATCATGCCTGATGTTCGGTACTTGTATCACTATTAGTTGACATAATTAAAGGCCTTACCATTTAATTACTCTGCCGAAGTGTGCCTGAAGCTTTGAAGTCTATTAACCAACTATTATTGCATGAGGCTCACAATCTAGTTTATACTACGCTAATGATTGCATAGTTTTGCCTGTTGTAGTATGTTTGTATGAAACCCTCTGCTGTTCATTATGCTCCCTAAGACTTTAATTGAGGCACAGAATGGCCAACTGCTTGCTTACTTATACGCAACGTGTTGTCTAAATTTGTAACTTGTTTGTGTTTTCGGTTGGGCCCCAACATCATGCTCCTCTGGTGATCTAAGAGGGATTTCTGTATGCAGGCTGCACAGACTATCTTTATTATAATTGTTAACATATCACCTGCTTATGCTTCATGATGTGTAACATTTTTTTAAGTGACGTGTAACATTATTGTTAGTCCTATTTTGCCATGTAGTACAAAATAGTGTCTTGTTCGCTTCACTGTTGTAACTATATTTTTTCCCTAGTCATGTGTACTTACAGAAACATTTCAGGATGAAGTGACATCAACACAAAGATCTGCGAGCAGTGCGGCATGACCATTCCGAATGATTATGGATTGGAATTGGAATGTGATGATGTTCTCGAGCATCAACTAGAGGTGGCAAGATAACGTGTACATGATTGTCAACGTATAATCAACAAGTTGAGACTGGACATGCAGGTATTAGGTGCAGGAGTCAAAAAATGAAACAAGACACTGAGGTAACCATGAAGGAATTGGAGATTTTGCAGACTGAAATTTGTGCTATCTGAATCCGGCCAATCCTATTTTCTGAAGAGATTATAGTTCAATTGGAGTTAAGTTGATGCGCATCCATGATGTATGAGCTGTATTTGCCCAGTGTATGTAATTTGCTATTTGTGTATGCTTTATTATCACCTATGCTGAACCATAATGCCCGGTGGGTATAATCGGCTGTAATTTCTTTATTTTATAGTGTAGGATTATATTACCTTTCTATGCCTTGATCTCTTTGTTGTAATAGTGTAGGCTTTTTAGAGGTGATAGTATTGAGTAGGATAATTCTTTGAATATGCTATATCGTTCAAACGGGGGCCAATTCGCCTGACCATGGCCCTTCACGGGTCGTCGGATCCATGGGCCTTCTACGTCTTGTAGGATCCATGGGCCTTCTACGTCTCGTAGGATCCATGGGCCTTCTACATCTCGTAGGATCCATGGGCCTTGTACGTCTCGTAGGATCCATGGGCCGCCGGCTCATTTATGGGTCTTGTACAGGCCTTTAATGGGCCATAGATGGGCCTTTAATGGAAATCGTACGTTTTATGGGCTGACCATAACGGGCCGTTAATAGGCCGTATTTCGTGATCCTATGAAAATGGCCCAACAGACTAACGGTCCGTAAACGGGCCGACCGTAACGACGGGCTAAATTTGGCCCACAAACAGAAAATGACAGTAACGGGCCGTAAGTAACCGAATGCTCCAAATGAGCCCAAGAATAAATGGGCCCTCAGAAGGCCGAAAGTTAACTTGGGCTGGAAACGGCCCAACGGAATAACGGGCCATTAATGGGTATAAAGTGATACACTGTTCATTACGGACCAGTTTCACCACGGGCCATTAATAGGTGTAAAGTAATACACTGTTCATTACGGGCCAGTTTCAGCACGGGCCGCTAATGGGCCAAGAGTTACAGAGGGCCTCATATGGGCCGAAAGACGTCATGGGCTATACATAGGCCAGAAGTGAAAATGGGCTGGAATCATATTGGACGGCCCAGATGACGCTACTGGGCCTAATTCCGATAGGGCGTAACGGGCCTTGGATTAGCGGTTGTAAATGGGCTATATGCGAACAGGTCGTTAACAGGCTTTCCATGGGCCGGCCCGCCAGCTTTTGACCAAGTCTAATGGGCCGACGTTTTCATAGGAATGGGCCACTGTTGGGCCGTGCCATGTGTAGACGTATCATAGGCGCCTTCTGTCCAGTGAGTGGATGACATCTATCCCAACGATCAGCCGACACGTGTTTCCTCTAGCCAATGATGATTTTACACGTGGAAAATCCCCATTGGTCGGGGCTGTTAACGGGTTATCGGATCCAAAGCCCGACCCGATAGCTTAACGGCGTTCTGTTATGGTGGATGCCACGTGTCGGTCACCCTTGACGAAAGCACTTCTGTGATGCGTGATTTATCATCATGGAAGTGGACACTTCCGTGATGATAATTTTCGTAATGTCATGGAACACTTCTACGACAGCACAGGTATGACTATCTTGATTCTGTCATAAATTTGTCATGGATGTACATGCATGACAAAAAAGCGACGTACTGTGACAAACACGTATCATCACAGAAGTGTATTTTTTTGTAGTGGGGGCTGTACACGCCCCAGAGTCTCCGGAGTGCCGCGCTCGGGCCTCAGGGGCTCCCTCCCATGTCCTAGTGGCAGCACTTAACTCCACACTGGTGAGAAGACTAGAATAGGTGCTAGACGAGGCTATTCATTTGATTTCTGTAGTTGGTTTGCACCGCTTTTATGGAATTTGGAGTTCTGACATTTCTCGATTGTTCGGTTGAACTCTTTATTTCCTCTACTTCCTCGCTCGGTTCTTTGTTTTGCACCGGGGAGGGCGGCAGTTTCCCAACGCTCTCCCTCGCGTGCCTCGCGCGGGGTCTCGGCAGGTGTGTGCGTGCGTTGGGCTAACCTAAGCCACGGGCACGCCTGGCCAGAGCCCTGCCCTATCACTCTAGAGCTTTGGCTCCCCTAACCTTCACGAGGCACCCTCGATTGAGCTCGTGGTTTGCGCTCCCCCCTAAGGTCCGTGCCCCAAGGGTACCGCAACATGGTGCGTTGGGCCATGATCATGAGGCCTCGTGCAGGGAAGGACAAGGCACCCGACGGGCGTCTTAACAATTTCTGCAGCTCTATGATGCCTCCCGAGGGCAACGGCTCCTGAGCCAGCAACAAGGAGGGCTCATCAGGTGCCAGAGGGCGCACCCTCATGAGACAGGAAACTACCCTAGGCGCATTCAGCTAAGTTATCCCTCTATGTATACATAAAGCATGAACACCATAACACAACATAGGAATGGTAAACATAGCACAAAGCAACATAAGCACTACGGCTCATTACACGCCCTTGCAGGGCCCCATACTTGCTTCTTGTAAATGCAGGGGGAAAGGAAAGGACAAACAAAAGCGGCCCCCATGGCGCACCTGATCATGAGGATTGGCCCCCGAACTCAGCCGGAGCCCTCATCGTGCTTCACTGGTGTTGGGATGCGGGGTTCTGGCAAACCCTTAAAGTTCGAACACTAGGTTGCGTGCGAAGTCTTTCCCTCCAACCGATCTACGCTCTAGCTCGCTAAGATCTTGCGGACGAACTCGACAAACTCACAACACAGAAGGACACGGGGTTTATACTGGTTCGGGCCACCGTTGTGGTGTAATACCCTACTCCAGTGTGGTGGTGGATTGCCTCTTGGGCTGATGATGAACCATACAAGGGAAGAATGGCCTCCTGAGGTTGAGGCGTTCTTGAGCTCGGTGAGCTTGTGTGTGTGGGGGGGGGTGGTCTCTCTCCCTTTTCTCTAAGGTGGTGGCTAGTCCTATTTATAGAGGCCCTGGTCCTCTTCCCAAATATCAAGCAGGAAGAGAGCCAACAATGGCGGGCTAATTTTAAGGGGGACAGCTAGTACAAGCTATCCTGACAAAAGTAGTCTTCACCTGCACAAAGTTCTGGCGGTGTCGCTGTTCAGGGCTCCACGGTGACCTCCGTTTTGCAGTCCACGACCCCCTTTGCTCCAAAGAGGAAACAAGGATGTTGTGCGCGCTGGCGCCCTCATGGCGCCCGCCTGGTGCCGATCATCACGACTCACGTCATGAGAGCCTCGTGAGGTTCGCCTCGCCTTGATATCTCCGTTCGTCATGAGCCTTCCTAGCTTGGCCACTCCAGAGGAGGTCTTGCATCGTCCGCCTCGCGAGGCTTGGCCCCTCGCGAAGGTCTCGGGCACTTTGTTGGTGAAGATGGGCCGTACGGCCTGCTGGCTCAGCCACGCCGCGGGCTGCAGGCAAGCTAGTCTGGGGACCCCCGTTCCCAGGACGCCGACAGTAGCCCCCAGGCCCAAGGTGCGCTCAGGCTTGACTTCGCGGCGAAGACAGGGGTCAAGTTCGGAGCACCGTGGGCCCCAAAAGCCTGCGGCCTCGTTGACGCGTGGTGGTAGATTGGACGTGGGCATCTTCGCTTCCCCACGCTGCCTTTGAATCTGCCCGGCTATGCGGCCCCGCTTCTTGCACAGTTATTCTTCCCTCTCCGCGCCTGGTTCTTCCAATCTTCTGATCTCCCTGCTTCCTCGACGCCTTGCTCCGCCTCCTCAATCCAACTTGCGCTCCGTCCACTTCGCCGCCATGGTGCCGAAACAGGCCGGGAAGGGGAAGAAACCCCTATCCCCACCAACTGCGTCTCCATCCTTCGAGCCGGCGCTCGGCTGACCACGGGTGCTCAAGGATGAGGCCATGGGCAAGGTGCGCCCCATGCTCGCCTCCAGCTTCAACGAGTGGGGAGAGACGCCGGCCTGGCCTGCGTCTCGCCCCAGCATGACCCGGGCAGTCACCGAGGTTCCGATCTTCATCGACGCCCTCTGGGCTGGCCTGCTTCCTCCCTTCTCTACCTTCTTCAATGCGGTGCTCGAGCACTATCAGATCCACATGCTCCATCTCGACCCTCAATCAGTGACCCTTCTTGCCGTCTTCTCTTTCGTGTGTGAGGCCATGCCGCGCATCGACCCCTCCGTGGCGCTCCTCCGCCACTTCTTCTCACTCCATCTCACCAGTGCCCGGCAGAGCTCAGGGTGTGTGAGCTTCCAGGTCGTGGCTGCGACAGCGGGAATGCGGATTGACTTTGAGCTCCCTTCATCCGCGAGCGAGTTTCACACGCGATGGGTGTTTGTTGATACCGGCGTGCTCAACCCTCTGCTTCAAGCTCCGGTGGGGCCTGCCATTCCAAATTCCGGCTAGGGCCATGAGATGCTCACGAGCCCCTGCCTTGCCCCCGTCTGGGCCAGATTGCGGTGGTTGAAGGACCTTGGTGTGACTCCGCCCATGGTGGTGAGGGAGTTCGTCAGGCGTCGGGTTGCCCCGCTTCAGCGCCATTCTCGCCCAATGTGGGACTTGCTCAGCAGTCAGGACAACATGAGGGTTCAGGAGGAAGGGCTCCCTCTCGCCGTGCGGCAGGCTGTGCTCACGGTCCTATCCGGCGTCCACCGGCCGGATGAGATGCCCAAGAAAAGTTGCATGCTGTACCGTTGTGAGAACAAGGTTACCTTTGCCGCGACCATGCCTTCCTTTGATGAGTGGTGGCTGCTCCCAATTGGCTCCAAGGGGCCCCGCGAGAATCCCGTCATCATGGTCCAATTCTTCGCCGCCAGTGACGAGCTCGCCCCTGGTGATGATGCAGGGGAGCGAGCGGCGACGGGTGGCGGCTGCTCAGATGTCGAGGAGCACATGCCGAGCAGTGATCCGGGGGCGTCGTCCTCGGGAGCTTGCGACGCCTCTCCTGAGGTGCCAGTCATTGGCGAGATGTGGCATGCGACTCCTGAGGCCAAGGCTCCAGGGGCCTCGGGAGGTCGCATCGAGAAAGTGAAGGACTTTTCGCCACAGCCAGGCTCCCCTAAGGCTATCCCTCTTGGTTCCCCTTCGGCTCCGCTGCGTGCCGGCCGTCACGTCCAGCGCTTCGGTCGCCTTTGCATGGGCTTCGAGGAGCTCTGTAAGAGGAAGGGATCCCCCAGCGACAGCAACATTTTCGGGCCACTGAAGCGACGGAAGTACGTCGCCGTGGACGGTTAAGTACCTTCTCTTGGTGATCTTCTATGTGCTGCCTTCCCTTCCTGACGAATGCCCACTCGGGTCCCCTTCTGCTAAGGCCGCGAAATCTCCAGAGAAGCATCTCCCTCTCATGGCATCACACTCGCCAAGCTCCAGTGCCTCAGGCTCGGACGCTGCCCACGGCGTGGGGTCAATCTCCGGAGCTGGTCCGTCATCAAGGCGCCCCGAGCTTGCGCCCCCGCCGTCCTTTCTTCGCGGCCTTGCTCCGAGCGCAGCAGGCGTGCCAATGGCTCCTCCCTTGGTCATAGTTCGTAGGTGGCTAGCCTCGATGCTGGAGATTCCTTCAAGTGGCAGGCCTGGCTCGGTTTGGCCCCCTCACGAGGGTCAGTTGTCGCCTGGGGTCGCGCCGACCCCCAGCCCCCAGCCGGGAGATGGCACGCCACTTGATGCTCGACCCACAGCCCCTGAGGCATAGGACGAGATGGGCCAAGCGTTCGAGCTCGACCACGGGCGCAGCGTGGTCCAACATGAGCTCTTCTAGGAGGCGATGGGCGCGATGAACCGTCTCGGTGAAGAGCATGCCGGTGTCGACTCGCGTCTTGAGGCTGAAGGTCTTCGGTTGGTGGAGGAGCAGCGCAAGCTGCGAGTGGCCATCAACCTTGGCTGTTATCATCGCGACCTCGAGAACGCGAAGGCTGAGGCGTCCCTCAAGATTGCCAATGAGGCCCGCTCACGAGCCTTGGAGGAAGCTCACGAGGCCGATCGCCACCGCGAGGCTGCGGAGGAGCGCGCGTGGGAGCTCCAGGCCTAGAGCGCGTCCCTTGAGCAGCAAGTCGAGGCGCGCGGGGCCGCCCTTGCATCAGTGAGGGGGACGCCTATGGAGGATGAGGAGGTCCGGCGGCGCGAGGAGGCACTGGCCCTGGAGGCCGTGGAGCGCAGCCTCGAGCTCCAGCGACTGGAGACGAGGGAGCGTCAAGTCGCTCAAGCTAAGGACGCAGTCGGGGCCTGTGAGGCCAGAGTCGAGGAGGAGGTCGATCGCTGTGTGGCCGTGGTTTGTGCTGATCTGGAGGGAAGGTATGGCCTGAGGCTGGAGCTCGCCGGATAGGAGGGTACGGGAAGGGCCGCCACCCTTAGGCCCAGGTTGGACGAGGCCGAAAGACGTGCGGAGGCTACCACCGCCGCCCTGGTTGTAGCGCAGGCAGACCTGGCCTTCTCCCATGCCGAGCTGCTTTCCCTCCGGAGGCGAATTGATGATGCCGAGGCCGTCGCTCGACAAAACAGAGAAGAAGTGCTCTAACGCCGAACGCTGGAGCGCGAGCATGCCCCTATGCTTCAAGACCTTCGGAACAAGGGCAACACCGCCCTGGGCTATAACTGCGACAAGAACGCCCAGACCCCTCACTCGAGTGACTACACCAGCCACCTGACCTTCTTCACCGAGGTGGTGACACGCCTGGAGGCTCAATCTGCCAGAGCTCGGCAGCTTGTGGAGGAGAGGGGTCGTCGCCTGCTTCAGCGCACCTTCTCCCATGTCTTCAGCCACCTCCAGAATGCCGACCCCAACTTTGACTTTGATGCCGCCATTGCTCCAGTGCCCATTGCCGTTCGGCGCGACATGGCGCGTTGGGTAGAGGACCATGTCGACGCGTTGGTCAGGGTCTTCACCTCGGAGAACGATGGGGTGGTGGTCATCGCGGATGAAGGTGACGTGGTCAATGACGGCGATGGGGGCGTCGCCGATGGTGGCGATGATTCTGACGAAGATGATGATGATGCGAGTGACGCGTCTGTGGACGATGTAGCGAGCGATGTCTGTGGCTGATCCCATATTCTCCTATCGTTTTATTCTGCATGCAAAACTCGGACGTCGCCCTTGGAAAACTTATAAGAGCATTTTGAGAGGGGAAGCCCCTCGTGTAAGCAAATTGCAATTTTTACTTTCCTATGCGATGTGGGTATGTGCCCTTGCGAGCTCATGCAGCTGGGGGGGGAGTCTCCATATGTGGTTTACCTTAGTCAGCGCCGACTTAGGGCTGGGTCGTGAGGCGACGAGTTCCTGAGCATCCTGTGGAGCTTATTGGCTTGTTTGACAGGGCCCCGCAAGGGGTGAGCACCAGGCGTAGTGCTAGCGCGTGCTTGGCGCGGTCCGGCTCGCGAGGAGCTTACGAGGGAAAGGCGACGGACGTGAGTCCCAACCAAACGAGATCCAGAAGGCGAAAAATGGCTCGAACGAGAAAAGGCACCCCCCGCGCGCAACGATAAAAATTCAGCTTCAGCTTAAGTCCAGAATCAGAAAGCAAAGCCACAGAAAGAGAGATCCAAAGCAAAAGGCCGTGTCCGACACCTAGTCTAGTGTTTGGGTCTTCAATTCTTCTCACCAGCACAAAGCTAAGTGCTGTCGACTAGGCGTGGGAGGGAGCCCCAGGGCCTGAGGCCGGCGCTCCTAAGACTCCGGGGTGTGTACAGCCACACTTGACCTCCTTTGAGCCGGACGGAGACCAGGACGACACAAAAGGAGGGAAAGAGGACGCCAGCGGTTCCCTCGGCGACCACGGGTCCTCTGCCTGGGGAAGTGTCGTTGAAGCCACCCCGGTAGAGGGCCTACCTCCGGGTGTCCCTGGTTTCGAGTGCCTTGGGGAGGGGCCTTGCTCCAAGCCCCCTCTTGGAGGCCCCCAGCGTGTCTCCCTTGTTGAGATGGGTGCCGCTATGCCGGGGTCGTCGACCGCTGCTGCAACCTGATCCATCTGCAGCCCATCGTTAGCATAAGCCTATTCATGAGAGGTTAGCGGTACCCTTTGATTGCCGTCGTCAGCGCGATCGTTGTGGTTCTCCGCTGGCTCTTGGAAGGCTTTGGCTCCTTGCACCCCTTACCCCCAGTCTTCTCGAACGAATGAGCCGATGTCATCCTCCGGTGGGTACCCTTGGTTCACCATGCGGGCCACGTAGGCCTCAAGGGTCGCCACCCCGAACACCTCGCCGTGGTGCCCAATGCTCCATGTTGCTCCGCCCTTGATGGCGTCCTGGGGATGATAATATAGCATCCGGTCGGGACCATAGGGGTGACGCTTGCGCTCGTGCCTGTCATGGGCGGCAGGGGGGCGGAGGACCCTACGCCGCCAGCCGTGCTGATGTTGATGAAGCCCCCTAGCATAGTCGATGCTGCGCTAATGTGGTGAGGCTCGCCGCGTGACCTTGCATTGGCTTGGGGGCGAGTCGATAGAAGAAAGGTGGTGCTCCCGACGCCACTGCGTCCAGCAGCTCAGCAACACGCTCAAGCAGCGTGTCCCAGCCGCTCTCCATCAGCCTGCATCGCAGCAGCTCCCTTGCCACAGTGAGTGCCGCCCGCATGTTCGCTTGCTCCCGCCGTGAGTGCGGCGCCGTTGCTGCGGCGTGACTCTCTGCTCTCACCCCGGCTCGTTCTTGCCACGGGGTGAGGGTGGATGATGCCTGGCCGCGCTGTCCGCACCCGGCGGAGCTTGGTGGCGCCCCCGCTGCTCGGGGTGCGGGGTCAAGATCTTCATGGGCAGGCGGCGCCGTCCGGGCCGGCCAGGCTGCCCAGCGGTCGGATCCGACCCTTGGGTCGCCAGACATCGTAGCCGGCGAACGTTGAAGAGCTGATTGGCGGAGAAGAAGCTTTGGCACCCCCTACCTGGCGCGCCAAATGTCGGGATGTGGGGTTCCGGCAAACCCTTAAGGTTCGAGCACTAGGGTGCGTGCGAAGTCTTTCCCTCCAACCGATCTACGCTCTAGCTCGCTAAGATCTTGCGGACGAACTCAACGAACTCACAACACATAAGGACATGGGGTTTATATAGGTTCGGTCCACCGTTGTGGTGTAATACCCTACTCAAGTGTGGTGGTGGTGGATTGCCTCTTGGGCTGATGATGAACCATACAAGGGAAGAACGGCCTCCTAAGGTTGAGGCGTTCTTGAGCTCGGTGAGCTTGTGTGTGGGGGGGGTGGTCTCTCTCCCTTTTCTCTAAGGTGGTGGCTAGTCCTATTTATAGAGGCCCTGGTCCTCTTCCCAAATATCGAGCTGGAAGGGAGCCCACAATGGCGGGCTAATTTGAAGGGGGACAGCTAGTACAAGCTATCTTGACAAAAGTAGTCTTCGCCTGCACAAAGTTCTGGCAGTGACGTTGTTCTGGGCTCCACAGCGACCTCCGTCTTGCAGTCCATGGCCTTGGTCTTGTTGCACCAAAATGGCAACCTTTGCCTGAGGCCTCGGTACTCCAAGTCTGCGCTTGCCCCCTTTGCACCAAAGAGGAAACAAGGACATTGTGCATGCTGGCGCCCGCCTGGTGCCGATCGTCACGGCTCACGTCACGAGAGCCTCGTGAGGTTCGCCTCGCCTTGATATCTCTGCTCCTTGTGAGCCTGCCTAGCTAAGCCACTCTAGAGGAGGTCTTGCGTCGTCCACCTCGTGAGGCTTGGCCCCTCGCGAGGGTCTCGGGCACTTTGTTGGTGAAGATTGGCCGTACGGCCTGCTGGCTCAGCCACGCCGTGGGCCGCAGGCAGGCAAGTCTGGGGACCCCCATTCCCAGGACACCGACAACTGGGGCGCGATGATGGGATGACCCGCCACCATCCTCGAAGTGAGCCCGATGACGTGGGCTGATCGTAGCCGCCGCTGCTGGCGCTTTCGTCGGAGGAGGAGCTGTCATTGCCAAACGAGTCGCGGGCGTCGCCGGGGGCAAGGCCGCCTTCTTCCTCGTCATGACCGTCGCCAAGGCTAAGCGCCCTGTCACCCTCGCTGTCTTCAGGACAGCACCCGGCGCAGCGACCATCTTCCCCGAACACCCTCACGAAGAGGGTCGCGGCCCCATTGAATTTGAAGTGGAGGGTGCACCACCAGCCTAGGCCACGCGCGTGGGCAAACGTCTGCGAGCCGTGGGCTAGGGCTACATTGCCCGCAACAGAGACCTCCACCGCGACCCACGAAGCCTTGCTGCAGCAGCCGTCGGCCTGCAGCTAGAGGCTGCCAGGACCCATGGCCGGTAGCTCGCCGGCAAAGGAGTGCGGAAGCTGAAGCCAGGTGCCAGCCAGGTTCTCCGACCACACGACAAACTCCTGCAACACCTCCACTGGGTGGAAGCACGGCCGGGGAGGTCGGGCAACCATGGCGCACCTCTCTTTGTGGATGGGACTGCGGTGTCTCGGGCGGCTCCCGTCGAGCGAGGAGACACCGCCGCGGCCGCCAGGAATGGCTCTGGACCCCGAGGAAGTTCGTCCACGCCCACGAGGGACCATAGCGGGGGTCGCTGCGTGCTTGCGGGGGCGGCACGACCCCGCTTGGGAGGTGGCGAGTCGGGCCCCTCTTGGCGCGCCTTGCCCTTCTCCACGGCCGTGAATCTCTTCGTCGGTGCCATGGGTGTCGCAGAAAAGAGGAGGAAGAAGAAGCAAGCGGAACGGAGTAAGAAATGAGCAATGGGGGCTCCGCCCCTTCCTCATTTATAGCCAGAGGGAGGCCAACCATCGGCCCCCATGATCTAAGGTAATGATTAGTTTCTTCTGCATGCAGCAGGGTCTCGTCGAGTCGGGCAGTTGCCGAGGCAGCGTGGGGAAGCGGAACCGCCCAAGACCTATCAACCGCCAAGCGTCAATCGAGGCCACCGGCGGTTGGGGCCCGCGGCACTCCACACTTGCCCTTTGGCTTCGCCTCGAAACCAAGTCCGAGTGCGCCTAGGGCCCGGGGCTACTATCGGCGTCCTGGGAACGGGGGTACCCAGACTTGCCTGCCTGCGGCCCAGCGCGTGGCTCCACCAACGGCCTGGTATGGCCCATCTTCACCAGCAACCACTAAAGACCCTCGTGAGGGGCCAAGCCTCGCGAGGCGGATGACACCAAGACATCCTTCGAGGCGGCCTCGCTAGGCTGGCTCCTGAGGCATGGAGATATCTATGCAAGGGGCACCTTGCGAGGTCCACATGACGTGAGCCATGACGACCATGGTCAGGCAGGCGCCAGCGGGCGCAAGGTGCCAGTTTCCTCTTTGGTGCTAAGGAAGCAGGCGCAGGCGAGGAGTCCCGAGGCATCAGGCAAAGGTTTCAATATCGGTGCAACAAGACCAAGACCAGCAGGACAGCTAGACAGAGGTCATTGCGGAGCCCACGGCGGCATCACCCCTAGAGCCTTTGGCAGGCGAAGACCACCTTTTGTCAGGATAACTTGTACTAGGTGTCCCCCTTCGAAATTGGCCGTTGTGGGATCCCTTCCCACTTAAACATTTGGGAAGAGGACCAGCGCCTCTATAAATGAGGCTAGCCACCACCATTGTCAGGATGGGCTCATCTTGGATCGGATCCACTCCACCAAGGCCATCTCACCAGCTCATTGAGCTCAAGAGCACCTCCCCTCAGGAGGCTGTTCGTCCACTTTACTTATTCATCCTCAGCCAACGAAGCAATCCACCACACCACACTGGAGTCGGGCATTACACCACAACGGTGGCCTGAACCAGTATAAACTCTCGTGTCACTTGTTCCTTGGGTTCGGCAAGCTAGGCCTAGAGATCGTTGTGAGAGTGAGATAGAGAGAGAGATCTTTGTGCGCATCCCAGTGTTCGAACCTCAAGGGTTTGTCGAAACCCACAATCCTACGTATGTCTTGTTTAGATCTTGAGAGGGTGAGAGAGTGTGAAGAGAGCAATTACAAGCGCTGAGGCTCCAGCGTGTATAGATATAGTGGAGAGAGAGTTTGAAGAGTGGAACCCTAGAAAACAAGCGTCGAGGCTGAGATCGTATAGCTCCGTATCCATCCATTCTGACCAGTCAAAGAATCCTCCTGGCACCGCCCCAGATCACTTTCTCTCTCAATCATGCGGGGCCTACCTGTCATTGGGTGGAAGAAAGAAATCAAACAAAAACAAAATTATGCTCAAGTGTGGTTATCGAACCTGATACCTCCAGTTTGATGAGCGAATAGGCTAACGAGCTACACCACCCTCACATTATGTTTAACGAGAGGAAAGTAACCTTTTATACATTCCTGCATTCGTGTGATAAGTATGCCGTGTTTTTTGCGTGGGAGTCATTGGGATTTAAGTCATAATCATGTCATGCGGCTTTGGTGGTAAGGTCTTTTGGGATTTAAAGCAGTGTTGGTAGTACAGAAATAATGCAGCCTTAGTCACCTTACCTCTCTCCATGTAGTACGTTGGGTCCCACCAGTCAGAGGGTGAAACAAACAAATTAATAAGAAAAATGTTAGTACGCGAAATACAAACTAATATAATTTTTTTTGACATACATGAACGTTTTGTTAGTTCAATCTATGGTCAAAATTTGACACGAAATACAATGGGGACCAATAAACCAGGACGGAGGTAGTACGCAAAGTTTGCCGTCGGAAGTGAGCCGATCTGGCTCTCTGGAGCTAGCATGGTTTTTCTAGCCCACCCAAGCTAGCTAGCCCACAAAAGCTAACATATTTAACAGCTCCAAACGCCTAACCTTGTGTGGCTAGGCTATAAACTGTTCTTGCTAAGGATCCAAACGCTCCCTATGTAACTCGCACGATATTCCTATTCTATGAACCTGTGTGTGTGTGTGTGTTTAACATCATGTGTGTGTTGGAGAGAGCAACACATCGACCTACTCCTACATAGAGATGGTGCGTAGTGTACGATTTAACCACGAGAGTCGGTGCATCCTCTCATTTCCGGGCATCCTGTCGGGACAGGCGGACCGCTGCCACGCCCGCTCCTAACCAGCCTGGCACACCCAAAGCCCCTCCATCACCCGCGCGCGCTTCCCGCCCGAAATAGTCAGCACCACTCCAAAGAATCAGTGCCGCATTCATGCCCGGGCAGAGCGGACGCGACCTCTCACTGGTGCCTGCGTTGAAGAGAGAAGCGGATTCAAGAGTGATTGTTGCTTCGTCCGTCCAACTTACTGTCGCATCTATGTGATTTGACGGCTCATTGGTCATTATTACTGAGGTGGTAGGTCTGCTGGATGTCCCATTCTTTCGCCGAAAGGAGGTACTACTAGATTACAATTTCCTCCATTCTTACAGTGGAGGAGTGCGAAAGCAGTGAAAACATGCAGGCTTACATGGCCCACCTCACATTATCACCATATTTTCTGGACACCGTGCGACACCTAATTCTTTATCACCATATTTTTTGGACACCTAACTCTTTTCAATGCTATGAAGCTTCCAGCTTCTGTTTCATGTATCTAGCGTCCAAGGTTTCTCATTGCAACATTTCATCAAATACAAAGGAGACTGACAGATCATAGCCAATATGTACTCCCTCGGTTCCAAAATAAGTGTCTCAACTTTATGCAAACTTTATTACAAAGTTGTACTACCACTAAAGTTGACACTAATTTTGGAACAGAGACAGCTAAAGAAAAAAAAATGATCCATGCAGTCCCTAGCCCTTGAACCGTAAACCCTAACCAGGCTTTAATTTGCAGGGAACATTGGAGCTTCCTAAGAAATGAAGTTTTCAACCGTTTGACCATTGGATCATTTTGTGTAGTTTCACCAAAATCGAGATGAGCATCCCTATGGCAAAGAAATTGAAGAAGCGTGATTAGAATAAGATTACTGGGATTAATTGATGAGATATAAACTCATCACAAATACAGTACGTAGAAGCCAATAGAGGTATGTGCGGGGCAAAGAAGTAGAGAAATATCCACATCAGGTGATGTGGGCAGCTGGAGCAGTGGTGCAAGCCGGCTGTAAAGGAAGTTGTACCTGAGGGATGTCGGGATGTAGCTCAACCTAGAGGAGAGTGGCGGGAGACGGCAACTGCACACGTTGTGACAGTGAGCAAGGGACGAAGGCAACCTCACCGGCTTTGTGAGAGAGAACGACGGGGAACCCTGATCGAGAGGTGCCGACAGTGGGTTTTCGCCGTCGGCGACGGCGACCGCATCTACACTAAGCATCCACCCCTTCCCCTGGTGGGCGTGATCTACCGGGATGTTAGAGATGTGGCCATAGTCGTTTTGTGCGAGAGTGTGTGAAGAGAGCAACCCCATCAAGCAACCATGTAGGCTCATCCTGGCTATGTATATAGTTGAGCGGTTTCCTTTTCTCTCAATATGATCCTATTTATATTGCGTATGTGCCACTGAAGAAAAAAACTTTATTTATAAATGAGGCGCCACCGTTCACGCGTGGTTCCCGACCCTCCATTATTTATAAGTGAGTAACTACTACTAGACACATCAAATTATCACGTTGGCTGCATCATCTTACAGAAATGAGCTCCACCGTGTCACATGTGTGGTTGGAGAAGACGCAAAAGACACAAAGCGTGCTACTAGTACACTACGTGCGTGGGTGCGTGCACCTCTTCTCTTCGAGCATTGTTATTGAAAGTATAGCCCACTACTGTACTACCACACGGTTATTATATATGGGCAAAGAGTATAGGCAGTAATAATGACTAATAAGCCATGAAATCACGAGGCCCACCTTTCTCTATGTTTGACCGAGGAAGCAACCATCATTTCACTCCTCGTTTAATATCCATCTGGTGCTACCTCTGCGAATAAATAAAAATCCGCTTCTACCTCCGTAGCATGGTTAATAATATAGCCATGTCAATCACCGCGTAGAAATATCATTCACTGATACAATAGGACTGGGTCTAAGGTTGGTGATTTTTTACTTTGTCTCTTTCTCTTTTTGTCTCATTTACTCATTTTACATAGGAGCACATGTAGAGGATGCCTATTCCTTTCCATGGGACTTGTTCATGGGGTTTAAGACTAAGGCTGGTCATAGTGGTGAGTAACTTAGCTAGTAACATGCTTTTGTTACTAGTCCATGTTACTACCTTCATAATGGGTAGTATCATATAGATGGTAACATACAAACCTTCATTAATTGAGACATAGGCTCATTTTACCTCAGGGTGTGTTATGTTACAGTAACATATTATGTTACCACAAGCATCTCTTCCCTCATGAACTACATGCCACATAAGCATATTTGTCTTAGGATGTGTCATGTTACTACATAAGTTACTGCCACTATGACTAGCCTAAGCAGCCCCGAATTATGCCTGCTGCCCACCACTCTGAATCGTGCCATCTATCATAGGGAGTAGTCCCATTGCAACAATGAGGTCCACTAGGTCTAGCATGTCCTATAAGAAGAGACTATCACGCAAAACATACATCTTGTTACCTTCTTCCTCGTACAGTACGTACCACTAGTACGTACTGCTAGTACTACTACTACACGTTCTCCTATAAACCTTGTGCTTGGCATCTCCAAAATATTAACCTTGCAATTGGATCTTCGCCTCTTCTGGAAGTCGGGCAATAATCGTACTGCAGTATATATAGTTCTTTCTATATGAGACCGAATGAATTGCTGCACGTCCACCACGTGGGCGAGGGAGAGTGTGTACTATTGCGTCTGTTTCAATATTGACTACATACGGAGCAAAATGAGTGAATCTACACTCTAAAATATGTCTACATAAATCAGTGTTTGTAGTATGTACTAGTAGTTCATATTGAAATCTACTAAAGGACATATATTCCAAACAATATGATAATCTCTCTAACCAAAGTAGGGACGAGGAGTAAACGAATAGTAAAATTTTCTCCTCGTCCTGCGAGCCACCGCACGTGTGGGTGAAGGAGCGGGCGTCAGGCGTAGTAAGCAAGCTTCACCTCATCTTGTGAGCCACCGCACCCGTGGGTGGGGGAGACGGCATACTAAGCAAGCTTCTCCTCGCTCTACGAGTTGGCGGGACACATCAAAAGTAATACGCGGAGAGCATCTCGAGTATATATAGAGAGCATTGCCTCTAAGGTAGGCCCCACATGGTTTGCCTCTTTTTTAACATAACGTGCCCAGTCGCAATTTGTTTGTTCACCCGTGGTAGACGATCCTCCATCAAGTGGACAACCAGTACATGTGTCAAATTACCATGTGGGCTGCCTTTTCGTACAGAAATGAACTCCGTCGTGTACCCGCACGGGTGTGGTTGGGAAAGAGACGGGAGTACGTGCGCCGTGGGTGCACCTCTTCTCTTCGTGCACGTCCCACACCTACGTGGGTGTGTGTGAGAGAGATACAAACCTAGACAGATGGCGTATGCATTCATGACACATCAAAATTTTGGCACATGCAATGTGTGTGAAATATAGGCCTATCGATATCATATATAGAGGGGGCGATCCATGAGAAGAGATGGAGGGGTCATAGATATCGATGGAGTTGAAGAGAGGATCAAGTGGGTGGGTGTGAGATCGATGAAGATACCCTCGAAATTGTGTGTGTGTAAGTCAAAGATATAGGGCGACTAACCTACCGGAACGTCAGAGGGCACAGGGAAAGTTTGTTTGTGAGAGGGAGACATGACTAGAGCGCTCGATGTATCGGTGTGTGGGGGGGAGGAGGGGGAGGCAGAGGCCTAACTAGAGAGGTAGAACGACTCGTATATGTGTTGAGAAGGAGAGATCCAGCTATGTCTTCAGGAAAATCAGTCGATATCCATACATAAATGAAGGACGGGAAATAGGTTGGATATAGTGAGAGAGAGAGAGGAGAGAGAGGGGGAGGGAGAGGGATAAGTGCTGGATGGGTGATGGAGTTGCTTCTCGAAGATGGTGGGAGAGGCCTACTAGACAAACTGAGGGTAGAAAAGCAATATTATCAATAAGAGTGGGGTTGTGTTTCTGTGCGTGCCTGTGCGTGATAGATGTGTCGGGACGCATGCATGGATGATGAAGGGGAACCATGTGTTTGGTAAGCAAACCTAACTAGATCAGTAGATCAATTGTTGTTTGTCGGAGGAAGGGAGAAACATAACTAATGAGGTAGATCGATCGACGTGTGGGAAAACGAGTTATAAGGGCCTAGATAGCTATATGTATAGCGGGAGATCGGTCGGTGTACATCCATTTGTTAGAGGCAAATAAGGCCCGACGAGATGGATAGACAGAGAGAATGGAGCTAGGAGGTGGTGCGAGATGCCGAGCTACTAGCTAGATAGGGGGAGGAGTGTGCGATTGTGAGATCGATGAAAATAGGGGCGAGAGTTTACACGTGTGTGGGACCGTATGAGAGACACGAGGCACGGACACAGAAAGGAGGAGATGGAAGGTGCGTGTGTATGTTGTAGGCAGACATCACTGGAGAAGTTTATCGATCGGTGTGCGGCGGAAAGGAGTTGTGGAGACTGTGGGAGAACGACCTAAAAAATAATGTGCGCGATGGATAGAATGATGAGGGAGGGGGAGGGCGAGGAGGGCGTGAGCATGCATGAGTGAAAGTTAGTGCTAGCTACAAAGGATAGAGGATTGTGTGGGTGTAAGAGACTAACAAAGATGATAATTGATATGAAAGTGGATTCATATATTTGAATAGGAGATCATAGTGTTATAAACATATGCATGCAGAATATAGCATTGATACGCGTGCTGTGGTTTTGCACATGTTATACCATAACTTGATAACGCATGGCGTTTGGAACTCACAGCTAAATGTCGGACAATCTAAACCATACTATACATCGAACAATATCACATTTTATTTGAATTTGTGATAATGTGTGGAATTTGCAGCTTACAACTAAATATCGAACAATCTAAACAATACTATATATCGAACAATCTCACATTTTATTTGAATTTGTGGTAATGTGTGGCATTTGCAACTCACATCTAAATACTTGTTGGAGTAGGGGGCGGGGCACCATACATTATGTGATAAACACATTATACATATGAGACATGGTTTAGATTATGAAGATCTAGCTAGAGCTTGAAATGTACTGTGATTTGAAATCAACATAAAGTGGATTCAAAAAATCGAGTTCGAGTTCATATACTACACATAGTTCATATCTAACTCGACAATAATCATGTGGTGTGCTGTGAAGATAATACACAAACGATGGTTTAACTTGACAATAATGATGATTGTAAATCTTATTAAAATAGAGAAACAAATTCAAATGGGTTGACTTCACAACAATCATTATTGCAGATCTTATTCAAATAGAGAAACGAATTCAAATTTAGTTATTATTGAAGCGGTACTATATATGTTTGGAATGCACTAAAACATTCATTTGAGTAGCAGGTTGAATGCATTATACACGTAGCGAAATATTTTAATTGAACATAACATGATTCAAAGTGTGCTTCGAAAACTCCCTCCATCTCAACCTGTGCCCTGCTATCCCAAAATTACAACGCGCGCGAAAACTCCCACCTCCTGCAAAATCCCGACATGTGAAATGCCCGTGATACCCCTAAACCGAAAGAACTGCCTAGCACAAATCGATGGGGGTACTTCCGTAACTTACCCCACATTTCGGACAAGCGGGTCCCTAAGCCATGGTTCCCCACTCCCATCCCATCAGCCTACTATCGGCGTCCTGGGAACGGGGGTCACCAAACTTGCGTGCCTGCGGCCCGCGGCGTGGCTGAGCCTGCAGGCCGTATAGCCCATCTTCACCAACAAAGCATCCAAGACCCTTGCGAGGGTCCAAGCCTCGCAAGGCGGACAACGCAAGACCTCCTCGGGAGTAGCCTGGTGTAACATCCTCGATGCAGCTATATCTCCCACGTGTCGAAGCACGGCTTAGAGGCATAACCGCATTGAAAGCAATGTCGCAAGTGAGGTAATCTTCACACAACCCATGTAATACATAAGGGAAAGAGATACATAGTTGGCTTACAATCACCACTTCACACAATTACATGAATAAAGCATTACATCATCCAAATACAATCAGGGCCCGACTACGGAGTCAAAATAAAAGAAGACTACCCCAAATGCTATACAGATCCCCGATCGTCCCGACTGGGCTCCACTACTGATCAACTAGAACGAAACAACACAAAGGACAAGATCTTCATCGAGCTCCTCCTTGAGCTTGTTTGCGTCACCTGCTCGGTAACATCGGCACCTGCAAACTGGTTTTGGAAGTATCTGTGAGTCACGGGGACTCAGCAATCTCGCACCCTCGCGATCAAGACTATTTAAGCTTATAGGTAAGGCAAGGTAATATGTGGAGCTGCAGCAAGCGACTAGCAGATATGGTGGCTAACCAGTTCGCAAAAGAGAGCGAGAAGAGGAGGCAAAGAACGAACGAAGAGCTATAGAACCACCTACTTCAAACATTACTCCAACACCGTGTTCACTTCCCGGAATCCGCCCAGAAGTGACCATCACGGTTACACACGCAGTTGATTCATTTTAATTAAGTTAAGGTTCAAGTTATCTACAACCGGACATTAACAAATTCCCATCTTCCCATAACCACGGGCACGGCTTTCAAAAGTTCAAATCCCTGCAGGGGAGTCCCAACTTAGCCCATCACAAGCTCTCATGGTCAACGAAGGATAAACCTTCTCCCGAGACATTCCGATCAGACTCAGTATCCCGGTTCTACGAGACAACTTCGACAAGGTAAAACAAATCCAGCAACACCGCCCGGATGTGCTGACAAATACCGATAGGATCTGCACATATCTCGTTCTCAGGGCACACCGGATTGTCCAAGGTACGGGTAGGCCAGCCCAGAGTTGCCCCTGGTGGCCACCGGCAGCTGACAGGTTGGACCAACACTCGGAGGAGCACTGGCCCGGGGGTTTAAATAAAGATGACCCTTGAGTCTGCGAAACCCAAGGGAAAAAGAGGCTAGATGGCGAATGGTAAAACCAAAGTTGGGCATTGCTGGAAGAGTTTTATTCAAGGCGAACTGTCAAGGGGTTCCCATTATTACCCAACCGCGTAAGGAACGCAAAAATCCGGGAACATAACACCGATATGACGGAAACTAGGGCGGCAAGAGTGGAACAAAACACCAGGCATAAGGCCGAGCCTTCCACCCTTTACCAAGTATATAGATGCATTAATTAAATAAGAGATATTGTGATATCCCAACAAGTAAACACGTTCCAACAAGGAACAACATCTCCATGTTCCAACAAGGAACAAACTTCAATCTTCACCTGCAAGTAACAACGCTATAAGAGGGGCTCAGCAAAGCGGTAACATAGCCAATCAACGGTTTGCTAGGACAAGGTGGGTTAGAGGCTTGGTTCAACAATAAGGGAGGCATGATAAGCAAGTGGTAGGTATCGCAACATAGGCATAGCAAAAGAGCAAGCAACTAGCAAGCAAAGATAGAAGTGATTTCGAGGGTATGGTCATCTTGCCTGAGATCCCGCAAGGAAGAAGAACGAGTCCATGAAGAAGACAAACGGACGTAGTCGAACGGGTCCTCACAAACGCAATGTTATCGGAACCAACCCGAAGAAGCAATTCCGGAAAAAGCACACAACATAGTAAACAACCGCCACATAGACATGGCATGATGCACAACCAAGTATGATGCATGTCCGGTTTAATGAAGCTTGGCATGGCAAAGTGCACAAACAATCCTACAAATTAAGTGGAGCACAATATGCAACAAGTTGAATATTGACGAAACACCACGACAAGTTATTTAGTTCGATCTCGTTTATGTAGCCAACAATATTAAATGTGGTTAAACATGGCAAGAGGGGAAGCATGATGAAACTATCTAATCTAGGCAAGTTTAAATGAGGCCGGAACAACAAAACAACAAGTCCGGAAACTCCTCATGTCCATATTTTAGATTTGGTACTTTTCTGTCCTAAAGCATATTTTATTGTTGTTAAACATGCAAGATAGGTGCACCATGTTAAACTATGCATTTTTCTACCCCATTTACATATAAAGTTTATTAAATTTGGAGCTACGGTTATTTAGTTATGAATTAAATCATTTTACATGGCAATATGGGAAAATATATGCAAACATCATTTAAACATTTCAAACATGGATGGAAGTTGCACAATATGAATCTACACAAAATTCTAAGCATGTTTCATATATAGAGTTTTTACATATGATGCATTATTTATAAGTTTTATATGCATGAAGACTAGGGGTTTTTCTGTAAAACCGTAAACTCTGGATAATTACTAAAATCACTGGACAAGAAAAAAAACATAGCGGGCCGGATCTGGCTGGCCCAACCGAAACAGGCGCTGGGGAAGGCTGCTCACCCATGGGCGTCGGCCCGTTCGGAGAAGAGGAGGCAGGCCTGCTTAGGCGCACTGGCCCTGTGCGTGGCCCGCCTAGTGCACGATAGGGATCCAGCACTGCCCGTCTCGTTCTCAGAGATAGAGAGCGTCAGTTTCAGGCAGGGGCGAAGTGGGCGACACAGGTGGTCTCCGGCGAGGGACTTGGGTGGCGGGGAGGACCGAGAACGGCGAAGAGGGCCTGGACTCGACTAATCTAGCGGCGACGCTTGGCAGTAGGGCGATGCGAGTGTTCGGAGCAGAGGCGAGGCAAGGGCGGTCGAAGCAGGGCATCTCCTTGAGGCCGCCGGCTGGATGCAGAGCAGGCAGGGGCCGGCGGTTGCGTGGGTGAGGAGGAGGTCCAGCGGGAGCCGCGCCGAGGCAACAGCAACGGTTATGGACGGGGAGGTCGCGGCTCACGGCGTGCAGAGCTCCGGTGCTCGCGCCATGGCGGACTCCATGGGCTTGGCGGGGCGGTGCTGAAGAAGGCGGGGTTGAGGTCGTCAGATCCGGGGGCGCCAGCATGGATCCGCGAGCGGGGGTTCCATTTTTGGCGCCGGAATGGAGGCGGGATGCACCGGTAGGGGAGCTTCGAGCTTCAAGTGGTTCGGGCGTCCATGGGTCTCCTGTTGACGAACAGAGGCAAAGGGAGCGATATGAGAGAGGGAGGAAACCACGGGGAAAGAGGAAGGGGCGCAGGTGAGGGTGACGGCCTGATCGTGGTCGTTGACGGGTATGAGGCCTCGGGCGCGAGGAGATCGGGAGCTCCCCTCCTGATCGAGCTCGTGGATGAGGGGGCGTCGAGCGCTCGGGCTCTGGATCGAGAGGAGGAGCTCAGGGCCTTGGGAGCAGAAGAGGTGGCGGCTGAGGATTCGGCGTCGATGGAAAACAAGGAATGAGGTCGGGGAGATTGGATCGGGAGGAGATCCCGAGGAGAAGCGAGAGAGTGGCCGCGGCTGCGGGAATGGATGGGACATGGGCCTAAAAACTAGGGTTAGACCAAATATATAGCCAGTGGATTAAAGGAGAGGGATTTGGCTCATCGGATCAAAATCCGACGGACGAGAATAAAATAGGTAGGGAGTCGAAAAAGAAAAACGGAGATAAATAGGGGATGTTTGGGGATGATCCGGATCCATCGGTCACAACTGCTCGGGTCGGGTTCGGGACAACTTCCGGACACGCACGCGAGGGGTTCGATGCACTGCGTAGAGAGGGTTTTCGGACCATGCGATCGCATTGGACGACTCCGGACGCGAAGAGGGGTAGGTGGACGGACTAGGTGGGCTGTGGCGAGGCTGGGAAGAGAGGTTAGGCTAGGCCTGGCGGTAGGTAGACTGTATAGATGGTCTCGAGCTGATAGAAGAGAGAGAGAGAGAGAGAGAGAGAGAGAGAGAGAGAGAAAGAGTGAGCGATAGAGAACCCGGCAGCAGTTTCCGGAGACCGAAAACGTCCGACGTTAGACCGGCTATAATGCCGCTATAGTTATCCGTTGGGGCATCAAACGATCTCCGAATGCGATGAAACTTGACAGGCGGTCTATCTGCACTATAATAAGACCACACGTCAACTCTCATTTCATTCCGAGAACATTTTCCGGCCACTTATAAAATACTATTTCGGACATGCCGCGGGCGTGTGCAAGTGTTGTTGGGCTTAGAACGGACAACGGAGAGAACTCGGAGAACCCGGACGAATGCAGGTTTTAAAACAT
Source organism: Triticum urartu (assembly GCF_056163025.1). Classification (NCBI taxonomy): domain Eukaryota; kingdom Viridiplantae; phylum Streptophyta; class Magnoliopsida; order Poales; family Poaceae; genus Triticum; species Triticum urartu. Next base: position 469,023,162 of record NC_141874.1, read on the forward strand.
GATGATGCAATGCACATGATGACATGATAAGATGCAACACACAAGCAAATGACATGACAACGACATCGAATAACTAAAAGACACCTGGCGCAACGCTCTCGGGGCGTTACAACACTCCACCACTATGAGAGGATCTCGTCTCGAGATCTAGAATGGCACCGGAGGGAAAATGGAAGAGAAAGAGAAGAGCTAAAGCTAAGTTGCTTCTTTGACAAACGAGTGAAACCACGAGCCTTGAGAAGTTGAACAAATTGAAAGAAGAATGTAATGTAGATGAACAAAGTTGAAAACACTCCGTTAGAAAAGAGGAACACGGAAGAACAACTTCGGGCAACACTTCCATTGAAAGGAAAAGGAATTGAATAAGAACTTGGTAAGATGAGAAGATGCTTGATGAAATCACAACCCACTGCCTCCGGAACTATTGAATGAATGGAACAAGGGGTAAGAAAAAAATCTCAGACAGCACTCCGGTTGAAAAGAGATGCAAGGCTTGATAAGGCGAAAAGATATTGAGCAGAATGGCACCACACTCCGGTTAACTGGATAGGCATGAAAAGAACATGATCTTGACACACCAGATGATGGATTGAAGAGAGCAACATCACCATGCCTCCGGAACAAAAGAATAGACGATAAATAATTGAAATAAAAGAATGGGGAAGAAAATGCCAAGTTGTGCCACAATTGAGCTTGAAAAGGCATCCTTAGGAGAATGGTCGAACGGAGTTATTAGAAAGCCAACAACGAAAATAATAAGCTTGATATGGTCTTATGGAGTACATCTCAAATTATGAGGTGACAACCTGCCACTCACGGGAAAAGAATTGGATTGATAAGAACAAGGAGACGAGAAGCTATCTCACCGGGAGGATAAATAAAGAACTTGGATCATTGATAAACACCATAGGAGCGACAATCCTTAAAGGAAAGCTTTAGGTGAAATATAACCCAAGATAATTCCAATGATGAAAGTGATTGGTTTAAATACCTCATTGTTGACAACATGTGAATCATGAAACATGAACTCGAATTATCAAGAATGATATAATACCACCTCTATTGATACGGAAGGAAGAATTGCACTCCAGATTGCAAGATGAAGAATGCTTGAGCTCATCTGAAAAGAATCTTGATGAACGTTTTGATAACTGATTAAGTCCTTTATGGACCATCATGCAGAAACTTCATGAAGAACTCCGGTAAACAAAAGAATGATCAAACAAAAAGAAAGATGAGAAGAGTAAGGTTGAAGCCTTGCAATGATTTGATGAAGCTTTGCGACAAGATAAAGACAAAACTTGGAACTCCGGAAAAGAAAGATGAACAAATGGAAACAAGAATTTGATGAGCCCCCGGAATAGGGAATTTAGTTCACCCGATGAAACAAGAATAAGAATTACATTATGCTTATCCTTCACGAATTAAATTGATGACAATCAACGGATTTGACATATTACTTATTCTCGAAGAAAGGATTAGGATAGATATGGCGCCAACTTGAGAAGGTCTTGAACGAACCACCGGAAGGGTTGAAACAACGAATAAATTGATATGGTGACCAAGGAAAAGAACTCTTGAACAGACCACCGTAAGATTGAAAATGATCGAAGTAGGGGTGAATCACCGGTAAGAATTAGCAAATGAACGAAGGTGCTTGAGACAAACTAGATACATGAGAACGAAGGGATCATGAACTGATTAGAGATCACTTAAACGATGCACTGGTAAGATTTGGAGAATGATAAGTGAAAAGCTGAGAATGAATAAACCTGAATTGATGGACTCCGGATAATCAAACTGAGAAGACTCTTGAATTGCTCTAGATGGGTGAAAAGAATTCTGACAATCGAAAACAATTATGAGAGGATGGCAACAATCTCGAATGACGAATCATGAAGAGAATGGAGCAAGGTTGAGAGAAAAGTCTTCTTCGGTCTTCAAATGATGAGAAAGACGATGACAAACACCACCGTGAGTTGTTGAGGTGCTCTGGAATAAAGAAGAATAGAAAAGTTGAACCAATGAAGAAAATAATTTGAAAGGTCTTGGAGAAGGGCAATTGACTGATGACAATTCATTCTTACGTCAATTTTGAAATGAATTTGAGAATAACTCCGGTAAAATTAGAAGAGTCAGGTAAGATCCTGGAAAATGACCTGTGGGTTAGGGCCCACTCAAAGAAACACCATTGAAATGATTTAAAAGAGAGGTTGCACCGGTTGAATTAAATGGCTTGAATGAGGTGACATCCTTGAAAGATCTTGAACGAAAGCAGAGTGGAAACACGAATCTTCTGAGATATCTTCGGCACTACGAAACAAATGAATAGCGAGGAGTAGATGATTAAGAGGTGCACCGGTATGAGAAGGTATTGAAATGAGGAAAATATATGATCGACAAAGCTTGTATTGGATCCGCCAGAGATGGAAAGAATGGAGAATGATGAACTAGTAGAACATATTCTTGAGAACCACTGGGTAAGCATGGAGAGACTTCCATCAATAAATGGATAGTTGATTAAGAAATCTGAGTCCTTGCAGAAACAAGGGTGGGAGGGCGGGAAAACAAAGGCAACTTGGAGACGGAGGAAACAAACACCGTTGACGAAAACTGAGTTGATCTTGCCGATGTTGAAAATGATCGGATCCACTTGAAGAGAAACACACGGGTTGAAAAGGATTGTCATGACAATGTCGATTATCATGAAGGATTAGTACTCCCGTAGGAATACGAGAACACCACTTAGTAAAGGTATGGAATAAATATTTGACTTCGAAGAAACTCGAATACCACAACTCAAAAACAAAAAAAACAAAGGATTGGCTTGCAGAATAAGCCGGAACAAACATATGATAGAGATTTCGCCCAAAGTTTTCGTGGTGGGGCCTACACGGGCTCGATCGTACAGCATCATCATGTACAAGGCGGTGCACATGACATACGAAGCGTCCCCGAGTCGGCATAGCCAAGGACTCTTTAAGACACAACGAGACCACTGTAAAATCAACCGTGAATAGGCGGACCACTAGACGTCGAACCCCAATTTCATATCATATATTCGTCGGAAAGATATCCTAAGAGCTACTTGAATTCCCACTTATAAACTCTCGAAATTTTCCAGTTATGCAATCAGGTGTTGGGGATATAGGGGAAGCATAATATCTCACCCAAATCTAGCAAATCCTACATCTAGCTGTATCCATCCTTCAAGACATAACCAAGAAACGTTTGGAAATCATCTACCTTAACCTTCGAAAAGCATCCGTTATACAAGTTATGGCAATACTCCCGAACTCCCGCCCCAGTACTGGGTGGCGTCGAGGTTATCTCACCAACTATTGCATAAAAGTGATTTTCGATGTCGGCAAACTAAACTCAGGTATTCCAGAACTGCAACGATAAAATTGTGACAACAACACCTCGGAGCTCAACTCCCCGGGACACTGCCACAACCCCTAAATGATAGGAGGCACCAAGAACAACATTCTTGTCACAAATCGATCGGAACGATTCCAAGATACCCGTGTGATCCTAAATAAATTAGTGAAATTTGAGAAGAGAAGAGTCAAAACTCTACGTCAGGATGCCTTACCAGAGCGATGAAGGGACTGGAGAGTAAAAAGAATTCATAAACTCTTCGACATATAATTCCGGAAAGACTCAAAACATTTTTCTAGACTCAACTCGTCCGCTAATTCGATCAAGTAGGGGGGCTCCTAAGGTCGGGGAAGGCTATGATTACCAACTTGTAACGCCCTCGATGCGGCTATATCTCCCACGTGTCGAAGCACGGCTTAGAGGCATAACCGCATTGAAAGCAATGTCGCAAGTGAGGTAATCTTCACACAACCCATGTAATATATAAGGGAAAGAGATACATAGTTGGCTTACAATCGCCACTTCACACAATTACATGAATAAAGCATTACATCATCCAAATACAATCAGGGCCCGACTACGGAGCCAAAATAAAACAAGACTACCCCAAATGCTACACAGATCCCCGATCGTCCCGACTGGGCTCCACTACTGATCAACTAGAACGAAACAACACAAAGGACAAGATCTTCATCGAGCTCCTCCTTGAGCTTGTTTGCGTCACCTGCTCGGTAACATCGGCACCTGCAAACTGGTTTTGGAAGTATCTGTGAGTCACGGGGACTCAGCAATCTCGCACCCTCGCGATCAAGACTATTTAAGCTTATAGGTAAGGCAAGGTAATATGTGGAGCTCCAGCAAGCGACTAGCAGATATGGTGGCTAACCTGTTCGCAAAAGAGAGCGAGAAGAGGAGGAAAAGCATGAACAAAGAGCTATAGAACCACCTACGTCAAACATTACTCCAACATCGTGTTCACTTCCCGGACTCTGCCGAGAAGAGACCATCACGGTTACACACGTAGTTGATTCATTTTAATTAAGTTAAGGTTCAAGTTATCTACAACCGGACATTAACAAATTCCCATCTGCCCATAACCGCGGGCACGGCTTTCGAAAGTTCAAATCCCTGCAGGGGAGTCCCAACTTAGCCCATCACAAGCTCTCACGATCAACAAAGGATAAACCTTCTCCCGAGACATTCTGATCAGACTCGGTATCCTGGTTCTACAAGACAACTTCGACAAGGTAAAACAAATCCAGCAACAGTGCCCGGATGTGCCGACAAATCCCGATAGGAGCTGCACATATCTCGTTCTCAGGGCACACCGGATTGTCCAAGGTACGGGTAGGCCAGCCCAGAGTTGCCCCTGGTGGCCACCGGCAGCTGACAGGTTGGACCAACACTCAGAGGAGCACTGGCCCGGGGGTTTAAATAAAGATGACCCTTGAGTCCGCGGAACCCAAGGGAAAAAGAGGCTAGGTGGCGAATGGTAAAACCAAAGTTGGGCATTGCTGGAAGAGTTTTATTCAAGGCGAACTGTCAAGGGGTTCCCATTATTACCCAACCGTGTAAGGAACGCAAAAATCCGGGCACATAACACCGATATGACGGAAACTAGGGCGGCAAGAGTGGAACAAAACACTAGGCATAAGGCCGAGCCTTCCACCCTTTACCAAGTATATAGATGCATTAATTAAATAAGAGATATTGTGATATCCCAACAAGTAAACACGTTCCAACAAGGAACAACATCTCCATGTTCCAACAAGGAACAAACTTCAATCTTCACCTGCAACTAACAACGCTATAAGAGGGGCTGAGCAAAGCGGTAACATAGCCACTCAACGATTTGCTAGGACAAGGTAGGTTAGAGGCTTGGTTCAACAATAAGGGAGGCATGATAAGCAAGTGGTAGGTATCGCAGCATAGGCATAGCAAAAGAGCGAGCAACTAGCAAGCAAAGATAGAAGTGAATTCAAGGTATGGTCATCTTGCCTAAGATCCTGCAAGGAAGAAGAACAAGTCCATGAAGAAGACAAATGGATGTAGTCGAACGGGTCTTTACAAATGCGACGTTATCGGAACCAACCCAAAGAAGCAACACCGGAAAAAGCACACAACATAGTAAACAACCGCCACATAGACATGGGATGATGCACAACCAAGTATGATGCATGTCTGGTTTAATGAAGCATGGCATGGCAAAGTGCACAAACAATCCTACAAATTAAGTGGAGCACAATATGCAACAAGTTGAATATTGACGAAACACCACGACAAGTTATTTAGTTCAATCTTGTTTATGTACCCAACAATATTAAATGTTGTTAAACAGGGCAAGAGGGGAAGCATGATGAAACTATCTAATCTAGGCAAGTTTAAATGAGGCCGGAACAACAAAACAACAAGTCCAGAAACTCCTCATGTCCATATTTTAGATTTGGTACTGTTCTGTCCTAAAGCATATTTTATTGTTGTTAAACATGCAAGATAGGTGCACCATGTTAAACTAGGCATTTTTCTACCCCATTTACATATAAAGTTTATTAAATTTGGAGCTACGGTTATTTAGTTATGAATTAAATCATTTTACATGTCAATATGGGAAAATATATGCAAACATCATTTAAACATTTCAAACATGGATGAAAGTTGCACAATATGAATCTACACAAAATTCTAAGCATGTTTCATATATAGAGTTTGTACATATGATGCATTATTTATAAGTTTTATATGCATGAAGACTAGGGGTTTTTCTGTAAAACCGTAAACTCTGGATAATTACTAAAATCACTGGACAGGAAAAAAAACATAGCGGGCCGGATCTGGCTGGCCCAACCGAAACAGGCACTGGGGAAGGCTGCTCACCCATGGGCCTCGGCCCGTTCGGAGAAGAGGAGGCAGGCCTGCTTAGGCGCACTGGCCCTGTGCGTGGCCCGCCTAGTGCACGACAGGGATCCAGCGCTGCCCATCTCGTTCTCAGAGATAGAGAGCATCAGTTTCAGGCAGGGGCGAAGCGGGTGACACAGATGGTCTCCGGCGAGGGACTTGGGTGGCGGGGATGACCGAGAACGGCGAAGAGGGCCTGGATTCGACCGATCTGGCGGCAACGCTTGGCAGTAGGGTGACGCGAGTGCTCGGAGTAGAGGCGAGGCAAGGGCGGTCGAAGCAGGGCATCTCCTTGAGGCCGCCGGGTGGATGCGGAGCAGGCAGGGTTCGGCGGTCGCGCGGGCGACAAGGAGGTCCAGCGGGAGCCGCGCCGAGGCAGCAGCAGCGGTTATGGACGGGGAGGTCGCGGCTCGCGATGTGCTGAGCTCCGGTGCTCGCGCCATGGCGGACTCCATGGGCTTGGTGGGGCAGCGCAGGTGGCTGAAGAAGGCGGGGTTGAGGTCGTCAGATCCGGGGGCGCCGGCATGGATCCAGGAGCGGGGGTTCCATTTTTGGCGCCGGAATGGATGCGGGATGCACCGGCAGGGGAGCTTTGAGCTTCGAGTGGTTCGGGCGTCCATGGGTCTCCCGTTGACGAACAAAGGCAAAGGGAGCGATGTGAGAGAGAGAGAGAGAGGAAAGCAAGGGGAAGGAGGAAGGGGCGCAGGTGAGGGTGACGGCCTGATCGTGGTCGTCGACGGGGATGAGGCCTCAGGCGCGAGGAGATCGGGAGCTCCCCCCCTGATCGAGCTCGTGGATGAGGGGGGTCGAGCGCTCGGGCTCTGGATCGGGAGGAGGAGCTCGGGGCCTTGGGAGCAGAAGAGGTGGTGGCTGAGGATTGGGCGTCGACGGAAAACAAGGAATGAGGTCGGGGAGATTGGATCAGGAGGAGATCCCGAGGAGAAGCGAGAGAGTGGTGGCGGCTGCGGGAATGGATGGGACATGGGCCTAAAAACTAGGGTTAGACCGAATATATAGCCAGTGGATTAAAGGAGAGGGATTTGGCTCATCGGATCGAAATCCGACGGACGAGAATAAAATAGGTAGGGAGTCCAAAAAGAAAAACGGAGATAAATAGGGGATGTTTGGGGATGATCCGGATCCATCGGTCACAACTGCTCCGGTCGGGTTCGGGATAACTTTCGCCGCGCACGCGAGGGGTTCGATGCACTGCGTAGAGAGGGTTTTCGGACCGTGCGATCGCATCGGACAACTTCGGACGCGAAGAGGGGTAGGTGGACAGACTAGGTGGGCTGTGGCGAGGCTGGGAAGAGAGGTTAGGCTAGGCCTAGCGGTAGGTAGACTGTATAGATGGTCTCGAGCTGAGAGAAGAGAAGAGAGAGAGAGAGAGAGAGAGAGAGAGAGAGAGAGAGAGAGCCTGGCAGCAGTTTCCGGAGACCGAAAACGTCCGACGTTAGACCGGCTATAATGCCGCTATAGTTATCCGTTGGGGCATCAAACGATCTCCGAATGCGATGAAACTTGACAGGCGGTCTATCTGCACTATAATAAGACCACACGTCAACTCTCATTCCATTCCGAGAACATTTTCCGGCCACTTATAAAATACTATTTCGGACATGCCGCAGGCGTGTGCAAGTGTGGTTGGGCTCAGAACGGACAACGGAGTGAACTCGGAGAACCCGGACGAATGCAAGTTTTAAAACATGATGATGCAGTGCACATGATGACATGATAAGATGCAACACGCAAGCAAATGACATGACAAGGACATCGAATAACTAGAAGACACCTGGCGCAACGGTCTCGGGGCATTACACCTGGCTAGGCAGGCTCACGAGGAGCGGAGATATCAAGGCGGGGCAAACCTCAGGAGACCCTCGTGACGTGAGCCATGACGCACGGCACTAGGCGGGCACCAGCGAGTGCAGCATCCTTGTTTCCTCTTTGGTGCTAAGGAGACCAGTGCAGGCGAAGAGTACCGAGGCATCAGGCAAAGGTTGCTATATTGGTGCAATGAGACCAAGACCAGGAGGACGGCAAGACGGAGGTCATCGTGGAGCCCAAGACGGCGTCACCACCAAAGCCTTTGGCAGGCGAAGACCACTTTTGTCAGGATAGCTTGTACTAGATGTCCCCCTTCGAATTAGCCCGCCATTGTTAGCTCCCTTCCCGCTCAATATTTGGGAAGAGGACCAGTGCCAATATAAATAGGACTAGCCACCACCTTAGTGAGGGACGGATCATTCAGACCACCCACACACACAAGCTCACCGAGCTCAAGAACACCTCAACCTCAGGAGGTTGTTCTTCCCTTGTACTGTTCATCATCGGCCCTAGAGGCAATCCACCACCACCACACTGGAGTAGGGTATTACACAACAACGGTGACCCGAACCAGTATAAATCTTGTGTCTTTCTGTATTGCGAGTTCGTCGAGTTCGTCCACGAGATCTTAGTGAGCTAGAGCGTAGTTTTGTAGGAAGGAAAGACTTCGCACGCACCCCTGTGTTCGAACCTTAAGGGTTTGCCGGAACCCCACATCCGACATTTGGCGCGCCAGGTAGGGGTGTGCCGGGGCTCTCCACCAACCAGCGCCCCGTACTGCCACACTACGCTCCCATGGAAGGTGCCCCGCCACCATCCTCTGTGGCCATCACCAGCAGCAGGGAGTCTGGGTACCGAGCCCTGGCCCCTGCTCTGCGGCGAGTGCAGTGGCAGGCCAAGTTTAGGCCGGAGATGCCGCCGCGTTACGACGGCGCGGTAGTACCGACGCCGTTCCTGCGTGCATACGAGGAGGCCGTCCTCGAGGCCAGAGGCGACGACAAGATCATGGCCAACTGGTTTCCCATGGCCCTCGCCGGTGAGTCGCGCGCCTGGCTGCTCAACCTACCGGGATCCACGGTGGCATCCTGGGGGGGAGCTCCGCAACCTATTCACCCCACTGCTGGGTGACTCCCAAGCACCGCCTTCAGATCGCCACGTCAAGCCTTTCTTCCGTCAGATTGGGGCAGCCTGCAAGCACCCGGGGGCTCCGCCGGGTTGGGCTGCGCCAGAAGCCGACCTCACCTTCGGCTCGGAAGACCACCTAGGCTCTACCGCCGGCTCTGGGATGCTTCCGATGCTCTGCATGCCCACCATCTGCAATGTGGCCGTCACCAAGACCATCATCGACGGCGGCGCCGGCCTCAACTTGCTCTCCATGGAAGCCTTCAGCCTTCTTCATGTGCCGCTCGAACGGCTCGGCCTCAGCAAACCCTTCACAGGAGTGGGTGGTGGAGCTGCTCACCCTCTGGGGTAGATCCGCCTCCCTGTCACCTTTGGCATGCGAGACAACTATCGCACTGAGTTGGTGGACTTTGACATCGCCCGCATCGGTCTCACGTACAATGCCATCCTCGGGTACCCGGCTCTCGCTCAGTTCATGGCGGTGATTCACCCGGCCTACAACCTCATGAAGATGCTAGGGAGCAAGGGCATCCTCACCATGACGGGGGATGCTAGGGAGGCCATGGCGGCGCTCAGGCTTGCCTTCAAGACCGCGGCAGTAGCACAGCCAGCCGGCGTCGGTACACCGGAGGCCAAGGAAACTGCGACCACCAAGAAGAAGAAGCTATTCACTCAAGACAAGGCGGAGACCAAGCAGGTGTCGGTCGACGAGGACGGGTCTTCAAGAGCTACCTTCACCATAGGAACCGGCCTTGACCCGGGACAAGAAGAAGCTTTGGTGAGGTTTTTGTGCGCGAACAAGGAGATATTCACGTGGGAGCGCAATCAGCTGGTAGGGGTCCCGAGACAGGTAATCCAGCATCATCTGAGGGTGTGCCCCAACGTACGCCCTATGAAGCAGCGAGCAAGATGGCAGTCCACTGAGAAGCAGGCCTTCATCATCCAAGAGACACGCAAGCTGGAGGCGGCTGATAACCCACAAGTATAGGGGATCGCAATAGCTTTCGAGGGTAGAGTATTCAACCCAAATTTATTGATTCGACAAAAGGGGAGCCAAAGAATATTCTCAAGTATTAGCAACTGAGTTGTCAATTCAACCACACCTGGAAACTTAGTATCTGCAGCGAAGTGTTTAGTAGCAAAGTAATATGATAGTGATGGTAACGATAACAAAAGAGTAATGAAAGCAAAGTAATGTTTTTGGTATTTTGTAGTGATTGTAACAATAGCAACGGGAAAGTGAATAAGCGTAAACCAGTATATGGAAAGCTCGTAGGCATCGGATCAATGATGGATAATTATGCCGGATGCGGTTCATCATGTAACAGTCATAACATAGGGTGACACAGAACTAGCTCCAATTCGTCAATGTAATGTAGGCATGTATTCCGAATATAGTCATACGTGCTTATGGAAAAGAACTTGCATGACATCTTTTGTCCTACCCTCCCGTGGCAACGGGGTCCTAATGGAAACTAAGGGATATTAAGGCCTCCTTTTAATAGAGAACCAGAACAAAGAATTAGCACATAGTGAATACATGAACTCCTCAAACTACGGTCATCACCGGTAAGTATCCCGATTATTGTCACTTCGGGGTTAAAGGATCATAACACATAATAGGACCAATGGAGGAGTCACATACCAAGGAACAATCTCCCCAAGCAGTTTTGTGAGAGGTGCTTTGAGCAAGGAGATCGAAAATGGCAGCAAAACGAGCTTGGACTCGGGTTTGAGCTGGTTTTTCGTGTTTGAGGGAGGAAGATGAAGTGTGTGGCTGAAAGAATAAGTGGAGGAGGGCTACCGTGGGCCCACGAGGCAGGGGGCGCGCCCGCCACCCTCGTGGCAAGGTGGTTGGCCCCCCTGGTGTGTATTTTGTTCCATAAATCCTCAAATATTCTATAAAAATCATATTTAATTTTCAGGGCATTTGGAGAACTTTTATTATCGAGGTATTTTTATATTGCATGGATAATCAGATAACAGACAGAAAATTATTAATTTTCACTTTATTTCAACTAAATAACAGAAAGTATAGAGAGGGTACAGAAGGTTGTGCTTCTAGTTTCATCCATCTCATGCTCATCAAAAGTAATCCACTAACAAGGTTGATCAAGTCTTGTTAACAAACTCATTCCGATTAACATGAAACCGGAGAAATTTGGAATAACACTAGGTTACTCAATGGGGATATGCACATCCCCAATAATAAGTATATCATATTTCTTCTTGACAGTAGGAAGAGGAAATTCAAAACCTCCAAATATAATCGATGGAATTTTTCCGATAGAATTGATACTATGAACTTGAGGTTGTTTCCTCAGAAAGTGTACCGTATGCTCATTAACATTAACATGAAAAGTGACATTGCCTTTGTTGCAATCAATAACAGCCCCTGCAGTATTAAGAAAAGGTCTTCCAAGAATAATAGACATACTATCGTCCTCGAGAATATCAAGAATAACAAAGTCCGTTAAAATAGTAACGTTTGCAACCACAACATGCACATCCTCACAAATACTGACAGGTACAGCAGTTGATTTATCAACCATTTGTAAAGATATTTCAGTAGGTGTCAACTTATTCAAATCAAGTCTACGATATAAAGAGAGAGGCATAACACTAACACCGGCTCCAAGATCACATAAAGCAGTTTTAACATAGTTTCTTTTAATGGAGCATGGTATAGTAGGTACTCCTGGATCTCCAAGTTTCTTTGGTATTCCACCCTTAAAAGTATAATTAGCAAGCATGGTGGAAATTTCAGCTTCTGGTATCTTTCTTTTATTTGTAATAATATCTTTCATGTACTTAGCATAAGGATTGGTATTGAGTATATCAGTTAATCACATACGCAAAAAGATAGGTCTAATCATTTCAGCAAAGCGCTCAAAATCCTCATCATCCTTTTTCTTGGATGGTTTGGGAGGAAAAGGCATGGGTTTCTGAACCCAAGGCTCTCTTTCTTTACAATGTTTCCTAGCAACAAAGTCTTTCTTATCATAACGTTGATTCTTTGATTGTGGGTTATCAAGATCAATAGCAGGTTCAATTTCTACATAATTATTATTACTAGGTTGAGCATCATTATGAACATCATCATTAACATTTTCATTAGGTTCATGTTCATTACCAGATTGTGTTTCAGCATCAGAAATAGAAATATCATTTGGATTATCGGGTGGTTCAGCAATAGGTTCACTAGAAGTTTCCACAGTTCTATCATTTTTCTTTTTCTTCCTTTTAGAAGAACTAGGTGCATCAATTTTATTTCTCTGAGAATCTTGCTCAATTCTCTTAGGGTGCCCTTCAGGATACAAAGGTTCCTGAGCCATTCTACCAGTTCTAGTAGCCACTTTAACAGCATAATTATTTTTTTCTTACTATTCATCTCATTGAGCAATTCTTTTTGAGCTTTAAGTACTTGTTCTACTTGAGTGGTAACCATAGAAGCATGTTTGCTAACAAGTTTAAGTTCACCTCTAATATGATCCATATAATCACCCAAGTATTTAATCATATCAGCATCTTGTTTTAATTGTCTACCAAAATAAGCATTGAAGTCTTCTTGCTTAAACATAAAATTATCAAACTCATCCAAGCATTGACTATCAATTTTAGTAGGAGGGATTTCAGCTTTATCATATCTATAGAGAGAATTTACCTTTAGTACCTGTGTCGGGTTATCAAGGTCTGGAGGTTCTTCAATAAATAAAGGATTAAGATCATATGTTTCTTCAATAGGCGGTAAATTAAGACCATGTATTTCTTCAATAGGAGGTAAATTCTTAACATCTTTAGCTTTAATACCTTTTTCTTTCATAGATTTCTTTGCCTCTTGCATATCTTCAGGACTGAGAAATAGAATACCTCTCTTCTTCGGAGTTGGTTTAGGAATAGGATCATTAATTGGAGTAGGAGCTGGCTCAGGAGGTCCCCAATTATGTTCATTTGTCAACATATTATTCAATAATATTTCAGCTTCATCCGGTGTTCTTTCCCTGAAAAGAGAACCAGCACAACTATCCAGGTAATCTCTAGAAGCATCGGTTAGTCCATTGTAAAAGATATTAAGTATTTCATTTTTCTTAAGAGGATGATCAGGCAAAGCATTAAGTAACTTGAGAAGCCTCCCCCAAGCGTGTGGGAGATTTCTTATTCCATTTAGGTAATAACCTTTTGAGTTCATATCTATCTTTGCAAGCTAAAATAGCTAAAGAAGCATCTTGATCAAATAAATAACCCTTAGGAATAATAAGTGATTCTTCATCATCACTTTCATCTTCATAATCAGATTCAATATTTTCAATCTCTCTAGCCTTAGGAAGTCGTTCCTCGAGAAAATCACTAAGTGGCATAGTAGTATTAGGCATAGAGGTAGTTTCATAATAAGTATCATGTATAGCAGAAGTAGCATCATCAATAACATGCGACATATCAGAACGAATAGCAGAAGCAGGTTTAGGTGTCGCAAGCTTACTCATAACAGAAGGTGAATCAAGTGCAGAGCTAGATGGCAGTTCCTTACCTCCCCTCGTAGTTGAGGGATAGATCTTGGTTTTTGGATCTCTCAAATTCTTCATAGTGTCCAGCAGATATATATCCCAAGTGACTCAAAGAATAGAGCTAAGCTCCCCGGCAACGGTGCCAGAAATTAGTCTTGATAACCCACAAGTATAGGGGATCGCAACAGCTTTCGAGGGTAGAGTATTCAACCCAAATTTATTGATTCGACACAAGGGGAGCCAAAGAATATTCTCAAGTATTAGCAGTTGAGTTGTCAATTCAACCACACCTGGAAACTTAGTATCTACAGCAAAGTGTTTAGAAGCAAAGTAATATGATAGTGATGGTAACGGTAACAAAAGAGTAATGAAAGCAAAGTAATGTTTTTGTATTTTGAAGTGATTGTAACAATAGCAACAGGAAAGTAAATAAGCATAAACCAGTATATGGAAAGCTCATAGGCATCGGATTAATGATGGATAATTATGCCGGATGCGGTTCATCATGTAACAGTCATAACATAGGGTGACACGGAACTAGCTCCAGTTCGTCAATGTAATGTAGGCATTATTCCGAATATAGTCATACGTGCTTATGGAAAAGAACTTGCATGACATCTTTTGTCCTACCCTCCCGTGGCAGCGGGGTCCTAATGGAAATTAAGGGATATTAAGGCCTCCTTTTAATAGAGAACCAGAACAAAGAATTAGCACATAGTGAATACATGAACTCCTCAAACTACGGTCATCACCGGTAAGTATCCCGATTATTGTCACTTCGGGGTTAAAGGATCATAACACATAATAGGTGACTATAGACTTGCAAGATAGGATCTAGAACTCTCATATATTGATGAAAACATAATAGGTTCAGATCTGAAATCATGGCACTCGGGCCCTAGTGACAAGCATTAAGCATAGCAAAGTCATAGCAACATCAATCTCAGAACATAGTGGATACTAGGGATCAAACCCTAACAAAACTAACTCGATTACATGGTGAATCTCATCCAACCAATCACCGTCCAGCAAGCCTACAATGGAATTACTCACGCACGGCGATGAGCATCATGAAATTGGTGATGGAGGATGGTTGATGATGACGATGACGATGAATCCCCCTCTCCGGAGCCCCGAACAGACTCCAGATCAGCCCTTCCGAGAGGTTTTAGGGCTTGGCGGCGGCTCCGTATCATAAACGCGATGATTTCTTCTCTCTGATTGTTTTCTCCCCGAAACTCAATATATGGAGGTGGAGTTGGAGTCGGGAGGTCTCCAGGGGTCCCACGAGGTAAGGGGCGCGACCTAGGGGGGGCACCATCGTGAGAAGGGTGTGGGCCCCCTGGTCTTCATATTTGGCGAGGATTTTTTAATATTTATTGTAAGATATTCTTTGGAGTTTCAGGTCATTCCGAGAACTTTTGTTTCTGCACATTAAACAACATCATGGCAATTCTGCTGAAAATAGCATCAGTCCGGGTTAGTTCCATTCAAATCATACAAGTTAGAGTCCAAAACAAGCGCAAAAGTGTTTGGAAAAGTAGATACGACGGAGACGTATCAGCGGCAGGTGCCATCCGAGAAGTTCCATACCCCGAATGGCTGGCGAACAACGTCGTAGTACCAAAGAAAGGCGGGAAGGAACGGAATGTCAGGACCCCGATTCCAAGTCACATCGATCTAGCCGGTAACACCTCATATCACTTTGCTGCCTCACCCACGGTATTCCCACAGGTGTCGCCTTACCATGGTCCGGGACCGTTTGCGCCTTTTCGTTCACGTATATGATAGTGTCGCTAGCATCCATATGACAAAGAACCCGGGCCGACATGGCTAGTCGTGAACCCAAAGCGGCACTAACCTATGGGAACAGGCATACATGAATCACTTCAGATGTCACCGTGTGACATTTCCCCGAAGGGACAGACACAGGAACGAAGTGAAACACTTGCCGGCCAGTCAAGTGTCCTGAGCAGTAGTGCTGGGCTAACAGGACTCCGGTGAACCGGGCTGTAGCGGACTACTATGGCTCATGGAAGCACTAGACTACATTTCCCCATAAGAGAGACTTCCAAGGATAAACAACTAGATTGTCGGATCCCACACATACCAAGAATTTCAATCATACACACAATATGCTCGATATGTGTAAATACAACATGGCATCACAACATAACTCTACGACTCAAAGTATTTATTCATTAGGCTCCGAGGAGCGAGGTATTACAAACATGGGTCTCATGACCCCACATTCAGAGCGTACAAGTCAAAACACAAGCGGAAGCTTAACATGTCTACGTACAGACATCTACAAATGAAAAAGGCTGAGAAGCCTGACTATCTACCAGATCCTGCCGAGGGCACAAGATCGTAGCTGAGGTATCAAGCTAAACGTCGAAGTCCACGCGGAACTACTAGCGAGACTGAAGTCTCTCTACAAAACATAAATTAAACAAACGTGAGTACAAAGGTACTAAGCAAGACTTACATCAGAACTAAACTACATATGCATAGGTATCAACAAGGGGGGGAGGGGTGGTGGAGTTTAACTGCAGCAAGCCAGCTTTGACTCAGTAGTTAACCTGAACTACGATTGCAAGCAACTCTTTTGAGGTGGCGCACACGAGTCCACATATTCACCATTCAATACACCACTATGGATCCGCTCCCGTCTCCCTACGAGAAGGCCATCCATAGCACTCACACTTATCTTGCGAGTTTTAGAGTATCCACTTTCACTTGTCTATGAACTGCTATAGGCAACCCAGAAGTCCTTTACCGCGGACGCGGCTATTCGAATAGTTTTATACCCTGCAGGGGTGTACTTCGTCACACATGTTTCCACCACTTAGCGTCTGCACACGACATGTGCTCGGCAGACTTCAAGCGAAAGCCGACGTGGGTGTAGACCACGACCTGACTAACCGCACAGGTCTCTAGTCCAGGTTTATCGCCTATTCGGGTTCCATCCGCGAGGAGATCCGGCCGGAGTTTTGCTCACAGCCCCAAACGATGTGTGCAGGGTTCCCAAGACACCAAACGGGCGCCCGGTACACCGTGCCACGGTGTATCTACCGCATCATAGCCCACCCTAGGGCCGCCAACACATATCCTATAAACACCATAAACTAGTTGCAACTCCTGGACAGAGGACGAGAGGGGTCAGTAAGTCAAGCGGGGTCATATTTCAGGGCCCAATGTGTGGTAGTAACTGCTTCATGGATCACAAACACAGAACTCAGTTCCTGAGAATGGTTTCAATGAGACAACCCACCATGTACTCCTACATGGCCTCTCACTGCTACCTTTATCAAATCGTGTTCACACACTTAGCTCACACACAGTAGGACATGTTCACAACTTTCCAATTCATCCCCGATGAATCAGACCTGACACAACTCTAAGCAATAGCAGGCATGACAAGCAAACATGAATGAGTAGGCACATCAGGGCTCAAACAACTCCTACTCATGCTAGTGGGTTTCATCTATTTACTGTGCCAATGACAGGTCATGCAAAGGAAAGGGGTTCAACTACCGCAGCATGTAACAGTTGAATCGTTGTTGTCCTAATGCAGTAAAAGAGAGCAAGAGAGAGAGAGAGTGGGATTGTATCAGAATGAACAAGGGGGTTTTGCTTGCCTGGCACTTCTGAAGATAGTATAGTTCTTCATCGGTGTCATCGATCACATCGTCGGAACGTCGTCTACTGAAGGGGGACAAACACCGGCAATAGAGAAGAACAGAATCAATGCATATGTGACAATATGATGCATGATCATGACATGGCAATATGCTGTGATTTGAGCTAATGCTTCTAGTTATGATTTAAATGAAGTTGGTTTGAATACAAGATTCAAATTCCAACTCCATATATGATTATTTAAATGCCCTTTATTTTTTTTGTCGAAAACAGAGGACATAAATTGTTCAAACATGCATGAAAATGGTACAGATGGATTCCTTGAATTTTTCTGATAATTTTTCATATATAATTTATCTTATTTGGAGTTACGGTTGAATTTCTATGATTTTTAGAAGTTTTAGGCATTTTCTGAAAATAATAAATCATTTAAGATTTATTTAAATTCCAGAAAAGGTTTTACTGCGTCAGCATGACGTAAGAGTGACGTCATCAGGTCAACTGTGGCTGGTCAGGTCAAACCTGACCAGTGGGACCCGCATGTCAGCGTCCTAACTAATTAACAGTGTTAATTAGTGCTAACTAAAAGAACATAATCTAGGGTTAGTCAGGGGCTGGCCCCACATGTCACTGACTCAAGGGAGTCAAACCCCAGTCAAACAGGGTCAACCCCACTGGAGTTGACCCACGGTTCATCGCCGGCGAGGCCAGAGACGGCAGAGAGCTTCGAAAATCGCCCACAGGCGATGGTTTTTGGCGTGGGGAGGCTCTATGAAGAGCTGCTGCTCGCGCGCAGCTGATGGAGCAGACGGGGTGAGCCGGGGTGGCCGAAGTCAACGGCGGCGAGCTCGGTTGCGGCCACCGGAGTTCGGGCATCCATGGTTTAGGCGTTACGGGGCACGGCGGGCGCGGCCGATGGTCTTTATGGATTTCTGGGATCGCCAGGAGCACGCGGAGGCAACGAGCACAACTGGAGGAGCTCGGGAGCATGAAGCTCACCAGCCATGGCGGCCGCCAGAGCTCGGGTTCACGGTGACGGTGACTAGCGAATGGGTAAGGAGGGGGTGAGCAAGGGGGGAGGAGCAGGAGCTCACAGTGAACTCGATGGCGTCGTTGGTGAGGTCGGGGAAGCCCGGACGGCGACGAATCAGACGGGGCGGCGCTCGGGGCAGAGGGAGAAGACAACGACGATGGCGGCGCTGCAGGGCGCTCTGGCGTCGTTTGGCTTGGCGAAGATGACGAGAAGTTCATGGCGGAGCTTCCACAGAGGGAGAGGGGGCGCGAGGACAGTGGTGGCTACGAAAACGGTGGCGGTGGCGACGAGCTCCGCTCAGTGGATGAGAGAGAGGGGAGGGGAGAGAGCTGCATGGAGGGAGGAGGTGCAGAGGGTCGAGGGAGGGTGCGTGGCGACGCATGGAGGCGTCCAGGGCGTCAGGGACGCACGCAGCGAGGCAGGAGGTGGCTCGGGCGCGTGTGCGCGCGCGGCGAGCACACGCTCTGCCTACTGGCCGGGGAGGAAGACGACAGGGAGGCTGCGGTGGTGGGCTGGGCCGGCCTCTTGGGCCGCTAGGTAAGCCCAGGTACTATCTCTCTCTCTCTCTCTTTTATTTAGTTTCTGTTTTCTATTTTCTTATTCTGTTTTGCTTTAGTAAAATACTAAACCATTTAATAAAATCCTGGAAATAATTAGGTGTGCCGTCTGAGTTATACTAATGACCCATAAAAACTTCCAGCATTTTTGGAGCACTTAAAATATATATATAGCATTTAAATAGCTCCAAATCAAATATGTTTGAATTAATTCAAAGCCCAAAGATGTCCTACAAAAATGTAAACCATTTTTTTGGTAGATGCTTCCACCTCAATCCAAAAATGTTGAACATTTTTAGAGGGCATTTTGAGTGCAATGGAAAAGATTTTATTTTGACCCTAGTTGGATTCATTTGGTGCTAGGGTTTAAGCATCCCCATTTCAAGATTAATTGAAAATGAAAATGATGCATGGATGCAGTGCCACTAATTACAAAAGATTTCTAGGGATGTGACAACTCACCCCCACTAAACAAGAATCTCGTCCCGAGAATCAAGACGTGAGGTAAGAAGACAGAGGGGGCACAAGACCAACACAATCTTCATGATCCAGGTTGCACCTCTTAGGGTTGTTGATTCGTTGCATACGTTGACTCTGACATCCTTGCTTTTGAGATCTTCATCCACGGGATGACGAGAAGAAAAGAATCTCTCTAAGAATCGATCTTCTTGAAGATCGAGCAACCGACGATCAACTCACAGAATGAGACATAGCGACATCTGTCGAGATGAGACACGGTACACACATCAAGAATGATGGAAATGAGCATATGACAAGGTTTAAGTAAGTAGCGGAATTCCCACACCTAGGAGGGTGGTGAACGGTGTCAACGTAGCGAGGGGTTGGGTTGCCATGATACCATAGCGAGACATCTTGAGGAAGGTGACTCGCAGAAATATTCCCTTAAGTGGCAAAAAGAATTACTTTTGATTCAGAGATCATTGAAACTCTTTATACCAGTCTAAGGCAAATCACAACAATCGCTTAGAGGAGTACGAAGGGATGGCATACCCGGACTAGAATGGATGATGTGAACTACCTTGTTGAAGGCAACGCAATGGATGATTTTTGCTTATCATCGGAAATGGATGAGACCCATGGTAAGTCCACTTTTGAAGATGATCCTGAACAACAACTACTGAGGTGCAAGCTGGGAACAAAATGTAAATGTTGGGAATGATTCTGGTAACTGGGAAAGAGCTCAACAGTCGAGAGTGAGTCCACTGTTTGAAAAGGGTTATAACATAACCGAGGAAACTAGAAGCAAATCCCAGTTAACGCCAACGGTAAAACCTGGTGCTAGAGCGTGCTCTCAAGAACTTGAGCATCTCCATATTCGTCAAGGTTTTACCAATATCCGTGTCAAGGATCCTGGCAACACAACATACCACCATGATGAATGGTGATGGATAATGCAGATGCAAAGGAAGATAACACTTTCTCAGATTTCACCTTAGCGAGGCCAAAGAACAAAATCTGGATGATCGACCGAGAGACATTTAGCACTCCGCTTCTAACGTTCTCCTTGATGTGCTAGGATAACCCATTTATTGATATGGTTTGGTATCTAGGACATCAAGTAAAAGGCCAGACTTCGGGAGCACAAGAATCCGTAAGGATTAACTATGGAGGTAAATCCTACGAAATCCTCATGGGGAGGTGGCCAACTTTCTTCAATCGAGACACTACAATAATAGGTCTTCCGACTGGATGTGTTGGCCACGACATCCACTTTACCGGTTATCGAGGACCAATATTATAGTTCTTGGAAAATGCTCCAACCATCATATCTACCCGAGATTCAGATCTGGTTGGTGTCAGGATATTCCAGACTCATCGAGTCTTGAAAGGAGAATGAAAGTTTGCAACACAAATCGACGAGACGACGTTGCGAGATTCTCGGGAATTGAACTACGATAGTAAACTCCAAAACATGAGCTGGTTCTGCTACATATATGTGAACAAGTTGTCCAAGACAAGCATGACCATGTAGAAATCTTACAACAAAATACTACCGAGTTCAGGTGGGGAACCATCATTGAGGATATCGAGGTCCTCATGCATGAACTAGTATTCGCACAACAACCCCTTTTCCTTGAACAAATCAATCAGTGGCTTGGTGTGCTAGGGAATACATATGGAGTGGAGGTAATTAATCTACCAAACCATAGAATACTTTGCACGTATGCATGACTGATTTGGGATGATTCCAGGGGAAACATAAAAAAACCTTCCTCAAATTCATGGCGGCAACTTACACCTAGTGCACGTGAACTTGGAGAAGGTCACTTCTTTCATCCAAGCATAAGCTTCATGAACGGAACACGAAGGCATTGCTTACAAGGTTTTCAACACTAGGTTGATGTTCAGTCATGAATCATGGGGGAGACAAAATGTTGCTGATGGGCTCAACAACAACTCATCAGAATTTCCATATCACTGGACTTCCACCATCATGTGAACACGATGCTAACATTGGTCAAACCAAAGATGTAATGGTGTATGCTTGAGGGATCAAACACGAGTAAGACAACATTACAAACATCGTTGGTTCTGATTTGACTTGACGATAGCCCATACTCAAGTCAAAGTTTTGACAAGACAATAGATCTAACAACTGATCACGAGGACCAATTGGTGAAGATATCATCTTTCTTCAACACACGCACAAACACAAAGATATCCCTTAACATGAACTAAGTCAGACAAGCTTTTATCTTCCAACTCTCCAAGTTGTTGTTAAGCTTAACCAACTAGCTCAGGGGTATCCAACACAGATTCTTGGAGAATGGGTGGTTGGAGGAAAACCAACATGATCACGAACTCAACATAGCGGTCAGGTGACAACCAGGTAATACTTTTGAGAAGATAATCGGAACATCACGAACCACTGATATGATACTAAGCTCGAGATCAATCTTGCTTTTCAGGGCAAGACGATATGATCAATAGAGCAAGGGTTTGGCAAAATCCTAACTCGTTGATCGAAGAGTGCACCAGGAAATAAGGACTAGGTAGCACAATCTATCTTAGAATGATGATTCAATAACCAACACGCTAAGAATGAGAATATTGTCCATTAACTACCAAGCAACAGAGTTGCTAGGAGTATTGATTTCACACATCACGACTCACTTGCTAGCATTCCGGTTACAATAACACGGGAACCGAGGAATGAACAATGATGGCAAGAAGTATCACTGCGTCAAGAATTCATAGGAGATGGTGCAATTCTCGCGACGCTCTTGACATAAAGTGGGTAATACTTCAGGGTAGAACAGAACCAAAAGCTGGGTTGCATTTTGATTTGCGGAATACAACTGCTTTGACCCAATCCTGGATATGGATGAGGTACTGGAGTTTGTTTCTCCTAGTCATTCTTAAATAGAACGGCTTGATGAACCACAAGAATACTAGGCATCGATGAACACGAATGCATACATACTCCTCACTATCAATTGATAGACGAACATCGGAATATAATGGAAGGGGGACAACTCAAAGGTACATATAACTTTCTAAGTTGTGGATGCATAGATTAGTATGTCGAACGAGTTCAACATATTTCTTCCGGATAACCCATGCAGAAAGGTAGGGTTGGCAGAGTCACAACATAGAATGGAGAACTCATCAGGAGCACTCTGTCGTGACCTTTTGGTTCAAAAGAACTCCTGCCAAGAATGGTTCATGATAATTGGAAGAAGGATGTACCACGAACCTCGAGGACTATTGCAAAGGTTACTAATATCCTAAAGGAACTAGCAACACTATCAACATGAGGTAAGTAGGGTGAATCTCGGGTTCTAGAACCCATGAATAGAGTACCTACTACTACATGGCATCACGGGATGCTTCCGAGAATAATGGCCAGAATCACACACTGGGATAAAAACATGGCTAGATCACTAGGTGACTCCCTAAAACACCTAGGCCATAAAAATAGCTCCAACATATATGTTGAGGCAATAGAGTACCTCAACTCATCGATTAGTGTGGTTGAACTGGCCCAAAGGGACATCGGGAACGGAAAGAAGGGATTTGCAACTGCATCAGACTGTTTAGAGACCTGGGATGACTCCGATAGCATAACGGCTGTAAATTCTCAAAATTATTTGAGACATCCTGCAAAAATGGTGGCATAACCACTCAACAACAAAATGTCAAGGTTTTGAGATCAACTGTCAACATACGGAAGTAGTAGGAACGGAACTGAGGCTTGAAACCAACAATCATATAAGTCTCTAACATAGTAACTCGTCATCCTAATAGATAGATGAGAAGGCCTAGTTCTTAATCCCCGTAGAAAGGAAGAGGATGACTCAGATCAGAAGGCATAAGGTAAAGGAGTAAAAAGAGCCTTACATTCCCTTCCACAATCAATTCCCTTATATAACTAAAGCATTTCTAGACTCAACTTTGACCAGTTTGGCTTGGTAATCCTACAGGCAGTCAGGCTCTAATACCAAAGCTGTCAGGACCCCGATTCCAAGTCACATCGATCTAGCCGGTAACACCTCATATCACTTTGCGGCCTCACGCACGGTATTCCCACGGGTGTCGCCTTACCATGGTCCGGGACCATTTGCACCTTTTGGATCACGTATATGATAGTGTCACTAGCATCCATATGACAGAGAACCCGGGCCGACATGGCTAGTCGTGAACCCAAAGCGGCACTAACCTATGGGAACAGGCATACATGAATCACATCGAGCGTGTCGGTCAGCAGTGTCTGAATCCGGGCTATAGCGCTGGGCTAACAGGACTTCGGATGTCACCGCATGACATTTCCCCGAAGGGACAGACACAGGAACGAAGTGAAACACATGCCGGCCAGTCAAATGTCCTGAGCAGTAGTGCTGGGCTAACAGGACTGCGGTGAACCGGGCTGTAGCGGACTACTATGGCTCATGGAAGCACTAGACTATATTTCCCCATAAGAGAGACTGCCAAGGATAAACAACTAGATTGTCAGATCCCACACATACCAAGCATTTCAATCGTACACACAATATGCTCGATATGTGTAAATACAACATGGCATCACAACATAACTCTACGACTCAAAGTATTTATTCATTAGGCTCCGAGGAGCGAGGTATTACAAACATGGGTCTCATGACCCCACATTCAGAGCATACAAGTCAAAACACAAGCGGAAGCTTAACATGTCTGAGTACAGACATCTACAAATGAAAAAGGCTGAGAAGCCTGACTATCTACCAGATCCTGCCGAGGGCACAAGATCGTAGCTGAGGTATCAAGCTAAACGTCGAAGTCCACACGGAACTACTAGCGAGACTAAAGTCTCTCTACAAAACATAAATTAAACAAACGTGAGTACAAAGGTACTCAGCAAGACTTACATCAGAACTAAACTACATATGCATCGGTATAAACAAGGGGGGTGGTGGAGTTTAACTGCAGCAAGCCAGCTTTGACTCAGTGGTTAACCTGAACTACGATTGCAAGCAACTCTTTTGAGGTGGCGCACACGAGTCCACATATTCACCATTCAATACACCACCATGGATCCGCTCCCGTCTCCCTACGAGAAGGCCATCCATATCACTCACACTTATCTTGCGAGTTTTAGAGTATCCACTTTCACTTGGCTATGAACTGCTATAGGCAACCCAGAAGTCCTTTACCGCGGACGCGGCTATTCGAATAGTTTTATACCCTGCAGGGGTGTACTTCGTCACACATGTTTCCACCACTTAGCGTCTGCACACGACATGTGCTCGGCAGACTTCAAGCGAAAGCCGACGTGGGTGTAGACCACGACCTGACTAACCGCACAAGTCTCTAGTCTAGGTTTATCGCCTATTCGGGTTCCATCCGCGAGGAGATCCGGCTGGAGTTTCGCTCACAGCCCCAAATGATGTGTGCAGGGTTCCCAAGACACCAAACGGGTGCCTGGTACACCGTGCCACGGTGTATCTACCACATCATAGCCCACCCCTAGGGTCAGCGCTACGCACGGCCACCAACACATATCCTATAAACACCAGAAACTAGTTGCAACTCCTGGACAGAGGACGAGAGGGGTCAGTAAGGCGAGCGGGGTCATATTTCAGGGCCCAATGTGTGGTAGTAACTGTTTCATGGATCACAAACACAGAACTCAGTTCCTGAGAACAGTTTCAATGAGACAGCCCACCATGTACTCCTACATGGCATCTCACCGCTACCTTTATCAAATCATGTTCACACACTTAGCTCACACACAGTAGGACATGTTCACAACTTTCCAATTCATCCCCGATGAATCAGACCTGACACAACTCTAAGCAATAGCAGGCATGACAAGCAAACATGAATGAGTAGGCACATCAGGGCTCAAACAACTCCTACTCATGCTAGTGGGTTTCATCTATTTACTGTGGCAATGACAGGTCATGCAAAGGAAAGGGGTTCAACTACCGCAGCATGTAACAGTTGAATCATTGTTGTCTTAATGCAGTAAAAGAGAGCAGGAGCGAGAGAGTGGGATTGTATCGGAATGAACGAGGGGGTTTTGCTTGCCTGGCACTTCTGAAGATAGTATAGTTCTTCATCGGTGTCATCGATCACATCGTCGGAACATCGTCTACTGAAGGGGGACAAACACCGGCAATAGAGAACACAATCAATGCATATGCGACAATATGATGCATGATCATGACATGGCAATATGCTGTGATTTGAGCTAATGCTTCTAGTTATGATTTAAATGAAGTTGGTTTGAATACAAGATTCAAATTCCAACTCCATATATGATTATTAAAATGCCCTTTATTTGTTTTGTCCAAAACAGAAGACATACATTGTTCAAACATGCATGAAAATGGTACAGATGGATTCCTTGAATTTTTCTGATAATTTTTCATATATAATTTATCTTATTTGGAGTTACGGTTCAATTTCTATGATTTTTAGAAGTTTTAGGCATTTTCTGAAAATAATAAATCATTTAAGATTTATTTAAATTCTAGAAAAGGCTTTACTGCGTCAGCATGACGTAAGAGTGACGTCATCAGGTCAACTGTGGCTGGTCAGGTCAAACCTGACCAATGGGACCCGCATGTCAGCGTCCTAACTAATTAACAGTGTTAATTAGTGCTAACTAAAAAAACATAATCTAGGGTTAGTCAGGGGTTGGCCCCACATGTCACTGACTCAGGGGAGTCAAACCCCAGTCAAACATGGTCAACCCCACCGGAGTTGACCCGCGGTTCATCACCGGCGAGGCCAGAGACGGCGGAGAGCTTCGGAAATCGCCCACAGGCGATGGTTTTTGGCGTGGGGAGGCTCTACGAAGAGCTGCGGCTCGTGCGCAGCTGATGGAGAAGACGGGGTGAGCCGGGGTGGCCGGAGTCGACAGCGGCGAGCTCGGTTGCGGCCGCCGGAGTTCGGTCATCCATCGTTTAGGCATTACGGGGCACGGCGGGCGCGGCCGATGGTCTTTATGGGTTTCTGGGATCGCCAGGAGCACGCGGAGGCAACGAGCACAACTGGAGGAGTTCGGGAGCACGAAGCTCACCGGCCATGGCGACGGCCGGAGCTTGGGTTCGCGGTGACGGTGACTAGCGAATGGGTAAGGAGGCGGTGGGCAAGGGGGGAGGAGCAGGAGCTCACAGTGAACTCGATGGCGTCGTTGGTGAGGTCGGGGAAGCCCGGACGGCGACGAATCGGACGGGGCGGCGCTCGGGGCAGAGGGAGAAGACAACGATGATGGCGGCGCTGCAGGGCGCTCTAGCGTCGTTTGGCTTGGCGAAGATGACGAGAAGGTCATGGCGGAGCTTCCAGAGAGGGAGAGGGGGCACGAGGACAGCGGTGGCTACAAAAACGGCGGCGGTGGCGACGAGCTCCGCTCGGTGGGTGAGAGAGAGGGGAGG
The DNA here is from genome assembly GCF_056163025.1 of Triticum urartu. Classification (NCBI taxonomy): domain Eukaryota; kingdom Viridiplantae; phylum Streptophyta; class Magnoliopsida; order Poales; family Poaceae; genus Triticum; species Triticum urartu. The sequence continues at coordinate 469,050,004 of NC_141874.1, forward strand.
GGAGAGAGATGCATGGAGGGAGGAGGTGCAGAGGGTCGAGGGAGGGTGCGTGGCAACGCATGGAGGCGTCCAGGGCGTCGGGGACGCAGGCAGCTAGGCAGGAGGTGGCTCGGGCGCATGTGCACGCGCGGCGAGCACACGCTCTGCCTACTGGCCGGGGAGGAAGACGACAGGGAGGCTGCGGTGGTGGGCTGGGCCGGCCTCTTGGGCCGCCAGGTAAGCCCAGGTACTCTCTCTCTCTCTCTCTTTTATTTAGTTTCTGTTTCCAATTTTCTTATTCTGTTTTGGTTTAGTAAAATACTAAACCATTTAATAAAATCCTGGAAATAATTAGGGGTGTTGTCTGAGTTATACTAATGACCCATAAAAACTTCCAGCATTTTTGGAGCACTTAAAAAATATATATAGCATTTAAATAGCTCCATATCAAATATGTTTGAATTAATTCAAAGCCCAAAGATGTCCTGCAAAAATGTAAACCATTTTTTTGTAGATGCTTCCACCTGAATCCAAAAATGTTGTACATTTTTAGAGGGAATTTTGAGTGCAATGGAAAAGATTTTATTTTGACCCTAGTTGGATTCATTTGGTGCTAGGGTTTAAGCATCCCCATTTCAAGATTTATTGAAAATGAAAATGATGCATGGATGCAATGCCACTAATTACAAAAGATTTCTAGGGCTGTGACACGGATGTGCGTCGAATTCACCAACCTTAATAGAGCGTGCCCCCAGGATCCGTTCCCACTTCCACGCATCGACCAAATCATCGATTCCACTGCCGAGTGCGACTTGCTATGTTTCCTGGATGCATTCTGAGGATACCACCAGATCAAGATGGCGGTGGAGGATGTGGAGAAGACAACCTTCCTAACACCATGCAGGGTGTACTGCTACACCTGCATGCCCTTCGGGCTGTGCAACGCGGGCGTAACCTTTCAACGGTTGATGCAAATCACCTTGGGGTGGCAGCTCGGCAGAAACACAGAGGCCTACGTTGATGACATAGTGGTCAAATCTCACGAGGCGAGGACGTTGATTCAAGACCTGGGGGAGACCTTCGAGAGCTTGTGCCAAGTGAACTTGAGGCTTAACCCGGAGAAGTGCGTGTTTGGCGTCCCCTCCGGCAAGCTACTGGGGTTCCTTGTATCCCACAGAGGGATCGAGGCGAACCTGGAGAAGATCAAGGCCATCGAAGACATGAGCCCACCGCAGACCCTCAAGGAAATGCAAAAGCTAGCAGGGCGGGTGACCGCGTTAGGGTGTTTCATCTCCAAGCTAGGCGAGCGTGCCTTACCCTTCTTTAAGCTCATGAAGAAGAAGGGCCCATTCGAGTGGACCCCGAAGGCCGACCGGGCCTTCCAAGACCTCAAGAAATACCTCACCAGCCCCCCAGTGATGGTGGCACCGCGGCCTCTCGAGTCTGTGGTGCTCTACCTTGCTGCCACCCCGTACTCTGCCAGCGCGGCGCTGGTGGCAGTTCGGGAGGAGCACCAAGGCAAGGGTGTGCCGCGCTAAGCCAGAGCTGATGCAGCACGGGGTCAGGAAGGCTCGGCAAAGCCATCAGTGGCGGAAGACCAAGCTCAACAGGGCAACATCGCAGGAGCTCCTAAGGACGGCCAGGTCTCAGGAGACCCACCACCTCAGGATATGCCTCAATCTCCGCGCGAGCCGAGCCTCGATAGTGTGGCAGCCCTCGTCGAGCATCCGGTGTACTTCGTCAGCACCGTACAGCGGGACGCGAGGGCGTGCTACCCCATGCCGCAAAAGCTCCTGCTCGCACTCTTGGTGGCCTCGCGCAAGCTGCGACACTTCTTCCAGGGCCACCCCATCAAGGTCGTCTCAGCCTACCCACTGGAGAGGGTGCTCAGGAGCACTAACTCAGACGGAAGGGTTGCTGAGTGGAACATCGAGTTACAAGCATTCCAGTTGGAGTTCAACACTACCAGGGTCATCATGGGAGCCGCGCTTGCCGATTTTGTGGCAGAATGGACAGATGCCCGGCTCTTGAGGAAGGAGAAGACCGGTCCACCTCCCCAGGAAGCGAGGCACCAGACGGCTGGGTCATGTATTTCGATGGTGCCTTCGCGCATCAGGGCGCGGGGGTTGGAGCAGTGCTCATCTCGCCCACTCAGGACAAGCTCTACTACGCCGTGCAACTCTGTTTTCAGCACGGTGAGAAGGTCTCCAACAACATCGCAAAATACGAAGGCCTCATAGCTGGCCTGAGGGCTGCGGCAGCTCTAGGGGTGAAGCGCCTCACTGTCAAAGGAGACGCGCAGCACCTCATCAACTTTGCCAACAAGGTGTACGAGCCGAAGGACGAGCACATGGAGGCCTACCTTGCGGAGGTGCGCAAGATGGAAAAGCAGTTCTCGGGACTGGAGCTGCAGCACGTGCCCCGGGGCACCAACAAGGAAGCCGATGACATCGCCAGGAGAGCATCCAAGCGGCAACCGCAATAGCCGGCGTCTTCGAAGAGTAGCTCTTCAAGCCATCAGCTTCGCCACCGCTTTCAAGCATGACTCAGCCTCGTGAGGAACTGCCGCAGCCCCCGGCCATGCCTAGTAGTGACGGGAGCCCAGCCTGCGGCCCGACCTCAGGAGCTCGACTGATCTTGGCGTTCGAGCCCCGGGAGGAGTGCTGGGTCAAGGAATTCAAGGAGTACCTGATGCACGGGATGCTGCCGGAGAAGGAAGAGGACGCGGAGTGCGGGCCCGGTAGGCCACGCCATACTGTATCCAAGACAGTGAGTTATACAGGAAACGACCAAACGATGTCACGCTGCGCTACATCTCTAGTGATCAAGGAAGAGAGTTGCTGATTGACATACACGGTGGTGATTGCGGACACCACTCGTCATCACGGACCCTTGTCGGCAAGGTGTTCCGCAATGGGTTCTATTGGCCTACAGCACTCAACGACGTGGCCGAGCAAATCCATCAGCCTGCTCAGGGGCTCCAAACCATCACGCTCACATGGCCATTTGCGGTCTGGGGGCTGGACAACCTAGGCCCGTTTCCCCGGGCTCCAGGGGCTACCGCTATCTCTACGTCGCCATCGACAAGTTCACCAAGTGGGCGGAAGTGGAAACCGTCCGTACCATTCCATCCGGCTCTGCTGTCAAGTTCGTCAAGGGCCTCGTGAGCTGCTTCGGGGTCCCCAACCGCATCATCATAGATAACGGTTCACAGTTTACTAGCAACCTCTTCAAAACCTACTATGCTAACCTTGGAACGCAGATCTGCTATGCTTCGGTGGCCCACCCCAGGAGTAACGGTCAGGCCGAGAGCGCTAACGCGAAGGTCCTGAGGGGCCTCAAGACCAGGACCTTCAAGAAGAAGTTGGAGGCCTGCGGCAGGGGCTAGCCCGACGAGCTCCAGTCCGTGTTGTGGTCCATCTGAGCCACCGCCACCAAGACAACGGGCGAGACTCCATTCTTCCTCATCTACGGAGCTGAAGCAGTCCTCCCTCACAAGGTCAAGCATCGCTCCGCACGGGTCCTAGCGTTCGACGAAACATAGCAGGACGCCATGCGGGGGATGGATCTCATGCTGGGGGAGGAATGCCGTCACGAAGCCGCGTTGAGGGCAGCAAGGTACCAACAAGCACTACGACGATACCACTGCCGCAATATCCGCTCCAGGACGCTCGAGGTGGGCAACCTCGTCCTGAGGCGGGTCCTCTCCAGGGAAGGGCTGTTGTCGGATTTCGGGTTCCGGCAGACCCTTGAGGTTCGAACACTGGGGTGTGCACGGAGATTTCGCCTTCTACCTACCTGCACCCCTCCGCCTCGCTAAGATCTAAGCTATGGAAAGAACAGCACAAGAGACACAGGGTTTATACTGGTTCGGGGCACCGTTGTGGTGTAATACCCTACTCTAGTGTGTGGTGTGGTGGATTGCCTCTTGGGCTGATTATGATGAGCAATACAAGGAAGAACAGCCTCGCGAGGGTCTATTCTTGGCTGGGGCGACGAACTGCTAGGAGGAGTTCAGTCACCCTTCTCTCTCTCTCTCTTCTCGATTCTCTCTCCGATCTCCCCTCTTCCTACCCTGGGGTGGCTAGTCCTATTTATAGGCAAAGGCCCTGGGCCTCTTCCCAAATATTGAGCGGGAAGGGCGCCAACAATTGGCCATTTTGAAGGGGGACATCTGGTACACTTATCCTGACTAAAGTTGGTCCTCACCTGCCAAAGGCTCTGGTGGTGACGATGGCTTGGGCTCCACAATGACTTCCTCCCTTCCGTTGGGCTGGTCTTGGTCTCCTTGCACCGAAACGGGTGCCTTTGCTTGATGCTCTCGCCTGCGCTTGCTCCCTTTGCACCAAAGAGGAATGGAGGACACTGCGCGGGCTGACGCCTGCCTGGCACCCTTGGTCGTCATGGCTTGTGTCATGGGCACATCGTGAGGTACCCCGCCTTGATCTCTCCGCCTCCTTGCGAGCCAGCCTGATGAGGCCGTGCCTGAGGAAGCTCCGTGTCATCCGCCCCGCGAGGCTTGACCCCTCGCGAGGGTCTTGGGTCTGTGTTGATGAAGATGGGCCATGCTGGGCCCCTCCTCGAGCCACGCCGCAGTCCGCAGGCAGGCATGTCTGGGGACCCCCGTTCCCAGAACGCCGGCAGTAGCCCCCGGGCCCAAGGCGCGCCCGGACTTGGCCGTGCAGGGAGGCGAAAGGGCAAGTGCGAACCGCCGCGGGCCCTAACAGCCTGCGGCCTTGGGCGCCACATGGCGGTTGATTGGATGTGAGCGTCTCCACTTCCCCACGGCGCCTCGGCAACTGCACGGATTGGACAAGTCCCTGCATGCAAAGCGGGTCATGATTACCTGTGATCGTGGGGGCCGACGGTTGGCCCTCGTCGGTTATAAGTACGGATCGGCGCGCGCCCTTCCAGTTCATTCCCCCTTGCTTCTCCTTCTTCTTCATGGCCCCGTCGAGGAGGTTCTCGTCTGCAGAGAAGGGGAAGGCTTGCCAGGTTGAGCCTGCCTCTCCCCCGCCCAAGCGCGGCCGAGGGTGCCCTCGCAAACATCCTGTGGCCACCATGGCAGCTCCCCGCGGCTGTGGAGACGATTTCCAGCACGGTGACGGGCGGACTGCTGCGGCCGGGGGGCGCGCTTCAGTCGAGCGTCCCCCTAGGCCGCACTTTCACGCTGGAGAGGTGCTGCCGGAGTTCGTTGTGTGGTCGGCGGAGCCGACTAGCACCCGGCTTCAACTTCCTCGCTTCCTCCTCGGCGAGCTCCCGGCCGGCGCCTCGGGCGGCCTCTGGCTTCAGGCAGACGGCTGCTGCAGCCAGGCCTCATGGGCTTCACTGGAGGTCTCCGCAGCCGGGAGCCTGGCCTTGACCCGCGGTTGGCAGACGTTTGCCCACGCGCGTGGCCTAAGACATCGGTGCACCCTGCACTTCAAGTTTGACGGCGATGCCACCCTCTACGTGAGGGTGTTTGGGGAAGATGGTCGCTGCGCAGGGTGTTGTCCTAAGGACGACGACCGCGGCCGGGAACCCAGCCCCGGCGATGATGGAGAGGACAGCGCTCGCGTGATTGGCGGCGCTCAGGGTTCCCAAGCTTCACCGGTTCTTCTTCAGGCGACGACTCTTCTAGCGATGGCCACGGTCAGCCTCCACGCCGTCGTACCTGCTTGGGAGGTGGTAGCGTGTCTGCCCGCTGTCGCGCTTCGGTGAAACGCGAGAGGGAGTCTGCCTGAGCCCCGGAGGCAGCTCGAGCCTTCCCTGCAGGCCGGTATGAGGCGAGCTGCGCCTGATTTGTTCTTTCTTTTCCTTTTTCATGCGTAAAAAGATAGTAGCGTGGAGCCCCGCGGGGGCATGTTTGGGTTATTGCTGTTAATCATCGCTTTGCATCTGTTATCGTGCCTTCCGGCTATGTGCCCGCGCGTGGATAGTTCCCGGCCCCAGCCATGGGGGGGCGACCGACCCAGGCCCTGTGTTCGTGTCGCGGTGCCCATGGGGCACGGACTGGAGGGGTGGTCCTGTAATGGACCCAGGTCGCGAAACCTTTGAACGACCAGGACAGGAACACTCGCGAGGGCGCTCGGCTGCCCCCCTCGCGAGGCCTTGCATAAGAGAAATCGAGGCAGGAGAGTGAAAAGTCGAAGAACCATGAGCCAAAGACGGCAACAGCTTCAATAAAACTTTGAATGAGAATGAACAAGCCAACTGCGGAAAGCAAATGAAAAAACCGCGTCCGACACCTAATCTAGTCTTCGACGTCTTCTCACCAGCGCGGAGCTAAGTGCTGCCACTGGGCGTGGGAGGGAGCCCCAGGGCCTGAGGCCGGCACTCCTGAGACTCCGGGGCGTGTACAACCCCAACTCATTATTACGTGAGAGTGTCACGGGCGGCGAGCTTCACAGGCGTTGGCCTTCTTCACAGGCTCCGGGCCTTTCTTGGGGGAAGCAGGCTTCACGGGCATTTGCCCTCTTGACAGGCTCCGGGCCCTTTCCAAAACGCGACAGCTTCACAGGCATTCGCCTTCTTCACAGGCTGTGGGCCTTTTCCAAAACGCGACAGCTTCACAGGCATTCGCCTTCTTCACAGGCTCTTGGCCTTTTCCAAAACGTGACAGCCTCACAGGCATTCACCTCTTCACAGGCTCTGGGCCTTTTCCAATACGCGACAGCTTCACAGGCATTCGCCTTCTTCACAGGATCTGGGCCTTTTCCAAAAAGGATAATCTTCACAGGCATTCGCCTTCTTCACAGGCTTTGGGCCTTTTAGGGGTACAACCTCCGGAGGTGCTATATGTTCCATGCGTTCAGGACCGGCACCCCCTCCTGAGTCTCCAAGCGCGTGGAGCCGGGCCTGGAAACATGAACAACCTTAAACGGGCCCTTCCACATGGGAGAGAGCTTGTGCAGTCCCTCCCTGGAGAGAACCCGCCTGAGCACAAGGTCTCCTACCTCGAGAGTTCTGGGGCGGATGTTGCGGCAGTGATATCGTCGCAGTGCTTGTTGGTAGCTCACCGCTCGCAGCACGGCTTCTCGGCGACGTTCCTCCCCCAGCACGAGGTCCATCCCCCGCATGGCGTCCTGCTGCGCCTCGTCGAATTCCAGGACCCGCGCGGAGCGACGTCTAACCTCGTGAGGGAGGACCGCTTCGGCTCCGTAGACCAGGAAGAATGGGGTCTCTCCAGTCGGCTTGGTCGCGGTTGTGCGGATGGACCACAACACAGACTGAAGCTTGTCGTACCAACCTCTGCCGCAGGCCTCCAGCTTCTTCTTGAACGTCCTGGTCTTGAGGCCCCTCAGGACCTCTGTGTTGGCTCGCTCGGCCTGGCCGTTGCTTCGGGGGTGCGCCACTGAAGCGTAGCATATCTGCGTTCCAAGGTTAGCACAGTATGTTTTGAAGAGGTTACTAGTGAACTACGAACTGTTCTCGGTGATGATGCGGTTCGGCACCCCGAACCGGCTCACGATGCCCCTGATGAACTTGACTGCGGAACCCGCGGGGATGGTGCGGACGGCCTCTACTTCAGCCCACTCGGTGAACTTGTCCATGACGACGTAGAGGTAGCGGTAGCCCCCTGGCGCCCAAGGAAACGGGCCCAGGATGTCCAGCCCCCAGACTGCGAATGGCCACGAAAGGGGTATCGTCTGCAGGCCTCCTGTCGGTTGATGGATTTGCTTGGCATGGAACTGGCAGGCCTCACAAGCTTTCACCAGTTCGATGGCGTCATTGAGTGAGGTGGGCCAATAAAACCCACTGCGGAACGCCTTGCCGATGAGGGTCCATGATGATGTATGATGTCCACAGTCTCCGCCATGTATATCTTCCAGCAGTTCCTTTCCTTGCTCCCTGGAGATGCAGCGCAGGGATACTTCGTTTGGTCGCTTCTGGTAGAGCTCTCCATCCTTGATGCAGTATGCCGTGGCCTGGCGTGCCACACGCTCCGCTTCCTCCTCCTTCTCCGGCAGGGTCCCTTGTGTTAAGTGACTCCGGAGCTCCGTGATCCAGCACCTCTCTTGAGGTTCCATCATCAGGAGCAGGCGTGCTCCTGAGGCCGGGCCACAGACCAGGGCTCCTGAGGCAGGTGGCTGGGGGAGCCCCTCCTGAGGCTGAGCTGTGTTTGACAATGACGGCAGGGCTGAGGGCTTGAAGAGCCGCTCCTCGAAGATGCCAGGCTCCTGAGGTAACCGCCTGGACGCCTGTTTTGCGATGTTGTCGGCCTCCTGATTGGTGCCACGGGGCACATGCTGCAACTCCAACCCCCAGAACTGCTTCTCCATCCTGCGGACCTCCGCAAGGTAGGCTTCCATGTGCTCATCTTTCGGCTCGTACACCTTGTTGGAGAAATTGACAAGGAGCTGCGAATCGCCCTTGATGGTGAGGCGTTTCACCCCCAGGGCAGCTGCGGCCTTCAAGCCCGCTATTAAACCTTCATACTCCGCTATGTTGTTGGAGACCTTTTCACCTTGCTGGAAATAGAGTTGTACAGCGTGGTAGAGCTTGTCCTGAGTGGGCGATATAAGCATCGCCCCAGCCCCAGCGCCATGCCTGGAGAATGCCCCATCGAAGTACATGACCCAGCCTTCTGGCCCCTCGCTTCCCGGGGAGAGGGACCGATCCTCGTCGGCCTTGAGGCCTGGTGCCTCCGTCCATTCTGCTACAAAATCTGCTAATGCTGCTCCCTTGATGACTCTGGTCGTGCTGAATTTGAGCTGAAATGCTTGCAGTTCTATGTTCCACTCAGTGACCCTTCCAGCTGAGTTAGGGCTCCTGAGCACTCTCTCCAGGGGGTATGACGAGACGACCTTGATGGGGTGACCCTGAAAATAGTGTCGCAGCTTGCGCGAGGCCACTAGTAGCGCGAGGAGGAGCTTCTGAGGCATGGGGTACCGTGCCCTCACTTCCCGCAACACCGTGCTGACGAAGTACACTGGGTGCTCAACGAGGTTGGGTGCATCAGTGCTGGTGGCGCCCTCTGGAGACCATGGCACCTCCTGAGGCGATGAGGCCTCCTAAGGCTAGCCATCTGGGAGAGGGGCCTCTTCTGCCTCCGGTGCACTCCTCTGCGGCGGCTGATCCTACTCAGCCGTGGTGGCGGTTTCCATGGGCCTTCCTTGTTCCTGTTTTGCCTTGTCCCGGGCTGCTGTTGTGGTTTTGATTCGACGCTCCTCCCTAACCGCCACCAGGGCTGCGCTGGCGGAGTAGGGAGTGGCGGCGAGGTAAAGCACCAGGGGCTCTTGAGGGCGCGGGGCCACCAAGACCGGAGGGCTGGTCAGGTATCTCTTGAGATCCTGGAACGCCTTGTCGGCCTCTTCAGTCCATTCAAAGGGCCCCTTTTTCTTCATTAGCTGGAAGAAGGGCAGCGCTCGCTCCCCCAACTTGGAGATGAAGCGCCCTAGCGCGGTAACGTGCCCAGTGAGCTTCTGCATTTCTCTGAGGGTCTTTGGCGGGCTCATGTCCTCGACCGCCTTGACCTTTTCCGGGTTAGCCTCGATGCCTCGGTGGGACACGAGGAACCCCAAGAGCTTGGCCGAAGGGACTCCGAACACACACTTCTCTGGGTTGAGCCACAGGTTCACTGCGTTGAGGCTCGCGAAGGTTTCCTCCAGGTCTTGTATCAGGGTCCTGGCCTCCCGAGACTTCACCACAATGTCATCAATGTAAGCCTCAACATTCTTCCCGAGCTGCAGGCCCAAGGTGATGTGCATCAGCCGCTGAAAGGTCGACCCTGCATTACGCAGCCCGAATGGCATGCACGTGTAGAAGTACGCCCCACACAGGGTTAGGAAGGCTGTCTTTTCGATGTCTTCTACCGCCATCTTGATCTGGTGATACCCAGAGAAGGCATCCAAGAAGCATAGCAGGTCGCATTCTGCGGTGGAATCGACGATCTGGTCGATGCAGGGGAGCGGGAACGGATCTTGCGGGCATGCCTTGTTGAGGTTGGTGAAGTCGACACACATGCGCTCCTTCCCTCCCTTCTTTGGTACAACGACAGGGTTGGCCAACCAATCCGGGTATTGGACCTCGCGAATGACCCCAGCGGTTTCTAGTTTGTGGGTCTCTTGGACGATGAAGGCCTGCTTTTCTGTGGACTGCCGCCTTGCCTTCTGCTTCACAGGGCGCATGTTGGGGCACACGTTGAGGTGATGCTCGATTATGCTCCTAGGGATCCCCGCTAACTGGTCAGGCTCCCAAGCGAATACCTTCTTGTTTGCGCGCAGGAACCTGACCAGGGCCTCCTCCTGCTCGGGCTCGAGGTTGGCGCCTATGGTGAAAGTGGCATGGGTGGACCCGTCCTCATCGACGGGTATCTACTTGGTTTCTGCCTTGTCTTGGGTGAACAATTGTTTCTTCTTGGCGGGTGTAGCCCCCTTGGGCTCGGGGGTCTCCGAGTCGGCGGGCTGTGCCGACGCCGCCGTCTTGAAGGCGAGCTTGAGCACTCGCAGCGCGTCTTCGGTGTCCCCATGCACGGTGAGGACACCGCTGCTCCCGGGAATCTTCATGAGGTTGTACGCCGGGTGCGTCGCGGCCCTGAACTGGGCCAGCGCTGGGTAGCCGAGGATGGCGTTGTAGGGGAGGCCGATGGGGACGATGTCGAAGTCGACCAGCTCCGTGCGGAAGTTGCTGTAGGTGCCGAAGCTTACTGGGAGCCGGATCTGTCCCAAGGAGCTGGATGATCTGCCCCCAACGCCTGAGAAGGGTCGGCTGGGTTGCAGCCGTTCCAGGGGTATGCAGAGGAGGTTGAAGGCCTCAACCGAGAGCACGCTGAGGCCCGCACCGCCATCGATGAGAGTTCTGGTGACGGCCACCTGGCAGATGGTGGGGGTGCACAGCATGGGGAGCGCACCCGAGCAGGCCGAGTTGGAGGGGTGGTCGTCCGAGCTGAAGGTCAGGCCGGCCTTGGGCGCCGCCCGGTCCGGGAGAGCCCCCTGCCGCGTGGAAGCGGCGCTGACCCGGCGGATGAACGGCTTGACGTGGTGACTTGTAGGCGGCGTCTGCGAGCCGCCCAGGAGGGCCGCGACGACCGGGGGTGTTGGTGTAGCATGGTGGGCGGAGAAGAGGCTGCGGAGCTCTTCCCAAGAGGCCACGGAGGCTGCCGGCAGGTGGAGCAGCCATGCGCGCGGAGCGCCGGTGAGGGCCGTGGGGAGCCAGTTGGCCATGACCCTATCGTCACCTCCATCTTTGAGGATGGCCCCCTCGTACGCCAGCAAGAAGGCCAGTGGATCAGTCGCGCCGCTGTAGCACGGCGGCGTCGTTGGCTTGAACTTGTCCGGCCACCGTACCGGTTGCAGGGCTGGGGCCAGGGCTCCGAGCCCCCAGGCCCCCGTGCTGGCGCTGGCGGCCGGAGCGGGCGATGCGCTGCTCATTGCGAGGCAGGTCGTGGCGGTGGCGGAAGGGAAAACTCCGGTGCACCCCTACCTGGCGCGCCAAGTGTCGGATTTCGGGTTCCGGCAGACCCTTGAGGTTCGAACACTGGGGTGCGCACAGAGATTTCGCCTTCTACCTACCTGCACCCCTCCGCCTCGCTAAGATCTAAGCTATGGAAAGAACAGCACAAGAGACACAGGGTTTATACTGGTTCGGGCCACCGTTGTGGTGTAATACCCTACTCCAGTGTGTGGTGTGGTGGATTGCCTCTTGGGCTGATGATGATGAGCAATACAAGGAAGAACAGCCTCGCGAGGGTCTGTTCTTGGCTGGGGCGATGAACTACTAGGAGGAGTTCAGTCACCCTTCTCTCTCTCTCTCTTCTCGATTCTCTCTCCGATTTCCCCTCTTCCTACCCTGGGGGTGGCTAGTCCTATTTATAGGAAAAGGCCCTGGGCCTCTTCCCAAATATTGAGCGGGAAGGGCGCCAACAATTGGCCATTTTGAAGGGGGGCATCTGGTACACTTATCCTGACTAAAGTTGGTCCTCGCCTGCCAAAGGCTTTGGTGGTGACGATGGCTTGGGCTCCACAATGACTTCCTCCCTGCCGTTGGGCTGGTCTTGGTCTCGTTGCACCGAAACGGGTGCCTTTGCTTGATGCTCTCGCCTGCGCTTGCTCCCTTTGCACCAAAGAGGAAAGGAGGACACTACATGGGCTGACGCCCGCCTGGCACCCTTGGTCGTCATGGCTTGCGTCACGGGCACATCGTGAGGTACCCCGCCTTGATCTCTCCGCCTCCTTGCGAGCCTACCTGATGAGGCCGTGCCTGAGGAAGCCCTGTTTCATCCGCCCCGCGAGGCTTGACCCCTCGCGAGGGTCTTGGGTCTGTGTTGATGAAGATGGGCCGTGTTGGGCCCCTCCTCGAGCCATGCCGCAGGCCGCAGGAAGGCAAGTCTAGGGACCCCCGTTCCCAGAACGCCGGCAGCTGCAGAAGCTCTCGCCCATGTGGGAGGGCCCGTTCAGGGTCATCCATGTCTCCAGGATGGGTGCAGCACACCTGGCGACGCAGGACGGGATACCTATCCAGAACACCTGGAACATACAGGACCTACGAAAGTTCTATCAATGAAGCAAGGCCCAGAGCCTGAGAAGAAAGGCCCAGTGCCTGTGAAGAATCGACGCCCGTGACACTCTCACGTAATAATGAGTGGGGTTGTATACGCCCCGGAGTCTCAGGAGCGCCGGCCTCAGACCCTGGGGCTCCCTCCCACGCCTAGTGGACAGCACTTAGCTCCGTGCTGGTGAGAAGACTTGAAGACTAGATTAGGTGCCGGATGCGGCTCTTCATTTCCTTTCCGTAGTTGACACGCTTTTCCTCAATCAACGTTTGCCTTTGACGTTCCTTACCAATTTGATTCCCTCGCCTCTCACTGCACTTTTCCGGCTCGAATTTGCTCGTGTTCTCTCTCTCGCATGCCTCGCGAGGGGGTTAGGCAGGTGCCCTCATGAGCATTTTTTCTCCTTTCTGCCTTCTCAAGAGCCACCCTCGTTCGAGCCCAAAGGCTGGCGCACCTCTCCTAGTCCGTGCCCCTCAGGTATCGTGACACAAAGCGCCAGGTCAGGGCCAGGATGAACAGTAAATCATTTAACGCACTTCCTAACGAGTTTTTCACAGTTCCTTAGCGAATGTAGGGCCCCGAGGCAAGATGAATGCGAGGAAATAAACGGTTCACGAGGAAGAGGACGTCCTGAGTATACCAGGTTAATTTATCTTTGCGCAAAATAACGACACAACACGCATACTGATATAACCAAGGAACCATAGTTTGATACACGCCCCCTGGGCCCATGATGGTTTCATTCTTGATGCAGGAAAAGAGCAAAACAAAAGTAGCATTACAGCGATCTGCGAGGACAGGCACCTAGCACTACCCCGAGCCTAGCCAGATCCTTCCTCATGCTTCACGGAGGTGCGGCGACGAGACGACCCACCGCCGCCTTCAAGACGGGCGCGGCGGCGTGGCGGCTGGGCATAGCCGCCACTGCTGGAGCTGTAGCCGCAGGAAGAGCCGCCATAGCTGGACGAGACACGATCGCCGACGAGGGCGGGCTCGCCCTCCTTCTTTGTCGCGATCGTCCCCAAGGCCGAGTACCTCCTCACCGTCGTTCGCCTCAGGGCAGCACCCGGCGCGGCGACCATCTTCCCCAAACACCCTCACATAAAGGGGCGACCCACCATCGTACCTAAAGTGGAGGGTGCACCGCCTGCCTAGGCCGCACGTGCGGGCGAATGTCTGCCAGCAGCGGGCCAGGGCTATGTTGCCCGCAATGGAAGTCTCGACCGCAACCCAAGAGGCCTTGCTATAGTAGCCATCTGGCTGCAGCCAGAGTCCGCTTGGACCAGAGGCCGGCAGTTCACCAGCGAAGAAGCACGGGAGTTGGAGCCAGTTGTCGGCCAGGTTCTCTGACCAGACGAGAACTCCAGCGACACCTCCACCGTGTGGAAGCGCGGACGAGGAGGTCGCGCAACTATGGCACGCCTCCCCTCATCAGCTGGACCGCCATGGCTGGGATGACCCAATCCGCGTGCCGTGGCGATGTCTCTACAATGGGCCACGGCGGGGGTCGCGGCATGTTTACGCGGGCGGCCGCGGCCATGCGGGCGCCGGGGAGCCAGGTCCCTCACGAGGGGCTTTCCCCGTCTCAGCGGCGGAGAACTTCCTTCGTGGTGCCATGGATCTCACTGCAAGTGATGGAGCGAGGAGGACGGAGCAAGCAAGCAAGGAAGAGATGGGCAACGGGGGCTCCGCCCCCTCCCCATTTATAGCAAGGGAAGGCCAACCGGTGTCTCCCATGATCGCAGGTAATGATGGTTTTCCTTGCATGTCGCGGGGACCTGGCAAGTCGAGCAGTTGTCGAGGCAACATGGGGAAGCGAAGACACCCACGTCCAATCAACCGCCATGTGTCAACCGAGGCCGCGGGCTTTTGGGGCCCGCGGCGCTCCGTACTTGGTCCTTGGCTTCGCCGCGATGCCAAGCCCGAGCGCACCTTGGGCCCGGGGGCTACTGTAGGCGTCCTAGGAATGGGGGTCCCCAGACTTGCCTGCCTGTAGCCCGCGGTGTGGCTGAGCCTGCAGGCCGTACGACCCATCTTCACCAACAAAGCATCCTAGACCCTCGCTAGGGTCCAAGCCTTGCGAGGCGGACGACGCAAGACCTGCTCGGGAGTAGCCTAGATAGGCAGGCTCACGAGGAGTGGAGATATCAAGACGGGGCAAACCTCACGAGGCCATGACGCACAACACTAGGCGGGCGCCAGCGCGCGCAGCGTCCTTGTTTCCTCTTTGGTGCTAAGGAGACCAGCGCAGGCAAAGAGTACCGAGGCATCAGGCAAAGGTTGCTATATTGGTGCAACGAGACCAAGACCAGGAGGACGACAAGACGGAGGTCATCGTGGAGCCCAAGACGGCGTCACCACCAGAGCCTTTGGCAGGCGAAGACCACTTTTGTCAGGATAGCTTGTACTAGATGTCCCCCTTCGAATTAGCCCGCCATTGTTGGCTTCCTTCCCGCTCGATATTTGGGAAGAGGACCAGGGCCAATATAAATAGGACTAGCCACCACCTTAGTGAGGGACGGATCATTGAGACCACCCACACACACACACAAGCTCACCGAGCTCAAGAACACCTCAACCTAAGGAGGCTGTTCTTCCCTTGTACTGTTCATCATCAGCCCTAGAGGCAATCCACCACCACCACACTGGAGTAGGGTATTACACCACAACGGTGGCCCTGAACCAGTATAAATCTTGTGTATCTCTGTGCTGCGACTTCGCCGAGTTCGTCCGCGAGATCTTAGTGAGCTAGAGCGTTGATTGGTACGAAGGAAAGACTTCGCACGCACCCCAGTGTTTGAACCTTAAGGGTTTGCTGGAACCCCACATCCTAGACCCTCTTGGGCTGAGGATGAACAGTACAAAGGGGAAGAACAGCCTCCTGAGGTTGAGGTGTTCTTGTGCTTGGTGAACTTGTGTGTGTGAGGATCCAGTCCAAGGTCATCCCCCTCTCTACGATGGTGGCTAGTCCTATTTATAGAGGCCCTGGTCCTCTCCCCAAATATTGAGCGGGAAGGGAGCCAATAACGGCCAATTTGAAAGGAGACAGCTAGTACAAGCTATCCTAACAAAAGTGGTCTTCGCGTGCAAAAGGCTCTGGTGGTGACGACGTCTTGGGCTCCACAGTGACCTTCGTCTTGTTGTCCTTCTGGTCTTGGTCTCGTTGCACCAATATGGAAACCTTTGCTTGATGCCTCGGTACTTCGCGCCTGTGCTTGCCCCCTAAGCACCAAAGAGGGAACAAGGATGCTGCGCGCGCTGGCGCCCGCCTGGTCTTGATCGTTACACTACAAAATATACACTTTCGTGATGATACGTGTTTGTCACAGTAGGTCGCTTTTTTTGTCATGCATGTTCATCCATGACAAATTTATGACAGAATCAAGATAGTCATACTTGTGCTGTCGTAGAAGTGTTCCATGACATTACCATAATTATCATCACGGAAGTGTCCACTTCCATGACGATAAATCGCGCGTCACAGAAGTGCTTTCGTCAAGGGTGACTGACACGTGGCATCCACCGTAACGGAATGCTGTTAAGCTATCGGGTCGGGTTTTGGATCCGATAACCCGTTAACAGCCCCGACCAATGGGGATTTTCCACGTGTAAAATCATCATTGGCTAGACGAAACACGTGTCGGCTCATCATCGGGACAGATGTCATCCACTCACTGGACAAAAGGCGCCTATGATACGTCAACATGTGGCATGGCCCAACAAGTTTAAATGGGCCAGCCAAGCTAAAGGCCCACAAGATTTTGCGGACCATAATGGGCCGGCCCAGCTAAAGGCCCACAAGATTTCGCTGGCCATAATGGGCCGGCCCAGGTAAAGGCCCACAAGATTGTTGTGTGCCATAATAGGCCGGCCCAGGTAAAGGCCCACAAAATTCTTGCGGATCATAATGGGCCGGCCCAGCTAAAGGCCGACGAGATTTCGCCGACATTAATGGGCTGGCCCAGCTGTAGGCCCACAAGATTTTGAGGACCCTAGTAGCCTGGCCCGTTAACTGGCTGCCATGTTTTGGGCCAAATGTCGGCCCATATTTGATACGATTTACTAATGGCCTGCCATGCTACGGTCCTAATAGTGGCCCATATGAGATCCGGCCTGTTAAAAGCCTACCACGTTCTGGGCCAAATTACGGCCCAGATCAGGTTCTGCCCTTTAAGAGGTTTTGGGCCTAATTATGGCCCATATCAGATTCGGCCCGTCAACTGGACACTATGCTTTTGGGCCCACTTGCTAAAGGCCCACTTAGTAATTCGGCCTGATATTAGTTTTGGCCTGTTAAGGGCCCGTTTAACATTTTGTCCCTATATTAATTTCAGCCTGTTAAAAGCCCGTCATATAGTTGGGCCTAACTACGGCCCGGTTTGCATCCGGCCTGCTCGCAGCCGATATCTGATTGCGCCAAACAAGGACCGCGACAATTTTTTAGCCTGTTAACAGCCCGTGATTTGATTCGCACAATCATGGGCCGGGGTTCATTTCGGGCTGCTGCCGGCCCGTGAGCTGATCGGCACGTTTCAAGCCCATCCTACATCGTGATTGCATGACGGCCCGATTATGTACCGTAATTTTACGGTTTGGCCGGTTTACTGCGAAGACAGGATATATATACAGTAAAATAACTGCAGCATCGTGAATAAGAAAAAACCTATACTATACAATAAAGAAATTACGGCATATTACATCCATTGGGCATTAAAGTTCGCCACTATGATAATAAAGCACAAGCAGACAGTAGATTACATACACTGGGCATCAAAGATCGCCACTAGTGCAAATAAACAGGCCGACAAAATAATATAGAAAACCGACAGCACTTCAATAGAGTTCAAGAAAGGTTAGCCCTGCTGGGGAGCTGCAGCGCAAGCAGCTGAGCAAGATGATGAGACTGCGCTTGTTCAACACTGATATCTTCCTCACTCTGAAAGATAAACAAGCAGACAGATGACAGGTTCTGCACATAAAAGTATCAGTGCTGACAATTCATCACATTTCTTACTGACGAATAAAGTGACACAATTTAAATTTGCATTAACACAATATGGTATTGTTCAGGTCAAGACATGGCAGGAAATGACATTGTGAAGGAGTTGGCAGCTTCATGACACCACTGGATTATAGACCAAGAACTCATAAGTATCTATGGTTAGTGCAAATAAAGAGACAGTTTAAATAATAGTAGAATGATATGACATTTTTCATAGTTAACACATTGCAGAATATGACATTGTGCTGTAGTGGGTAGGTTCACCACACCACTCGATTACAGACGAAGAATAGAAGCATACATGTAGTGCAAAATAAGATCACTTTCTCTGTATAGTTTAATTTACATGGTATGAAGAAGGAACTTGGTTGTACAACTGAAAACTTAAATTGAGAAAGGACGAACTTTTGTTTATGAACATCATATAATAAACTTTAAACAAGCAATTTGATGCAAACACCAAAAATAAACAGCTGTTGCAGTCATGCCTAACCAAATATATACAACAAAGTTTGAAGGCTTGAGATGGACAAACTTACATTATTGGTGAAGACAGGCTCTATAAAGGCCTTGTCCATGCTGATGGGGGGGCAATTCAAGAAGTTTACCACATAATCTTCTTCAAAAGAATTGCCTTTATTCTACATTTTGTTAAGAGTAAAGATAGATGTGATAATATACGAAAAATGGAGAATATTTAAGATAAGATGAAGAGTGATGCTACATAACCAAGTAGCTATAAATGTAAGTGCAGTGATACAGGCAAAAGGTACAGCCAAGAGCAATGCACAGCTAAACTTCTTCAGTACCAACCTTATGGTAAGAGTAAATATAGATCTAAGGGCAAAGGAACATAAGCTGCAGAGTGATGGAAAATGAACAACTACCTGTCATTATAAGTACACTGATAAAGGACAGCATGTACTTACAAGAACAATGGAGAGCTAAAAAACATTGGCATTGGATATATTCTACACTAATGTAACCATTCATACAGATCAGATAATTTGGAGCAAACAATTGATAAGCAAGCTATCATGCATACTGCTGTCACATAATGAGCCAGGTATGTATGCAAGTACAGTGATACAGGACAACAGGTACTAACAAGAGCAAAGCAGCGGGCATCATATTTGCGATATCCTGTCGTTCTTGTCAAACCAGAATTCTTCTTCGAGCAGATTTCCTGCAAAAAAGATCCGTAAGGCACATGCGGAAAAGTAGAAGTTCAAATTGTCATGTGATTTCATAGATAGTACCTCATCCTGGGAACGAGACCAGTGCATAGCAAGGTTTTTCCATTCAATGTCTTCTAAATTTAGCACATGAATTCGTTTATAGACTTTCCATCAAAGTGTGATTTCCTCAGGTAACACTGATACTGCTGCAATGCTTCCTTGAAAAGCACAAGCAAGCTTTGCTTGTCATGACTATCCAGATTGACCCTCGCCTAGTTACAACAATGTAATGTAAATCATTGATGTGTTCAATCAGCAAAAAACAGGAAAATAATAGCCATGAATAATAGCACTTACATGTAAGTTGGACAGGAAGATGTGAAAATGGTGTTTGTCTTCACAATAATCTTCCCATGATGGGAATATATGCACGTAGTCCCTAACAACATTGAAAGCATTGTCTTTTAAACTGGGAATAAATGGAATGGGGTTCCAATCTACAGGAATTGGCCGTCTTTGTAGTTGGGATAGGTCTTCGGCCGGTGGACTTGCTGTACTTTTTGCTGGAGTGGGATTTTTCTGTGGTACAGCTGGTGCTATGGCAAATGAAACCGGTATACCTTTTGCTGGAGTGCAGGTCCTCTTTGGTGGGGCTAGTGGTGTGGCCAGTGAAGTATGGGTACAGTCTGCTGGAGTCGGTCCTACGTTTTGTGTCACTGGTTGGACAACCAATATAAGTGGGGTGTTTTCTGATTTCTCCGGCACCACCACGTTTTTCAAGGACTTTGCTGGCGCTCCTTCAGGTTCGGCAATCACCCTCTTCCTTTTTGATGTCTGATGCACAAGAACAACATTTGAGTGGGAAAACATGGTATGATGACAGATGGAATATGTATTGATAATGGATGGGCATGGCATCCTGGCACATATGATGAGTAAACTAAGCAGATGGCGATGCAACAAAGTAGAAGAAATGCAAGACAACATATGCAAGATACGTGCAATAAATAAAACCTTGCCAAATTAGAACAGGCACCTTGATGGGTGAACAGGACAGGCCATCTGCCTTACTCCTCGAGGACAGAATAGTCATTAGGATGATATTCTGAACAAGAATCAACAGGTGGGGAGCGTACGAGTTTCATTGCTTCCAGAATGGCACTCAATGCGTTGCTGCCAATTTTGTAAGTCATTGCAGTGTTCCACAATATTCTTCTGATGCGTGGATTCTGATATTCACTGTAATTGCATATAATATCTGAGAACCATGAAAACATAAATAGTTGTGAGATTATCTTTGTAATGAAGATGATATTCTAATATAGGGGCGCCCCTGTAAACACTTGTGTGCTATCACTGGATTCTGATGAGAGAGCTCATGTGTGCTGTAATATGGTGCGTGCATTTATATAATCTGGCACAAGTACACAAAAAAATAGGCTCCAGAAGTAAGGATAGCTGGCAGATGATAGGTTCATAATATACTGTATAGAGAGTTTATTGCCAAACCATGATAAAAAGAGCACACAGCAACTAGGCAGATCATAGGGGCTGTTTGGTTTTAGGACTAGCATTGCCACACTTTGCCACATATTTTTGCCAAACTTGACTAAGGTTAGTTCATCAAAATGAGAGCCACAAGTTGGCAAACCTAAGGGAATCTTGCCACACTTTTTGTGTGTATGCCATGTGGGGTCCAAGTGTGGCTTGCCTAAGATGTGGCTTGAACCAAACACTCACCTAAGTTGGTCAAACTTCCTAACCTTAGGTGTGGCAATCTTTGGCAAAGTTAGTCACAAACCAAACAGCTCCATAGTGTACATAACAGGAGTACACCATAACCAGGATATATAAATCGGGAAAGTGGAACTGGCTGGAAATTACAGTGTTGTATTTCCGCTGGTAATTGAAAGCCTATCGATCACGTACAAGCCAGCTCTATCAGATGTTGACTGCAGATGTCCCTGCTCCCCTTCCTGACAAGGAACATACTGTGCTTCCCATACAGAACACCGCACGGGCCGCCGGCCAAACCACCGGCCCCACCGCCTGCGTTCCTCCGCCACCCCCACCACCGCCCCCACCCGCGTCAAGTTTTCTTTGTTCGACGAGGCCCCACCACCGCCCCCACAACCACCGTCCCCACCCGAGCCCCTTCGATCGCACCGGCGAACTCTAGCGAGCTCTGAAAAATCGACTGGCCCAATTTTGAAATTTAGTCTACTGTGATTTTACTAGTGTGGAATATAAAAGGGGAAAACCATAAGCATTACGAGTATGGTGTTGAGCGTGCCATGGCGGATTTGAAGGTGCAAACCGGACAAAGGCAACTTCGCAACCAAGACAAGAAATCAGAGTAAAGCAGTGGCGATCTATTTTCTTGTTGTAATAAATAAGTTGAGCAGATAGGAAAGAGTACCGCCTCTGGTGCGGCGCCGTGTAAGCATCTGCTGAGAATTTGACGGTGCTGCAGTAGCGATGGCTGTCGGCAGCGTGGAAGAAGATCTAGGAGGGTAGACGGTGGTGGCGGGGCGCGGTGGACGAGACGGTCGTAGGAGCGTCTCCATCAAGGTGGATGACGGCAGGGATGAAGCGAGAGGACGGGATGCAAGGATCCCGGTCCGAAGCTGTGGATGAGAGAGGTCGATCTCTTGTAATGGACGGCGGCGTCGGGGTATCAGCTCCGGCATGGTGGAGGAGGACGGCGGTGGATGGGGTGGCGGACGGCGGCGGACGGAGGAGGGTAGGGTGGAGAGGGTGTTTTGGCGCCCACGGAGGTTAAATGGGGAAAAGGGAGGTAGAGAGGAAGGGGGGAACCATGGATTCAGAGCGCGCTTGTCTCAAATGCAAGGAAATTTACAAACTTAGCCCCCGTTTCAAATTTCTACTACATCACAACAACACTAGTCGGTTGGGGATAGGACGGTAATCTCGCATACACCGAATATTTGCCGACGAGAGTTTGTTTTTGGTGCCCACCGTGTATGAATATGAATCGGGGAGGGAGTCGATTTCGGCCGAGGACACACTGTGTTTTGGCGCCCACCGTGTATGAATCCGGGTGAGAGGCGGTTACGTCACGTTTGGGTGAAATTACAAACCTACCCCTATCGAAACCTATAGAAATTCAGCATATAGGCTTTGTGTGGCAGGGATAGGCAGTAGTGGTTTCCATCTCGCAGATTTTGGTTTCGGGCGGTTACTGTGACTTTCCCCGCTTCGTTCAAATTTTGCAGAGTGCACGTTTACCGTGCCAACTCAATTCGAATCATGTTTGTATTCTATTTTTTTCGGGCGGGATCCATTTTCAATTGGAATTACATTCTATATACATCATTTTTTATATATACTTTCAAAAGCACAACAAAGAATTCTGCTCCTTTATATGTATAATATGATTTACAAATACAACGATCTCGAAATTTTAAGGTTGAATTCGAATTTTTTTAACCAAATTATGTTCTACTAAAATTTATGGATCAGTAATATCCACATATTAAATAACATAGATGTGTGTGAATTCATATGAGTATGCATGTTTGATAGATCAATTTTGGTTCGAGTATGGATTACATGTATCATCATCTCGAATTCAAATATTTGTATCCCTTTTTTGTTCACTCCTTTCACGCCCATCTCTCTCGCATGCATGCTCCTTCAGGTAACTATCATTCTCTTTTCTCCAGCTCACCCGCACGCTCACTTCATGTTGCTCTATCCTCGCAAACATGGTCTCTCGACGTCTCCCTTGAGAAGTGTCATACTCTCCCTATCATTATAAATTACACGGTTTTCATTATCTCTCACATCTCTACTGTTCTCTGGTATCACTAGGTACCTAATCTTTCTTTTTCACCGCCAAACACGCAGTCTCCACTCGTCTTTAACTTTGTCTTTCTCTCTATGGGATTCTCTCACACACCCTATATGTCTCTACATATGACTCATACCACTAAAATTACTCTCTCTATCTCTCCTGTCGACACAACATTTGTTGCGGTCTCCTTTTCGTCTCCATCCCAGACTGACATTATTCATTTGTTTACCGATCAGACAACCCCAACTACCGTCTCCTCTCTCTCTCTCTCACAGACACACACGCACAACTCCTACCACTAAAATGTGAATGGAAAACGAGATTTTGTTATACCCAAACAAAAAAGGACTGGAGGGAGTGATTGCTCTGACACGGACGCGACCTCTCATAGCGCAGGCATTGAACCAGCGCGTCGGCCAAGAGGGCCACACTCGCTGCAGGCCCGGCTGAGCACGCCTCCTCGCCGCGTGCAACCAGCTTAAGACTGCGCCGCCTACCTTCATTGAATCCGCGCATGTGCCGGCAACACGTCCTTCCGCGAGCTGGCAGGCAATTTAGAACACAAAAAATGACTAAAATATAATTAATTTATGCATGGTCTTGACTTGTTGTGCTCGCACTGGTAGCAGGAACTAGTAGAGGATTTTCTTTATTTATAACTCTCCTCACATTTTTTTGGCTTTGAAGTGAATCATGGTTGTGGACATTATGTATGAATGTGCAGATATCTGTGAACATGTTTGATGTGGAAGTTGAACTTGGAATGTCGGGCTTGCGCGTGAACTATACCATGTCCAATGGTTCATCTGTTATTGTTTGGAAAGTAATTGCTGTTATTACATGACCCGAAAAAAACATTTTGTGCCACATCAGTTGATGCACGGACATCACAACAGGCATGCTGACTGGATAAACATTTGAACCTAGCTATTATGAAGGAAATTTTGTATTGACAACAATTTTAGATAGCAGGAGATGCCTAGCCTGCTCTGCCTCTGCTAGCTTATTTCTGGCTTCTTCCATCTCTTCTTTGGCTTGGGTGAAGAGAGCATCTGATTGCTCTTTTCGCTTCTTTAGGAACTCAGGTTCATTCTCAAGGGCTGCTGCACGCTTTCTTTCAGCCTTTACTAATGCCACGAGGACACGAATAGCTGATGACTCCACCTGGCTTGTGTGTAATCCAGCATCATCTGGGAATTTGCACCTTGTGTCTAATCCAGCATCATTAGGGAACTGGCACCTTGTGTGTAATCCAGCCTCATTTTGGAAAGATGATCTCGAGGTTGACCATACTTACCTCCTCGCAGGAACTGCATCCTAACATGAACTTACTTCTTTTTAGATCAGTACTCAGAGCAACCTAGATCCATTTAGTAGAAGCCAGATAAACAGAACTCGGAGAAGTGAATTCAAAAGGAAAAAATAAATAAAAAAAGACTACAAGGTGAGAACACCCACTTCCTACATCAAGCTAAAAACGAAAGCATTAGGACGATTAAGACTCTTCTTATTACACATCGAAGAACACCACACCTAAGAGAAACAGAAACTACAACGTATACACATCGAAGAACACGAGGCTACATGAAAGTAATTGAAATGGTGTTACTTACCAAAGCTCGTTTTACAGGTTCGGTGCAGCTCCTCTTTAACTTTCCACGCTCCTTGAAGATGTCCCGAATATCTCGTGTTTGGTCTTCATTGCTCCTCTGCATGTTCGCACTCGTGGTTTTAAAATCTCAACATGGGAAGAAAAATATACTACTAGTAATACTCGCGCATCTTGTGGGCAACATTAAAGCACTCGTCTGCCATGTTAGAGCATCTCCAACAAGATAAACTACACATACAAATGCATCTTGATGCGTGCAACGCATGGGCATTTTGCTACACTACTGGTTGCAGATGAAAAACCTACCCAAGCATAGCGCGATACAGGAGTGACGCACAATTACAAGCTGATATTCTGTTGGACAATGGAGGCTATATCCAATTACTTTTACGGGAACAATAGCACCCAGGAAATTTAAAGGGTAGGTATGAACAAAATTGGAACTGCACATGTACTGCTAAGTGATTCAATACACACATTACCAATCGAGGAGGAGAACGATGGTCGCGTTGGCCTCTGTGAGTCATGGTCGGCAACGGGAGTCAGTTCATTGTCCACGACGGTGGTACTTCTGCGCTTGGCGTCGGCTTCCGGGAAGCAGATCCGAAACCGTGGAAGACGATGCCGGGGAAGAGGCTCCGTGTACGATGATGACGGTGGACCGGCTCTAGTGCGGCATATGAGGTCGTCGATGAGGCAGATGCGCTACGGTGGACGAGTGCGCCGATGTAAAGGGAAGGAGCACGAAGGCTGCGGTGCCGTGGAGAAGTCTATTTTGTGGTGGGGATAGAAATTGGGGAGTATTCAGGTGTACTACTCTGGGTGCCGGGTGGGGTTGGCTGGGTAGGGTGAACCTGAAGTTACGAAAACAGCCCCCTACCAAGCGTCATCTGTAGGCCTATTCCGAGGGCTATGATGCTAACTTCCCATTGCTCGAATCAGGGTCGCGGGAGATTTTCCTGCCGACCTCAAAATTCTGTGACACTGGACTCCCCGTGTGGCGTGTTGAGTGATTCGGCTAAGCAACTAGCGAGTAGTAGTAGTAAACTCTGCATATTAGGTTTGACCGAAGTCAAACTTCCTAAAGTTTGACCAAGTTTATAGAAAAATATAAACATTTACCATAACAAATATGTATGATGTGAAAGTACATTCAATAATGAATCTAATGGTATTTATTTGTTATTGTATATGTTAATATTTTTTGTTATAAGCTTTCTGAGAGTTTACAAAACTTGACTTTAACCAATGCTAATACGCGGACTTAAATAAAAACGGAGGGAGTACACATTTGTTTTCTTAGTTTGTAGTGAACTAATCATTTGTTGAAATTGTGAAATAAATATATTAGGTTATTGACTTCGAATGGAATGGTCTATACAATTCAATAGTTACAATCATTGTCGAATCCCAAGATGTATACAAGGTCTATAGTACTTCACAACATGCTCAAAGTCACATAATCCCAGTCAAATGAGAATCTAATGCATTTCATAGTTATTACTTTGTAGGATGCAACAAGAACAACCATAACTCTACATCAGCCATTATAGAAGCAACATTTTGACATATCCCAATGTGTGAATGAAATGTGCAGGGAGAGCTTCTGAAGATGGAGCAGATAGGGCGGGAAAGATTGTATGTATGTGGACGAGAGAGTAGGAGACAAACCTAATGAGACATAGAGAGATAGAGAGAGAAAGAGACAGGAAGAAGTTATGTCTGTGAGAAAGATGCATACATGTAATATACATGAGATGTGTGTGCATCTAGATTCTGTATACATGGAAGGAGAAGAGACAACATGTTTGATGAGAGAGCAGGAAAAACATGGACGAGAGGGGAAGGATCTCGTGGGTTGAGGGATTGACAATTTTGTGCGGTGGAGAGAGGGATTGGTAATTTTGTGCAAGAGAGAGAGAGGGTTGGGGGAGGATTCAGTCAGCCGTCGTCACATCACCCTGCTTCCAAATGACCCCGCATTTCTCTAGCGCGGTGTGGTCGCCGTCTTCGATCTGCTCGTTGCCCTCTTTGAAGATTGAGGTGTTGTGCATGTTGGGGTGCAAAGAAGCACAAGCGAGAGTGGTCGACGTATAACCTTGAATGGGGATGAATTGTGTGCTCGGGGGAGTTTGTGTGTGTGCGTGTTGTGATGCGTGTGTCTGTGTGTGTGTGTGTGTGTCAGATATTGAGAGAAAACAAACCTAAGGAAAGAAATGGGTATTCATGAAGAGATTGTGCGGGCCTTGCGATGGGAAGGGGCCGGGTGAGGGTGTCAAAATGTGCGCGTTGATGCATGTGTTGCATGCGACCGTGCGAGGGACGGACGAATCGAGAGAGATGTTGTTGTGTTACGGATGCTCCTCTCTCTGTCTCTCTCTCCCTCTCTCTCTCTCTCTCACACACACACACACACAAGTAAACTACAAGACCGTTCTCTCATGTATACACAACGTATCGGCATCTATCTATGTCTCACTCATGCACGATCATTTGCACATTCACACCTCTCTATGTCTGTATCACACGCACACCGTCTCCACATTGCCCTTCCGCCACAACACACATATGTACACAAACACACGTTCTCTCTCAGTCACACACACACAATCAGTATTAAAAAAACTAGGGCGCACCTAAAACGTCCAAATCCAAATAAACACGAACTGGAGCTAAATTCAAATATATGGAAATATTGCAGCGTCAAGAACTTTCACAGGGAAAAAAGTTGAGTAATATTCGAGGATTGTTTTCACACACACAAAAAGGTTCGGTGGATGTCCTTCGAGCGCGACACAGTGACGCACCGTTCGATCGACCGCGCGGCCGCGGTTCACGCGCTTGCACAGGATTCCGTATCATGGCCGTGGTACTAAGGCTGGTCACAATGGGCAAGAACATAAGCTAGTAACTAATAAAAGCGTTGCCTAAGTCTAACTTTTACGTGTACTAGTACGGTTTTCTTTTAAGTTTGACCAACCTTATATATAAAACTAAAGTAAGCTCCCACATGCGCACTCATCAATATGCCGCCGCCGTTGCGCATGCCAGCGCCCGCCTGCTCTGGCCAACAATTTCTCGCCCATCACCGCCGTGTCGCCGCCATCCCTGTGCCATGAAGCCGAAGGCTCGCGCGCTCACGTCGTCTACAGTCCCTCCTCGCGATGCCGCCGTGCTGCCAAGCACGCGAGCAGCTGGTGGAGCCGCGTCTATTCACGCAGCGTACATAGAGGAGGACGAGCGCGTCCTCCAGCACGTCGGCGAGGAGGAACTAGCGTGTCATTGTCGTCTCTGCCCGCGCATGGTGGCTGTCGCGGCGGAAGCCGGTAGCGTGTGCATCGAGCCTGCAAACCGGGTGCGGATGCGGAATCTACCTTCGAGACCTTGAATGCCACGTGGATCCTGCAATCTGAAGGAGCAATTTGGGTCAGTCGACTCATGTGAGCCGTTTGATGCAACATGGATGGCTAGAAGGGCTTCTTCCACCTCTTCTGCCATCTTCTTCCTTCGCTCCGTTGAACTTCTTTCACAAATCGACTGACCCAAATTATACTACTAGTACGAACATATTAAGTACAGTAGGAACACGAAGATACAAGCAGTAGTACCAACTGCAAGAAGACCAGTAGTAAGACATAGTACTAGTACTACTGTACGTACTAAAGAGTTCAAATAACGAGAAAGAAAATAAACATAGTTCTGCTGGGGCCTCAGCACAACACACCCTTGTAAATAAACTAGTAATAAGCAACTAGTCCGCTTGACACTGTAGTAGAACCAGCATGAGCGACGGCACTGCCACCTACTTGGAGTCCGAGTCCACGTCCTCGACTTCTTCCTCGTCCCTCTTCCTCTTCCTCATCGCTGACGCTTCTTTGCTTGAACCGGACACTGGGCTCTGCTTCTTCATCCAACCCTTGTAGATATTTAAACAAAGGTAGGCATCCATTGTTGCGTACAGGATGTGATCTTCATCTAATGTCTTCGACTCCCATGCATGATGAAACTCGTGATGAGGTTTCTCCAGTTTAGCGTACGAAGGATCAATCATGGCTGCTGCCAGGGTCAGCATTGAAGGTTGAGAGGAGGACACCAGGCTTGCTTTCTGGAGATCGAAGGGCTGGCCTACAACGAGACCTATCCGACGCAGGATGTCACTCTCGTTCTTAAAGCCTACAGTAACGAATTTCACTCTTTTGTCCTTGAGGAAGTTCTTAAAATCCTGGCACTCAATGTCGGCATGGAATATGTGGTAGACCAAGCAAACATTATGTACGCAAACCTGGATCACGGCGGGCTTCTTCCTCTCTTCGTCCTTTAGATCCTTCTCTCGTCCCAGGACTGTGGTGTACTCAACATCTAGCCCAGTGACCCACTCATCTGTTGAACTGTTGAACATGCGTAGGAAGCGAGCAAGCCATGCTTTCACCGTCTCGGATCCACGTGTGTAGATGACGATGAACTGATCGCCGGTGATGGCTCTAACCTGGTACTCAGTGGCGACCATGGAGGTTTGGGAGGCCATGGATTTTGGAGAAGGGTTAGGAGAAGTTGAACTGTTGTACCCCGCAAAAAAACTGGGAGCGAACTAATGTGAAAGGTTGGGACGACTGGGAGCAAACTGTTGTAAGGTAGAAGACGGGGACGAGTAGGGCGTGCGAACGGCGTGGGGTTGCTGGCTTACCCAGTGGATAAACGGCTGCAAGCCTCTAAAGAGTTCTCGAGAACTATGTGGGACCCACTAGATGTCATGTCTACTAGACCCATATCGTAGGCCTGACGATATAGCTTCTGCCTGTTCGCATGCCATGCCGGCGCGTGGATGTAACTTCACTTAATTCCGTCAAACGTCGCGCCTCCCACGACCATTGCCTCCCTCGCGCGGTCGCGCCCTTTGAGACATCGACCGGCTATAAATGAGCAATTGTTTTTGCCTTTTTTAGACAAGCAATTTTTTTGCCTACTCCGCATGCATGATACTCCCTCTGGTCCTTTTTACTCCTGTCAATCGTTTGCAAAGTGTTTGACCAAATTTATAATTTTTTTTGAACACCACCTTATATTAATTAACCAGCCACACCAGTACACTCATTCGATACAATATTCACCACACAGGGCGGTACGTTATTTACAAGAATACCATCTAATCTATTGTCAAAGCTATGCTTCACGATTAAGTGTGCCACCTTATTGGCCGAACGGCTAATCTTTGACAATTGAAGTTTGTTGATCAACTTCGAGATGCTCAACGCTTTCATCTTCTGGTCACGCTTAGCAGACCTGTCAACGTTTTGACAGGCATCAATGAAATCCCACGACCAAATTTATACTAAAAATATCAATATCTACAATACTCCCAAAACACTTAGGCATGGTGCATTAATTTCTACCTTGTTTCTTGTTTCTTGACATATCAACCAATAGGAGATGTGGGTGTGCATGCTTTTAATGACTTGAGACTACCAAACATGACATGCAGTGGTTAGTTCATTCCATGCAATGCTATTAATTAGCAAATAAACATTAAGATCTCTCGTTTTCCCCTCCCCCTTGGTCACAGTGCACAATCTAAGGCTAGTCATAGTGGGAGTAACTTAGCGAGTAACATAACGCATTCCAAGAATTTTTTGCTTATGTGGCAAGTAGTTAATGAGAAGTAGTAACATAATATGTTACTGTAACATAGTGCTTCCCAATACAAGATGAGTCTACAAGATAATAAATAAAGCCGTCTATGACACTACTACTATGTTACTTTGCACTATAAAGATAGTAACTTAGACTAGTGTCATATGCATGACACTAGTATAAGTTACTCCCCACTATGACCAGCCAAGATGACTTGCTCACCTAGATAGAGGGAGTACTGATTATAATGAGTACTCCCTCCTTCCATCTATATAGGGCCTAATGCGTTTTTCAAGACCGCCTTTGACTATTCATAAAATTAATAGTACATGACATGCATAATGTGAAAATTATATCATTGAAAGCTCCTTTCACATATGAATTTGATGATGTGCTTTGTGTAAGTTGCATGTCATATACTATTGCTCTAACATTTGGTCAAAGTTAGCCTGGAGTATAAGAACTACGTTTTATACTGAGTGTAAAAATATTGATTTGACATTGTGAATGTTGACACATTGTGGAATAGTTTTTGAAGTCTGCAAACGTACTCAACTAGTGTTGTCGTTCTCCACAAAAAATGTATTTACCAATGCATGCATGAACTCTAGTTACTCTAACCCCCCTCTCTTCTTTAATCCTTTGCCACATCAGCATGTTTGCTATTCCCGTGTGCATGATACCAGCTAAGATACCACCATTATGGCCAGCCTTAATCATCGCATGCAATAATTTAGTGCACCTTGAAATATGAACATGTGTGGGGCGTGTTTGTTTTTAATGACTTGAGACTATACCTAGCCCATTCGTCTCCAAATTTTTTCCTCTCCATGTGTGGAAACAATATGCCTGCCAAACTCTCCTTCTCCCTTCGGCGGTCCCACCACTCCACCCCGTGTGAAAAAATCTGCATGCATGACTCTCCTCCCCCCATGCTCGTCCAATCCGTTGTGACCAGCAATATTTCCACCCCTTCGCTCCCCTGTAATTTACTCCAAGAAATATGCCCACGTAGCTGTTACTTAACTGCAAGTGCATTCGGTCACTGACATATGGGCCCAACAGGGGTCTGGCCCACATGTCAGTGACGCAACTGGACCAGCAGTTAAGTCAGTGCAGCTCAGTCCATATCTTACGTAGGTGTGCCATTGCTCGCTATAAATACTGCGCCTCCCACGACATCGCTGTCTCCTCCCCCTCACATTCACGTTCATCGCTATATCCTCCCCCTCCCTCTCACGTCGACCACCATGGCATCGTCCCTCCCAAGCCCTAGGAGCCCCTCGCTGCACCGCGCGGACGGTCACGCGTCGCTGTTCCGTTCCTCGCCGCCAGTAGTCGAGGAGGACGCGTCGGTGTTCCGCTCCTCGCCGCTACGCGACGCGTCGCCGTTCCATTCCTCGCCGCCACTAGTCGAGGAGGACGCGTCGGTGTTCCGCTCCTTGCCGTGACACGTCAAGGTGGATGTGTCAGCATTCCCAATCTCGCCAGCACACGTGCCGGAGGACGCGTTGGCTCCCCGCTACGAGAAGAACACCGCGCCGCCCGCCGAGCCCCCCAGCCTTGAGGAGCTTTGGAAAGAAATAGATGTCGCCTTGTGGGAGGCTTTGCCTCCAGTAGAGCGTGCCAAAATAGAGTCGGAGAAGAAGGCCGAGGAAGAGAAACGCACCGCGGAACAAACTGCCTGGGAGGCCTATTTCGCGTCCGAGAGAGTCAGGCAATTGGCTCTTTGGCAGAAGGCTTGTGCGAGGGCCGTGAGGGTGGCGGAGGACACCCGTGCCGATGCCCTGAGTGCAGTCAGGCCCAAGCACCTCATCTACGCTTGGCGGTACATGGACCGGGTACACGCTTCTAGCGAGGAGGAGTACCTGTTGGCGCCGGATCACCACACAGGTGAGATTGCGCTCGCTCGCCGGCAAGCCGCCAATCAGCTCCTCGCGAGTTGCGAGGCTGAGGAAGAGGCGTTGTATCGGCGCGCTGGGAAACGGCCGCGCACCAGGGCACTCGTGGCGTGCCGCAAGCGCTCCTGCGAGTGCCGTGGCTTTTAGGAGGAGTATAATTTTTGTTTCGTAAGGCGATCTCATTAGTTTTGGGACGCAAATGATAAATCCCGAACGTTCAGGAATTTTTAGCGTTCTTAATTAAGTATGTAAAAGGGAAAGTTTGGAAACCTTGTGTATTCGTACGCATTTTGCAAGTAGGTGCATATAGCACAAATTTTACTATATAGTATCGCAATACACGTCTCTCTCGATATATGCTTGCAGACTGTGCTACTCCCTCCGTCCAGGTCAATAAGTCACTTCGGTTGTGCACCGTGACCAAGAAGGAGGGAAGACTTATATACCTAGATGGAGGGAGTACTACTATTACTTATGTACGTGCAAATGCATGTTTTAACATTACGATGCGGTTTTTGTAAAAGTAGAAAAACAGCACTAGTCAAGCTTGTGAAATGATTCAATGCAAAACAAATGCAAAAATGCTCGTTTGATTGTTTACTTTTAGCTTCCTTCTCTGTGGTTATTTCTCTGTCGTACTTTGCACGGGGTATCTCACTGGTTGGAAAGGCATGCAAATTCCCAAACCGGTTCCTACACCTTGTATCTCACTGGTTGTCGGCGTTGACGTTGTCGCCCATGTCGTTGAGGATGAGGTTGCCGAGGTCGGGGAAGAAGTCGTCGTTCGCAACTAATCTTGTGGACTAGCATAGTAGTAGGATACAGAGTAGAAACATGAATTCTACCACGATTTCGAACAGGAAGGACAGAAACACATACGGTGTGACGGGAGCAGCACCGTTGGCGTTGAGGTTGTCGCCCATGTCCAAACACCACGTTGACACGGTCTTTGAGCACGGTTCGTAGTCGTTCCACGCTCGGGCATTGAAGTTTGTTACTATTTTAGATTAGAATATACTACTCCTCCGGTGCTAGTAGTAGAGCAGAGTCCTCCTCTACTACTCTACTCAAGCATGTTAGGGCATAGCATTGTATGGAGTACCTGTACTGTGATCACTCAAGCAAGTTGTCTGGCATCGACATGACCCTACGCTGCTGGTATGTGTCTCGTAAGTCAAGCGGCACGCTGTAGTCATCATCACCTGTCCACTTCCCGTAGCACATATTCGCTTCTCCATCTTTGTCCGCACATAGTCTCGTCCAATCTTCCATCCCCGCTAAGGCACCTCCCCCCCTCGTCCGAAACCCAAGCACTAACAATGGCAGAACTGAGCAGCGTCCGCCGAAAGAGTGGCTGGAATTCGCTCCCCACAGAGGTAATCAAGCTCATTGTTTCGCGTGTGGACAATCTCAGTACCATGCCGCTCGCCGCGTGCTCGTCGGGGCTGTACCGTTTACTCAAAGCCCTCAGGCCGGAGCTTTTTAAGCCAGCTCCTTGCTTGCTGATGCCGCCTGATCTTCAGAAACGGCGTGTCACGCAGCATAACGATCGTAGGGTGGCGAGCATCAACCCCCTTGACTGCGATCCGATCCCCGCCAGCCTCAACTACATTAACGGTATGTACTGGGTCGACATGAACACGTCTTGGATGGTGCTCGTCGACTGTCGCGGTAGCTGGATGCTTGTGGAGGTCTACACCCGGTGATTGATCCCCCTTCCTTCGATTAACACTGCACTACTTTGGCACCGCGGCCCAGAATACTCGGAATCTTACAGTAGCCAACATGATGCCAAGTTTGATTTTCTCAAGGTTGTAATCTGCCAAGTGCCCACAAGATCTGTGAATTATAAAGTCTTCAGGCTAATTGCATTCTTCAACCGCGGTCTCGCCTATCTGACAGGTCACTGTGGTAAGTGGATAAATCTGCACGTCCATCGCAGGATCATACATCCTCCATGGTTCTCTGATGCCATCGAACACAAGGGCTTCATTTACGCTGTCGACTCCTTCTATGGCTGAACGTATTGCTGGCCTACTCCAGTCATCGCTACAAATGGCTGTTACAACAGTATGTTACATTCCTATGATATCATGATGGCTTGCTTATATTACTGTCAACATTTGCTGAAAAAATATTCATGCTCACAACATGCTGTTCTTAAGATTGACTAAACCAAGAGCCCTTTTTTATTTGACTCCAACTTGATATGATGTTGTAGGCCGCCTGGTGTCCCTACCCTTCCTAATCCCAGAACCTTTCAAAGAAAAGCGGCATGGCAGTTGCAGGTGGTTCCTGGCTCGATCAGACAACGGCGAAAGATTGATGATCGTTCGCACATACCGGACGTGTTGTTTCGCGGAATACAATCATAGTCACTGCAAGGTCTTTGAGCAGGATCCTAGCTTCTCTGGGCCTTCAGGAATTTTTGACTGAAGGCTGGTAAGTAGCCTTGGTACATGCTCTCTGTTTGTCCGACTGAATTATCCGATTAAGCAGGAGATAACCGACGGCTAGAATCATGATGGCAGCGCGGTTTCATTCATCAGGCAAAACTGTGTGTACACAGCGTACCATGCGTCTCTGCATGCACCATACCCTGATATGTGCCGCCACGCTCTGCAGCCCAAAGTAGGAGAGAGGGTCGCAAGTATCAGACTTCAACCTGCTGGCTGGAGTTTCCCCCGTCAAGCACCCATCTGGTTCAAGCCGTCAGCCAATCTCCACAGCTTAATAAATAGTAACGTCTAACTGAGCCAGTTAGTTAGATGCGTACACTTGGTGTAGTAGGATCTTTATTTAGTTTGATGCATACACTTGTTCTTTTTTGGTAGCCCTTTTGTAATGATGGCTGATGTTTGGTTTGGAAGAGAGAGCTGCGTCTTCACTCTTCTGGCCTGCTTACTGCTTCTGTTGCACCCCCGGCCCTGGTTGCTGCTGTAGCTGTTTTCAATTTACAATAGGTAGTATATTTCGTCTGTTGGTTGAATAAATGTGTTGTTAGAATGACAAACAAAATGTTTTGGAAGTCGTTGCACGGTTCGATCCTTTAGTGCCCTGTACCGTACGTACCGCATACTATTTATCATACGGAAAACATTTTTTTTGAAACTCGGAACACATTTTTCACTTGTTGATAACATGCAGCCCACTGATGAAGGCCCAATAGATAAGCCCATAATTAACTGGAAGGGAGGCTCTCACATGAATCCGGCCCAGGTACATGCTCAAGGTCCCCTAAACATAAATAAGTAAATAAATAATTAAAGCTAAATGCTCATGCACTAGTTCTTTGGGAAAATAGGTAGCCCAGTATTTCTTTTTGAAGAATACCCAAGCTAGGCCTATTTGTTTTCTCCGAATTACTGGGCTGCAAATCTTTCAAGACGAGGAGGGATGCATTCCGCCCTGGCTTAAGAGTATGGTCAATGTCTGTTAAAAGTAATATCAAAAGGGGTTGAAAATTCCAAAAAAAATATAGCAAATGGGATATAAGTTTCTTTTTTTGTTTTTGTTCTTCACTGATATCTTATACGTATTTCATTGGATTTAACATGACATAGTAGTAATTTATTTTTAAATTAGTTTTAGTATGGCTATTAATTTTTGGATTAAGAATATGTCGTTCCCCAGCAAAAATTTGCGAATTTTCAAAATTTCCCACATATTTAGTTAATTTTTTGACCCTGGTACTGACCAGAAAATGGCCAGCAATTCTAAAAAATGGAAAACGGGCTGTAATAAATTCCATATGAATTAGAGAATGAGTAAAAATAATAAAAATAATAGCAAATGGGTTGTACACGCCACAGATTTCAAGGCTGACTTGTTTACGCAAGGCTTTGTCAGTGAACACATGATTCTAGCAGTAGTTAGTGTTGGATGTCCATCCAATGACCGACGTGCTTCTTCAATCGCTGATCTTCCTGCTCCAGCCGCCTAAACTAGCATCGGCGGGACTGCCTGCTCCCTCCTCTTGTGGCCTGCTATGATGCTGTGCAGGCTTCCCCGGCCCACCCTACTCCCTCCGCTGGCCTCGTCGCACGCAATCAACTACCTCCTTATTACGCGAAAAAAATGATTCCTCCCACTGACATCTGGGGTGCATCGGTTGGGAGGCTGACCTGTGGGCCTACTAAGTTGACGCGTATGCAGGGCTTGTCAACTTAGTCAACAAACGATTCTAGCAGCAGTAACCGTTGGATTTGAATCGAACGGTCCTGCTGCTTCTTTAATCGCTGCTCTTCTTGTACCAGCCGCCCAAACCAGCACCGGGGAGACCGCCTGCTCCTGCCTCCAGTGGCCGGCTATGCTGCCGATGAGGCCTCATCGCCCCCTACTACTCCCACCGCTAGCCAGGCCCTGCGGCGACGGCAGCCTCACACCGCAGCCGAACTAGTGAACCCTCGTACTCCTCTCCGCGTGGGCATCCACTGCCGCGTCTTCCCCGACTCCGCGTCGTCCCCTTCCTAGGCCTCATCGTCGTCCACCGCCTTGGTGCTCTCGGCGCGGCGTGGTCAACGTGGTCAACGACATTCCATCAAAAGAGTATTGTACGTGGAGAGGCTGACAGCTGGGTCCACGGCCACATCCCAGTTTTTTGTGATTTGCCAAGTAAGTCGCTTTGTCAGGCCTGTTGGGCTGCAAATCTTTCAACACGAGGAGAGCTTTCATTCAGCTGGCCAAGAAAATGGCCCATCAGTAATGAGAAATGGGCTGTACATTTTTAAAACATATCAAACCGGCAATTAGTTTCAAGTATCTTTTTTTCATTTCGAGATTTGAAATTACATTAATTTTTATGTGTGGAGAATTTGTTGGATTTTATATTGATATACATTTATTTTTAAAATCAGTTTGAATGTGAGTCGAAATTTCGGGATTAAAAACAGTTCGGACCGCACCGAAATATGCAAAATTTCGTACAATGTTTTAACCATGCCACAATATGGGCTGTAATGCTAACAAAAAGAATATGGGCTCCAAAAAAACCTTAATAATTAGCAAATGGGCTGTAAATTATTAGGAATAACGGCAGATGGGTTGTATGCTGTTTTCCACATATTTGAGGCTTTCCTAAAAAAAGGTTAACGCACAAGCAGCGACTGTTGGATGGCCATCCAACGACCGTCGTGCTTCTTCAATCTCTGCTCTTCCTGCTCCAGCCGCTCAAACAGGCGCCGGCGGGACTGCCTGCTCCCTCCTCCCTGCGGCCGGCTCTGCTGCCGTGCAGGCCTCACCGCCCCACCTTACTCCCATCGCTAGCCTAGCCATCCCTCTACTCACCCACACCTGCTGTTATTCTCCGGTGACGACAGACGAACCAGTAAACCCTCGAACAGTCGTAATCCCCTCCGCGTGGGAAAAAACCGCCGAGTCTTCCCTGCCTCCATGTCGTTCCCTTCCTAGGCCTCACCGACGTCCACCGCCCTGGTGCTCTCGGCGCGGCCTGGTCAACATGGTCAACGACCAACATGCATCTGAAGTGGACTTTACATGGAGAGGCCGACAGCTGGGTCCACGGCCGCACGCAAGGAAATGCCTCCTTATTACGCGCAAAATAATGATTCCTCCACCTGACATCAGGGACCCACCGAAAGGGCCTCTGTATTTCGCGAAAAAACGTTACCGCCGCTGACCGCTCGGACCCACCAGCTATATCTTCACACGCAAGGAAGTTCCTCCTTATTACGCACAAAAAAATGAATAGTCCCACTGTTAGCTGGGACCCAGTATAGTGGCAGGCTGACTTGTGGGCCTACTAAGTTGATGGGGATGGAGGGCTTTGTCAACTTAGTCAATATGCACGATTCTAGCTCCAGTGACCGTACGATGTCCATCCACCGGTCGTAGTGCTTCTTCAACCTCTAGTCTTCTTGCTCCATCCGCCCAAACCAGCGCCGGTTGTGCCTCGTGCTCCTGCCTCCCGTGGCCGGCTGCGATCCGGCGAAGGCCTCACCGCCCCCTACTACTCCCATCGCTGGCCAGGCCATCCCTCTACTCACCCACACCCCCTGTTATTCTACGGCGACGGCAGCCTCACACCGCAGCGAACCAGTGAACCCTCGTACTCCTCTACACGTGGGCATCCACTGTCGCGTCTTCCCCGGCTCCGCGTTGTCCCCTTCCTAGGCCTCGCCATCGTCCACCGCCCTGGTGCTCTCGGCGCGGTGTGGTCAACGTGGTCAAGGAACGGCTTCCATCGGACGTGGACTATACATGGAGAGGCTGACAGCTGCGTCCACGGCCGTAGCAAGCAACTGCCTCCTTATTACGTGAAAAATAATTATTCCTCCACCTGACAGCGGGACCCACCGGACGGGCCACCGTATTTTGCCCCCCTGACTGCTGGGACCCACCAGCTACATCTTTGCACGCAAGGAAGTGCCTGGCAGTCGGGACCCACCTGGTCAAAGCGTACTTATCGTTGTCATTCTGGTCACGAACGTGTACGTACATATATATACCGGTCGATGTAGAGGCGCGCACGTGTCGTAGTAGAGGCGGCCAGGGTGCAAGAAAGAAAATATGGCCACGTATGTGTGCATACGGGCGGGGTCTCGAACGCCTACTCGCGCATACGTACGGCCAGGGCTCGTGTACATGGCTGGGTCGGAATGGAGAAACAGCGTCGTCGTCGTGTTCATGGGGAGGCAACGGAATGCGTCGGGTTAATGTGGAGGCAACGGAATGCGTCGTGTTCATGGGGAGGCAACGGAATGCGTCGGAACGGAATGCATCGTCGTGTTCATCGGGAGGGCTTGGACGGAACATGCGATGGAAACGAGGCCTGGCGTACCGCAAAATGGAGGAAATGGCCTTGTGTTCGACCGACTACATTCGAAACGGGATCCTATTCATCGGGAGGGGTCTGGCGTACCGCAAAACAGAGGAAACAGACCTCCTATGGTCAAAACGGGGGTCCTGTTCATCGGGAGGGGTGTGGCGTACCGCAAAATGGACGAAATAGACTTGTGTTGGAGCGCTATGGTCGAAACGGGGGTCATGTTCATCGGGAGGGGTGTGGCGTACCGCAAAACCGGACTCCACGGGATACTGTTCATCTCCACCGTCGACCCCCTCCAGCCTCCATGAGCTACTGTTCATCCATCGTCGACCTCCTCCAGCCTCCACCTGCGATTGTTCATCCACGGGCTCCTGTTCATCCAGCCTCCACCGTGCGGTACTCCACTGGCTACTGTTCAACCAGCCCTCTCCATGGGCTCCTGTTCAAGCAGCCCTCCACGGGCTACTGTTCATCCTACCCTCCACCATCTACTGTTCATCTTGCCCTCCACGGGGTGGTCCTATTCATCCAGCCCTCCACAGGGTCCTGTTCATCTAGCCCCAACCGGCTTGATCGATCGGGGTCCTGTTCATCCGGAGGCAACACCACGGGGTCCTGTTCATCCACCCCCACCGGGAACAGTTCATCCAACCGCCCCCCCCCTCGGCAACGCTCACTATTCATCCAGAGGCAGCATCGATCGGCTTCTGTTAGCAGCAGTAGCGAAGGAATCGCTCGATCAGGTTCAGTTAACAGCCATCGATCGATCGCTCGGGTTCAGTAACGCGTAGCCTGCAGTGCAATCGCTCGGGTTCAGTTAGAGCCCAAAGCCTCACTCGGGTTCAGTTAGAGCCAACGCCTCACACACACGCGCATACGTGTACGAGAGAAACACGCATCGCTCGGCCCCGACCTCCCACCGTAACCGGGAACTCCCCGAAATTTTCCTCCCCCTCACTTCTACCACGGTTTTTTCCGTCATGGACGGCCCAAAGAATGTCATGCAACTGCGTCTCCGGCCCGCCCAGGATGGAAAGCCCATTTTCTGTCATGATTTTTTGTCATTGAAGTAGGAGCCCACCACATCTATGATGATACCGGATTTTGTCACAATTATCGTCATAGAAGTGTCATATGTATGACAGAAAAAATTTCGTTCGGCCCAAAATGTCACGAATGTGTCTTTTTTTGTAATGTTATGGCTCATGTCACGAGAACCTCGTGAGGTTTGCCTGGCCTTGAACTCTCCACCCCTCACGAGCCATCCTGGTGAGGCCGCTCCTGAGGAGGTCTTGCGTCATCCGCCTCGCGAGGGTCTTGAATGACTTGTTGATGAAGATGGGCCGTACAGGCCTGCTAGCAAAGCCACGCCGTGGGCCGCAGGCAGGCAAGTCTGGGGACCCCCGTTCCCAGAATGCTGACAGTAGCCCCCGGGCCCAAGGCACGCTCAGGCTTTCTTCGAGGCGAAGCCAAGGGTCAAGTGCGGAGGTTGATTGGACGTGGGCGTCTCCGCTTCCCCACACTGCCTCGGCAACTGCCCGACTTGACAAGTCCCTGCGACATGCAAGGAAAACAATCACTACCTGTGATCATGGGGGGTGCTGGTTGGCCTTCTCCTGGTATAAATGGGAGGGGGCGGAGCCCCCATCGCCCATGTTTCCTCCGCCTCTCCTGCTTCTTCTCCTTCCTTGCTCCTCCCCTTGCTTGTGCAGACATGGCGCCGATCCGGAGTTTCTCGGCCACAGAGAAGGGCAAGGCTCCCCTCAACAAGCCCGAGCTGCTCCCACCAAAGAAAAGAAGGTCTCATCGCTGCGAGATGGTCTTTAGGCCGATGGTGTCATGGCCCTGCTATAAGAGGCCGCCTCCTGGGTACCCGCTGCCCTTCTACGCTCACGCCGACGATTCCAGAGGGAGGAGCGGTGAGCGGCGGCGCCCGCGTCAAGGCCATGGTCACCGTGCCGCGGAGGCGCACACCGTCGACCCAGGGGTCCACACTGCAGACTCTTCGCGTGAGTTCGTGCTGTGGGCTGCGATGCCCCCGAGCACTTGGATATGCCTCCCGTAGTTCTTTGCTGCCGAGGAGCCTTCGCCGACTTTGGCTACAGCACGCCGACTGGGATCCCTAGCGAGTGGAGCGGAGATTGGAGCCGTTGCCTCTGGGAAGATCTTTCATGACCCGAGGCTGGGGCGAGATTGCCCGAGCCTTTCGTGCGAAGGGCACCCTCATGACCCACTTTGAGTACGATGGCGCCTCTGTGCTGTTCTTCAAGGTCTTCGATGAGGAAGGCCGCCGCCTAGAGTGCTGCCCTGAAGGAGGTCACCAGGACGACGCTGCGGTGGGCGCGGGGCCATCCACGGGTCTCGCCTGCAGCTCCTCCAGTGACAGCGCCGACTCCTGGTGGTCCAGCAACTCTCCTGAGCCCACGGAGTCTCCGGAGACAATCGATGGCAGTTGTGTGCCCCCGAGCTCCCGCTGAGCTCAGAGTAGGGCTGCGACGTCCAGTCACCGTCGCCGCTGATTTGGATGGGGTTGGCGCCGGCCTCACGTGGCCCATTGTTGATGATGGCGTCGGCGATATCTGTTGTGCTTAGATAGAACCCCTAGGAATTCCTTCCCTTTTGTTCCCTGCGAGGAATCAAGAAATGGACCCTGTGGGGGCGTGTAACGCGTCTGTAATGACTTTTGTCAATATAGCCCTCATTATGAAGATTTGCATGCGCATATCCTACCGAGGCTCGGCCTCCCCTTTCCAATCCTACGGTAGCTTGGTGCTCTACGCTGACAGGTCCCGGTCCCCAGGCAGGCTGCAACTTTCACTGTTATGCCAGGTTGCGTGCCGTGGTCAAGGCCAGGAGGTGAGCGGCCCGAGGTCCAGTAAGAGCTCCTGAGGTGTGATGCTCAAGAGGTCCCCTTTAGCGCGCAAGAAGCTGTCTTAGGATGGGAAAGGAAGAAAATGTTGCCGCAGCAGGGCAGCGAAGGGATTGAGCGAGGGTCTCATGCCGTAGCAACTGGTGGATCCAGAGCGAGAACTTATCTTGGTTTTCCGGGGTTGGCTCCTCGAGTCACGCCGGACTCGCACGTCGGTCGCTGTAGTGTAGCTAGGTTTGGCCCATGTGGGTATCCCCCTCCCCTCCATATTCTTCTTGGTGCTCTGCATCCTCAGGTCCCGGCCCTCGAGCGAGCTCAGCCGTCACTGGTATGCCAGGTCGCGTGCCGTTGTCAAGGC
Organism: Triticum urartu; assembly: GCF_056163025.1. Taxonomy (NCBI): domain Eukaryota; kingdom Viridiplantae; phylum Streptophyta; class Magnoliopsida; order Poales; family Poaceae; genus Triticum; species Triticum urartu. Next base: position 469,091,607 of record NC_141874.1, read on the forward strand.
CAGGGGGTGAGGGCTGGAGAGCCAGTAAGAGCTCCTGAGGCGCGAGGCTCAGCAGCCCCCTTTTAACGCGCAAGCGAATTGCATGAGAGAAGAGAGAGAGTCTGTGGTACCGCCTTCTGTGGCCCTCAGGAAGTTCTGCAAGTTAGCGCGAGGAAAGGCACCGGTAACCGTGGTGATTACTGGTTTGGTTCTAGCGAGTGAGAGGGGACTCCCTACTGCGGAGAGCCCCCGGGGCATGGACAGCCCCGCCCTGACACGTGGCTTGCATGGCAGGGCTAGATGAGGTGTGTCTGGACACTCATGAGCCAGTGCGGGACTCACGAGGCCCTACCTCAAGGCGGGTTGCGCCTGGTCTTGGTTCTTGTTCACTGTCTTGGTCCTGCAAGGTGGTTAGACAACCTGCACTGAACGAATCTCCCAAGGTCATCACGTGAAAAAGCCAAGCACCAACGGCCCCAGGAGGTGACGTGAACGGGGCCGGCCCACCAGACAGAGCTGAGCCTCTGGATTTATCGACGCTGCAGGGACGGGCCCGAGCATAGACGTCGTGCTTAACTTACTCACGCGAAAGGTCCTGAAGAAAGATGGCCGCCGCGCAGCTCCCATGGTGGGTGACAATCAAGCAGGTGATGCAGGGAAGATGCATGGAAAGCATACTGGCTTAAGTAAATGCAGGGAAGATGCATTCCACTGGGTCCGGCCCGAGCGGCTTGGGGATGATGCACCCCGAGGGGCGCCCCCAACAAGGTAAGCTAAAGGCATAAAAAAGGGATACATGCCACAGGGACGGACCCACGCGGCCTGGGAATTATGTAGCCCTGGGGGTGATCCCAGCTGAATGAACTTGAAAAATGTCACCTCATTCTGTTGATGAAGGAGAGTTGGGGCAGTTGAAGGCGTGCAGCGAAGGGGCTGCTCCTCATGAGTCACCGGGGCCCTGAGCCTCGGGAGGCTCTGGGGTCCAAGGGGTTCCTTGAGGACCGGCTTCATCTCCGTCAGCACGGCGTGGTGCCTGGCCTCCTGAGCCACCAGGACGCTCTGCAGGTTGCGCTGATAGGCGGTTGCCATGCTCGGCAGGCCAAAAGGCATGTGAACGTAGCTGTGAGGTGGTCCCTCACAGCGTCCCGCGCGCGAAAGCCAGAAAATCTCCTGAGAGGCGGCCCGATTGAGCCCTGGGACATTTATGCGGTTGCGTAGCCTGACATCCTCGCCTGGATGGGGAGCTACGTCTGGTGAGCGGCGGCCGCCGCGCATGGCCCTTGTGTCTTGCATTTGTTGAGTGGTCTCGGTGATGAACTCATGTGCGGTGGGCACTCCTTGCCCTCTGTTCTCCTGAGGGAAGCGTGCCGCGGGGCACGCCTCCAAGTGGTGCTCAAGCGCCCCCCTCATGATGCTGGCAAAGTCTGAGGCCCTCCAGAAGAGAGCCCCCAAGCCCTGCCCAAGAGGGGCGCTGGGCGCGCTTTCCTATGCGATGGAGGAGGCGCCCCAGGCGCTGGCGCCGATCCTGATGAGGCGCTACTTGCCTGAGGCTCTGCATGGCAAAATAGCTTCTTCTTCTTGGGGGTGGCCTCAGGAGGGCGCTCGACCTGGCTGTCAGGGTCATCGATTGCTGCAGCTTGGAAGGCATGCTCGAGGGAGCACACCGCATCTCTTTCCTCGCATGGGACAGTGATGATTCCGCCGCTTCCCGGCAGCTTCACAACATTGTAGCCGTGATGGGTCACCGACATGAACTTGGCCAGGGCTGGATACCCGATGATGGCATTGTATGGCACGTGGATGTAGGCGACGTCGAAGTCGATGAGTTCGGTGCGGTAGTTGTTGCGTTCTCTGAAGGTAACGGGGAGGCGGACCTGCCCGATCGGGGTAGTAGAGCCGTCGGTCACTCCTGAGAAAGGCTTGGTAGGCTGAAGCTGGTCATATGGCACTTGGAGGTTGTCGAACGTGTCGAAAGACAGGATGTTGAGCCATGCGCCACCGTCGATGAGGGTCTTGGTAACTTGCACGTTGCTGATGAATGGTGAACAAAACATTGAGAGGACGCCTCAGTAGCCGCGCACTTGAGCTGATCTACCGAATTGAACATGATGGGGCACCTGGACCATCTGAGCGGGCGTGTGGCCTCGAGCTTGGGTAGGACTGCATTCACTTCGCAAGCAAACTCTCCGAAGATACGCTGCGAGGCTGGGGCTTGAGCTCCGCCCAAGATGCAAGCGATAGCGCGCAGCTCCTGGAAGCCCCCATCCCCCTCGTCTTGATGGTGGTCGTCATTCCTTCTGGGTGGTGGCGGTAATGGAGGAAGGCCAGCATTGCCTTGAGGACGAGCCTCACGAGGCTGGTCCCCCCAGGCACCCTCGCGAGGCTGATCATGCCAGCGGTCCTCACGAGGCCGGTCGTGCCACTCCTGGCGCGGGCCACGGTCGTGCCAACGTCCGCCACCACGTCCTCCTCCTCGTCCATAGCCACAGTCGCTGCGCTCGAGGCGTCGACCGAAGCGTCCTTCTCGAATGGCTCTGAGCTCTTCACAATCGCCGGTATTGTGGGTATGCAGGTTGTGGAAGGCGCAGAATGGTCGGGTGCTCTTGGATGACTCGAGCGGGTCTCTGCCGCGCTTGGTGTCTGGTTCCGCCGCGAGCACGGCTGCTCCCTTGCGCTTCATGTCCTTGGCCTTGGTCTTCTTCTCCTCTGGGTCCGTAGCAGGGAGCTCGAGGAGGGAGAGGCGCTCCTCCTCAGCTCTTGCACACTTGGTCATGATGTTGAACAACTCCAAGGTCGTGCACAACAGCACATGGATGTCGAGCTCCTCCTTCATCTTGACATCGTGAACACCATCGGAGAGCGCTGAGATGATGGCCTTGTCGGTCACCTTGGGGATCTTGGTTCGCGCGTTGTTGAAGCACTAGATGTACTTCTGCAAGGTCTCTCCTGATTGTTGCTTGATGCGGCGCAGGTCACCCGCGACCGGGGGGCGGTAGCGAGTGCCCTGAAAGTTGGCCATGAAGTGGCTGCGCATCTCGTCCCAGGAGGAAATCGAGCCTGGATCTAGGTTTAGGAGCCAGGAGCGAGGGCCATCCTTGAGTGCCATGGGAAACTAGTTTGCCATGACTTTCTCGTTGCCGTTTGCTGCCTCGATGCTCAGCTCGTAGAGCTGCAGGAACTCCGCGGGGTCAGCGGTGCCGTCATAGTGAGGAGGCAGATCAGGCTTGAACTTGCCCGGCCAAGTGACGCTACGCAGCTCGGGTGTGAAGGCGCGGCAGCCGGCTGTGCTCACCGGGGCCCGCCTTGGAGGTGGAGCTTGGTCTTGACTCCCGCGCGCCGCTACGGCAAACGGAGCAGGGCCTTGCCGCAGCCAATGATCCTAGTGCGGCGGTGCGAGGAGTGGCGGAGCATTCGCTTGCGGTCGAGGGACTTCTTGGCAGCTTCTTTCTTCACGTGCGGGCGCCGGACATGGTGGGTCACGCCGAGGAGATGCGTGCCTTGGCGCTAGGGCACCGTCTTGGTGCAGAGGTGGCGGAGGTGCTTCATGAGCTACGTCACCCATGGCCGGCGGAGGGCGAGGCAGAGTGGGACAATGCAGGGGAGCCCCCTGTGGCATGGACAAGCTCGGCGATGCGGTCAAGCCAGTCCTCGTAGAGGTCGTCGACTGGGTGGTAGCACAGGAGCTCATGCGCCATGAGGAGCGCGGCCCGTGCATCCGCGGGAACGCGACGAGCATGATACGATGAACCAGTGGGAGTCAGTGATGGAGTGGCGGTGCATCCATTGTCGGTGTCAAAACCGGCGGATCTCGGGTAGGGGGTTCCGAATTGTGCGTCTAAGGCGGATGGTAACTGGAGGCAGGGGACACGATGTTTACCCAGGTTCGGGCCCTCTTGATGGAGGTAATACCCTACGTCCTGCTTGATTGTTCTTGATAATATGAGTAGTACAAGAGTTGATCTACCACGAGATCGAAGAGGCTAAACCCTAGAAGCTAGCATATGGTATGATTGTATGTTGTCCTACAGACTAAAACCCTCCGGTTTATATAGACACCGGAGCGGGCTAGGGTTACACAAGGTCGGTTACAAAGGTGGAGATATACATATCCGTATTGCCTAGCTTGCCTTCCACGCCAAGTAGAGTCCCATACGAACACGGGACGAAGTCTTCAATCTTGTACTTTCATAGTCCAACAGTCCGGCCAAAGGATATAGTCCCGCTATCCGGAGACCCCCTAATCCAGGACTCCCTCGGTAGCCCCTGAACGAGGCTTCAATGACGATGAGTCCGGTGCGCAGTGTTGTCTTCGGCATTCCAAGGCGGGTTCCTCCTCCGAATACACCATGGAAGAGTTTGAATACAAGGACAGTGTCCGACCCTGCAAAATAAGTTCCACATACCACTGTAGAGACAATACTATTTCCACGAGTCTAATCTGCTCACACGTTTTGATAGCATGACATCACGCCATGACCCGGTCATTATTCGAACCGTTTCTCTCAACTAGCTCCACACATAATGCGAGGCGGTTTTCTTGACACGTCTTGCCAAAGAAGAGATCGTGTCCCACTTATCACGGGATTCTCATCAATACAAACATGGGTAACCCAACCGTGCCTGTTGGTATGACTCCTAGATCTTAGGTAAGTCCCAAACGGCCCTGAGGAGGATGCCTGATATTCACCCTCTTTATAAATGGGACGAGGCTTTTTCTTTTTTCCCTCCCGTGCTCAATCGAATCCATCCCCCGCCTCGAGTTCTAACACCCAAAGCTCAGGTCAGGTGCTTCAGACCTTCAACTATGTCTGGATCCAACCTTCAAGGTCGGTGGATGCCTTCCTCCGTCACAAAGGAGGACATCAAGAAGTTGAGGGAGGCCAGATATCTGACCGCCAAAATTTTGCATAGGCTGCCCGCCCGAGGGTAGGTCGTCCCTACTCCCGAACCCAACGAGAGCGTTGTGTTCATCTCCCACTTCCTCCGAGGGATAAGCCTTGCTCTCGATCCCTTTGTTAGGGGTCCTATGTTCTATTACGGGATGGATTTTCACGATCTGGCCCCAGATTCCCTTCTTTACATCTCATCATTTATTGTCGTCTGTGAGGCCTTCCTCCGTATTACCCCTCACTTCGGCCTGTGGCTCAAGACCTTTGATGTGAAGCCGAAGATGGTCGAGGGGCAGCACGCAGCGTGCAGAGGTGCTTTAATAAGCAAGATCGTTGACGCTCCATGGCCAGAGGGTTCCTCCTCAGAGGTGTCTGGATTGTGGCAGCGAGAGTGGTATTACATCATAGCTCCCCGAAGTGCCAAGTGGGTAGCTGCCCCCGCCTTTCGCTCGGGCCCCCCACCACAACTGATGTCATGGATTAGCAGGGGGCTGAGCTGGGGTCCAGCCAAGGACGTGCCAATATTGCAGAGCCGTATCCGAGATCTCTTTGATGGAGATTTCAGTTTGGTTATGGTAATGCAAGTTATGCTGGTTCGTCGAGTCCAACCTTGCAAACGTCGGCCCCTCCGCATGTGGGAATTCAACCCGGAAGGACCGCGAGTTATTCAACATTTCCTCGGCATGACGCACGAAGAGATGTACAAATCGTTCTTCGGACCCCAAATAGAGTGTCCGGACACCACCGAGGACGTGGACCTGAGCTAAAACCGCCCCGCTGCCCAAGTAAGTAATCCCATGCCGAACCTGCTGTCCTTTTATTTATCATGGCATCATTCTAAAGAGTCGCTCTTTGACCAGGACTGGATAACAAAGGCGATGATGATCAGCTATTCGTCCCCCCTTCTTGAGGGCTTGGACAATCCGGTATTAGACAACATGCTTGAGCCAGCGCCTTATCCAGCGCCCTCTAAGGAAGATGATGGGGGGAATAAAGAGGGCGAAAGCGGGCCCCACTCGCTACTCATTCCAGCCGGGGGGATAAGCACCTCTGCGAGGGAGGACAATCAAAGGGAAGAATCTGACATTCTCTCTCCCCGGGGAAGAAAGAGGACTACCTCTGAAGATCCGGAAACTAAGGTTTCCAAACGGGAGAAGAAATCTTCATCAGAGGGTCCTGCCTCGGAGGGTATTCTTGCCGCACAGTGTCTGTGCGGAGATCAGCCCTCTACCGAGCTGTAAGTAATCGAAAAGTACTTTAATAGTGGAAATATCCTACCTTATTTCCGAAGACAATAACCAGTGCTTGTAAATTGCAGTCCGGATCGTAGCCCGTCTCGACAGAGTTTGTCTTCAGGGGATCTTCTTCCGGAGATGATGGAGAGCGAAACGCCTCCCCCGACACCCCACCTCACGAAGCGGGCGACCTTCAAGTGTCGTCGCGAAGGTTATCTCCGGATCCACTAAGGCCAGAGGATAACCCTTTGGCTACCTGGATTCCCAGTATCCGGCTCTTAAAGAGAGCGATAGCAAGGGTCCGTACAATGTGCGGTCGGACACGCTGAAGGATCTTCGGGGGCAAGCGGCCGTCTCGGAAGCGCATCGTACGCTAATGGGTACAGTAATTGAAAGGATTTCATTCGCTGAAAGCGGTTTGCAGGAAGCCTTTATGAGTCTGCTGAAAGGCTTCAAGGTACGTGAAATAGTGTATGTTTTTTATAGTACCGCATACATTAGTTGTGCCCTATGCAGATAGTAGCCCCTGAGACTCTGGCTGTCGTCGAAAACGGCGGCAAACAGAGTATCATAGTCCCAGGTAATAACCAGACTGCCTTTATGTGCAGGTGGTTGAAGCTCCGGTGGCTAGCCGGACTGATGGGTTTACCGAGCTAAAGCGGCAACTTGATGCGGCAGACGCCGACATCGTGCTTGTCAACAAGCGGCTTGACGAGCCACAGGGTGAGTGATTTCTCTGGTGAGTGTCACATAATAAGAGTAGCATGATGCCAGTATCTTTAATATGTTGTCTGACTGCAGATGGAGCTGCCACCGTGGCGACCCTTCGGGCGAAGCTTGCCCAAGCCAAGGAGCAAGCCAGGAGTAGCAATGCGGCCGCTCTAAAGGCGGCCGAAGAGTTAAGGGCCAAACAGGCCGCGCATTGCTAGAGCAAGGAAAAAATAGCCAAGATGGTTGTAGAGTTAAAAGATGCCGCTGACAGTTACCATCTTCTTGAAGAAGAAAACCGGGCGAAGGCGACGGACCTAGAGAAGGCCCTGGTGGCTGCCAAGGAAGCCCACTCCAAAACTAGAGCGACGAAGGAGGAGCTGAATCAAGCTGCAGATATTGTGTCTGGAAAGCCCTTCTTGTTGCGGACTAAGTTCGGAGATCCGAAGTTTGCTCCTCTAGACCGGCTATGGAGTTCGGCAGACGCCTACATGGATTTGGCTGCAAGTGCTGCTGATGCGGCCGAGTACTTCAAGGATCAGAAAGGTCCCGAAATGGAAAGGTTGTTATGGTCGCAGTTTCATGCTCCAGTCCGTCCGCTGCTGTTGAATGAGCGATTGGCCGAGTGGGCCGAGCTCCATAGGTTGTCCGGACTTGCCATGAGGTTTGTTGTGGATCACCTGTGGCCGGGAGGGCCAAGGCCGAATAGCTACTATAGTTTAGTGCAACAATTCCTTGGTGCTGTGCCACGCATCGATGCTGTAAAGAGATCGGCGTGCATAGAGGGTGCGCGGATGGCCTTTGCCCGTGTCAAGACATACTGGGCGGAGATGGAGGCCACCACTGTTGCGACACAGGGTTCGCCGGTAGGCCGAGTGGCTGCCGAGCACTACTTTGAAGAAGTTCTTGAAGGCGCTCATTCGATAGAGGCTCAGTGCTCGAAGAATATTATGTTCTAGTGACATGTATTCCCACTATAAAAACAATGTTTTATTGAATTATCAAGGCTATATTTATACTTTTGCCCGGAAGTACTATGATGCCTCCTCTGCGGCCGTTTATGTATATATATATAACCTCAAAGTTTGTAGTCGTCGGCTTCCGCTCCCATGCATATAATGCGGGGGTGTTCGCAAAAAATGCATATCCACACTTGATCAAACGTCTTGGTCCATTAAGGAGGTGATAGCAAGGCAAACGAGGCAATTGGACTATATTGCTTTAACACTTTCACTTAGCTATAGGAGTTTGACAGTGGGGCTACTATATAGCCCCTGGTACTTTTGCGCTTGTCCGAGTACGAGGCGCGTACGTACATGATCGGGAAACGGCCCTTCGTTAATGCGGAGGAATCCCGAAGATTCCGATGAGTCATCGAGTGGTTGACCAGTCTCTCGCTATATCATGACAGTCAGTTTTCGGCTTTCTCTACTGAGGTGCTCATCCGGATGAACCAGGGCAAAATCGTAGTTGTTCTCCCAGTGCAACCTTAGCCGATATAACAGAACGTAAGGTACCAAAATGTGGGAGCCGGGCAAACCCAACATTTGACCAAAGACATGATTCGGAGCTGATGCATATAGGGCCAAACTCGCGACGCCGAACACTCCCTAAGGTGTTTGGTCTTTATATCATATACTGGGCTAAACAATGCCCTTAATAAGAAACCCCATGTGTCCAGGAACGTGCAAAATCCTGGCATGGCCACATGCCAATAACGCCAGCATCCTTCTCGATTATGCGGAGTATCCGGAGGATATGAGCAACAAGAGACAGTAAAAAAGGTTTACGCAGGGTCTTAATCTAAAAAGAAACCTTTGGGCGGGTCCCTGCTGCACGTCTGCGCCTGTGTCTCCGTTGTGTCGTGTCCTGGACTGGTGTAGCACGATTATCATCTGTAAAAGGAAAGAACTTAGGTGAAAGTTGTTGTGCCAAAAAAGGAAGAATTGGTTATTATCAATGAACTATCAAAATTCAGGAGAAGTCAAGTTGAGTCGGGCTGGCCCTGATTACACGCGGGGAGCCCCTGGTACCATTTATGAGGGTTTTATCACCAAACCCGTCTCATGTATATGTGATGGAACGACGGACTCGTCTAACCGTGTATGTGGTCTTGACGACCTGCTATTTTTTCTGGTTGGTGAGGCCGTCTAGTTCGCGGCTGTTAGAGCCGCCGCGTCCTCTTCCGTACGTAAAAAAACGTTCGGTATTTCCGCTAACTGTGATGATGCCACGTGAACCAGGCATCTTGAGCTTGAGAAATCATAATGCGGTATTGCACTAAAACGAGCGAAAGCCGCCCTTCCGAGTAGTGCTTGATAATCACTTCGAAATGGAGCGATGTGAAAAGTTAACGTTTCGCTTCGGAAGTTATCTGGAGAACCGAATACCACCTCTAGTAGTAGAGAGCCCGTACAGTGGGCCTCTTAGCCTGGTATTACTCCCTTGAATGTAGTATTACTGTGGTTTATTTGTGTCGGGTTTATCCCCATTTTGCGGACTATGTCCTGATATATCAGATTTAGATCACTACCGTCGTCCATGAGAACTCGTGTGAAATGGTACCCATTTATGATTGGGTCTAAATCCAAGGCCGTCAGTCCTTGGCGCCGGATATTTGTATCGTGATCCCTACGATCAGAAGTGATCGGGCAGGCCACCCAGGGGTTCAACCTAGGGGTGATGGGTTCTATGGCTCGTGTGCATCGGAGTGCATGATTGCTTCTCCTCTTTGTCACATGGATCACGTTTATGGTTTTAACCTCTGACGGGAACTTTTTTTGTCCTCCGGCGGTTTGCTGCCGAGGTTCATCCTCGTCTTCGCTTGGTGTCTCTTCCCCTTTCTGTTCAGGGTTTAGCTTACCGGCCTGCTTAAAGACCCAACATTCTCTGTGGGTATGATTTGCAGGTTTGTCTGGGGTGCCGTGAATCTGACAGAGTTTGTCAAGAATTTTGTCTAGGCTAGATTGTCCTTCTCTGCTGCCTTTGAAAGGCTTTTTCCGCTGACCTGGTCAGGAGCCCCTGAATCCGGCGTATACCGCCATGTTATCTAGGCTACCTTTTTTTTATTTCGACGCTTGTTTTCGTGGCATCATGGTTTACCATTGCCATCCCTAACTTCGGATGTGCTTGGGTTGCTGGTGCTGCTACGGGCCAACCAGTTGTCCTCGCCCGCACAAAAGAGGGTCATGAGGCTTGTTAGGGCTGCCATTGTTCTCGGTTTTTCTTGGCCGAGGTGTCTGGCGAGCCATTCGTCTCGGAAGCTGTGTTTAAAAGCTGCTAAGGCTTTGGCGTCCGGACAGTCGACGATTTGGTTCTTCTTGGTGAGGAACCTGTTTCAAAGCTTTCGGGCGGACTCTCTGGACTGTTGGACTATATGACTTAAATCGTCTGCATCCGGAGGTCGGACATAAGTCCCTTGAAAATTGGACTGAAAGGCGTCCTCGAGCTCCTCCTAACTTCCAATTGAGTTTTCGGGGAGGCTTTTCAGCCAGTGCCGAGCTAGCTCTTTAAGCTTGAGGGGCAAGTATTTAATGGCATGGAGATCATCTCCACGAGCCATATGAATATGGAGGATGAAGTCCTCTATCCAGACTCCAGGGTCTGTGGTCCCGTCGTAGGCCTCTATGTTCGTCGGTTTGAATCCCTCTGGGAATTCATGATCCAGGACTTCATCTGTGAAACATAGGGGGTGTGTGGCGCCCCTGTATTGAGATGTGCCATGATGTTCGGACGGTTGTAGTATTCGGTTTTGGTTTTGTACCTGAGCGCGCTTCCTAGATCCATAGATGGATCTGGTCACGCCGGATTCTTGGCGCAAGTTCTCACGTAGATCGTGTGTTGACTTAGGTGCGACCTTGTTAGCCGCTCTATCGCGCTCACTAGGTGGTGGATCCGGCCGGTTGGCCATATCATTCTTCGGTTGTGTGGGCTCTAAGGCCTCATCGTCGAATTCTGGTAATAGCTTGCGCTTTGAATAGCTATTTTTATGGTAGCTTCCACCATACTTTGTTACTTTGTTCCACCTGTTGTTGAGCGTGTCTTGTGCTACCTTGAGACTTTGCTTCTGTTTCTTCATGCTCCTCGCTGTGGCAATAAGCCTTCTGCAGAAGTTCTCTTTCTCCAAGTGTGTTTCCGGGATGATGCGTGCATCTTTGTCCCGGCTGCTTTCTTCCCTAGATGGAGTTTGATGAGGCTTATCCTTGGCGTCATCGTGTTCGGACGTCGGATCCGTACTACGTTTGCAGTTTGCATCTTAATCGTTTTCTGCCACCGGGGTGGTCAGTTGTCGTTTCTTCCAGAGTCGAGTGGACTATTATTCCCTCTTGCGCTGTTATCGCTGTTTTTGCTATGGCGGGACTTAGAGCGGTGCATCCCCCGCTGTCTCTTCGCCATTGCCCTCTCTGGGTGTATCCACCATTTATACGTCATCTAATGAAGTGTGGTCCGGCGCCCTGTGGGCGGTGGTTCCTGTTTGTCTCCGGCATTGTCGTCCATACCGTCGATGTCTTCGGAGTCGAAGTCGAGCATGTCAGTTAAGTTGTCGATAGTGGCTACTAACATGGTGGTGGGTGGGCAGTGAATTTCTTCGTCATCCGCATCCCATTCTAGCCGGACATAGTTCGGCCAAGGTTCTCCTGACAAGGAGAGAGACCTTAATGAATTTCTCACATCTCCGAAAGGTGAGTGCTGAAAGATATCCGTCGAGGTGAACTCCATGATCGGCGCCCAGTCGGATTCGACTGGCATGGATGTGAGCGGCTCAGAGTCCTTGGCCGGAGATGATGGTTCGGCGACACGGCTCTCGTAAGGGGTCCACTCAGTATTTGGCTCTATTACACTGAGAGTGCGGCCTTCATGGCCGGGTCTATCCCTCCACTCTCGGACGGCGCGATTTGCTCCGGGTTAATGGCCGGAGTAGTTGCGGATGCGATCTCCCGAACACTATCCGACGACAGAGTTATGTCATGCTCGTTGCGACTGTGCGACGCATCCGGCATGGGCAGAAATCCATCGAAGATCAAGTCTCCGCGGATGTCGGCCGTGTAGTTCAAGTTTCCAAATCTGAACTGATGGTCAGGGGTGTAGCTTTCGATTTTCTCCAGATGGCCAAGCTAATTGGCCCGCAGTGCGAAGCCGCTGAATACAAATATCTGTCTGGGGAGGAAGCCTCACCCTAGAACGCATCGCTAGCGATGATCGAAGGAGCCATCAAGCCTTATAGTGACGACATAGTGGAACTCTCAATGAAAGCACCAATCTCGGTGTCAAAACTGGCGGATCTCGGGTAGGGGGTCCCGAACTGTGCGTCTAAGGTGGATGGTAACAGGAGGCAGGGGACACGATGTTTACCCAGGTTCGGGCCCTCTTGATGAAGGTAATACCCTACGTCTTGCTTGATTGTTCTTGATAATATGAGTAGTACAAGAGTTGATCTACCACAAGATCAAAGAGGCTAAACCCTAGAAGCTAGCCTATGGTATGATTGTATGTTGTCCTATAGACTAAAACCCTCCAGTTTATATAGACACCAGAGGGGGCTAGGGTTACACAAGGTCAGTTACAAAGGTGGAGATATACATATCCGTATTGCCTTGCTTGCCTTCCACTCCAAGTAGAGTCCCATCCGGACATGGGACGAAGTCTTCAATCTCATACTTTCATAGTCCAACAGTCCGGCCAAAGGATATAGTCCGGCTGTCCGGAGACCCCCTAATCCAGGACTCCCTCAGCCGTCCTGTCGCACCGAAGGGTGCAGCGAGGATGCTTGTTGCTCGTTCCCCGCTGGGCCGGTGGAGGCGTTGGCGGCAGGCGACGGAGAGCGACGAGGTGGCCCGCCGACAGGGGCCGTCTAAGCAATGAGGGTGGCGAGGGCAGCTCTGCGCTCGGTGCGGGCGCGACGTGCGTCCGCCATGGAGACGATGAAGCGGCATGACACGGAGCGACGGAAGGGAAGGTTCAGCGCACCCCTACCTGGTGCGCCAAATGTCGGATCATGGGTTCCGGTAAAACCCTTAAGGTTCGAACACTGGGGTGCACGCGAAGATTTCCCCCCTGCCGATCCACGTCCTAACTTAGCTAAGATCTTACGAACTAACTCGACGAACTCGCAACACAAAGGACACAAGATTTATACTGGTTCGGACCACCTTTGTGGTGTAATACCCTACTCCAGTGTGGTGGTGGTGGATTGCCTCTTGGACTGAGGATGAATAGTACAAAGGGGAAGAACAGCCTCCTAAGGTTGAGGTGTTCTAGTGCTTGGTGAACTTGTGTGTGTGAAGATCCAGTCCAAGGTCATCCCCCTCTCTACGGTGGTGGCTAGTCCTATTTATAGAGGCCCTGGTCCTCTCCCCAAATATTGAGCGGGAAGGGAGCCAACAACGGCCAATTTGAAAGGGGACAGCTAGTACAAGCTATCCTAACAATAGTATTCTTCGCCTGCAAAAGGCTCTGGTGGTGACACCGTCTTGGGCTCCACGGTGACCTCCGTCTTGCCGTCCTTCTGGTCTTGGTCTCGTTGCACCAATATGGAAACCTTTGCTTGATGCGTCGGTACTCCGCGCTTGCGCTTGCCCCCTTAGAACCAAAGAGGAAACAAGGATGCTACGCGCGCTGGCGCCCGCCTGGTCTCGATCTTCATGGCTCATGTCACGAGAACCTCGCAAGGTTTGCCTGGCCTTGAACTCTCCGCCCCTCACGAGCCAGCCTGGCGAGGCCTCTCTTGAAGAGGTCTTGCGTCGTCCACCTCGCGAGGCTTGGCCCCTCGCGAGGGCTTGAATGCCTTGTTGATGAAGATGGGCCGTACAGGCCTGCTAGCAAAGCCACGTCGTGGTCCGCAGGAGGCAATTCTGGGGACCCCCATTCCCAGAATGCCAACACACACCCTCCTCTGTCCGCCACCCTGCCGGAGCCTCTTCCCTGATGACGTCGTCCACAGCAACACCTCGACGTCCCTCATCCATCATATAGGATGAGGATCCGTCGTCGATCTCGTCGTCCCGCCGGTTCAGCCACCCCGTCCTCCACCTCCAAGGAGCTACCTCGATGTTCCCCTCGTCTTTCACGCCTATGATATGTTGACACATGGCATGGCCTAACAGAGGCCCATTCTGGTGAAAAGGCCGGCCCATCTTAAGGCCCACCATGTTTTTCAGACACTAGTGGGCTGGCCCGATAACAGCCTGCCATGTTTTGGGTCCAATTGAGAGCCATACCAGATCAGGCCCGTTCACGGCCTGCTGTGTTTTGGGCCAAATTATGGCCCATATCGGATCAGGCCCGTTAATAGGACACTTTTCTTTTGGGCCTATACTAAGACAGGTTTGTATTTTAGCCTATTAAATGCTCGTATACCAGTTCGGCCCGATAATAGTTTCAGCCTGTTAGCGGCCCATGGTGCATCTTGGACGTTGTCGGCCTGGTTTAACTTTAGGCCATTTAACGGCCCAATGCAGAAACTGGGATATTTCTTGTACGAAGTAACTTTAGGCCTCTTAACGGCCCATAGTCTTCGTGGATAAATTTTAGCCCAACTGGCCTATCGGCCTGTTAATGGCCCGTGTAACAGTTGGGCCTAATTACAGCCCGCGTTGAATCCGGCCTGCTTAAAGCCCATAATTTTATTGGGCCAAATAGGCCTGAGATATATTTTTGTCTGTTAACTGCTCGTCCTATTTGGGCCAAACATGGGCCTTAGGCAATTTCGGCATGTATTGGCCCATGATTTTTTCGGCTCAATGCTAGCCCAAACTAGGTTTTAGCCTGATAAAAGCCCATGGTATTCTCCGGCCTAGCGGGACAGAACTTTACTCGGCCTGTTAAAGGTGGGAAACAACTATAGGTTTAGACATGCTAATGGCCCAAGATGATAATAGGCCCAGGTTTTGGCCCATATGAGTAATGGGCCAGCCTGAAGACCGACAACACTAAGATCCACTAAACCTTCAGGCCTAAATTATAGCATACCGACCAAGAATAAACCTAGACTATACAACAAAGAAATTACAGCATATTACATCCCCTCGGCATCAAAGTTCGGCGCCAGTGATAATAAAGGGCAAACAGACAGCAGATTACATAAACTGGGCAGGTCGCCACCAGTGGAAGTTAACAGGCGGACAAAATAATAGACAGAACCGATAGCATTTCAACACAGTTCAAGAAAGGTTAGCCTGGCCCAGGAGCTGCAGCGCAAGCAACTTAGCAACCTGATGAGACTGCGCTTCTTTGGCGCTCATATCCACCAACTTAAGGTACATAGCATCAATAAACGTCCTGTACTTACGGTTAATCTTGCATAGATATTGGAATTCCAGTCGTATTTGAGCGGAAGCATGTATTTCTACTTGAATTTCAAACTGAAGAAGTCGAACAGATTCAAGCGGCGACTTCATCGAGCTTGTGTCACTGAGTAAGTTTGACACTACATCAAGATGTGACTTCGTGGTTGTATCCCTACCCTCAATATGCGTTGCCTTCTCCTCTGGAATATGCGTTAGAGGGACAAACAATGGGTTCGTCTCACTATCATTGTGGCAGTTCTTCCTAGCAGTAGTGCTGTCACCCTGAAAGAGAAACAAGTAGGTAGATAACAGGTTTTGCACGTATAAGCATTAGCGCTGTCAATTCATCTCATTTGTTTGTAAGAAATAAAGAGACACGGTTTAAAATAGCATTAACATAATAGGCATTGTTCATAGTTAGGACGGCAGGAAATGGCATTATGCAGGAGCGGCCAGCTTCACCAGACCACTAGATTACAGATCAACAACACAAGCATAGATGTAGTTCTAAACGACGTATAAGCATAAATGGTGAGTGCACTGTCAATTTATACCATTTAAGATTGGTAAATAAAGAGACACAATTTAAATAACATTAATATAATATGGCATTCTTCATAGTTGAGACATAGCAGGATATGACATTGTGTTGTTGTTGGTAGTCTCACCACACCATTGGATTACAGATCAAGAACACAAGCATACACATAGTGCTAAAGAAGATAACTTGCTATGTTTAGTTTAATATACATGGTATGAATAAGGAACTAGATTGTACAACTAAAGACTGAAATTGAGAAGGACAAACTTATGTTTATGTACTTCTACTTTTTAAACTTTGAACAAGCAATTTGACGCAGACAACAAAAATAAACAACATTTGCACTCATAGCTATTGAGGGAGTCCTGGACTAAGGGGTCCTCGGGCGTCCAGCGTGTTATCCTTTGGGCCGAACTGATGGGCTGTGAGGACATGAAGGATGAAGACTGCACCATGTCCGGATTGGACTCTACTTGGCGTGGAAGGCAAGCTTGGCGACCGAAGATTCCTTCTTATGTAACTGAATCCATGTAAACCCTAGATCCCCTCGGTGTCTATATAAACCGAAGGGGATAGTCCGGAAAGGACACCACATATACTCATTACCATACCCATATAGGCTAGACTTTTAGGGTTTAGCCATTACGATCTCTTGGTAGATCAACTCTTGTAATACTCATATTCATCAAGATCAATCAAGCAGGAAGTAGGGTATTACCTCCATAGCGAGGGCCCGAACCTAGGTAAACATCGTGACCCCCGTCTCGTGTTACCATCGATCCTAGACGCACAGTTCAGGACCTCCTACCCAAGATCCACTGGTTTTGACACCGACATTGGTGCTTTCATTGAGAGTTCCACTGTGCCGTCGACAAAAGGTTTGATGGCCCCTTCAATCGTCAATAATGACGCTGTCCAAGGAGGAACTTTCCCCCCCATACAGATCTTCGTATTCGGCGGCTTTGTACTGCGGGCCAACTCGCTTGGCCATCTGGAGCAGATCGACAGCTATGGCCCTGGCCATCAGGTCAGATTCGGAAGCTTGAACTACGTCATGGATATCCGTGGAGACTTGATCTTCGAGGGATTTGAGCCCGTAGCGATCGCTCCCCCTCATCCCTATGAACGTGACTTAAATCTTTCATCGGATCACACCCAGCAGATGGTTCCTGCGGCTGCAACGACCTTAGAGCCGAAGCAGATCGAACCATCCGAGGACTCAGAGTCCACGGCGTTCGAGCCACACATGGACTCGACGCCCTGCAACATTCGCTTTAATGGAACTTCGGACTCGTCTCCGGCTATAAGTTCCGGACTGTGTACGCTCGTGGACACCGAGCTAGATCGGTAATCGATTTTCGAGTTCAGCGCCGCTGATGTTTTCCAGCACTTGCCTTGGGGTGACATGCTAAAATCTTTAAAGAATTTGTCCTTGGAGAAGGACTCACAGCCGAACTATGTCCGGTTCGAGCTAGAGATGGTTGATGAGGAATTTTGCTCCCCACCCGCCACCCACTTCATAGCCACCGTCGATGACTTAACCGACGTGCTTGACTATGGCTCCGAAGACATCGACGGTATGGATGACGATGCCGACGAGGAGCAAGGCCAAGACCCGCCATTCACTGGACGTTGGACGGCTACCTCTTCATACGACGTGTACATGGTTGATACACCTAAAGGATCTGACGACGACAAAGAAGAGCCAGATGCGAGTAAAACCTCCGAGACGCAGTCCAAGCGCCGGCGGCCAAACATCGCTCGAAATCCCCGCCGCTCAAAGGACGGCAACACTGGCACTGGAGAAAATAGTACTTCGGGCGACGCCAAAAACAATGAAGGCCCTGTCGGGGCTACATCCGAACAGGAACACGACAGCTGGCAAAACAACCCTGACGAATAGGCCATAGAAGATGACTCGGAGGATGATAGTTACCATCCACCCTCCGAGGAGGAGACAAGCCTTGGCAACGAAGATTTCATCATGCCTGAGGATCCTCTCGAGCAAGAGTGCTTTAATCTTTAGCTCATAGCCACTGCAAGAAGCCTGAAAAATAAACAACAGCAGCTTCAAGCTGAACAAGACCTGCTCGTCGACAGATGGACTGATGTCCTGACAGCTGAGGTATACGGCCTCAAGCGCCCAGCCAAGAGGTACCCAAAACGCAGACTGCTACCTCAGTTCGATAAAGAGAAAAAAAATCCCATACCTCCCTCGCACAATGCGGACCGGCCACCCCGCGGTCGGGATAAAACGGCAACTTAGACCGAACAGCCCGCCCCACAGCCTCGCAAAAATAGGGACAGACCACCTCGGGACCATACATACGACCTTCGGCAGGAATTGGACAATAGCGCAAGACACACCAGATCTATATACGGATCGCGAGGACGTTTGCATACTCGGGACGACTGATACATCTCCAACGTATCTACTTTTCCAAACACTTTTGCCCTCGTTTTGGACTCTAACTTGTATGATTTGAATGGAACTAACCCGGACTGACGCTGTTTTCAGCAGAATTGCCATGATGTTGTTTTATGTGCAGAAAACAAAAGTTCTCGGAATGACCTGAAACTCCACGGGATATCTTACAATAAATAATAAAAAATCCTCGCCAAAGATGAAGACCAGGGTCCCCACACCCTTCTCACGAGGGTGGGGGGTCCCCCCCCCCAGGGTGTGACCCCCTACCTCGTGGGCCCCCTGGAGACCCCCCGACTCCAACTCCAACACTATATAACTGCTTTCGGGGAGAAAAAAATAAGGGAGAATAAATCATGACATTTTACGATACGAAGCCGCCGCCAAGCCCAAAAAACTCTCCGGAGGGCAGATCCGGAGTCTGTTCGGGGCTCCGGAGAGGGGGATTCGTCGCCGTCGTCATCATAAACCATCCTCCATCACCAATTTCATGATGCTCACCGCCGTGCGTGAGTAATTCCATCGTAGGCTTGCTGGACGGTGATGGGTTGGATGAGATTCAGCATGTAATCGAGTAAGTTTTGTTAGTGTTTGATCCCTAGTATCCACTATGTTCTGAGATTGATATTGCTATGACTTTGCTATGCTTAATGCTTGTCACTAGGGCTCGAGTGCCATGATTTCAGATCAGAACCTATTATGTTTTCATCAATATATGAGAGTTCTAGATCCTATCTTACAAGTCTATAGTCACCTATTATGTGTTATGATCCGTTAACCCCGAAGTGACAATAATCGGGATACTTACCGGTGATGACTGTAGTTTGAGGAGTTCATGTATTCACTATGTGCTAATGCTTTGTTCTGGTTCTCTATTAAAAGGAGGCCTTAATATCCCTTAGTTTCCATTAGGACCCCGCTGCCACGGGAGCGTAGGACAAAAGATGTCATGCAAGTTCTTTTCCATAAGCACATATGACTATATTCGGAATGCATGCCTACATTACATTGACGAATTGGAACTAGTTCTGTGTCACCCTATGTTATGACTGTTACATGATGAACCGCATCCGGCATAATTATCCATCATTGATCTGATGCCTACGAGCTTTCCATATGCTGGTAGACGCTTATTTACTTTCCCGTTGCTATTGTTACAATCACTACAAAGTACCAAAAAATTACTTTGCTTTCATTACTATTTTGTTACCGTTACCATCACAATCATATTACCTTGCTACTAAACACTTTGCTGCAGACACTAAGTTTCCAGTTGTGGTTGAATTGACAACTCAGCTGCTAATACTTAAGAATATTCTTTGGCTCCCCTTGTGTCGAATCAACAAATTTAGGTTGAATACTCTACCCTCGAAAGCTGTTGCGATCCCCTATACTTGTGGGTTATCAAGACTAATTTCTGGTGCCGTTGCCGGGGGGCATAGCTCTATTCTTTGAGTCACTTGGGATTTATATCTGCTGGACACTATGAAGAACTTGAGAGATACAAAAACCAAGATCTATCCCTCAACTACGAGGGGAGGTAAGGAACTGCCATCTAGCTCTGCACTTGATTCACCTTCTGTTATGAGTAAGCTTGCGACACCTACACCTGCTTCTGTTATTCGTTCTAATATGTCGCATGTTATTGATGATGCTACTTCTGCTATGCATGATACTTATGATGAAACTACCTCTATGCCTGATACTACTATGCCACTTAGTGATTTTCTAGAGGAACGACTTGCTAGGGCTAGAGAGATTGAAAATATTGAATCTGATTATGAAGATGAAAGTGATGATGAAGAATCACTTGTTATTCCCGAGGGTTATTTATTTGATCAAGATGCTTCTTTATCTATTTTAGCCTACAAAGATAGATACGAACTCAAGAGGTTATTAGCTAAATGGAAGCAGCAATCTCTTAATGCTAGATTGAAACCTAACCCTGCTTTTGCTACTTCACCTACCTTTGTTACTGATAAGGATTATGAATTCTCTGTTGATCCTGATATAATTACTTTGGTTGAATCTGATCCTTTTCATGGCTATGAATCTGAAACTATTGTGGCACATCTTACTAAATTAAATGATATAGCCACCCTGTTCACTACTGATGAGAGAACTCGTTACTTTTATATCCTTAAAATATTTCCGTTCTCATTAAAGGGTGATGCTAAGATATGGTTTAATTCTCTTGATCTTGGTTGTGTGCGTAGTCCCCAGGATATGATTTATTACTTCTCTGCTAAATATTTCCCTACTCATAAGAAACAAGCTGCTTTAAAGGAAATATACAACTTTGTGCAAATTAAATAAGAGAGTCTCCCACAAGCTTGGGGGAGGCTTCTCAAGTTACTTAATGCTTTGCCTGATCATCCTCTTAAAAAATGAAATACTTGATATCTTTTATAATGGACTAACCGATGCTTCCAGAGATTACCTAGATAGTTGTGTTGGTTCTCTTTTCAGGGAAAGAACACCAGATGAAGCTGAAATCTTATTGAATAATATGTTGACAAATGAAAATAATTGGGCACCTCCTGAGGCAGCTCCTGCTCCAATTAATGATCCTATTCCTAAATCAACTCCGAAGAAGAGAGGTGTTCTATTTCTCAGTCCTGAAGATATGCAAGAGGCAAAGAAATCTATGAAAGAAAAAGGTATTAAAGCTGAAGATGTCAAGAATTTACCTCCTATTGAAGAAATACATGGTCTTAATTTACCACCTGTTGAAGAAACATATGATCTTAATCCTTTATTTATTGAAGAACCTCCAGACCTCGATAACCCGACACAGGTAGTAAAGGTAAATTCTCTCTATAGATATGATAAAGCTGAAATCCCTCCTACTAAAATTGCTAGTCAATGCTTGGATGAGTTTGATAATTTTATGTTTAAGTAAGAAGGCTTCAATGCTTATTTTGGTAGACAATTAAAACAAGATGCCGATATGATTAAATACTTGGGTGATTATATGGCTAATATTAGAGGTGAACTTAAACTTGTTAGCAAACATGCTTCTATGGTTACCACTCAAGTAGAACAAGTACTTAAAGCTCAAAAAGAATTGCTCAATGAGACGAATAGTAAGAAAAATGATTATGCTATTAAAGTGGCTACTAGAACTGGTAGAATGACTCAGGAACCTTTGTATCCTGAAGGCCACCCTAAGAGAATTGAGCAAGATTCTCAGAGAAATAAAATTGATGCACATAGTTCTTCTAAAAGGAAGAAAAATAAAAATGATAGAACTGTGCAAACTTCTAGTGAACCTATTGCTGAACCACCTGATAATCCAAATGATATTTCAATTTCTGATGCTGAAACTCAATCTGGTAATGAACATGAACCTAATGAAAATGTTAATGATGATGTTCATAATAATGCTCAACCTAGTAATGATAATGATGTAGAAATTGAACCTGTTGTTGATCTTGATAACCCACAATCAAAGAATCAATGTTATGATAAGAAAGACTTTGTTGCTAGGAAACGTGGTAAAGAAAGAGAGCCTTGGGTTCAGAAACCCATGCCTTTTCCTCCCAAACCATCCAAGAAAAAGGATGATGAGGATTTTGAGCGCTTTGCTAAAATGATTAGACCTATCTTTCTGTGTATGCGATTAACTGATATACTCAAAACAAATCCTTATGCTAAGTACATGAAAGATATTATTACAAATAAAAGAAAGATACCAGAAGCTGAAATTTCCACCATACTTGCTAATTATACTTTTAAGGGTGAAATACCAAAGAAACTTGGGGATCCAGGAGTACCTACTATACCATGCTCCTTTAAAAGAAACTATGTTAAAACTGCTTTATGTGATCTTGGAGCCGGTGTTAGTGTTATGCCTCTCTCTCTTTATATCGTAGACTTGGTTTGAATAAGTTGACACCTATTGAAATATATTTGCAAATGGCTGATAAATCAACTGCTATACCTGTCGGTATTTGTGAGGATGTGCCTGTTGTGGCTGCAAACGTTACTATTTTAATGGACCTTGTTATTCTTGATATTCCCGAGGATGACAGTATGTCTATTATTCTTGGAAGTCCTTTTCTTAATACTGCATGGGCTGTTATTGATTGCAACAAAGGCAATGTCACTTTTCATGTTAATGGTAATGAGCATATGGTACACTTTTCGAGAAAACAACCTCAAGTTCATAGTATCAGTTCTATCGGAAAAATTCCATTGATTATATTTGGAGGTTTTGAATTTCCTCTTCCTACTGTCAAGAAGAAATATGATATACTTATTATTGAGGATGTGCATATCCCTGTTGAGGTAACTTAGTGTTATTCGAAATTTCTCCGGTTTCATGTTAATCGGAATGGGTTTGTTAACAAGACTTGATCAACCTTGTTAGTGGATTCCTTTTGATGAGCATGAGATGGATGAAACTAGAAGCACAACTCTCTGTACCCTTTCTATACTTTCTGTTATTTAGTTGAAATAAAATAAAAATAAATATTTGTCTGTCTGTTATCTGATTATCTGTGCAATATAAAAATACCTCAAAAATAAAAGTTCTCCAAATGCCCTGAAAATTAAATATGATTTTTTATAGAATATTTGAGGATTTATGGAACAAAAAAACACACCAGGGGGGCCAACCACCTTGCCACGAGGGTGGAGGGCGCGCCCCCCTGCCTCATGGGCCCACGGTGGCCCTCCTCCACTTATTCTTTCAGCCACACACTTCATCTTCCTCCCCCAAACACGAAAAACCAACTCAAACCCGATTCCAAGCTCGTTTTGCTGCCATTTTTGATCTCCTTGCTCAAAGCACCTCTCACAAAACTGCTTGGGGAGATTGTTCCTTGGTATGTGACTCCTCCATTGGTCCAATTAGTTTTTGTTCTAGTGATTTATTGATTGCAAATTTGTGTTGCTTAGGTGACCCTGTTCTTGAGCTTGCATGTCAAATTTATATGGTCAAAAGTAGTTTTGATGCAGGATATTGGCTCTAGGCACTTGTAGGAGTAGTTGCTATCAATATTATTGAGTTTGGTTTACTTTTATTTTGAAGTTACTAAAATTTCAGAATTTTTCAGAAAATGATGAGGAGATTATTGAGGGGCTCATCGAGCCAAAGCTCGAAGGAAAAGGCACCGAAGCCTAAGTATAATTTGCCGCGCACCGCGGAGATTCGGGCTTGTGAATGGCCTTCCGAGGATTTCTTGAGAGCAGCCGGGATTTATGAAGATTTTCATGAGTTGGCGCATAATGAAGGCCTCACCGCATTCCTCCACGACCAATCCGATCAGTATCTCTTACTCACAAATACCTTTGTGCAAAACTTTCATTTTCATTCTAGGAGCTCAGCACCTACGGTGGAGTTTCATTTATATGATGAGCATAAGGAGATCTTACTTTATGATTTTTGTCGGATTTGTTTAGTCCCTTTTGAGGGCAAGACAGAAGAACCACACCATGATGATGTGGAGGGATTTATTAATACTATCACGGTAGGGGAAACTAGGAAGGTTTTCGATGTACGAATCACTAGCATACATTTTCATGTCTTACGTTACTTTGCATTATTTGCTAGTCGTTGCTTAATTGGTCGCGGAAACTCTAGAAACCTTAGTATCCCTGATATTATTATTTTGCTCCAAGGTTTATAAAGTGATAACACTTTTAGTATGGGCGGCATTATTGCTAGACGGTTGAGTATGAACCGTACTAAGGGTCCCATCTTTGGAGGCATCTATGCCACGCGCCTAGCTGCACATTTTAACATACCTATTAGGCATGTTGAGAAGGAAGAAAAATTGCTGCCTCGTGTTTATTTAGATTATAAAAGTATGGCGGCACATGATTTTATTGTTAAGATAGGGCAGGAGAGCCTAAATATCAATTGTTATTTAATAAACATCATCCTGAGATTATTACCTTGCCTGCTCCCGCTATGTTTGATTTGACTGTAGGCAAGTACCTTATTCCGTTGACGGCTATCCACGCCTACCGGAACCCTGCACCAGTCGAGGAGCCAGAACCGGAACCACAATTCGATCCTTCACGACAGTCTAACTATCAGTGGGATCCAGAGATGATTGCCAGCCAGTGGCAATCGGAGCCTTCTTCTGCCTCATCACAGTACGACCCCAACAATTATTAATATGGATATCAGTCAGGCCAGCCATGGCCATAGACCAACTTAGGCCAAAAGCCTAAGCTTGGGGGAGTACGTATTTCTCACCGACATTACATTTATGTTCACACACACTCATTGCTAGATGTCGGTGCTCATACTTTCTCATTGTATCTTCCATGCTAGTTTATTTTATTTTATGCTTTCTTCTTGTGTGATTAATAAACCTTAAGAAAAACCCAAAAAATTAGTTGTAGCTTTTAACTAATTTACTTTCCATGCTTGTAGTAGTAATTAAAAAGAAAACCCAAAAATATTTCCCATTCTTCTTTTGCTTGTTGGGAGCTTTCCCGTGTAAATAGTTTTATTTCTTTTCTTTCTTTGGGGGTTCGTAGGAGAAGACCATAATTAAATTGTTGAAGTGGCTCTTATATGCATTATTGTTTACCTGACAAAAGAGCCCATATTTCTTTGTCTTATCCTATTTATTGAATGCTCGCAGATTCCAGCTTAGTCCAATGCACGTGCACTCTTATTATTATTCACATCGTTCGGTCGTGCAAGTGAAAGGCAATTATGATGATATATGATGAACTGACTGAGATGAGAAAAGCTGGTATGAACTCGACCTCTTTTGTTTTTGTAAATATGATGAGTTCATCGTTCTTGATTCAGCTTGTTATGAATAAACATGTTTGCAATAAGAATTAGAGATCATAGTTGCTTATGCCATGCTTGATTAGCTATGAGTTATAATGGTTTACCTTGCATGCCAACATGCTATTAAAATGGTTATGATGTGGTATGATAGGGTGGTATCCTCCTCTGAATGATTTAAGTGACTTGACTTAGCACATGTTCACGCATGTAGTTGAAACAAATCAACATAGCCTTCACGATATTTATGTTCATGGTGGATTATATCCTACTCATGCTTGCATCCAATGTTCATTAATTTTAATGCATGTACATGGCTGTTGTCGCTCTCTAGTTGGTCGCTTCCCGGTCTTTTGCTAGCCTTCACCTGTACTAAGCGGGAATACTGCTTGTGCATCCAAACTCCTTAAGCCCCAAAGTTATTCCACATGAGTCCACTATACCTTCCTATATGCGGTATCTACCTGCCGTTCCAAGTAAATTTGTATGTGCCAAACTCTAAACCTTCAAATAATCATCCTGTTTTGTATGCTCGAATAGCACATATATCAACTAGGGTTGTCTGTATCTTCCATGTTAGGCGGGTTATTCTCAAGAGGAGTGGACTCCGCTCCTCACTCACGAGATAAAGGGCTGGTCACCGGGATGCCCAGTCCCATGCTTTATGAAAAATAAATCAAAATAATTGCAAACAAAACACCCCCTGGGACCTGATGTATGTTGGAGGCACTCGTTTTTTTGAGCAAGCCATGGATTGATGTTTGTTGGTGGAGGGGGAGTATAAACTTTACCATTCTATTTGGAAACCGCCTATAATGTGTGTAGCATGGAAGATATCGCCATCTCTTGGTTGTTATGTTGACAATGAAAGTATACCGCTCAAAATATTATTCACCTCTATTTTAAAACCGACCTCCGGCACCTCTACAAATCCTTGCTTCCCTCTGTGAAGGGCCTATCTATTTACTTTTATGTTGAGTCATCACCCTCTTATTAAAAAGCAGCAGTCGGAGAGCACCGTTGTCATTTGCATTCATTACTGTTAATTTATATTGGGTGTGACTATGATTGGATCTCTTTTACCATGAATTACAGTGTCTAGTCAGTCCTTGATCTTTAAAGGTGCTCTGCATTTATGTTTTGCAATCTCAGAAAGGGCTAGCGAGATACCATCTTGTTATATCATATTATGATTGTTTTGAGAAAGTGTTGTCATCCGAGATTTATTATTATAGCTTGCTAGTTGATTATGCTATTGATATGAGTAAACATGAGACCTGAGAATTATTGCAAATGTGGTTAGTTATAATCTTTGCTGAAAACTTGAATGCTAGCTTGACATATTTATAACAACAAGAGCAAACAGAGTTTGTAAAAGTTTTTCTTTATTTCTTTCAGTTTGTCAACTAAATTGCTTGAGGACAAGAAAGGGTTTAAGCTTGGGGGAGTTGATACGTCTCCAACATATCTACTTTTCCAAACACTTTTGCCCTTGTTTTGGATTCTAACTTGTATAATTTGAATGGAACTAACCCGGACTGACGCTGTTTTCAGCAGAATTGCCATGATGTTGTTTTATGTGCAGAAAACAAAAGTTCTCGGAATGACCTGAAACTCCACGGGATATCTTACAATAAATAATAAAAAATCCTCGCCAAAGATGAAGACCAGGGGGGCCACACCCTTCTCACGAGGGTGCCCCCCCTAGGGTGCGCCCCCCTACCTCGTGGGCCCCATGGACACCCCCTGACTCCAACTCCAACTCTATATAACTGCTTTCAGGGAGAAAAAAATAAGGGAGAAGAAATCATCATGTTTTACAATACGGAGCCGCCGCCAAGCCCTAAAACCTCTCGGGTGGGCTGATCTGGAGTCCGTTCGGGGCTCCAAAGAGGGGGATTCATCGTCGTCGTCATCATCAACCATCCTCCATCACCAATTTCATGATGCTCACTGCCGTGCGTGAGTAAGTCCATCGTAGGCTTGCTGGACGGTGATGGGTTGGATGAGATTCACCATGTAATCGAGTTAGTTTTGTTAGGGTTTGATCCCTGGTATCTACTATGTTCTGAGATTGATGTTGCTATGAATTTTCTATGCTTAATGCTTGTCACTAGGGCCCGAGTGCCATGATTTCAGATCTGAACCTATTATGTTTACATCAATATATGAGAGTTCTAGATCCTATCTTGCAAGTATATAGTCACCTATTATGTGTTATGATCCGTTAACCCCAAAGTGACAATAATCGGGATACTTATCGGTGATGACCGTAGTTTGAGGAGTTCATGTATTCACTATGTGCTAATGCTTTGTTCCGGTTCTCTATTAAAATGAGGCCTTAATATCCCTTAGTTTCCATTAGGACCCCGCTGCTACGGGAGGGTAGGACAAAAGATGTCATGCAAGTTCTTTTCCATAAGCACGTATGACTATATTCGGAATACATGCCTACATTACATTGACGAATTGTTGCTAGTTCTGTGTCACCCTATGTTATGACTGTTACATGTTGAACCGCATCCGGCATAATTATCCATCATTGATCCGATGCCTACGAGCTTTCCATATACTGGTTTACGCTTATTTACTTTTCCGTTGCTATTGTTACAATCACTACAAAGTACCACAAAATTACTTTGCTTTCATTACTCTTTTGTTACAGTTACCATCACTATCATATTACTTTGCTACTAAACACTTTGCTGCAGATACTAAGTTTCCAGGTGTGGTTGAATTGACTACTCATCTTCTAATACTTGAGAATATTCATTGGCTCCCCTTGTGTCGAATCAATAAATTTGGGTTGAATACTCTACCCTCGAAAGCTATTGCAATCCCCTATACTTGTGGGTTATCAACGACAGCTATCGATTCGGACGTGACAAACTTAATCACACCCGGGCCGATAACCACACATAGACGTTGTCGGAGATACACCGTGACAGGCCCTCTACAGAGGCACCGCACACCCTCTCTGCTTCATAGACGAGGTGTTGGATCATGAATTCCCCGAGAGGTTCAAGCCTGTAAATATTGAATCATACGACGAAACAACTGACCCCGCAGTGTGGATCGAAGATTTTATTCTTCACATACACATGGCCCGAGGAGATGACCTCCATGCCATCAAATACCTCCCATTAAATCTCAAAGGATCAGCTCGACACTGGCTAAATAGTCTGCCTGAGAACTCCATCGGTAGCTGGGAGGCCTTGGAGGAGGCCTTCCTCAACAACTTCCAGGGTACATATGTCCGGCCACCTGATGCCGATGACTTAAGCCACATAGTTCAACAATCTGGAGAATCAGCTAGAAAATTCTGGACTAGGTTCCTAGCCAAAAAGAACCAGATCGTCGTCTGTCCTGAAGCTGAAGCCCTAGCGGCCTTTAAGCATAGCATTCGGGATGAATGGCTTGCCCGCCACCTCGGCCAGGAAATGCCGAGATCCATGGCAGCCCTCACGACACTTATGACCTGCTTTTGATCGAAAGAGGATAGTTGGCTGGCTCGCAGTACAAACACAGCCAATGAAACAGGCCTCTCCTAGGCCAAAAACAGCACTGGAAAGCTCTGGCGCAACAGACACAAACGCCGAAGCAATGGTGATAACACCGATGACACTACAGATCACGTCGGATTCAGTGGCTCCAAGTCCGGCCAGCGACATAAGCCCTATAAAAGGAGCAGTGGAGGACCATCCAGCTTCGACCGCATACAAGATCGTCCTTGCCAGATACATGGACCCCAGACAAACCGGCCAACCATACTAACAGAGATTGCCGGGTATTTAAACAAGCCAGCAAGATCAACAGCAGAAACAAGGAAGGGGAATCACAGAGCTATGACGATGACGAGGAGCCCCGACAGCTGAACACTGGGGAGCAAAAGAAATTTCCCCCTCAAGTCAAAATGGTGAACATAATATATGCTACACACATCCCCAAAAGGGAGCGCAAGCGCGCACTTAGGGACGTCTACGCGTTAGAGCCAGTCGCCCAAAAATTCAATCCATGGTTGTCATTTCCGATCACCTTTGACCGCCGAGATCATCCAACCAGCATTCGCCATGATGGTTCAGCCGCACTGGTCCTCGACCCAATCATCGACGGATTTGACCTGACATGAGTCCTAATGGACGGGGGTAGCAGCCTCAACCCGCTCTATCAAAATACAGTACGTAAAATGAGCATCGACCCCTCACGGGTCAAGCCCATGAAGACTACCTTTAAAGGAGTCATACCAGGCGTAGAGGCCCGTTGTACGGGCTCAATAACGCTAGAGGTAGTATTCGGTTCCCCGGATAACTTCCGAAGCGAAGAACTAATCTTCGATATCATCCCATTTCGCAGCGGCTATCACGCCCTGCTCTGACGAACCGCATTCGCTAGATTCAATGCGGTGCCACATTACGCTTATCTCACGATCAAGATGCCCGGCCCACGTGGCATCATTACAGTATATGGAAACACGGAACGCTCCCTTCGTACAGAGGAGCACACTGCCGCCCTAACAGCAGAAGTACAGAGCGGCCTTCTCAAGTAGCATTATAATCCAGTTGCTGAGCCCCTGGACATCATCAAGAGGGTCCGAACC
Source organism: Triticum urartu (assembly GCF_056163025.1). NCBI lineage: Eukaryota > Viridiplantae > Streptophyta > Magnoliopsida > Poales > Poaceae > Triticum > Triticum urartu. Next base: position 469,121,023 of record NC_141874.1, read on the forward strand.
ACACTACAGCAGGATAGCTCGGCTCATCAAGAGCCGAATCAGCAATTTGACCTCCGTCCCAGCCTCGATGAGGCAATGGTACTAATACTGCACGTACATAAACTACGCACTCAAAAGCCCATGGGAATTGACGGAGGCATAACTCGTTCGCGATCCACTATACGGCTCGACCGACCCTGGGATTCGCACGCTTTTACCTTTTTTACGAGTTTTCTTCTCTTTTGAAAGTCTATGCAGACAACCCGCTTGCAGAACACACCAAGGAGGCAAGGACCTCTGGCTTACAAGGGAATCCCTCGGTGGTCTCTACTAAACGATTGCCATACTTGCTTTTCATACCCGCACGTAGCTCGCCCTTGGTTGCGGCATGTTAAATAGCCCTACTTGCTTATCGCATTACTTGTACAAAGTACGGCTTGACGTACTAGTTACATCACAATGATGAATACACGGCAACGTTAGCTTATTATTTCATCTTCCGATTACTCACCTCGGTATTAATTACTCAGCGCACACGTACACCATCGTACGTATTAATATGCCAGGGGTTTCATTACACCCAACACTACGGCAATAAAAAGTCCGAACACTTTTATAGTATAGTTCGGTAGCCCAAACTTATAGCATTATATGCATCGGCTCCGAATCATGTCTTTGGTCAATAGTTGGGTTGCCCGGCTCCTGTGCTTGCTACCCTACGTTCTGCTATATCGGCTAGGGTAGTAAAGGGAGGACTACTACAATTGTGTCCCCATTCTTCTAGATGAGCACCTCAGTAGAGAAAGCCGAAAACTGACTGTCATGATGCGGCGAGAGCCAGTCAACTATTCGAGAGGTTCCAAATCATTAGATATTTTTTTCCGCTTCTTGCGAAGAATCAGTTCCCCCGATTAGGCATGCACAGCGCCCCTAGTTCGGTCTTCCGAATACCAGGGGCTTCACCAAACTTTCTTAGTTGTCAAACTCCTATGGCTAAGTGAGGGCGGTAAAGGCCGCATAGTCTGATTGCCTTGTTCGTTGCGCTAAACACCTCCTTATAGTATTGTTCGTAGCGCCTCGAGCAGATTATCTGGTGCCTCTGGTTGGACAGAGGTCACCGGTGGAACATGCACATTCCCTCCGAGGGGGAAATGCCATTCGCTAGACACCGGAGCCATGTAGATCTCCGGAATGGTATCCGGCTGAGGCCCGAAGGGAACTCGGACCCCGTCACCGCTCCCTGTGGGGACTTTTTCCCCCGTAAGTCCGGCAGCCGAGGAGTCATCCTGGGGCATCACCACGATGGTCTCCGGAATCTCCCCCTGGCATGGGAAAGTCTTTTTGGACACCACCTCGTCATCACCCTTGGGTGAGATGGAATGAGCAGGTGGCAGAGACATGCTAGCCATCTCCTTCGATTCCAACGAATCCTCTGTCGATGATCGCGGGGAGCCATCGCGTGACAGACTGCAATGATAAGGTTTAAGATGTATCAACTTTACGAACCGAAAAGGCCATATGTTTTTGATTCTGGTACTCATGAGGCGGCCCGAGGCTTGGTCCGGTGAGGTCACTCCGGACTGCTACCAACATCCCACGCGGAGTTATCCGCGAGGGAGCCTCTCCCCCTCTTGGGCGCCCCCGCCTCCAAACTCGTGGAGGCCTCCCTTTTCTCCCTTCCTCCCACAGGAGGGGAGTCGCCTCCCTCCCCGTCGTCATCGTCGGCGGCTGAGGGGTCTGTCTCATCATCAGACGAGACGACCAAGGTGCTCCTTCGGCGAAGCCCACTCCTGGTCCCCTTGGCCATGGTTTTGACCTTCTTCTCCTGTACGTCATAAGGCGGCGGAAATAGCATCTTCGTAAGGAGTGAGGTTTCTTCGTCTTCAGGCAGCGGAGCCGGAGTATTAATCTGTCCCGCTAGGTCGACCCAGGCCTGAAAAACAAATTGATAAGAAGGCTTAGTATCCTTCCTGAAAGTTCGTCCTTAAAGACTATACCTTGATGGCTTACCAAATTAGGCCTGACGCTTAAAGTTGAGCCCGCGATCTTTGGTCAATGGTGGCGGTGTCTCGCTGCCCTCGAAGAGCACCTTCCAGATATCTTCGTGCGTCGTGCCGAAAAGCCTTAGCAGCCTCTGGTGCTTGGCCGAATCGAACTCCGAGAAATAATAGGTCCGACACTGACACGGAAGGATCCGGCGTACAAGCATGACCTGGATCACGTCAATGAGCTTGATCTTCCAGGTTACCATATTCTGGAGGCACGTTTGGAGCCCCGTGATCTCTGCCAAAGATCCCCAGGTCAGGCCCTTCTCTTGCCAGGATGTAAGCCGCATCGGGACCCCGAATCGGAATTTGGGAGCCGCCACCTAGTTGGCGTCGCGTGGCTCGGTGATATAGAACCACCCCGATTGCCATCCCTTCACCGTCTCTACAAAGGAGCCTTCGAGCCAGGTGGTATTGGGCATCTTGCCCACCATGGCACCTCCGCACTCGGCCTGTTGGTCGCGCACCACCTTTGCCTTTACATTAAAAGTCTTCAGCCATAGGCCAAAGTGAGGTGGGATGCGGAAAAAGGCTTCGCACACAACTATGAATGCGGAGATATTGAGGATAATGTTGGGGGCCAGCTCGTGGAAGTCCAACCCATAGTAAAACATCAATCCACGGACTAATGGATGAAGAGGGAATCCCAGCCCACAGACGAAGTGTGTGAGAAACACAACCCTCTCATAGGGCTCGGGGGTAGGGACGATTTGCCCTTTTGTTGGGAGTCGGTGAGCAATCTCCTTGGCTAAATAGTCGGCTTCCCGTAGCTTCGTGATGTCCTTCTCAATGGAGGAGGCCATCCACTTGCCTCCAGCTCTGGATCCGGACATGATTGGAGTGCCTTCTCAAACGAGGAAAAGCTAAAGCTTGGGCGCTAGAGCTCGAGGACGGAAGGAGTGAAGATGAAGAAGGGTGTGGGTAAAGGGAGAGTGTCCTTATCCCCTTATAAAGGCTACGAATATCAAGCGCATCCCCACTCGTCCTAAAAACCCGCCTATTCCCAAGGGCTGTATAAAACGGCACGGTGGTGTTACCCATACCCGCATGAGAATCCCGCGAGAAGGGGACACGATCTCTGCTTTGACGAGACGTGCCGATGGAAACCGCGTCTCAAAACGTGGAGCGGCAGATGAAAAGCGGTTCGAAATTATGACCGGACAAACGTAATGTCGTGTTGTGAAAAGCTGTCAGCGGATAGAACTCGTGTGAAAATATATTCTCTCTGCGGCTGTGTGTGGTATGTGACAGGTCTGGATACTATCATCGCATCCGAAGACTATCTTGGAGTTCGGAGGAAGGGGAGCCCACCTTGCAATTCCGAAGACAATCTGCACGCCGGACTCCTCGTCATTGAAAGTCAGGTTAAGGGGCTACAGAGGGAGTCCTGGACTAAGGGGTCCTCGGGCATCCGGCCTATTATTCTTTGGGCCGGACTGGTGGGCTGTGAGGACATGAAGGCCGGAGATTGCACCATGTCCGGATTGGACTCTACTTGGCGTGGAAGGAAAGCTTGGCGACCGAAGATTCCTTCTTATGTAACCGACTCCATGTAAACCCTAGATCCCCTTGGTGCCTATATAAACCGAAGGGGATAGTCCGGAAAGGACACCACATATACTCATTACCATACCCATATAGGCTAGACTTCTAGGGTTTAGCCATTACGACCTCGTGGTAGATCAACTCTTGTAATACCCATATTCATCAAGATCAATCAAGCAAGAAGTAGGGTATTACCTCCATAGAGAGGGCCCGAACCTGGGTAAACATCGTGTCCCCCGTCTCCTGTTACCATCGATCCTAGACGCACAGTTCGGGACCCCCTACCCGAGATCCGCCGATTTTGACACCGACAGCTATCCAAATATAAACAACAAAGTTTGAAGGCTCGAGGAGGACAAACTTACATTAGTAGTGAAGACAGGCTCTATAAAGGCATTGTCCATATTGATGGGGGGCAATTCAAGAAGTTTACCGCATACTCTTCTTCAAGAGTATTGCCTTTATTCTACATTTTTCTAAGAGTAAATGTAGATGTGAAAATATAGGAACAAAAATGGCGATTATTTAACTTAAGATGCAGAGTACAAATGTAAATATAGCATACACGCAGAAGGCACTTACAAGAGCAATGCAGAGCTAAACTTTTTCAGTAACATTGGTTTTATTCAATATTTTGGCAGTGTAAATGTAGATATGATGTGTAGAAAAATGGAGGACAAGAGAAAATAAGCTGCAAAGTGTACATGAAGAACAAGCTGATGAAGGACAACAGATACTTACAAGAACAATGCAGAACTAAATTTCTTCATAGGCATTGGGTTTATTCTATATTAAACTAAGCATTAATATAGATCTGATAATTTGGAGTGAACAGTGGATAAGCAAGCTATAATGCACAATGACGTCACATAATCCACCAGGTATGAATGTGAGGACAGCGATAGGACAATAGGTACTCACAAGAAAAAAGCAGCGACCAACATAGTTGCGATATCCTAGGTTTTGCGGCGCTGGTTCCATCGCCAATATACGTTGGGTGCTATGTGATTTCTCCGGTAGCACCACCTTTTTCAAGGACTTTGCTTGTACTCCTTCTGGTTCTGCAATCACCCTCTTCCTTTTGGATGTCTAAAACAGAAGAACAACATTTGAATGGAAAAACATGGTATGACGGCAAATGGAATATGTGTTGATAATGGATGGGAATGGCATCTTCACATATATCATGAGTAAACTAAGCAGATGCGGTGTAACGAAGCAAAAGAAATCCAAGACACCTTATGCAAGATATGTGCAACCAATAAAGCCTTGCCAAATAAGAATAGGCACCTATTGGGTGAACAGGATAGGCCATATGCCTTTGAATCCTTGAGCTCAGAAGAGTCATTAGGATCATATTTTGAATACGAATCTATAGGTCAGGAGCATGTGGGTTTCATTGCATCCACAATGGACCTCAATCCCTTGATGCCAAGTTAGTTACCCATTGAACTGTTCCACAAAATTCTTCTGATGTGCGCATTCTTATATTCATTGTGATTACGTACAATATCTGTAAAGCATGAAAACACTACTATTTATCTTTGTAATGCAGAGGATATTGTAATATAATAGAGGCTCCCTATAAACCCTTATGTGCTATCACTGGATTCTGACGAGAGAGCCCATGTGTGCTGTAATATGGTGAGCAGATTAATATAATCTGGCACAACTACACAAAAAATAAGCTCCCTGTTGGGGGGCCCAGATGTAAGGATAGTTGGCAGACGATAGGTTCATAATATACCGTATGGAAAGTTTATTGCCAAACCATGATAACGAGAGCGCAGAGCCAGTAGGTAGATCGTAGTGTAGATAATAGGGGTACACCATAACCACCATAAATAAATCAGGAAAGCGAAACTGGCTTGAAAACATAGGGTTTGCCGCTACTAATATGCAGCTTATCGATCACCTACAGGCCAGCTCTATTCATCTAAAGGCGCACATCTGTTACTATCAGTTTAGTCTATCAAAGACCGCACGACTCCTGCCATTTTAGGGGTATTATGGCAGACCAATTCGAAGTGCGAAATCATTTAGCAGAACCAACCCAATAGAGGTGTCGACTGCAGATGTTCCTGCTCCCCTTCCTAACAACGAACATACTATGCTTACTAAAGAAGAATAGAAGAGGACCTTGTTAAAGAATAGAAGAGGAAGCATATTCTGCATGTCTGCATGCAAGTCGCGTGACATTTGTCATTTGGGTCAGTCGACCATTTCAGGCTGTTGGATGAAGATTCTGTGTCTCCTAACCCTTCTTCGTCCTCGTCTCTGATTCTTCCCATACAGAACACCGCACGGGCTGCCAGCCGAACCACAGGCCCCCACCGCCTGTGTTCCTCCGCCACCCCACCCCCACCCCCAACCCTACCCGTGTCGACTTCTCTATGTTCGGCGAGGCCCCACCACCCACCTCCCCACAACCACCGTCCCCATCCGAGCCCCTTCCTTCACACCGGCGAACTCCGGCGAGCTCTCAAAAATCGACTGACCTAATTTTGAAATTTAGTCTATTGTCATTTAACTAGTGTGGAATATAAAAGGGGAAAACCATAAGCATTGCGAGTATAGTGTTGAGCATGCCATGGACGATCTGAAGGTGCAAATTGGACAAAGGCAACTTCGTAACCAATGTTTGCTTTCAACTAGCAAGTATGTGATGGACAAGAAATCAGAGTAAAGCAGTGGCGATCTATTATCTTGTTGTGATAAATAAGTTGAGTAGATACGAAAGAGTACCACCTCTGGTGCGGCACCGTGTATGCATCTGCTAAGAATTTGATGGTGCTGTAGTAGCGATGTCTGTCAGCAGCATGGAAGAAGATCTAGGAGGGTAGATGGTGGCAGCAGGGCGCGGTGGATGAGACGGTCGTAGGAGTGGCGCCGGCAAGGTGGACGACGGTGGGGATGAAGCGAGAGGACGGGATGCAAGGATCCCGGTCTGAAGTCGTGGATGAGAGAGGTCGATCTTTTGTAATGTATGACGGCGTTGGGGTATCAGCTCCGGCATGGTGGAGGAGAACGGCGGTGAATGGGGTGGCGGACGGAGGAGGCTGGGTTGGAGATGGTGTTTGGCACCCACAGAGTACGAATGGGGAAATGGAGGGAGAGAGGAAGGGGGGAACCATGTCTTCAGGGAGTGCTTGTCTCAAATGCCAGAAAATTTAAGAACTTAGCCCCCGTTTAAAATTTCCTACATCACAGCAATATTAGTCGGTTGGGGATAGGACGGTAATCTCGCATACACCGAATATTTGCTGATGAGAGTTTGTTTTTGGTGCCCACCGTGTATGAATGGGTGAGGGAGTCGATTACGGCCGAGGAGACACTGTGTTTTGGCGCCCATCGTGTATGAATCCGGGTGAGAGGCGGTTATGTCATGTTTGAGTGAAATTACAAACCTACCCCTATCGAAACCTATAGAAATCGAGCCGATAGGCTTGTCAGGGATAGGCAGTAATTTCCATCTCACGGATTTTGGTTTCGGGCGGTTACTACGACTTTCCCCGCTTCGTTCAATTTTTTGGAGAGCAAGAGTGCACGTTTACCGTGCCAACTCAATTCGAATCCAGTTTGTATTCTATTTTTTTCAAGCAGGATCCATCTGCGATTGGAATAAAATTCTATATACGTCATTTTTTATATATACTTTTAAAAGCACAACACCCTTTATACATAAATATGGTTTACAAATAGCATGATCTCAGATTCATAAGGTTGTATCCATCTTAATTTGGATTTCCAAATATTTGAAACCACTTTATGTTGAAATCCTTATGCATTCCTCGCTGACTGTCTCCAATTAATGTGTGTTTCATGCGGCTTTTTTACTTCTCAAACATGTATAATATGTTTCACACATGCAACATATAGTGTAATCCCGTTTAGACATTAATTGCATATAAATCATGCATTGTCTCTAATTAAAGAATCTATGGAAAACTAATATTGATAAACTATATAACATTACACGTGTCCCCAAATTCAAATGAATATGCATGTTTCATACACCAATTTGCGTTATGATATTATCGATGTCGTGATCTCCAGTTTAAATATTTGAATCCCCTTTAATCCAGATATTCATCTCATATAGCTATCACTCATGCTTATATAGGAGTATCTCTCTAGACCTATACGTGTTCATCATCTCTCGGGTATCTCTCGTGCTACCTGTATGTCGACAATGATCTTTTATCTTCGCAACACACTGACGGTACTCTCTCCCTCGACCTTCATCACTCTATCTCTCTCTAAGTATATCTCGCTCCCTGCTATGTGTCTCCAACAATGATTCTCCATGTGAAATCTATTTCTCTCACACAAACACAAACCGCATCTCTCGGGGTCTCAATTCTCTCTACTATTCCCGTGTATGCCACTCGCACATCCCCTCTCACACAGAGATGTCTTTAGCTCCTTAGATATGAGAAGCTACTACTATTCCTCTTAAATATCTCTTTCTCACACACAAACACAAACTCTCTCTCCCAGGGTCTCATATCTCTCCACCATTCTCTTGTATGTCGCTCACACACACTCTCTCCCCTAGAGATATCTTGCGTTCCCTCATATGTCTCACTAGCTATCACTCTCATTGTGAAATATCTTTCTCTCTCGCAGACACAAAACTCCGTCTCTCGGGATCTCATTTCTCTCTGATATTTGTTTGTATGTGACTCACATGCACACTCTCTCTATCTCTCTCACACCCACACACATAACTTAGCCTTCTGATCCACTCTCTATCTCTCTCACACCCACACACATAACTTAGCCTTCTGATCCACTCGACTCCTATCTCTAACACACACTAGCTAGCTAGCATCTTTATCTTTCTATTTATCTGTTTCTCCATCAACCTTCTTTCTTGCCCTCACTCTTGCTTCCTATCACCCATAATATATATGTTTCTCTCTACATGCAGTCAAGTACCCTATTTTTATCTTTCTCTCACACACACATAACTTCACCCTCCGAACCACCCAGCGGTCATCTCCAACACTCAAACTAGCCAATGTCGCTCTATCTAGCATCTCTGTCTCTGTATCTATATGTAGTTTCTCCGTCAATAGTTCTTTCTCGCACGCACTCTTGCTTCCTATCACCCACACTATATATGTCTCTCCATACATGCATTTATAGGTTGATCTCTTTTGCACAATCGTTGTGTCTCGCTCCCTCTGCTCGCCATAGATGCATGCTCCAGCCCATGCCACTATCTCTTAAAGACAAAAACACATGCTCAATTATCGAGCCTTCTTCCCTGCACTCTCACATGCATGCATATTGTCATACCGATCTCTCCCATATCGTTGATCTTATGACTTATGTCTTCTTTCTTTTATCTCGATCATGCTCGCGCGCGCTCACACACACACATCCCACATATACATGTATACCTCTCGCACATGCACGTTCAAGGTCTCCTATGTCTCCATACATAGTTAATTACCCTCAACCCTAACGCCACATTGAATCGTTCTCTTGTTGTGTGCACATAACTTCCGCCTGTATGGGTAAATCACACACTCACACTTGACAATCTCCTTCTAGCTACCCCCCTCTCTCTCACTCTTCCCCTATATCCCTGAAACCAATCAGACCATCCCTTCATTTAACTCCTGCCTACATGCACCATCGATATATAGTAGTCTTCCTCGGTGTCTCTCAAACAAACACGTTCTCTCGATGTCAACTCCTCTCACGTGCACATGCCTTCTCTTCCCTCTCTACGGGCCTTTTCTCTCTCACACCCCCTCGTCGGTGGCCCCTGTCATACACTATGATGAAGCCACACACACTTAAATTACATCCGCCACCGAGGACCCCGCGTCACACACACACACGCACCCCCCCCCACACACACACACTAAGACTCCATCTCACACACACATGCTAAAAATTTGTTCCTACCACCCTTCATGCAACCTTACCCGTATGATAAGCAATCACCTTAATTTACTTGTATAACATGGACAAATTCCACTTTACTTTAGTAGTTAGCAAACTTATCATCTCCACTCTTATAAAAAACGAGTTGGTGATGATGGTGTGCCTGCCATCTTGTAATATAGACCATCCAATCTATATCTGGCGGATAGAAAGCAAACTATGACAATTTTACAAAAGATACCCGCACCTCTCTCCACATTTACAAACAAGGCCTTGCCTCGTTCATCGTCCTTATCTCCCACAACCTCATTGCTGAGCAATTAAAAAAGGAAGTCTCTGGAACAATCTAGCATGGAGGCCGCTGCCGCCTGCCGGAGCCGTCCATCCCCATGGCTCCGCGCAGTCCGACCACCAGTCACCACCACGCTCCACTCCTCCTCACCTTATCTCTCATCTTTCATTATTTTCGATGAAATTGTTGAGATACCAGCTTTTCGATAAAATTCTCGAGATATCATTAGTTTTTACACATGGGATTACTCCTGCATGGGTCAATCACAACAGGTGTTTTGTAAAAAATGCATATTGATGTTCCGTGCAATGCACGAGCATCTTGCTAGTAATTATATAACGCAAATCATGAGCAGGAAGTGACATTTTTTTACACAACCACGTTAAGATGGCCACGTAAATCACTAGCTAAATTGTAATACCATTATACTTATATCCCGATGCAAAAGGTTGAGTACATGTCCGAAGAGTAGAGTCGCACACATGCACTCTGTCTCTCAGAATCTCTCACACACACCAGTTACGTGACGCCCACTTAAGCAGACACGTATTGACGGTGTCCTGGACTAGGGGGTACTCACCACGTCGTCTCCCGATTTGTTAGATTGGGCCAAGGACCCCCATGGTCGTATACTCATGGGCCAGTTTGGACAGCTTCCGCATACATGGAAGATTCCACAAGACTTGGTGATCAAGACAAGGACTCCTCCCCGACCGGCGTATTCGGCTAGGACTCTTGTTATCCTAGGCCTCTGGTGCATTATATAAACCGAGGCCAAGCTAGTCGATAGATCATATACAACAATCATACCATAGCCTAGCTTCTAGGGTTTAGCCTCTACGATCTCGTGGTAGATCAACTCTTGTAATACTCATATCATCAATATCAATCAAGCAGGACGTAGGGTATTACCTCCATCAAGAGGGCCTGAACCTGGGTAAACATCATGTCCCCTGCCTCCTGTTACCATCGATCCTAGACGCACAGTTCGGGACCCCCTACCCTATTTCCGCCGGTTTTGACACCGACATTGGTGCTTTCATTGAGAGTTCCGCTGTGTGATCGGCAAAAGTATCAATGGCTCGCCCGCAGGTCAACTGCGATGCCGGCATCTTCGTCGCCTGCTCGACTGGTCACCTTGGCTCGACCGAGGACCATGCTCCATCTCCGATCATCATGTTCGTACGGGGGCCTTCTTCAACATAAACTCTAATCTCTATCATGATCATAGAGGAGTCATCCATGGAGCTCGAGGGCTCAACGTCAACATTGCCCTCGGGCGGCCGTGCTATTTTTATGGACAGCGAACTTGTATTCGCTGTCACCACCTCCTCGAGCGTCGGTTTGACGATTGCTTCGGTGGAATAGTGCGGAATTAGGTCTACAACAGCCATGCAAAATTTTGTCGAGTTCCGATGGAGGAATCTCAGACAATCTATGATATGCCAGAGCCCTGTCAAATCTGGACGGGAATCTGGACGAGTTTAGGGCGTGGTCTCCAGAGCCCAGCTCGGAGGTCTTTTGGAAGGTCCAACCATTCATCTACTTTGGAATTCCCATATCTACCACCCCTCCAAATTTCAGCTTGATCCGGCGGTTCAAACTTCGGGAACCTTCCGATGAGTGGACCAATTTTCAGACCCGTTTTCTGCGCAAATACGGACCCGACCCGAATTCATGTTTCTTTATGAACGTGATATTGGACAACCTTTTTAGAGGAATTCTCTTCTAGGGTATTGTGCGTTGTTTTTAAACATGTGCCCGTAAATTTTTAAGCATCCCGTGAGGTCATCGTCATCATCATGCTGGTGTCAAACCAGTCCGGCAATATTGCTCCAAGGCTGCCGACCTGCGCTAGACACGTCGTCACTTTGTTGAGCCGAGCTCAACTTCTTCGGATCATCATCTCCTCAAGCCGAACAAGAGTCCAACATCGCGAAGGATAAATCATCACCAACATCGCCGCCCCATAGATTACATGGAGCGGGCACACCGGCATCGCCGCATGGTCACTTCATCAAGCTGGCATCGACCACGTCACGACCGGCATCGGAAGGGCCGCACTATTGCTTCTTCAAGCCGATGTCCATCATGCCGACCTACTTCGAAGCATCGGCTAACATCGATGCTTCGACATCTCGCCTGGACCAGGGGCTTCGCCATCTCTTCATCAACCTACTCTGGAGACTTCAGCGTCACTAGCCGACCAGCTTCGTCACGTTGCCTGGACCGAGGGCTTTGCCTCCACAAGCCAACCTTTGCCAGCATCGCCATGCCGTCGCTTTATCGCCCATCAGGCAATATGTGTACGGATCGAGTTCCAATTTTGGGAGTCACCTTTCTTCGGATTGCTACAACAAATAAACCAGGTGCAATAAATCCTAGTAATTTTTGCTTGTTGGAGTTTATTTTTCCCAAGAAATTATTACTCTGTATTGTTCCTGTACACAGGTCTATCGAATGATGTCCGCATTAACGACGGTCGCCTGGTGGTTCGATCAGTTTCCGTACATAGTCTGGCGAACGCCGCATCCGGAACTCGGAGCGACCTGTGAATTCAGGCTTTGCCACACCTTTACCGCATCACGCCGACGCCCTGCATCGACATTGACTTCGGCGCCAGGCCATATTTCTTTTATTACCCACTTTGCATAAATTATTTATTATGCAACATTTTTTTATTATCATTACTATTATCTCCGGTTTGCACTATTTTTTGTGCACAGGAAAATGATCCGGGTTGGGCAGTATCGTCAACTCGGCGTACTGACATACCACGTCACCTCGGCTGGACGGGGGGCTTCGTCAACACTTCATTACCCCATGCCGGGGACTTCGGCATCACTCTGCCGGCCTGCATTGACCATGCTATGTCACCACTTCGGAGTGCCGAGCCCTTTGCTCCGCCACCTCGGGACCGGCTTGGGGGATGGAACCTTGTCATGCATCAAGCTCGGACCGCGTCATCAATACTGAACACATTAACCAGCTAAGTTTCCTTCATGCTCAAAGTTTTAAAATTTTAACTTGTGTTCGGTTCGACCAAGCATTATACTTTTTTGGAAAAAAGTTGCTTGTAAAAAATTTCCTTGTCCAAACTATGTTTGAGATGCACAAATTCAAATACCCCGTTTATTTGGGGGCTTCCTTTATGAAGCTTTTCCTCTTGCATATGATTATACTTGTACGGCTTCATTCCTTGTTCGTGTATTATGCCACAATATGCACCATATTGACTTAAGCGATTTGCAAGCTGGGTTGCCTGGCTCCTGTGCTTACCCCTACGTTCCCGATTGTTCGGCTAGGGAGTAAAGGGAGCACCTCTGCGATTGTCACAACCGGGTCCTCCGAGCTCTGACCTCAGACTGGGTGAAGCCGAAAGCTAGCGCTCTTATTATTTTCAATCATGGTCGGCACACAACGGAACTCATGAGTACAAAAAATCTATTGCATAAGTCTCATAGTAATAATGAGCACCGAAGAAAGGTATCGGTGCGGGTACTATTTTCTTCGAAGATGCTTCTTACACTTCGTCTATAATATAGCATAAGTTCCCTGAGCGCGCTTTGTCTGTTACATCCCTATGGCCCGGTTGCCTGGTTATCGGGAACACTGTCAATATTCTCGACAGGTGGAGTACATAACACTTTTTGGTCCTTGACTAAAGAGGGAGAAGCCGACGGTCAGTTAAGACGCGTTTAAAGTTTGGGTGAACAAAGATATGATATTAGTACTTCGGTACATACAATCACTATACATAAAATTCTTTTACCCAAGTCACTTGGGGGCTCTTAAATTTATATGAGCCGTTTTATAGTAAGTGTTCTTCTTCTTAGTTGTTGCAAAGTTTTTATTACTATTATTATTCATCACTCCTTTTTTCGACATGAGTGTGTGGTCACTAGCCGGGGAGCCTAATTTCTCTCTCAAAGCCGCCAGAGTTTAGTTTGCTAAACTAGCCTAATGAGAAGTACTCCGCCTTCGGGATAGGAGGTTGAAGCCGTAGGCTGACCCGCTTGAAGTCTTGAGATAGGATGTGACATGTTAAAGCACGACAGAAGCACTCTTTTTTTCTAAGACCAATTTTCGGATTGGCACCGAACACTTGATATTGTTCGGACGTCAAGTTTTTACTGAAGTTTTTCGGTTTTCCAAGCCTATGGCACTTTTAGACTATTTGTGTGTTTTCAGCACAAGTCTCGCAGTGCAACGCCGGACACCTTTACAGATTCGGCAAAAACATTCTCGGATATTGCTAAATATGCATCGGTTTCGAATTGTGTCTTCGGTCAATAGTTGGGTTGCCCGGCTCTTGCGCTTGCCTCCTACGTTCCACTTTGTTCGGCTATGTGTGCAAAGGGAGGACCACTGCGATTGTGCTTCCAGCTCACATGGTTAAGCACCTCAGTGGAGAAAGCCGAAACTGACTGTCGCAATAAGCATAAACTGGTCAGCGATCCGATGACTGTGTTAAATGACGGGCCATTCATAACATTGGCCGAAGTGTTTACGGCTTGACCTCGACTGTCGCCGAACACTACCGGGGGCTAGTAACTGGCCTCCCAAACAAAATCCTCAGTATTTTGCTCTTACATTAGAGCTGAGGTTTCATGATCATTCTTATCATGACAACCTAAAGAAAGGAACCGATAGCGGGACTATTTTCTTTGGAAGACATTTATTATGTTAAACAGTAATATAACATATCTCTCTACATACCTTTGTTTATAAAATCATATGGCCAGATTGCCTTGTTTGTCGTAAATCTTTGCCCTCATAAAGGCTTTATAAAGTAGGACAAACACTCCTCGGCTACTGGCCAAGGAGGTGGAAGCCGATGGTCGGTCAACAAAGTTTTGTACAATGTGGATCCGGGCATTAATGATGTAAAGTACTTGGATACATAGAATTATTACACATAATTTGTGATTTTACTCTGGATATCGATCCTTAATTCAGCCACCCGTGCCCGCATTAAGGCTCAGGGGCTACTAGGCTTCGGGATTATCATTTACTAATATTAAAGGGGCGTATCGATCCCCTGATCTGGTGTTGCCACCCGACAGTGTCTCGGGGGCTACTGCATTGGGCAATCCAGTGCAGAAAATTTAAGTGCAATATAGTTTTCGAGGAGATTATGATCCTCAGGTTGGTCGGCCGCACCCAACCTGAGTCTCGAGGACTCTACACACCGCTTTTTGTGTCCCGAAGTATTCTGCCAAGCTAGGAGTTTATCCTCAGACCGATTTTGCAAATCAACCTGAGTCTCGGCAGCTACTGGGATCAGCGGTCTTATGTCATCCTTCAGGTGCATCTCGGGTTTTAGACCGATACACACCTTGAGGGCTACTAGCTATAGATCTCGGCATAGAATAAATTCCACCAATAAAAAATTTTGACAAAAAATTGGCCCACAATCGAGGTGGTGCACCACCTCGGAAGCAGTCCGGCATAAAGCTCGGGCGCTAGTGGCTGGCTCCAGAGAGGGCATTTCCGGCGTTAAGCTCGGCTAAACACCTTCAACCTTTTTGAACCAAGGTGATTTATGACACCTCGGATATAGTCCGGCGTTGAAGCTTGAATACAGTCTGGCGTTGGATCTCGGATACATTTCGGCGTTGGAGATCGGAAGTAGTCCGGCATTGGTGCTCGGCTGCAAAAGATACCTCGAATGCAGTCCAGCATTAGAGCTTGGACGCAAGAGGACACTGCCTCCCGGGAACAACTTCAAACCCTAGTTGTGGCATAAAAATAACAAGGCATTGATAAAGGCCAGAAACTTAAAGGGGCTCCTCGGATACCCGACGTATAAACTCGTCGAAAGCATTTTTGGCGATCCTCAAGATCGAAGAGAAGAAGATTTGTTGAACCAGTTTTCAAGACCGACAACCGAAGATGAAGAACAGTTTGAAAGAATCGAGGAGCATACCTAAATTGAAGACCGGTTTAGGGGGATACTGACGGTGTCCTGGACTAGGGGGTACTCACCACGTCGTCTCCCGGTCTGTTAGATTGGGCCGAGGACCCCCATGGCCGTATACTCATGGGCCAGTTCGGATAGTTGCCACATACATGGAAGATTCCACAAGACTTGGTGATCAAGAAAAGGACTCCTCCCCACCGGCGTATTCGGCTAGGACTCTTGTTATCCTAGGCCTTTGGTGCATTATATAAACCGAGGCTAGGCTAGTCGATAGATCATATACAATAATCATACCATAGGCTAGCTTCTAGGGTTTAGCCTCTACGATCTCGTGGTAGATCAACTCTTGTAATACTCATATCATCAATATCAATCAAGCAGGACGTAGGGTATTACCTCCATCAAGAGGGCCTGAACCTGGGTAAATATCGTGTCCCATGCCTCCTGTTACCATCGATCCTAGACGGACAGTTCGGGACCCCCTACCCGAGATCCGCTGGTTTTGACACCGACACGTATGTTACAATTTGTCCACCCGCAGGTACATGTGATGGTGCGCATTTATTTAATCCGGATGGCGAACCCAAACATTAGTTGTATTCATTCCCCTCGCGCCGCCTCTTCTCTGGTCGTCATAGCCTGGTAGCCATGGCCCGGCCGAAGGTAACGACATACGCCATACTCCCGCCAGAGCGGCGCTTTAATCTGGAAATTTTAGTGTTCATGCATGCATCTTTTTCTGCTAGCACTCCTATATAAGGGTTGACCGGTCGCTTCCCGCGGACATGCGCGGGCGGTGGAAGAGGAAGGAGAAGGGAAGCAGGCTGCGGAGTAACATTTTTTACCACATTTTCTTAGGAAACTGAGTGCAATAATTGAGTAGTTTTGCAAACTACCTGTACTACACCTGAAACGGTTCAAAACCAATACCACCACCACGCTCGCGTCTGACCGCCCTAGCTGACCCAACAACCCTCCCTTGCCGGCGCGTGCTTCCCGCGTGAAACGGTCATCGTCGCCCCGGAACGTCAGTGCCGCATTAGTGCCCGGCCAGAGCGGAGGCGACCTCTCACTGGCGCCGGCTCTGAAGCAGTGCGACGGCTGAGAGAGCGTCGCTTCCCGGTGCATGCGACTGCTCCGCGTCGAGGCTGGCCATAGTTTGGATGAGTCTCCATCATGGGGAGCCACACTAACTACGATGATATGGACTCCCGTTGCCCACAGTTATGGATCGTTGCATCAATGAAGAACACGTGGGACTGGAACTACGAGACGGACATGTACCCAGGAGTGGACATATGAACCTGAGTAATGTAGCGTGGTAAGTGAAGTAGAAAGGCACAAATAGTATGAACATGCGTGGCATATAGGCATTTGTCTCTTACTACCACTAAATGTTGTACGTGCAATGCCCGGTGATGTTATGGAGTACGTGCCTAAGTACTCTACTACTACTATATTACTTGGAAGCACATATTAGGTTTTATATTTTTTTTACGTGTATGCCCCGAGACCTTGCAACTAGATGTGCCTTTCTCTCCGGGTCGCACTTTGTATTGTTCATTCCACTAGCACTACTACGTGTGGTCTCCGACCCAAAACTGGAGACGCTCTACCACGTTGTTCATGTCCCACTCCTTTCACTGACGTGTGGGACATCCAGCACGTGCCGTGTTTGGCACTCCTTCGTCGTAAGAGTTAAAACGCTAGAATTCATCAGAAATAAGAAATAAATATAAATCAGCAGTGATACTATACCACGCGGTTTCCTTGCTCCTCGATATCGGAAAGAATACTTCCGTTCGCCGACATGTGGGATGTCGACCATCCTGTTCCACTTGTCTTGCCCGCAGAACTCCAAGCGAGAGTCACCCCGGTCGTCGCGGCAATAATTACTAATGAGCCGTCAAATTACAGGCCCAACCTTTCCCACTGTGAAGTTGCTCGGACAAAGGAACCATCATGACTTCGTTGAATTCCGCTTCTTGAAGAAAACTACTATACCAGCAATACTGCTAGCTATAGTAGTTACTCTAGCAGAGGCCTCCTTTGGTTCATAGGATAGGAATTTTATAGGAATATGAAAATCATAGGAAGTGAGATGACATGCACCTCAATTCCTATAGAGAAAGAGATGCCATTTGATGCATAGGATAGGAATTTTTCCATTGAGTCTAGGCTAATGTACTGGTAATTTGCTCTAAAAACTACAGTAGTAACTAGTAGTACTGGTACATGCTCGTAGTTAAGTAAACAAATGTATGGGTGACACAGACACACACTAACTACTGGTACTACTACTTCTCACATGTTGGCCAAACGCCATCGTTCTCCTTCCCGGCTTTGTCGGTGACACCCCACCTTGCTTGGATCTCCGCCGACCTCTCCGCAACAGTGTGTGCGTCCTCTTCATTCTTGCAGCGGCGGACCTCTCTTTTCTTGAGTACTTTCTAACTTTTCCGCTCCCTCTGTGCGGCTTTGGCCGCCTCTTGCTCTACTGCCCATTCGTCCTTGGTAGCTTCAAATTCCGCCCACATAGGTGTGAGGTCGCGAGCGGCGATGAACTCGGCATGGCGGGATTCCATTGCTTCCCTACCATTTTGTGTGCAGTCATGGGCGGCGAGGAACTCGGCGCGGCGGGATGCCATCGCTTCCTTACTGGTTAGTGTGCGGCGCGGTGGCACGAACGACGCTTGGTAACAGCTCTGGGGTGGAGTGGCCGGACAACCGTAAAGTGCATTGGTTTGTCAAGAGCTCAAGGGCAGAAGACGAAGAAAAATTGTATTCCCCTTCAATCCTGGTCATTTATTACCGAATAAAATGCATTGGCGGTCATTGAACTTATCTTAATAGCTCACTTTGATCATTGTATACGAGATATGGTGATTATACGGCCACTGGCTCGCGTATAGCTCTGTATTTGTCTGGTTGACCAGTTAAACAGTCCGCATGCGCCTCATCAGCTCGTGTTCTTTATCTATCTATCTATGCGGGCCTACGTATCAGTGTAGAAAGAAATAAAAACCAAAATTATGCATATGTGAGGAATCAAACCACAGACTCGTCGTTGCAACACACACCCGTCAACCAAATGAAAATGAAATACTTTGCATTAAATGCACAAACGAATTTTTTTATATTATACGTGGTGGACACATTAGCGCACACCGTCCATAGAGGCAAATAGCATGTACGCGTGCAGACAGCCAGACACTCACGCTCATGCTGTGAAGCCATGCTAATGCATGCACATTGCCCTCTCAACCAATGTCCTGCACATGGCGCAATGTATACGGCGAGCCCGTCACCTGCACGCCCCGGCGGTGCGTGACATTACTGTTTAGACATTTGCTGGAGGCCTCCGCGAACACTGAGCATGTATTCACCTGGCTCAACACCAACGGTCATACTCGTGACTCGGCGCCTTGCTCATGTATGTCGTCCATCACAACGGCAATCTATAAAACAGCCTAGCTAGAGAGGGTACTATGGTACGGAGTATGTACTATTGTGAGCAACCGATCATAGTGCCACTGCACACGAGTGTGTGTCTGATCGATTCGTCCATTATTCATAAGTTATGCATGGTTGTGTGGTGTCTAATGGTGGTCGTCGAAGCCTAGATGGCGGCAAGAGCGGTTACATGGATGCCTGGTTGTTAATATGTGCCGCATATGCTTCAAAGGCTCGTCATCAATGAGTTCACATTTTACCACCACGCCAGTGTCTGACCACCCTGGCCTACCGAAACCCCTCGCATCGCTAGCGCGTGCTTCCCGCCTGAAACGGTCACGGTCTCTCCAGAACATCAATGCCACATTCACCGGACTTAACTGCAGGTGCAGTTGGTGTGTCCCTGATATGCGGGCCAGATGCCCATTGGGCCCACATGTCAGTGATCCAACGCACCTGCGGTTAAGTCACTGAAGCAGCGCCCGCATTCATGCCTGATGCGACCTCTCACTGGCGCCGGCATTGCAGCAGCGCGACAGCCGAGAGAGCGCCACCCGCGCGGCATCCAGGTGCAAGCGACTGTTCTGCGTTAATGACACCACTGCTATCCTACCGTCCGCCGCCCACATTAATGACACGCGGCTGCCGAGGAACCTACTCCGGCGCCAGCCGTCCATCCGTCTGCCACGGCTCATTGCCATTCGCCCGCTATATTAACTTGAGCCCCAGCTCCCAGCCATAGCCAAAGACCCACACTCATTCTCCTCCGGTCCCTTCCTTCTGTCGGCACAAATCCAACCATGGCCTCCTGGCGCTCCAAAGCTCTCTTGGACATACTGTCGCCGGAGCAGACGAAGGATATCGGCGGCTCCGCTCCGGGCGCGCTCCAAAGCTCTCTTGGACATATTGTTGCAGGAGCAGACGAAGGAGATCGCCGGCTCCCCCCCCCTCCCCGGTCGCCCTCCGCTGCCACGACCACGAAGCCGGCGCGCTTGCGCGGGCGCAGCCGGCAACGAGGAAGAGTAGTACATGGTAGGTCATTGCCGCTCTGGTCCCAGGAAGGCCACCGCTCCTCCACTCAGTCGACGCCAACCTTGGTGGGATAAACATCGGCGGCCGATTAGCCGCTTGACGGCGACGTGGAGGCGGAAATCTTCAAAACCATGTGCTCCAGAGGAGGAGGTTATCGAGGCGGATGAAGGGGAGGCAAAGGCAATGGCCGGCTTTCTCGGGTTCATGGTCGGACATGGTGGTCGGGCATCGGCGATCGTTTAGATTAGGTTTACAGTAGGTTTTAGTATGGCTTGTGCGAAATATGTAATGAATTCCATCCATTTTATAGGAAAACTTTTTGAAATGTAATGAATTTCATCCGGTTAATTTGAAATTTGCTTTGTTTACATGAATTTCGTGGGGTTAGTTCATATAGTTGTTGAAAGGTATGCAGGAAGCATTGGATGGCATCCATCAGTGTCCTCGAACAGATGCCGGTGTAAATTTGAGGGCCAGCACTGGAGATGGCCTAACTATCATGCTATAATCGCTAACAGTGCTCCATTATTTCGCAGGGAACAGTTATCCCTTGATCAAAATCAGATCCTCCGTGTTTCGCACTCCTCCCATGTAAGAGTGTAGACTCTTGCTTACATAAAGATGGAGCGAGTGGACGGCCCTGTAGCACGTCATATCACTCCAACTAGCCTGCCTAACCCACGGGAAAGCACCGCCCTCATCATTTTGTTCTGGATTTCAATGATTGAGCGTAGGAAACAAGAAATCAAGCATGCATGCAACCCGCATGCAGCGGTGTGAGCCTGCGCTCCTCTCCTTTCCACCAATGAGCTTGTGTCTTGTTTCCTTCTTTCACATGCAAGCATTAAATACCAGTAGTTAGTTTACAACCCATCTATTATGCGGCTTGTTGTAATGGGGAGTATCATATACTAGTATCATATGCATGATACTAGTATATGATACTACCTCCATAATGCATAGTATCATAAGTTAGTATCTTAGGTGGCCTTATTAATTGCCATGCATGACACAAAGTAGTACAACATTTAATATGATACGGTATCATGATATGATACCACACCCTCTTTTTCCTCATTTAATTGTGTGTCACATCATCCAAAAAGTCTAGTTGCCATGCATGATACCGCTTATGATACTTCCATTACGACCAACCTACTAGTTGGCTCTTATGAAGGCTTCAAGTGACATGGCAGTGGTATATAGCCAGCAACAGGCTTACTTATTAACCATGCTCTAAGTTGGTCGAACGAAGGAACCATCATGACTTCGTTGAATTCCACTTCTTCAAGAAAACTTACTGTACCCAAAGTACTGCTACCACACTCAAAGACTAGACGACACTGTACCACGTCATATCACTGAAACCCACTAGGCCAAACTAGCCTGCCTAGGATTTGTACTCCCTCCATTTAAAAGTTAGTAGTACAAAGTTGAGTCATCTATTTTGGAACGGACGGAGTACGTCTCTCTACTGCTATGATTTTGTGGTGTACGTCTCTCTACTTTTGCTATGATTTTCCTACCCTATGAACCAAATGAGGCATGAATGTATCCGTGTCGACTATTGTCTGATTGATCGCTCAGCCTACAATTTTAGGAGCTTGGGCTATTGGCCGATCGATGACGGATCAGTATAAGCGTACCATGAGCTCATTAGCCCCAACGTTTCTCTTTGGTGAGTGTTTTGCAAGTACTATAGCTCGCACGATAGCTAGCCTACTAACACCAAGAATCATCAAACAAGCCCTACTGATATCATAAACAATTCAAACTTACATCTCAGCATGCCATATATTACATCAAAAGCTGGTGAGGATACATCTGTTTCCCCAACTCGAAGAGGGTTCGCATGATTCACTATCAAACAAAAGTAGCAAGTACCGCCCACACAGGATAGTGCACTATCCCTAGGATGGTTTGATAACACACAGCGTTCTGGTAATTAAACACAATGCAAAGTACCCTGAAGGATTAGCGCTACCAACTATTTCTTGTCATCGATCTCTGGGGCAATGAGCACAACACGGACAACGGCATGGGAATCGATCTCTGGGGTGAAGTCCACCGCGACATCGGAATCGATCTCTGGGGCGATGTCCACAGGATGGACAGCGGCATCGGAATCGATCTCTAGGGCGATGTCAACAGGACAGACCGCGACATCAAAAACGATCTCTGGGGTGTTGTCCACAGGATGGGCCGTGACATCGGAATCATCAAGGACGTCCACCGGCACCTGCACAACTATGGTAATTCATTATTTTTTACCTTGTGCAGCTCACCGGGGGATCTCATCCCTCCTGGGGTCCATCTCCTCGTCCTCGATGGGGGCCATCACCTTGCCAGTGGAATACTGCTTCTCAACGGCGACTATCTCCTCAAACTCGGCCTTGAGCCTCGCATAGGTGGCCATTAGAGTTTCTGGGGTAGGAACGGTGGGGCCCTTGCCGTTCTTCCAACTTTCTTTGAGGAGTTCGTCCGCCAACGTCATCAACTCTTTGGCCAGTGCTTGTTTCTTGGAGTTCTTCGTCTCCATGGGTTGGCCCGCCAACATGGTCAACTCGTTGGTCGGTGCTCGCTTCCTGGAGAGTGCTGTCTCAAGTGGGTTATCTGCCGGTAAATCTTTGCCTAGTGCTCCAGGATCCATCAATGAACTGACAAACAAAAAGCAATCAAAAGGAAACCACAATCACAATGAAAACGGAAAATGAATAGGCTGTGAGAATCGGTCGGTGCTTCGCAAAAAGAAGATTCTTGTAATGAAAATATAGTAGCATCACTGGTTCGCCCACCTTTCCTTCATCAATACAGAAGAAAAATAGCAGAAGTGAGTAGCCTGGAGTGAGGTTTTCTTCAAGAAAGGGGAGAAAGGGCTTCAACGAGTGTTCCAGTGAAATGATGGTTGCTTCATCCAGTCCAACTTTGAGGCCACTTCGAGGCCACTTTACCACTGCTGGTGAAGGTGTGCGTTTTGTGATATGATGGGTCATGACGGCCACACCGGGGTGACCGGTGAGTCTCGACTATAGCACCTCCCTGTGATTTGGTGGATGGCACATGGGCCCGGATGCTTTGTGATATGCTTTGATTTTTGGTCGGGTGTATGAAGTGTGCATAGTCCAGACTAGCTTAACACAAATATACTAGGAGCATGCATGAAGAGGGGTGCTGGGATGAGCATGCACGAAGAGGGAACAACTATGCTGAGATGAGAATGCAACCAAACACACTATGGCAAGCGTTCGCAACTGCCATGTTCGGGTTGCTCTTGGCTCTTCGCCTCTTCATGAAGACGAACAATGATGTTACTACTACTTCTATAGTATTGAATCCACTGCTGCATGTCTGTCCACCGCGTGCGAGGGGGATAGCTTGTTGTATACTCTATATATGCTGCAACCTCTAACATTTACCCCACCACAAATTAAAATACACATTCCTGTCTTGACCAGATGAACGTGCAAACTACAATCACCAGGATGATAGGTAGGGCCAGAAGATTATTTTAATCAAAAAAAGCATGGAGCTGATCCCAATGATTTTAAGCTTACATGCACGGTACACGCTATCCTAGACTACTCTACACATGAAACTGCCACACGAGCGTCCGGGCTGCGCTTGGGTCTTTGCCTCTTCAGGAAGTCGAACAATGATGGAATACTACTGCAGTGGAGGAGTACTACAGTCTGCTTCTGGCCATCTGACACCGATTGAACTGTTGCATGTCCACCGCATGCGGGAGGGGCAGAGTGTAGCGAACGAAAACTTCTCCTAGTCATGTCAGGCACCACGGTCATGGGCGAGGGAGGGACGCAGCTTCATTGACTTACTGCTCCTGCCTTTGCGTGTATGATAGGTGGGCCCAATAGGTGGGTGGCCCTCCTGTCATGCAGCCAAAGGCAGGTGCGCGAGGGAGAGGGCGTTGTAGTAATCAAACTTCTCGGTCCTGTACGAGTTGACGTGACACATCAACGCACTGCACTCGATATATTTCAATAATTTGCGTTTACCAATGCATTAATTACACCGCATGCATGCATGCCCTGACTCTCCTTTTGATACTTGCATGTTTTGATTTAATGCACCTTGCCAAATTTTGACTATAAATTTAACTAACCAAATGTGCATGCATGTCACAAAAAAATACATAATTGAAAACTATGTTCAAATATGAATCAAGCGATATAATTTCTGTTAACATGCACTAACATTTTGTCAGTTAAATCTTTGGTCAAAATTTCACACTAGTTACAAAGGGGCCAATAAATATTGTAATCTCACATTTTGTTCTGAGGATACTGCCACATAGAAAATATAAATAATAATGCATGTTGGGGCAGCCCATGTTTCCGATAATTTTAGCCGTGGGCTTGTTCACAAATTTTACGAGGGGTGGTTATTCATTTAATGGAGGGTCTTGTACCAGACTTACAAAGTGCAACCTGGCACACCGTAACACCACTTGGAATAAGCGGGTAGCTATCTCAAAAAACAATCAACAACTCAAAAAAACGGCGACCTGGCACGTACACAATTTTAAACGATTGTTTTTATGGAGTGAAAAAGGAAAACTACCCCATTACGTATATATAGGCCAGAGCCCCGTGCTTGCTTGCTAGGGTTGCGCTATTCACACACTCATCCTCTCCAGACCTAAACAAGATAGCGGTGGTAACACTGTCTTTATCCCTTGAAAAAACACTGTCTTTCTATCCACACCGCTGGTTACAGATCCGGACGTATCCCCCTCCACCGGTGAAGGTGGGGAGGGGCAGCATTTAGGCTGTCATCGACAGCGAGGGAGGAGACCCACCGTCGGTCGCACCGTTATCTCTGGCTGAGCGCCAGCGTGGGAGGTCCTCCGAACCCTTCGTCGTTGCCCTAGTGTGGGAGCATCCGGCCTCCCGCTGCCCACCTATCCACATCCCGATGACCTTTAGGTATATCTTCCTTCGAAACCACCCTAGCTCTACTTCCCCAGCTTGCTACATCGCTGCATGTGCATGATTTTCTACCTCTCAGCCCCTCTCGATCGGATGGTCCAACGACACATTTTTTTCTATTGTTAGAGGTAAAGCTACTTCATGGAGTCAAATCTTGTACTTGGTTCAAACAAGAAATAAAGTGGGGGCGGGGGAATTTAGTATGTACATCAGACTTGGTACAAACAGGAAGGATAAGGGGGTGAAAGTAGCACAGACTGGTCATCCAACCGGTCTATTGGTCGAAAAGGGAAATATAGGGGAAACGTTGTACACAATGGTATGACCAGGACTAGATTTGCTATCCACACATAAGATGGTTGCATGCATCATTAAATTTTTTTTGAACATCAGTACAGACGCAAGAGCGCATACATACGCGCAGGCCGGGGGCACGCCTCCATTTTCCAAAAAAACATAGGAGTAGGTGGCTAGAGTGAACAAAAATGGGACCAACCCAGATATGTTTCTTGGATGTTTGTTTCTCGGGGCAACAAACTCTGAATCACCACTTTATGCCTCGGTTTAGGTACATGGTGCTAGACTGCTGGCGCACCCACTGTCCCATACCCTTATACCAAATATTTAGCTGTTCTGAATCTAATGCCCCTGGTAAAATGAAGCCATGACAAGTTTAGCCAAATGTTTTTGCATGTAATTGTTCGAGACTCTGACTGTTTCCTCTGTAGCTATTTGTGCAAACATGGATATCCATTTCACCTGGTTGCTGTTGTGACCTTTTCATGCACTGCACAAAACACTTCTTAAAAGAAGTGACTTTTGTGCTGTTTAACTGGAATGTCAGAATGGAATAGTTGGTTCATTTTGGTGGAACTGCACAAAGGGAGATCTGTGTTCCAATCCTCATCATCCATATTGGCACCATAACTGTCGTTGAATTGTCATGGCAGATGTCCTAGTGTGAGGACTTAGTCGTGAGGCCAACGCATCTATGTGGTAGCTTGAGAGGGGTTGAGCAGAATCGAGAGACGCAACACAAGACAAGGGTTTAGACAGCTTCGGGCCCCGGGAAACATCATCCAGAATAGCCCTACATGTTGTTTGTGGCTAGGTCTCATTATGATCATGAGGGAGCCGCCGTAAACCGGCTCTCCTAGTTGTGTCTAGCCCTAGAGATTATCTTCTTGGTTGTTGCTTGTCCCTCTTTGGGGAGCCCTGCCCCTCCTTATATAAGTTAGAGGGGTGGGTTACATGTGGAGTCCTATTAGGACTAGGACTGATCTACCTTCTAATACAAACCGGATACAAGTCCAGGTCTTAACTCCTTGTAAGATAAATGTTCCTCACACCTTTCCTCGTAAACCGGCCCACCATAACATGATCCGGCCTTCTGGGCCTTGGGACTTGTCATCCATCTGAAACACGTGCCGGGTCACCAATGAGTCTTCAGGCTCGTGAATCGTCATACTCGTGAACCGCCAGACACGTAAGTCGCCAATCCTCTGGCGGGTTACGAATGAAACGCCAAGTCCGTCCGGGTTATACTTCCGGACGGTTTACGCCGCGGGGTATATCCCCGACATTAGCCCCCAAGTTTAGCTTGGATTTATCCATGGTAAACTTAGACTGCAAAATAAACACAAGAACCAATTTGACAGGTTGTGCTCTGGGTTAAGAACTCTTGTAAACCGGCACCTAAACATCCTTAAGTCCTTGTCATTTCCTTCTTCTAGAAAATCGGAGTCAATAGACCAGCTTCATAATCAATTTTCTTGTAAAATAAATATTGTAAATAAAGAATCCATTTGGGTCGGCCTTCAATGCTCTGACTTGACAAAAATATTGGTCTTCAAATATTCAACTGATATTCAGCCGGCTTGAAAATGTAGGACTTGCCAAGCTATAATTTCCCATATCGGTGGGTTATAAAAACTGATAATTCTGGGTCATGATTGTTGCCAATGCCGGTTCATGATTGTTGCCAACGTCGGTTCATCATTATTAATGACACTGGATTATGATTGTTGCAGACACCGGGTCAATCTGGTTTATTCAAAACTGAGAATTTGAAGATTTTTCTCCCTTATATCCATATTACCTGTAGCCCCCATGTCTTGAGCAGAACAAAGTGATGGCTTAAGACTTGCTTAAATATAAATACTGCCACTTAAGAAGAAATCCATGTTGTTCATCCCAGTCACTTAGTAAAAACTAAATACTCCATATTATGTAGCCACAAGTGTCGGGTTGTCATGCGTGTAGCAACCTGGGACTTGTAATTGCCTGATGCTCACAAAACTTCAACCAGTGTAGCCCCCAAGGGCCGGGTCATTATGCAATAATGAGCAGGGACTTTATAAATATAATCATGCTTCATTGAAAATAACATCATATTATGTAACTCCACCATGGATCTTTAACCCACGTCCACAAGGTTAAGAGCTTTGTGTTTTACCAACTGAGCAGTGGACCCTTGAATATAACGGATTAAGACTTGTGTACCTTGAATCATTGATAAGAGCATTTGGTAGCCCCCAAGGGCCGGCTCATTACAATGTGATCAGTCGGGTCTTCAATAAGGTGAGCAAATAATGACTTTACATTAGCCCCCAAGTGTCATGGTGCATGCTTGCAAGGACATGAGACTTGTATATTTAGTGTAATCTCAACTTGAATAATGTAGCCCCCAAGTGCCGGGTTGTAAGCCTGCAGCAACTCGGGACTATTCCTTCAATTGTAGAATAAATCATATCCATTGATAATATGATAGCCATTGCGCTAAAGCGACTTTGAAAACCTTAATCATAATACTGGTTATTGATAACCATAATACAATCCAGCCATGTTTGGCTATTTGAAGATTTGAATAATATAATCCGGTTTAAAAACTACAATCATTCAATATAATCATGAAAATCCAGCCAATTTTGGCTATGAAAGATATGAATATCTTACCAGTTGATAAGTAAATCCGGAGTTTAAATACTCGACGGCTCTTGGCCGATGGCGACTTAATGCGCATTCGTTGTAAGCCGGAATTTTTATAACCCGGCGGCTGATAGCTTTTGAGAAATCCAAAATGGATAACCCTTTTGAAGCATCAATTTGTATGATGAGCTTGAATTATATGTCATAATTCTGCAAATCCTGCACAAAGTGTAAATAACATATGCCCTGGCGACTTAACATCGAAAGCCAGGGTGGGTAGCCACCCGAATGAATTCTTATCTTGCACACAGGTAGATCACAAGAATCCTTGGCGGTTTACCGCAGGGCGGGTCATAATGCCCATATAAATAGCCAGGGTTTATAACCAAAGCTGTAATTGAAGATAATCAAATATGACATAGATGATACCTGTGACATTGAATCACCTCGTTGGTTTAACCAATTCTTGTAGTGAGGGTGGTAACCCCAATCTTGAGTATTTGAGAACTCCTTCCTGAATTTGACGGATTATGATAATAAACCGTACCGGGATATAATAAACACTAGATTTTCCTTATAACACTGGCGACTTGTTAGTCAAAACCACACCGGGTTAATGAACACCAGATTATAACTGATCATGTACTGACAACTTGTAGTTGAAAGCCAAGCCGGGCCAAGGACGCCGGTTTATCAGAAGATATTATGAACCTCAACAAACGCAAAAAAAACTTGGCAAATGGAACTCAAAAAAGAACATGCGAGGCTTTTTACGAGCTGCCAGGATCCAAATTGAGGCTTTTCATGGGCTGCCAGGCCACTGAATTAACCATTTCACAAAGCTCTCTTAAGATGGACCTCAATCTTTAACCAATCACGTTTTAACTTTGACAAGTTCAGGGTCTATGAGATTGACTGTCAAACGTTCGCGGGTCGTACCAGGTTTACCTGGGCAGAGTAACTTACTTAAAGAAGGCAGGTTAATCCGGGGTTTTAGGTGTGTACACCTGGCTTCCAAGCCTGGCTTGATAGCCTATTACAAGGGTGCAGACTCTTAGTTCGTTGAGAAGCAAAGAGCCCTCAAGTAACTTCCCTAGTGGCCTTACGCCAATCAAGAGGTGTAGCTATGGTTCGAATACGACCAAGCCCCCAAGTGATTTCCCTGGTGGCCTTTACGCCGATCAAGAGGTGTGACTATTGTTCGAACATAGCCCCCAAGTGATATTATGATTTGTGCTCAAGGGATACCCATGTTTGAGCTGTGCTGTGCAACAGACTCTCTTTGGCCCCTTATGATAATATTGGCTTGATAGCTGGATCAATATGTAATCAGAACTCCGCTTTATAAACAGAAGCCCCTATGTGATCAATAATATGATAAGCCAATAAGGCAGGATAACCCATGTTTGAACCGCGCGTCATGGCAACAGGTCCTCTTCGCAACCTTTAATTTTTTGCAAGAGATAAATTCTTCTTGAACCGGGATTTTGAACCGGATATTGAGAGCGTCACAGCTTTGCGAGAGATAGTTTCCTCTTAAACCGGATTGTAAACCGGAATTCTTCCTGATGACCAGGAATTTCTTCATTGAGCCTGGATGTTGTAACTGCCATATACTTTCTAAGCCGGAAATTCTCTGACGGCCTTTAAATTTTCATCAATATAACAGTAGCCTCCGGAACCGGGTTATCTTTCCCTCCATCGTCCTGGGTTTTTTAATTTGCAGAAACTGGCAGGATTTGCTGAGTCATATCATCGTAGCCCCCGAGTTTCAAGGTGACTCGAGGAGTTGGCTTGACATTCTCCATATTTTACCATGATATATACCGGCATAAGTTGTATATCATTGGTGTTGATAGCATGATGTGAATCCACAGAAGGTTGAGGTGACTGCGGCGGGTTATAAATGATCCCGTATGAGCCGTGTCAGCAACTCGGCCAATGGTTCCTTCCAACTGGCTATTTGAAGTTAACCAAACAGTAGTGGCGGAGACTTGTGCGCCTGCTCATTGAGCCATCCCGTGCAAACAGCAGTTGATGATAATTTTGCCTCCAACTTGAAAGAAAACCGGGCTACCCAAGTTATGACTTGCTCATACTCAATAAACAGCTCATGCGGACAGGTACAACCCGATATGTTGATGTAGATCAGGCCGCAAGAGACGGACGACAAAGACGACTACGTCATTAGAGACAGCACAGACAGATGTGAGTCGGCCGCAGGCACGGACAGATAAACCGGCCGTGGCATTGTAAGCCGGTACGGATGGGTGAGTCAGTCGCAGGCGCGGTAAAACTGCATGGATGGGCGGTTTGGCCTCGTCATGTTGATATGAACTGGGCCGCAGAGGCGGCAACTTGCTCATATATTCGTTGAGCATTGTGGCGGGTCATGATATCTATGGCATGACCATCACTCTTACAGTGAATACATGTCCTGCATCAAAAAATACCGCAAGCCGGAGTAATTGCTCTTTTTTTAAAAAGATTGTTATGTAATATGAAAATACGATGGATGGATTTCACCTGATATGTTTAAACCGGAACTTATCCACCACGGAGTTAATCACCACGGTGAAGCTGAATTCAATCACAGACGAGTCACTCGCGAGACCAGACAGATGAGTCAGTTGCGGTGTTGTAATCCGGTGCGGACGAGCAAGTTGTCCTCCGCGTCATAAGCCGGCGCGGATGCATGAACCGGTCACGAGGGCGGACGGGCGAGTCGTCCGTGTCGTTGTAAGGCGGTACGGACGGGCGAGTCGGCCGGAGCGTTAATGCAAAATGGACCGCGATACGCATGTCTGTGAAAACCGCGTGATACAGCTGAATGTGCATCTGTGGCATAACACCATCCTTGTTCTTTTTAATCGTCGCCCCGTATAAAAAAATTACAGGCCAGAGCAATTGTTGCTTGATAAAAACAACGTGTTAATTAAAATGAACTTAGATGGATATCACCTGATTTGTCGGTATGACAGACGATCCGTATGTGGCATCCATAGATAACCTTTCAGAAATGTTGCTTTGGTCCTTATATTTATCCAAAGGATTTTTCGTTGATCCCCTCGAGGACCTCGCAAGATGCTATCGTAGCTCTTCTCCTTTATATCTTGCTGATCCTTAACAAATACTTTATCCAGATCACCTCATATTAGTATTCATCTCTGGATGTCAGTTCTCCACAAGTAGTAATATCTGACGCCGTGGTGACTCGGCATGACCCCAATGCATGCATTCTTGTGATCCATTATGTGTCCAACACTTTTCCTGCTTGTTTTTCCTTCCTTGGCGAACTGTTGCATCAGGGGCGTGGCGGCTCCAGACGCGTCGGCGGGCTGTTGCAGCGGATAGCATGGACAAAACGAGCACCCCGATGGTGACCGCGGGCGGCGACTCGAAGTGAGACAGCAGGCGGCTCACAACAGAAGCGAGTCCAGTTTGAGGCTGCAGCGGTAAGTTTGCGTGGATGCACCTCTCCTCGATGCACTTCTCCTCCATGTGAATGTTCCAATGGAAAGAAAATCATCCTTGGCTAGTACTCCATGTGTTCCAATGTATAGCGCGCATAGCTTCACGTACAAATACCAATCAGTGACCATCTACTTGCACATCTCGTATCATCACCCTATACCTGCAAGGTTTCCTGTTGCTTCACTTCCCCATTGTATGCATTATCTTTTCAGGTAAGTGTTTGCAGGCAGAAAGTGTGGCAGTGCTCGGAAGCGTGGCCGTCTCAGCTAGGCCATTGCCAGCGGCTTGTAGGTAGTCGGACAGAGCGGTTTGCGGCAGGGGCACAGCGGCCGGTCAACGGAGGCTGGCGACTTGGCAGGCTGTGGTTACAACCCAGCAGCAGAGGATGTGACAGGGGGCTCGGCTGAGGCAGGTTGGAGGCCGAGGTGTGAGGACTGCGCGGCTGCTCGAGGTGCGGACGCGGAGGTGGCTCAACAAGGCCGCGTCTGATGGTTTGAAACGAGGGTGCTCGTTGACGGCAAAGTCGCGGGGGGCGACTCAACACGAGACAATGGCGGCTTGAGACGGTGGCGAAGGCGGCTCCAGGCGCAGACGACGGAGGCAGGTTTGGTGGCCGGTCGGCTGTGGCGAATGAGATGGCTCGGGGCCGCGAGCCCGGGCAGCTCGGAAACGGCGCCAGGCCGGGGCGCCTCAACGGTGGCGACCTGACACTGTCCGTGGCCGAAACGGCTCATCGCGCGGCTAGGGGTCCAAAGCCGCGACGAGGCGGGTCAACTCGAGCCTGTTTTGACTCATCATCCAAGTCGTAGTAGTCGCGGCGAATCCACGCCCGTCCTTTGTGTATTTTTATTTTTGGTTGATCATGACACGTTAAGGCCTGATGGCATGCTTGTTCCGTTTGCTTCTCGGGAACAGATCCAGTCATAGACTATTTTTCTTCAAAGCATAAGATCACCTCGTGTTAGCCAGCGAAACTGCATCCGATTCAGACCGGCAGCGATTTATCATCAGCGGCGCTCCTCCATCGATCTCGACTGCAAGAAAGCATTGAGATATGCTGATACTGTTGGCCCCTTGCCCTGACTGATATGCTGATGTAATATACGCTCGCAGAACGCTGCAGGCTCATATTCAAAACTTTTACTGATCGGATTTCCTCGAATCGTACGAAAACTTGTGTCGGCAGCGGCGCACAGGCGCAACCCTATCTTTACAACTCAAACTCATATCCGTTGCTGCTGAATGTTTCTTCAATTCTGATTTTGTTCAACCAGAAAATTGCGAACTTCTCGACCCTTGAGAGAGATCCCTCCAAGAACTCAACACCATCGTGCGCAGGCCCCATGATGGGCGCCAACTGTCGTTGAATTGTCACGGCAGATGTCCTAGTGTGAGGACTTAGTCGTGAGGTCAACGCATCTATGTGGTAGTGAGGGAGTCCTGGATTAGGGGGTCTCCGGACAGCCGGACTATATCCTTTGGCCAAACTGTTGGACTATGAAGATACAAGATTGAAGACTTCGTCCCGTATCCGGATGGAACTCTACTTGGCGTGGAAGGCAAGCTAGGCAATCCGGATATGTATATCTCCTTCTTTGTAACCGAACTTGTGTAACCCTAACCCCCTCCGGTGTCTATATAAACCAGAGGGTTTTAGTCCGTAAGACCATATACAATTATACCATAGGCTAGCTTCTAGGATTTAGCCTCTCCGATCTCGTGGTAGATCAACTCTTGTACTACTCGTATTATCAAGAATAATCAAGCAGGACGTAGGGTTTTACCTCCATGAAGAGGGCCCGGACCTGGGTAAAATATCGTGTCCCCTGCCTCCTGTTAGCATCCGCCTTAGACGCACAATTCGGGACTCCCTACCCGAGCTCCGCCGGTTTTGACACCGACATTGGTGCTTTCATTGAGAGTTCCTCTGTGTCGCCGCCATAAGGCTTGATGGCTCCTTCGATCATCGATAGCGATGCAGTCCAGGGTGAGACTTTTCTCCCCGGACAGATCTTTGTATTCGGCGGCTTCGCACTGCGGGCCAACTCGCTTGGCCATCTGGAGCAGATCGAGAGTTACGCCCCTGGCCATCAGGTCAGGTTTGGAAGCTTAAACTACACGGCAGATATCCGTGGAGACTTGATCTTCGACGGATTCGAGCCCCTGCTTAGTGCGCCACGCGGTCACGGTGAGCATGATTTAGCTCTGCCATCAGACAGTGTCCAGGAGATCGCGCCGGCAACCGCTCCGACTCTCAATTCGGAACCAGTTGCGCCATCCATGGTCGGGTGGATAGACCCCGCCACGGAGGCCGCGTCCTCAGCGGTGATCCAGCCGAATATCGACCTTACCCTTCACGAGAGTCGTGATGCCACACTGCCGGATCCTTCCCCGGCCACGGACTCCGAACCACCTGCGCCCGTGCCTATCGAATCCGACTGGGCGCCGATCATGGAATTTACCTCCGCGGATATCTTTCAGCACTCGCCCTTCGGCGACATACTGAACTCATTAAGGTCTCTCTTCTTATCAGAAGAGTCCTACCCGAACTATGTCCGGCAGGATTGGGGTGCGGATGACGAAGAAATTCGCCGCCCACCCACCACCCACTTAGTAGCCACTGTCGACGATTTGACCGACATGCTCGACCTCGACTCCGAAGACATCGACGGTATGGACGACGATGCCGGAGATGAACAGGAACCACTGCCCACATGGCACTGGACGCCCACTTCATCAGATGATGTATACATGGTGGACACACCCAAAGAAAATGACGACGAGGAACGGAAGGACGCAACGAAGGGTTGTTCCCTCGAGAAGCAGTCAAAGCGGCGGCGCAATCGCCGCTCCAAACCTCGCCTCGGCAGAAACAGTGGTAATATAGACCCAGCGATAGAGCAAGGTGAACCATCGCCCGACCAGGGCAACACGGAGAATCAAACCGAACAACCCGACTCCGTCGAAGATAATAGTCCGGACGACATCACACCAGACAGGTGCCCGGAGCAACAGAATGCCCATCAAGGGCTTGTTGCCACTGCGAGGAGTCTAAAAAAGTAGAAGCAAAGGCTCAGGGCTGCGCAAGACACACTCAGAATAAGATGGAGTGAAGTACTCAACACTGCAGCAAAGTACGGCCGTAATCGCCACACCAAGAGCTACCCGAAGCGAAAGTTGCTACCCGAATTCGACGAGGAGGCCTTAGATCCCCTGCAATTAGAAAACAAAATGGTCATCCGGTCAGATAGACGACCTTGTTGCCAATATAGAGCAGCAAATGACGCCACACATAAGCCAGTACGCGATCCACGCGAGGGCTCGCATCAAAAGGACGGCGCAACCAGATCCAAAGACGGGCCACGCAAGCGCGCTCCAGTATGCAATACAACACAACAAACATCCGAACACCACGGTACACCCAAATACAGGGGTGCCGCACATCCCCTATGTTTCACCGATGAGGTGCTGGACCATGAATTTCCAGAGGGATTCAAACCCGTAAACATAGAGGCGTATGATGGAACAACAGACCCTGGGGTCTCGATTGAGGACTATATCCTCCATATCCACATGGCTCGGGGAGACGATCTCCACGCCATCAAGTACTTACCCCTCAAGCTCAAAGGGCCAGCTCGGCACTGGCTTAAAAGCCTCCCTGAAAACTCCATGGGAAGCTGGGAAGAGCTCGAAGACGCTTTTCGGGCAAATTTTCAAGGGACCTATGTCCGACCACCGGATGCAAACGATTTAAGTCATATAACTCAACAGCCCGGAGAGTCAGCCCGAAAGCTTTGGAACAGGTTCCTCACTAAGAAGAACCAAATAGTAGACTGTGCGGACGCCGAAGCCTTAGCAGTTTTCAAGCACAGCGTTCGAGACGAATGGCTCGCCAAACACCTCGGCCAAGAAAAGCCGAGAACAATGGCAGCATTAACAAGCCTCATGACCCGCTTTTGCGCGGGCGAGGACAGCTGGTTAGCCCAATGCAGCACCAGCGACCCAAGTACATCCGAAGTCAGGGAAACGGGAAATCACGACGCAGCAAAAACAAGCGCCGGAATAAAGAAGACGGCCCGAAGAGCATAGTGGTAAACCCCGGATTCACAAGCTCTCGGCCAGGTCAGCAAAAGCCGCCCTCTAAAGGCAACAGAGACGAACTGTCCAGCCTAAACAAGATTCTGGACCAAATATGTCAGATCCATAGTACCCTCGACAAACCTACAAATCATACCCATAGAGAATGTTGGGTCTTCAAGCAGTCCGGCAAGCTCAACGCTGAACATAAGGGGCAGGGTACACCAAGCGAAGACGAGGACGAGCCTCGCAAGAAAAGCACTGGGGAACAGAAGAAATTCCCACCAGAAGTCAAAACAGTCAATGTGTTACATGTAATAAAGGGGAGAAACAAAGCGGCACTCCCAGAGACACATGCCCCAACGCCTATCACCACGGAATTCTGCCACTGGTCGTCCCAACCGATCACTTTTGACCATCGGGATTACTCAGCAAGTGTCCGGCGTGCAGGATGGGCTCCCTTGGTATTAGACCCAATAATTGACGGATACCTCTTCACACGAGTTCTGATGGACGACGGCAGTAGTTTAAACCTGATATATCAGGACACAGTATGCAACATGGGGATAGACCCAGCAAAAATTAGCCATAGCAATACTACCTTTAAAGGAGCAACACCAGGCCCAGAAGCCCATTGCACGGGCTCCCTTCTACTAGAGGTTATATTCGGCTTTCTCGATAACTTCCGCAGCGAAAAGTTAACCTTCCACATCACTCCATTCCAAAGTGGCTATCAAGCTCTACTCGGACGCGAAGCTTTCGCTCGCTTTAACGCAATACCGCATTACGCTTCTCTTATGCTTAAGATGCCCGGTCCACGCGGCATCATTACGGTAAATGGAAATATTGAGCACTCCTTGCGTGCGGAAGACCATGCGGCTGCCTTGGTAACCGCACGCTAAACGACCTCACCAACTGAAGCATCTGACAGGTCGTTAAGACCACGGACGCGGTTAGACGAGTCCGGCGTAGTTATATGTAATTGATACAGGTTTGATGGCTATACCCCTATTACAATACAAGGGTCTCAACACACATAAAAAAGTGCCAATTAGGCTCAACTTTACTTATCTTGAACTGTACATATTTTTTTAGTACAACCTACCTTTTTGCACGACAACTTTTCAACGAAGTTCCTCTCTTTTACAGATAACCATCGTGCTACACTCGTCCAGGATACGGCACAATGGAGACACAGGCGCATACGTGCAGCAGGGACCTGTTCCAAGGATTCTTTTTAG
Source organism: Triticum urartu (assembly GCF_056163025.1). Lineage (NCBI taxonomy): Eukaryota > Viridiplantae > Streptophyta > Magnoliopsida > Poales > Poaceae > Triticum > Triticum urartu. Next base: position 469,157,859 of record NC_141874.1, read on the forward strand.
ATTAAGACCCTGCGTAAACCTTTTTGACTACATCTTGTTGATACACATCCCCCGGATTCTCAGTACAATTGAGAAGGATGCTGACGTATTGGCATGTGGCCACGTCAGAATATTGCACGTACCTAGACACCAGGGGCTTATTATAAATGGCACTGTTTAGGCCCGGTTTACACCATAAAGAACGAATACCTTAGGGAGTGTTTGGCGTCGCGAGTTTGCCCTTATATGAATCAGCTCCGAATCATGTCTTTGGTCAAATGTTGGGTTTGTCCGGCTCCTGTGTTTTGCTGCCTTACGTTCCGCTCTATCGGCTAAGGCGGCACCAGGAGAACTACTGCGATTGTGCCCTGGTTCATCCGGACGAGCACCTCAGTAGAGAAAGCCGAAAACTGACTGTCATGATATAGCGTGAGACTAGTCAACCCCTCGATGACCTACCGGAATCTTCGGGATTCCTCCGCCTTAACGAAGGACCATTTCCCGGCCAGGCATAGACGCACCCCGAATTCGGATGAGTGCGGAGCCACCAGGGGCTATATAGTAGCCCCACTGTCAAACTCCTCTGGCTAAGTGAAAGTGTTAAAGCATTATAGTCCAGTTTCCTAGTTCGCTGCGCTATCACCTCCTTAATGGACCAAGACGTTGGATCAAGTGTGAACATGCGTCTTCTGCAAACACCCCCGCATTATATGCGTGGGGGCTGAAGCCGACGACTGCAATTTTCAGGTTATATACATATATACATAAACGGCCGCACAGGAGGCATCATAATACTTTCGAGCAAAAGTATAAACAGAGCCTTGATAAACTTAATAAAGCATTGTTTTTACAATGGGAATACATGTCATTCAAACATAATATTCTTCGCGCACTGGGCCTCTATCGAACGAGCGCCTTCAAGAACTTCTTAAAAATAGTGCTCGGCAGCCACTCGGCCTATGGCCGAACCCTGCGCCGTGATAGTGGTGGCATCCATCTTCGCCCAGTATGTTTTAACACGGGCAAGGGCCATCCGCGAGCCTTCTATGCACGCCGACCTCTTCATCGCATTAATGCACGACACCGCACCAAGGAACTGCTGCACCAAACTAAAATAGATGTTCGGCTTTGGCCTTTCCGGCCACAGATGATCCACAATAGACCTCATGGCGAGTCCGGACAATATATTCAGCTCGGCCCATTCGGCAAGCCGATCAGTCAATGGAAGCGGACGCTCTGGAACATTAAATTGTGACCAGAATAGCTTGTCCACTTCACGATCTATTTAATCTCGGAAGTATTCGGCCGCATCGACAGCACTCGCCGCCAAGTCCAGATATGCGTCCACCAAACTACACAGCCGGTCAAGAGGGGCATACTGAGGATCTCCAAACTTCCTCCACAGCATGAAGGGTTTCCGAGTCGCGATATCCCCGGCTTGACGCAGCTCCTCCTTCTTCGCTCTCATCGCAGAGTGGGTGTCTTTGGTCGCCATCATGGCCTTTTCCAGGTCCGTCGCCTTCGCCCGGTTTTCTTCTTCAAGAAGCTGGCAACGGTCGGCAGTGTCTTTTAACTTTACAGCCATCTTGGCCATTTTCTCTTTGCTCTCGCAATGCGCGGCCTTTTCGGCTCTTAACTCTTTAGCCTCCTTTAAAGCGGTCGCATTACTGCTCCTTACTTGCTCCTTGGCTCGGGCAAGCTCCGCCCGAGGGCCTCCACGGTGACAGCTCCATCTGCAGTCACAACATATTAAAGATACTGGCATCATGCTGCTCTTATTATGTGACGATCACCAGAAAAATCACTCACATTGTGCCTCGTCAAGCCGCTTGTTGACAAGCACAATGTCGGCATCTGCCGCATCTAGTTGCCGCTTTAGTCCGGCAAACCCATCAGTCCGGCTAGCCACCGGAGCTTTAACCACCTACACATAAAGGCGGTCTGGTTATTACCTAGGACTAAGATCCTCTGTTTGCCGCCATTCTCGACAACAACCATAGTCTCAGGGCCTACTATCTACACAGGGCACACCTTAAAATGTGCGGTACTGTCAAAAATATACATCATTTCACGTACCTCAAAACCCGTCAGTAGACTCATATAGGCTTCATGCAACCCGCTTTCGGCGGACGAAATCCTTTCAACCATCGTACCCATCAACATACGGTGCTCTTCTGAGATAGTCGCTCGCTCTAGCAGATCCCTCAGTATGTCCGACCGCATACCAGACGGTGCCGGACTCTTTTGGTTGCTCTCTTCAAGAGCCGGATACTGGGGACTTCGGGTGGCCATAGGATTGTCTTCTGGCCTCGCCGGATCCAAAGAAACCCTCCGCGATGACACTTCAAGGTCGCCCGCTTCTTGAGCTGGGGAGTCCGGGGGAGGCGTTTCGCTCTCTATCATCTCTGGAAGAAGATCCCCCGAAGACGAGCTCTGCTGAGAAGGGCTAAGATCCGAACTGCAAGATAAATGCTTCGATTATTTTCCTCAGAAGTAAGGTAGGATATCTTCACTATTAAGTACTTTTTGATTACTTATAGCTCGTTAGAGGGCTGATCCCCGCGCGGACATTGTGCGGCAAGAGCACCCTCCGAGGCAGGACCCTCTGGTGGAGATTTCTTCTCCCGTTTGGAAACCTTGGTTTCCGGATCTTCAGAGGTAGTCCTCTTCCTTCCCCGGGGCGAGAGAATGTCAGATTCTTCCCCTGGGTTGTCCTCCCTCACGGAGACGCTCATTCCCTTGGTTGGAATAGGTAGCGGTGGAGGCCCGCTTTCGCCCTCTTTATTCCCCCTTCATCTTCCTTTGAGGGCACCAGGCAAGGTGCTGGCTCGAGCATCTTTTCCAACACCGGATTGTCCAACCCTTCAGGAAGGGGGGGCCGAACACCGGATCATCTTCGCCTTTGTTATCCAGTCTTGGTCAAAGAGCGATTCTTCAGAATGATGTCATGATAAAGAAAAGGACAGTGTGTTCGGCCATGGGATTACTTACTTGGGCCGCGGTGCGGTTGCTGCTCAGGCCCACATCCTCGGTAGTGTCCGGACACTCTATTTGGGGTCCAAAGAACGATTTGTACATCTCCTCATGCGTTAGGCTGAGGAAATTCTGAATAGTGCGCGGTCCTTCCGGGTTGAATTCCCACATGCGGAGGGGTCGGCGTTTGCAAGGATGGACTCGACGAACCAGCATCACTTGCATCACCCTAACCAGACTGAAATCTCCCTCGAAGAGATCTCGAATGCGGCTCTGCAGTATGGGCACATCCTTGGCTGGGCCCCAGCTCAGCCCCCTGCTGATCCATGACATCAGTTGTGGTGGAGGGCCCGAGGGGAAGGTGGGGGCGGCTACCCACTTGGCACTTCAGGGAGCTGTGAAGTAAAACCACTCCCGTTGCCACAATCCGGGCACCTCTGGAAAGGAGCCCTTCGGCCATGGAGCGCCAGCAATTTTTCTTATTAGAGCACCTCCGCACGCTGCGTACTGCCCCTTGACCATCTTCGGCTTCACATCAAAGGTCTTGAGCCACAGGCCGATGTGAGGGGTAATGAGGAGGAAGGCCTCACAAATGACAATAAATGATGAGATGTGAAGGAGGGAATCCAGGGCTAGGTCGTGAAAATCCAGCCCGTAATAGAACATAAGACCCCTAACAAAAGGATCCAGAGCGAGGCCTAGTCCTCGGAGGAAGTGGGAGACGAACACAATGCTCTCGTTGGGTTCGGGAGTAGGGATGACCTGCCCTCGGGCGGGAAGCCTATGCGAAATTTTGGCGGTCAGGTCTCTGGCCTCCCTTAACTTCTTGATATCCTCCTCCGTGACGGAGGAAGGCATCCACCGGCCTTGAAGGCTGGATCCGGACATGATTGAAGGTCCGAAGCACCTGACCTGGGCTTTGGGTGTTAGAACTCGAGGCGGGGGAAGGATTCAATTGAGCACGGGAGGGAAGAAGTAAAAGCCTTGTCCCTTTATAAAGAGGGTGAATATCAAGCGTCCTCCTCGTGGCTGTTTGGGACTTGCCTAAAATCTAGGAGTCCTTGGCATGGTTGGGTTACCCACGTCCATATTGATGAGAATCCCGTAATAAGGGGAACACGATCTCTGCTTTGACAAGACGTGTCAAGAAACCGCCTCGCGTTATGTGCGGGGCTGGTTACGAAAAAACGGTTCGAATAATTACCGGGCATGGCATGATGTCATGCTGCCAAAACATGTTAGTGGATTGGATTTGTGGAAATATTATTCTCTCTATGGTGGTATGTGGAACTTATTTTGCAGGGTCGAACACTATCCTTGTATTCAAACTCTTCTGTGGTGTATTCGGAGGAGGAACCCGCCTTGCAATGCCGAAGACAACACTGCGCGCCGGACTCATCGTCATTGAAGCTTGGTTTAGGGGCTACTGAGGGAGTCCTGGATTAGGGGGTCTCCGGACAGCCGGACTATATCCTTTGGCCGGACTGTTGGATTATGAAGATACAAGATTGAAGACTTCGTTCCGTGTCCGGATGGGACTCTACTTGGCGTGGAAGGCAAGCTAGGCAATACGGATATGTATATCTCCTTCTTTGTAACCGAACTTGTGTAACCCTAGCCCCCTCCGGTGTCTATATAAACCAGAGGGTTTTAGTCCGTAGGACAACATACAATCATACCATAGGCTAGATTCTAGGGTTTAGCCTCTCCGATGTCATGGTAGATCAACTCTTGTACTACTCGTATTATCAAGAATAATCAAGCAGGACGTAGGGTTTTACCTCCATCAAGAGGGCCCGAACCTGGGTAAAACATCGTGTCCCTTGCCTCCTATTACCATCTTCCTTAGACGCACAGTTCGGGACCCCCTACCCGAGATCCGCCGGTTTTGACACCGACAGGTAGCTTGAGAGGGGTTGAGCGGAATCAAGAGACGCAACACAAGACAAGGGTTTAGACAGCTTCGGGCCCCGGGAAACATCATCCAGAATAGCCCTACATGCTTTTTGTGGCTAGGTCTCATTATGATCATGAGGGAGCCGCCGTAAACCGGCTCTCCTAGTTGTGTCTAGCCCTAGAGATTATCTTCTTGCTTGTTGCTTGTCCCTCTTTGGGGAGCCCTGCCCCTCCTTATATAAGTTAGAGGGGCGGGTTACATGTGGAGTCCTATTAGGACTAGGACTAATCTACCTTCTAATACAAATCGGATACAAGTCCAGGTCTTAAATCCTTGTAAGATAAATGTTCCTCACACCTTTCCTCGTAAACTGGCCCACCATAACATGATCCGGCCTTCTGGGCCTTGGGCCTTGTCATCCATCTGAAACACGCGTCGGGTCACCAATGAGTCTCCAGGCTCGTGAATAGTCATACCCGTGAACCGCCAGACACGTAAGTCGCCAATCCTCTGGCGGGTTACCAATGAAACGCCAAGTCCGGCCGGGTTATACTTCTGGCCGGTTTACGCCGCGGGGTATACCCCCGACAATAACCATCCTTTAGGTAAGAAGGATATTTAATACATGTGTTGATCTCTATTTTGCGACTGCCATGAGAAAATAATGCTATTGTTTACTATAGTACACTTGTACTCCCTCACTGACAAAACCAATTCTGAAATAGAAGGCCAACCATGTACTTGGTTTCACCAACTGGTGAGGAGAAAGAGAAACAGAGCATGAAGAGGAAGAAGGAGAAGAGTAAACAGTTCCAAGGTGATATTGCTGAAGTCAAGGCATCAGTCGAGGCCATTCAAGGGCTCCGGCAACGTCTAGCTTACATGTGAGACGATCCTCCAGGGAGCCCTTCCACTTTTGTGTATTGTCCATGATGAATTTGATGCTACTGTTAGAGTAATATGATGATGTATTTCTATCCTTTCTCACTAAGCTAATGAAGGTTTCACCTTGTTCCAACTTGTGCAAACAGGGATCATGTTGTGCCAACCATACATTTTAGTGGAACAACACAAGACAATACAATGAACTGTATCCCAGCCAGTGCTTTAACTCTGTTGGAAGATCTTGATAATCTTTCGATATAATCTCAACACTGGTAAACATGAGTGATTTCAACCATACAATTGAAGTGCACAAAAATATATACTATTGCTATTGAGTGATTCTAGTGAGTGCTTTATCATCTCTTCTAGGACTACATGAATAAGCTTTTTTGCTCAGGTTGGTACCGGCCTAAGGCCTTCATCCATATTAGTTTGCTGTCATCTCTATTTGTATCATGCTACTATCATGAGAAACTCCTTTATCTTTGCACGTTAAAGTTTTGCAACCTATGATACATGGCAATGCTTTGAGTGTTGAGCTAATTGGCACTGATTAAATAAACTAATACCTCTCTTTAAGCAATGCTTTGATTGTTGAGCTAATTGGCACTGATTAAATAAACTAATACCTCTCTTTGCACTGATTAAATAAACTGATAATAAGGGTGCTTCTATTTGTTAGTGTATGTTTCATCAACTAGTTCCACTATTACAGTAATCTCACTCTCTTAGTATATGTGCCAACAGGGATGCTCGATTTTGGTGGAACTGCACAAAAACTTTAGGTGCTTCATTGCCTCGACAGCTTCCTTCCTTTCTCGTCAGTCGCTAATCTGGGCTTGGTTCCTTCCTTTGTTGTCAATCGCTTGGCTTATCTCGGCTTCCAGTCAAAGGAAATAGTAATTGATATGCTACCTCACACAGGTTGGTATTGGTCTTTATCCTGATTATTGTGCTTGTCATATGTATTGGTAATTTGGTATTGTGCTACTATTTGCTGATTTCATAAAGGAGTAACTTGGATTCTGAACTCGCAGGCAAATCATTACATTGGGTGATTTCAGTAGAACTACAGAAAAAGATCAGATGGATAGGTACTTATGCTGCTGCTATGTACTCCAAAGTTCACTGACACAAGCATCGATGTTGACAAGAATAAGTGCCTATATTCATTCGAGTGTCAACCGGCGTCAACCAGTTGTCAAACTCCAAGTATTAGGAGAGTGAACTCTAAAAATATTGCTTGGCGCATAGCCCAGAAAAACGCAGTCCAGTCTTTGGTCCCAACTTGTGCCTTTTGGTTATCGGCACATATGGTAGCGACCTATATGGCATGGAGTCTAAAGATTACAGAAAAGTTGGTTGACGCGTATATTCATCTGGCACATAATCAGTCTGCATGCCAGGGATGATCCATTTCAGTTGAACTGCACAAAAAATTTGGATGGTTCATTTTCTCAACCGCCTCCTTTCTTGTCTGCAATGTAGAATTTAGGCGAGCTACATGACCAAGATGAGCCAGTAAACTAGTTGGATGGAAGTAGTGGCCAAGTTGCTCAAACCTCCCTCAGCACGAGGCCACTATTTGAGGATAAACCTACAAGCAAAGTTCATATTGTCTGTGCTTATGTACTCAAAAGTTTACTTGTACAAGCATTAATTTTAGCAAGAAGTACCTCCGACTGAACACCATTTACCAGTATGTACCCTAGGTAATTAAAGTTCATCCATGGATGATATTGGCTGTGATCTCAATCATTTGGTTGCATAAACATACTGAACTTGTGTATATATGAGAACCTAAGTTTGATACGAATGTTTACCTATTCTGTTGTACTTGTGTGTGAACTTGTTAGTATGTCTACTGCAGGATTTGTGACATGTGGGTGTCAACGGCACACCTTCTTCCCGAGAAGAATTACACCTACTTTGTTAGGCTAGCAATGGAGCATTAGCTCTTTTTAATATTTTTGCTCTGTCTTCCCCTCTCCCCCGCTCAACCCCTGCCGTAATGTTTTCGGCCTCAAAACAAGCATAGCACTGCATTGTTTTGGGGGCTTGATGAAAAATCGAGTGCTGGTTTCTGTAGGTTGGCTCGCCCAGCAAATGGGCTGCTGGTCCACCATGGATTGGGAGGCTAAAAATACAAGTTTTAGGGTGCAGAGGCAAGTAAAAACGCCATCGAGAGCCATCCAGTGAGAGAGAAAATCGCGTCTTATGTGCTTCTTCAGTCAGGCCGCCGACCCCCTCTTTAATCCAGTTCGCTCGGGGATCTAGCTGGTACTATCATTTTTTTCCAAAGGGTGAACAAGTATCAGCTAGGCCTAGGTATGTGTAGCCCACGACATACGGAGACAGTGGTTTCAACTTATTTTTTGAGGTCCATACCGGCCTATGGGCCTCCCAGTGTAGGTTTTACTTTTTCTTAAAGATAGGCAGCCCAATGTATTTTCTTAACAAAACGCAGATCTCTGCTCTATTTATCTATATATAAGAATAATAATGTTGTGTCCAATTTATGTTTTCCCTTCCAACCACATTATATATATTTATATTATTACTATTATCGTATATTTTATAGACTTATATATACATTATAAAGACATCCCACGTGTTATTAACTTATAAAAGTAAATGTTTAACAGAAGTTGGCAAGGAAAATCCTAGTTCTTTTTGACTCACAGGTAGGAAAATCCCGGTGATTGCATACAAAAGCTTGCGAAGATTCTACAGACCAATGTAATAATAACACACTCATTTTTTGAGCAATAACTCGCTAATTTGTTAGTTTATATATAAAAAATGTGTCACAATGGTTTATTCTTTGATATTAATTGCTCCTTCTAACCTAACATTATATATAGAACGAGCCTAGCTAATTCGTGTATTTCAAGAAAGTGCAAATAGGATGGGATGTCTTAGAAAATATTAAATGGGCCGCATTGACGCGAAATTATTTGTTCACCTAGCCAAGCAAATGGATTGTACATTCTAGAAAACATGGGTTAAATATATGCCACATTTTTGCAGGTTGACATGTGGGACAATAGGTCAAAGCCTACGCAGGGTGTTGTCAACTTGGTCAACAAATGATTATGGCATCCACAGCCATTGGATTTATATCCAACGGCCGGCATGCTCCTTCAATCTCTCATCTTCTTCCTCCAGCGTCGCTGGGACCGCCTGGTCCGGCCTCCGCGGCTAGCGGCTCTGCTTAGCACACATCGCTGCGAAGCGCTGCCCCATCGCTGGCCAGGCTATCCCTCCACCCCTCCACACCTCCTGTTATTATCCACCAACTACAGCCCCACGCCGCACCAGAACAAGTTATAACCCTTGTATTCCTCTCAATATGCGACTCCACTGCCGCGTCTTCCCATCTCCGGGTCGTTCCCGTCCGGGGCCTCGCCGTCGTCCACCGCCTCGCTGGGCTCGGCGCAGCGTGGTCAACAAATGAGAGTCATCAGAAGAGGACTGTACGTGGAGAGCCTGACGGCTGGGACCCACGATGTCCATGGTCACACGCAAGGAAAGTTCCTCCTTATTAAGCTGAAAAATGTTCCCTCCCCCTGACAGCTGGGACCCACCGACTGTATCTTCGCACAGAAGGAAGTGCCTCCTTGTTATGCAAAAAAACTATTCCTCCCGTTGACAGCTGGGACCCGTCGGATTTGGTGGCTGACTTGTGGGCCTACTAAGCGGATGTGTACACAGGGATTTGTCAACTCAATCAACAAATGATTCTAGCAGCTGGACCATTGGATGTTAATCCAACAACCATGCTCCTTCTTCAACGTCTGTTCTTGCTCCTATCTCCCATGGTCGGCAGTGCTGCCGTGCACCCAAACCAGTAAAGTTTCCCACTTCTCTCCATCTGCGGCTCCACTGCCGCGTCTTCCCCATCTCCGGATCGTTCCAGTCTGGGGCCTCGCTGTCCACCGGCCTTGGTGCGCTCATCACGGTGTGGTCAACTTTGTCAACAACCGAGAGTCATCGGAAGATGACTATACGTGAGAGGCTGACAATGGGGACGCACCACGCCCATGAACGCATGCATGCAGCTGCATCCTTTTTACCCTGAAAAATAATATATTTTTTCTCCCCCTGACTGCTGGGACACACCAGCTACATCTTCGCACGCAAGGAAGTGTGTCCTTATTATGACAAAAAGAATGAATACTACCACTGATAGCTCAGACCCACCAGCTATATCTTCCCATGCAAGAAGGTGCCTCCTTATTACGCACAAAAAAATGATACTCCCCCTGCTAGCTGGGACCCAGCATAGTGGGAGGCTGACCTATGGGCCTATTAAGTTGATGGGGATGGAGGGCTTTGTCAACTTAGTCAATATGAATGAATCTAGCTCCACTGACCATACGATGTCCATCCAACGGTCGTAGTGCTTTTTCAACCTCCGGTCTTCTTGCTCCAGCCGCCCAAACAAGCATCGGCCGTGCCGCCTGCTCCTACTCCCATGTCTGGCTGTGATGCCACCGTTGGCGATGCCATCCCTCTATACTCACCCACACCTCCTGTTATTCTCCGGCGACGGCAGCCTCACACTGCAGCTGAAGCAGTCAACCCACGTACTCCCCTCCGCATGGGCATCCACTGCCGCGTCTTCCCCGGATCCCCGTCGTCCCCTTCCTAGGCCTCGCCGTCGTCCACCGCCCTGATGCTCTCGACGCGGCATGGTCAACATGGTTAAGGAACGACTTCCATCGGAACAGTACTGTACGTGGAGAGGTTGACAGCTGGGTCCACGGCAGCAGCAATGAAGTGCCTCCTTATTACACGGAAAATAATGATTCCTCCACCTGACAGTAGGGACCCACCAGACGGGCCAACGTATTTCGTGAAAAAAATGTTTAGCCCCTAGTTGCCGGGGCCCACCAGCTACATCTTTGCACGCAAGGAACTGCCTGACAGTCGAGACCCACCTGGTCGAAGCGTACGTAGCGTTGTCATTCTGGTCGTGAACATGTACGTACATACTGGTCAATGTAGAGGCGTGCATGTGTCGTAGTACAGGCGTGCACATAGCATGTACACGTACGTACAGCGGCCAGGGTGCAAGAAACAAAATATGGCCATGTACGTACATATGGGCGGGGTCTCAAACGCCTACTCGCGCATACGTATGGCTAGGGCTCGTGTACATGGCTGGGTCGGAACGGAGAAGCTCCGCCGTCGTCGTGATCATGGGGAGGCAACTGGCTGGGTCAGAACGGAATGTGCCGTCGTGTTCATTGGGAGCCAACCGGCTTGGATGGAACAGCCGATGGAAACGAGGCCTAGCGTACCGCGGAATTGAGGAAACAACCTTGTGTTGGACTAGCCACGGTCAAAACGGGATCCTGTTCATTGGGAGGGGTCTGGCATACCGCAAAACGGAGGAAACGGGCCTCCTACGATGGAAACGGGGTCCTGTTGATCGGGAGGGGTGTGGCGTACCACAAAACGGATGAAACGGACTTGTGTTGGAGCGCTACGGTCGAAACAGGGGTCCTGTAAATCGGGAGGGGTGTGGCGTACCGCAAAACGAGACTCCACGGGGTACTGTTCATCTCCACCGTCGACTGCCCCCACGGGCTACTTTTCATCCACCGTTGACCTCCTCCAGCCTCCACCTGTGACTATTCATCCACGGGCTCCTGTTCATCCAGCCTCCACCGCACGCTCCTCCACCGGCTACTGTTCCACCAGCCCTCTCAACGGGGCCCTGTTCAACCTCCCCTCCACGGGCTACTGTTCATCCAGCCCTCCACCAGCTACCGTTCAACCAGCCCTCCATCGGCTATTGTTCATCCAGCCCTCCACGGGGTCCTGTTCATCCACCGCCTTGATCGATCAGGGTACTTTTCAGCCAGCGGCAACAGCCTCTACTACCACGGGGTCCTGTTCATCCAACCCCCCACCGGGAACTGTTCATCTACCCCCCCCAACAACGCTCACTGTTCATCTAGTGGCAGCATCGATCGGCTTCAGTTAGCAGTAGTAGCTTACGAATCACTTGGCTTCAGTTAACAACAAAGGATTGATTGATCGCTCGGGTTCAGTAACGCGTAGCCTGCAGTGCAATCTCTCGGGTTCAGTTAGGTGAACGCCTTGCACGGGTTCAGTTAGAGTGCAACGCCTCGCACACATGCACGTACGTACAAGAGAAACACGCATCGCTCGGCCCCCGACCACCCATCATAACCGGAAACTCCCCGATATTTTCCTCGCCCTCGCTTCTACCATGATTTTTTCCGTCATGGACGGACCAAAGAATGTCATACAGCTGCGTCTCCGACCCGCCCAGGACGAAAAACCCATTTTCTGTCATGATTTTTTGTCATAGAAGTAGGACCCCACCACATCTATGATGATACCGGGTTTTTTCACAATAATCGCCATGGACGTGTCATAAGTATGACAGAAAAAAATATTGTTCGACCCAAAATATCACGGATGTGTCTTTTTTGTAGTGGAGGTTGTACACTAATCGCCGCATTTTCTTCTTGATTCGATCTCACGGTGCTGCCGGCGCTTGGTCCCGAGCTGACATGGTGCGGCTCCATCCACGAAGGCATCAAAGGCCACTTCCTCCATGGCGTCGCTCCCTTAGCGGCAACTTCCACATCAGTAGGAGCTGCTGCTGCTTTAGCTCTCGTTCGCGCTACTTCTCTACTCTTGCTCTTGGTCCCCTGCTTGGTCTGCTCTTGCTATTGCTCTTGCTCTTCCTCTCTCTCTTGCTCTTTCTTGTGATGCTGCTCCGATGTAGCTATAGTTCAGTCGACTGAATCGACTTTTGGGTCAGTCGATTTTCAGGGGGTGGGGGGCTCGCCGAAGTTAAGGAAGAACCAGTCGCAGCAGGGAGGGGGGCTCGCCGGATAGGTACCCCACTATCTATATTAGGGCTCAGGGTGGGGCGGTGGTCACCGGCGGTGGTGGGGCGATGGCGTGGGGATCGCTGGAGAAAAAGCTCGGCACGGGGGGCCTAGAGGGATGGCCAGGGCGGCGGCGGACCGGCGGTGGGGGAGTGGTTTTCGGGCGGGCAGGGCGGCAGGGGGCGGCTGTTTGGCTGATGGTGGCTGGCGGCTCAGGTTAGCCTCACCTGATGCTGCTACATGACCAGCTGCCCCGGCTCTCGCACACGCTGCTGCCGCTACTGCTTTTCTGCTACTAGTGCGGTCAGTTCCGACAGTAAAATTCAGTTTCGACAGCAACATTCAGTTTCGACAGTTAAGTTCGGTTTCGACAGTTAAATTCAGTTTTGATAGTTAAATTCAGAGACGAGCGGCTGATGTATTTTACATCTAGCACTTTGTGGTCATGTATTTTACGTCATCTATTGCAGATGCTATTGGAATTCCACTCAGGTTAACGGTGTCTCTCTTGTCCTGCTTCAGCCTCGGCGTCGTACAACTCACAGGAGCTTCTCCAACGACGAAACCCTTCATCACAGCCGAGCTATACCCTGGGCTCCATCTCCAGATGCCTAAGATCTTCTTCCCCTCCTCCGACAACGATGTCAGCCAGAGCATCCTCATCGACCAATCCAATCACGCTGAGATCGACATGGCTTTGCCAAAGAGGTTGTACACTTGTTGCATCTCTTTTTTACTCTACATGTTATATATATATATATATTGTCCACTGAGCACACGTAGTAACGTGAAATACGATTATTTTATCCTATTATATGACAAGCAGTGAGGTACCAGGCAACTTAGCTATCCGTGATGGACTCTCTTGAACGCCATCATTATTTATCTCTGCGCGTTTGAGCTGTGCATTTGATGATGGGCCTGGGAGTAGAGCTAGTAGGGCAGTGGCCTGGGTCCAAAGTAATAGAAGTATCACAAAAACATTTTTTGAGTGTAGGCTTTTCCTTGCTCAAGCCTGCCTACTAGAATCGCCAGTGCTTGAAAGGAAAAGTGAAGGAAAATCATAGGAATTGGAAAGTTTCATATGGTACTACTATTCATGAATTTGGTTCAAAGGAATGGAGCAAAGGAAAACTGTAGGATTTGTTCCTTTAGTGTCTCCTTGAAAGAAAAACCGTAGGAATTTTAATTTCCACTTGTCCTCCTTTTCAAATTCCTATTCATGAAGCACAAGACTAAGAGATAGTAGCATAATAGCATTATAACCATACATTTTCTTGTGGTTTGACTTAATCTCATCATGCTTATTTGCATCATGTGATCTTCCAATTCTTGTGAATCAAACACCCAGATTGGCAGAAATCCCGTGTTTTTAAATTCTCTGTTTTGCACGTGCATTCTTATCCTATTATTTTCTATTTCCTATCCCCGCATTGTTAGAATCCTCAAATTCAAACAAGCCCTTACACAATTACTTCCGTTACAGATATGTGTCAAAGAAAACCATGTGTGGTTTGTCCTGCTCCTGCTGCGCTGTGTTCCACCCTAGCTCATCTCCTCCAATGGGAAGGGTTCACCACAGCAGGGATCCGCTCTCCAAACTGTCTTTCGCCGCCTCAGATCTTCTTCCCCGCTGCCGGCAGCCACAACAACTGCATTACCATCGTCAACTGAGCAGATGACCTTGAGGACTACACGGGTCCGCAAGAGAGGTCGTACTCTTCCGTGTCTGCTTACGATATGCATCGCTTAATATGATGACATGCTACTTTATCATCGTGTTCACCTATTAGACTCCGAGTCAGGTCCAAACTAATGCTGAAACTTGCTTTTTTAAATGGTTGTGGGGTAAATATTGAGGCAGCAATCGGTACTATCTGTCTACTATCTGGTTAATCTCGGGTGTCTACTATGAGTTCCATGTTGGGTGCAAACAAACATTAAAGGAGCCATTATCTGTATTTTTTAACTAAAGCTATTATCTGCCTGCTATCATTGGTTTTGGGTCTATCCACAGTTTGCTACCATCACTGTGGATTTGTGCATGCACTCCTTACATAATCTCACTATGTTTTATTCCTATCCATGTCAGTTATTGTACACAATGAAACTAAACAGGTAGAGCAAAAGAGATGAGCCTTGCCTGGCAATAAAATTTCATGCACACGTCGCTCCATGGTGGGTGCAAAGGTAGCCCCCCTCCACCCATTTTGGATCGTAATCAAGAGGAAGATAACTGTTCCGAGGGGGATTCAGAAGGAGAAGACCACTCCTATTTACACTCCGAGGTCTTCGCTCTAACTTGGCATGCTGATGTTGGTAATATCATGCATAAGGTGCCTTGCATTGCTTACTGTATACATCAAATATGTCATCTGCTTAGTTTAGACATGCTTTGTGTCAATGCCATCTATTTAGTTTCTTTATCGTATATGTGAATCATGCAATGCCATCTTGTTTAGCCAGGCATCATATATGTGAATTTTCCAATGCCACCCTTGTTACCCAGTCATCTCATATGTGAATTTTATCATGCCATCATTTTTATTACGTGTTAAATTTGTCAACAATTTTAGTACATTCAATTACTCTTCCTTTGCATCAGCCATTCGGCACGGTCATGGAAAAATCTGAAGTGGAAACAAGGTCTTCAGAGCAGTCTGTCTGACGAAGCGCATGTCTTGCTGGTTACGAATAGCTCCTCAGAGGAGGATTCAGAGACAGATGACCAGTCCTATCCCCCGCCCTAGGTGCATGCTCTAACTGGTAGGGTTATGTTGCTCAGATCGTGCGGATGGTATCTTGCATTGCTATGTCATTTGCTTAGTTTACATGCTTTCTGTGAATGCCACCTGTTTAGTGTCTAATTACCATATATGTGAATTATGCAATGCTATCTTGTTACAAGACATTATATATGTGAATTATGCAATGCTATCTTATTGCAAGGCATTATATATGTGAATTATGCAATGCAATGCTGTTTAGCCAAGCGTCATATATGTGAATTATATCATCCCGTCCTTTTTTGTATTTCTCATTGCATTTGTCGACAATGTTTGTATATTCAACTGCTCTTCCTGTGCATCAGCCATTTGAATTGGTGATGGAGAAATCTGGAGTGAAAACAAGGTCTTCGGAGCAGACAATGCTACCTACTGAAGAAGATATCTTGGTGGTTACAGATAGCTCTTCAGAGGAGGATTCAGAGGCAGATGACCAGTCCTATTATCCCCCTGAGGTGTATGCTCAAACTTGGCAGGGTTATATTAGTCATATCATGCATATGTTGTATTGCAATGCTTAGTTTTTACATCATATGCACAATATTGAATGCCATCTCCTTAGTTGACACATCATATATGTGATTGCCCTCTGCTCACTTGCTTAGTATATAAATCATATATTTGAATTATATCATGCCAAGATGTTTACATAGACTACATGTATCTGAATTATGGCATGCCAACCCATTTTCTAAAGACATAATATAGTTATATCATCTCATTCTGTTTACATAGTCATCATATCTTGAATTATGTCATTCTATCCGTGAATTATATCATGCCATCATGTTTCCATCGACGGCATGTTTGTGACTTATGGCATGCCAACCACTTTAATAGACACATCGTATAGTTATATAATGTCATCTTGTTTACATAGTCATCATATTTTGAAGTATGTCATTCTATCTTGTTTAGTTAGCCATCATACATGTGAAATTGTGTCATGCTATCCCGTTTAATTAGCCACCATATGTGAAATTATGTCCTGCTATTCTGTTTGGTTAGACACATAAATGTGAATTATTTCATGCCATGTTTTCTTCCCTACTATCCATTGCACCTGTCTATCTTACAATGTCTGTACATTCAATTACCTTTCTTGTTTATCAGCCATTTCAATTGGAGAGGGTGATGGCAGTATCTGTGGGAGTAAAAATACGGTCTTCAAAAAAGATCATGCTACATGTCGATGCAGATAGAACCACGGTTGTACTTGCCCAAGAACAAACCCCACCACACATAACCCAGACTCACGCAGATTGTACCCCTACCTAGTTGGACACAGAACCAGCTACACCCCTTCTAACCCCAACCCCAACAGATAGTAACCCAGTTCTAGTTGACGCAGCACCGTCTCCACCAAAGAGCACCCGAACATGAGCAGTTAGTAAGGAAACTGAGTGCCCAAAGCACGAGGACCACCACTCTGAACCCCCAGTCAATGCTTAAAGCAGAAGAATAATTGTTCTCAGGTCAGGTTCCGTAGCTATGGTTCGTACTACTTTGCTCTTGCATCACTATATTTACTCATACCAACTAATTTCAAATTTGAAGGATGTAATTGAAACTCCAATGGCGCAACAGGTATGTTTTAAACCTGTTTCTTTAACGTGTTTGCTGTTGTAACTTGCACTATGTTGATTTCAGTTTCAATTGAATAAACAGTTATGTTCTCATGCCATGCACATTGCAAGTGTTGTTATTGTTGTGTAGTTTCCCACACTTATATTCCGTCTATGTTGCTTTGTCTTAAATATATATGATTCGAACTGTATCTATCCTGATTTGGCAACATAAACTAGAATGATATAGACCATACAGTGACCATACTACATAGATATATGTTTGTTTCATGTTGTTATCCTGTCCACCTTACAAGTGAACTGGTTTACAAGAATGAGTTTCATATACTACATTGTAAACCTGTGATGTGTTTGTTTGTTTCTCTTTTAGAACGCGGATAAAATATTGGAGAAGAGTACCCCATTATGCAATGGTAAAGGAAGTAATGCAGATAAGGTTCAAGATAGTGAGACATCCCTATTGGTCTCCAAGAAAGCTGATAAAAACTATATTGAAGACACCGAGACAACCCCAAAGTCTTGTCTTGATGTAGTGTTCGAGTTACTGGCTACTACTGCTGGCACCAGCTCTTCGAACTCGCTGCCCGAATCAGTTCAGCTTCTTGAGTCTCAACTTCAAGTTGAAAGACATCGATCAGATGTTATGCGACAGGAAGCCGAAGGACTGAGGAAGTCCCTGCAGAATTCAGATGCATACTTTTTGGTGCAACAGCAAGTGCTGGAGGATTTAAGCGCCAAACAAGAGAGAGTTAATAAGCTTGCTTAGCATCTTGCCAGCATTATGGGTACCTAGGATATTGATTCTTGAGCTCTTATAAAGTGGTTTTAGTTCTGGACTTGTTTTGCCGTGGCGTTTATTTGCACTGGTCGCCAACTTTGACAACCAGTGTATCTGATATGTTGCTTTGTTCCCTATATTTTCTCTGGTGGCGAACTTTGATGCCCAATGGATGTAACATTTATAATAGTCGTGATAGCCTAGCGTAAGTTGCTTGCTTATTTATTTCCTTGTTCTCTTGTTTATTTGTTTGCTTGTAGTCAGTGCAGTTCTTTTTCCGCGGTTTGCTAGTGGCCGCAATAACCTATTTTTTAAAATTAGGCCACAATAACCATGGGCTACATATTTACTGTAGTTACCATGGGCCTCCTACGGGTCGTAGAAATAATGGGCCTTCTAAGGGCCGTAGCATCAATGGGCCTTCTACGTGCCGTACGATCGATAGGCCAAACATGGCCCAATAACAAACCGCATTATGGGCCGTAAACGGGCCAGATTTGGAATCGTCCATTCATGGGCCGACAATAACGGGCCATCGTTAATCGGTCGTATTTGATGACAATATGAAAATGGCCCAACGGATTAACAGGACGGAAATGAGCAGATTGTAACCGCGGGCTGAATTTGGCCCACAAGCAGAAAAGTCCAATAATGGGTCGTAAGTAACCAAATGCTGGAAATGAGCCCAAGAATAAATGGGCCCTGTGAAGGCCAAAAGATAACACAGTGGAAATGGCCCAATGGAATAATGGGCCATTAATGGGTATAAAGGGGTACACTATTCATTGCGGACCAGATTCACCATGGGCCGTTAATGGGCCAAGAGTTACAAATGGCCTCGTATGGGACGAAAGACATCATGGGCCATACATGGGCCGAAAGTTACAACGGGTTGGAGTCATATTAGACGGCCCAGATGAATCTACTAGGCTTAATTCCGATAGGCCGTAATAGGACGTGAGTTAGCGGGCCGTAAATGGGCTATATACGAGCAGGCCGTTAACAGGCTTTCCGTGGGTCGGCCCGTTACCTTTTGACCAAGTCAAACGGGCTGGCCTTTTCACCGGAATGGGCCTTTGTTGGGTTATGCGACGTGTCAACGTATCATAGGCGCCTCCTATCCAATGAATGGATGGCATCTGTCCCAACGGTGAGCCAACACGTGTTTCCTCCGGCCAATGAGAATTTTACACGTGGAAAATCCGCAGTGGTCTGGGCTATTAGCGGGTTATCGGATCCAAAACCGGACCCGGTAGCTTAACGGCGACCCGTTATGGTAGATGTCATGTGTCGGTCACCCTTGACAAAAGCACTTCCGTGACGTGCGATTTATCGTCATGGAAGTGGACACTTTCGTGATGATAATTTTGGTAATGTCATGGAACACTTCTATGACAGCACAGGTATGACTATCTTGATTCTATCATAAAATCGTCATGGATGTACATGCATGACAAAAAACATGACCTACTGTGACAAACAAGTATCATCACGGAAGTGTCTTTTTTTTGTAGTGCAGGCCGAGAGCCAGTCACGCTTGTCCTTGTTGTAGGAATCCTTCATGTCTCTGTAATAGGGATCAATGATGGCCTCGGCAAGGTGAACCAGCGAGTCCTTCTCGTGCTTCTTGCTACCCTAGATCTTGTATTGGCTCTAGATGTCGACAAGATTCTCGAAGGCGATGCCCGAATTCTTGAGCACCTTTACATCGTTGGTGATGTCCACCGTAGCGAACATGTAGTGGGGGATATCGACAAACCTGGTGAAACACTCACAAGGCCTTGTGGCCAGGCAGTAGTGGTAGACGAGGACGTGATTGTGCGAGCACATCTGGGTGACGGCAACCTTGGGATGAGACCCTGCACGAGCGCGGGTGTACTCGAGGTTGAAACCGACAACCTTGTACATCTCCTCAGCAAGAAACAGCTCCATGATGTGGATGGAGTGCCCCACGCAGACCTGGTTGTTGGTGTACACCACCAAGAGCTCCATGAACCTTCTGTGGGTATCCACCATAGCATGCATGGAGAACTACTGCTCGTCGTCGTCAGCTGCTCGGAGCGCTATGGGAGACACGCGGGATACCCGACCCTCTAAGAATTTGTTGTGGTGGGTGTGCTTCTTGCAATACTGGTGCGCAATCGAAAGGTTGAAGAGGCACAAGGGTTAAATGGCCACTATAATAAATGGGGGCCGGCCGACCTATAATCGTCACATCTTGTCACCGCATTCATAGCAGAGGATTCCAGTGCACGCTTGAGCACCCCGCACACATTTCGCTTGACCATGCGTGAGCTCGAATGGCGCCAAATGTATTGTTGGTGTGCCTGTTCCCGCGCAAGCTTCCCGCCCGGCTAGTTTGGCCATGCGTCGGCTAGAAGAGGGGCAAATCATGGGCGTTTATTGGCAAAAAGCTTGGTAAAAATGAAGTGTGTGGAATGACTTCGATCATAAGTTTACCCTTGGCTGATAAGGTCAAAGTTACATAGAAGGGTGATGATGGACACTCGAGTGCGATAATTAATTCTGCGCTCTACAAGGCACATGGTTGAAGAAACCAACTATGTGCAATAATATTGAAGATCGTAGTCGAGTTAGCTATATAGATTGTTTGTGATGAGATCGACAAGGGAAACACCTTCGAGAATGGTTAATAAAATCTAAGTCCAATGCATATTTAGGTCAAAATAGTACTACCAATATATGGGTCTCATACGATGCCATTTCAATGACTATACCAAAAAATCTCAAAAAATTACAAGGTTCAAATTCCAGAGTTATATGGCTCAAATTCAAAGATTATAAGGTTCAAACTGATATTATAAATCAAATTCGGCTCATTCAGCTGCAAACGCCTGCGCTTATCCCCTGAACATGGATATAAGAGAGGTTCAAACTAATATTACCACTTGTAAGGCTAGTTTAGAAACCTCATCATTTTGGCAAAGGGATCAGCCACTGAGAAGTCATGTATGGGGTTGACACAATGACTTCCGATTACTCTATCATCTGAAGTTCCAAAATGAAAGTCAACTTTTTCATAGCCTTTTCCATTCTGCCGCAGCCGCCGACGCTGATCAACAAACCATTCAGTTTTTCGAAATAAATGTAGGGCAAACCTCGTTACCTTCAGCACCCTTGCTCTAACAACAAAGAACCTGGCGAATATAATCATCGGTAAGGTCCCTCGGTATGAGTTCAAGTACTTTGTGAGTGTTGCAGATCTAGGCATTCGATGTGATTGTTATATTGTATAACAATATATATCCACCACTGGGCCTAATCTTATCTGCAAAAGAAGAAAATGTGTAAGTGCCTACATGCAGTTCCGAACAACACTACAATCCTATTTGGTTTGTAGGATTTGTAAAATGCACTAACGTGCCATCTTCAATCCGACATGATTAACATGGGCATTTGATTACAATCTAGAAAAATGTAGCCTTCTTCACTAGAGGTTGGAGTGGATGAAAAATTCCCAAAGAAAACTAGTACAGATGAATCCAAAGGAGAAATGCTTATGGATTGTAACCATATGGATCAAGCAACCAATATGGGGGGAAAACATGTATGTACTGAAATCCTCCAAAAATTCCTTCAGAAATCGTAGTACATTGTCATTGTAAACTTGGGAAAGGTGTCAAAAATTGAACTCCCTTATGGTTAACATTTAATAGGAAAGGAACATCACCTCGATATATAGCTTCTCCAGGCACGGAAAGCATCTTAGGAAGCTGACAACTTGGTCCAGGTTAGGGCCAATTGATTCTAGTGCCTAAACCTTCACTGTCCGCAGATTCGAGGTCAAGCTTGTCGGAATCATTTTCTAGATGACATACGAACATACATCTTCAAAATTAGAAATAATATTAATTTCAAGAAGGAGAGGTAGAAGGCGACTGTTGTACCTGAACGGGTGTGGATCCAATAACAAGTTCGGAGTATCTGTCAGACTAGTAGCGCACCACTGTCAATTTCGGCGCAGAAATGACATTGATCATACTGTGGTACACATTTTGTGATGTCTTGTTGCAGCACCAACAACACACATAAATAGTCTGGAGAGTCATGGAGGTGATGTGGAAGCTACTCAACCCATTGATTTCCTAAAGACGAAGGTACACGCGTGTAGTACAGCGGCGGAGCAGGTGCTCCATGTCACTGTTTGGGAGGCAGACGACGACGAGCTTGAGGTGCTTCAGACGTGGTAGAATAAGAGTGGGCGTGTGATACGTCTCCAATGTATCTATAATTTATGAAGTATTCATGCCATGTTTACAACAATTCTATATGATTTTGGTATGATTTGATTAGAACTAACCCGGACTGAAGCTGTTTTCGGCTGAACTACCATGGTGTTGTTTTTGTGCAGAAATAAAAGTTCGCGGAATGGGCTGAAAATTTACGGAGAATATTTTTGGAAAATATATAAAATACTAGAGCAAAAAGATACCAGAGGGAAATCTCGAGGCCACCATAAGGGTGGGGGCGCCCCCCTCCTAGGGCGTGCCCTCCGGTCTTGTCACCGCCTCGTGGACCCTCTTGACTTGCCCCCGATGCCAAAAACTCCTATATATTGAGGAAACTCGAGAACACAACCTAGATCGGTAGTTCCGCTGCCGCAGGCCTCTGTAGCCACGAAAAATCAATCTAGGCCCTCTCTGGCACCCTGCCGGAGCGGGCCATCATCACCGAAGGCCATGGAGGAGGATCCCCGAGGGGGACACCATCGCTATGGAGGTCAAGGACCAGAGGCAGAACCTCTCCCCATCTAGGGGGAGGCCATGGAGGAGGAAGCACAAGGGGGAGAACCTCTCTCCCTCTCTCTCGGTGGCGCCGGAGTGCCATCGGGGGAACCATCGCCGCGGTGATCGTCTTCAGCAACATCACCATCTTCATCACCATCCTCATCTCTTTTACGCGGTCCACTCTCCCGCACCCCACTGTAATCCCCTACTTTAACATGGTGCTTTATGTCACATATTATGATCCAATGATGTGTTGGCATCCTATGATGTTTTGAGTAGATTTCTTTTGTCCTTTGGGTTGATTGACGATCTAGATTGATTTGAGTTGTATGTTTTATTTTGGTGCTGTCCTATGGTGCCTCCCGTGCCGTGCACACGTGAAGGATTCTAGCCGTAGGGTGTTGCAATACGTTCATGATTCTCTTATAGTGGGTCGCTTGAGTGACAGAAGCATAAACCCGAGTAAGGGGGTTATTGTGTATGGGGTAAAGGGGACTTGATGCTTTAATTATGGTTGGGTTTTACGTTAATGATCTTTAGTAGTTGCGGATGCTTCCTAGAGTTCCAATCATAAGTGCATATGATCCAAGAAGAGAAAGTATGTTAGCATATGTCTCTCCCTCATATAAAATTGCAATGATGACTACCGATCTTGTTAACAATTGCCTAGGACAATTCTGCACACTGATCCATCATTACTCCACACTCGCTATTTATAATATATAGTAATATATTCTAACTTTATGATAAAAGCACCTACTTTTATATTTTAGTTCTCCGATATCATGCAAAGGTATCCTCTTCATATCCACAACGTAGTTTTATTTCTCGTTTTTTCTTGGAAGTAAATGTTTGGTGTACGTAGAGTCGTAAGGACTAGAGAGAATATTGATCTTACCTTTAGCTCCTTGTGGGTTAGACACTCCATACTTATCACTTCTAGCTTTGGAAATTGCGATGATGATTCCTTGAACTTCGGGATTATCAAGCTCTTTTCTGGCGTCGTTGCCGGAGAGCAATAGCGTGGGGTTGATATTTTCGTGTATGATTGTTTGATTTCTTCACTAAGTAGATTTTGTTTTCCTTTTTTTTTCTTTAGTTGTGGGTGAAACAAACAAAAAAAATTACAAAACGAAAATACCAAAAAAAAATACTTGCCTCTTATGCCTAAAAACTTTTTCAAAAAGAGAAGTGATTGGAAGGTTATGCATTGGAGAAGTGAGGGTCAACCTTGAACACTTGTGTTCATGCTCATGGAAACAATGTAGAATTTTTCATGTAAGTTTCTCAAAAATAATTATCCCCTTGTATATATCCATTTTATTATAAAAATATTGTGCCAAAGTTTGGATTTAGAATGTTTAAATTGCTTGTTTGGTGTGTGCAGCAGAAAAATAGAAACTTTGGCTGTAGTGTTTGAATTTTTATTTTTAATTGGGGCATGATCAAATCTTGAAATTTTTACACATCACTGCTCTGCAAGTTTTCTAGAATTTCCTATGTTTTTAGAATTTTTGGAGTTATATAAGTATATGAAAGTTCCATATTGTTTCAGACTGTCATGTTCTTGACCGTTTCTGTTTTCTATGTCTTGTTCACTTATTTTGATGAATCTATGGGTAGTATCGGGGGGGTATGAACCGTAGTGAAGTTGGAATACAGTAGATATAATGCTAATATGAAATTGGAATGAGTTTACAACAGTACCTAAAGGTAGTGATTTGTTTTATTATACTAATGGATCTCACGAACTTTTTTCATTAAGTTTTGTGTGGATGAAGTGTTCGAAGAACGAGGAGTTACTGATATGAGAAGAATAAGGAGAGGCAAGAGTTCAAGATTGGGGATGCCCAAGGCACCCCAAGTAAATATTTCAAGGATACTCAAGCATCTAACCTTGGGGATGCCTAGGTTGGCATCCCATCTTTCTTCTTCAACAATTATCGGTATACCTTGGTTTTTGTTTTGTTCACATGATATGTGTCTTTTGAGTTTATTTTTCCTTTATATTCCTTTATGAACCATGCTAGTATGAGATAGCCCTTCATTGATTTGTAGAATGCTCTTTGTTCTTCACTTAAATATTTTGAGTATAGGCTTTATAGAATGCTCTTTGTGCTTCACTTAAATCTTTTGAGTATGGCTTTGTAGAATGCTTTGTGTGCTTCACTTATATGCTTTAAGCCTGGATATTGGTCAATATATATTATTTATAGAATGATCTATGAACTTCACTTATATCTTTTAGAGTATGAATAAAATTATCATTGAAATTGGGCTTGGAAGTGTATCATTAAAAATATCATGCCTAGCTAGAAAGGCATTAATGAAAAGCGCTTGTTGGGAGACAACCCAATATTTATCCTTACTATTTTTGTGTGTTCACATGATTAAGCTACTGCAGTAATCATGTTTTATAGCTTTTGTTTCAATAAAGTGCCAAGTAAAACCTTTGGGGTAGTGTGGTTGATAGTTGACTTGATTCTGTGCAAAAACAGAAACTATTGTGCCCAGTCACAGAATTGTTTAAAATAACTGGAGCGTTGAAAAATTCTGAATTTTTTATAGATGATTGATATACAAATTGCCTACGTTTTCCTAACTTTTAAGAATTTTTGGAGTAACATAAGTATGGTTGTTATTCAGATCATTACACACTGTTCTCTTTTTGACAGATTCTGTTTTCAATGCATAGTTTGTTTGTTTTCTAGTTTCTATGGCTTATATTGCTCAATATAAATTGTAGAAATGATATCGTATAGTAGGCATTGTGTGAGAAAAAAATATGAATCTTGTCTTGACAATACCAAAGTGAATGAATTGTCTTTCTCATACTAACCCATCTCACGAAGTTCCGTTAAGTTTTGTGTGATTGAAGTTTTCAAGTTTTGGGTGAGATATCTATGCGAGGAGAATAAGGAGTGGAAAGACCCTAAGATTGGGGATGCCCAAGGAACCCAAAGGTAATATTCAAGGAAGACTCAAGCGCCTAAGCTTGGGGATTCCCCGGAAGGCATCCCCTGTTTCGTCTTCAGAACCATCAGTATACCTTACTCGAAGCTATATTTTTTATTCGTCACATGATATGTGTTTTGCTTGGAGCGTATTTTCATTTTACTTGCTATTTGAATAGAATCATTGGATCTGAAATCTTGAATGAGAGAGATTCTTCCCATGGCTAGTTTGGCACCCCGGCTCAGAGAGACAGAAACGCCCCGTATTCCAACCTAGAGATCGAGGAAAGTCTCTGGAATACGACAATACTTGGCATAGAACAAATCAGCTCTTTATTACAACCGATATGGATACAAGGGGATTACATCAGCACGACCATACTACACCTGCCAGTGTTTCTCTATGCAAGCAGTAGAACAACACATAGCAGCGGAATAGATTTCTAGTAACGGAACAACAACAATGACGATGGACTCCACTCTGTAGGGACGCTTTCTGGAACGTTTATCCTAGCTCGCAAACTCAAGATCCTCGACAAACAAGCAATCAGACAAGGCATGACCTGCAAACTGGCATGACATGACAGGTCAGTACATTGAATGTGCTTGCAAGCTCACAGCAACCAAAGCAATCAAGACAAACAACAGCATGACAATTATAGGTTACTTAGCAATGCTGAACATGATACTAGCTGAATAACATGGCATGAACATGATACATCTAGAGCAATACTAGATGAGCATGGCATGAGCATATGATGATACTAGCATGCATCATGTTAACAATATCATGCACCGTAGTAATCATTACATGACCACAAGGAGCTTGATGTTTACCCTTGATTCTCGCATAACACCATAAACATCAACAAACTTTGGTATCCATGATACCACTGTGATCCTCTCATGATCACATAAGATCAACCAACTTCTTTCCTCATCGAACTAGGGTTATTATTAAGCAGGTTATTATTACTGTTGACCCATAGTGACACCTACTATGAACTGGGCCCTTATCTGCGGGCATGGCTATCGATAGATTAAACACTCTGCAGAGGTTAGCACAATGTACCCACACCATAGAACCCATGGCCTCGTGCTCACATTCGGGTGGACCAACGGTGTTCCGACAAAACCGATCTACTGCCATGACACTCTCCCGGCCACTCCGACAAACTCCCCTTTGGGCTAAGTCATGGGTGGCCCCAATGCCACTCTGGACATCCAATGGCCACCGTCGCGGCAAAACAAAAACGGTCCCAAACAGGGACATGTGCACATAACCAAACTCAAGCCCACAAGCCTTATGTCCGCCTACCTAGACAAGGTAATGCACGCCCATAACCTTCCCTAGTTGGAGGTACCCGTGAGAGGCATGAAAATAGACCTAGTTAGGAGCCCCCGTAAAGCAAGTGTGGCTGCACTGGTTAGCTCGATTTCGATGGCAGTATGACTCGGCCAATAGGTGTTCATGTTCATATAAAGTCCGGTTAAACTTGAATGCAAATGATGTTGAGTCATACAATATAAAATGATGAGATAAAAGGGCATATGAGGATGATATCAACACGACCATGGGTAGAGCAACATAACCAAATGAATCATTAGCATCAATAATAATAAAGCACTTAGTCTACCTGATGTAGATGAACATGGCATAGCAATGATCGTACGTAACTTAGGTACTTCAAAACAGATGGTAATCATGCATCAGATGAACATCACTATCACCAGTATGTACTGCTACCAAGCATGACAATGGGAATAATACTAGCAAGTAGTACATACTAACAAGGTGCATACGAACATAGCATGAAAATAAGCATATATCCATAAGCATAACCGAAACGGTACTAGCAGTATTAAACGAGTAGTAATTTATTAAATATTCAAGTGAAAACCATGGCTACTGCAAATCCATCATGCAAGTGACTATTGTGGCTTGCCTGGGGTTGCCGAATACTCTAGGGAGAAGTGCGGTGAAGTGTGGTGAATACTCTGGGGAGAAGGGGCTAGAATAGGGCAAGGGAAAAATGGTGATTTTCACAATGGGACCACCTAGTGAAAATGATACCAACAAATAGAGCTCGACTAGATGAAGAAGTAGGCTTTGGATTCAACTCAATCGGAGTTACGGTTGCGAAGATACAAGATGTAGAAGCTCAGGGACCTATCTGTGACTAAAACTCCTACAAACAAGTCCCCGGAGGAAGAAAATAGAAAACATATTTTGAGAAATACGCTTTCATAAAGAAAACACGTACTTTGGGCCAAAGAAGAAACAGAATACGCTTTCAACACGCGAAGACGTATTCCAAACAAATACGCCTCCACTTAAAATAGATGGGCCCGGGACTGAGAGGCTTACAGCAGGGCCCCCCTGGCAGGAGGGGAGGGCCAGCATGGTCGTCCTCTTCCCCACACCTTTGTTCCTCCTATGGAATAGAGCGGAGGAAGGGGAGGGGCACGGCGAGGGGTCGGCCAGCTCCCGACAACTCCGGCCGAGGCCACCGGCGGGTGCGGGGCGGCGAGGGGGGCCCGTTCAGAGGCGAAGGAGGCACCGGGGAGGCCTGGGGGAGCAGCGACTGGCGGCGCTAGGAGGAGGCAGAGGCGGGAGGTGGTGGTGGTTCTCCGGTGATGCAGGCGCTCTGGCGAGGGGGGCAAGGGGGTGGGGCGAACCGCGGGAAGGAGAGGGAGGTGGTGGAGGTGGCTAGAGGTTGTAACACCCTCAATGCGACTATAGCTCCCATGTGTCGAGGCACGACTTAGAGACATAATTGCATTGAAGGCATATGTCGCAAGTTAGGCAATCTTCACAACATCCCATGTAATATGAATAATAAAGGGGAGATAACATAGTTGGCTTACACTCGCCACGTCAATCAAGTACATAAATAACATTACATCATCCAAACACTCATGGCTCGACTACGGCGCCAAAATAAAAGAGAACCCAACATGCAACACGGTCCCAATCACCCTCAACTGGGCACCACTACTGATCATCGGGAAAGGAAACATAGTAACGTTGAGAGTCCTCGTCGAACTCCCACTTGAGCTCAAGCGCGTCTCCTGGAGCGGAATCATCAGGCCCTGCATCTGGTGTAATAGTAACCTGTGAGCCACAGGGACTCAGCAATCTCGCACCCTCGCGATCAAGACCATTTAAGCTTATAGGTAAGGCAAGGTAATATATATATGTGGAGCTGCAGCAAGCGACTAGCAAATAGGGTGACTAACTTATTCGCAAAAGAGAGCGAGAAGAGTAGGCAAAGCGCGAGCAAGAAACTAGAGAACCACCTGTGCAAACATTACTCCAACACCGTGTCCGCTTCCCGGACTCCGCCAAGAAGAGGCCATCACGGTAACACACTCAGTTGATTCATTTTAATTAAGTTAAGGTTCAAGTTATCTACAACCGGACATTAACAAATTCCCATCTGCCCATAACCGCGGGCACGTCTTTCGAAAGTTCAAATCCCTGCAGGGGAGTCCCAACTTAGCCCATGACAAGCTCTCACGGTCAACGAAGGAATAGACCTCCTCCCAAGATGTTCCGATCAGACTCGGTATCTCGGTTCTTCAAGACACTTCGACAGGTTAAAACAAGACCAGCAACACCGCCCGAATGTGCCGACAAATCCCGATAGGAGCTGCACATATCTCGTTCTCAGGGCACACTCAGATGAGACTAGCTACGAGTAAAACCAACCCTCAAGTTTCCCCTAGGTGGCCCCGCAGGCAGCTCAGTTCGGACCAACACTCAGAGGAGCACTGGACCGGGGCGGGTTTAAATAAGATGACCCTCGGGCTCCGAAAACCCAAGGGAAAAAGAGGCTAGGTGGCAAATGGTAAAACCAAGGTTGGGCATTGCTGGAAAAGCTTTAATCAAGGCGAACTATCAAGGGGTTCCCATTATAACCCAACCGCGTAAGGAACGCAAAA
Organism: Triticum urartu; assembly: GCF_056163025.1. Taxonomy (NCBI): domain Eukaryota; kingdom Viridiplantae; phylum Streptophyta; class Magnoliopsida; order Poales; family Poaceae; genus Triticum; species Triticum urartu. Next base: position 469,187,265 of record NC_141874.1, read on the forward strand.
TCTGGGAACATAACACCGATATGACGGAAACTAGGGCGGCAAGAGTGGAACAAAACACTAGGCGAGAGGCCGATCCTTCCACCCTTTACTAAGTGTATAGATGCATTAAGATAACAAGATAATATAATGATATCCCAACAAGTAAATAAATGTTCCAACAAGGAACAGCCTCCAATCTTCACCTGCAACTAGCAACGCTATAAGAGGGGCTGAGCAAAGCGGTAACATAGCCAAACAACGGTTTGCTAGGACATGGTGGGTTAGAGGTTGACATGGCAATTTAGGAGGCTTGAAAGCAAGTGGTAGGCATCGTAGCACTGGCATAGCAAAAGAGCGAACAAACTAGCATAGCAAAGATAGTAGTGATTTCGAGGGTATGCTCATCTTGCCTGCACAGTTGTCAGAGTTGACTAGATCCTCGAAAGCAAACTCAATGGGCTCCTCGTTAGCGAACTCGTCTCCCGACTCTACCCAAACAATACAAACAAGCAACAAGGACACAATCAACCACGTGCAAGGAACAAACAATACGAAGCAATGATGATATGCTATGCGGGATGCATATGCAAGATATGACAGGAAATGCAAGAACCTGGCCTCAACTTGGAGATCCAAAGGTGCCACTGGAAAGATGAGATGAAATCGCTTGAAAACGATATAAAGAACGCCGGAATCGGAGTTACGGTTTGGAAATGGCAAGCGATTCAAATATGACACCGGTCTGCGGTTTACAGCAAGTAGCCATCTAAATGCAATGAGATGAACATGCTACAGCACCCAAACATGGCATAAAAATACATGGCAGGGATGCATTCAAGATTCTCAACAAAAGTCTAGCACTGAGCTACGGTCAATTCATCCATTAACAGGTTCAAACAAGCATGGCAAAAATGCATATGACAAACAGATCTCAGACTTAGTGAAATTAACACTTGTCTGGAATTTCAGATCAGGTAGCACTCTTCGGAGCAATAAAACCACATGCTACAGGACCTGAACATGGCAAAGAAAAGCATCGCATGGAGCTACTCAAAGAGCTTAACAAAATTCCCTTAGTGACCTTGAGCTAAAAGGGATCAGAAAAATACAATTGCAAGCATGTGAACATAGCAAAAACATAATCAGGTCACAGACTTAGTGAAAACTGGCACATGCTGAAACATAACTCAAGTAGGCATGTTTACGAGCTCGATGCACTCACTACGGTGCAAGTCATGACAAGATAAGCATACAACCATCAAGAAGGCACAAAATGCAAGCTAGACATGGCAAGAACAATAGCATAGCATGCACGGATCAACTACAACATCATCGGCAAAATTGCAAACAAGTTGACAATTTGCCCAGATTCACAAAGTAGCAAAAGTAGAGCTCGATTGACTCAAGCTAGGGTGCTCCATAATTACAAACGAAGACATGTATGGATAGAGCACTACAATATTAACAAAACATCCTTACTGATCATCCTCAAAAGAGGCACGGATCACTAGGAAACAACATGAATATATGACAACATGAGATGAACAGCTCAAGGACTTAGTGGAATTGCTAAGTCCCTAAAAACAGAATTAACAAGTGCACCACTTTGCAAGCTTGTGCTAGTCACCACACACATCACAAAAATACATGGGTCGAACCTTTGGAAAGATGGCAAAACCCTTAACAAAACATATGTAGAGCATCAGGGCATAACATGCATACATTAATCATGGCAAAAATGACAAAAACCTAAATGGAGCAGCAGATCTGACAATTAACTCAAGTAGCTCTCTTCTAACAGCATTTCGGGCATCAAGATGAACTCAAATGAAAATGATGCAATGGAATGAAACGATATACTCTCTGAGATGAACATTTTGATATGCTATATGCATGAATCGGAGCTACAGATGCAAAGTTACGAGGCTATGAACATGAGCACTTGAACTACAGACTTAGGAAAAATTGAGAGGTCAACCCCTAGGGTTCGTCCCAGATCTGGATCGGCACGTGAACCGAGGATCGCCGGAGGAGCACTGTAGCTGGCCGGAGCTCGTCGCGGACGTCGCCAGAGTGGAGAGGAGACCGGAGCCGGGGCCGGATCCGGCGTGGGGGGAGGCGGCGAGCGGCGCGAACGGCGAGGCAGCGCGGTGTCGGCGCGGTGGCGGCGGGAACCGGCTGGGCGGCGTGCGGCGGAGCTGCGGCGGCGCGGCGCCGGCGGGGAGGCGGCGAGCGGTGCGGGAGGAAGGAGAAGGCGGCGGGGCGACCGGGCGGGCGGCGCGCGCGGATGGGGCCGCGGGGGCCCTGCCTGGGCTCGGCGGGCCGACGGGGATGTGGTTCGGGTGGCGCCACATGGCAGCTCCCGGTTGGGGTGGCGGCTATGTCCGGCCCGGACGGACGTGTCCGGCCGGCGCGGGGACGAATTTTAGGGTTTCGGGAGAGAAGGAGAGCCGAATTTCGGGGGGTCGATTTATAGGCATAGAGGGAGCTAGGAGAGTCCAAATGAGGTGCGGTTTTCGGCCACGCGATCGTGATCGAACGCTCTAGATGATGGAGAGGGTTTTGGTGGGTTTTGGGCCAAATTGGAGGGGTGTTGGGCTGCAACACACACGAGACCTTTTCGGTCCCTCGGTTAACCGTTGCAGTATCAAACGAAGTCCAAATGATACGAAACTTGACAGGCAGTCTACCGGTAGTAAACCAAGGCCGCTTGGCAAGTCTCGGTCCAATCCGGAAATGTTTAATCCCCACACATGAAAGAAAGGTAGAAATGACCACCGGAGGAGAACAAAGCGCCGGAATGCAAAACGGACAACGGGGAAAATGCTCGAATGCATGAGATGAACACGTATGCAAATGCAATGCACATGATGACATGATATGAGATGCATGACAACGATAACAACACACGGAGACAAAAACCCGAACCCGAGAAAATAAATAACTTAACGCCGGAAACGGCAAGAGTTGGAGTACAAATTGGGAAAGTTACATCTGGGGTGTTACAGAGGTGGAGAGGGGGCCTGTGGTGGCCAAAAAAGATGAAGATCGACGATGGCCGAGACGAACTCCAACAAAGATTGGGCGAGATGGGGCACTTCAGCGGGCAAAAGTAGGCGGGCGGGAGTGGTGAGGTGTGGAAGAGCTCGGGGCACTCTTATATAGCCGCGGGGAAGCCTCTGGAGTATCACGGGCGAGCTCCAACGTGGCTCTAATGGAGGACATGGGATGGACGCGGCACGGGCATGGCATTTGCGGCCGAACAGAAACAAGATAAGGCGGGGCCTGGGCACAGGACGATGCAGACAAGCACGGGGAGCTCCTGGACAAGGAGAGACGTCGAGACGCGGAGGGAGCTGATATGTCTCAAACGTATCTATAATTCGTGATTGTTCCAAGCTATTATATTATGTATCTTGGATGTTTTATATGCATTTATATGCTATTTTATATGATTTTTCGGACTAATCTATTAACCTAGAGCCCAGTGCTAGTTTCTGTTTTTTCCTTGTTTTTGAGTTTCGCAGAAAAGGAATATCAAACGGAGTCCAAATGACCTGAAAATTTACGGAGATTATTTTTGGAAAATATTAAAAATACTGGAACAAAAATTTATCAGAGAAGAGTCCCGGGGCCACCACAAGGGTGGAGATTGCCCCCCCTAGGGCGTGCCCCCCATCCTTGTCGTCGCCTTGTGGACCCCCCTGACTTGTTCTCGACACCAAAAATTCCTATAAATATAGAAACCCCAAGAAATAAACCTCGATCGGGAGTTCCACCGCCACAAGCCTCTATAGCCACAAAAAACCAATCGGGAACCCATTCCGGCACCCTGCCGAAGGGGGAAACCATCACCGGTGGCCATCTTCATCATCCTGGAGCTCTCCATGACGAGGAGGGAGTAGTTCACCCTCGGGGCTGAGGGTATGTACTAGTAGCTATGTGTTTGATCTCTCTCTCTCTCTCGTGTTCTTGATATGGCATGATCTTGATGTACCTCAAGCTTTGCTATTATAGTTTGATCTTATGATGTTTCTCCCCCTCTACTTTCTTGTAATGGATTGAGTTTTCCCTTTGAAGTTATCTTTTCGGATTGAGTCTAGAAGGATTTGAAAACACTTGATGTATGTCTTCCATGTGCTTATCTGTGGTGACAATGGGATATTCACGTGATCTACTTGATGTATGTTTCGGTGATCAGCTTGCGGGTTATGTGACCTTGTGAACTTATGCATAGGGGTTGACACACGTTTTCGTCTTGGCTCTTCGGTAGAAACTTTGGGGCACTCTTTGAAGTTCGTTGTGTTGATTTGAATAGATGAATCTGAGATTGTGTGATGCATATCGTATAATCAAACCAGCGGATACTTGTGGTGACATTGGAGTATCTAGGTGACATTAGGGTTTTGGTTGATGTGTGTCTTAAGGTGTTATTTTAATACGAACTCTAGGGCTGTTTGTGACACTTATAGGAATAGCTCAATAGATCGATCAGAAAGAATAAATTTGAGGTGGTTTCGTACCCTACAATAATCTCTTCATTTGCTCTCCGCTATTAGTGACTTTGGAGTGACTCTTTGTTGCATGTTGAGGGAATTTATATGATCTAATTATGTAATCATTGTTGAGAGAACTTGCACTAGTGAAACTATGAACCCTAGGCCTTGTTTCGAAGAATTGCAATACCGTTTTCGCTCACTTTTACCACTTGCTACCTTGCTGTTTTTATATTTTCAGATTACAAAAACCTATATCTACCATCCATATTACACTTGTATCACCATCTCTTCGCAGAACTAGTGCACCTATACAATTTACGATTGTATTGGGTGTGTTGGGGACACAAGAGACTCTTTGTTATTTGCTTGCAGGGTTGTTTGAGAGAGACCAACTTCATCCTATGCCTCCCACAGATTGATAAACCTTAGGTCATCCACTTGAGGGAAATTTTCTACTGTCCTATAAAACTCTACACTTGGAGGCCCAACAACAACTACCAGGATAAATTTGTGTAGTATACATCAGGAGCGGACAAGAACAGCGACCGGACCGTGCCAGAGCACGTTGTTTGCATGACGCAAGCATGGTCACCGCATGAACCGGTGCAAGCGGCGCGTTTTGGCCCGGTCGACCATATCCAGTAGATGGACCTTGCTACCTCTCAATATGAATGAAGAAAGAAATGAGCTCAGGGGCAAATAAGATATTAGCACTGAGCTCCAAAACAGATCAACAACAAGGTGTTTGTTGCCTCGTGTGGCTCACATGCTAGGAGATGGACTCGGAGCTTTGGCATGGCTTGATCACATGCTAAGGTGACCGTGTAGGCAAAATATCAGCTCAAACAGAGATATATAAATGATGCTTGCTATAGATGCCCCATACTGTACAGAAATACAATGTATAAAGTAGCACTCAAATAACAAGTTGGATTGAGCTGAATTTTGTAGGATATGTTGTTATTAGGGCATATGAAGTGGCTGTAAAAGTTGCATGCCATTTGGAAATACCAAAATGGTACTTGCTTCACAATGTAGCTCTTTGGACAGAATTTGAGAAAAATAGCTGAGGAAAATTGGCTAGATAAAATAAGACAAAATTTTGTGGAGAGAGTTGATATGGATAGGATAATGTCCTGGTAAATTTTCAGCTTAACTGGAGCAGTATAAAATATAGTTGCTTCACAACCTGAAAATCTGACCAGAAACCCAGATTTGATGCTGAGCTCACATAGAGTGATGACATGAGCCCAAATCTTGAGGAGAGTGATGATTTGATCATATGAAGGACCTTGCGAAATTTCAACTCATTTGGGTTAACATAGCCAGTACTTCCTTCACAAATAATTCCCTCAGACGGGAACTTTGAAAAATTGCTTAGGAATATTCACTAGGAAAATTGAGTTAAATTTTGACAGAAGGCAATGATATGGACATGAAAAGGTGTCCAAAAAGTTTGGGGTCCATCAAGCAAAGATAAATGACACTTCCTTCTCAAAAAGCCACTTGGGGCAGAATGAGAAAGGAATATTTGTGAATTATCTTTGATGATGCCAAGGAAGGGTTTTGACATATTTGAGGAAGATATGACCCAAACAATTTATGAGAGTTATTTGGGAATTTTGGGAGTGACAAAAATATAGGTTGCTTAACAAGCTAGGGCAAAAAGAATTATTCCTTAAATAGAAAAGGAATATTCCCAATAAAAAGAATATTGGGATTTGGGCTAGGATGAGAAATGACAGGGTCTTGGGATGATTTAGAGGATGACAAACCACTATGAAACCTATGAAGACATGATCTTCCCAAGTTTTTGGATCACAAATCCACGGAAAAGCAAACCAAAACAATAACTCAAATGAAATGAAAAGACAAAGAAAAGGCCAAAATCCAGGGTGTTACAAACCTTCCCCCTTAAAGAAATATTGTCCTAAAGATTTGGTTGCTGAGGGATGAAGTCGATATTTCTGACTCAAGGATGTCGTTTCCAACTCGGGTTTCCTTTACTCTGTTCCCACAGGATTTCATCAGACTGATTGCCTTGCTCCGGGGTGGTTTGCTTCACCACATCGGACATTCTGACTTACCTCATATGCTCACGTTCACACTGGCTCCAAACTTTCTTTCATATCTGTTGACTTAGCCGAGGTCCAAAAGATTATCATAACTGACGTACATGTCCTTTTCAACAGTCATTCTCAATGGAGGTATTATTCTTTTATTTAGTACCGAGGATATTCCACAGAGTACATCTTCTCGGGGAACAAGGAATCTCTTCTATCCAGGTATTGGGTTTGCTCGAATATAGGCATGCCCTTTGGTTCAAAACAGTGATGTGAATCATACCTATTCTCTTGACGGATTCCGGCTTCTCACAGGAGTTTCTGAATTATCTTGACTGGTTTCACAGTCTGGAGTATCCAATTTGTACCACATATTTGATGGTCTCTTGTTGTGACTGACAAAAAGTGTACTTCCTTGTGTCGGTAACATTCATAGACTTGACTGGCAGTGTTTTGGGCAAACAAATCTTGTCCACGATAGGCTATTCTTTAATCAATTACCATAAGTGAGGGCACATGCTGTGAGCCTGTCGTTCAACATCCGGATTACTCATCTGTCGGTGTATCCATGTGGGTGGTAAGCCATGTGCTGACATAATATGGTTGCTAGAGTTGATCTATTGAGTTGGCCTTTGGTCTGGCACGAAAGGCTTGGATATTTGATACTGATAATACTGAGCACATACGGTTTGTTGAGCGCGGTACCTTGCTATGAGGTCCTTACCAAAACGGAGTAGACCCCTTAGGTATATCTTCATGGTGATCGATACTGACTCAAACTATCAGGGGTATCTGTACCCTGTTGGTCACGCTACTATGATCATACTTGTATTGCCGATCTTGCTACTTCATTATTGTTTTATTGGTCTGGGTCCTTTATTTGAAAGAGCATTGCCATATATACTCTTGATTCTTTGTGTGACCGTGGGTGTTATCAGATGCAGTATTTGGCAATCATACCTTGGCCTTGTTCATGTCTCGATTCCCAGGATAGTTGCCAGGTTCACATGTGCTTCTATGAAGCTTATTGTATTCATCAATCATATGAGACAGTGACAAAGGTTAATAATATCACTTTGTCGGGTGTGAGGAGGCTGATCTTGATAACCACTGCCAAGATAGTTGTCTCAATGTTGCCTTTCTTCAAGACTTGTCAATTCTTGCATCACTCACCGGCTTCCTTTCTCTTGCATAAATGGCGAGGTTGTCGGATTCTTACCTTGAATTCTTCCTTGTACGAAGGTCTCATATGAACTTGGCAACATGCTCACTGTATATAGAAATATCTGATTCCCGAGGTGTACTTGTGTTCTATCTGATTTCTCGCTTTCTAACCAATCCATTGAGGATCTGAGACTTGTGATGCACTGACATATGCTTGCCAACTCATTATTTAATATCTTATACCAGTGTCGTACTAAAGAAGATTGGGCATCTTGCATTGGAAGCCATCGGGAGTATCTTGCTGAGGAAGACTGGATGGCTTCTGCTCAAAGCTACCAGCGGATAGCTTCTTGAGGAAGGCTGGGTAGCATACCTCATAAGCTTCCCTCCTTAAAGACTTGCTAGGGAAGACTCGGTACCTTATGCCAGAAGCTTTTACAGTATTTCATTGAAGAAGACCAAATATCTTGCATGGGAATCCATTCATACCTTACTGATGCAGACTCGGGAATTGTGTCTGGTACGCTTCGCTGTTAAGTTGTGGAGAAGGATTGGACTGATTTTCTTTGTGAACGAAATAACATATATATTCTTTGTGAACGAAATAACATATATATTCTTGTCATTCCGGCTGCTGATAACTTGTATGACAAGGATTGCCTGACCATCCTTCTTACTGGATTCATTGCATATCCAGACTGGCTTTGGGGTGTCGCATGTTTCAAATTTGACTCATGGCAGAATCAATCATTGTGTACGGACCATACCTTTGACTTGAAATACACTATTGGACTTGGATCCAATTTTGTTCTGTTGCTGGTTTAATCATTGTTGTAATAAAGATGGATCTCTGACGGGTACTTGTCACCGAAAGTCTGAGCAGAATATAACTTGTATTCTAATCGGATGTGTACAATACGATGCTTGTCAGCTGAAAATCTCATTGCTTTTAACTGAGTTCCTTCGTGTATATCTCTACTTCTCACGGCTTCTTCTGATTTGGTGTCAATTAATGAGCACTTTCCATAAGGAGGTAACATGGGAGATTCTAAATAAAGAAGCATGAGAAAACGATTTATTGTAATAAAGCACACACAAACAAGCTACATAACTACTCCACACAGGCATGCACAAGCATGGTACTACAACAGATGCACATGCACTACATGTAGGACTACACCCTACGCTTGAGAAAATGCTTGGGAACTGATGAAGAAACTAAGGGAGTAGCGAGTGGAACTGCTGACTCCGAAACTCCGGATGGATGAGGCGGAGGGGTTGGAGAAGCTGGTAGAGACTGAGGTAGGGCGACACCAAGCAATCTCCTGGCTCGAATGGCATCTCGGATTAATTCGGAAATAAGAAAACACTCGACCGTCATGTAAAGGGACATGGCGAAGATAGCCGGGTCATCTTGAGGGTTCAAAGAAGGGAACTTGATCCGCTTAGGATTCTTGACGATGGTGGGATAGTACTGATAAGCACGGTTCTCTTGCACCATGCTCTCTTGAGGACAAAGCCCGGTGATTCCTGCCATTGCGGCAAGTTGAACGACATGCTCGGGAGTAGCGTCATAACTGCCATGGAAACTATAGGTGCGCTTACCAACAGGAATCGGGGCTGACAGATGAACCTGAGCAACATACTCCAGGATTCTTCATCCGGCAGAAAACTGGAATACTTGATAATGAAGGTGGATCTCCATGGGGATAAATGCTATGCCACATATCGGCAAGGAGGGTAGCAAAGCTGAGAGGTGGAGGAGTGGGGCTGAACGCAATAGGAACACACATCGGGAGCTCTGGGGATGGCATTGAACTCATGGAAGATGATCACCATCTACACACGGAATAAAGGGTTAGGGGTAACTGAAATAAGACTATATACAGCAAACAAATGCAACAACCAAATGCTGCAAGCAGAGACACAACCAGACCCCATACTACCATTTTCTAACGTTCGCGTGGACTAGGGCATCCTACAGCTAGACCTGCTCTAATACCAAGTCTTGTGGCACCCCGGCTCAGAGAGACCGGAACGCCCCATATTCCAGCCAGAGATTGAGGTAAGTCTCTGGAATATGGCACTGCTTGGCATAGAACAAATCAGCTCTTTATTACAACCAATATGGATACAAGGGGATTACATCGGAACGGTGACACTACACCTGTCAGGGTGGCTCTATGCAAGCATCAGAACAACACATAGCAGCGGAATGGATTTCTAGCGGCGGAACAATGACAACGACGATGGAGTCCACTCCACGGACGCTGGCTGGAACGTTTATTCAAGCTCGCAAACTGAAGATCCTCGGCAAACAAGCAATCGAACAAGGCATGACCAACAAACTGGCATGACGCACCAGGTGAGTACATTAAATGTACTTGCAAGCTCACATCAACCAAAGCAATCAAGACAAACAACAACATGGCAATTACACGTTACTTAGCAATGATGAACATGATACTAGCAGAATAACATGGCATGAACATGATACAGCTAGAACAATACCAGATGAGCATGGCACGAACATATGATGATACTAGCATGCATCATGTTAACAATATCATGAACCGACTTACTCTGTTCGGGGATACTTGTAACCACCGCATGGATCACTCACCATCATGGTCATCACACGATCACCTCAGGATCAAATCAAGCTTGGTGTTAACAATACCGTAGTAGTCATTACATGACCACAAGGAGCTTGATCTTTACCCTTGATTCTCGCATAACACCATAAACATCAACCAACTTGGTATCCACGATATCATTGTGATCCTCTCATGATCACATAAAGATCAACCAACTTCTTTCCTCATCGAACTAGGGTTATTATTAAGAAGGTTATTATTACTATTGACCCATAGTGTGACCTACTACGAACTGGGCCCTTATCCGCGGGCACGGCTATCGATACATTAAACACTCTGCAGAGGTTAGTACACTATCCCCACACCACAAAACCCATGGCCTCGTGCTCCCCTTCGGGTCGACCAACAGTGTTCTGACAAAATCGAGCTACTACCACAACACTCTCCCAGCCACTCTGCCAAACTCCCCTTTGGGCTAAGTCATGGGTGGCCCCGATGCCACTCTGGCATCCAACAGCCATTGTCCCGGCAAAGAAAAAACGGTGCCAAACGGGAACATGTGCACATAACCAAACTCGGGCACACAAGGCTTATGTCCGCCTACCTAGCCGAGGTAGCATGCGCCCATAACCTTCCCTAGTTGGAGGCACCGGAGAGAGGCATGACAATAGACCCAGTTAGGAGCCCCCATAAAGCAAGTGTGGTTGCATTGCTCAGCTCGATTTTGATGGCACAATGACTTAGCCAACAGGTGTTCAAGTTCAGTTAAAGTCCGGTTAAACTTGAATGGAAATGATGCTGAGTCATACAATATTGCATGATGAGATAAAAATGCATAGGAGCATGATATCAACATGAGCATGGGTAGAGCAACATAACCATATGAATCATTAGCATCAATAATAATAAAGCACTTAGTCTACTTGATGTAGATGAACATGGCATAGCGATGATCGTACGTAACACAGGTGCTTCATAACAAACGGTAATCATGCATCAGATGAACATCACTATCAACAGCATGTACTACTATCAAGCATGACATATCAGAATAATACTAGCAAGTAGTACATACTAACAAGATGCATAAGAACATAGCATGAAAATAAGCATGTATCCATAAGCATAACCGAAACGGTACTAGCAGTATTAAACGAGAAGTGATTTATTAAATATTCAAGTGAAAACCATGGCTACCACAAATCCATCATGCAAGTGGTTGTCGTGGCTTGCCTGGGGTTGCCGGATACTTCGGGGATAAGTGCGGTGAAGTCACGGGACGATTCGCCGGAAGTAGTTCTCTCTCGAAGGGGGCTAGAATAGGGCAAGGGCAAAATGGTAATTTTCATAGTGGGACCACATAGTGAAAAGGATAAAAACAGACTGAGCTTGACGAGGCGAATAAGTAGCCTTTGGATTCACCTCAATCGGAATTACGATTGCGAAGATACGAGGTGTAGAAGCTCAGGGACCTATCTGTGAATAATACTCCTACAAACAAGTCCATGGAGGCATAAAACAGAAAACGTATTTAGAGAAATACGCTTTAAAAAGAGAAAGCATACTTTGGGCCGAAGAAGAAACAGAATAGCTTTCAATACGCGAAGACGTATTCCAAAGAAATACGCCTCCACTTAAAACAGATGGGCCCGGGGCTGAGAGGCTTACAGCGGGGGCCCACTGGCAGGGGGGAGGGCCAGCGCGGTCGTCCTCTTCCCTGCGCCTCTATTCCTCCCGTGGAACAGAGCGGGGCCAAGGGAGGGGCCGGTAGGCTCTGGCCAACTCTGGCCGAGCCAAGGCCACCGGCGGGTGCGGGGCGGCGAGGGGGTCCTATTCAGAGGCAAAGGAGGCACCGGGGAAGCCTGGGGGAGCGGCGACGGGTGCTACCTCTTGAGCTTGCGTTGGTTTTTCCCTTGAAGAGGAAAGGGTGATGCAGCAAAGTAGAGTAAGTATTTCCCTCAGTTTTAAGAACCAAGGTATCAATCTAGTAGGAGACAACGCAATAAGTCACCGAATACCTGCACAAACAAAAACCAACTTGCACCCAACGTGATAAAGGGGTTGTCAATCCCTTCACGATTATTTGCAAAGTGAGATCTGATAGAGATGAATAAATGGTAAAGTAATATTTTTGGTATTTTGTGGTTTATGGTACGGAAAGTAAAATATTGCAAAGGAAGTAAATTGGAAACTAGAACTGTAGATCGGATACTTATATGATGGAAAGTAGACCCGGGGGCCATAGGTTTCACTAGAGGCTTCTCTCAAGATAGAAACTATTATGGTGGGTGAACAAATTACTGCGGAGCAATTGATAGAAAAGTGCAAATTTATGATGATATCTAAGGAAATGATCATGAATATAGGCATCAAGTTTGTATCAAGTAGACCGACTCCTGCCTGCGTCTACTACTATTACTCCACACATCGACCAACTCCTGCCTGCATCTAGAGTATTAAGTTCATAGAACAGAGTAACGCATTAAGTAAGATGACATGATGTAGCGGGATAAACTCAAGCAATATGATGAAAATCCCATCTTGTTATCCTCGATGGCAACAATACAATATGTGTCGGTTCCCCTTTTATCACTCGGATCAAGCACCGTAAGATTGAATCCAAAGCTAAGCACTTCTCCCATTGCAAGAAAAACCAATCTAGTTGGCCAAACCAAATCGATAGTTCGAAGAGACATGCAAAGATATCAAATCATGCATATAAGAATTCAGAGAAGATTCAAATAATATTCATAGATAAGATGATCATAAATCCTCAGTTCATCGGATCTCGGCAAACACACCGCAAAAGAGTATTACATCGAATCAATCTCCAAGAACATCAAGGAGAACATGGTATTGATAATCAAAGAGAGAGAAGAAGCCATCTAGCTACTAGCTATGGACCCATAGGTGTATGGTAAACTACTCACGATTCATCGGAGAGGCAATGGTGTTGATGTAGAAGCCCTCCGTGATCGAATCCCCCTCCGGCAGGTCGCCGGAAAAGGCCCTTAGGTGGGATCTCACAGGTACATTAGGTTGAGGCGGTGGAGAAGTGTTTTCGTGGCTCTCCTGATTGGTTTTGGAATATTTGAGAATATATAGGCGGAAAAAATAGGTCGGTGGAGTCACAAGGGGCCCACAAGGGTGGGGGCGCGCCCTCCGTCCTTGTGGCTGCCTCTTGGCTTCCATGACGTGTACTCCAAGTCATGTGGATGCCTTCTGGTCCAAGAATAATCATCGCGAAAGTTTCATTCGGTTTGGACTCTGTTTGATATTCCTTTTCTACGAAACTCTAAAACAAGGAAAAAACAGGAACTGACACTGGGCTCTAGGTTAATACGTTAGTCCCAAAAATAATGTAAAATAGCATAATAATTCATATAAAACATCCAAAACAGATAATATAATAGCATGGAACAATCAAAAATTATAGATACGTTGGAGACGTAAAACAGGTGGCGCCAGGAGGAGGCAGAGGCGAGTAGTGGTGGTGGTTCTCTGGCGATGCAGGCGCTCTGGTGAGGGGTCAAGGTGGTGGGGCGAACCACAGGAAGGAGAGGGAGGTGGTGGAGGTGGCTAGAGGAGGAGAGGGGGCCTGTGGTGGGCGAAAAAGATGAAGGTCTGCGATGGCTGAGACGAACTCCGGCAAGATTGGGCGAGATGGGGCACTCTGGTGGGCAAAAGTAGGTGGAGGAGGAAGTGGTGAGGTGTGGTGTGGAAGAGCTCGGGACACTCTTATATAGCCGCGGGGAAGCCTCTAGAGCATCACGGGCGAGCACCAACATGGCTCTAATGATGATAGGGGTTGGACGCAGCACGGGCATGGCGTTTGCAGCCGAACGACGACGAGATAAGGCGGGGCCTGGGCATAGGACGATGCGGACGAGCATGGGGGAGCTCCTGGATAAGGAGAGACATCGTGATGCGGAGGGAGCGGACAAGAACAACGTCCGGACCGTGCCAGAGCATGCCATTTGCATGACGCAAGCATAGTCACCGCGTGAACCGGTTCAGGCGGCGCATTTTGGCCTGGCCAACCATGTCCAGTAGATGGACCTTGCTACCCTCAGTATCAACGAATAAAGAAATGAGCTCAATGGCAAAGAAGAGATTATCACTGAGCTCCAAAATGGATCAACAGCAAGGTGTTTGTTGCCTAGTGTGGCTCACATGCTAGGAGATGGACTCAGAGCTTTGGTAATCTATTCGATGTAAAGGTGACTGTGTTGGCAAAATATCAACTCAAATGGAGATATAGAAATTATACTTGTTGTAGAATGCCCCATACTGTACATAAATACAATGTATGAAGTAGCACTCGCATAACAAGTTGGATAGAGCTGAATTTTGTAGGATATGTGTTATTAGGGCATATGAAGTTGCTGTAAAAGTTTCATGCCATTTGGAAATACCAAAATGGTACTTGCTTCACAATGCATCTCTTTGGACAGAATTTGAGAAAAATAGCTGAGGAAAATTGGCTAGATAAAATAAGCCAAAAATTTTGTGGAGAGAGTTGATATGGATAGGATAATGTCCTGGTAAATTTTCAGCTTAACTAGAGCAATATAAATATAGTTGCATCACAACCTGAAAATCTGACCAGAAACCCAGATTTGATGCTCATCTCACATAGAGTGATGAAATGAGCCCAAATATTTAGGAGAGTGATGATTTGATCATATGAGGGACCTTGCATAATTTCAACTCATTTGGATTACCATAGCTAGTACTATCTTCAAAATAATTCCCTTAGATAAGAACTTTGAAAAATTGCTCAGGAATATTCTCTAGGAAAATTGAGTTGATTTTTGACAGGAGGCGATGATATGGACATGAAAAGCTGTCCAAAAAGTTTGGGATCAATCAAGCAAAGATAAATGACATTTCCTTCTCAAAAAGCCACTTGGGGCAGAATGAGAAAGGAATACTTGTGAATTATCTTTGATGATGCCAAGAAAGGGTTTTGACATATTTGCGGAAGATATGACCCAAACAATTTATGAGAATTATTTGGGAATTTTGGGAGTGACAGAAATATAGGTTGCTTCACAACCTAGAAAAAAGAATTATTCCTTAAATAGAAAAGGAATATTCCCAATAAAATGAATATTGGGATTTGGGCTAGGATGAGAAATGACAGGGTCTTGGGATGATTTAGAGGATGACAAGCCACTATGAAACCTAGTAAGACATGATCTTCCCAAGTTTTTGGATCATAGAGCCATGGAAAAGCAAACCAGAACAATAACTCAAATGAAATCAAAAGAAAAAGAAAAAGCCAAAATCCAGGGTGTTACAGCTAGTTAATTATTTGACTACTCATTGTTCTTCACTTATATCTTTTTGGAGTAGTTTGTCATTTACTCTCATGCTTCACTTATATCCTGTGAGTAAATGGTTGACTGAATTGAATATCATAGATCTAAATTATACATGCTTCATATGCTTATCCCATGGGGAGTAATGACTTCACTTATAAGAATTATAGGTGATAAAATTTATTGAAAGTTAGCAAACTCAACATTGGTCACTTGAACAATTCATGAAAGAACATTGAAGGAAGAGATATTTCACATATAAATATACTATCTTGGACATCTTCTATGATTGTGAGCCCCATTAATTATTTTCAAACTTGAGCAAATTAGTTGAAGTTGGACAAGGAAGATAACGTAATGAGTTATGTTTGGGTATATTTGCATAGAAGTTATATTCTTACGGATCCTCTAACATGTGGTGCTTAGTTAGGATCTTTTGCTAGCCAAAATTTTGTACTAAGTAGAGATACTAGTTGTGCATCCAAAATCCTTAAACCCAGTTTCATGCCATGAGTGTCCACCATATCTGCCTATGGATAGAATAAGATCCTTCAAGTAAGTTGTCATCGGTGCAAAAAGAAATAAAAATTGCTCCTAAATATGTGTGATCTTTTATTGTAAGGGAAAATAAGCGTTGTACGAACTTGTGGTGGTAAAGGAATAAAAGCGATGGACTTCATAATAAAGGTTGCTATCACAAAGGGCAATATGACGTGACGTTCCTTTGCATTAAGGGTTTGCACATCCAACATTCAAAAGCGCATGACAACCTCTACTTCCCTCTGCGAAGGGCCTATCTTTTACTTTCATGTATTTACTTTTATGCAAGATTCATTAGTATCCCTTCCTATTTCAACCTCATTTATTCTATACTTGGTAAGCATCATGTGATGGGGAAAGATCCAAGCATACACTACTA
The DNA here is from genome assembly GCF_056163025.1 of Triticum urartu. NCBI lineage: Eukaryota > Viridiplantae > Streptophyta > Magnoliopsida > Poales > Poaceae > Triticum > Triticum urartu. The sequence goes on from NC_141874.1 coordinate 469,203,810, forward strand.
GGGAAAACCTTATACACGGAATCTTAGCAGCAGCGCGGCACAAAAAGAAGCTCTACTACTAATTAGTAGTAGCGCGCTTAAGAAAAACATGCAACTGATGCAAATTTAGCATTAGCGTGTCAGGGCTAAACCGTGCTGCTACAAAAATTGACCAACAGTAACCAAAAACCTAAGTTTAGCAGTAGCGCAGTGTCACGATGCGTGCTACTGCTAATGCAATAGTAGTAGCGCGCTTTTTACTCACGTCGCTGCTGCTAATTTTGAAATTGTCCACACGGTTGGCCTCGTTTAGCAGTAGCGCGTGTGAGAAAAGCGCGCTGCTACTACGCTCTTATTAGTAGCATGTTTTTCCTCCCGCGCTACTGCTAAGACGCAGCACCCGGCCCCATTTTCCATGTCCTCCCCTTCCCCATCTCCTCTCGTCCCTTTCCCCTACCTCCCTCATCTTCCCTCTCTCACTCTTCTTCTTCCTCAATACTTATCCCCCCATTACTCTCCCTCTTCTACCTACCTTTCTCTCTCTCTTCATTACTCCTAGCTAACTACACCACCTCCATTAATGCATCTCCTTTCTCTTTTTCCTTCCCACTCCACTAGTTGAAGTTGTCTCCTCCCAAATTAGCTAGCTAGGTAGATGTAGCATTTAGTTAAGTGACCTATTTGCCCCCTAACTAGATCTATCTTTGTCAAGAAGAGCTTTGTGTACTTTTGATCTCCCTACATCATCATCTCCACCGTGTGCTCGATCTCGAGATAGAGGTGATTGAAATTTCATGATTTTGCAACATGGAAATATGTGTATGTGTGTGTGATATGATAATTGGGAAATATGATGGAAATTATGTGTGTGGCATGAGTTGATGCCAAATTGTGCTTTTGAGTTGCCTATGTTTTGCCAAAATGTCGATTTATTTCCATTTCGGCGAATTCCGGGCAAACTCTAGATCTATATGTCCTATCTTTAGGGAAGGTCATACCAAATTTTTGTATGACTTTGATGCATGCATGCATTTTTATAATCAATTTGTTTATTATTACTATGCAGACGTTCATGATGGTGAGTGGAACGATGGTGGATAGGTGGTTGCGGTCGGCGGTGCTGGACATGAAAGAAAATAACCGGACAGAGGTTTTTTGTCCGTGTCGAAAATGCAAAGGAATAGTTTGGCTCGACCCCTATGGCGATGGTCGTGTCGAAGCTCACCTGCTCATGACTGGTTTCATGGATGGCTATACTCGGTGGCTAATTGAAGATGAGGATGGCGATGTTGAGGACGCCGATGGGGCAGGCAATGACGACACGGGGCAAGATGAAGAGATGATTGATAATGGCGGCGGGGAAGAGGCCGGACATGGCGGCGGAGAAGGGGCCGGACATGGCGGTGGAGAGAACGTGGACTCCACGCAGCAGAGTTCGTCGGTACTAAGTTCAATCATGCGAGACCCTCATGTTCAAGCACTGCTTTGCAAGGATACGAGTACTGAGAGAGCTGCTTCTAGAGAGGAGGCTAAGCTGGAGCAACTGGTGGTAGACTCAAACACTCCATTGTATGATGGTTGCAATCCTAAGGTGACCCGCTTGAGTTTCACGCTCCAACTCCTGAAGACGAAGGCTAAAAACAAATGGACCGACACTAACCTCGATGAGCATCTCAAGTACCTAAAGGATGTCCTTCCTGCGGGGAATCTATGTCCTACTAGTGTTGATGAGGCCAATAAGATCGTGTTCCCTCTTGATCTGCCGCACGTTAGGTACCATGCATGCATCAACGATTGTGTAATTTATCGGAAGGAGCACGTGGAAAAAACAAGCTGTCCGGTGTGCAATGCTTCTCGATACAAGAAGGCCGGGAAGAAATGTCCCTAGAAAGTTGTATGGTACTTATCGATCACTCCTCGTCTCCAGCGGTATTTCATAGATCCCAAGGGAGCAAAGCTAATGTGCTGGCGCGCGGAAAGGAAGAAGCCCGACGATGGAGATGATCCAAAGCTGAGACACGTCAAGGATGGAAGCTAGTGGAGAGTGTTGAACAACTTATATCGGTATTTCGAATGTGATGCAAGGAACATCGTGCTCGGTGCGTGTACCGATGGCATGAATCCGTTTGGCAACCAAAACACCAACCATAGCACATGGCCCGTGTTTGTATGGATGTACAACCTCCCTCTAGTTGTGCATGAAGTCGAAGTACATTCACATGAGCATGCTTATTCAAGGTCGAAACAACCAGGCAATAATATTAATTTGTATCTGGGGCTACTTCAAGAGGAGTTAGACACGTTATGTAAAATACCGGCCAAGACATGGGACGCCAGCAAAGGCAAGTATTTCTACATGAGAGTCGCGCTGATCACGACGGTGCACGACTATCTCGGTTATGGATATGTCACAGGCCAGGTGTGCCATGGATATTGCGGATGCACGTTGTGCATGGATGATACGACGTCTCAGCAGCTAACTTCGAGGAAAGATGGCGGGTCTGGGAAAATCATGTACATGGGGCATAGAAGATGGCTCGAACAGGACGACTCGTGGAGAAACCATGGAGATCTATTCAATGGTCATGCTGAGCATCGAGGACCTCCACGTAAGCAGAGCGGCAGCGAAATCGATGAGCTGTTGAAAAACTGGAAGGAGTGCCCCGCGCCGGGAAAGATGATGAAAAAGGCGGCGGAGCCGCTGCTGAAGGTATGGAAGACGAGGTATGTGTTCTGGGACTTGGAGTACAGGCACAAACTTGATACACCTCATTGCCTTGATCAAATGCATATCTGTAAGAATGTCCTTGAGAGCTTGCTCGCGACACTGATGAACATGCCGGATAAGACCAAGGATGGGCCGAAGGCAAGAAAAGACTTGCAAGATTTGAATATCAGGGAAGATCTGCACATGCCGGCCCGTAAAAAGTCAGACGAGACAGAGACGGAGATAGAGGTGCGGGAGAAGAAGTGCAAGAAAATAAAGAAAGAGGATTATTGCCCCCTTCTTGCTTCACCTTAAGTCAGGCTGAGATCGATCAATTCTTTAAGTGCCTTACCGGAGTCAAAGTTAGTTCCGGTTACTGTGGCAAGATAAGCAGATATCTAGACACAGACAAGAAAAGGTTCAGCGGGATGAAGTCCCATGACTGTCATGTGATGATGACGCAGATACTACCTGTTGCCCTTAGAGGGATAATGGACAAGCACGTCCATGACACGCTTATTGGTCTCTGCAACTTTTTCGACGTCATCTCTCGAAAGTCGATCAGTGTGAAGCAGCTCCGAAGGCTACATGGAGAGATCATTGTGATACTGAATGAGCTTGAGATATACTTCCCGCCCGCGTTCTTTGACGTGATGGTGCATCTGTGTGTCCATATTGTGGACGACATAATAGACTTGGGGTCGTCATTTCTACAGAACATGATGCCGTTTGAGAGGATGAATGGGATCATCAAAGGATTCGTTCATAACATGTCCCGTACGGATGGAAGCATCGTCCAGGGCTATCTGATACAAGAGTGCATCTCTTTCTGTGAGAATTTTCTATATGGCCCAAACCAGCCGCCTGGTGTTAGTGTTGGTTTGCCCGTTAACAAGCATGATGGGAGGCTTGAAGGAGAAGGTCACTCCAACGGTCACAGGGAACTGCACATGTCATACTCAGATCGACGCAGCGACTTTGACAGAGCAAACTTGGTAGTGCTACAACACCTAGACGAGGTAGATCCTTTCGTGGAACTGTAGAAATTATTGCAAAGTATCGTGACCGGGGGGTATGCAGGACGGACGCCAAAGTTACTAGAGAGCACAACTCCACTTTCCTGCATTGGTTCATAGAGCATATTATTGCTAATCCCCCGGAGGAGGGATCTAAGGACGGATTGGTCATCTACGCCTTAGCACATGGCCCCTCGCCCAACCTCGTAACCTATCAGGCATACGATATCAACGGATACACGTTCTACACGGAGGCCAAAGATATGGACAGTGATGATAAGAACTCAGGGGTGACGATGGAATGCATGACCGGCAGAGACGACGACGCAATTGAAAGATTTTACGGAAGGGTTGAGGATATATGGGATCTTGACTACTCTGGACTGCACAACACTAAGATGTTCCATGTCAGATGGGCTAAGAATGTCCAAAGAGAAAACCAGAATTTCACTACCATGACTATACCCGACGCCAAGAGCGCTACTGTGAACACTATCGCAAAAAACGAGCCATGGGTACACGCTAAGCACGTGACACAATGCTTCTTCATAACCGACTCGTGCAATCCCAGCCGTGTTGTCGTGAGGAGAGGCAAAAGGAACATCATTGGAATGGATGGAGTCACCAACGAGGAAGGCTACGATCAGTACGGCAACCCAATGAGGGAAGATGACGATGATGATGAAGTATACGTCAAAGAAGAATCAATACTACATTACGTAAGAAAAATCCTACTCCATGGAAAAGGAAAAGTCACAATGAGGGGCTCAATTATTCTTCAACGAACAAGAAGGGAAAAAAGCTGACTCAAAAATGAGAACGTCAACGTTGAGGAACCGTATGTTATCGGTCAAATGATGTAATATATATGTTCCTATTTTGTATGCACACTTAGCCATTATTATGCATGGGTTCAATGATGTAATATATATGTTCCTATTTTGTATACATATTTAACCGTCAAATGATGCAATATATATCGCCTTCCCTTCGTTCACTGCTCTCGGAAAAAAAGAAAAGAAAAGTGAGAGAAAATAAAGGAAAATAAAATAGAAGGAAACAAACAGGAAAACTGTTATATAGGTACTGGTTATAGCAGCAGTGCTTTTGTGAGAAAAGAGCTACAGCTAGTCAAGATAGCAGTAGCGGTTTCTACATGAAACCACTATAGCTACCTGGAGTAGCTATAGCGCATTTTGCCTAAACGCGCTACTGCTATGCCCACTTAACCCCTGAAATCCTCACTCCTCCCTTCATCCCGCCTCTTTCCCCCCAAATCCCCACACTCTCTCTTCCCCCATCACACCGTCGGAGCCCTGCCCACGCCGCGCCTCTGCGCTCGCCCCCGACCCCGACCGACCCCGGCACCGGCTCCGGCCTCGGCCCCCGACCCCGACCGACCCCGGCCCCGGCTCCGGCCCCGGCACTCGCCCATGGCCCCGGCCCTGACCCCGACCCCGGCTCCGTCCCCGGCGCTCGACCCCGACCCCGACCCCTCCCAACCTCGGCCGTCATCGGGCCTGCACCCTCTATAAGCCCCCCACCGCTCCTCCTCTCTCTGGTAGCTAGTTTTTTTGGTTAATTTACTTAGGTTTTAGTTAGGGAAGATGGTTAATTAGGTTATATATTTAGTTATGAATTTAGCTAGGTTTTTCTTCAAGTTCTATATTTTTCTTCCTTTTATATGCAAATTTGAAGTGGACATGTGATATGTGGACATGTGATGTTTTGGACATGTCATATTTGGAATTTAGACATGTCATTTGGACATGATGATTATGTGCAGGGTAAATGATCTGACTGGCCTATGTTACGCCGGAATGTTGATTCATTTCCGTTCCAGTGAATTTCAGGCGCTCGATATGTCCATTTTTTAGCAAAGGTCATGCCGAAATTTTCCATGAATTTTGGCATGACTTGTGCTAGATAGTAGGCATATCGAGTGCCGGGAGTTGCTGGGAAACGACATTCCGGCAAACATAGATCTTTTTTATGTCATTTCTCATTTTTTTCATAGTTTTAGAATTAAACGAGGAGACTTAATCATAGGAGAAAATGTCGAACAACGAAGAAACCGGGCCTTCTTACCAAGATGCAGACGAGATGGATTATGAGGGTGAACAAGAGTACCTCGATTTTTTGACTGCTAAGCAGCGTCAAGGTTTGCAGGTCGGCCTTGATGATGGTACTGACGCCGACATCGACACCGACGGCGCCGGCACCGATGGCGGCGCCGAGACCGGCGGGGAAGGTACCCGTGGGGATGATACCGGATGGGAAGGTACCGGCACCGATGCCGCTACCAAAAATAAGAATCAGAAGAAGCAGAGGATACGAAAACCTAACAAACTAGGGATTGGACGACTGGTGATCAAAAAGATGGCACCTGGCAAGTATGAGCGATTAGAGCCAGAAGAACCTCGCAAGTGCTATGGGAACCAAGTAGGATGCATCCTACGGGAATGCGCGAGCATCAACGACGATGACTTAAGGAGTAAAGAACATTTGACGCAGTTGCTCCTGACGAAGTTGCACAAGAGATTCAAGTTCCCCAAGTGGGATGATAACATAGAACAATCGTGGGATGATCCGAAGATGAAAAATATTAACAACCACGCCATGGGCATGTTCAACAATGATTTGGCCTCCTGGAAAGGGAGGGTGAAACGAGCTATTGAGGCTGAGGAACCCCTCTCCAAGATTCTATAGGCAAATCCGACACTTACGGAAGAGGAGTTCGAAAAGTTCAAGGACACTTGCGCTACTGAGGCAGCCAAGGCTAAGGCTGCGAAATTCAAGAGCCTTCAGCAAAGGAACACGAGGAAGCATCACCTCGGAAGTCGTGGCTACCTCGGTAAAAGGCCCATATGGGATAAGGAGGATGCGGAACGTGAAGCCGCGGGTATCCCAGACCCCTTTGCGAAGTTCACCAACCCCTTGGAGCATGACTTCATCAGGGCCCGCTACAAGTGGGACAAGGAAAAGAAGGTTTTTTACACGGACCAGATCACGAGGAAATTGATTAGACTACTGGTAATTATTCTTTTACCACCTTACATTTAGCTCTAGATCTACTGGACTACAGCAGGCAGTCAATGCAGCTGTAAGTGCCTAAACGGTTCACGCTCCTTCTGCAGGAGAAGCAACACCAGCTTGCAGCCGAAAGCCCTACTTCTCCGATGAGGCCCAAGTGGGACACCCCTCTCAACCGGGCCTTGAACGAACTTAAGGGACTCCCTTTGGGCCAGCGGCCGCAATATGGTCGTGTACATGGCGCTTGAGACGGCGCCACGTGGAAGGTGTTTTACAACGAGGGCCCGGAGGCCAAGAAGCAGAAAAGGAAGTTTAGTCAGGCGGACATCGACGAGAAGGTGAAGCTTGCGGTCGAGAAAAAAGCAGCTGAGGACACGAAAAAACAGCCGAGGAGAAAAATGAGTTGCTACAGCAGGCAGTCAATGCAGCTGTAAGTGCCTACAGAAATGATTTCGCTACTAACTTGGTTCCAGCTATCATCAACTAGACGAAAGAAAATCCAGACAAGATGGTACATGATTTCCCGTTGCCCAGTTTCTTCGGGAGCAACTCCGTGAACAACAACAACACCGCCATCACTTGCTCAAGCAACCGGGCCTCCTATCGCAGTCGCTCCCGCTCATAGCAGCCCGTCCTCAGTCTTTGGCGCGCTAGGTGGGCCTTTGTCTTTGGCTGAGCTCAACGCTCTCACGGTAATTACATGTTACACCAACATATATATATATATATATTATTCCATTTTCGTTGCCTTTCGGATGTTTTACGCCATAGACATGTGTTTGCAGGCCGAAGAAACCCCGTGCACCATACTCTACTTGATCAAAGGCCAGAAGGTGGACATGCGAAAGGGGATGATAATGAACCCCTTGCAACCCACGTTCCACAACCAGTCAATCCCCGATGGGCACTTCAGGGTTAACTTGTCCAGTGTGAAATCAGGGCACGAGGATTTGCCTCCTCCAGTACAGCATGTGGGAGAGGACGACGAGACCCCGCCGCGGATTGGAAGCTGCAAGGGTTGGGTGCTGCTATGGCCGAAGAATCTTATTCGTCTGGAGCCGGCCGAGAGCACACCAATAACCACACATCAACAAGCATGTGCGGAGACCACCACCCCCCTACGCAATTACCAGCTCATGTAGTGCCTGGTGAGAGCGGCGGACGACGTGATGAAGGGGGTGCAATAGTACTGGCTGATGTAATCGGTCATGTAGAACAGAGAATGGACGATGAGACGGAGGTCGACCCGATGGCTTTCCTCAATACAAACGCGTATGAGTGTGACTTAGATATGATGAGTCAACCATATAACGAATTGGGCTATCAGCATGCTAATGAGGATATGGATGATCTGCCCGGGCAGGAAGGTCGTAGTAGGGATTGCAAAAAGTCTCTCTTCATGAAATCCTCACAGGACATGCCTGAAGATTCCGCCTCAACACAGGCTCAACTAGTCGGGGGTCATACAGTCCTTAGCCCAAGAACAATGGGGCAGGGGTTAAGGAAGGTTCTGGAAGGTGTGCCCAAGAGAAAGGAGAGGAAGAGATCAAGGAAGATAGCTACCTCCAAAAAAGCCAGAGCACATAGCAGCCAGACGATGGATTCTGAAGAGCGTGTACCCGTGAAAGGTGCGACCATGTTCCTTCTCACGGGCGAGCCGATGCTACCGCCGAAACCGGTGGAGGCACTATCAGGGGATCTTAGGAGACTGCACAACCATGTGTTGTCGACTGAGAAAAGCCTACTAGCCTCGAAGGATCCAGGATATCCGACATACGTGGCTCGTGTGCCTGAGGGGAAGTGCTACATAAACACACGGCCGGCGGAGGTGTTCTTCCTGCGGTTTGACCATATATTTGAGATGTTTCTGACAAGGCGGGTCGATTTTACAATCGTCCGCCTTTTTCTCTACATATGAGCTCCGTCATGAAGAGAGAAGAAGTCTCGCCAATCTGTGTGGCGGATCTGTACTACATGCACGAGTCTTTATTGAGTCTCGGCGACTTTGAGCGTGAAACTGCTAGGGACTACCTCCAAAACTTCATGGTATAGTATAAGGACCAGGAAATTGTCCTCCTCCCTTATCATCCAAAGTAAGTCAGTTCCGGACAACCGTTTTGTACATTTCAATCATTCCTTCTCGCTCATGTGGAGAATAATTTGAGGTGTCTTTTCCCCGCAGCAACGGGTGCGCCGTCCTTATCGTTCTTTACCCGCGAGTCTCCCACGACGTGTATTTCAACCCTTCCAAAGACTATGAGAAGAAGGATTACACCCACATAATGAATATTCTAGATGATGCTCTCCAAGGCTTCAGCATTAGAGGTGGCCACATGAAGATCGGTAAACAAAGGAACAAGAAGATGGGTTTCACGCATAAAACTAACTTCTGCTGCATCCATGTCCCAAAACCAAGCAGGAAAGATGGATTCTACATCCTCCATCTCATGATTGAGTTCAGCACGGATCACCAAAAGCTTCGCATGACAAGCAGAAATGATGATCATATCCACAAGTGGGTAGAATCTCATGGAGAAGCGGATTATGAACTTAGAGATGACTTCTTTTGCATCCAAAGGGACATTGCAACGATCATCATGAAAGAAGTCATCCATGAGAAGGGGATGTTCCACCATGGCCCTATATCGCGAGCTGACATCCGAACTCGCATAGGCATGCAACGTCATGACCTCACGCTGTTTAAGAAGCTAGGGTCCATCCTTGATGATATGGAAGGATGGAACTTCTAGTGATTTACGATGCCGATGATGATGATATGTGTCAGTTGAACTTGAATAATTTCTGTAGCGATGAAACTTTGTGATGTCCACGGTCCCTGCCGAACTTGCGTAACGCTACTTTGTTAGTTTGGGTACGATGACTTGCGTACCTCTAGTTAATTAGTTTGCGTACTGTATGTTGCATCTAGTTGCTAACCCTTTCTTTTTCGGGTTGCTCTAGTATATTTTGTTGCATATGATTGTACATCCTCTTGATGAAGATGCATCTCTAACAGGTACCTAGTTTCTTGATGGTGAGATGGCAGTGCTATGTCGTGTGGAAAGGGAAGGTTCCGGGGGTGTACAACGAGTGGCATGAGTGTCAGGCACAACTGAATGGGGTCTCGGGCGCCATCCATAAAGGCTTCTAAAGAAGACAAGAAGGAGAAGCTAGTTACTTGAGGTTCACGCTAGGGCGAGAGAGGACTCGTAACCGCCGCCTCATGTACTTCATAGTTTTGCTCTCACTCATAGTCATAGCTCTTCTCGCGTATACCATTGTTTAGATGGATGATGTTGTAGTTGCAAGTATTCGAGACTTGCATGTATCGCTATTTTTGAGATGATGAGGAGATACCACTTTGTGTTGGATGATGATTATGATGAGACTATTTGTATGTATATGCTATGATTACATGTGTGGTCTCGTAGCCATTTGTATTTGTATCATGATGACATTTGTATCTGCTAAAGATTCTTGTATAAAGCCTGCTCAAATACAAAACAAATATGCAGAAAAAATCAAAAACTACTAAAATTAGCAGTAGCGAGTGGAGAAAAGTTAGCAGCAGTGTGACAGTAGCTGTAGCGCGTCGAGCCAAAGCTCGCTAGAGCTATTAGCAGTAGCGAGCTTCCACGCAGCATGCTGCTGCTACACTTGTATAGGAGTAGCACGGGCGTGCACGCGCTGCTGCTACGGGTTAGCTGTAGCGCCTTATTAGTAGCGCCAGTCCCCGCACTACTGATATACCTAGAACCCGCGCTGCTGCTAGGCTTTTCCCTAGTAGTGATATATGGCCATTCAAATATATTTGATCATGAATTATTATTGTTGACAATTTTCTATATGATAAATAAGTTGGGAGGCGAAACATTAAGCCCATATCTTTCTCTGTGTTTGATGGATGCTATTTGTTCTAAAAATATGCTTTGAGCGTTAGCAATCATGGAAGACTATATGATAGTTGAGTATGTGGGATTTGCTAAATCAAAGCTCTTACATAGACCCTTCCTGAAAATAAAATGAATTGCAATTGTTTGATGACTAAGAACATGGTTTATAGTTTTCAAGAAACTTTATGGTCTACACTTTAACTTGTGAATAGCTTGCTACTTGATCATGAGAAGTTTTATGAGATGAGCTACTGTTTATGATATATAATGATGCTAGAAAAAGTGTTTGGAACTATCATTGATCAAACTTTTACACTATGTTAGCATTCACACTTCATAAATTATTTCTTTTACCATTTACCTACTCGAGGACAAGCAGTAATTAAGTTTGGGGATGCTGATACGTCTCCGACGTATCTATAATTTACGAAGTATTCATGACATGCTTACATCAGTTCTATATGATTTTTGTATGATTTGATTAGAACTAACTCGGACTGACGCTGTTTTCAGCAGAACTACCGCAGTGTTGTTTTTTGTTTTTGTGCATAAATAAAAGTTCTCAGAATGGGCTGAAAATTTACTGAGAATATTTTCTGAAAATATAAAAAATACTGGAGAAAAAAGATACCAGAGGGGAGTCCCGAGGCCACCACAAGGGTGGGGCGCCCCCCCTAGGGCACGCCCTCCTGTCTTGTCACTGCCTCATGGACCCTCTTGACTTGCCCCTGACGCCAAAAGCTCCTACATATTGAGGAAACTCTAGAACAAAACCTAGATCAGGAGTCCATTGCCACAGGCCTCTGTAGACACAAAAAATCAATCTATAGGCCCTCTTAGGCACCCTGCCGGAGGGGGCCATCATTATCGGAGGCCATGGAGGAGGATCCTGGAGGGGGCCATCATCGCCATGGAGGCCAAGGACCAGAGGGAGAACCTCTCCCCATCTAGGGGGGGAGGCCATGGAGGAGGAATCACAAGGGGAGAACCTCTCTCCCTCTCTCTCGTTGGCGCCGGAGTGCCATCGGGGGAACCATCGCCATGGTGATCTTCTTCATCAACATAACCATCTTCATCACCATCCTCATCTCTTTTATGCGGTCCACTCTCCTGCACCCCGTTGTATTCCCCTACTTGAACATGGTGCTTTATGCCACATATTATGGTCCAATGATGTGTTTCCATCCTATGATGTTTTGAGTAGATTTATTTTGTCCTTTGGGTTGATTGATGATCTAGATTGATTTGAGTTGTATGTTTTATTTTTGTGTTGTCCTATGGTGCCTCCCGTGTTGCGCACACCTGAAGGATTCCCGCTGTAGGGTGTTGCAATATGTTCATGATTCGCTTATAGTGTGTTGCTTGAGTGACAGAAGCATAAACCCGAGTAAGGGGGTTGTTGCGTATGGGATAAAGGGGACTTGATGCTTTAATGCTATGGTTGGGTTTAACCTTAATGATCTTTAGTAGTTGCAGATGCTTGCTAGAGTTCCAATCATAAGTGCATATGATCCAAGAAGAGAATGTATGTTAGCTTATGCCTCTCCCTCATATGAAATTGCAATCACGACTACCGATCTTGTTAACAACTGCCTAGGACAATTTCGCACACCGATCCATCATTATTCCACACTCGCTATTTATAATATATAGTAATATATTCTAACTTTATGATAACAACACCTACTTTTATGTTTTAGTTCTCCGATATCATGCACACAATGGAGTTTTATTTCTCGTTTCTAGTTGGAAACAAACGTTCGGTGTACGTAGAGTCGTATCAGTGGCAAATAGGACTTGAGAGAATATTGATCTTACCTTTATCTCCTTGTGGGTTCGACACTCCATACTTATCACTTCCACGTTTGGAAATTGCTACGATGATTCCTTGCACTTGGGGATTATCAGTGCGTCATTAAGGGGGATGGCAGTTCATGAACTTGGCGACATGCAGCGTGGGCGCGAGGCGGAGTACCGACGTTGGCAGCGAGCGCGTATGCCCATCATTAAAAGTGAGCTCCTCGAGCTGATCTAGGGCGGGGGATCGGAACCACTCATCAAGCTTGGCTTGGTCCTCGTCGTTGGAATGGAACTTGCCCATGCGAAGGCCTCTGGTTGGGCCATGGTGACTGTCGAGGATCTGGGAGGACAAATCCAAGGTTTTGCGATAGCCATGGTAGAGCTTGTGGGTGTCGATGAGGTCGAGAGGGGTGGAGTGCCATAGGGGGCGCCGCCACTGGGAAAGGACGGTTGTCCGCACCCCATATTTACTGGGGAGAGGAGGGAGATGATGACTATCAACATATCATCGGGGAGGCTGCTGATGAAGTCTAGGCCTACTGGAGTCGCTTGTGGTTCTTGCTTGACCCGCCTTTGCTTGTTGGCAGCCCCGTTCTCAACCTCCAAACTCTCCACGTCAACGGCGCTTTCTGATAGAAGTGGGAGTACAGGGAATATTTAGTTAAAATAGGACGAAAGAAAAGTGTATTGGTAACTACAAGTTAGTAGGTAAAAATAGAGTAAGAAAATGGAATAACAATTTGTTGCTTAAATACTACACAATTCCTTTGATATTGCTGGGTAAGTCAGCATGCAGATACTTGAAAAGAACACTTACTTTGAACAAAGTCTGGATGGATGATATCGTTGGGGAAGTTAGCATATATCTCATGACCAGGCTCTTTTATGTGTAGTGCTATTTTAGTGCCAGCTTTCAGTAAATAAAACTTAGAAATTTCTGTCCAAAGGCCCGTGCCAAAATAGGAGTGACCACATTCATCAAGGTTTATGGAAGCAACGATTGTAAATCCATGGTTTGTGTTCAGTATGACATCCCTGTTGTCCTGATTTATGTAAAGGGAAAGATTGTGTACTACAGATCATGTTGCATAGCAAGGGACGTGCTCCAGAAAATGGTAGGATTGTTAAAGAATATGGTAACATGCAAATATGGGCGAAATTGAAAGAAATGTACAACATTTGAAATCAAAGGACAAAAATCTATAATTAAATAGATAAGGTGACCATGATGTCATGAAAATATGAGAGTAATCGAAACACAATACATCATTAATTTGCCTAATATAGAAAGAAGAGGGGAAAAATCTCCTTTGACGTATATGCTGCATGTGGCACCTTTTATCCAAATGTAGCAATATATAGTATATGTTTAGGAAAGTAGGCCATACCAACCGATGTAGGGTGAGATTGAACATACCGCGCGCATCCTCAATTCATCTGGTACGGTGAGATGTAACCCCACGGATGCCTGGCCTAGGACGCAAAGTCCTGATGTGTCTGCGTAGTGTACACTCTATGAATGTAAGAAAACCCTCAAATCATCTCGAATAAAAATGAATTAACAGCGATTTCGGCTGGGTGATTAAAGGAGGTAGATGAACTGGGATAAGAGATGATAGAATATCTCATTAAATTAGTTACCTTGTTGTCCATGAGAAAAAAAACCCTCAATACGGCGGATCCCCAATCGAGCGGAGCTAGGTCGACGGTGAGCAGCGCCGAGAAAGTCGATGGTGATAGGCTGCGGCAAGCGGAAGTGGCAAAATGCGGTGGGGTTTTCCGGCAGCCTGGCGGTGTCGACAGGCGTCGAGCTAAGTAGTTGCCGCAGCGATTGGTGGTGCCATGCAGAGTCGCGAAGAAGCTTGTGCAGGTGTGAATGGGAACCGGAGGGGGTGGCAGGCGGGGTGAGGGTTTTTGTGACATGGGGATGGTGAGGGTTTTCTTTTTTCCTTTTTGAATTGGGTCGTGAGGGTTTTATTTTTTTCCTTTTTGAATTTGGTGGTTAGGGTTTTCTGTCCCACAAAGAGTTTCGGAGGCAACGGTTCGCTAGAGCCAACCGTGTGTGATTAACATAACTGGGAAAATGGAAGTCAATGCACACGGTTGCAATTTGGGAAAATAACCATGTTTCAGGGGGTTCCACTTTTCCTTCGCCAGTTGAATCTGAAAGTTTTACCCACGCTAAACATTCACCCTAATATGTATAAAATTCTATCAACCAAACTGAGTGCATCCATATCCCACATTTACACATAAGTAAACATAAATTTAATATACTCAGGCATAGATAATAAGTTGTACACAAGCATAGTTCAACCGTCATTAAGCATACTCAAGCACACATTGATAATTAAGACACTACAAAGCCATACATAGTTCAACCCCACATCTCATCTCATCTGCCAACAAAATCGTGAAGCTTCTCCAAGTACTCAGGGTACGCAGCGTGTGCGACCTTGCGAGAATACTTCTACTTGAAGGAGCCAACGGCTCATCCTTTTGCATGCGCCAGAACACTTTGATACGTGTCATGAAGCTTCTGGTTGCAAAATGGGCATCGATGGCCCCCGTTCTAGGTCCTAATACGCTTGTTATGCATTCCCGCATAAAGCTCCTTGAGGATTTGCCTCTTGTACCTCCTATGGCCATCTTCATCCTCGCTGTCGATATCGTCAGATAACACCTATACATATAGTAAAAAAATGTGGCGTTAAATTTTCAATACAAACTATCTCTAGCGAACATTTGGCAATTGCCAAAATTTCAAATCAATGTTGACATAAAGTAGGATTATGAATTTATGGCTTTTTTAGACATATCTAGATATTATGGTTTGATTTTTAAGCACAATCGTGTATGTACAGACTGATCTTGAAAAAAATGGCACAAACATATATGTAGGTCATTCAAAATCAATTGTCAAGGCCTTGCTAGGAATTATTAGCACGAACACTAACCCTAGTTAGATTATTAGTGTAAATCATTTGCATAGATGAAACATCTAATCACTTATCATTTGTACCATTCAAACAATCAATACACTGATCCAACGAAACTTACTCAGATTTCATGGATTGAGCGAACATAACCATAGGATTTGTATTCCAAAAATGGGGAGGCAGGACTAACCAGAGAAACCCTAGGATGTATTTGACACATAAATGGGTATAGATGACTAACCAGTTCTCCGTCGTCGTTGCCCGAGTCGGTGTGGACCTACGGTTCCGGCTGTTGAAGCACGACGCCGTCGACGACATCACGGTGCAGCGATACCTCATCAGTGGCAACGACAACCTCTGTCTCCATCTTCACGTCGTGCTCCAGTGCTTCAGCAGCCCCGGCATCACCACTCCCTCTGATGGGGCGATTCGGCGCCATCCTCATACACTGACGGCTTTGAGAACTGAGAGCGGTGTCGAGGATGCATGCAGAGAGAGAGGATTGTGTGTGTGGCGAGGATGGGGGTGCGGCTCCTTGGGCATGCCATTAATATGGAGTACTAGGAGAGAGGCGGGTGGTAGTCAAATCGCTGGCTCACCTCCTGATGAGCATGTGCACCGGACTGCTGGCATGCCTACCATCATTTCACACAACTACTCGCACGGCTCCCGATGACACTGTGCAACAAGCACGCCTCTCGTCGAGTCACACACCTACATGCATGCCTCTCGGTCTGCCTGCACGGCGGACTGCTCGCATGCGTCCTATCAACTCAAGCCTGCTCACATGGCACATGGCAATGGCGCCAGAAAAAGCTGTTGATAACCCACAGGTATAGGGGATCACAACTATTTTCGAGGGTAGAGTATTCAACCCAAATTTATTGATTCGACACAAGGGGAGCTAAAGAATATTCATGAGTATTAGCAGTTGAGTTGTCAATTCAACCGCACCTGAAAGACTTCATATCGGCAACAAAGTATTTAGTAGCAAAGTGTCAGTGTACAAAAGTAGGGGTCCTTTTTGTACCCCTTTACTTGTGCGCGGGCAGTCGCAGCCACACGCCTGTGGCCGCGCTTGGCGGGACAGAAGATGAAGCAAAGACCCAAGACTACCAGAGCCGCGCTCCATGCCGGGGGCATGAAAAGCAGAGGGGCGAGGTGAAACTTCCCCGGCAAGGCCCTTGCCGGGGTGGCCTTCACGGCCCCGGCAAGAGCCTTGCCGGGGCAACTTGCCCAACACCAGTAGAGCCGCCGCCCTTGAGCCTAAGAGTTTCGACACCGTCAACCACATCGGAACCGAGGCTCGGGAGGCGCCTCCATGGTGGCATGTAGACATTTGTGAAGACAAAGGGCCTGTGAGGCCGATATAGGAACCAAGAAACAAGACAACAGCAAGGCTCCTTGCCGAGGATGCCCACGAGGCCCCGGCAAGGCTCCTGCCAAAGATACCCATGAGGCCCCGCAAGACTTGCAGAGGGCGCCCACAAGGCCCCGGCAAGACCCTTGCCGGGAAGATCAGCAAGACCGCGGCAAGGCCTTGCCACCCCGTCGCCACCCCAGCTCAGCGGCCGACCCACCAACTAAACAGGTACCCACGTGGCAGTGTGTGGCTCCTAAGCCAACTAGTCAAGCACCTACGTGGTGGCATGCAGATCTTCGTGAAGACCCTGCCACCACACTAGCTCAGTAGCTTGCCAGCCTGCATGGCGCCGCATGCCTCATTGGCCTGGACGCGTGTCAGAGCAAGGCGAAGCGGCGACGGACGTGACAGGCTTCATTGTCATCCCCGATAAAGCAAGAGGACACCTAAGTAGCACATTTAATGTGTTTTGTCCCGTAATGTCAGTGGATAAACTCGACTACTCTACAACTTTACACCTCCTGTGTGCCACTGTGGTAGCTCCTTTGACTATAAAAGGAGGACCGCGGCGTACTGTGAGAGGATTCGAACTTTTGGACCCTGCACGCTTTGTAGCTAGTCCAAGAACACCAGATAAACACAAACCAGCAGGAGTGGGGTATTATGCATCACTTGCGGCCTGAACCTGGATAAACTCCCCCGTGTTGATCTTCTAAACACGCTCTTTCCACAGCCCCGCGCCCGCCAACCGTAGAAGGGATTCCCTGTGATCCCATAGGTGTCGTTCTCACTGACAAAAGTAGTATGGAAATAAAGATAATGGTGGCAAAAGTAATAGTAGCAGTTTTCTAGTGATTGTAGCAGCAGTAGCAACGAAAGTAACTTAGCAAAGATCAATGTGTGAAAAGCTCATAGGCATTGGATTGGCAATGATAATTGTGTTGGATAATATTCATCATGTAGCAGTAATAACCTAGGGTGACAAAGAACTAGCTCCAATTCATCAATATAATGTAGGCATGTATTCCGTATATAGTCATACGTGCTTATGGAAAAGAACTTGCATGACATCTTTTGTCCTACCCTCCCATGGCAGGGGGGTCCTAATGGAAACTAATGGATATTAAGTCCTCCTTTTAATACAGAACCGGACCAAGGCATTAGCACTTAGTGAACACATGAACTCCTCAAACTACGGTAATCACCGGAAAGAATTCCAATTATTGTCACCTTGGGGAATGCAGATCATAACTCTTAATAGGTGTCTACAATTTGCAAGATAGGATCAAGAACACACATATATTCATGAAAACATTATAGGTTCAGATATGAAATCATGACACTTGGGCCCTAGTGACAAGCATTAAGCATTGCAAATTCATAGCAACATCAATCTCAGAACATAGTGGATACTAGAGATCAAACCCTAACAAAACTAACTGGATTACATGATAAATCTCATCCAACCCATTGATAACTCACAAGTATAGGGGATCGTAACAGTTTTCGAGGGTAGAGTATTCAACCCAAATTTATTGATTCAACACAAGGGGAGCCAAAGAATATTCTCAAGTATTAGCAGCTGAGTTGTCAATTCAACCACACCTGGAAACTTAGTATCTACAGCAAAGTGTTTAGTAGCAAAGTAATACGATAGTAGTGATAACGGTAGCAAAAGGTAACGATAGAAAAAGTAATGTTTTTGGTATTTTGTAGTGATGATAGCAATAGCAATGGAAAAGTAAATAAGCGAAGAACAATATATGGAAAGCTCGTAGGTAATGGATCGGTGATGAAGAATTATGCCGGATGTGGTTCATCATGTAACAATCATAACTTAGGGTGACACAAAACTAGCTCCAGTTCATCAATGTAATGTAGGCATGTATTCCGAATAGAGTCATACGTGCTTATGGAAAATAACTTGGATGGTATCTTTTGTCCTACCCTCCCGTGGCAGCGGGGTCCTAATGGAAACTAAGGGATATTAAGGCCTCCTTTTAATAGATACCAGAACAAATCATTAGCACATAGTGAATACATGAACTCCTCAAACTATGGTCATCACCGGTAAGTATCCCGATTATTGTCACTTCGGGGTTAATGGATCATAACATATAATAGGTGACTACAGACTTGCAAGATAGGATCAAGAACTCTCATATATTGATGAAAACATAATAGGTTCATATCTAAAATCATGGCACTCGGGCCCTAGTTACAAGCATTAAGCATAGCAAAGTCATAGCAACATCAATCTCAGAACATAGTGGATACTGGGGATCAAACCCTAACAAAACTAACTCGATTACATGATAGATCTCATCCAACCCATCACCGTCCAGCAAGACTACAATGGAATTACTCATGCACGGCGGTGAGCATCATGATATTGGTGATGGTTGATGATGACGATGGTGATGGACCCCCCTCTCCGGAGCCCCGAACGGACTCCAGATCAGCCCTCCCAAGAGGTTTTAAGGTTTGGCGGCGGCTCTGTATCGTAAAACGCGATGAATTCTTCTCTCTGATTTTTTTTCTCCCCGAAACCAAATATATAGAGTTGGAGTTGAGGTCGGAGGAGCTCCAGGGGGCCCACGAGGTAGGGGGCGCGCCCCCACCCTCGTCGACAGGTGGTGGGCCCCCTGGCCTTCATCTTTTGCAAGGATTTTTCATTATTTCCAAAAAATTGTTTCATGAAGTTTCAGGTCATTCCGAGAACTTTTATTTCTGCACATAAATAACACCATGGTAATTCTGCTCAAAACAGCGTCAGTCCGGGTTAGTTCCATTCAAATCATGCAAGTTAGAGTCCAAAACAAGGGCAATAGTGTTTCGAAAAGTAGATACGACGGAGACGTATCAACTCCCCCAAGTTTAAACCTTTTCTTGTCCTCAAGCAATTCAGTTGATAAACTGAAAGTGATAAAGAAAAACTTTTACAAACTCTGTTTGCTCTTGTTGTTGTAAATATGTAAAGCTAGCATTCAAGTTTTCAGCAAAGATTATGACTAACCACATTCACAATAACGCTTAGGTCTCAAGTTTACTCATATCAATGGCATAATCAACTAGCGAGCAATAATAATAAATCTTGGATGACAACACTTTATCAAAACAATCATAATATGATATAACAAGATGGTATCTCGCTAGCCCTTTCTGAGACCACAAAGCATAAATGCAGAGCACCTTTAAAGATCAAGGGCTGACTAGACATTGTAATTCATGGTAAAAGAGATCTAGTCAAATCATACTCAATGTAAACTAACAGTAATGAATGCAAATGATGGCGGTGCTCTCCAACTGGTGCTTTTTAATAAGAGGATGATGACTCAACATGAAAGTAAATAGATAGGCCCTTCGCAGAGGGAAGCAGGGATTTGTAGAGGTGCCAGAGCTTGGTTTTGAAATAGAGGTGAATAATATTTTGAGCGGTATACTTTCATTGTCAACATAACAACCAAGAGATGGCGATATCTTGCATGCTACACACATTGTAGGCGGTTCCCAAACAGAATGGTAAAGTTTATACTACCCTTTCCACCAACAAGCATCAATCCATGGCTTGCTCGAAACAACGAGTGCCTCCGACTAACAAGAGTCCTAGGGGGAGTTTTGTTTGCAATTATTTTGATTCAGTTTGCATAAAGCATGGAACTGGGCATCTCGGTGACCAGCCACTTTCTCGTGAGTGAGGAGCGGAGTCCACTCCTCTTGAGAATAACCCGCCTAACATGGAAGATACGGACAGCCCTAGTTGATACATGAGCTATTCGACCATACAAAACAGGATATTTATTTGAAGGTTTAGAGTTTGGCACATACAAATTTTCTTGGAAGGGCACGTAGATACCGTATATAGGTACGTATGGTGGACTCATATGGAATAACTTTGGGGTTTATGGAGTTGGATGCACAAGCAGTATTCCCGCTTAGTACTGGTGAAGGCTAGCAAAAGACTGGGAAGCGACCAGCTAGAGAGCGACAGCTGTCATGAACATGCATTAAAATTAATCAACACCGAATGCAAGCATGAGTAGGATATAATCCACCATGAACATAAATATCATGAAGGCTATGTTGATTTTGTTTCAACTACATGCGTGAACATGCGCCAAGTCAAGTCACTTAAATCATTCAGAGGAGGACACCACCCTATCATACCACATCACAACCATTTTAATAGCATGTTGGCACGCAAGGTAAACCATTATAAGCTCCTAGCTAATCAAGCATGGCACAAGAACTATGATCTCTAGTTGTCAATGCAAACATGTTTATTCATAATAGGCTGAATTAGGAACGATGAACTAATCATATTTACAAAAACAAGAGAGGTCGAGTTCATACTAGCTTTTCTCATCTCAATAAGTTCATCATATAATCATCATTATTGCCTTTCACTTGCACAACTGAACGATGTGGATAATAATAATAGTGCACGTGCATTGGACTAAGCTGGAATCTACAAGCATTAAATAAACAGGAGAAGACAAGGTAATATGGGCTCTTTTGTCAAATCAACAATAATGCATATAAGAGCCACTTCAACAATTTAATTATGGTCTTCTCCTATCGACCCCCAAAGAAAAGAAAAGAAATGAAACTATTTACACGGGAGAGCTTCAACAAGTAAAAGAAGAACAGGAAATCTTTTTGGGTTTTCTTTTTAATTACTACTACAAGCATGGAAAGTAAGCTAATTAAAAGCTACAACTGATTTTTTGGTTTTTCTTAAGGTTTATCAAACACACCAGAAGCAAGCATAAAAAGGGAAATAAACTAGCATGGATGATAGAATGAAAAAGTATGAGCACCGACATCTGGGAATGGGTGTGTGAACATAAATGTAATGTCGGTGAGAAATACATACTCCCCCAAGCTTAGGCTTTTGGCCTAAGTTGGTCTATGGCCACGGTTGGCCTGGCGGATATCCATAATAATAGTTGCGGTCGTACTGCGAAGAAGAAGACTCCGATTGCCACTGGTTGGCAATCATCTCCGGATCCCACTGGTAATTAGACTGTCATGGAGGATCAACTTGTGGTACCGGCTCTGGCTCTATGGCTGATGTAGGGTTCCGATAGGCGTGAATAGCCTCTAACGAAACAAGGTACTGGCCTGCAGATAAATCAAACAAGGAAGGAGTAGGCAGGGTAATAGTATCAGGATGATGTTTATCAAAGAACAATTTGTATTTATGCTCTCCTTCCCTATTCTTAACAATAAAATCATGTGCCACCATACTCTTATAATCTAAATAAACACGAGGCAACACTTTTTCTTCCTTCTCATAATGCCTAACACTACTGGAATTAGCTACTTTGCCATCTGCCAGCTCTTTGCCGTCTGCTAGCAGACGACAAAGAAGCTCTTTGCCATCAGCTACCCAAAAGCAGACGGCAAAGCAACGCCGGACGGAAAAATAGGCCTTTGCCATCAGCCAGCTCTTTCCCGTCTGCCGTCTGCTAGCAGACGGCAAAGAAGCTCTTTGCCATCAGCTACCCAAAAGAAGACGGCAAAGCAACGCCGGACGGCAAAATAGGCCTTTGCCATCAGCCAGCTGACGGCAAAGAGAGAGGTGGCCCCCACCACCATCCCATTTAGAAAAAACTTAACGCCCCACCTCTTTGCCGTCTGCTAGCAGACGGCAAAGAGGGATAAAGGCGGACGGCAAAGAGCGGCGGACGGCAAAGGGCAGCGTAACTAACGGCCCCCACCCCCCCGCTCGTTACTCTGTCTGCTCTCCCTCTCCCCTCCCCGACGCCCACCAGATCCCCACCCACCGCCGCCCCCGCCCCCCGCCGCCGCCCCCGCCCCGCCGCCCGGCGCCGCCCCCGCCTCCCACCGCCGCCCCCACCGCCCGGCGCCGCCCCCGCCCGCACCACCCTGCTCCCCCTCCGCCCACCGCCCGCACCGTCTCCGCCGAGCACTGCCCCACCCCGCCGCCCCACCCTGCCACCGCACCACCCCGCTGCCCCATCGCCCGCACCACCCTGCTCCCCCTCCGCCCACCGTCCGCACCTCCACCAGCGTTGCCCCGCCACCGCCGAGGCACCCCGCCGCCTGCCACCCTGCCGCAGGCCGCACCTCGCCGCACCTCCCTGTCCCGAAGGTGAGAGCCCCTCTTCTCCTTTTCTGTTTTTTCTATTTTTTTAGTTTAGATTACTTTTAGTTTTGTTTTAGATTTAGTTTAGTTTTATATTTAGTTTAGTTTAGATTACTTTTAGTTTTAGGTTTAGTTTAGTTTTAGGTTTATGTTTAGTCATGAAAAGAAGAAGAAGAAGAAGAAGAAGAAGAAGAAGAGGAGGAGGAGGAGGAGGAAGAAGAAGAAGAAGACGAAGAAGAAGGAAAAAAGGAAGAAAAGGAAGAAAAGGAAGAAGAGGAAGAAGAAGAAAAGGAAAAAAGACCCCGACCCGGCACCCCGACACGACACCCCGAACCCGACACCCCGACCCCGACACCCCGACCCCGACCCCGACCTCGACACCCCGACCCCGACACCCCGACCCCGACCCCGACACCCCGACCCCCCGAGCCTGACCCGACACCCCGACCCCGAGCCTGACCCGACACCCTGACCCCGACACCACACCCCGACCCCGAAACAACACCCCGACACCGACACGGCACTACCCCGACATCGACACGACACCCCGACCCCAAAATAGCATCCCGACCCCGACACGGCACCCCGACACCGACAGGACACCCCGACCACCGACACCTCCCGAAAAGGTGTTCTTTGGCCTTCCAGAGGCCGACGGGGTCATATATTTGTGAATTATTAGTTAGGTCATATATTTTTCGATTTTGTTATGAAAAACATCATATATAATTGTGTTGATCATGTAGTTTTAAATGTGCAGTTGTTTCATCGCTGCGAGGTTTGGTGTTCGACGACCTCGCCGTGCGTTTGACGAGCTCTGCCCCTTCGTTCGTGGGTGAGCACAAATGACAAGTCCTCCTCCCCCATTAATTATTTGATCTATTCCGATGAAACTTGATAGCTAGCTATATATGTGTCTTGAATCATCAGTATGCGTAACCAATATGTGTCTCCCGTTCGAAAGCGTCATAGTTATAAATATGCATGCATTTGCATATTTATAACCTTGATTCTTTTGAATTGTCCAACGCTATCCATGGACAGCCCGAGTATGTGTAGATTGGGTTCGTTTTCCCATATGCTTTGCTCCGGATCCGACGCATATATTTCGTCAGTGCCTCCCCTGTTGTTCTCCGGGTACACATCCTCTCCGTTTATTGCAGAGATGTGTATCAGGAGAACAGCGGGGAGGTGCTGCCGAAATTTTGCGTCGGATCCGGAGCATAGCATGGGAAAATGAACCCAATCTACACATACACGGGTGGGATTAGGACCTATCATTACCTATTAGAGTGTAGGTTGCATGGACGTAATAAAATTGACAAAGTAGATCAACTGATGAATATATACATGGTGAATTACATATATAATTGTTGTGTGTCCAGTAGCTCTGAAAGTCAAGATGAGTGACCGTGCTTGGATGTATACCGGTCACACTGGTCAGAACAAATGGAGCGCTGAATGGTTCACAAAAACTAAGGGGTTTGTGCAAGCCGCATTTGCAAATGGCCAAAAGAAAACCTAGTGCCCCTGTTTCCGGTGCGGCAATTGGGAAAAGAAGACAGAGGCTGAAATGGGCAAACACCTGCAGAAGAGTGGTTTTACGCCCGATTATACGGTGTGGACATTTCATGGTGAGTCTGCCCAACGTGACCAAGCTGAGGTGGATCGTCGTTGCATCGGCGAGCATGGTACCGGGATGGAAAACATGGTGCAAGGCTATGATGATGCTTGGGATTCGGACGAGGAGATGGAGGAATCTGCAAAGGCCTTCAATGAAATGTTGGAGTCTTCGAAACGTCCGCTCCACGAGCACACTGAGCTTTGTCAGTAGGATGCCATCTCACAAGTAATGGCTCTGAAGGCCCAGTTCAACTTGGGCAGAGAATGCTATGACGCAATTATGACAGTATTTGGATGCTTTCTACCCAAAGGCCATGTAATGCCTGCAAACCTGTACCAGTCGGACAAAATCCGCCGTGCACTGAAGATGCCCTATGAGAAGATACATGCCTGTGAGAAAGGATGTGCCTTATTTAGGCTTGACTATGCGGACTTGAACTATTGTCCCATTTGCAAGTCTTCCAGGTATATTGTGGTAGACAACGGTATGGGTGAGAAGACACAGACCAAAATCCCCGTTAGTGTTCTTCGGTATATGCCAATCGTACCAAGACTTCAACGTCTTTTCATGGTCGAAGAGACGGCCAGACAGATGACATGGCACAAAACAGGCAAAAGAACCGAACTAGATGCAGATGGGAATCTGATGATGGTACACACATCGGATGGTGTTGCATGGAAATTTTTTGATGAATTACATGCTGACAAAGCGGCAGAACCGAGGCATCCTCGAGTCGGCATCAGCACGGATGGGTTCAGTGTGTTTGGTATGACGGCAGCCCAATACAGTTGTTGGCCCGTATTTGTCTTTCCACTCAATCTCCCCCCCGGACAGATTATGCAAAGAAAGAACATTTTCCTGACGTTGATAATTCCAGGACCCAACTATCCGGGCAAAAATATGAATGTGTACATGCAGCTGCTTAAGGACGAATTGCAAGAAGCCTGGGATAATGGGTTCAAGACATACGACGCCTTTAGCAAACGGAACTTCATAATGCGTGTCTGGTACATGTACTCGACGCATGACTTGCCGGCGTATGCGCTATTCGTTGGCTGGTGTGTGCATGGAAGGTTCCCGTGCCCCACATGCAAGGGAGCTCTTGAGTTTCGTTGGCTTCAGGCCGGTCGCAAGTTTTCTTGCTTCAACATGCATAGACAGTTCCTGAATCCTCGCCATAAGTTCAGGAAAGACAAGAAGAACTTCATCAGGGGTAGAGTTGTCAAAAACTCTGTACCACCTGCATTGACAGGCCAACAGACCCTGGATCAGTTAAACGCTCTCGAGCCAGATCCACAACGTCCAGGTTACTTCAAGGGGTATAATACTAAGCACGCGTGGACTCACAAAACATGCTTATGGGATCTGCCTTACTTCAAAGACCTCCTTTGCCCACACAACATCGACGTGATGCACACTGAGAAGAATATCGCCGAGGCACTTTTTGGTACATTGTTCGGCATAGATGGGAAGTCAAAGGATAATACTAAGGCTAGAGTCGATCTGGAGGCGCTATGTGATAGGCCGTTACAAAACATGAAAGAACCGAAAGGAAAGCAGAACTGGACGAAGCCAAAGGCATGGTTCAATCTTGGAAGGCCAGCTATGAGGGAAATTCTCTTGTGGGTGCAACAGCAGTTGATGTTCCCCGATGGGTATGCAGCGAATCTAAAGAGGGGAGCGAATCTTGATAAACTGAAGATATTTGGTCTCAAGAGTCATGACTGGCACATATGGATTGAGCGGGTAATGTCGGTGATGTTGCGTGGCTTCATCCCTGAGGATGAATGGCTAGTACTGGCAGAACTCAGCTATTTCTTCCGTGTTCTTTGTGCAAAAGAATTATCGCCTGGCGTTCTAGAAGAAATGGAAGAGTTGGCGCCGGAGTTGATCTGCAAGTTAGAGAAGATCTTTCCACCGGGCTTCTTTAATCCAATGCAGCATTTGATTTTGCATCTCCCAACCGAGGCAAGATTGGGGGGGGGGGGCGTGCAAAATCGTTGGTGCTACCCAACTGAGAGGATGCAGAAGATGCTTCGAGAAAAATGTAAAAATAAACGTAGAATTGAAGCATCGATGGCTGAGGCATTCATCACAGAGGAGGCGGCAAACTTCATAACAGCGCACTACGAAGCCAAAAATCGTCATTTGCATAATCCGAAGCCTCGGTACAATGCTGACGAGCCTAAAAAGGGTGGATCCAACCTCAGCCTATTCAAAGGGAATCTCGCACCAGCTAGTGTTTCACATCTAGTATCTTTGGATAACGAAGAATGGCGGACCATTTCGTTGTATATCTTCAACAACCTGATAGAAGTGCGGCCATACATCGAGTAAGTTCTCGGTACATTGTTTCGCAACTTCTATTTCCTTTGAACTACTCTTATTCCTGGATATGTCATACAGTCGATACGTCGCCATATTCTCGTATGGAGCGGAGATCCAAAAGGATTCCGTCGAAGAGTATGAGCTTCTCACAAAGCAAGGAGGTGGCTATCCCGGTTTCATCTCTTGGTTCAAACAAACGGTAATTTCTATTAGACAATTTCATTTCATTCGCTAATTTGTGCATAATGCAACAATCCTTTCATATTAAACTTGTAGGCTAATTCAGAGTCTATGGACGCCGAATTGAGACAAGTCGCTAATGGTTTTGACTATAAGGTCCGTTCATTTGACAAGTACGACATCAACGGGTATCGCTTTCGTACCTATGGCAAAGAGCTATCTATGGCCGACCGAAAGTCTACAAATTGTTGTGTATCTGCTATCGGCGAAGGAGGTACCGAGTATTATGGGAGAGTTGAAGCAATTTATGAACTTCTGTTCTATGGTGAAAACCCACCGAATGTCGTAGTCTTCCAATGTTATTGGTTTCAGCCGAAGGAGACTAGAAGGACTCATGAACATATAGGGCTAGTTGAAATCAACCAAAGCACTCATTTAGATGTTCCTGATGTCTATATTATGGCTCAACAGGCGACCCAAGTATTCTATCTACCATGGGCCTGCCAAACTAATCCAAATCTGAAAGGTTGGGATGTCGTTTATGAAGTGCCGCCACGTGCTAGACTTTCTCCCCCAAAGGAAGAGGATTATGAACCTCACATTAACCCAGACAAATATGAAGGAGAATTCTTCCAAGAGACACATCTTTCCAAAAAGCGTTTCAAGAACCGCTATACTTCACCCCAAAACATTGAAGTAGACAGCGACAATGAATCCGACATCACCCCAGAGGAGGAACAAGAAGAGCCGGAACAAGAAGAGGTTACTGCTGCGGATGACCTATCAATGCTTGACCGATTACGTCAAGGTGGCCTTGCACATGTTGATGCCAATGAACCCTATGAGCCCATCATTGATTATAGTGATTATGATGATTATGCATTTATTGATGATACTGATCGAGATTATTAGTAGTGTCAGGTATTCAATTTTTTATGTTGTACTTGATGATGATACACTTAAGTGATATACATATTATTATTCATGTCGGTACTTTTTTTATGTTGTACTAATTTCGTTTATTCTTTGTCATGGCAGGTGTTGAAAGATGGTGGGCGCTGGTCGGGAGCGCGCCGAGGCCCCTTCTTCGTCGATGCGTGGTGCGAGGTCTTCCATTCCACATGCACCTCTCCGCCGAGCGTTGCTGGACAGTATGGCGACACCGCCGGGCCCTTCTTCATCGACCGCGGTGCCCAGCAGGGGACGAGGTAAGAAGAAGAGAGGAGGTGGAGCACGTGGTCGCGGGAGAGGAGGTAGGGTGACTCTTACGGCGCCTTCCTCGCCACCGCCCCTAGCTGTTTCACCCGAGAACGTGAGTACTAGGGTGGAGTCGTCTGAGGAGGAGGCTGCACGGACTCCGGTCCACGAGCCTCCGGTCCACGAGTCTTCGGCCCACGAGCCTCGGGTCGACGGGCCTTCGGCCCACGAGACTTGGGCCCACGAGACCCCGGAGGAGCACACGTCTGGATGGGGTACCTGGCCTGGTGGGGAGCCAAGTGGCCATGCTGATGATGGCGGGGAGCCGACTGATGAGGAGGGGGAGGAGGGGGGCAACGTCTACCAGCGTGGTGCTACACGGCTCCCGTCCGTGCTGGTGACCCGCGAGCAGAGGTGGTTGATTTTCCATGATGCGGAGAGGTACGTAAGTGCATTTAATATTTTTGTACCTTCTGCATTCACGTTTCTTCAAATAACTAATGCATTGGCCTTGTCATGCTGCAGGGGTTGGGACCACCATCATAGTGTCCGCCGGCCCAACTCCGTCCTTGGAGTTCTTTACCGGCAAAACTTCCCGGCGTTTGTCACGTTGCCTGGTGAGGGTCAGCTTCCAGAGCTTGGATTGAGCTGGGAGCACTACGTGGCTGCCCCAGCCCCGCCGGATGAGATTATCGACGGTGTCGTGTGCGACAGGAGGGCAGACATGGTGATCAGAAAGTTCTGGGTAATTTCTCCTTTACACATTTAAAAATCTTCAACTAGCTAGTTATTAATTGTACTAATCAATATTGTCTCATTTGATTGCAGACATTCTACAGGTGTGAGGAGGGATATGAGGAGGACGCGACACATGTTATCGAGAACGTCTGCAAGCGCCTACTCCAGAACTTACGGCACGAGGCTCGGGTGCAGGCTGTTCGAGACTACTACGCCTTGCATGGTATCAAGAAGACCAAGCCGGCGTGCCGCGATAAGTTCCTGAGTAAGGAGCAGTACATGAAGGTAATTCTTAAGGCCTTCTCTACTTAAGTTCCTTCATTTAGTAATTCTTAGCCGTAGCGCTCAAGTTTCTATTTGCTAACTTAGGCGCCTCCGAGATGGTGTGCGGATCGGATGGATTGTTGGGAGGTGTTGGTCGATGAGTGGTGCTCAAAACAATGGCTAGCCCTCCACAACAAGGCTAAGGACAAACGTGCCCAAATGGAAGGTGTGCCACACCATCAAGGCAGCTCCAACTTATATCAGTTCGGGCGCAACTGTGTATGTGGTTTGCTTCATGATTCATGCAATTCATTCATCATGCTAGCTTGAGCCCTTTAATTACTAATTTTCATTGTTTCTCTCTTTCAGGCACGCTACAATAAGGCGGATAAGGTGCCAGAGGTGTACGACCTGTATGCCATGGCCCACACTGCCTCTTTCAAGAAAGTCAAGGCTTTCTCTCAGTCTGACCTCGATGATGCAAACAACTTCACCAACATCTCCTCCCACAACAAGCTCGTGAGATATAGAGATGAGGGGAAGGCGAGGAAAGGGGAG
The DNA here is from genome assembly GCF_056163025.1 of Triticum urartu. Lineage (NCBI taxonomy): Eukaryota > Viridiplantae > Streptophyta > Magnoliopsida > Poales > Poaceae > Triticum > Triticum urartu. Next base: position 469,233,541 of record NC_141874.1, read on the forward strand.
GACTTTAACCCGAGCCAGGGTCCAATTGATCCAGAGCTGGTGATGATATCTGGTGGCGGGAGGTCCCATGGCTCCATAGCCATTGGACATGGACTTATCCGTTGTCCTAGCACTCTCCCGGAGATCAAGGCGCGCCAGTCGAGCTCCGCTCCTGAGATAAGGCCTCGTGAACGGCCAGTGCAACTCGCCATCAAGGTTAGTGATACGTACTCAGTTATCTTTCTCCATTACATTGTGTGCGCTTCCATCAATGATTACAAATGGTCATGTGAGTGGTGTTGCAGGCTGCTATACAGAGTGAGAGAGATAGAACGGAGAAACTTCTGGCGGAGGCGGCGGAGAGGCAGCGGGAGTTGGAGGAGAGGACGACAAAGATGATGGAGGAGGAGAGGGCACGGAATGACATGCAGGCAAGGGCCATGTACGAGCTCCTTGTGGTAAGTTTCTTCTGCAGATTAGCCAAAACATTCATGTAGTGTTTATCTCATTACTAACTAGTATGACTGAGTCGTCAAAACCAAATGTGCAGTCTGTGTGCGAGAAGACATGTCAGACCGCTCCGCCGATGCCAGTGATTGCTCCTGGGACCATGGTGAGTTTTATTTGAATGGACATTACTTGCTAGTCTTAACATTTGAGTGTCATCATGCTAACAAGACATTGGAAATGATCTTTGGTGCAGCGTAACTCCAGACAAGCATCGCACGATCCTTCTCCATCTACCGACACGAGCCACCCCACTCCTACACCTCCTGGATCTTGGTAAGTTTATCTAGTGTTTTGCTTAACACATGCATAAAGACCTAGACTTAGCTTTATTTCCTCCAATGCTTACCATAATGACCTAGACTTAGCTTCTTCTCCTCCAAAATGACTTAATAAGCTTACTGACCTCCAAAACCATCCATTTTACCTAAGTTAGCTCTAAAACGATCTGTACTTAGCTTACTTATGTCAAAAATTGCATAATTAGCTTAGTTAGCTCATAGACGATCCATTTTACCTAAGTTAGCTCTAAAATGACCCATTTTACCTAGGTTAGCTTATAAATGATCTAGTTCATCCAAGTTAGCTCAAAAATGACCCATTTTACCTAGATTAGCTCCTAAATGATCCATTTTACCTACGTTAGCTTTAAAATGACCCATTTCACCTAGGTTAACTCCAAAATGACCCATCTTACCTAGGTTATCTCGTAAATGATCCATTTCAACTAATTTAGCTCATAAATGATCCATTTCACGAAGTTAGCTAAAAAACGATCCATTTCACCTAAATTAGCTCTTAAATGATCCATTTCACCTAAGTTAGGTCAAAAAGATCCATTTCAACTAAATTAGCTCATAAATGATCCATTTCACCTAAGTTAGCTCAAAAACGATCCATTTCAACTAAGTTAGCTCATAAATGATCCATTTCACCTAAGTTAGCTAAAAACGATCCATTTCACCTTAGTTACCTCAAAAATGATCCATTTGACCTTAGTTAGCTCATAAACGACCCATTTCAACTAAGTTAGCTCATAAATGATCCATTTCACCTTAGCTAGCTCATAAACGACCCATTTCAACTTAGTTAGCTCATATATGATCCATTTCACGTAAGTTAGCTCATAAATGACATACTCTTCTTGTTCTAGTCTTCTTCTTGTTCTACTCTTCTTGTTCTAGTCTTCTTCTTGTGACTCTTCTTCTTGTTCTACTCTTCTTGTTCTAACTTTCTTATTTTTCATTTTGCAGATTTCATTCACTTGACGAAAGCTTGCATAGATGGAGTGCTCCTTATCCCTTTCTCTGTTTCTTTTGTATCGTTGAACTATGCATGTATCGTTGGATGAAACTATTGTAATATATATGGTTGGATGCCTCTATGTTGAACTTGTTATGTATGATGGAACTATGCATGTAATATATATGGTTGGATGATGAAGTTATGTGTTGGATATCTTATATGTTTGCTCTGTAATGGCCTGTTGAAATATATCTATATATGTCATATATATTTGTGATGAAAATTGTTGGATTTAATAAAAACAGATAAAAGAGGCAATATGCAGGCTCTTTGCCGTCTGCCACCGACGGCAACGGGCTCTTTGCCGTCTGCCGCGGACGGCAAAGAAGACACGTGGCATCCAGCTGTGCTTCCTGGGAGCTGACCCATTTGGTCAGTTTGCCTACAGTGGCAGACGGCAAAGACTTTGCCATCAGTGGCAGATGGAAAAGAACCTACACTTTGCCATCAGTGGCAGACGGCAAAGAACCTACCATGTAGTGACGTGTAGATGACATCATATGGCGGACGGCAAAGACACTAGAAATTTTGCCGTCAGCGGCGGACGACAAAGGCCTGCCGTTAGCCACTTAACGGACTGACAGCGCAATTATTGCCGTCCGCTCTCTTTGCCGTCCGCCGCAGACGGCAAAGGGCCTTTGCCGTCAGCCGCCAGGAAGCAGACGGCAAAGTAGCTGTTTACCGTAGCTTACTTTGCCGGAGACTTTTGCCGTCCGCGGCTGACGGCAAAGGCCTTTGCCGTCCGCCGTTCATGCCTTTGCCGTCCGCCGTGGCAGACGGCAAAATAGCTGATTCCTGTAGTGTAATAGGTATGTTACAATGTGCAGCTAGGTGTGAAGCATAGATGCCTCCAAAGATGGGGCCCTTTGTACGGTTCAGACTTAACCGTTTAGCAATAATGTCGCGCATACTAACAGAGTTATCACTGAATAAACCATGGAGCAAAATAATAATATCAGGAACACTCAGGTTTCCACAGTTTCCGCGACCAATTAAGCAATGACTAGCAAATAATGCAAAATAGCGTAAAACAGGAAAATGTATGCTAGTGATTCGTGCATCGGAAACCTTCCTCGTTTCCCCTACAGTGATGATATCAATAAACCCATCCACATCGCTGCGATGTGGTTCCTCTGTCGTGCCCTCAAAAGGGACCAAACAAACCTGACAAAAATCATAAAGTGACATCTCCTTATGCTCATCATATAAATAAAATTCCACCGTAGGTGGTGAGCTCCTAGAACGGAAATGAAAGTTTTGCACAAAGATGTTTGTGAGTAGGAGATACTGATCGCGTTGGTCATGGAGGAAAGCGGTGAGGCCTCATTCTTAGGCAATTCATAAAAATCTTCATAAATCCCGGCTGCTCTCAAGAAATCATCGGAAGGCCATTCACACGACCCAACCTCCGCGGTGCGAGGCAGATTATATTTGGGCTTCTGTGCCTTTTCCTTCGAGCTTCAGCTCGATGAGCCCCTCAAAAGTCTCTTCATTGTTTTCTGAAAAAATCTGAAATTTTTAGTAACTTCAAAATAAAAGTAAATCAAACTCAATAATATTCATAGCAACTACTCCTATAAGTGCCTAGGGCCTATATCATGCATCAAAACTACTTTTGACCATATAAATTTGACATGCAAGCTCAAGAACATGGTCACCTAGGCAGCAAAAATTTGCAATGAATAAAGCACTAGAACAAAAACTAATTGGACCAATGGAGGAGTCACATACCAAGAAACAATCTCCCCAAGCAGTTTTGTGAGAGGTGCTTTGAGCAAGGAGATCGAAAATGGCAGCAAAATGAGCTTGGACTCGAGTTTGAGCTGGATATTCGTGTTTGGGGGAGGAAGAAGGAGTGTGTGTGTGAAAGGATAAGTGGAGGAGGGCCACCGTGGGCTCACGAGGCAGGGGGCGTGCCCAGGGGTAGGGTGCACCCTCCACCCTCGTGGCCAGGTGGATGATCCCCCTGATGTGTTCTCAGTGCCAAATATTCTCAAATATTCCAGAAAAAATCATATTTAAATTTCAGGGCATTTGGAGAACTTTTATTTTCGGGGTATTTTTATATTGCACGGATAATCAGATAACAGACAGAAAAATTCTATTTTTATTTTATTTTATATAAACAATAGAAAGTAAAAGGAGGGTACAGAAGGTTGTGCCTTCTAGTTTCATCCATCTCATGCTCATCAAAAGGAATCCACTAACAAGGTTGATCGGGTCTTGTTAACAAACTCATTTCGAATAACATGGAACCGGAGAAATTTTGAATAACACTATGTTACCTCAACGGGGATATGCACATCCCCAATAATAAGAATATCATATTTCTTCTTGACAGTAGGAAGAGGAAATTCAAAACCTCCAAATATAATCGATGGAATTTTTCCAATAGAGTTGGTACTATGAACTTGAGGTTGTTTCCTCGGAAAGTGTACTGTATGCTCATTACCATTAACATGAAAAGTGACATTGCCTTTAGTGCAATCAATAACAGCCCCTGCAGTATTCAGAAAGGGTCTTCCAAGAATAATAGACATATTATCGTCCTCGGGAATACCAAGAATAACAAAGTTCGTTAAAATAGTAATGTTTGCAACTACAACAGGCACATCCTCACAAATACCGACAGGTATAGCAGTTGATTTATTAGCCATTTGCAAAGATATTTCAGTAGGTGTCAACTTATTCAAATCAAGTCTACGATATAAAGAGAGAGGCATAACACTAACACCGGCTCCAAGATCACATAAAGCAGTTTTAACATAGTTTCTTTTAATGGAGCATGGTATAGTGGGTACTCCTGGATCTCCTAGTTTCTTAGGTATTCCACCCTTAAAAGTATAATTAGCAAGCATGGTGGAAATTTCAGCTTCTGGTATCTTTCTTTTATTAGTAACAATATCTTTCACATACTTAGCATAAGGATTCATTTTGAGCATATCAATTAATCGTATACGCAAAAAGATAGGTCTAATCATTTCAGTAAAGCGCTCAAAATCCTCATCATCCTTTTTCTTGGATTGTTTGGGAGGAAAATGCATAGGTTTTTGAACCCATGGTTCTCTTTCTTTACCGTGTTTCCTAGCAACAAAGTCTTTCTTATCATAATGTTTATTCTTTGATTGTGGGTTATCAAGATCAACAGCAGGTTCAATTTCTATATCATTATCATTACTAGGTTGAGCATCATCATGAACATTATCATTAACATTATCACTAGTTTCAGGTTCATTACCAGATTGTGTTTCAGCATCAGAAATAGAAATATCATTTGGATTCTCAGGTGTTTCAATAACAGGTTCACTAGAAGCATGCAAAGTCCTATCATTTTTCTTTTTCTTCCTTTTAGAAGGACTAGGTGCAACCACATTATTTCTCTGAGAATCTTGCTCAATTCTCTTAGGATGGCCTTCAGGATACAGAGGTTCCTGAGTCATTCTACCACCTCTAGTCATAACTCTAACAGCATTATCATTATTCTTACTATTCAATTCATTGAGCAAATCATTTTGAGCTTTAAGTACTTGTTCTACTTGAGTGGTAACCATAGAAGCATGTTTACTAATAAGTTTAAGTTCACCTTTGACATTAGCCATATAATCACCCAAGTGTTCAAGCATATTTGAATTGTATTTCAATTGTCTACCAAAATAAGCATTAAAATATTCTTGCGTAACCATAAATTTATCAAACTCATCTAAGCATGGGCTAGCAAACTTAGTAAATGGGATTTCAGCTTTATCATATCTATAGAGAGAATTTACCTTTACTACCTGTGTCGGGTTATCAAGACCATGACATTCTTCAATAGGTAAAGGATTAAGATCATATGTTTCTTCAACAGGCGGTAAATTAAGACCATGTATTTCTTCAATAGGAGGTAAATTCTTAACATCTTCAGCTTTAATACCTTTTTCTTTCATAGATTTCTTTGCCTCTTGCATATCTTCAGGACTGAGAAATAGAATATCCCTCTTCTTCGGAGTTGGTTTAGGCATAGGCTCAGGAGCTGGCTCAGGAAGTTTCCAATTATTTTCATTTGTCAACATATTATTCAATAGAATTTCAGCTTCATCCGGTGTTCTTTCCCTGAAAACAGAACCATCACAACTATCTAGGTAATCTCTGGAGGCATTGGTTAGTCCATTATAAAAGATATCAAGTGTTTCATTTTTCTTAAGAGGATGATCAGGCAAAGCATTAAGTAACTTGAGAAGCCTCCCCCAAGCTTTTGGGAGACTCTCTTCTTCAATTTGCACAAAATTATATATATCCCTTAAAGCAGCTTGTTTCTTATGAGTAGGGAAATATTTAGCAGAGAAGTAATAAATCATATCCTGGGGACTACGCACACAACCAAGATCAAGAGAATTAAACCATATCTTAGCATCACCCTTTAATGAGATCGGAAATATTTTAAGGATATAAAAGTAACGAGTTCTCTCATCAGTAGTGAACATGGTGGCTATATCATTTAATTTAGTAAGATGTGCCACAATAGTTTCAGATTCATAGCCATGAAAAGGATTAGATTCAACCAAAGTAATTATATCAGGATCAACAGAGAATTCATAATCCTTATCAGTAACAAAGGTAGGTGAAGTAGCAAAAGCAGGGTTAGGTTTCAATCTAGCATTAAGAGATTGCTGCTTCCATTTAGCTAATAACCTCTTGAGTTCGTATCTATCTTTGCAAGATAAAATAGCTAAAGAAGCTTCTTTATCAAAAACATAACCCTCGGGAATAACAGGTGAGTCTTCATCATCACTTTCATCAATATTATCAGATTCAATATTTTCATTCTCTCTAGCACTAGCAATTTGTTCATCAAGAAATTCACCAAGTGGCACAGTAGTATCAAGCATAGAAGTAGTTTCATCATAAGTATCATGTATAGCAGAAGTGGCATCATAAATAACATGCAACATATCAGAACGAATAGCAGAAGTAGGTTTAGGTGTCGCAAGATTACTCAAAACAGAAGGTGAATCAAGTGTAGAGCTAGATGGCAGTTCCCTACCTCCCCTCGTAGTTGAGGGATAAATCCTGGTTCTTGGATCTTTCAAGTTCTTCATAATGATAATCAGATATAAATCCCAAGTGACTCAAAGAATAGAGCTATGCTCCTCGGCAATGGCGCCAAAAAATAGTCTTGATAATCCACAAGTATAGGGGATCGCAGCAGTTTTCGAGGGTAGAGTATTCAACCCAAATTTATTGATTCGACACAAGGGGAGCCAAAGAATATTCTCAAGTATTAGCAGCTGAGTTGTCAATTCAACCACACCTAAAACTTAGTATCTGCAGCAAAGTGTTTAGTAGCAAAGTAATATGATAGTAGTGATAATGGTAGCAAAAGGTAACGATAGCAAAAGTAATGTTTTTGGTATTTTGTAGTGATGATAGCAATAGCAACGGAAAAGTAAATAAGCGAAGAACAATATATGGAAAGCTCGTAGGCAATGGATCGATGATGGAGAATTATGCTGGATGTTGTTCATCATGTAACAATCATAAACTAGGGTGACACAGAACTAGCTCCAGTTCATCAATGTAATGTAGGCATGTATTCCGAATATAGTCATATTTGCTTATGGAAAAGAACTTGCATGACATATTTTGTCCTACCCTCCCGTGGCAGTGGGGTCCTAATGGAAACTAAGGGATATTAAGGCCTCCTTTTAATAGAGTACCGGAACAAATAATTAGCACATAGTGAATACATGAACTCCTCAAACTATGGTCATCACCGGTAAGTATCCCGATTATTGTCACTTCGGGGTTAACGGATCATAACACATAATAGGTGACTATAGACTTGCAAGATAGTATCAAGAACTCTCTTATATTGATGAAAACACAATAGGTTCAGATCTGAAATCATGGCACTCGGGCCCTAGTGAAGGAAATATGCCCTAGAGGCAATAATAAAGTTATTATTTATTTCCTTATATCATGATAAATGTTTATTATTCATGCTAGAACTGTATTAACTGGAAACATAATACTTGTGTGAATACATAGACAAACAAAGTGTCACTAGTATGCCTCTACTTGACTAGCTTGTTAATCGAAGATGGTTATGTTTCCTAACCATAAACAAAAGAGTTGTTATTTGATTAACGGGATCACATCATTAGGAGAATGATGCGATTGACATGACCCATTCCATTAGCTTAGCACCCGATCGTTTAGTATGTTGTTGTTGCTTTCTTCATGACTTATACATATTCCTATGACTATGAGATTATGCAACTCCCGTTTACCAGAGGAACACTTTGTGTGCTACCAAACGTCACAACATAACTGGGTGATTATAAAGGATCTCTACAGGTGTCTCCAAAGGTACATGTTGGGTTGGCGTATTTCGAGATTAGGATTTGTCACTCCTATTGTCGAAGAGGTATCTCTGGGCCCTCTCGGTAATGAGTTAGTTGTGGGATGATGTATTACAGAACGAGTAAAGAGACTTGCCGGTAACGAGATTGAACTAGGTATTTGGAATACCGACGATCGAATCTCAGGAAAGTAACATACCGATTACAAAGGGAACAACGTATGTTGTTATGCGGTCTGACCGATAAAGATCTTCGTAGAATATGTAGGAGCCAATATGAGCATCCAGGTTCCGCTATTGGTTATTGACTGGAGACATGTCTCGGTCATGTCTACATTGTTCTCGAACCCGTAGAGTCCGCACGCTTAAGGTTACGATGACAGTTATATTATGAGTTTATGCATTTTGATGTACCGAAGTTTGTTCGGAGTCCCGGATGTGATCACGGACATGACGAGGAGTCTCGAAATGGTCGAGACATAAATATTGATATATTGGAAGCCTATGTTTGGATACCGGGAGTGTTCCGGGTGAAATCGGGATTTTACCGGAGTACCGGGAGGTTACCGGAACCCCCCGGGAGCTATATGGGCCATGATGGGCCTTAGTGGAAAAGAGAAGAGGCAGCCCTACATGGGCCGAGCGCCCCTCCCCTCCCTTGGTCCGAATAGGACAAGGAGAGTGGGCCGGCCCCTCTCTCTCTTTTCCCCCTCCGCGAATCCTATTCCAACTAGGATTGGGGGGAATCCTACTCCCAGAGGAAGTAGGACTCTCCTGGCGCGCCCTCCTTGGCCGGCCAGCCTCCCCCCCTTTAGTCCTTTATATACGGAGGCAGGGGCACCCCAGAGACACACAAGTTGATCCACGTGATCTATTCCTTAGCCGTGTGCGGCGCCCCCAGCCACCATTGTCCTCGATAATATTGTAGCGGTGCTTAGGCGAAGCCCTGTAGCAGTAGTACATCAAGATCGTCACCACGCCATCATGCTGACGGAACTCTTCCCTGACACTTTGCTGGATCGGAGTCCGGGGATCATCATCGAGCTGAACGTGTGCTAGAACTCGGAGGTGCCGTAGTTTCGGTGCTTGATCGGTCGGATCGTGGAGACGTACGACTACATCAACCAAACACTTCCATTGTCGATCTACTAGGTATGTAGATCATACTCCCCCTCTCGTTGCTATGCATCACCATGATCTTGCATGTGCGTAGGAAATTTTTTGAAATTACTACGAAACCCAACAGTGGCATCCGAGCCTAGGTTTTATGTGTTGATGTTATATGCACGAGTAGAACACAAGTGAGTTGTGGGCGATATAAGTCATACTGCTTACCAGCATGTCATACTTTGGTTCGGCGGTATTGTTGGACGAAGCGGCCCGGACCGACATTACGCGTACGCTTTTGCGAGACTGGTTCTCCCGACGTGCTTTGCACATAGGTGGCTTGCGGGTGACAGTTTCTCCAACTTTAGTTGAATCGAGTGTGGCTACGCCCGGTCCTTGCGAAGGTTAAAACAGCACCAACTTGACAAACTATCGTTGTGGTTTTGATGCGTAGGTAAGATTGGTTCTTGCTTAAGCCCGTAGCAGCCACGTAAAACTTGCAACAACAAAGTAGAAGACGTCTAACTTGTTTTTGCTGGGCATGTTGTGATGTGATATGGTCAAGACATGATGCTAAATTTTATTGTATGAGATGATCATGTTTTGTAACCGAGTTATCGGCAACTGGCAGGAGCCATATGGTTGTCGCTTTATTGTATGCAATGCAATTGCGCTGTAATGCTTTACTTTATCACTAAACGGTAGCGATAGTCGTGGAAGCACAAGCTTGGCGAGACGACAACGATGCTACGATGGAGATCAAGGTGTCGCGCCGGTGACGATGATGATCATGACGGTGCTTCGGAGATGGAGATCACAAGCACAAGATGATGATGGCCATATCATATCACTTATATTGATTGCATGTGATGTTTATCTTTATGCATCTTATCTTGCTTTGATTGACGGTAGCATTATAAGATGATCTCTCACTAATTATCAAGTAGTGTTCTCCCTGAGTATGCACCGTTGCGAAAGTTCTTCGTGCTGAGACACCACGTGATGATCGGGTGTGATAGGCTCTACGTTCAAATACAACAGGTGCAAAATAGTTGCACACGCGGAATACTTAGGTTATACTTGACGAGCCAAGCATATACAGATATGGCCTCGGAACACGGAGACCGAAAGGTCGAGCGTGAATCATATAGTAGATATGATCAACATAGTGATGTTCACCAATGAAACTACTCCATCTCATGTGATGATCGGACATGGTTTAGTTGATTTGGATCACGTAATCACTTAGAGGATTAGAGGGATGTCTATCTAAGTGGGAGTTCTTAAGTAATATGATTAATTGAACTTACATTTATCATGAACTTAGTCCTGGTAGTATTTTGCAAATTATGTTGTAGATCAATAGCTCACGTTGTTGCTTCCCTGTGTTTATTTTGATATGTTCCTAGAGAAAATTGTGTTGAAAGATGTTAGTAGCAATGATGCCGATTGGATCCATGATCTGAGGTTTATCCTCATTGCTGCACTGAAGAATTATGTCCTTGATGCACCGCTAGGTGACTGACCTATTGCAGGAGCAGATGCAGACGTTATGAACATTTTTCTAGCTCAATATGATGACTACTTGATAGTTTAGTGCACCATGCTTATTGGCTTAGAATCGGACTTCAAAGACGTTTTGAATGTCATGGAGCATATGAGATGTTCCAGGAGTTGAAGTTAATATTTCAAGCAAATACCCGAGTTGAGAGATATGAAGTCTCCAACAAGTTCTATAGCTAAAAGATGGAGGAGAATCGCTCAACTAGTGAGCATGTGCTCAGATTGTCTGAGTACTACAATCGCTTGAATCAAGTGGGAGTTAATCTTCCAGATAAGATAGTGATTGACAGAATTCTCTAGTCACCATCACCAAGTTAGTAGAACTTCGTGATGAACTATCATATGCAAGGGATAACGGAAACGATTCCCAAGCTCTTCGTAATGCGGAAATTGACGAAGGTAGAAATCGAGAAAAAACATCAAGTGTTGATGGTAGACAAGACCACTAGTTTCAAGAAAAGGGCAGAGGGAAGAAGGGGAACTTCAAGAAGAACAGCAAGCAAGTTGCTTCTCAAGTGAAGAAGCCCAAGTCTGGTCCTAAGCCTGAGACTAAGTGTTTCTACTGCAAAGGGACTGGTCACTTGAAGCGGAACTACCCCAAGTGATTGGTAGATAAGAAGGATGGCAAAGTGAACATAAGTATATTTGATATACATGTTATTGATGTGTACTTTACTAGTGTTTATAGCAACCCCTCAGTATTTGATACTAGTTCAGTTGCTAAGATTAGTAACTCGAAACGGGAGTTACAGAATAAACAGAGACTAGTTAAGGGTGAAGTGACGATGTGTGTTGGAAGTGGTTCCAAGATTGATATGATCATCATCGCACACTCCCTATACTTTCGGGATTAGTGTTGAACCTGAATAAGTGTTATTTGGTGTTTGCGTTGAGCATGAATATGATTTGATCATGTTTATTGTAAAACGCTTACTCATTTAAGTAAGAGAATAAATTTTTGTTCTGTTTACATGAATAAAACCTTATGTGGTTACACACCGAATGAAAATAGTTCGTTGGATCTCGATCGTAGTGATACACATAATCATAATATTGAAACCAAAAGATGCAAAGTTAATAATGATGGTGCAACTTATTTGTGGCACTACCGTTTAGGTCATATTGGTGTAAAGCGCATGAAGAAACTCCATGCTGATGGGCTTTTGGAATCACTTGATTATGAATCAGTTGATGCTTGCGAACCATGCCTCATGGGCAAGATGACTAAGACTCTGTTCTTCGGAACAATGGAGCGAGCAACAGATTTGCTGGAAATCATACATACTGATGTATGTGGTCCGATGAATATTAAGGCTCGCGACAAGTATCATTATTTTCTGATCTTCACAGATGATTTGAGCAGATATGAGTATATCTACTTGATGAAACATAAGTCTGAAACATTTGAAAAGTTCAAATAATTTCAGAGTGAAGTGAAAAATCATCGTAACAAGAAGAGTATTTGAGTTACGAGTTTGGCCTTCAGTTAAAAACAATGTGAAATAGTTTCACTACTCACGCCACCTGGAACACCACAATGTAATGGTGTGTCCGAACGTCATAACCGTACTTTATTAGATATGGTGCGATCTATGATGTCTCTTACCAATCTACCACTATCATTTTGGGGTTATGCATTAGAGACAGCTGCATTCACGTTAAAAGGGCACCATCTAAATCTGTTGAGATGACACCGTATGAACTATGGTTTGGCAAGAAACCAAAGTTGTCGTTTCTTAAAGTTTGGGGTTGCGATGCTTATATGAAAAAGTTTCATCCTGATAATCTCAAACCCAAATCGGAGAAATATGTCTTCATAGGATACCCAAAGGAGACTGTTGGGTACACCTTCTATCACAAATCTGAAGGCAAGACTTTTGTTGCTAAATTCCGAGTTTTTCTAGAGAAGGAGTTTCTCTCGAAAGAAGTGAGTGGGAGGAAAGTAGAACTTGATGAGGTAACTGTACCAGCTCCCTTATTGGAAAGTCGTTCATCACAGAAATTTGTTCCTGTGACTACTACACCAATTAGTGAGGAAGCTAATGATGATGATCATGTAACTTCAGATCAAGTTACTACCGAATCTCGTAGGTAAACCAGAGTGAGATCCGCACCAGAGTGGTACAGTAATCCTGTTCTGGAAGTCATGTTACTAGACCATGACGAACTTGCGAACTATGAGGAAGCGATGATGAGCCCAGATTTCGCGAAATGGTTTGAGGCCATAAAATCTGAGATATGATCCATGTATGAGAACAAAGTATGGACTTTGATGGATTTGCCCGATGATAGGCAAGCCATAGAAAATAAATGGATCTTCAAGAGGAAGACGGACGCTGATAGTAGTGTTACTATCTACAAAGCTAGAATTGTTGCAAAAGGTTTTCGACAAGTTCAAGGTGTTGACTACGATGAGATTTTCTCACTCGTATATATGCTTAAGTCTGTCCGAATCATGTTAGCAATTGCCACATTTTATGAAATCTGGCAAATGGATAAACAAAACTGCATTCCTTAATGGATTTCTTAAAGAAGAGTTGTATATGATGCAACCAGAAGGTTTTGTCAATCCTGAAGGTGTTAACAAAATATGCAAGCTCAAGCGATCCATCTATGGACTGGTGCAAGCATCTCGGAGTTGGAATATATGCTTTGATAAGTTGATCAAAGCATATAGTTTTATACAGACTTGCGATGAAGCCTGTATTTACAAGAAAGTGAGTGGGAGCACTACAACATTTGTGATAAGTATATGTGAATGACATATTGTTGATCGGAAATAATGTCGAATTATTCTGCAAAGCATAAAGGAGTGTTTGAAAGGAATTTTTCAAAGAAAGACCTCGGTAAAGCTGCTTACATATTGAGCATCAAGATCTATAGAGATAGATCAAGACGCTTGATAAGTTTTTTCAATGAGTACATACCTTGACAAGATTTTGAAGTAGTTCAAAATGGAACAGTCAAAGAAAGAGTTCTTGCCTGTGTTGCAAGGTGTGAAATTGAGTAAGACTCAAAGCCTGACCACGGCAGAAGATAGAAATAGAATGAAAGTCATTCCCTATGCCTCAGCCATAGGTTCTATAAAGTATGCCATGCTGTGTACCAAATCTATTGTATACCCTACACTGTGTTAAGCAAGGGAGTACAATAGTGATCTAAGAGTAGATCACTGGACAGCGGTCAAAATTATCCTTAGTGGAATAAGGAAATATTTCTCAATTATGGAGGTGACAAAAAGGTTCGTCGTAAAAAGTTACGTCGATGCAAGTTTTGACACAGATCTGGATGACTCTAAGTCTCGATCTAGATACATATTGAAAGTGGGAGCAATAAGCTAGAGTAGCTCCGTGCAGATCATTGTTGACATAGAAATTCGCAAAATACTTACGGATCTGAATGTGACAGACCCGTTGACTAAAATTATCTCACAAGCAAAACATGATCACACCTTAGTACTCTTTGGGTGTTAATCACATAGCGATGTGAACTAGATTACTGACTCTAGTAAACCCTTTGGGTGTTGATCACATATCGATGTGAACTATGGGTGTTAATCACATGGTGATGTGAACTATTGCTGTTAAATCACATGGCGATGTGAACTAGATTATTGACTCTAGTGCAAGTGGGAGACTAAAGGAAATATGCCCTAGAGGCAATAATAAAGTTATTATTTATTTCCTTATATCATGATAAATGTTTATTATTCATGCTAGAATTGTATTAACCGGAAACATAATACTTGTGTGAATACATAGACAAACAAAGTGTCACTAGTATGCCTCTACTTGACTAGCTCGTTAATCGAAGATGGTTATGTTTCCTAACCATAAACAAAAGAGTTGTTATTTGATTAACGGGATCACATCATTAGGAGAATGATGTGATTGACATGACCCATTCCATTAGCTTAGCACCCGATCGTTTAGTATGTTGCTAATGCTTTCTTCATGACTTATACATGTTCCTATGACTATGAGATTATGCAACTCCCGTTTACCAGAGGAACACTTTGTGTGCTACCAAACGTCACAACGTAACTGGGTGATTATAAAGGAGCTCTACAGGTGTCTCCAAAGGTACATGTTGGGTTGGCGTATTTCGAGATTAGGATTTGTCACTCCGATTGTCGGAGAGGTATCTCTGGGCCCTCTCGGTAATGAACATCACTTAAGCCTTGCAAGCATTGCAACTAATGAGTTAGTTGTGGGATGATGTATTACAGAACGAGTAAAGAGACTTGTCGGTAACGAGATTGAACTAGGTATTTGGAATACCGACGATCGAATCTCGGGCAAGTAACATACCGATGACAAAGGGAACAACGTATGTTGTTATGCAGTCTGACCGATAAAGATCTTCGTAGAATATGTAGGAGCCAATATGAGCATCCAGGTTCCGCTATTGGTTATTGACCGGAGACATGTCTCGGTCATGTCTACATTGTTCTCGAACCCGTAGGGTCCGCACGCTTAAGGTTACGATGACAGTTATATTATGAGTTTATGCATTTTGATGTACCGAAGTTTGTTCGGAGTCCCGGATGTGATCACGGACATGACGAGGAGTCTCGAAATGGTCGAGACATCAAGATTGATATATTGGAAGCCTATGTTTGGATACCGGAAGTGTTCCGGGTGAAATCGGGATTTTACCGGAGTACCGGGAGGTTACCGGTACCCCCCGGGAGCTATATGGGCCATGATGGGCCTTAGTGGAAAATAGAAGAGGCAGCCCTACATGGGCCGCGCGCCCCTCCCCTCCCTTGGTCTGAATAGGACAAGGAGAGGGGGCCGGCCACTCTCTCTCTTTTCCCCCTCCGCGAATCCTATTCCAACTAGGATTGGGGGGAATCCTACTCCCAGAGGGAGTAGGACTCTCCTGGCGCGCCCTCCTTGGCCGGCCAGCCTCCCCCCTTTAGTCCTTTATATACGGAGGCAGGGGCACCCCAGAGACACACAAGTTGATCCACGTGATCTATTCCTTAGCCGTGTGCGGCGCCCCCAGCCACCATTGTCCTCGATAATATTGTAGCGGTGCTTAGGCGAAGCCCTGCAGCAGTAGTACATCAAGATCGTCACCACGCCGTCGTGCTGACGGAACTCTTCCCCGACACTTTGCTGGATCGGAGTCCGGGGATCGTCATCGAGCTGAACGTGTGCTAGAACTTGGAGGTGTCGTAGTTTCGGTGCTTGATCGGTCGGATCGTGGAGACGTACGACTACATCAACCAAACGCTTCCGTTGTCGATCTTCTAGGTATGTAGATCATACTCCCCCTCTCGTTGCTATGCATCACCATGATCTTGCGTGTGCGTAGGAAATTTTTTGAAATTACTACAAAACCCAACACCTAGTGACAAGCATTAAGCATAGAAAAGTCATAGCAACATCAATCTCAGAACATAGTGGATACTAGGGATCAAACCCTAACAAAACTAACTCGATTACATGATAGATCTCATCCAACCCATCACCGTCCAGCAAGCCTATGATGGAATTACTCACGCACGGTGGTGAGCATCATGAAATTGGTGATGGAGGATGGTTGATGATGACGATGGCGACGGACCCCCCTCTCCGGAGCCCCGAACGGACTCTAGATCAGCCCTCCCGAGAGGTTTTAGGGCTTGGCGGCAGCTCCGTATCGTAAAACGCAATGAATTCTTCTCTCTGATTTTTTCTCCCCGAAACCAAATATATAGAGGTGGAGTTGAGGTCGGAGGAACTCTAGGGGGCCCACGAGGTAGGGGGCACGCCCCCACCCTCATGGACAGGTGGTGGGCCCCCTGGCCTTCATCTTTTGCAAGGATTTTTTATTATTTCTGAAAAATTGTTCCGCGAAGATTCAGGTTATTCCGAGAACTTTTGTTTCTGCACGTAAATAACACCATGGTAATTCTGCTGAAAACAGCGTTAGTCCGGGTTAGTTGCATTCAAATCATGCAAGTTAGATTCCAAAACAAGGGCAAAAGTGTTTGGAATAGTAGATACGACGGAGACGTATCACCCATCAACGTCTAGCAAGCCTACGATGGAATTACTCAGTCTCGTCGGTGAGCATCGTGGAATTGGTGATGGTGGAAGGTTGATGATGATGATGGCGACGAATCCCCCTCTTTGGAGCCCCGAACGGATTCTAGATCAACCCTCTCAATGAAGAACAGGAGGCGGCGGCGGCTCCATATCGTAAAATGCAATGAATCCTTCTCTCTGAATTTTTTTTCTCCCTGAATAGGTACTTATAGAGTTGGAGTTATGGTCGGAGGAGGTCCAGGGGGCCATAAGCCTGCAGGGCACGCCCCCAGGGCTTGTGGCCTCTAGGTGGCCCCCATATGTTTATTTCTTGCGCCAGTATTTTTATATATTCCACAAAAATTCTCCGTAAATTTTGAAGTCAATCCGAGAACTTTGATTTCTGCACAAAAAGTAACACCATGAAAATTCTGCTAAAAACAGCGTCAATTTGGGTTAGTTCCATTCAAATCATGCAATTTAGAGTCCAAAACAAGGGCAAAAGAGTTTGGAAAAGTAGATACGATGGAGACGTATCAACTTCCCCAAGCTTAACCAATTGCTTGTCCTTAAACAATTCAGTTGACAAACTGAAAGTGACAAAGAAAAGCTTTTACAAACTTTGTTTGATCTTGTTGTTGCAAATATGTATAGCGAATATTCAGGTTTTTAGCAAATATCATGAACTAACCATACTCATAACAACATTTAGGTCTCATATTTACTCATATCAATGGCATAATCAACTTGCGAGTAATAATAATAAATCTCGGATGACAACACTTTTCTCAAAACAATCCTCGAATACGCACGAGAAGAGTGTGTATCATTCATTATAGAATAAAGGGTACGAAACCCATTGATGTTGCTTGATGCTACGTCGGTTTTTACCCCAAAGAGGAAGGGATGATGCAGCACAGCGGCGGTAGGTATTTCCCTCAGATATGAAACCAAGGTTATGGAACCAGTAGGAGAAGCAAGCAACACAACGTAAACAGCCCCTGCACACAAATAACAACCACTCGCAACCCGACGTGTTAAAGGGGTTGTCAATCCCTTTCGGGAAACAGCGCCAGAAACAGTGCGTTGATGGGACAGAGTTGTAAATATTGATAGATCGAACGCCAAATAAAATAAATTGCAACAAGGTATTTTTGGGTTTTTTGGTTTAATAGATCTGAAAATAAAAGCAAATAAAAATAGATCGCGAAGGAAAATAATATGAGAAAGAGACCCGGGGGGCGTAGGTTTCACTAGTGGCTTCTCTCGAGAAAAATAGCAAAGTGGTGGGTGAACAAATTACTGTTGGTCAATTGATAGAACCACAAATAATTATGAAGATATCCAGGCAATGATCATTACATAGGCATCACGTCCAAGATTAGTAGACCGACTCCTGCCTGCATCTACTGCTATTACTCCACACATCGATCGCTATCCAGCATGCATCTAGTGTATTAAGTTCATGAAAAACGGAGTAATGCAATAAGAACGATGACATGATGTAGACGAGATCTGTTTATCTATTGCAGTAGATATAGATCCCATCTTTTTATCCTTCGTAGCAACGATACATACGTGTTGGTTCCCTTTCTGTCACTGGGATCAAGCACCGTAAGATCGAACCCACTACCAGGCACCTCTTCCCATTGCAAGACAAATAGACCAAGTTGTCCAGACAAAACCCAAATACCGGAGAAGAAATACGAGTCTATAATAGATCATGCATAAAAGATATCAAAGAAACTCAAATACTTTCATGGATATAAAAAGATAGATCTGATCATAAACTCAAAGTTCATTGATCCCAAAAAACACACCGCAAAAGAGTTACATCATATGGATCTCCAAGAGACCATTGTATTGAGAATCAAGAGAGAGAGATGAAGCCATCTAGCTACTAACTACGGACCTGAAGGTCTACAAAGAACTACTCACGCATCATCGGAGAGGCGCCCATGGAAGTGATGAACCCCTCCGTTATGGTGTCTAGATTGGATCTGGTGGTTCTGGACTCTGCGGCAGCTGGATGAATATTTCGTCGACACCCCAAGGGTTCTCGGATTTTTGGGGTATTTATAGAGCAAAGAGGCGGTCCGGGGGGCACCCGAGGTGGGCACAACCCTCCAGGGCACGCCTGGGCCTCCTGGGGCGCTCTGGTGGGTTGTCCCCTCCTCGGGACTCCCGCCAGGTGCAACCAGGGCCCAATATTTTCCATCTAGTCCATAAAAAATCTTTGTAAAGTTTCGTGGCATTTGGGCTCCGTTTGATATTGATTTTCTGCAATGTAAAAAACATGGGAAAAAACAGCAGTGCCACTTGGCACTATGTCAATAGGTTAGTACCAAAAAATGATATAAAATGACTATAAAAGGATTATAAAACATCCAAGATTGATAATAAAACAGCATGGAACTATCAAAAATTGTAGATAAGTTGGAGACGTATTAGCATCCCCAAGCTTAACTCCTACTCGTCCTTGAGTAGGTAAGTGATAAAAACAGAAGTTTTGATGTGGAGTGTTGTTCATCATGTCATATCATATTCTTTTCTTCATAGCATGGACATTTGGACTTTTATGTGATTCAAAGCAATAGTCTAGTTTTGACATAATAATTTAGATACTCAAGCATATCAATAAGCAACCATGTCTTTCAAAATATCAATGCTAAAATAAGTTATCCCTAGCCCATCATGCTCAAACATTGATTCATTCATGAAACACATTCGAATATTAACTACACCCAATACTTAAGTACGATCATATTGCCTCCTAGTTGGTGCTTTTATAAGAGAAGATGGAGACTCAAAATAAAAATTGCATAAAGTAAAGACAGGCCCTTTGCAGAGGGAAGTAGGGATTTGTACAGGTGCCAGAGCTCAAAGTGAAAAATTTGAGATAAAAACATTTTGAGAGGTGTACCCATCCAACCAATGAAAACAACTTAGAGTTCCCAATACTTTCCATGCATAGATATATCATAGGCGGTTCCCAAACAGAAAATAAACTTTACTCCTTTTTCCACCATACGTTCACTTTCCATGGCTAACCGTATCCACGGGTGCCCTCCATACCAACACTTTCCAAGGAATTTATTATTTGACAACATAAAGTAAATTCATTTGTTTTTGCATTTCGGGACTGGGCATCCCTAATACCTTTGCCTTACCCTCATGCAATGAAAAGTGAATAAACACTCATCTTAAGAATAACACATCTAGCATGGAAAATATTAGCCACCCCTCACCGCTCCGCGAGCGAAACAAACACACAAAAGAGAAGTTTATTTTGAAAATTAGAGATGGCAGATGCAAATTTGCTTAGAACAGCAAAAGAATACCGCATATAGGTAGATATAGTGGAATCTTGTGGCAAAATTGGTTTAAAGGTTTTGGATGCACAAGTAGTGATCATACTTAGTGCAAAATGAAGGCTAGCAAAATATTGGGAAGCGACCAACCAAGAAACGAATAATCTCATAAGCAAGCATTAAGCATAATTAACACCGAATAATGCACCACAAGTAGGATATAATTTCATTGCATGATTATTGACTCTCGTGCATGCATAGGGAATCACAAACCTTAACACCAATATTTTTACTAAAGAATAATTACTCATCAAGATGACTCACATATCACATCATCATATCTCAAAACTATTACTAAGAATCAAGTTTATTTTGTCCAATGGTCTTCATGACATTTTTTTTCTTTATCCTTCTTGGATATCTATCACTTTGGGACCAATTTTCATGTGTTGCTTTTCATAAGCTCAAACAAATATAAAGTGAAGATCATGAGCATAAGAAATTTTCTTTCCCTCAAAATAATTTAAGTAAAGCAAGAGAGAATTTCTTCAAAATTTTACTAACTCTCAAATGAATCAAAGTGAAGCAAGAGAGCAATTCTAACAAGTCAAGATATAATTTTGGCTCTCTCAAATAGGTGTGTCCAGCAAGGATTGATGACTTAAAACACAAAATAAAATAAGCAAAGACACATATCATACAAGACGCTCCAAGAAAAACACATATCATGTGACGGATAAAAATATAGTCTCGAGTACAATACTGATAGTTGTTGGAAGAAAGTGGGGATGCCACTTGGGGGCATCCCCAAGCTTAGTTGGTTGCTCATTCTTGGATAATAGCTTGGGATGCCGGGGCATCCCCAAGCTTAGGCTCTTTCATCCTTCCTTCATCCATCGTAAGATAACCCAAAACTTGAAAACTTCAATCACACAAAACTCAACATAGCCTTCGTGAGATCAGTTAGTATAAGAATAATAAATCAATACTATAAGTGTTGTATCAAACCAATTCATATTTTGTTTTTGTATTATATCTACTGTATTCCAACTTTTCTATGGCAAAAACTCATCAAAGAAAACCATAGAGCCATCAAAATAAGCACACAACACAAAGAAAACAGAATCTGTCAAAAACGAACAGTCTGTACCAATCTGCCTATTTTGAATATTTCTGTAACTCAAAAAACTCTGAAAAATTAGAACGGCCTGAGAAATTAGTATATTGATCTACTGCAAGTGGAATGGTATTTTATCGCTCTCTGGTAAAAAATGAAAATTAAATTTGTGAGCATAAAAGTTTCTATTTTTTTAGTAAGATCAAACAACTATTGCCCAAGAAGATCCTAAAGGCTTTACTTGGCACAAACACTAATTAAAACACAAAAAACACAATCATAACAGTAGCATAATTATGCTAACACTCAAAAACATGAAGCAAAAAAGCAAAAATAATTCAAATTTGAACTATGTGCACATTCTCTAGTGCATATAAACTAGTTGAAAAATCAAATATGTGTCCTTGGTTGCATGCTTAGGTGACATGCAAGAAATGGGAATGAATTTCAAACACCCTGCCACCATCACACGGCCGCAAACATTGAGATACCTAGTTTTTAAATTCTAGTAAATCCAAAACTCGTCTGAAATTCATGAAACTTGGCATGCTATCATGGAGCGGCATCAACGTGTCGTGGTAAATTTTTTATCCCATTTGGGGCAGGTTTGGGTATAACATTCTCACAAACCAGAGCTTATCACAACAAGTGTGATGGTTTTGGTAGGGAACGTGCCACCTTTGGGGACAAAGCGATATATGTTGCCTCTTATTGCTTTCAAAAAATTTCTAGTGTCAACATAGAACAACAGGACTGTTGTGTTTACTTTTGGAATTTTTCGGGGTTCGTTTGGACATTTTTATACATTAGCTGGGGTTTCTAGGCATTTCATGTGCATAATTCAAATTTGAACTACATGCACAAGCTCCAGTGCATATAAATTGGTTGAAAAATCAAATTTGTGTCCTTCGGGGCATGCTTAGGTCCCATGCAAGAAATGGGAATGAATTTCAAACACCACGGCACTGTTGATTACCGGAAAAACATTGAGATACCTAGTTTTTAAATTCTAGTAAATCCAAAACTCGTATGAAATTCATGAAACTTGGCGTGCTATCATGGAGCGGCATCAACATGCCATGGTCAAAAAATTTGTCCCATTTGAGGCAGGTTTGGGTATAAGCTTCTCACAACAAGCATCATGCTTTCGGTAGGGAACGTGCCACCTTTGGGGACGAAACGATATCCATTGCCTCTCATTGCTTTCAAAAAAATTCTAGTGTCAACATAGAACAACAGGAGTGTTGTGTTTAATTTTGGAATTTTTCGGGGTTCGTTTGGACATTTTTATACATTAACTGGGTTTTCTAGGCATTTCTTGTGCATAATTCAAATTTGAACTACATGCACAGGCTCGAGTCCATGTAAATTGGTTGGAAAATCAAATTTGTGTCCTTCGGGGCATGCTTAGGTCTCATGCAAGAAATGGGAATGAATTTCAAACACCAGGGCACTGTTGATTGCAGGAAAAACATTGACATACTTTGTTTTTAAATTATAGTAAATCCAAAACTCATCTGAAATTCCTGAAACTTGGCATGCTATAATGGAATTGCACCCCACATGATGTGGTATTTTTCGTGTCCATTTTGAGAGAAGGTGCACTCGAATAACAGCCAACAAAGGCATTTTGAAACAAATAGTTGCCACTGTAACATCTCAAATGTTTTGTATAATTTAAATTGTGTGCGTTCTGTTAACCATTCACGTGACGCCACGCCTCACTCTTTTAATGGCTAGGAGGTGTCGTGCGGACAGGTGCTTGAGTGCTTGACTAAACGGAAGGTGTGCGAGATGTACTCCAATGCGGAGGCTCACCCGGAAGCGTGCGAGCTGTACGCCGCGCAGGCTCACCGGGAAGCGAGCCCTTTGACTTCCATGGCCGCCCGCCTTGCTCGCATCCTCTATATTAATGGCACCCAAGCCGCAATTTAATACGGTTTTTAAATATAAAACACTCATTGCAAACATTCTAGTTAGAACACCCATTTACAAAACCGACAATTTCCCCAAAAAGCCAAGGGAAAATGTGCCTAGCAAGATTTGTGTAGCTCTTGATCGCAAACGTTTTAGTTAGAACACATGTATGCAAACCGACAGCTTCCCCAGGAAGCCAATAGAAAATGTGCCCAGCAGGATTTCTGCAGCTCTTGATCGCAAACCTTTTAGATAGAACACATGTATGCAAAGTGAGAGCTATGGTCTTCCCCCTTAAGTCGAGGGAAAATCCACAACGCAGGATTTGTGCATCCCTTCAACGCAAACGGTTGTTTTGGATGACCCGTGTGCAACCACGTACAAACAATTTGGTAAGATTTGCATATGTCATATTGGGTATGTTGCCATTTGTCAAACTGGAAAGATTTACATTTGTTGATCTAGTAACGTTGCCATTTTTCAATCCTTGTAACACTATGATTTGTCAAAATATGCAGCTAGAAATCACTAGCACTATCTAATTTTTGCAAATAACATTCAGTAATTATGCATAGATTTCATTCATAGATTAAGCAGTCGTTCTTAATTTATACAAACAGTTCAACTCGACAGCTGAACCGACCAAACTTTTCCCCAAATTTTGCCAACCACGTACTGAAATAGCTAGTTCAACTATATATACTAGCTAATTTTAAGTATGTTGTACAGTTCGACCACACATCTATAGTCAGATGAACTAAACAAAATAGCCCCTAAATACTACTACTACCATGGAGGGGCTTTGTGCTACTTCCAGCAGCCTCTCCTCTGCCGAGCGCGCTCAGTAAGAGGCAGAGGAGGAAGAGGAGCCTATCGACGAGCTGGAGAAATGCAACACGAACGCCCACTGCCGCTCCGGACGATCCCTCTCGAAGCAGCCAGACTGCTCGTAGATCTCCTAATTCTTCGCCTCTGCATCGGCGTGTGGTGCGGCCACGGCTGCATTAAGGCTCTTTGCATGCTCGACGAGGCGCTCCTCCTCCTCCTGCAAGAACTCGATGCAACGCGCAAGGTCGCTGACGCATGTGCAGGCCTCCACCTCTGCCTCCCTCCTTCAGGCGGCGATGGCGGAGCGGGTGATGATCCGGCGGTCGACGGTGGGCTAGCGGCCAGGGTGGCCGACGATGGGGTGGCGGCCACGACCACCACCTCCCGCCTTCGGGCCGCGGTGGCAGAGCAGGTGATGGCCAAGGTGGCCGGCAATGGGGTGGCAGCCACGACGACCACCTCCCGCCTTCGGGCCGCGGCGGCGGAGCGGGAGATGGCCCTGGCTTTCGACGGTGGTGTGGCGGCAACGGCAGCCGGCAACAGCTGTCGACAGGCAGCGGCGGTGGAGCATGTGGTGGGTGTTCTGCGCACACCCAATAGGGATGCCACGCGCACTACACTACGCCGGGGACTGCACCGCCACCGTGATGTAGCCTCCCAGCTGGAGCTGTCCTCTGATGACGGTGGAGTGGCTGAGCGACGACGACAGACCGGTGCCATTAGCGATTGTGGGAGAAGCACACGACATAAGCTACAGGAAGGGAGGGGAAAATGCGACGCAGGACTCGCCGGCCGTGAGGGTTTTTATAGCAGGCCGGTAAGCATTGGGATTTTGGGGGATTTCACCGAGAAGGCTGGGAAGCTTGCGCGGGAACCTGCGAGGTTGCACGGGAACGGGCTCACCGACGATTCATTGGCGCCACTGTTTGGCCAAAAGAACGCCCCCGCGCGCTGCGCAAGCTTGCGTTGTAAGTCGTCTGCGGTAGCAGGGTGACAAGACATGCAAGAGGAGGATGAAAGGACACGTACACATACGGTGAACACAAAAAAAATGTTTGCGATTTAATTACCTACTATACCCCCGTCCTGGTTTATAAGTAGGATTTAACTAATAAAATACGAATGCATGTCGCCAAAGATTATATCGTTGGAGTCATATTTGAACATAGTTTCCAGCTATACAATTTTTGTAACATGCATTAACACTTTTTTGCTTAAATTTAAGGTTATATATCGGCAAGCGTTTGTCCGCAACACACAGCTTATTCCATCACAAACAGCTCGGATGGATCAACTGTATGCCACATATCACACACGCAACTTCAATCTGATTCGTGCTTGACGTCTCCGACATCGCTCGCACAGTTCGTCTTATTTGCCATGTATCACTGTGCCGGCCTCTGCAAGCTCTGCTCGTCGTTAGTCGCCGCAGCATGTTGTGCTCGCCATTAGGCGCCAGGGCGTGCTGTGCTCGCGTCTGTTGGTGCGCTCGGCATGAGGACAGCTTTTCCTTGCACGTTCAACTGCTATATTATATATATATATATATAGTGTTACTATTCATCACCCGAATAAGTTATTCTTCACCCGAGGTAATCTTACGATCATTTCATAGTTAAATTACGTTTGGAATTCAAATAGTTACATTTCTATTGATTCACTACGTAAAATTTGACATAAGAAAATTAAAATATAGGTCATAAGACAAGAAAATTTGCAGTTTGTGTGTATTTTAGACTATGTTTTTACGTTTGTAATTTTACATAACATAAAATATTTTTACGGCGATTATATATTTTCTTATGGTGTATTTTTGCGTCGGAAATAAGACAAAACTTACGGAACGCAAAATTACGGTGCATTGATGGTAAAATAGAGGGGGTGAAGAATAATTATTCCTCACCCAGGGTGACGAATAGCGCGACCATATATATATACACATATATATATATTGCTCGCCATTGAGGCGACCGCGGAGCGCTCTGCTCGCATCCCTCCGCGCGTGCTCTGCCAGTGGTTGGGCGTGCGCACGATCACGTCGGGGGCCCCATATGCATGCGGTTGCGACGCGCGCATTGCCACGCGATGCAGTTACATGCGGCACGATGGAATTACGGGCTGCAAATTAGAACTGGCATCAGGGCCTGCCGATATTCCTGGCCGTCCGGCTTCCCCTTTAATTCTCGCGGCCATTATAACCTTAGTCTCTTCAACCTTTCGATCGCGCCCCACAACACAACAAGCACACCCACGACGACACATAGAGAGGGGATGTCCAGCCGCGCTCCAATGGAGTTCGGCAAGCATAGAGTGGAGACCCACGCGAGGAAGATGGATCTCTCGGTGGTGTATACCATCGACCCGGCCATGGTGGATGACTACGTCAACAATGTTGAGCAGTTGCTTGCTGGAGACAAGTACAAGGTGGTCGGCATCGACCTCCGGTACACCGCTGGTCGTCCCGGCATAGATCGGAAGGTTGTCATCGCCCATTTGTGCGTGCACCATCATGTCCTCATCTACCACTACTGCATGTCCATAGAGCCTTGCGACCGTTTCAACAGGTTTGTCAACATCACCGACTACAAGTTCGCCATGGTGGAAACCACCAACGATGTAAAAAGCGCTCAGTGTTACGGGCTTGGCCTGCAAGAACCTTGTGAAAATCCGTGACCACTACAGGGTCTGGGGCAGCACGAAGGACTCCCTGGTCGAACTCGCCTCGTCCGTCATCGATCCCTACTATGAAAAGATGAAGCAGGATGCCTAGAGAACAAGTCCCCTATCATGGCACAGGGCCTGGATGTGGCAAATGGATGAACCTCACCTCAGGTTCGCAGCCAAGAGCGTGTACACATGCTACAAGATGCACAGGAGGATCATTGACATGAGGAAGTACCTCATTACCCAAATCGACGAGCCCAGATCGAGCCACAAGCAGAGCAAGCGTCACAAGAAGTTGATGATGATCAGGTGATCATTTATGCTAGTTAATCATGCATGTAATATATAGTTTACTTTATTGGTGTGTGGAAATGTCATGTGTGTAGTAGCCACCTATGTAATTATGCATGTAATAGTTTACTTTGGTGTGTGCAAATGCCATGGTTGTACAAGCCACCTATGTAAGTGGATGTTTAATTTGGTTATACAAGCATGTCCTTATAAGTGTGTGTCTATATAGGGTGGGTCTATTCTAATAACACACCTTAAGACCTTATTCTAATAACACTTCCGCCTTATTCTGATAACACCTCTCCTTCGCTAAAAAAGCACACCCATCAACCCGGGCAGTCCACTACGCCCGACCCCCACCTTCTCCTTCCCCTTCTCCCCACACCTCCCACCCCGGCGCCCCACCACCACCCTGTTGGGTAACGTAGTAATTTCAAAATTTTCCTACGCACACACAAGATCATTGTGATGCATAGCAACGAGAGGGGAGAGTGTGATCTACGTACCCTTGTAGATCGACAACGGAAGCGTTAGCACAACGTGGTTGATGTAGTCGTACGTCTTCACGGCCCGACCGATCAAGCACCGAAACTACGGCACCTCCGAGTTCTAGCACATGTTCAGCTCGATGACGATCCCCGGACTCCGATCCAGCAAAGTGTCGGGGAAGAGTTCCGTCAGCACAACAGCGTGGTGACGATCTTGATGTACTACCGTCGCAGGGCTTCGCCTAAGCACCGGTACAATATTATCGAGGACTATGGTGGAAGGGGGCACCGCACACGGCTAAGAATATGATCACGTGGATCAACTTGTGTCTCTAGGGGTGCTCCCTGCCTCCGTATATAAAGGATCAAAGGGGGGGTGCGGCCGGCCAGGATAGGGCGCGCCAGGAGGAGTCCTACTCCCTCCGGGAGTAGGATTCCCCCCCTTTCCTATTTGGAATAGGATTCGGGAGGGGGGAAAGAGGAGAGAGAGAAGGAAGGGGGGCGCCGGCCCCCTCTCCATGTCCTATTCGGACTAGGGGGGAGGGGTGCACGGCCCAGCCCTGGCCACCTCTCCTCTCTTCCACTAAGGCCCACTAAGGCCCATATACCTCCTGGGGGGTTCCGGTAACCTCCCGATGCTCTGGTAAAATCCCGATTTCACCCGAAACACTTCCGATATCCGAATATAGGCTTCCAATATATCAATCTTTATGTCTCGACCATTTCGAGACTCCTCGTCATGTCCGTGATCACATCCGGGACTCCGAACAAACTTCGGTACATCAAAATGCATAAACTCATAATATAACTGTCATCAAAACCTTAAGCGTGCAGACCCTACGGGTTTGAGAATAATGTTGACATGACCGAGACACGTCTCCGGTCAATAACCAATAGCGGAACCTGGATGCTCATATTGGCTCATACATATTCTACGAAGATCTTTTATCGGTCAGACCGCATAACAACATACGTTGTTCCTTTTGTCATCGGTATGTTACTTGCCCGAGATTCGATCGTCGGTATCTCAATACCTAGTTCAATCTCGTTACCGGCAAGTCTCTTTACTCGTTCCGTAATACATCATCTCACAACTAACTCATTAGTTGCAATGCTTGCAAGGCTTATGTGATGTGCATTACCGAGAGGGCCCAGAGATACCTCTCCGACAATCGGAGTGACAAATCCTAATCTTGAAATATGCCAACCCAACATGTACCTTTGGAGACACCTGTAGAGCACCTTTATAATCACCCAGTTACGTTGTGACGTTTGGTAGCACACAAAGTGTTCCTCCGGTAAACAGGAGTTGCATAATCTCATAGTCATAGGAACATGTATAAGTCATGAAGAAAGCAATAGCAACATACTAAACGATCGGGTGCTAAGCTAATGGAATGGGTCATGTCAATCAGATCATTCACCTAATGATGTGATCCCATTAATCAAATAACAACTCTTTGTTCATGGTTAGGAAACATAACCATCTTTGATTAACGAGCTAGTCCAGTAGAGGCATACTAGTGACACTTTGTTTGTCTATGTATTCACACATGTATTATGTTTCCGGTTAATACAATTCTAGCATGAATAATAAACATTTATCATGATATAAGGAAATAAATAATAACTTTATTATTGCCTCTAGGGCATATTTCCTTCAGTCTCCCAGTTGCACTAGAGTCAATAATCTAGATTATATAGTAATGATTCTAACACCCATGGAGCCTTGGTGCTGATCATGTTTTGCTCGTGGAAGAGGCTTAGTCAACGGATCTGCTACATTCAGATCCGTATGTATCTTGCAAATCTCTATGTCTCCCACCTGGACTAGATCCCGGATGGAATTGAAGCATCTCTTGATGTGCTTGGTTCTCTTGTGAAATCTGGATTCCTTTGCCAAGGCAATTGCACCAGTATTGTCACAAAAGATTTTCATTGGACCCGATGCACTAGGTATGACACCTAGATCGGATATGAACTCCTTCATTTGCTGCTTCCGAAGCAGCTATGTATTCTGCTTCACATGTAGATCCCGCCACGACGCTTTGTTTAGAACTGCACCAACTGACAGCTCCACCGTTTAATGTAAATACGTATCCGGTTTGCGATTTAGAATCGTCGGGATCAGTGTCAAAGCTCGCATCGACGTAACCACTTATGATTAGCTCTTTGTCACCTCCATAAACGAGAAACATATCCTTAGTCCTTTTCAGGTATTTCAGGATGTTCTTGACCGCTGTCCAGTGATCCACTCCTGGATTACTTTGGTACCTCCCTGCTAGACTTATAGCAAGGCACACATCAGGTCTGGTACACAGCATTGCATACATGATAGAGCCTATGGCTGAAGCATAGGGAACATCTTTCATTTTCTCTCTATCTTCTGCAGTGGTCGGGCATTGAGTCTGACTCAACTTCACACCTTGTAACACAGGCAAGAACCCTTTCTTTGCTTGATCCATTTTGAACTTCTTCAAAACTTTGTCAAGGTATGTGCTTCGTGAAAGTCCAATTAAGCATCTTGATCTATCTCTATAGATCTTAATGCCTAATATGTAAGCAGCTTCACCGAGGTCTTTCATTGAAAAACTCTTATTCAAGTATCCCTTTATGCTATCTAGAAATTCTATATCATTTCCAATTAGTAATATGTCATCCACATATAATATCAGAAATGCTACAGATCTCCCACTCACTTTCTTGTAAATACAGGCTTCTCCAAAAGTCTGTACAAAACCAAATGCTTTGATCACACTATCAAAGCATTTATTCCAACTCCGAGAGGCTTGCACCAGTCCATAAATGGATCGCTGGAGCTTGCATACTTTGTTAGCTCCCTTTGGATCGACAAAACCTTCTGGTTGCATCATATACAACTCTTCTTCCAGAAATCCATTCAGGAATGCAGTTTTGACATCCATCTGCCAAATTTCATAATCATAAAATGCGGCAATTGCTAACATGACTCGGACAGACTTAAGCATTGCTACGGGTGAGAAAGTCTCATCGTAGTCAATCCCTTGAACTTGCCGAAAACCTTTGGCGACAAGTCGAGGTTTGTAGACAGTAATATTACCGTCAGCGTCCGTCTTCTTCTTGAAGATCCATTTATTCTCAATTGCTTGCCGATCATTGGGCAAGTCAACCAAAGTCCATACTTTGTTCTCATACATGGATCCCATCTCAGATTTCATGGCTTCAATCCATTTTGCGGAATCTGGGCTCACCATCGCTTCTTCATAGTTCATAGGTTCATCATGATCTAGTAGCATGACTTCCAGAACAGGGTTACCGTACCACTCTGGTGCGGATCTTACTCTGGTTGATCTATGAGGTTCAGTAGTATCTTGTTCTGAAGTTTCATGATCATCATCATTAGCTTCCTCACTAATTGGTGTAGGTGTCACAGAAACAGGTTTCTGTGATGTACTACTTTCCAATAAGGGAGTAGGTACAGTTACCTCGTCAAGTTCTACTTTCCTCCCACTCACTTCTTTTGAGAGAAACTCCTTCTCTAGAAAGTTTCCGAATTTAGCAACAAAAGTCTTGCCTTCGGATCTGTGATAGAAGGTGTATCCAATAGTTTCCTTTGGATATCCTATGAAGACACATTTTTCCGATTTGGGTTCGAGCTTATCAGGTTGAAGCTTTTTCACATAAGCATCGTTGCCCCAAACTTTCAGAAACGACAACTTTGGTTTCTTGCCAAACCACAGTTCATAAGGCGTCGTCTCAACGGATTTTGATGGTGCCCTATTTAACGTGAATGCGTCCGTCTCTAGAGCGTATCCCCAAAACGATAGCGATAAATCAGTAAGAGACATCATAGATCGTACCATATCTAGTAAAGTACGATTACGACGTTCGGACACACCATTACGCTGTGGTGTTCCGGGTGGTGTGAGTTGTGAAACTATTCCACATTGTTTCAAATGTACACCAAACTCGTAACTTAAATATTCTCCTCCACGATCAGATCGTAGGAATTTTATTTTCTTGTTACGATGATTTTCAACTTCACTCTGAAATTCTTTGAACTTTTCAAACGTTTCAGACTTGTGTTTCATTAAGTAGATATACCCATATCTGCTTAGGTCATCTGTGAAGGTGAGAAAATAACGATATCCACCACGAGCCTCAATATTCATCGGACCACATACATCTGTATGTATGATTTCTAACAAATCTGTTGCTCTCTCCATAGTACCGGAGAACGGTGTTTTTGTCATCTTACCCATAAGGCACGGTTCGCAAGTACCAAGTGATTCATAATCAAGTGGTTCCAAAAGCCCATTAGTATGGAGTTTCTTCATGCTCTTTATACCGATATGACCTAAACAGTAGTGCCACAAATAAGTTGCACTATCATTATCAACTCTGCATCTTTTGGTTTCAACACTATGAATATGTGTGTCACTACTATCGAGATTTAATAAGAATAGACCACTCTTTAAGGGTGCATGACCATAAAAGATATTACTCATGTAAATAGAACAACCATTATTCTCTGATTTAAATGAATAACCGTCTCGCATCAAACAAGATCCAGATATAATGTTCATGCTTAACGCTGGCACCAAATAACAGTTATTTAGGTCTAATATTAATCCCGAAGGTAGATGTAGAGGTAGCGTGCCGACTGCGATCACATCGACTTTGGAACCATTTCCCACGCGCATCGTCACCTCGTCCTTAGCCAATCTTCGCTTAATCCGTAGTCCCTGTTTCGAGTTGCAAATATTAGCAACAGAACTAGTATCAAATACCCAGGTGCTACTGCGAGCATTAGTAAGGTACACATCAATAACATGTATATCACATATACCTTTGTTCACCTTGCCATCCTTCTTATCCGCCAAATACTTGGGGTAGTTTCGCTTCCAGTGACCAGTCTGCTTGCAGTAGAAGCACTCAGTTTCAGGCTTAGGTCCAGGTTTGGGTTTCTTCTCTTGAGCAGCAACTTGCTTGCTGTTCTTTTTGAAGTTCCCCTTCTTCTTCCCTTTGTCCTTTTTCTTGAAACTAGTGGTCTTGTTGACCATCAACACTTGATGCTCCTTCTTGATTTCTACCTCCGCAGCTTTCAGCATTGCGAAGAGCTCAGGAATAGTCTTATTCATCCCTTGCATATTATAGTTCATCACGACGCTCTTGTAGCTTGGTGGCAGTGATTGGAGAATTCTGTCAATGCCGCAATCATCTGGAAGATTAACTCCCAATTGAATCAAGTGATTATTATACCCAGACATTTTGAGTATATGCTCACTGACAGAACTGTTCTCCTCCATCTTGCAGCTATAGAATTTATTGGAGACTTCATATCTCTCAATCCGGGCATTTTCTTGAAATATTAACTTCAACTCCTGGAACATCTCATATGCTCCATGATGTTCAAAACGTCGTTGAAGTCCCGATTCTAAGCCGTAAAGCATGGCACACTGAACTATCGAGTAGTCGTCAGCTTTGCTCTGCCAGACGTTCATAACATCTGGTGTTGCTCCAGCAGCAGGCCTGGCACCCAGCGGTGCTTCCAGGTTGTAATTCTTCTGTGCAGCAATGAGGATAATCCTCAAGTTACGGACCCAGTCCGTGTAATTGCTACCATCATCTTTCAACTTTGCTTTCTCAAGGAACGCATTAAAATTCAACGGAACAACAGCACGGGTCATCTATCTACAATCAAACATGAATAAGCAAGATACTATCAGGTACTAGGTTCATGATAAATTTAGGTTCAATTAATCATATTACTTAAAGAACTCCCACTTAGATAGACATCCCTCCAATCCTCTAAGTGATTACGTGATCCAAATCAACTAAACCATGTCCGATCATCACGTGAGATGGAGTAGCTTCATTGGTGAACATCACTATGTTGATCATATCTACTATGTGATTCACGCTCAACCTTTCGATCTCCGTGTTCCGAGGCCATATCTGTATATGCTTGGCTCGTCAAGTATAACCTGAGTATTCCGCGTGTGAAACTGTTTTGCACCCGTTGTATTTGAAAGTAGAGCCTATCACACCCGATCATCACGTGGTGTCTCAGCACGAAGAACTTCCGCAACGGTGCATACTCAGGGAGAACACTTCTTGATAATTAGTGAGAGATTATCTTATAATGCTACCGTCAATTAAAGCAAGATAAGATGCATAAAATATAAAAATCACATGCAATCAATATAAGTGATATGATATGGCCATCATCATCTTGTGCTTGTGA
Organism: Triticum urartu; assembly: GCF_056163025.1. Taxonomy (NCBI): domain Eukaryota; kingdom Viridiplantae; phylum Streptophyta; class Magnoliopsida; order Poales; family Poaceae; genus Triticum; species Triticum urartu. The sequence continues at coordinate 469,267,201 of NC_141874.1, forward strand.
TCTCCATCTTCGAAGCACCGTTATGATCACCATCATCACTGGCGCGACACCTTGATCTCCATCGTAGCATCGTTGTCGTCTCGCCAATCTTATGCTTCCACGACTATCGCTACCGCTTAGTGATAAAGTAAAGCATTATAGTGTGATTGCATTGCATACAATAAAGCGACAACCATATGGCTCCTGCCAGTTGCCGATAACTCGGTTAGAAAACATGATCATCTCATACAATAAAATTTAGCATCATGTCTTGACCATATCACATCACAACATGCCCTGCAAAAACAAGTTAGACGTCCTCTACTTTGTTGTTGCAAGTTTTACGTGGCTGCTATGGGCTTAAGCAAGAACCAATCTTACCTACGCATCAAAACCACAATGATAGTTTGTCAAGTTGGTGTTGTTTTAACCTTCGCAAGGACCGAGCGTAGCCACACTCGGTTCAACTAAAGTTGGAGAAACTGTCACCTGCTAGCCACCTTTGTGCAAAGCACGTCGGGAGAACCGGTCTCGTGTAAGCGTACGCGTAATGTCGGTCCGGGCCACTTCGTCCAACAATACCGCCGAACAAAAGTATGACATGCTGGTAAGCAGTATGACTTATATCGCCCACAATTCACTTGTGTTCTACTCGTGCAAATAACATCAACACATAAAACCTAGGCTCTCATACCACTGTTGGGTAACGTAGTAATTTCAAAATTTTCCTACGCACACGCAAGATCATGGTGATGCATAGCAACGAGAGGGGAGAGTGCGATCTACGTACCCTTGTAGATCGACAACGTAAGCGTTAGCACAACGTGGTTGATGTAGTCGTACGTCTTCACGGCCCGACCGATCAAGCACTGAAACTACGGCACCTCCGAGTTCTAGCACACGTTCAGCTCGATGACGATCCCCAGATTCCGATCCAGCAAAGTGTCGGGGAAGAGTTCCGTCAGCACGATGGCGTGGTGACGATCTTGATGTACTACCGTAGCAGGGCTTCGCCTAAGCACCGCTACAATATTATAGAGGACTATGGTGGAAGGGGGCACCGCACACGGCTAAGAATATGATCACGTGGATCAACTTGTGTCTCTAGGGGTGCTCCCTGCCTCCGTATATAAAGGATCAAAGGGGGGGTGCGGCCGGCCAGGATAGGGTGCGCCAGGAGGAGTCCTACTCCCTTCGGGAGTAGGATTCCCCCCCTTTCCTATTTGGAATAGGATTCGGGAGGGGGGAAAGAGGAGAGAGAGAGAGAAGGAAGGGGGGCGCCGGCCCCCTCTCCTTGTCCTATTCGGACTAGGGGGAGGGGTGCACGGCCCAGCCCTGGCCACCTCTCCTCTCTTCCACTAAGGCCCACTAAGGCCCATATACCTCCCGGGGGGTTCCGGTAACCTCCCGGTACTCCGATAAAATCCCGATTTCACCAGGAATACTTCCGATATCCAAATATAGGCTTCCAATATATCAATCTTTATGTCTCGACCATTTCGAGACTCCTCGTCATGTCCGTGATCACATCCGGGACTCGGAACAAACTTCGGTACATCAAAATGCATAAACTCATAATATAACTGTCATCAAAACCTTAAGCATGCGGACCCTACGGGTTCGAGAACAATGTAGACATGACCGAGACACGTCTCCGGTCAATAACCAATAGCGGAACCTGGATGCTCATATATGCTCCTGCATATTCTACGAAGATCTTTTATAGGTCAGACCGCATAACAACATATGTTGTTCCCTTTGTCATCGGTATGTTACTTGCCCGAGATTCGATCATCGGTATCTCAATACCTAGTTCAATCTCATTACCGGCAAGTCTCTTTACTCGTTCTGTAATACATCATCTCACAACTAACTCATTAGTTGCAATGCTTGCAAGGCTTATGTGATGTGCATTACCGAGAGGGCCCAGAGATACCTCTCCGACAATCGGAGTGACAAATCCTAATCTCGAAATACGCCAACCCAACATGTACCTTTGGAGACACCTGTAGAGCACCTTTATAATCACCCAGTTATGTTGTGACGTTTGGTAGCACACAAAGTGTTCCTCCGGTAAACGGGAGTTGCATAATCTCATAGTCATAGGAACATGTATAAGTCATGAAGAAAGCAATAGCAACATACTAAACGATCGGGTGCTAAGCTAATGGAATGGGTCATGTCAATCAGATCATTCACCTAATGATGTGATCCCATTAATCAAATAACAACTCTTTGTTCATGGTTAGGAAACATAACCATCTTTGATTAACGAGCTAGTCCAGTAGAGGCATACTAGTGACACTTTGTTTGTCTATGTATTCACACATGTATTATGTTTCCGGTTAATACAATTCTAGCATGAATAATAAACATTTATCATGATATAAGGAAATAAATAATAACTTTATTATTGCCTCTAGGGCATATTTCCTTCACACCCCACCCCGGCGCCCCACAACCACCCCAACCCCGCCGACCGGCCTCCTCTCTCCCCCAACGCCCCACCACCACCCCACCCCCGCACCCCACCACCACCCCACCCCCGGCACCCCACAACCACCGACCCCCACCGACCGGCCTCCTCTCTTCCCCGGCCGGAGCCCCATCCCACCACCAGGCACCGACACCGCCCATGTACAGCGCTGCCACACGCCGGATTCGGTGGGATCCCTCGATCCCCGCCTTCAACGCCCACATCCAGGGCCGCCCGATGGCCGAATTCGGCGAGCCCCGCCTCCACCACCCGGGCTAGATACCAATTCACCATCCTGTGACCGGTGCGCCGCGCCAACCCGGCGCCGTCCCATGCTCGCGCCGCCCCGCCGCCTCCTACCTCCCACGTCATCCCTTCTGCCATTGATCGACCCCGTCGCCAGCCTGGGCTCGCGTTGCCCCTACGAGGAGTCGCCCATCCCCCATGCTCGGGTCCGCCCTCGTCCCCGATCTGGATCGAGCCGCCGCCGGGAAGTTCAGCGTCACGGCGAAACATCGGGCGCCCTCCCTCGTCGTCAGTCACAACACCGCAGCCGCCGGCCTCGAGTGTCCGCTCCTCCCCCTTGAGTGTCCGCTCAGCCACGGGGCCCGCTCTCATGTCCATCGGTCGCTGTGGACTTTTTCTCTGGAGTGAACTGCATGTGCAGCAAGCCGTGCCGCCGGTGGAGACGCCAGCAACCTCAAAGCTATGCTCTCTAGGGGAGTGAGCTCCTACGCATCGTGGTTTCCTGTTAGGCCCCGACGGCCAGCTCATCTTCCATAGCGACCGAAGAGGAAGTCCACTTCTTGGAGGAGCACAAAAAAAGTTCTGCTGGTCGGAATCAAAGGCTTGAATGTGCAGTGCAGTCTGATCCCATGAGCAGCACGCCGCACGCCCTCCGATGGCCGCGCTCTCCGCCATTTGTAAGATGTTCTACTGGTGGTCTTTGCATTCTCCTACTATTGCAGTCCATCCTACAGTACGCATTGCCCCCACCTGTGTTAAGCTCCGGCTCCCCTGGATGGACCTGCCATAAGCTCCGCCTCCCTTGGATGGTGCTGCCACTGACGAGGTTTTTTTCAAGATGCAGTGTGGCAATGTGGCCGCGTGCAGCTAGATGGCATCATTTCTGCAGTCAACGCGGACGCGTACGGTTCCATGGCGTCCTCTTTCAATCCCACCACCACCGGGCTTCGCGGGTGCCCGGCCGTGCGACATGCGGATGGGTGAGGTATGCAGTTTACTTGGTGTCGGCAGGAGGTTCTCTAGCTGGCCGCTGGGAGACCTTTGCGGCTGAAAACAATTTGGAGTTCAGTTTTGAGGTGAAGTGCATATGTAAAAGTACAGAATGGGCGTGTGTTTTGGAGCAGCTCATTTTTGTTTGCATTTAAAAAAAAGGTTATGCATTGTGAAGTGCCCTTAACTTTTAGGGTGCATGCAGTACAGCAGGGCGGCCTATGCAGTGCGGCACTCACGGCCGTGTGTGTTACAGAAGCGCATGTCTTTTTCTCTCATTTTTTATACTCATGAGTACACAGTGCTATTTGGTGCATTTTAATGCTTTGATCACGGAACAAAAACCGTGCCTATAACAAATTGTTGTGTGCAGCACACTTCTTTTGGGATGAGACAAAACATAAGTGCAAATGTGATCCACTAATTATTGTTCTTACGGTTCAGTTAACTATATTTTGCATCAATGGTTCATTTTCAAGCTTGGGTTGATTCCAACAAGCATTAATGGTTCCTTTTCAAGAGAAAAATGGATTGATGCAGCCCACTTCGAGGAGTCTTGTGGTTCACCGCATTCAATAAGGAAGAAACAGAGTGTCTTTATTAGATAGATGTGGCTTTGAAGCTCACTTTGTTGTCTCATGCACGTTGTTATAATTCTCCTCCGTAGTTTGCTTGTTAAATAGGAAAAATATATCTCAAAGAAACTCACTTTTCATTATATGTAGTTCACTCATTCAGTCCCTGCGGTCTACTCACTCGGTCTACGCACGTAAAAAAATTTGAGTTTGGAAAAAACTCAAGCCGTTCATTTTTGGTAGTATCGCGGCCCGTTGATAGTCTTGAGGTTCACCAACGCTCGACATGAAGTGCACTCCACCTCGTTTGGGAGAATTTACATCCACAAAAAAGAAATCATGCAGTGCACTTGCCAGTCCGATGAAGTGCAGGTTTTAGTCTAAAGAAGTGCACTCCACCTCGTTTGGGAAAAATTACATCCCACAAAAAAGAAATCATGGGTGCACTTGTCTATCCAATGAAGTGCGGTTTTTAGTCTAAATAAATGCGGTTTTCTGTCTGATGCAGTACGGCCCGTTTACGGTAGTCTCGAGGTTCACTTTTCATAGTCTTGCGTTTCACCAACACTTGACATGAAGTGCACTCCACCTCGCTTAGGAAGATTTGCGTACCACAAAAAACTAATGCGGTTCACTTCTTGATAGTGTTGTGGTTCATTTACACCCGATGTGAAGTGCACTCTACATTCTCTTCCTTGAAAAAAATTATGTTTGAATAAAATAAACCATGCAGTTCTCTATCACGTCTGATGCAGTGCGGTTTTTCGTCCGATGCAGTGCGGTTTTCAGTCGGATGAAGTACCCACGTCGATTTGGGTGTCGCGAAAAACAGAGTGTCCACATTTCGGTAAATTCGAAATTCCTCTTAAACCGTAAAGAATTAGAGAGAGTGTTCTACATGAAAAAGTTGCGCCTCGTTGATATCTTTCCAACGGCGTATCGTTTGAATCATTCCGACTAATGGTTTGTAATTTTTTTTGCAAAAACGGCCGCTGCCACTCGTCGTCCGCCGCACGATTTTGAAAATTAACTTAAAATCGTAAGGAATCTCAAAAACATTTACACACAAGAAAGTTGCGCCTCGACCATATCTTTTCAACGGTATATTACGCGCCTTGTTTCGACAAACGGTTAAAAACTGGAGCGAAAACAATACCGAAAATTTGAAAAAAAATTGAAAAACAGAATTCCGCGATTTAGTAAATTTGAAACTGCTCTTAAACCATAAAAAATTAGAGAAAACAATAGTGTATCATTTGCGCCTCAACGATATCTATCCAATGGTGTATCATTTGCCTCATTCCGACGAGCGGTTTAGAAAAAAACGCGAAAAACGCTGGCTGCCACTCTTTGTGGGCTGCACCATTTTTGAAACTGCTCTTAAACCGCGGGGAATCATGAAAAGTGTTCAACATGGAGAAGTTGCATCTAATCCACAGCTTTCCAACGATATATTACACGCCTCGTTCCGATAAGAGGTTAAAAAATTAGAGCGAAAACAATACCGAAAAAACACTACACGCAGGTTTTTCCGACACAAAGTTCACTAGTCTGTGTAATGCAGTGCTCTTGCTAAAGAAAGTGCAGTGCCCCCGCGTTGAGCATGCAGTGCGGAAGTGTTATCAGAATAACTATTCTGATAATATTATCAGAATAGACGGGCTATATATACATCTAGATTATTCTGTTACGCGTAACAGAATATTATTCTGTTACCCTACTTGAACTGATGAAATTCGAGTGGTTGAACTCATGCTTTCTGTTTCTGTTAAAAATTGTCTTTCTTAGTTCAACTTTTTTGCAAATTTTTCTTGTCGAAACGGGGCGTGTAATATATCGTTGGAAAGCTCTTGACATCTATATTACAATCATATAATTTGCTTTTGCAAAAAAATTATGGTTTAAGAGCAGTTTTGAAACAACCGTTTTTTTTCAAAACCAAAAACGCGAATCGTATTTTGGACTTAATTTTAAAATGGTTTGTCGGAATTGAGCAAATGAGATGGCGTTGGAAAGCTTGTGAAAATCCGCATATTCGATATATCTACTATTTTTTCAAATTCTATATGGTTTAAAAGTAATTTGAAAAATGGTAAAATTCTGGGCGAAACGTATTTTCGCTGCTTTTTGCAAACGGTTTGTCGGATTGAAGCAAACGATATGGTGTTGGAAAGCTATGGAAAATGCACAACTTTTGCGTATAGAAAGTTTTTTCTAATTCCTTATGGTTTAAATACGAATTCAAATACGGTTAAAGTTGGTTTTGAATATGATTTTGTTAAAAAGTTTATTGAAATGGGGCAAATAATATACCATTGGAAAGCTACCGAAAATGCGAACTTAGTCATGTTGAATATTTTCTCAAATTCGCAATCATTTAAGGATAATTTTGAATACGGCAAGATGGATCCTGCTATTTTCCTGTCTGAAAAATAGAGTACTCGTACTAATATATGTGTGTGTTTGTACTGAGCTATTCTTTGTAGAGTAATTTTGAATTGTTTTGAAAAAAGAGTTCTTGTACTGATGTTTGCATGAGTTTGTACTAAGCGTGTTTTCACTAACTAGACTTTGCTTTGTTTTTGGGTAATTATTTTGCTCATAAGTTTTCAACAGTTTACTATATCGTCGCCCCTGTACTTGCATGGTTTGTATCATCGAACTAAATGATTTTTTTTAAAAGAAAATATTTTTTATTCTTTCTTTCAACTAAACATTTTTTTACAACGATGTTCTAGACTTCTCATATTTTACGACTTGTACTTTTACCATTTGAATTGCATGGTGTTTCTTTTTGCTTGAACTTTTACAATTTGAATTTCTGTCATTTCTTTTATTCCGAAAGGACCACCGTTTTTAACTTGTACTAATCAATATTTTCAATTAAACCATTTTTCCTTTGTAGAACGGACCACCGTTTTTGTTTGTACGGATTAGTTGTAGAACTTGAACGTCAACGTCACGGAATTACACTTTGGATGGATCACCCTCTCCCATCTGGACTGACCACAAAACTTGCATCAGGAAACTCACAAAAACAAGGACGATTACAACGAGATTGACTCCCATCTGGACTGACCACAAAACTTGCATCAGGAAACTCACAAAAACAAGGACGATTACAACGAGATTGACGAGAATGTATGAACCATACCATTTTTAGCTCAATAGATACTATACACAAAACAAGCAGAACTTATTAAACAAGATGTTTTTGAAGTTTCTCACATTAACACTTTTTATAATACAAAACTGAATGGTTCACTTTTACCCTCCTCTTTTTAAAGTATTACAAACTGATGAACTAAAATAAAATGGTGAGCACAATGCATTTTTGTACCACAGTTGGTAATAGGGGCACAATCCATGTGAATTGTATAAAAGGTAAGTACCAATAAAAATGGATTGCTGGTGTTTTTATAGAGTTTGTAGTACCATCACAATCAAAGTTCGTACTGACATAAGCTCTGGTCGTGCTCCGGCCAGAAAAAGATACATAAGTACACTGCAGCCAAAGTATTACAAACTGACAGACATAATCAGCCACCTCTGCAGAACAGAGCATCTCAGACGCCTCTACTCCTGTTGCTTTTCCTTGTGCAGGAGGCTGTTGACGGAGCATGCAGTGACACAGGGGGGCATGGTAGCGACACGCGCAGTGACGCAGGTCTCCGAACTGATGGTCACGACGAACTCGGCCACCCTGAAGCCACGGGGTTGGACTGAGCATGGTGCTGAAGTTGAGTAGGACATTTAGGAATTAGGATAATTAGGAAACAACAAATAGGTGAAGAAATCGTGAAGTGAAATGAGTTATAGAAGATAATATGTATTACACCTTGTTGATTTCTCAACTGAAACTGTTTACTACACAGCTTCCATATTTGACTGAGCTACCCTGAAGTTGCTGGAATGGACAAAAGTCTTAATCAGAATCTCACCAACGTTTGACACTAGAATGAACTTATGAAAACTTATCCAGTTTGGTTAGCTGCTGACTTGAGAAGAGCCATCCTTTTTGCGTCGAAGAGTTGATGTGATGTACTGAGCAATTGCTTTTTCTGACCTTACAAAATTATGTCCGATGAATCTCTCTAATATGGATGTGTGAACCTTCCAAAATTAAATATGGATGTGTAAACATGGCATCTTGTTTTTTCCAGAAAAACAACAGGAGCACATCCGCATAGTTATTAATCTCCATATCAATAATATTTGGCCATCAAAAACTTGACAAATGTTTTTTCCTGAAAACACACAACACATTTTTGGAATGCATCAGTACAAGCTGACATTTTACAGTTTTCAGAAGCAACCAAACTTGCTAATTAATACTCATGTACTTACTGGGACCACATACATATCCTAATATTAGTAATCATGTACTTACTGCGGCCTGCACTCAGCTCCTTGAGCGACCGGCCACAAAACAAGAAGTTGTACTGTTGAGCAGGAGGTCCTCGACCCTGTGACTCCTCCAGGCTCCACTGTTTGCTCAGCGCTCAAGCAAAAAATCTCGGTGCTATATTATTTCAACATGACAAAATTTAACTTTCAACATTAGATGGGAACTTGGACGGGGTGCGGTGCTCTACTCGGACGGCACCCAATGCTCAACTTGGACGGAGGAGTGCTCCCCGAAGCTCCAGTGGTAGTTGGGGTACATTAGTAGCAGATCGGGGAGGAAGGGGGTTAGGAGAGAAGATTGAGCAGTGGCAGGGGACGACCGGAACTGTCGGCTGTGGCCCAACCCCTGCACGCCGGCCCTCCGACGACGGGGATAAGCGCGGTGAGGGTGGCCCTTTTCCAATAGAACTAAATCTAATAGGAAACTTGAACTTTTCCTTATGCATTACAGCAGCGACATACTACCCTGTGATTGGGTCCTCGACGAGCAAGACCAGAATCTCATCATCTTTGATATTGTAGAAGTAGCAACACATTTTGCCCGGCTTGTCGACTCCCAACCCAATTTTCCTAGGAATCAAGATAGACAAGAGAGAAAAATTTCTATCTTACAGCTAAAAAATTAAACACATAAAAAAAATCAGTTTTTTGGCTCTCAACCTCCTGCATATATATTTGAACTGATATTTTTCTGTCATTGAACATTACTGCCTCTCAAGTATGAACTATGCAAACTTTATTTTGGCCGAACTATTAGAAATTTTCTATGAAGTGAAAAATATCATACAATCTAAAACTGAATTATTTTTTAACACGCACACTGCACTGTTTTAGCTTTTCTTTATGAACTGATGATAAAATACATACAGGGCTGCTACACTAGTAGCAAATTCATGAATACATAACTTTTTTTGGGAGAGCAATCTAACAAGTGTTATAGGAAACCACGGAACAAGTACATGTTTTGAACTACTCAAGAACACGCACCAAGCAAAAAAGTACAAACCACTTCTGATTCACTAAAACATGAGCTAATTTTCAATAGAGATTCACTAAAATAACTTCTGATTTTTTTAAACATCTAGCTTCTCATTATTTTCAATTTGAACTTGCTTTTTTTTGTTTTTAGAAACGCGAAATGAAGCAGTAAGCAAGAGATGGGACGGGGTGAGTACCTGTCGGTGCTGGCAGAGAAGCGCGGTGGTCTTGCCAGCGAACATGGGGCCAACGATGACGTGAATCATGCCGATTTGGACTGTCGAGTTGGACGTCCTCGACCCCCCCACCCCACCCCACACACACACATAGTTCCTCCTGCAGGTTGCACTGTTTCACCACGGAAGCACAGGCGAGGGTGTTGGAGTGGGGCACACCCATGGCGGTGAGATTGAACGGACGGGGGTTGCGGTGTTGAACTCTCTGTACGCGGTGGCAGAGCGATAGCGGTGCGTCGACCCAGTGCGGGGCAACAGCCGCGGCACCAAGAACTGCGGAGGGGTAAGGGAGGGCGGCGGTGGAGGGAGATGGAAGCAGGGGTGCATAGGAGAGGCAGAGCGCCTCCGGTGACATGTGGTTTGCTGGGGCAGATCCTGCTGTGTATTCTTCACCTGTAGGAATGGAAGTTTAGATGGAAAGATGCTTAACAATGATGTAAGTACATGTGAAATATATGACCAAGTACCATGTATACTAACTGGAAAAGTTCGACAAGAAACTTCATCTTCAGCATACTGACTACACCACACTATACATATTGCAGGGGAAAGATAGATGCACTCAGCAGTTAATTGCCAAAGCATGCACTTCCAAAATGCTAATTAATCGAGATGGTTTCTTTTGTGAGCTTTCTGCACCAAATAAACATTACTGTTGCAAGGCACGCACAGTTACTTGATTCAACATCATGGCAAAGAACGATTGAAGTACGACAAAGGGAGAGAGACGAGCCTAAGTTCAAACTACAAACAGAAGCTGTGAGCTCTATGTTTCAGCTTGTGTATGATTTCATTTTAATGCCAAATTCCTGAGTCCAACATTAAAGCAACACACAGGACCGACCATCACAGAAGTTCATAGTACCAATTCTGCTGATTTTTGTCGATGAGCGCACATTGATTAAAGGGAGTACTGATCATTCATGCTGCCCTGGAAGATCAAAGCCAGCAAGTTACCAAGGATGGGGATTCGTTTTGGTGCTGTTTATGGGACTGTTACACAAACATTTCTTTGTTTCAGAACTGGCAATAGAATTATGATTGTTTGATTTGAGAATCGGATTCAAAACTGAATCTATATATTTGGAAGAAAGGCAGCACATCGAGAATGCTTGATTATGTAAAATTTGTGAAAGAGAAGCTACTATCAGAACTCATGTACCCAGTACAAGTTCGGATTTGAAAATAAAATTAACAGTGCAAGAGATAAGTAATGAGCTAATGCAGCTCTTGAAAATGTTGTTCTAATTCAACGCTAAGGAAGCAAGAAAATATAACATTACACGCCATCGATGACTAATGGTAGTACAAAATGTCTTTTTCGCACATTTTTTTGGGTTAAGTTCATATGGCTAGTAGTAATTAGCAAGTGATCTCTCAGTAAAAGTAATTTTGTACTCCCCATGTAGTAATACCCGGACTTGCTGTCACGTGTGTTCTTTGTCATCCACAACACAACAATGTTTCTCTGTGCTACTCTCACAAAGCTACTGAATTTCAACACGACATTTGTTTTGTAACACATTCATCAAAATATTACTGCCTACAAGATGAGAGATGAGAGAGCAATATTACTGCCTATGAGATGAGAGATGAGAGAGCAATATTACTACATACGAGAGAGAGGTTCTGCCTTCTTCCATCAGGTCTGAATCAAAGCAGCACTAGTTCAATTCAAAATAAAATGTCAGTTCAAGCATGAGGCACGGAGATCTTCACCGTCGGGAGATGGAGAAGAGAGATTTCGAGCAGGGTGTACCTCTCGATGACCGGGAAGGAGGCGCGGGTGAAAGTAGGCATTGCGACAGTGAACGGTCTCCGACGGCGGTGTTGGACTGCTGGACGCAGCGATGTCGGACCACCCACCTAAATACTTTTAAGCACCTATGAAGCATCAATGTCACAAGTAAAACTTGTAGTCAGGGGATTATGTGGAATTTCAATTTGTACAACTAAATACTTTTAGCCCTTATACAAACACAAGATTCTGAAGAAAAAAATGATGGCCCTCACTTGCATATACCAGCAGGCACCTATGAAGCACCAAATTCATAACTCCAAAATACCAATATTTGTGCAATTTCCCAAACTTCTCTCCATCAGTAGAGCATCACAGTTCACTACAAGAAATCAATCAGCAGCACTTCAACAGTGATGATGTAGCTAAGGGAGAGAGAGGGAGGCACGAACTGGGGTCCAGCCTGGCTGTTGCATCCTCGTGCTGGTGCCGTCAGGTATGGAACTTCAGCAATGTAGAAGAGCTCATCGTTGCAGCAGGATATCAAGCGTGGGAGGGCACGAGCAACGTCAGGGAGAGGAAGGAGTGCGCCAGGGGTCACGGGAGCACACAGTGATGCAAATGGCCGTGGTAGCAACGCACACAGTGACGGAGGTGTCCGAACTGATGGCCGCGACAAAACTCGGCCACCCTGAAGCCATGGGGTGTTGACACACGAACACGTCACGTGTACCCTCGACGCCGGGAGTGATGCACCGCAGCTCACGTCGAAGGAGACCCGACCGACAGCACGATACGCAGGACAGTCGGCGGGCGCTTTTGCAGACCTGAAACCCCGCGCACCCGGGAGGGATCCCGTCAGGGATTGCGGCGGCTATGGGCTGCCCTAGGTCGATTCGCTCGCCCCTAGAGCCTCGAGGATCGCTGCCCTCCAATGCGAAGAACGAACGAAGAACGAGAAAGAAAGATACAAGGGTAAGGGATAAAAGTAGATGAACACAAAAAAGTAGTAGATTGATTTGATCGATTGGGTGTTGTTCAATCGGCCGTCACCCCTTGGGTATATAAGAGGAGGATGGACTTTCCGTGCAAGGAAAGGTTAGAATTCACGTCCAAAACCCTAGTTTGGGTCCAACTCGGAATCCGGACTTTCCAAAACTGTTTGGTTTACAACCTGGCAGCCCCTTGCGGGTCACTTTTGAGGAAGTAAACGATCTTGGATGAAAACTTGCCCAAAAGCAATCTTGACCGTTTCGACGATACGAACAACTTTCATGTTGAACGTTTTTTGATTAGAGGCCATCTTGAGAGAGTTTTTGGCTGTTTTCCGAAGTCTGCAGCAGAAAAATCCAAACCCCGGACGGACATGCCCGGAGTGTCCGGCCTACAGCAGAAAAATATGGAATCCGGAGGGTTGCCTCCGGAGTGTCCGGCCATCTACTGTAGAAGCATCTTGTAGCGGCCGTAACTTTTGCATACGAATTCGGATTGGGACGATCTTTATATCAATATCGATCATTTCGACGAGACGAACAACTTTCGTGTTGAACGTTTTTCCATCCGAGATCATCTGAATAACCTTTTGAGCCCATCTTCAACTTCTCGTCCGATTGACTATCACAGCCTCCAACCCGGCAAGTTTTCCATCCGAGTAAGCTTTCCATACCTACAATGTTTCTATTCGGCAAGCTTTCACACCGGCAAGGTTTCACTCTGGCAAGGTTTGTACTCCGGCAAGGGTTTCACTCCGGCAAGGTTTGTACTCCGGCAAGGTTTGTACTCCGGCCAGGGTTCCTCTCTGACAAGGTTTCACTCCGGCAAGGTTTGTACTCCGGCAAGGGTTTTACTCCGGCAAGGTTTGTACTCCGGCCAGGGTTCCTCTCTGACAAGGTTTCCACCCCGGCAAGAGTTTTCTTTCCCACTCAGGGCCGGCCCGCGAAGTGTTGCCTCTAACTTTTGCATACGAACCCGGATTCTTAACCATGCCAAAATCTAGTGTCAACAAAACTCGGCCACCCTGAAGCCATGGGGTTGGATAGATGGACGCAACGAACTCCGCCACCATAGGCTGCCATGTGCCGTGGTGGCTCTTGTAGAGGAGCTAGGCATCCATGGAGGAGCCGCAGGCCGGCGAGGCATTGAATGGCCTAGGGCTGAGGCGTTGAACCGCGTGTACACTGCAGTAGAGCGATAGCGGTGGGTCGATCCAGTGCGGGACAACAACAGCGATGCCGTTTAGGTTTTGGGGCTGCGGCGGGATGTACGCGATGGATGTAGGTGGCCGGTGCATGAGAAGGAGGAGGGCGACACGTGGTGGAGGCAGGCGGCCGGCGCCGAGGAAGGAGGAGGGCGGCGCGTGGTGGAGGGAGGCATCCGGCATCGGGGGAGGAGGAGTGGCGCGTAGTGGAGGGAAGCGGCCGGCGCCGGGGAAGGAGGAGGTCGACGCGTGCTAGAGGGCCGCGGCCGGTGTCGGGGAAGGAGGATGGCGGCGCGTGGTGGAGGGAGGCGGCCGACGTCGGGGAAGGAGGAGGGCGGTGCGCGGTGGAGAGAGACCCCCGACGTGGGGAAGGAAGCGGCGGCGGTGGTTACAGTGAGAGGGGTCGGGGTGGGTTGTTTTTCTTTTTCTGTTTTTCAACCACACCGGTGAGGCTTTTTGGCTAGACTTGTGAAATTGTGTGGCGCGCCTCTATATAGGGCGGAGGGTAACAGAATATTATTCTATTACTAGTAATAGAATAGTCCAGCCCTATATGTGTGTGTTGTTGTTGTTGTTCTGTATGCAATCCCATCGCACAACACACACGTCTTATTAGCAGCAACCGTCTGTGTTATTATCGGTCTTCACACACATTTTTGATTACATACCTGTTTGTTGCGTATCACACACATCTTGTTAAGTTGAATCGTTTCTGTTCTCATGTCTCAACACAAACAGTTCATCCGAGTGAACCGCATGCCATATATTGCACACACCTTCATCTGGCTGACCGTTTCTTTTGTGTTGCCTAATCACAAACAGTTCATCCGAGTGAACCATATGATGTATATCGCACACACCTCCATCTGGCTACCCGTTTCTTTTGTTCCTCCTCATCGCAAACAGTTAATTGAACTGAATTGTATGCCCTACATCGCACACGCAACTAAAATCTGAACCGTGTTTGATGGCTCCGCCAAATGTTTTGCACCTTTTTTGACGGGTTTTTTACACCATCATTTGTGATTATGGCATCACACGCAGTTTCATCGAAGGGTCTCTAATCGTAGTGTCGCGTTAGCAGCATCCTGCAGTAGTGCCAGGAAGCCCCGACTATGTCTCATATTTGAGCATCTTTGGGTTTCATAACCCGCCCTGATAGCGGACTGTAAGCTGCCAGGATATTTGCCTTGGGCAATCAACATCATGATATTTCATGTCTACAACTTATTATTATCAAGGGAATTACCATGATATCAATCTGCAGGTATGTTTTTCCATGATTATATGAATATTTAGGGTTTAGTAAACTACCCTAGTTTTCGACTTTAAGTCGACAGAATATTTCCAGCTTATATGGCCTTTATCCTAGTCTTTATATACAATGTTTCAAAGACTAATATATCAGGATTTCTTACCCGCCTTGGCTTAAACGGCCAGGGCGTATAATGTTTACCTTGTGTGCAGAAAATATGAAAGCATTAATCTGTCCCACATGGAGGATGATACTATGAAAAGGAGCAACGGTGGATCATAAAATGATTATACTGCCGGTTCAACAGTTAAACGGCTAAAATATGCGTGATGGCATAACAGATCGCCGTTTGCAAACCTAGCCTATTACAAGGCCACAGTGGACCTGCCAAATGGGAATAAAGTGTTTTTTTGCACATTGTGCTTCTGCCCTGGCTTAAAGAGCCGCCTGGGATCAATTGCCTTCGTCGCGGTGGGTCGATGACTCCGGGTCATCCTGCTCCGGCTCTTCCTCTTCGCCCATCTGGAGGTGAGGTGACATCCAGTCGGTTAAGGCTTCGAATACAGCTTCATCATTCATAATGGGGGACGGATCCACGACGTCATAAGCCGGTGCTTTCACTTTTGCATTTTCCATGGTGTAAGACGCCTGATACCTGGATAAATCGCTTTCCTCGGCCAGCTTGCACGCCAAGGGAGGTGTTTCCTTTAAGCACTTGGAAATATGTTCGTCTGATCAAAAGGAGACCCATCTTCTTTGAGACTTGGATAGCCAATAGCCATCTCCTCCGGGTCTAGTTCTGCTTGCCACGCTTTGGCTCGGCTAAGAGCTGTAATGGCGCCAGCTCGGGCGGATGATCGCTTTATCTCTTCTAGTTTTTGGGGCATGATAGACAGTTTGGCCAGTACCTTTGTCGGTGTCAAAACCGGCGGATCTCGGGTAGGGGGTCCCGAACTGTGCGTCTAGGCCGGATGGTAACAGGAGGCAAGGGACACGAAGTTTTACCCAGGTTTGGACCCTCTCGATGGAGGTAAAACCCTACGTAGATCTAATATTGATGATATGGGTAATACAAGAGTAGATCTACCATGAGATCAGAGAGGCTAAACCCTAGAAGCTAGCCTATGGTATGATTGTTGATGTGTATGTTGTCCTACGGACTAAAACCCCCCAGTTTATATAGACACCGGAGAGGGTTAGGGTTACGTAGAGTCGGTTACAATGGTAGGAGATCTGAACATCTGTATCGCCAAGCTTGCCTTCCACGCCAAGGAAAGTCCCTTCCGGACACGGGACGGAGTCTTCAATCTTGTATGTTCATAGTCCAGGAGTCCGGCTGAAGGTATAGTTCGGCTATCCGAACACCCCCTAATCCAGGACTCCCTCAGTAGCCCCTGAACCAGGCTTCAATGACGACGAGTACGGCGCGCAGATTGTCTTCGGCATTGCAAGGCGGGTTCCTCCTCCAAGTACTTTATAGAAGATTTTAAACACAAAGATAGTGTCCGGCCATGCAAAATAAGTTTTCCACATATTGCCATAGAGAGAATAATATTTACACAAATGTAATCTGCTGACTTATTCCGTAGTGCGACACACCACGGCCAAGCTTTTATCCGAGTCGTTTCATTATCCCACCTCAGCGCGTCATGCGAGGCGGTTTCCTTGGCACGTCTTGTCAAAGCAGAGATCGTGTCCCCTTATTCCTGGATTCTCATCAATACGGGCGTGGGTAACCCAACCGTTTCTAGGACTCCTAGATTATAGGCAAGTCCAAACGGACACGGAGAGGACACTTAATGTTCACCTCTTTATAAAGGGATGAGGCATTTTATTTTTCCCTCCCTTGCTCAATCAAATCTTTCCCCCACCTCAAGCTCAAACGCCCAAAGTTCAGGTCGGGAGCTCCGAACCTTCAGTCATGTCCGGATCTAGCCTTCAAGGCCAATGGGTGCCTTCCTCCATTACGGAAGAAGACGTCAAAAAGTTGAGGGAGGCCAGATATCTGACCGCCGAGATTCTGCATCGGCTGCCTCCCCGGGGGCAGGCCGTCCCCTCCCCCGAACCCAACGAGAGCGTCGTGTTCGTCTCCCACTTCCTCCGAGGTCTAGGCCTTGCATTGGATCCTTTTGTCAGGGGCTTGATGTTTTACTACGGGCTAGATTTCCATGATCTAGCTCCGGACTCCTTTCTTCATATCACGACGTTTATTGTTGTGTGCGAGGCCTTCCTCCGGGTTACCCCTCACTTTGGCCTATGGCTCAAGACTTTTGAAGTAAAGCCGAAGATGATCGAGGGGCACCATGTGGCGTGTGGAGGTGCCTCAATACGCAAGATGATGGGAGCTGTATGGCCCAAAGGTTCCATTCCAGAGGTGTCTGAATTGTGGCAACAGGAGTGGTTCTACATCACGGCTCCTAGAGGTGCCAAGTGGGCGGCCGCCCCCGTTTTCTGCCCGGGACCTTCTCCACAACTGATGTCATGGATTAGCAGAGGATTGAGCTGGGGTCCGGCCAAGGACGTGCCTATACTGTAAAGCCGCATTCAAGATCTCTTTAATGGAGATTTTAGTTTGGTCGCGGTAACACAAGTTATGCTGGTTCGTCAAGACCAGCCTTGCAAACGCCGGCCTCTTCGCTTGTGGGAGTTCAATCCCGAGGGACCGCACGCCATTCGAAATTTCCTCGGCCTGACACACGAGGAGATGTACAAGTTGTTCTTCGGACCTCAAGTGGAGTGTCCAGAAATTACCGAGGACGTGGGCCTGAGTAGCAACCATGCCGCCGAGCAGGTAAGGCACCTTCCGACCGAGCATACTACCTCTCCTTTGATGCGAAGTTATTTCTGAGAGTTTGCTTTTTGACCAGGACTGGCTAACAAAGGCGAAGTTGATTCGGTGCTCGGCCCCCCTCCTTGAGGGTTTGGAAAATCCGATATTGCAAAAGATGCTCCAGACCGCACCTTTCCCGGGGCCCTTGAAGGAAAATGCGGGCGGTCGCGGGCCCCAAACGCTGGCCGCTCTAGCCGAGGGAGCGAGCGTCTCCATGAAGGAAGACGACCAGAAGAGGAAAATGATTGCGTCTGGGGATTCAGAAGCCGAAGCTTCCAAACGGGAGAAGAAGTCTCGCACAGAGGGTCCTACCCCGGGGGGTGCGGTTGCCGCACAAAGTCCGCGGGGGGGTCAATTCTCCCACGAGTCGTAAGTGACCCAAAATACCTTAATAGTACAGATATGTCGTCTTTTCTTCTGAGAAGATAACCACTACATGTATCTTTGTAGTTCGGGCCTTAGCCCCTCTCACATGAGCTCGTCTTCAGGGGATCTTCTTCCAGAGATGATGGAGAGCGAAACGCCTCCTCCGGACTCCTCCGCTCCGGAAGCGGGCGACCCTGAAGTGTCGTCGTGGAGGGCCTCTCCGAGTCGGCGAGGCCAGAAGATAATCCCGTCGACCCCCGAAGTTCCTAGTGTCTGGCTCCCGAAGAGAGCAGACAAACGAGTCCGGCACCGTCTAGTGTGCGGTCGGATGTTCTGAGGGAGTTGGTGGGGCGAGCGGCCATCTCAGATGAACACCGTGTGCTGATGAATACGGTGATGGAGAGAATCTTGTCCGCCGAAAGCGGATTGCATAAAGCTTTTATGAGTCTATTGATGGGTTTTGAGGTACATAAAATAATGTATGATAACCCTGCACATGCTAATGTGCCCTGTGTAGATAGTAGCCCCTGAGACTCTTGTTGTCGTTGGGAACAACGACGATCAGAGGATCATAATCCCAGGTAGTAACCATGCTGCTTTTATGAGTAGGTGATGGAAGCTCCGGTGGCTATCCGGACTAGCGAGTTTGCCCATTTAAAACGGCAGTTGGATGCGGCAGACGCCGACATCGAGCTTGTTAACAAAAGGCTTGACGAGGCGCATGGTAGGTGTTATTATATGGTAAACGCCGCATAGTAAGAGCAGCATGAAGCCAGTATATTTAACATGTTATTAATGCAGATGGAGCTGCCACTGTTGAAGCCTTGCGGGCAGAACTTGCCCGAGCCAAGGAACAAGCGAGATTGGGTAATGCGGCTGCTTTGAAGGCGGCTGAAGAGTTGCGAGCCGAGAAGGCCGCGCATGGCGAGAGCCGGGATAAGATGGCCAATATGGACGTAGAATTAAAAGCCGCCGTTGACCGTTTCCAGGCTCTTGAAAAGGAAAACCAGGCGAAGGCATCGGACCTTGAGAAGGCTGCTGCAACGGGAAAAGACCTCCGCTCTGCTATGAGGGCAAAGAAGGAGGAGCTGCGGGAAGCCGGGGATATTGTAGCCGGGAAATCCTTTATGCTACAGAGGAAGTTCGGAGATCCACCGTATGCCCCTCTGGATCGGTTGTGGAGTTCGGAGGATGTGTATATGGATTTGGCGGCGAGCGCTGCCGATGCGGCCAAATACTTCCAGAGTCAGGCGGACCGTGAAGTAGACCAGCTGTTTTGGAAACAATTCCTTTCTCCTGAGCGTCCGCTTTCATTGACGGACCAATTAGCCGAATGGGCCGAACTTAATAGGTTGTCCGGACTCTCCATGAGGTCTGTTGTGGATCAGCTATGGCCGGGAAGGTCGAAACCGAGCAACTATTTCAGCTTGGTGCAGCAGTTCCTTGACGTGGTGCCGCGCATAAATGCGATGAAGAGGTCGGCGTGCATAGAAGGCACACGAATGGCCTTTGCCCGTGCTAAAGCATGCTGGGCAGAGATGGATGCTACCACTGTTACAGTGCAGGATTCAGCCATAGGTTGAAGGGCTGCTGAGCACTACTTTGAGGAAGTTCTTGAGGGTGCTCGTTTGATAGAGACCCAGTGCTCAAAAAATATTATGTTTGAGTGACATGTAATCTCATTGTAAGCGAAATAAATTTTCATAAGGCTACTTTTATACTTTTGCCTGAAAGTAATGTGATGCCTCCTGGGCGGCCGTTTACGTATACATGTGTATAACCTGAAAGAGTGCAGTCGTCGGCTTCAACCCCCACGCATATAATGCGGAGGTGTTCGCAGAAACACGCGTTCACACTTAACCCAACGTCTTGGTCCTATTAAGGAGGTGATAGCGGAGCGAGCGAGGAAACCGGAGTATAATGCTTTAACACTTTCACTTAGCCATAGGAGTTTGATAGTGGGGCTACTAGATAGCCCCTGGTGGCTTCGCACTCTCCCGATCCCGGGGTGCGTATATGCCTGGCCAGAAAGCGGCCCTTCGTTAAGGCGGAGGAATTTTAACATTCCCATGGGCCATCGAGTGGTTGACCAGTCTCGCGCTAGATCATGACAGTCAGTTTTCGGCTTTCTCTACTGAGGTGCTCGTCCGGATGAACCAGGGCAATAGTTCTCCTGGTGCTACCTTAGCCGGTAAAGCGGAACGTAAGGCACCAAAACACAAGAGCCGGGCAAACCCAACATTTGACCAAAGACAATGATTTGGAGCTGATGCATATAGGGCCAAACTCGCGACGCCGAACACTCCCTAAGGTATTCGGTCTTTGTGGTATAAACCGGGCCTAAATAATGGCCTTCGTAAGAAGCCCCTTATGTCCAGGTACGTGCATTGGTCTGGCGTGGCCACATGCCAAGACGTCAGCATCCTTCTCAACGATGGATATGTATCAACAAGAGACAGTAAAAAAGGTTTACGCAGGGTCTTAATCTAAAAAGAATCCTTGGAGCGGGTCCCTGCTGCACGTCTGCGCCCGTGTCTCCGTTGTGCCATATCCTGGACGGGTGTGGCACGATGATCATCTGTAAAAGAGAGGAATTTAAGTGAAAAAGGTTGTCGTGCAAAAACATAATTAAAGAAACTATGCATAATTCAAGATGAGGAGGAATGGCCACATGTCTGCGCGCGTTGAGCCCCTTGTAAATAGGGGTGTGACCATTTATTCGGTATAAGTAGCGGCGCCGGACTCGATTAGTTGTGTCTGAGGTCTTGACGACCTATGGGGCGCTTTAGCTAGTCTGGGCGCCTTTGGTGTGTGGCTGCCAAGGCAGCCTCACTCTCTCCGGCGCGCAGAGATCGCTTGATATTTCCGTGCACTGAAATGATGCCACGTGGACTGGGCATCTTGAGTGTGAGGGAGGCGTAGTGTGGTATTGCATTAAAGCGAGCGAAAGCTTCGCGCCCGAGCAGTGCTTGATAGCCACTTTGAAACGGAGCGATGTGGAAGGTTAAATGCTCGCTACGGAAGTTATCGGGGGGGGGCGGGAATATAACTTGTAGTAGGAGGTAGCCCGTACAACGAGCCCCTGGGCCTGGCGTTACTCCTTTAAAGGTAGTATTGCTATGGTGAATTTGTGTTGGGTCTAACCCCATCCCGCGGATTGTATCCTGGTATATTAGGTTTAGGCTGCTGCCACCGTCCATCAAGACTCGTGTGAAGTGATATCCGCCAATTACTGGGTCTAATACCAAGGCAGCCCATCCTGCGTGTCAGATACTTGCTGAGTAATCATGATGGTCAAAAATGATCGGTTGAGACGACCATTGGCAGGACTTCGCGGTGACAGGCACTTGGGTATATTTTCCTGGGGGTGCCGCATTTGTTTTTCCCTTGATCATGTGTAGTACGTTTACTGTTTTGACTTCTGGTGGGAATTTCTTTTGTTACCCAGTGTCTTTCTTGGGAGGCTCATCCTCGTCTTCACTTGGTGTATCCTCCCCCTTGTGTACGGCGTTGAGCTTGCCGGACTGCTTGAAGACCCAACATTCTCTGTGGGTATGATTAGCGGGCTTGCTAGGGGTACTATGTATCTGACATACCTGGTCCAGAATTTTGTTGAGGCTGGACGGTTCATCCCTGGTGCCTTTAGTGGGCGACTTTTGACCTGGCCGGGAGCTTTTAAATCTGGCGTTTACTGCTGTGCCCTTCGTGTTGTATTCTTTATTCCGGCGTTTGTTATTGCTATTGCGCCGTGATTTCCTGTTTCCATCTCCAACTTTAGATGTGTTGGGATCGCTAGTGCTGCATCTGGCTAGCCAGCTGTCCTCACCCACGCAAAAGCGGGTCATGAGGTTTGTTAATGCGGCCATTGTTCTCGACTTATTTTGGCCGAGGTGTCTGGCGAGCCATTCGTCACAGACGCTATGCTTGAAAGCTGCCAAGGCTTCGGCGTCCGGACAGTCGATAATCTGGTTCTTTTTAGTGAGAAACCTGTTCCAAAGCTTTCGGGCTGACTCTCCGGGCTGTTGAGTTATATGACTCAGATCGTCCGCATCCGGAGATCGGACATAAGTTCCTTGAAAATTTGCCCGAAAGGCGTCTTTGAGCTCTTCCCAACTTCCAATGGAGCTTTCGGGGAGGCCTTTGAGCCAGTGATGAGCTGACCCTTTGAGCTTGACTGGTAAGTATTTAATGGCGTGGAGATCATCTCCTCGAGCCATATGGATATGAAGGATATAGTCCTCAATCCAAACCCCAGGGTCTGTTGTCCCATCGTATGCCTCTATGTTTACGGACTTGAATCCCTCTGGAAATTCATGGTCCAGCACCTCATCGGTGAAACATAGGGGGTGTGCGGCACCCCTGTAACTGGGTGTACCGCGTTGTTCTGATGCTTGTTGTGTTGCATTGTATGCTGGGGCGCGCTTGCGTGGTCCATAGATGGATCTTGTTGCGCCGTCCTTTGGGTGCGAGCCCTCACGTGGGTCACGTGTTGTATTGTGAGCGGCATTGTATGCCGTTTTGTGTTGATAGAGGGGTTGTCTATCCGACCAGGTGGTTGCTTTGATATTTGGTTGTGGGGGCTTGGAGGCCTCCTCATCGAATTCGGGTAGCAGCTTCCACTTGGGGTAGCTCTTTGAGGGGCGATCATCGTCGTACATTGCTGCTGTATTAAGAATTTTACTCCATCTGAATTGGAGTTTGTTTTGCATGGCCTTGAGCCTTTGCTTCTACTTTTTAATGCTCCTTGCGGTGGCAATGCGCCTTTCGCGGGCATTCTGATGCTCCGGGTGCCTGTCCGGCGTTATGTCGTCCGGACCATTATCCCTGATAGGATTTGTTTGTTCGGTTTGAATATCCGGATTGCCGTTGTCTGGCAGCGGTTCGCCCTGCTCCAGCGCTGGGTGTGTGTGATCGCTATTTCTATCGAGGCGAGATTTGGGGCGGCGCTTGCGTCGCCGTTTTGACTGTTTTTCGAGGGAACAGGCCTTCGGTGCGTCCTTCCGCTCCTTGTCGTCATCTTTTGGTGCGTCCACCGTGTAGACGTCATATGACGAGGTGGCGTTCCAGGGACCAACAGGCGCTGGTTCATCATTGTCTCCTTCATCGGCGTCCATACCGTCGATGTCTTCGGAGTCAAAGTCGAGCATGTCGGTTAAATCATCGATAGTGGCTACAAAGTGGGTGGTGGGTGGGCTTTGAATTTCTTCATCGTCTGTACTCCAACCTTGCTGACCGTAGTCCGGCCAGGGCTCTCCTGATAAAGAGAGAGACTTCAGTGACTACAGGATATCGCTGAAAGGCGAGTGCTGAAAGATGTCTGCGGCAGTGAACTCCATGATCGGCGCCCAATCGGATTCGATCGGCAGGGGCGTGGAGGGTTCGGAGTCCGGAGGGGAGTCCTGCTCCTTGGAGTCACAAGTCCCGCAGAATACGGGGCTGGTGTTCAGTTCAACCGCCGTTGGGATCACAGCCCCCGAGGTAACATCCAACCGCCCATCCTCGATCGGCGCGGTTGGCTCCGAACTAAGGGTCGGAGCCGATGCGGGTGCGGCCTCCAGGGCACTGTTCGGTGCCAGAGCTAGATCATGCTCGTCGTGACAGTGCGGCGCGCTTGGCGGTTGTTCGAATCCGCCGAAGATCAAGTCCCCGCGGATGTCAGCCGTGTAGTTTAAATTTCCGAATCTGACCTGACGGCCAGGGGCGTAGCTTTCGATCTGCTCTAGATGGCCAAGTGAATTGGCCCGCGGTGCGAAGCCACCAAAGACGAAGATCTCTCCAGGGAGGAAGGTCTCACCCTGGACTGCATCGCCATTGATGATCGTAGGAGCCATCGGGCCCGATGGCGACGGCACAGAGGAACTCTCAATGAAAGCACCAATGTCGGTGTCAAAACTGGCGGATCTCGGGTAGGGGGTCCCGAACTGTGCGTCTAGGCCAGATGGTAACAGGAGGCAAGGGACACGAAGTTTTACCCAGGTTCGGGCCCTCTCAATGGAGGTAAAACCCTACGTCCGGCTTGATTAATATTGATGATACGGGTAATACAAGAGTAGATCTACCATGAGATCAAAGAGGCTAAACCCTAGAAGCTAGCCTATGGTATGATTGTTGATGTGTATGTTGTCCTACGGACTAAAACCCCCCGGTTTATATAGACACCGGAGAGGGTTAGGGTTACATAGAGTCGGTTACAATGGTAGGAGATCTGAACATCCGTATCGCAAAGCTTGCCTTCCACGCCAAGGAAAGTCCCTTCCGGACATGGGACGGAGTCTTCAATCTTGTATCTTCATAGTCCAGGAGTCCGGCTGAAGGTATAGTTCGGCTATCCGAACACCCCCTAATTCAGGACTCCCTCAACCTCCCTGATGAGTGTGGGCGGTTGTTTACCATTGGAGATAGCCGCTATAGTCCGCTAAGTGTCAGTATATAATTGCTCAACTAGAGTGGCTTTCAGCTTTACAAGCATATCCTAGCCAAGGTTGGAACTTCCGAGGCCTGTTGAGCAAAGAATCTAGATGAGTCACCAGACGGGTCAGAATGAATAGATTGTGAAAGACTTAAAATTTATCACTTACCAAAGATGGCAGTTGTCATGTGATTAATGTGTTGCTTTAAGCCGGACAACTCTTTAGTTACCGGCTTCAGAGCAGCTTCAGCATCTTCAGCTCTTTTCAATAACGCCGCCTTTTCAGTATCCCAGCCGGCTCTTTTAGTGTTGAAGTATGTTTTCAGCTTTGCTGTTACTTCTAAGGCGGCTTTCAGTTCTGACCTAGCCTTTGAAGTTTCTGCTTGCTGCAAATTTATATTCTTCCTCAAGTCGCCCACTTGTGGTTGTTTCATGCTCAATTCAACCTGAAATACAACAATTAAGCAGCACTAAACAAATTATGATGTTCATTTTATTGAAGTCCCAAGCACATTACAAATACTCCAGTTGGCACTTGGGGGCTAATGCAGCGCATTTCAAAAGCTACTTGATGACCCGGCTCAACTATTCAAGTTAAGCCAGCCCTTGGCGGCTGCATGTTTGAAATTTGGGAGCACAACTTTAAAGTCCCGGCTCAACCTTTCAGTTTAAGCCGGCCCTTGGAGGCTACTGATTTGGATCTAACTAGGACATACTAGACATAAGAAATTACAGGTTGAAGGCTATTATTCAAGTCTATAGAATATTCAACTCCTTCTTATCCTCTAGACTTGGCGGCTAACATGGATTCATATGGAAAGGAGTTAGTAGCTTACCTCAAAGCGCTCCTTCATAAGATTCACTAAGTTGGCTTCCATGTCACGGCTGGTGTGGAGGCGGCTCAAGTAGCCTGCATAAATATCACTTGCGCTAAAACCTGCATAGCTTTCCATGTTCAGCTTCAATTTGCCTTTCTCGACGGTTAAAACCTCTTCTTTGGTGCTGTGTTTTGCTAAGACAGTAGGATTTTCTAGTTTCGTCTAGCCATTGCCAGTGATGATGACATCTTCAGCAACCTTTTCAGAAGGATTTTCTTCAAGCTTGGCAGGGCTTGGCGGCTTAGGGCTTGGTGGCTTAGGGCTTGGAGACTTAGAGCTTGGCGGGTCAACACCCATTGGATCTACAGTGCTTTCATGAGTTTCTAGTGGCAGGTCACTAGCAGTATCTTCGGGGTTCTGTATTGAAGTTTCTGAAATTGGTGTTTGCTTCCCTGGCTCGTTATGTAACGCCCTGGATACGACTTTTCATATTTGTACTCCGACTCTTGCCTTTTCCGGAGAGGCGATATGAGATTCCTTCGTGGTTGGGTTTTGTTTTCGTTTTGCATTTTGTTCTTGTCATGCATCTCATATCATGTCATCATGTGCATCGCATTTGCATACGTGTTCGTCTCATGCATCTGAGCATTTTCCCTGTTGTCCATTTTGCAATCCGACGCTCCCTTTTGTCTTTTTTTGTGTGCGGGTGTTAAACTCTCTCCGAATGGTCCGATATTTGCCAAGCGGCCTTGGTACACCACCGGTGGACCGCCTGTCAAGTTTCGTGCCATTTGGAGTTCGTTTGATACTCCAACGGTTAACCGAGGAACCGTAAAGGCCTCGTGTGTGTTGCAGCCCAACACCCCTCCAAAGTGGCCCAAAACCCATCCAAACTCCCTCCATCCTCTCGGCCGTTTGATCACGATCGCGTGGCCGAAAACCGCACTCCATTTGGACTCTCCTAGCTCCCTCTACCTATAAATATGTGCTCTCCTCCGAAATTTCGTAGTCTAAACCTAGATCCACTCCTCCCCGCGCCATCGGACATGTCTGCCGCCGTCGGACGCGTCCACCACCGCCGCCACATCGCTCTGGCCAATCAAGGCAGGCCACGTCAGCGCCACCGCCTTGCTCCTCCACTCCTGCGCCGCCACGTCGCCAACCGTCGAGATTCTTGTTTTTTTAATTGTTCAACGACGTATCTTTTGAGTAATTATTCAACGGCTTATCTTTTGAGTGGGCCCTAACCCACAGGTCTTTTTCCAGGATCTTACCGGACTCTTCTAATTTTACCGGAGCTATTCTCAAATCTTTCAAAGTTAGACGTAAGAATGGATTATCATCAGTCATATGTCTTTCTACAAGATCTTTCAAATTCTTTTCATTGTTGGTTCAACCTTTCTAATTTTCATTCTGGAGAACCTCAAAAATTCATGGTGGTGTTTCTCGTCGTCATTCTCAACACTTGAAGACGGAAGATGAGCTACTCTGCAATCTTATCCGTTCTCTTGAAGATTCTTGGTGCTAGCTTTATGCCATCCTCTAATAATTGTTTTCGAATTGTGAGAATTCTTCTCACCCATCCGGAGCAATTCAAGATTCTTCCCAGTTTGATTCTCCGAAGGCCATCATTTCAGGTTTATTCATTCTCAGCTTTCAGCTCTCATTCTCTAAATCATACTGGTGCATCATTCAAGTATTATCTAATCATCTCGTGATCTCTGCATTCTCTTATATCTAAAATTCCCCAAGTACCTTTGTTCGTTTTCAAATTATTCCTGGTGAATTGTGCTTTTGCTACTTTCTTTTGCAATTCTTACGGTGGTTCATTCAAGATTTCTTTTCTCTTGGTATCGTATCAATTTATTCGTTGTTTCCAAATCCTACCGGTGGATCGTTGAAGACCTTCTCAAGTTGCGCTATATCTATCTTCATCCTTGCTACGAGAATAAGTAGTATGACAAATCCGTTGCTTGTCACCCATTTAAATTGATGAAGGCTAAGCATAATGTAATTCTTATTCTTGTTTCATCGAGTAAACTCAATTCCTGCTTTCCGGAGTGGTTCATCATATCACATTCTCGGTTCGAGATGCTTTATCTTTTCATTTCCCGGAGTTCCTAGCTCTCTCAATTTTCTCGTCTTTAAGATCTATCTAATCATTGCAAGTCTTCACCTTGTGTTTTCAACTTCTCTTTCCTTTCGTTTGATCATTCTTTTGTTACTGGAGTTCTTCATGGAGGCTCTACATGTTGGTTCATCAAGGACGTGATTCCTTCTCGAAGTGTTCATCGAGATTCTTTTCAGAGGAGCTCAAGTATTCTTCATCTTGCATTCCGAAGTGCAGTTCTTCCTACCTTATCTTTTGAGGTGGTGTTATGTCATTCTTGATAATTTCCCTTCATGTTTCATGATTCGCAAGTTGTCCGGAATGACATATTTTAAACCCACCATTTTCAATTCGTTCATGAGATCCTTTGCTATCCATCAATCTCTTCCT
Organism: Triticum urartu; assembly: GCF_056163025.1. Classification (NCBI taxonomy): domain Eukaryota; kingdom Viridiplantae; phylum Streptophyta; class Magnoliopsida; order Poales; family Poaceae; genus Triticum; species Triticum urartu. Next base: position 469,295,201 of record NC_141874.1, read on the forward strand.
TGGAATTATCTTGGGTTATATTTCACCTAAAGCCTTCCCTAAGGATTGTTGCTATCTATGGTGCTTATCAACGATCCAAGCCATTCATTTATCCTTCTGGTGAAATAAGTTTCTCGTCTCCTTGTTCATATCAATCCAATCTATTGTTTTTTGTTAGTGGCAGAATTTCACCTCAAGATTTCGAGATGTTTTCCATAATCCCACAACAAGCTTACTCTTTTTGTTGTTGGTTTTCCAACAACTCCGTTCGACCCTTCGCCTAAGGATGCCTTTGCAAGCTCATTTGAGGTAGAAGATGTTGTTTTATCCACCGTTCTTTCAATTCCTTTCTTACATTTCTTCCGGAGGCATTGTGATGTTGCTCTCTCCTCTCATCATCTCGAATGGTGAAGATCGTGTTCTTTCCTTTGCTTATCCACTTAACCGGAGTGTTGTGCCCTTTGCTCAAGTTCTTTTCGCCTTATCAAGTCTTGCATCTCTTTTCAACCGGAGTGCTGCCCAAATTGGTTCTTCCTTGTTCCTCTTTTCTAATGGAGTGTTTTCAACTTTGTTCGTCTCCGTTGTATTCTTTTCTCGAAGTTGTTCAACCTTTCAAGGTTCTTTGGTCTCACTCGTTCGTCAAAGAAGCAACTTAGTTTTACCTCTTATCTTCCTCTTCCTTTTCCCTCCGGTGCCATCCTAGATCTCGGGACGAGATCCTCTCGTAGTGGTGGAGTGTTGTAATGCCCCGGATACGACTTTTCATATTTTTACTCCGACTCTTGCCTTTTCCGGAGAGGCGATATGATATTCCTTCGTGGTTGGGTTTTGTTTTCGTTTTGCATTTTGTTCATGTCATGCATCTCATATCATGTCATCATGTGCATCGCATTTGCATACGTGTTCGTATCATGCATCCGAGCATTTTCCGCGTTGTCCGTTTTGCAATCCGGCACTCCTATGTCATCCGGCGCCCCCTTGTCTTTTTTGGTGCGGGAGTTAAACTCTCTCGGAATGGACCGAGATTTGCCAAGCAGCCTTGGTACACCACCGGTAGAACGCCTGTCAAGTTTCGTGCCATTTGGAGTTCGTTTGATACTCCAACGGTTAACCGAGGAACCGTAAAGGCCTCGTCTGTGTTGCAGCCCAACACCCCTCCAAGGTGGCCCAAAACCCATCCAACCACCTCCATCCTCTCGGCCGTTCAATCATGATCGCGTGGCCGAAAACTGCACTCCATTTGGACTCTCCTAGCTCCCTCTACCTATAAATATGTGCTCTCCTCCGAAATTTCGTAGTCTAAACCTAGATCCAATCTGCACCGCGCCACCGGATATGTCCGCCGCCGTCGGATGCGTCCACCGCCGCCGCCACGTCGCTCTGGCCAATCAAGGCAGGCCACGTCAGTGCCGCCGCCTCGCTCCTCCACTCCTGCGCTGCCACGTCGCCAACCACCGCTCCCTCCACCGCGCCAGGCCCTGCGGGCCCAGAACCGGCCTGCCTGGCCCGGTCGCCGCCGCTGCGAGCCCGCTGCGAGCCCGCTGGCGCCCCACGCCCCTGCCTCCCCGATCCGGCTCCCGACCGCCGCCCTTCGCTGGCAACCGCAGCCGCCTCTCAACCTCGCCGGTGACCTCCGCTGCCTGCCGCCAGGTCCCGCACCCCGCCACCCGCGCAACCATGCGCCGCAGCCGCCTCTTCGCGCTCTACCCCGCGCCCACGCCATCAAGCTCCGCTGCCACCACGGGAGCTCGCACCTCGCCGCCGCCGCAGCCTGCGCGTCGCCGTCACCGGAGATGCCCTGCTGTCGTCGTTCCTCGCTGGCGCCGCCCCGCCTCGGATCCGTTTGGATCGGGACGAGATCCACCCGTCCCCGATCGAAACGCCACTGCCTCATATCTGCACCGCGTCGTCCCGTACCACGAGATCTCGTTGGCTTTTCCGGAGGGTAGAATATCTCTAAGTCTTTTCTGCAACATAATTTTATGCCCTGTTCATCGCATCATAACTTCATGACCGTTGCTCCGTTTTGCATGCATAAACATTGCTTCCTATAGCATGTTGTTTGCTTGCTCCTAACATTGCTTCTTGATGTTAATTCCTGGCATGTTGTTATTTTCACTAAGTCTGTGATGCTGGTATCTTTTGCACTTTTGCCATGCTTGTTTGAACCTGCTCTTGTGTGATTTAGCCGTAGCTCAGTGTTCATCTTTTGTCAAGCATCTTGAGTAGATCACTTCCATGTGCTTTGTTGTTATGTTGGAGTGCAGTAGCTTAGTTTCTTGTTGCATTCTAGATGGCATCGTGCTGTTAATCGCAGAATTGTGCCATTATTGTTTTGCTTGCCATTTGCAAACCGTGCATCCGATTCTGGTGATCTTTATATCGATTTCGACCGAAATCAACTCATCTTTCCAGCAGCACTCTTGGTTTGCCAAGTTGAAGCCTGGTTCAATCTTTTCCTTCCAGAGCACGCATATGCATTGCATATCACATCTCGCATGTCATGCCATGTTTTGCATCATGTTGCTTGCGCATTGCACCGTGATTGATTGTTGGGCCTTTTCCTTGTGTTCTTGCCTTGGGTAGAGCCGGGAGACGAGTACGTGATTGAGGAACCCGTTGAGTACGCTTACGAGGATCAAGCTTACGTCAACTCGGAGAACTTTGCAGGCAAGATAACCATACCCTCGAAATCACTTCTATCTTTGCTTGCTAGTTGTTCGCTCTATTGCTATGTCACGATACCTACCACTTGCTATATCATGCCTCCCATATTGCCATGTCAAGCCTCTAACTCACCTTGTCCTAGCAAACCGTTGTTTGGCTATGTTACTGCTTTGCTCAGCCCCTCTTATACCATTGTTAGTTGCAGGTGAAGATGGAGTTTGTTCCTTGTTGGAACATGATTATTGTTTGGATATCATTATTATAACTTGTTTACATTAATGCACCTATATACATGGTAAAGGGTGGAAGGCTCGGCCTTATGCCTGGTGTTTTGTTCCACTCTTGTCTCCCTAGTTTCCGTCATACCGGTGTTATTTTCCTTGATTTTGCGTTCCTTACGTGGTTGGGTTATAATGGGAACCCCTTGACAGTTCGCCTTGAATAAAACTCCTCCAGCAAGGCCCAACCTTGGTTTTACCATTTGCCACCTAAGCCTTTTTCCCTTGAGTTCTGTAGACTCAAGGGTCATCTTTATTTTAAACCCCCGGGCCAGTGCTCCTCTGAGTGTTGGTCCAAACTAGAGCACCGTGCGGGGCCATCCCTTGGCAACTTGGGTTACGTCGGTTCATGTATGCTTAGCTTATCTGGTGTGCCTTGAGAACGAGATATGTGCAGCTCCTATCGGGATTTGTCAGCACAGTGGGTGGCTTTGCTGGTCTTATTTTACCAATGTCTAAATGTCTTGTAACCGGGATTCCGTGTCTGATCGGGTCATCCTGGGAGAAGGAATATCCTTCGTTGACCGTGAGAGCTTGTGATGGGCTAAGTTGAGACACCCCTCCAGGGTTTTGAACTTTCGAAAGCCGTGCCCGTGGTTATGGGCAGATGGGAATTTGTTAATGTCCGGTTGTAGAGAATTTGACACTTAACTTAATTAAAATGAATCAACAACGTGTGTAGCCATGATGGTCTCTTTTCGGCGGAGTCCGGGAAGAGAACACGATCTCGTGTTATGCTTGAACGTAAGTAGTTTTTAGGATCACTTCTTGATCTTTCTAGCTTCTCAACCGTGCTTTTCTTCTCTTCTCGCTCTGATTTGCATAAGTTAGCCACCATATATGCTTAATGCTTGCTGCAGCTCCACCTCACTACCTTGTCCTACCCATAAGCTTAAATAGTCTTGATCGCCAGGGTGTGAGATTGTTGAGTCCCCGTGACTCACAGATTACTTCAAACAGTTGCAGCTGCCGATGATAACCGCGCAGGTGACGCAACCGAGCTCAAGGAGGAGCTCGATGAAGATCTCGATCGTAGTCTTGTTTCGTTTCCATTTGATCAGTAGTGGAGCCCAGTCGGGGCGATCGGGGATCTAGCATTAGGGGTCGTCTTCGTTTATTTTGGTTCCGTAGTCGGACCTTGATTGTATCTGGTTGATGTAATGCTATTTTATGTATTGTGTGAAGTGGCGATTGTAAGCCAACTCTTTATCCCTTTCTTATTCAGTACATGGGATGTGTAAAGATTACCCCTCTTGTGACATGCCTACAATGCGGTTATGCCTCTAAGTCATGCTCCGACACGTGGGAGATATAGCCGCATCGTGGGTGTTACAAGTTGGTAATCAGAGCCTTCCCCGACTTAGGAGAGCCCTGCTTGATCGAATCGCTGGCGTTGTTGAGTCTAGAAAAATGTTTTGAGTCTTATAGGATTATATATATCGGAGAGTAGGATTCTTTTTACTCCTCAGTCCCTTCGTCGCTCTGGTGAGGTCTCCTGACGTAGAGTTTTGACCCTTCTCTTCTCAAATTCACTAAAAAAAATTTAGGATCACGCGGGTATCTTGGAATCATTCCGATGGTTTTGTGACGAGAACATTGTTCTTGGTGCCTCCTGACATTTAGGGGTTGTGGCAGTGTCCCGGGGAGTTGAGCTCCGAGGTGTTGTCGTCACAATTTTATCGTTGCAGTTCTGGAATACCTGAGTTTGCCGACATCGAAAATCTCTTTTATGCAGTTGTTGGTGAGATAGCCTCGACGCCACCCAGTACTGGGGCGGGAGTTCGGGAGTATTTCCATAACTCGTATAACGGATGCTTTTCGAAGGTTGAGGTAAATGATTTCCAAAGGTTTCTTGGTTATGTGTTGAAGGATGGACACAACTGGATGTAGGATTTTCTAGTTTTGGGTGAAATATTATGCTTCCCTGTATCCCCAACACCTGATTGCATAACCAGAAATTTTTGGGAGTTTATAAGTGGGAATTCAAGTAACTCGTAGGAATTCTTTCCAACAGACACATGATACGATATGGGATCTATCATATGTTTGTTTCCGGCTTATTTTGCAAGCCAATCCTTTGTTTTGTTTTGAATTGTGGTATTCGAGTTGCTTCAAAGTCAAGTGTTGATTCCATACCTTTCCTAAGCGGTGTTCCCATATTTCTATGTGAATACTAATCCTTCTTGATCATCGAGATTGTCATGTCAATTCTTTTCCAACCGACGTGCTCCTCTTCAAGTGGATCTGATCATGTCAACATTCGCGAGATCAATTATCAGTTCTTCTCAATGGTGTTTGTTTCATTCGTCTCCAAGTTGCCTTTGTTTTCCCGCCCACCCACCCTTTTTCTTCAAGGACTCAGATCTGTCGTGGAGTTGTCATGGCAGATGTCCTAGTGGAAGGACTTAGTCGTAGGGCCATCACAACTAGGAATCTTAAAGGGGTTAATCGGGACAAACGACACGAGAGGTTTTATACTAGTTCGGCCCCTTACGATGAAGGTAAAAGCCTACGTCTAGTTGTGTTGGTATTGCTGGGGTTTCGATTACCAAGAGGCTAGGTCGTCGGCTTGGTTATCGATCTCTTGTTTCTTACCCTAAGCCGCCACCGGGTCGTCCCCTTATATACACAGGTTGACACCTGGTGGCCTACAGAGTCCCGGCCGGGTCATAAATCGTGTCTGGCTCGGTGACTTCTTTTACATGCCTTTCTTTACAAGTCTTTCCTTACATACGATGGTTTACAATATTGGGCCTTAAGCTGCCTCTAGGCCTTTAGGCCTTCTATAAGATTTGATAAACTACCGTCCTGAGCGTTTACTGGGCTTGCTTTGTAACCCGCCATTGAGGCTGACCCGGCCCCTCCTGGGCGGGTCATAACTGATAGCTATATCCCCAACATTAGGCCCCAGGTTGACTTTGAACTTTGTTCTTTGTCAATCTTCAACATTTAGACAAAATCCATCTTCTTATCCTCGCAGAAGTTTTTGTAACCCGCCATGACGTCATCTCTTCAAAACACGAAAAACTTTTATGATGTCATCTCCCAACGGATCTTGATCTTTAATGCCTTCCGAGAATCGAGGCGTCCATCTAGTTAGATAACCATTATTCGGCTCTTCCTTGATTTTCACGCCCATCTGTTCACCTTTTCCCTTATAAATAGGCACGCCCCAGCCTTTTCTCTTCTTCTCTCTTCTTCATCTCCTTCTTCTCGCAACCCTCCGGTCGCTCGAGCTCCACAGCCACTGCAGCGCTCATCGTCGTCCTCAAGCTCGGCCGCTGCATCACCCTGATTCTGTCCAGAGAATGGCGGCGATCCTCCGCAGCAACTCCGCACCCGTAAGCTCTCACCTTCTCACCCCCATAGATCTGCATTAGGGTTCAGGAAGTTTCCATCTTGTGTTCTTCGCTGTTCGTCGTAGATTTGTTGCAACTTCTCTTACCACACCCCCTTTTGGTCTAAAAGTAGTGCAGAACTTAAGCGGTAGCTGTTTCTCATCCATTTTAGATGTTAGTAGATCCCTTTCCTTTGCACAGATATCTTCTTAGAGATAATGAACTCATCTGGGCTATATTTTTAGGTCTAGGAATGTTTCTCATTTTGAACGGCCATTTGATCCATATTAATATCTAGAAGTTAAGAAACCTGTTTGTCTCCATACTTAACCAATTTCTGCTGCTGGTATTTCTCAAATGCCTGTAGTCATGGAGGCTTACTGTGCCGGCTTACTTTTCCTTATATGACATTAGCCCTTAATTAAGCCTCCATTACTCCTCTGTATCATCTTGTACTTTCATCATATTTATTGAATTGAACCAGCATGTTACCTTCCTTTTAGTGCGTTTTTGAACACCATGCCGTCCAAAACGCCGACTGTCTGCAACTGGGTTCCCTCAACCGTGACTGAGGAACGTTTGAGGGATTTCTTCTCCGTAGGATTTTTGCCAGGAAAAAATGTCATGTCTTACCGTGCACCTGACCCGGACGAAGAACGGCCCAATCCACAAAATGGTGAAGTCATTGTCTTTACTGACCACATGAATCGCGGGTTTTCACCGCCCGGCTCAAAGTTCTTCAGAGATGTCCTCTATTTTTTCAAACTCCACCCTCAAGATATTCGGCCCAATTCCATATCCAATATCTGCAACTTCCAAGTGCTCTGTGAGGTGTACCTTCAGGAAGAGCCGACCATGGAACTGTTTAGAGAGTATTTTTATCTGAACCGGCAGAACGAGTGCACCGACAGCCTTAGCTTGGAGCTTGGAGGCATCTCAATTCAGCGTCGGCAGGGCGCTGTCTTCCCCCTCATAGTCTTGTCGAGTCATCCAAAAGACTGGAATCAGAGTTGGTTCTATTGTCAAGAGACTTCACCAGCAAACGAGAAGCCACTGCCGGGTTATCGCGCCGAGCGTCTTGACTCCAAATTCGCGCTCCCTGACAAGCTTACTGCTGCCAAACGCAAGAAACTGATCCCATCAATAAAAAGGATTAACACCTTATTAGGGAACGGCTTAACCGGAGTTGACCCGACCCGCTGCTTGATCTCATGGCGGGTTATCCCTCTAAGTCGTCGACCAAAATTGATGTACGAGTATGGTGGAGGCCTAGATGACTCTCTTCTTCACAGCTCCATTCAACTAACGGAAGAAGATATTGTTTCAATGTCAACTCTTCTGGTGAACGGAAAATACGAAGACTGCAGTACCGTCATGTTAAACCCCTTCTGCAAGCTTAACCCGGTGCCAGAAGTAAGGAAACTCTGATCTCTCTCCTTTGTATTTTTCTAGCCGTATTGTTTAATACTTGCCTGACCTTTCATCTTGTTTTTACCTGTTCACAGGACAAATCTGATTTCTGGAAAGTTAAATATGACCATGAAGCTGCCAAGAAAGTGAGAGTTGCCGCCATAACCGCCAAGAAAACGACCCGGAGGTCCAAAAAGAAGAAGAAGAGCACCGCTGAAGACATGATGAAGCTTGACGATACTTCTGAGTCGGAGGTAGCCCTTGACTCCCTTGGCCAACTTTTTAATAATCTTATTGACACTATTCATTACCAGGATGACACTGGGGCCAATCAGGCCGTGGAAGAAGAGGTAACTATTTCCTTCGACGCAGCCCATTTGCCAAGACAGAAACTTCGAATCGTAACCCGGAAAGTAAGGTTTTCACACCCTTCGGCTTATCTGGACCCTCACTTTCTTTTGAAAAAGTAGTAACATGAGAGCCGCCGTCAAGCCCAGACCAAAGACGAACCGCCTGCTATTCTTCAACAGACTCCTCAAAAACGCCAGAATGAGGTTTATTTCTTTGTCTTTGACTTTCTGTTGATGGATCCTTTCCCTTGCATTACTTAACTTTACTTTATCTTTGCAGGAGGTGTCTCGCTCTTCTGGCAACTCGTCTCAGACCCAGTTTCCAGCCTTCAAAACTTCCCCTGGATAAGGAAAAATCCTCTTTCTTTCGTGTTTTTCAAATTGTCTCTTTATACTGACAGTTCTATAATATTTCACTAAGTGGTCAAGCTAAGTCTAAGAAGGCCAAGGTGATTAAATAGGTGGAAGACCCGCCAGTCCTTGCATCTGAACCGGCAAGGCCACCTTCTCCTCCATTAACTGACGCTCCAGAAGACCCGCCTGTCAATGATGAAGTAAATCCTCCTGAGCCGTCAGTTGATGAAACCACCGTGAATCCTTCTGCAACCGGACTATCGGTGTCAAAACCGGCGGATCTCGGTTAGGGGGTCCCGAACTGTGCATCTAAGGCGGATGGTAATAGGAGGCAGGGAACATGGTGTTTTACCTAGGTTCGGGCCCTCTTGATGGAGGTAAAACCCTACATCCTGCTTGATTTATTCTTGATGATATGAGTATTACAAGAGTTGATCTACCACGAGACCGGAGAGGCTAAACCCTAGAAGCTAGCCTATGGTATGATTGTCTGTTATCCTACGGACTAAAACCCTCTGGTTTACATAGACACCGGAGAGGGTTAGGGTTACACGAGGTCGATTACAAAGAAGGAGATCTACATATCTGTATTTCCAAGCTTTCCTTCCACGCCAAGGATAGTCCCATCCGGACACGGGACGAAGCCTTCAATCTTGTATCTTCATAGTCCAACAGTCCGGCCAAAAGTTATAGTCCGGCTGTCCGGATACCCCCCAATCCAGGACTCCCTCAGTAGCCCCTGAACCAGGCTTCAATGACGATGAGTCCGGTGCGCAGTGTTGTCTTTGGCATTGCAAGGCGGGTTCCTCCTCCGAACACATCACAGAAGAGTTTGAATACTAGGATAGTGTCCAACCCTGCAAAATAAATTCCACATACCACCGTAGAGAGAATAATATTTCCACAAATCTTAATCTGCTGACACGCTTTGGCAACATGACATTAAGCCATGGCCCGGTGATTATTTGAACCGTTTCCTTTAACTAGCCCCGTACATAACGCGATGCGGTTTTTTGACACGTCTTGTCAAAGCAGAGATCGTGCCCCCCCTTATTACGGGATTCTCATCAATACGGGCGTGAGCAACCCAACCGCGCCATCGATTACGGCGCTTGGGGGATAAGCGAGTTTTACCAGGCTAGTGGGGGCGCATAGTTTCGGCCGCCCTTATAAAGGGACAAGGTTTAACCTTTTTCTACCCACGCCTTCTTCCTCCTTGCTCATCCACTCTTGCGCACTCGAGCTCCAACGCCCAAGCCCACATCCTTCCCCTAAACCTTCTCCAATCATGTCCGGAGTGGGAGTCAAATGGATGGCTTCCTCCGTTACGGAGGGACACATCAAAAAGCTGCACGGAGCCGGATACTTGGCCGTGAATATAGCGCATCGGCTGCCTGCTGTGGGGCAGATCGTTCCTACCCTTGAACCTCACGAGAGGGTTGTTTTCTTCCACCACTTCCTCCGTGGACTGGGGTTTCCCCTCCATCCATTCGTCCGTGGTCTCATGTTCTACTACGGGCTGGACTTCCATGATCTGGCCCCGAACTTCGTCCTCAACATTTCGGCATTCATCGTCGTGTGTGAGGCTTTCCTCCGCATCCGGCCCCACTTTGGCCTGTGGTTAAAGACCTTCAATATCAAGCCGATGGTGGTGGGCGGCCAACAAGCAGAGTGCGGCAGAGCCATGGTGGGCAAGATGCCCAACGTTATATGGCTTGAAGGCTCCTTCGTGGAGACCATAAAGGGGTGGCAATCGGCGTGGTTCTACATCACCGAGCCGCGCGACGCTAAATGGGTGGCTGCCCCCAAGTTTCAATCCGGAATCCCCACGCGGCTCACCTCTTGGAAAGAGAAGGGCCTGTCCTGGGGTTCATCGATAGAGCTGGACGAACTCCAGAAATGTATCCGGAATATGGCCGGGAAGAAGCTCAAGCTTGTCAATATAGTCCAGGTCATGCTCATCCGCCGGATCCTCCCGTGCCAACAACGGGACTTCAACTTGTGGGAGTTCGACCCGGCCCAGCACCAGAATCTGAGCGAGCTCTTCGACATGACGCACAAGGACGTCTGGAAGGTGCTGTTCAAGGGCGCCGAGGTCCCTCCCTCCCTCACCGAGGACCGCGGGCTAAGCGCCAAGCGCCGAGCGCATTCGGTGAGTTCTATACATCTGGTAGGATATTTTATTTCCCCTAGTTTAATCATGTGCGGGGTCTGATCTCCATGCCTTTGACAGGACTGGGTGGAGACGTCGGGGCAAATTAACTGTCCGGCCCCTCTGCCCGAAGACACTGCGGATGCTCTCCTTACGGAGATGCTGACTCCGGCCCCTTATAAGGTGCCGGAGAAGACCAAGAAGTCCAAGGGAACCCGAAAGAGTTCCCGACGCCAGGTGTTATCGGACTCAACATCCGAGGACTCCTCGGCGCACTCCTCCCACAAAGACGAGGAGGAAGATGAAGACGCTCCCCCTCTAGTCGGGGAAGACAAGAAAAGGAAGGTCGCCCCAACTGGGGGCCGAAGGGTCCAAGAAGGGAAGGACTCTCCTTCCGGACTGTTCCACCGCCGCCGCCGATGGCGAAGACGAGTGGCTGCCCAGGGCCAAGCCCCTGGCGAAGTCGTAAGTATTCGGATACTAGAGTAACTCATAGCATTCCTTTGTCGCACTGCTTCTCCTAACGCTGAATCGTGATTATGCAGACCATCCCGAGCCCGTATCGACGTATCCTCGTCGGACGGCTCCCTGGACTCGTCGGATATGGATAGCGATCCACTTCCGGCCGCCACCTCCCCTTGCCCTACGGACAACGCCGAGGTGTTGTCTCAAGAGGCACCGGGTCGAGGGGAGACAGTCCCGGAGGCACCTCAAGGCGACCTTCTGGACTCCGGGAGCAGAGGGAACAAGGCCCCCGAGGGCTCCGAGTTCGGCCCTCAGCCAAACACCGCGCTGGAACCTCCAGTGGTTCCGGACTCGGGCAGGCGGCCTCCTTCCAAGAGGGGCAAGAAGCCTGTGCCAGTGACCTCTGTCCATCCAAAGGCACCGGACATTCTGCTGGGAGCGCTTCGCAGCGCTTCAATCAACGAGGAGCACCGCACTATTATGAGTGCGGTGGTCCAGAAGGTTCAGTCCGCCAAGAGCGGACTGACTGAAGCCTGTGCCAGCCTTCTAACAGGCTTTGAGGTAAGTTTTTGAAATATGGGGAAAAATATTACCGCATAGACAGTAGCCCCTGATGCTCTGTTTGGTGTTCACAAAGAAAAGCCGAACAGAGGATCAAACAATATCGCAGGAGTCTAATATAAGTATGTCAATATGCGTATGCAGGCTTCGCTGCTGGCATCTGCCGCACTGACTGCGGAGGTCGCCGCACTGAAGCAGGACCTTAAAGGGTCCAAGGACGAGCTCGGCCTTGCCAAGAGGCAGCTCGAGGAGAACAAAGGTAAGTAGTACCTACTCTATGGATATTTATAAAAAGAATGCGATTGCAAAATGACAGGATCATCGTAAATTTGCCAGGGGCCACGACCGAGGTGGCGACCCTGAAGCAAGCACTATCCGAGGCTGAAAACAAAGCGGCCAAGGAGCGCACCGAGCGGGAAAGGCATGAGGCACGGGTGGGCGAGGTGCAGCAAGAGCTCCATGCCCTTGTGACGAAGCATGAGGCGTTGGAGCTTGACTTGAAGACACGAGAGTCTGAGCTTGTCGCGGCCCTCGAGAGCGCAAAGAGTGCCAGGGCCGAAGCCCAAAAGGCCCTCCAGGAGATTGATGCGATGAAGAAGATAGCGGCGGGTAAGGCATTCTATATGCAAAGCAAGCATGTGAAAGTAAATTACTTGTTACTTACCCGAATCCGGAGCTCTCCAGGAGCATTCGCATATTTGCCCCGCAGCTTGTCGGATGCCGCAACGTTTTACCAGGCCGAGGAGGGAAGCTCAACGGAGAAGTTGTTCTGGGCCCAATATACTGGGACCGAACATCCGGTGCCTATGAGCGACCAGCTAAAGCGGCTGGTCGAGCTACACAAGGCGGCCGAACAGGCCATGAAGGGCTTTATAGTCCGACTGTGGCCTGGCGACGCCCTTCCGAACAGCTACTTCGGCCTGGTGAGGCGGCTTGTGGATGCCTGCCCACAGCTAGAAGTCGTCAAGCGGTCCGTCTGCATCGAAGGTGCACGCCGGGCTTTCGCCCGTGTGAAGGTGCAATGGGCCAAGCTACACGCCATGAAGCTGATCAAGGAAAGGCCACCGAAGGGCAAGGAGCATCGCCACCTCGAGATGTATTATGACAGTGTCCTGAAGGGTGCTCGTCTCATAGCGGACGAGTGTACGAAAGATATAATATTCGAGTAAACTTTCTCGTGTAATCCTGTAGTTATGAAAACTTGTTCATATGCGCTATGCAACGCTTGTTTGAATTTAAAATATTACCTTATGTTTGGCTGTTTATAAAATCTGAGAGATGGCTAGTCGTCGGCTTCTGCCCCCATGCCACGAGTGCTGGGGTGTTCAGGATAAACCTGAGCAATCTTGTTCCCACTTTTGGGTCCTTCGAGGGAGGTGCTCAGCACAACGAACAAGGCAATCGGACTATAATGCATTATCACTCTCACTTAGCCATAGAATTCTATAATTTTAAATTTCGGCGAAGCCCCTAGTATTCGGAAGGCCGAATTCGGGGCGCGATACATGCCTTAAGCCGGACAGGGCCGACTCCTCGCTCTAAACGGCATAAGTCTTTAGGGACTCGAAAACCTCTCGAATAGCGACCGGTCTCTCGCCTTATCATGACAGTCAGTTTTAGCTTTCTCTACTGAGGTGCTTAGCCCAGCTGAACCGGGGCACAATCGCAGTAGTTCTCCCAGTGCTACCTTAGCCGATACAGCGGAACATAAGGTACCAAAACATTTGAGCTGGGCAAACCCAACTATTGTCCAAAGACATGATTCGGAGCTGATGCATATAATGCTATAAGTTCGGGGTGCCGCACTTGTGAAAGTGTTCGGGCTTCTCACACCATATTGTGGGGTACTTAAGCCCCTTGTGTATTGGCCATACCAAAGTGTACGGTTGCAAGGTGTCATTAATGAACACATATATATAAAAAAAAGAAGAATGCAATAATAGTCTTAATGCTATGCATTGTTTATTAAAAAATGTGCGTTAGAGCAGAATGATACAGGTAGTGCGATAAGCAAAAAGTACTACTATGTCCCCTCCAAGGGCAAGCTGAGGAATAATATTAAAGCAAGTATTTCACTCGTTATCGTAATCCACCTGGGAGTTCCGTGGTGTGATGTAGCTTTCTGCCTCCTTGGTTGCTGCATCATGTGTTCGGTATTATGCTGCCGGGCAGGGTTTCCAGAGATTAATGTCCTGAAAGAGAAAAAAATAACAAAGCGGGAAGCCCCTAGTGCGGTTTAAGCCGCGTCTTGGGGCGTGCCGTAGTCGTGCCCCCTCCCTACCTGTGCCCATGGTATTTTTAATGCGTAATTATGTATGCGTGGCACGAGTTTCGCCGTTTGGCTTGGACCGGGGTGGGGGCCGCATTGCTATGCGAGCTCAGAACGTGCCAGGCGGTCCTGTTGCCGATTACTCCGGGCGCGCTTGAAGGTGTTCGGGTCCATAAATGCCGAACTAGTGGATTGCCTTAAGAGGCTGCTTTGCGCTTCCACTGCGAGGGCCGTAGTGTGCTCCTCCATTCGGAGAGAGCGCTCTGTGTTTCCATTAACTGTAATGACCCCCTGAGGTCCTAGAATTTTGAGCTTGAGGTATGCATAATGCGGTACCGCATTGAATCTCGCAAATGCGGTTCGCCCGAGCAGTGCATGATAACCACCGCGGAACGGGACTATTCCGAAGATTAACTCTTCGCTTCGGAAGTTATCCGGGGATCCAAAGACCACTTCCAGTGTGACTGGGCCTGTGCAATGGGCCTCTACACCTGGTATGATGCCTTTAAAGGTCGTTTTTGTGGGTTTGATTCTTGAGGGGTCTATACCCATTTTGCACACCGTTTCCTGGTAAAGCAGGTTCAGGCTGCTGCCACCATCCATAAGGACTCGAGTGAGGTGAAATCCGTCAATATTGGGTCTAAGACCAGTGCGGCAAATCCGCCATGACAGATACTAGTGGGGTGGTCCCTGCGATCGAAGGTGATCGGACAGGAGGACCATGGGTTGAACTTTGGGGCGACTGGCTCCAATGCATATACGTCCCTGAGCGCACGATTCCGCTCCCTCTTGGGGATGTGGGTTGCGTATATCATGTTCACCGTCCGCACTTGTGGGGGGAACCTCATCTGTCCTCCGGTATTCGGCTGCCGGGGCTCCTCCTCGTCATCGCTATGTGGCCCCTTATCTTTGTTTTCGGCAATTACCTTGCCAGCCTGCTTGAACACCCAACAATCCCTATTGGTGTGGTTGGTTGGCTTGTCGGGGGTGCCATGTATTTGACATGAGCGATCGAGTATACGGTCCAAACTGGACGGGCCCGGAGTGCTTCTTTTGAATGGCTTTTTCCTGCTGACCGGGTTTAGAGCCTTTGAATCCGGCATTGACTGCCGTATCCTTGGTATTGTCGCTGTTAATGCGACGCTTATGTTTGTTGCGACGTGACCTGCTACTGCCGTCCTTGGTATCCGAAGTACCATGGTTCTTTGATATGTTGTTACTGCGAGCCAGCCAGCTGTCTTCTCCCGCACAAAAGCGGGTCATGAGTGTCGTTAGGGCTGCCATAGATTTCGGCTTTTCCTGACCAAGGTGCCGGGCTAGCCACCCGTCGCGGATGTTGTGCTTGAAAGCTCCTAGAGCCTCTGCATCCAGACAGTCAACAATTTGATTTTTCTTTGTTAGGAACCGTGTCCAGAATTGAGTGGCCGATTCCTCTGGCTGCTAAATTATGTGGCTCAAGTCATCGGCATCTGGTGGTCGCACTTAAGTGCCCTGAAAGTTGTCGAGGAATGCGGCTTCCAGATCCTTCCAACAGCCAATGGACTCTGTTGGCAAGCTATTGATCCAATGCCGAGCTGGTCCTTTGAGTTTGAGTGGGAGGTATTTAATGGCGTGTAGATCATCACCGCGTGCCATGTGGATATGCAGGAGGAAATCCTCGATCCATACCACAGGATCTGTTGTGTCGTCGTATGATTCTATATTTACGTGTTTGAAACCCTCTGGGATTTGATGATCCATTACTTCGTCTGTGAAGCATAAGGGGTGTGCGGCACCTCTATACTTGGCTATATCGCGACGCAGCTCTAATGAGTCTTGCCCGCTGTGTTCGGCCTGGCCGGATTTACTTTTACTATATCCGGCGTGACGTTTATCGTCTCGCATAGTGGCGCGCCCTCGTGATCCATAGATCGATCTTGCATGTTTTGCTTTGTCCTCCAATACGTCTCGCAGGTCTGGCGTATTTCCCCATGCCTTTTATTTGAATGGCGTCGGGGTGCAGGCTGAGCTTTTGGCTGGAATGCCTCTCTATCGCGGCCACGAGGTGGCCGATCAGCCGCGTCATACGCTTCTTCCTCCAGTCAGGGTAGCAACCTGCATTTTGGGTAACTCTTGGAGGGGCGTTCGAGTTTATATTCCTCGGCCGCAAGGACTTCAGTCCATCTGTTAGCTAGCAGATCTTGATCAGCTTGAAGCTACTACTGCTTTTTCTTAAGGCTATTTGCCATGGCTATAAGCCGGCGCTTGAAGCGCTCTTGTTCGACGGGATTCTCTGGCACGATGAATTCGTCATCGTCGAGGCTTGCCTCGTCTTCGTAGGGGGCATGTAATTATCATCCTCTGCCTCTCTATCTGTTGCTCTCTCTGGAGGGCTGGCCTTTCCATCCTCCTGTCCTAGATCGTGCTGGAGGGGATTGTTGCCATCTTCGGCACTATCCGGAGTGTTATTATCTCCTGTGCCGGTGTCACCACTTTTGCTTTGGCGGGACTTAGAGCGGCGCCGCTGACGTCGGCGCTTGGGTTGCTTCTTGGAGGGGTCATCCTCCGATGTCTCGTCGCCATTGCCTTCTTTGGGTGTGTCCACCATGTATATATCGTATGATGAGGTGGCTGTCTAGTGCCTTGTGGTCAGTGGTTCCTCTTCGTCTCCCGCATCATTGTCCATACCGTCGATGTCTTCGGAGTCGAAGTCGAGCATGTCGGTTAAGTCGTCGACAGTGGCTACTAAGTGGGTGGTGGGTGGGCAGCGAATTTCTTCGTCATCCGCATCCCAATCCTGCCGGACATAGTTCGGCCAGGATCCTCCTGACAAGGAGAGAGACCTTAATGAGTTCAGTATGTCGCTAAAGGGCGAGTGCTGAAAAATATTCGCGGAGGTAAACTCCATGATCGGCGCCAAATTGGATTCGCTAGGAACGGGCGCAGGCGGTTCGGAGTCCGTGGCCAGAGAAGGATCCGACAGTCTGACAACACGGCTCTTGTGCAGGGTAAGGTCGATGTTCGGCTCGATCGCCGCTGTGGGTAAGGCCTCCGTGGCGGGGTCCATCCACCCGTCCATGGACGGCGCAACTGGCTCCGAGTTGGGGATCGGAGCGGCTACCGGTGCGATCTCCTGAACACTGTCTGATGGTAGAGCTAAATCGTACTCATTGTGACCGCGTGACGCACAAGGCAGAGGCTCGAATCCATAGAAGATCAAGTCTCCGCGGATATCGGCCGTGTAGTTTAAGCTTCCAAACCTGACCTGGTGGCCAGGGACGTAACTTTCGATCTGCTCCAGATGGCCAAGCGAGTTGGCCTGCAGTGCGAAGCCGCCGAACACAAAGATCTGTCCGGGGAGAAAAGTCTCACCCTGGACTGCATTGCTATCGATCATCGTAGGAGCCATCAAGCCTAACGGCGACGACACAGAGGAACTCTCAATGAAAGCAGCAATGTCGGTGTCAAAACCGGCGGATCTCGGGTAGGGGGTCCCAAACTGTGCGTCTAAGGCGGATGGTAATAGGAGGCAGGGAACACGATGTTTTACCCAGGTTCGGGCCCTCTTGATGGAGGTAAAACCCTATGTCCTGCTTGATTTATTCTTGATGATATGAGTATTACAAGAGTTGATCTACCACGAGATCGGAGAGGCTAAACCCTAGAAGCTAGCCTATGGTATGATTGTCTGTTGTCCTACGGACTAAAACCCTCCGGTTTATATAGACACCGGAGAGGGTTAGGGTTACACAAGGTCGGTTACAAAGAAGGAGATCTACATATCCGTATTGCCAAGCTTGCCTTCCACGCCAAGGAGAGTCCCATCCGGACACGGGACGAAGTTTTCAATCTTGTATCTTCATAGTCCAACAGTCCGGCCAAAGGTTATAGTCCGGCTATCCGGATACCCCCTAATCTAGGACCCCCTCACAGACCATCCAGCTCGGCCAACCCGCCATCACCGTCTATGCAAGACGTTCTGATCACTGGGAGCCACTTTATTGAGCCAGGAAATCCCACCGTGTTGGCTTGACACACGGCGAAACAAGAGGCGTTGGATAAACAGAAAGTGTGTTTTGATATTTCAGACTATGACCATCTGAATGCCAACGACATATTATCCGGTTATCTCAGCCATGTGCACTCCAGCCGTGACTCAGAGATAGAAATGGTCAAGCAATTGCAGCTGAAATACGAGGTATGTTCTTCCGGCTTACTTATATTCCGCCAGCCCCCAAGTCTTCAGATTATGAGAGAACCAGAATGATCTGTAGACTTTATGATATAGGCTAAGACTTTTTCTTTTTAGATTTTCCTGGAGTTCAATAAAATAGAACAAAGCTTCATCTGTAGTCCCCAAGGGCCGGTTCATTTGACCATAAATGAGCCGGTACTTTGAATTTTCATAATTGTCTTGTACCGTATCCAAAAGTAACATTGTAATCCGGCTTATCCTTGAGAAACTTGCTGAATAGCATGCATTAGCCCCCAAGTGCCAAGTGTTGTTACTTTGTAAAGTACTTGGGACTTAAAGAATGTGTTAGAGTCATAAGAAATTATTTTGGCATACATTAGCCCCCAAGTGTCAAGTGGTTTTGCAACGCAAAGTACTTGAGACTTGAATCTTGACTTTTGAATTTTAACTGAAATCTGGGTATGTTTTGCATAATGCCTTATCTGAACTGAGCTCGCAATTAACTGATGTGAAGACCCGGCTGGCAGATCAGGAGACAGAGATCAAGTCTGCTAACTCCAAGCTGCATGTAAGTCTCTTTAAGACGGAAAAACTAAAAACCAGCTTTTCTGCCAAGAAGAAAACCTGGGATGAAGAAAAAACGCTTCTGACACAATGTGCTGAGAAGGCTGAAGCCGCCCTTGAAGAGGTTATGACAGAGCTGACCGGTTTAAAAAACCGGGTGTCACAAATCGTTTCCGCCATCTTTGGTAAGCCATATGTACTGACCTTTTGACCTTCTTTTGATCCGGACTGCAAGCCACTAGCTGTCTCTTCGCGTTCAAAACATATGCAGGCCCTCGAAGCAAGAATCTGAGTCAAGACCACATGATTAAGATGAAGGCGATCTATACCTTAGTAGAGCAGTTGTACATTGGCGCATAACGAGCACTCGCCGCTATCTCTCCTGCCAATCAAGGACCCAACCGGCTCAGCGATGTTTTAAAGAAGCTGTCAATCTTGCCCGCCAGGTTCCAAGAAGTCAAGCGCTCATGTGCCAGAGCCGGAGCTTTGACTGCCCTGAGCCGCTCCAAGGCTTGGGTGCCAGATCTAGACCCGGCGGATGTAGCCAGAGGGTATCCTACCGTGAAGGAAGACGGATCTCCCTTTGAACAAGATGACTTCATGGCTTGTGTGCGCGGAGTTCGACCTCACGCAACTACTCTTGGAGATGAAACCAATATCGACAAATATCAGCCGGGTTTTGATGTGGAAAATAAGAAGATGGCCACTCCCTCGTACAAGGTGACAGATTTGATCCCGCCTGTTCGTGAACATACATTTGCTCCGGAAGTTGACCCGACTGGCCTGATTGACGAAGAAGCTGAATTTATTGTTGTGAACGGCTTTGATTGGTTAAAACCCAGCTTCCAATCAGCAGAGGGCGGTGAACCGGCGAGGGAGGAGTGATGCCCATCTTCATGGGCTTGTAAAAGCCTTGTAATAGATTAGTTTTGAAAACACCATATATTCTGCACATGCCATCGCGCATAAGACACCGTGTGTTATTCTGTGCTTGTTGATGTTAATATATGCATCATATTTATGCTTGTCCCTGCAATACTTCAACTCTATTCCTGCAGATAAAAAGGAAAAAACTGGCTTGGCGGCTTAGTACCAAACGGGTTAGAACACCCGGTTTATAGCCAATACTTTTATCATAGTAAAAAGCAGCACCAGATGTAAGAAGAAGACAAGACTAAAATATCCTTTGATTAATACACAAAGCAATTGTTTATAAACAATAGCCACACCTGTACCTTCGATCTCCGGACCACCGGTTTAAATGACCCGGGAGATGAAGTTGATAATCCAGTCTTTTTTTGAGAAGTCAATGCTTCTGAATACTTAATGAGTATTATGCCCTGGCGGCTTGTTGTCAAATAATCGAGCTGGTGAAAAGACCATGCTGATTATTTGCAAAATTGGGACAACTGAAACCGATAAAGCAAAAAACAGGTGGTAAACAAAATTAACCTTGTAATTAAAGGTTGGGGGTTTCTGATTCGAATACGATTAGTAAACCGGACCAAAGGGGTTAAGCTAAGGTTTGAATATGACCATATAGCCCCCAGTGGCTTTGGCGTTGCGCCGATCAAGAGGGTACCGACAGCTATGTTCTCTTTGGTTCGAATACGACCTATGTTTGAATAGGAAGCCCCAAATGACCTTGAGAGGTTTTAACGACCCTAATTCGAATACAATCCAAGTCGGACCCAAAAAGGGTTAAGCTGTGATTCAGATACGATCAAGAAGCCCCCTAGCGAGTTTGGCTTTGAGCCGATCAAAAGGGTTACGACAGCTATGTTCTCTTTGGTTCGAATACGACCTATGTTTGAACAGGAAGCCCCTAAGTGACCATGATAGTTGCAGCTAGATTCGAATACGATCATAAGCCGGACAAAAAAGGTTAAACCTGATTCAAGTATGATCAACTCCTTAATAGTCATTTGAAAATAGTAAAAAATAACAAAGATGCGTAATCTTTGAAAAGAAAAGAGACCGATGGTCCTGCTTTATTACTTATCATAGTATATACAACGTTAAAGTATGTACATGATGAGAGCCGGTGGCTCAGGTGTAGTATGGCCGAAGTTGGGCAATGTTCCATGGTCGGCGGGTCTCCTCTTCCGACTTACGTGAGTCTTTGTGCTCTCGAACGTCAATGAGGTAATATGACCCATTGTTTAAGTTCTTGCTGACCACAAAGGGTCCTTCTCAAGGTGGGGATAACTTGTGTGCATCTGACAGATCCTGGATGAGCCGGAGCACCAGGTCGCCTTCTTGAAAAGTCCTGGACTTAACCCGCGGCTGTGATAACGGTGCAGGTCCTGTTGATAAATTGCTGATCGAGCCACTGCTAAGTCTCTTTCCTCATCTAACAAGTCTAGTGCATCTTGTCTGGCTTGTTCATTATTAGCTTCAACATAAGCCACCATACGGGGTGAGTCATGACGGATGTCACTAGGCAACACTGCTTCTACTCAATACACCATGAAGAAAGGTGTGTAACCTATAGACCTGTTAGGTGTGGTGTTGATACTCCATAGCACCGAGGGTAATTCCTCTACCCAACAACCCAACGTTCGCTGCAAGGGAACCATAAGCCGGGGCTTGAGACCTTTTAAGATTTCCTGATTTGCTCTCTCAGCTTGACCATTGGATTGAGGATGAGCTACAGAAGAGACATCAAGCCGAATATGCTCACGTTGACAAAACTCCTCCATAGCCCCTTGGGATAGATTAGTGCCGTTGTTAGTGATAATGCTGTGTGGAAAGCCAAAACGGAAGATCACCTTTTTCATGAACTGAACCGCCGTGGCCGCATCACACTTACTCACCGGCTCTGCCTCAACCCACTTTGTGAATTTGACAACTGCCACTAAAAGATGTGTCTTTTTGTCCTTAGACCTTTTGAAAGGTCCAACCATGTCAAGCCCCCAGACCGCAAACGGCCAAGTGATTGGAATCATCCGTAGCTCTTGAGCCGGCACATGTGCTCGTCGTGCAAATTTTTGACATCCCTCACATCTACTGACCAGATCCTCTGCATCAGCGTGACCCGTAACCAGTAAAAACCGTGACGAAAAGCCTTGGCCACCAAAGATTTTGACCCGGCATGATGACCACAATCACCTTCATGGATCTCAAAAAGTATTTCTTGGCCTTCTTCAGGGGAAACACACGGCTGAAATGCTCCAGAGACGCTGTGATGGTATAGTTCTCCATCAGAAATCGTCATTGACTTAGACCGTCGGGTTATCTGTTGAGCCAGGGTCTCATCCAATGGCAACTCTCCCCGGGTCATGTAAGCCAAGAACGGCACTGTCCAATCTGGGATGACATGAAGAGCCGCCACCAACTGTGCCTCCGGGTCTGGAACAGCTAGATCTTCTTCTGTGGGTAACTTAACAGATGGGTTATGCAAAACATCCAAAAAGGTGTTAGGTGGCACTGGCTTACGCTGAGATCCCAACTGGCTTAGAGCATCAGCCGCTTCATTCTTCCTACGGTCAATGTGTTCCACCTGATATCCTTTAAAATGTCCTGCAACAGCATCAACTTCATGGTGATAAACCGCCATGATAGGGTATTTGGAATCCCACTTGCCTGATACCTATTGAGCCACTAAATCTGAGTCGCCAAGACACCGGACCCGGCTCAGGCTCATCTCTTTGGCCACTCGAAGACCATGGAGCAAGGCTTCATATTCCGCTGCGTTGTTAGTGCAAGGAAACATCAGCCGCAACACATAACAAAATTTGTCACCTCGAGGGGAGGTTAAAACAACTCCAGCCCCCGAGCCTTCCAACTGTCTGGACCCATCAAAGTGAATAGTCCACTATGTGTTGTCTGGTTTCTCCTCCGGCATCTGCATCTCTGTCGAGTCATTAATAAAGTCAACCAGCGCCTGAGACTTGATCGCAGTACGTGGCACATACTTCAACCCATGAGATCCAAGTTCAATGGCCCACTTGGCGACTCGTCCAGTGGCCTCTCTATTTTGGATGATGTCCCCCAAAGGCGCAGAGCTAACCACAGTGATCGGGTGACCCTGAAAGTAATGCTTGAGCTTTCGGCTTGCCATGAACACCCCGTACATGAGCTTCTATCAATGTGGATATCTTTGTTTAGATTCGATCAGTACCTCACTGACGTAATAAATCGGCCATTGAACCGGATGTTCCTTGCCAACCTCTTTGCGCTCCACTAAAATTGCCACACTAACAGCCCGTGATTTAGCGGCTACATACAACAATAGCGACTCTTTCTCAATTGGAGCAGCAAGAACCGGTGGCTCAGCAAGCTGTTTCTTCAGATCCTCAAAAGCAGAGTTCGTAGCATCACTCCAAACAAAATCATCTATTTTCTTCATCATCTGATACAAAGGCATCGCCTTCTCCCCTAACCGGCTTATGAACCAGCTTAAAGCAGCCACACGACCCGCCAGCTGTTGAATGTCATTGATGCATGTTGGTTTGGCTAGGGATGTGATTGCCTTAATCTTCTACGGGTTAGCTTCAATACCTTGGTTGGACACCAAAAAACCCAAGAGCTTGCCGACTGCGACTCCAAAAACACACCTAGCCGGGTTAAGCATCATTTTGTAGACCCGGAGGTTATCGAAGGTCTCTTTCAGATATGTGACCAAGGTTTCCTCTTTCCTGGACTTTACCACTATATCGTCCACATAAGCATGAACATTACGCCCAATCTGATTATGAAGACAATTCTGCACACACCGTTGATAAGTCGCCCGGGCACTCTTAAGCCCAAAAGGCATAGACACATAGCAGAAAGCTCCAAACGGAGTGATAAAAGCTGTCTTCTCCTGATCTTTGACTGCCATCTTGATCTGATGATAACCTGAATAAGCATCCAAAAAACTCAAGCGTGCGCAACCCGCCGTAGCATCGATGATCTGATGAATATGGGGGAGAGCAAAAGGGTCAGCTGGACAAGCCTTGTTTAAATCGGTGTAATCCACACACATACGCCAGGTGTCGTTCTTTTTTAGTACAAGCACTAGGTTGGCTAACCACTCTGGGTGAAAGACTTCCACAATGAACCCGGCCGCCAAGAGCCGGGCTACCTCTTCTCCAATGGCCTTGCGCCTTTCCTCGTTGAACCGCCGGAGAAACTGTCTAGCCAGTTTAAACTTTGGATCAATATTGAGAGTGTGCTCAACGAGTTCCCTCGGGACACCCGGCATGTCGGAAGGTTTCCATGCAAAGATGTCCTGGTTCTCACGGATGAACTCGATGAGTGTGCTTTCCTATTTTGGATCCAAGTTGGCATTGATGATGAACTGCTTGGACGAGTCGCCAGGCACAAAGTCAACCATCTTAGTGTCATCAGCTGATTTGAATTTCAACACCGGCTCATGCTCCGTTGTTGGTTTCTTTAGAGACGTCATGTCTGCCAGGTCAACATGATCCTTATAAAACTTTAACTCCTCTGTTGCCCAAACAGACTCAGCATATGCAGCATCACCTTCTTCACACTCCAAAGCTATTTTCCGGCTTCCATGTACTATAATGGTGCCCTTATAACCCGGCATCTTGAGCTGCAAATACACATAACACGGCCGAGCCATGAACTTGGCATAAGCCGGCCGTCCAAACAGAGCATGATATGGGCTTTTGATCTTAACCACCTCAAAGGTTAATTTTTCTGCTTTGGAGTCATACTCATCACCAAAGGCTACTTCCAGTTCAATCTTACCAACTGGGTATGCCAACTTTCCAGGTACCACACCATGAAAAACAGTGTTGGATTACTTAAGACTCTTATCAGTCAACCCCATCCGACGGAACGTCTCATAGTAGAGGATGTTGATGCTGCTGCCTCCATCCATGAGCACTTTAGTGAATTTATATCCACCAACCTAAGGCGCCACTACCAAGGTCAAGTGACCCGGATTATCAACCCGGGGTGGATGATCCTCTCTGCTCCACACAATAGGCTGTTCTGACCACCGTAAGTAACATGGAATCGCCGGCTCAACGGCATTGACGGCCCTCTTGTGAATCTTCTGGTCCCTCTTACATAAACTAGTGGTGAACACATGGTATTGCCCACTATTCAACTGTTTTGGGTTGCTCTGATATCCGAACTGTTGCTGCTGATTACCTTGGCTGGGTTGTGGATTATATCCTCCTTGGTTACATGGATGGCCCTGACCGTGAAATCCTCCTCCACCTGAACCGGTGCCCGGGCTATGGAAACCGCCCCCACCTGAACCGCCGCCTGGGCCGTGACCTCCATCAAATGCATTTGAATTTTTAAACGCCTTCACGATTGTACAATCCTTCCACAGGTGAGTGGCTAGCTTCTCCCGGGTGCCGTGTCTTGGACAAGGTTCATTCAATAGTTGCTCAAGGGTGGGACCTGACCCGCCCGACCGAGGGGGTTGCCTGCCCTTGCGCCGTTGATTGCCTCCCTGTGCATTGGTGTTAGCGACAAATTCATCAGCCTTACGTTTATTACCTCCTTGATTTGTCGGGTTATGCTGGTGACCCTTGCCGTTGCCGTTCTTCTTTCCCTTCGCTCTCTTTTCTTCGTCAGACACCGGGTCCTTGGTACTATCAGAATCAGCATACTTGATGAGAGCCGCCATCAACTGGCCCATGTCATTGCAGTCACATTTGAGCCACCCCAACTTCTGCTTCAAAGGTTCAAAATGGTAGTTTTTCTCCAACATCAAGACTGCTGAGCCGGCATCCATCTTATCAGATGAATGTATTATTTCCTTGACCCGGCGCACCCAATGGGTTGTAGATTCACCGTCCTCTTGTTTACAATTAGTCAGGTCCACAATCGACATGGGTTGTTTACATGTGTCTTTGAAGTTCTGAATGAACCGGGCCTTCAACTCCGCCCATGAGCCGATAGAATTGGGTGGCAACCCCTTCAACTAAGTACGAGCTGTTCCATCCAACATTGTAGTGAAATACTTGGCCATTGCCGCGTCGCTGACCTCCAACAACTCCATAGCCATCTCATAACTCTCAATCCAAGCCCCGGGTTGCAAGTCGGCCGTGTAATTAGGCACCTTACGAGTTCCCTTGAAGTCCTTTGGCAACCGCTCATTACGTATGGCCGGCACCAGGCAAGGGACACCTCCGGTTCTTGTGGCCACTCCTGCCTCAACCGAGGTTGCTGGATAAGCCGGAAAAGTCTGATGAGCCGCCTGCTCCGCTGCCAGTTGAACTGCTCGCTCAGCCTCTTGTCGGATCCTCTCCTGATCCGCCAAGTTAAGAGCTCCAGCCTGTACCGGCTCATGCCTGTGCGGCGGTTGCGGTGTTGAGCATTGCTTGACATGTCACCCGAGTCCATATGCCTACTGTAGCTTGGGCTCCGGCTTGGACGAGGAGTTGAATGGATCCTGTATCGACTGTAGGAGTACGCATCCTGCTGTGCCAGAGCTGTTTTAAGAAGTTCTCTCACCCTTCGCGTTTCGATTGCCGCCGGTGAGTCACCTTCCATCGGGAGAGCCGCCAAACGAGCCGATGTTGCAATGAGGTTTTCCAAGGGGTTGGAGAAGTGACCCGGCGGTGTTGGTCCATAATGAGGCGGAGCGGTATGTACACGAGGTGGTTCCATGCGCGTGGTTGAACCGGTGCCCCGGCCGTCGTGATCCGATTTGCCTCCGGCGGGTTGCTTGCCCCAGCCCCGAGTGTATGAAAAAGGTTCCTAGGATCGAGCGTTAGAGGTAGACGTGACTGAGTTTTATGATGCCTTCTTCTCATGACCTCGTTTGACGCGTTCAGATCCACCGAGAGCCGGAAAGTCTCCGCTTGAAGCTGTTGCGCACGAACATCCAAAGCCGCCCGCTCCGCTGCCATCCTGACCTCCTCTGCTGCTAAATTTTCTTTGGCTTGTACCATATCTTCACATACGCGTGCCACCTCTGCGTCATGCTGGGCTCCATCCGCCGGCTCTGCCACGGTAGTCAACAGAGTCGTCAGTTTATTAGTGAGGTCCATTAGAATCTGAGCCGGGGGGCGCGCAGGGTCTCCTGACCCGGCTGCGGCCGACCCGGTAGTTGTTGCTGTTGCTACTGTGGAGTTCTGCCCGGGCTGTGTTCCTTCCATGAAGAATCCGGCCCAATTCGGCGGCTCAAGGGGGTCCGGAATACTGTTGCCATCGGAACAGCCCCCGAGCATGCCATCCTGCAGCTGATACAAAGAGTCTGTCTCACCCGTTGATGATGTAGCGTCAGAACAAATGGCCGTCTCAGCACCATCCACCGATCCTTCAAAGTATTCACCGCCGTGGACGTAGCCTACGAAAGCATGCTTCACGACAGATTGAACACGGGTGGTCCTCGCGCGCTGAGCTATTTCGACGAGGTTGGTGTGGACGTCCGGCTTAGGGCCTGACTCGCTGATCCGGTCGATGAAGACATGAATTCCGTCGAAGGGGACCCGCTACCCGTAATCGACTGAGCCGGCCTCGGGGCCCCAACCTTCATCGTCGACGTAGAGCTTGCCGCGATGACTCTTGGTCATCCGGCCCACAACATATCCCTTGAGCCCTTGGAAGTTGCCCTTCAAGAACTAAAATCCACCGTGCGCTGGCCCCACGGTGGGCGCCAACTGTCGTGGAGTTGTCACGGCAGATTTCCTAGTGGAAGGACTTAGTCGTAGGGCCATCGCAACTAAGAAGCTTAAAGGGGTTAATCGGGACAAAGGACACGAGGGGTCTTAATCAACTATCCATTTTATTGATGGAAGTCTCTCCATTCTTTTCCTTCATGTTCTTACCCGGTGATTCTCACAAAGATTCTAATGGAGCTTCTAGTAAGTCACTCGCCACTCATTTTCTTCTCTGGTGGATTCAAGTCAAGCGTTGTTGATCATATTCTTTCCTCAGTTCAAATGATTTCCCATGCCGTTGCACCTCTTAATCATTCACCTCTTGCTATTCAATTGTTCCGGAGTGCTGAAGATATCTCAGGAGATTCGTCTTTTCATTCAAGATCCGTTCAACCTATTTCAAGGTTGTTATCTCATTCAAACCATTTAATTCAACCGGCGCGATCTCCCTTTCAAGTAATTGTTCAACGGCGTATCTTTTGAGTGGGCCCTAACCCACAGGTCTTTATCCAAGATCATACCTGACTCTTCTAATTTTACCGGAGCTATTCTCAAATCTTTCAAAATTTGACGTAAGAATGGATTATCATCAGTCATATGTCTTTCTACAAGATCTTTCAAATTCTTTTCATCGTTGGTTCAACCTTTCTAATTTTCATTCCGGAGTACCTCAACAATTCATGGTGGTGTTTCTCGTCGTCATTCTCAACACTTGAAGACCGAAGATGAGCTTCTCTCCAATCTTATCCGTTCTCTTGAAGATTCTTGGTGCTAGCTTTATGCCATCCTCTCATAATTGTTTTCGAATTGTGAGAATTCTTCTCACCCATCCGGAGCAATTCAAGATTCTTCTCAGTTTGATTCTCCGAAGGCCATCATTTCAGGTTTATTCATTCTCAGCTTTTATCTCTCATTCTCTAAATCATACTAGTGCATCATTCAAGTATTATCTAATCAGCTCGTGATCTCTTCATTCTCTTGTATCTAAATTTCCCCAAGTATCTTTGTTCGCTTTCAAATTCTTCCCAATGAATTGTGCTTTTGCTACTTTCTTGTGCAATTCTTACATTGGTTCATTCAAGATTCCTTTTCTCTTGGTATCATATCAATTTATTTGTTGTTTCCAAATCCTACCGGTGGATCATTGAAGACCTTCTCAAGCTGTGCTTTATCTATCTTCATCCTTGCTACGAGAATAAGTAGTATGCCAAATCCGGTGCTTGTCATCCATTTAAATTGATGAAGGATAAGCATAATGTAATTATAATTCTTGTTTCATCGAGTAAACTCAATTCCTGCTTTCCAGAGTGGTTCATCATATCACATTCTTGGTTCGAGATGCTTTATCTTTTCATTTCCCAGAGTTCCTAGCTCTCTCAATTTTCTCGTCTTGAAGATCCATCTAATCATTGCAAGTCTTCACCTTGTGTTTTCAACTTCTCTTTCCTTTCATTTGATCATTCTTTTGTTACCGGAGTTCTTCATGGAGGCTCTACATGTTGGTTCATCAAGGACGAGATTCTTTTCAGAGGAGCTCAAGTATTCTTCATCTTGCATTCCGAAGTGCAGTTCTTCCTATCTTATCTTTTGAGGTGGTGTTATGTCATTCTTGATAATATCCCTTCGTGTTTCATGATTCGCAAGTTGTCCGGAATGACATATTTTAAACCCACCATTTTCAATTCGTTCATGAGATCCTTTGCTATCCATCAATCTCTTCCTTGGAATTATCTTGGGTTATATTTCATCTAAAGCCTTCCCTAAGGATTGTTGCTATCTATGGTGCTTATCAATGATCCAAGTCATTCATTTATCCTTCCGGTGAAATAAGTTTCTCGTCTCCTTGTTCATATCAATCCAATCTATTGTTTTTCGTTAGTGGCAGAATTTCACCTCAAGATTTCGAGATGTTTTCCATAAGCCCACAACAAGCTTACTCTTTTCGTTGTTGGTTTTCCAACAACCCCGTTCGACCCTTCGCCTAAGGATGCCTTTGCAAGCTCATTTGAGGTAGATGTTGTTTTCTCCACCATTCTTTTAATTCCTTTCTTACATTTCTTCCGGAGGCATTGTGATGTTGCTCTCTCCTCTCATCATCTTGAATGGTGAGGATCGTGTTCTTTCCTTTGCTTATCCATTTAACCGGTGTGTTGTGCCCTTTGCTCAAGTTATTTTCGCCTTATCAAGTCTTGCATCTCTTTTCAACCGGAGTGCTGCCGGAATTGGTTCTTCCTTGTTCCTCTTTTCTAATGGAGTGTTTTCAACATTGTTCATATCCGTTGTATTCTTTTCTCGAAGTTGTTCAACCTTTCAAGGTTCTTTGGTTTCACTCATTCGTCAAAGAAGCAACTTAGTTTTACCTCTTATCTTCCTCTTCCTTTTCCCTTCGATGCCATCCTAGATCTTGGGACGAGATCCTCTCGTAGTGGTGGAGTGTTGTAACGCCCTGGATACGACTTTTCATATTTGTACTCTGACTCTTGCCTTTTCCGGAGAGGCGATATGAGATTCCTTCGTGGTTGGCTTTTGTTTTCATTTTGCATTTTGTTCTTGTCATGCATCTCATATCATGTCATCATGTGCATCGCATTTGCATACGTGTTCGTCTCATGCATCCGAGCATTTTCCCCGTTGTCCGTTTTGCAATCCGGCGCTCCTATGTCATCCGGCGCCCCCTTTTGTATTTTTTTGTGTGCGGGTGTTAAACTCTCTCGGAATGGACCGAGATTTGCCAAGCGGCCTTGGTACACCACCGGTAGACCACCTGTCAAGTTTCGTGCCATTTGGAGTTTGTTTGATACTCCAATGGTTAACCGAGGAACCATAAAGACCTCGTGTGTGTTGCAGCCCAACACCCCTCCAAAGTAGCTCAAAACCCATCCAAACCCCCTCCATCCTCTCGGCCGTTCGATCACGATCGCATGGCCAAAAACCGCACTCCATTTGGACTCTCCTACCTCCCTCTACCTATAAATATGTGCTCTCCTCCGAAATTTCGCAGTCTAAACCTAGATCCAATCCTCCCCGTGCCACCGGACATGTCCGCCGCCATCGCCACGTCGCTCTGGCCAATCAAGGCATGCCACGTCATCGCCGCTGCCTCGCTCCTCCACTCCTGCGCCGCCACGTCGCCAACCACCGCTCCCTCCACCGCGCCAGGCCGTACGGGCCCAGAGCCGGCCCGCCTGGCCCGGCCGCCGTCGCCGCGAGCCCGCAGGCGCCCCGCGCCCCTGCCTCCCCGATCCGGCTCCCGACCGCCGCCCTTCGCCGGCGACCACCGCCGCCTCTCAACCTTGCCGGCGACCTTCGCCGCCTGCCGCCGGGTCCCGCGCCTCGCCACCCGCGCAACCGTGCGCCGCCGCCGCCTCTTCGCCGCTCCGCCCCGCGCCCGCGCCATCAAGATCCGCCGCCGCCGCGGGAGCTCGCGCCTCGCCGCCGCCGCAGCCTGTGCGTTGCCGTCTCCGGAGATGCCCCGCCGTCGTCGTTCCTCGCCGGGGCTGCCTTGCCTCGGATCCGTTTGGATCAGGACGAGATCCACCCGTCCCCGATCCAAACGCCACTGCCTCAGATCTGCACCACGTCGTCCCGTACCATGAGATTCCGTTGACTTTTCCGGAGGGTAGAATATCTCTGTCTTTTCTGCAACATAATTTTATGCCTTGTTCATCACATCATAACTTCATGATCGTTGCTCCGTTTTGCATGCATGATATATCCAAATGTTCATCGTAATGTGCTCTTCATTTTGTTCCATTGTGACATGCTTGTTTGAGTCCATCTTGATGCCCAAATGACTGTTGCAAGAGTGCTTCATAATGTTAGTTCCTGTTTCTTATCAGTTTATGAGCATTTGTTATTTTTGCCATGATTATTGTGTGCTGCATATGGGCATGAGCTCTACATGTGTTTTGGGCTATGCCATGCCATCTTTACAGGGGTGTATGCCATGTATTTTTGTGATCAATGTGGTGACTAGCACAAGCATGCAAAGCTGCTCTCGTGATATTGCTGTTTTCAGAGACATAGAATTTCACAGTCTTTGCTCTGCTGTTATTTTAATGCCATGTATTCATGTTGCTATAGAGAGATCCATGCTTCTTTTGAGTATGTTCAGTAAGGATGATTTTGACATATGGTTATGATCTATCCATCCATGTCCTTGTTTGCATTTATGGAGTACCCTAGAATGACTCAATCTTGCTCTACTTTTGCTATAAAATGTTACTGGAAGATTGTTTATGTGTTAATCAATTTTGCCAAGGTTGTTGTAGTTGATCCACGCATGCTATGAGAGGGTTCTTGCCATGGTTAGCTCCTTGAACATGTCTTCTTGCTGGTAGTATTCTTAGTTTGTCATGCAATGCCTTCTGTTCAGTGCATCGAGCTCGCATACATGCCTTCATAATTCTGTTTATGCCATGCCCAGTTTTCTGCTAAGTCTGAATCTGTTAACGAAACTTGCTATGTTTACATGGGTGCCATCATATCTTCTGATCCTTTTTGGCTTATGGTCAGTAAGGGACTTTTGTTATATGCTTTGAGTAGATTCATTCCATGCCTTGCTTTGCTATGTCATGTTCCTGTAGCATGTTGTTTGCTTGCTCCTAACATTGTTTCCTGGTGTTAATTCCTGCCATGTTATTTTCACTAAGTCTGTGATGCTGATATCTTTTTCACTTTTGCCATGCTTGTTTGAACCTGCTCTTGTGTGATTTAGCCGTAGCTCAGTGTTCATCTTTTGTCAAGCATCTTGATTAGATCACTTCCATGTGCTTTGTTGTTATGTTGGAGTGCAGTAGCTTAGTTTCTTGTTGCATTCTAGATGGCATCGTGCTGTTAATCGCAGAATTGTGCCATTATTGTTTTGCTTGCCATTTGCAAACCGTGCATCCGATTCCGGTGATCTTTATATCGATTTCGACCGAAATCAACTCATCTTTCCAGAGGCACTCTTGGTTTTCCAAGTTGAAGCCTGGTTCAATCTTTACCTTCCGGAGCACGCATATGCATTGCATATCACATCCCGCATGTCATGCCATGTTTTGCATGATGTTGCTTGCGCATTGCACCGTGATTGATTGTTGGTCCTTTTTCTTGTGTTCTTGCCTTGGGTAGAGCCGGGAGACGAGTACGTGATCGAGGAACCCGTTGAGTACGCTTACGAGGATCAAGCTTACGTCAACTCGGAGAACTTTGCAGGCAAGATGACCATATCCTCGAAATCACTTCTATCTTTGCTTGCTAGTTGTTCGCTCTATTGCTATGCCGCGATACCTACCACTTGCTATATCATGCCTCCCATATTGCCATGTCAAGCCTCTAACCCACCTTGACCTAGAAAACTGTTGTTTGGCTATGTTACTGCTTTGCTCAGCCCCTCTTATAGCGTTGTTAGTTGCAGGTGAATATGGAGTTTGTTCCTTGTTGGAACATGATTATTGTTGGGATATCATTATTATAACTTGTTTACTTTAATGCACCTATATACTTGGTAAAGGGTGGAAGGCTCGGCCTTATGCATGGTGTTTTGTTCCACTCTTTTCGCCGTAGTTTCCGTCATACCGGTGTTATGTTCCTTGATTTTGCATTCCTTACGCGGTTGGGTTATAATGGGAACCCCTTGACAGTTCGCCTTGAATAAAACTCCTCCAGCAAGTCCCAACCATGGTTTTACCATTTGCCACCTAAGCCTTTTCCCTTGAGTTCTACAGACTCAAGGGTCATCTTTATTTTAAACCCCCGGGCCAGTGCTCCTCTGAGTGTTGGTCCAAACTAGAGCACCGTGCGGGGCCATCCCTTGGCAACTTGGGTTACCTCGGTTCCTGTATGCTTAGCTTATTCGATGTGCCCTGAGAACGAGATATGTGCAGCTCCTATCGAGATTTGTCGGCACAGCGGGTGGCTTTGCTAGTCTTGTTTTACCATTGTCGAAATGTCTTGTAACCGGGATTCCAAGTCTGATCGGGTCTTCCTGGGAGAAGGAATATCCTTCATTGACCGTGAGAGCTTGTGATGGGCTAAGTTGAGACACCCCTGCAGGGTTTTGAACTTTCGAAAGTCGTGCCCGCAGTTATGGGCAGATGGGAATTTGTTAATGTCCGGTTGTAGAGAATTTGACACTTAACTTAATTAAAATGAATCAACAGCGTGTGTAGCCATGATGGTCTCTTTTTGGCGGAGTCCGAGAAGAGAACACGGTCTCGTGTTATTCTTGAACGTAAGTAGTTTTTAGGATCACTTCTTGATCTTTGTAGCTTCTCGCCATGCTTTGCTTCTCTTCTCTCTCTCATTTGCGTAAGTTAGCCACCATATATGCTTAGTGCTTGCTGCAGCTCCACCTCACTACCTTGTCCTACCCATAAGCTTAAATAGTCATGATCGCGAGGGTGTGAGAATGATGAGTCCCCGTGACTCACAGATTACTTCAAACAGTTGCAGGTGCCAGTGATAACCGTGCAGGTGACGCAACCGAGCTCAAGGAGGAGCTCGATGAAGATCTTGATCGTAGTCTTGTTTCGTTTCCAGTTGATCAGTAGTGGAGCCCAGTCGGGCGATGGGGGATCTAGCATTTGGGGTGGTATTGCAATGCGTTGAAACAAGGCCTAGGGTTCATACTTTCACTAGTGCAAGTTCCCTCAACAATAATAACATAATTGGATCATATAACTATCCCTCAACATGCAACAAAGAGTCACTCCAAAGTCACTAATAGCGTAGAACAAACGAAGAGATTATGGTAGGGTATGAAACCACCTCAAAGTTATTCTTTCCAATCAATCCGTTGGGCTATTCCTATAAGTGTCACAAATAGCCCTAGAGTTCGTACTAGAATAACACCTTAAGACACAAATCAACCAAAACCCTAATGTCGCCTAGATACTCCAATGTCACCTCAAGTATCCATGGGTATGATTATACGATATGCATCACACAATCTCAGATTCATCTATTCAACCAACACATCGTACCTCAAAGAGTGCCCCAAAGTTTCTACCGGAGAATCACGACGAAAACGTGTGCCAACCCCTATGCATAGGTTCATGGGCGGAACCCGCACCCAAACATACATCAAGTGAATCACGTGGTATCCCATTGTAACCACAGATACGCACGGCAAGACATACATCAAGTGTTCTCAAATCTTTAAAGACTCAATCTGATAAGATAACTTCAAAGGGGAAACTCAATCCATTACAAGAGAGTAGAGGGGGGAAGAAACATCATATGATCCAAATATAATAGCAAAGCTCACGATACATCAAGATCGTTTCACCTCAAGAACACGAGAGAGAGAGAGAGAGATCAAACACATAGCTCCTGGTATATACCCTCAGCCCCCAGGGAGAACTACTCCTCCTCGTCATGGAGAGCACCGGGATGATGAAGATAGCCACCGGAGAGGGATTCCCCCTCCCCGGCAGGGTGCAGGAACAGGTATAGATTGGTTTTTGGTGGCTACGGAGGCTTCTGGTGGCGGAACTACCGATGTATGGTGCTCCCTGATCATTTTAGGGTATATGGGGATATATAGGCGGAAGAAGTACACCAGGGGAGCCACGAGGGGCCCACGAGGGTGGAGGGCGCGCCCAGGGGGTGGGCGCGTCCCCCTGCCTCGTGGCTTCCTCATTGCTTCCCTTACGTGGACTCCAAGTCTCCCGGGTTGCTTTCCTTCTAAAAATAAGTTTCGTGAAGTTTCAGGTCAATTGGACTCCGTTTGATTTTCCTTTTCTGCGAAACACTAAAACAAGGGAAAAACAGAAACTGGCACTGGGCTCTAGGTTAATAGGTTAGTCCCAAAAATCATATAAAATAGCATATAAATGCATATAAAACATCCAAGGTTGATAATATAATAGCATGGAACAATCAAAAATTATAGATACGTTGGAGACGTATCAGCATCCCCAAGCTTAAATCCTGCTCGCCCTCGAGTAGGTAAATGATAAAAACAGAATTTTTGATGTGGAATGCTACCTAACATATTCATCATGTATTTCCCTTTATTGTGGCAAGAATATTCAGATCCATAAGATTCAAGACTAAAAGTTTAATATTGACATAAAAATAATAATACTTCAAGCATACTAACCAAGTAATCATGTCTTCTCAAAATAACATGGCCAAAGAAAGCTATCCCTACAAAATCATATAGTCTGGCTATGCTCCATGTTCACCACACAAAATATTTAAATCATGCACAACCCTGATGACAAGCCGAGCAATTGTTTCATACTTTTGATGTTCTCAAACTTTTTCAATCTTCACGCAATACACGAGCGTGAGCCATGGACATAGCACTATAGGTGGAATAGAATGGTGGTTGTGGAGAAGACAAAAAGGAGAACATAGTCTCACATCAACTAGGCGTATCAACGGGCTATGGAGATGCCCATCAATAGATATCAGTGTGAGTGAGTAGGGATTGCCATGCAACGGATGCACTAGAGCTATAAGTATATGAAAGCTCAACAAAAGAAACTAAGTGGGTGTGCATCCAACTTGCTTGCTCACGAAGACCTAGGGCATTTTGAGGAAGCCCATCATTGGAATATGCAAGCCAAGTTCTATAATGAAAGATTCCACTAGTATATGAAAGTGACAACATAGGAGACTCACTATCATGAAGATCATGGTGCTACTTTGAAGCACAAGTGTGGTAAAAGGATAGTAGCATTGCCCCTTCTCTATTTTTCTCTCATTTTTTATATTTTTTTATTTGGGCCCTTTTTTATGGCCTCTTTTTTTCTTATTTTTTTATTTGGGCTTCTTTGGCCTCTTTTATTTATTTATTTTCATCCGGAGTCTCATCCCGACTTGTGGGGGAACCATAGTCTCCATCATCCTTTCCTCACTGGGACAATGCTCTAATAATGATGATTATCACACTTTTATTTACTTACAACTCAAGAATTACAACTCGATACTTAGAACAAAATATGACCCTATATGAATGCCTCCGGCGGTGTACCAGGATATGCAATGAATCAAGAGTGACATGTATGAAAGAATTATTAATGGTGGCTTTGCCACAGATACGATGTCAACTACATGATCATGCTAAGCAATATGACAATAATGGAGTGTGTCATAATAAACGGAACGGTGGAAAGTTGCATGCCAATATATCTCGGAATGGCTATGGAAATGCCATAATAGGTAGGTATGGTGGCTGTTTTGAGGAAGGTATATGGTGGGTGTATGATACCGGCGAAAGGTGCGCGGTATTAGAGAGGCTAGCAATGGTGGAAGGAAGAAAAGTGCATATAATCCATGGACTCAACATTAGTCATAAAGAACTCATATACTTATTGCAAAAATCTACTAGTTATCAAAACAAAGTACTACGCACATGCTCCTAGGGGGATAGATTGGTAGGAAAAGACCATCGCTCATCCCCGACCGCCACTCATAAGGAAGACAATCAATAAATAAATCATGCTCTGACTTCATCACATAACGGTTCACCATACGTGCATGCTACGGGAATCACAAACTTTGACACAAGTATTTCTCAAATTCACAACTACTCAACTAGCATGACTCTAATATCACCATCTTCATATCTCAAAACAATTATCAAGTATCAAACTTCTCTTAGTATTCAATGCACTTCATATGATTTTTTTTATTATATCCCTCTTGGATGCCCATCATATTAGGACTAGTTTCATAACCAAAACAAACTACCATGATGTTCTAAAGACTCTCAAAATAATATAAGTGAAGCACGAGAGGTCATCTATTTCTTCAAAATAAAACCACCAGCGTGCTCTAAAAGATATAAGTGAAGCACTAGAGCAAATGACAAACTACTCCAAAAGATATAAGTGAAGATCAATGAGTAGTTGAATAATTATGCAACTATGTGAAGAATCTCGAACATTTAAGAATTTCAGATCTTGGTATTTTATTCAAACATAAAGAAAAACTAAATAAAATAAAATGACGCTCCAAGCAAAGCACATATCATGTGGTAAATAAAAATATAGCTCCAATTAAAGTTACCGATGAACGAAGACGAAAGAGGGGATGCCTTCCGGGGCATCCCCAAGCTTAGGCTCTTGGTTGTTATTGAATATTACCTTGGTGTTCCTTGGGAATCCCCAATCTTATGCTCTTGCCACTCCTTATTCCGTAGTCCATCGAATCTTTACCCAAAACTTGAAAACTTCACAACACAAAACCTAACAGAAAACTCGTAAGCTCCGTTAGTATAAGAAAATAAATCACCACTTAGGTACTGTTGTGAACTCATTCTAAATTCATATTTGTGTAATATCTACTGTATAACAACTTATCTATGGTTCATATCCTCCGATACTACTCATAGATTCGGCAAAATAAGCAAACAGCACATCGAAAACAGAATCTATCAAAAACAGAACAGTCTGTAGTAATCTGGATCAAACGTATACTTCTGGAACACATAAAATTCTCAAATAAATTGCTGGACCTGAGTAATTTGTCTATTAATCATCTGCAAAAAAATTAACTAAATAGCACTCTCCAAATAAAAATGTCAGCAATTCTCGTGAGCGCTAAAGTTTCTGTTTTTTACAGCAAGATCAATCAAGACTTTCCCCAAGTCTTCCCAACGGTTCTACTTGGCACAAACACTAATTAAAACATAAAAACTCAATCATAACATAGGCTATATGATTAATTTATTACTAAATAGTAGCAAAAAGCAAAGAACAAGAATAGGATTGGGTTGCCTCCCAACAAGCGCTATCGTTTAACGCCCCTAGCTATGCATTATGATTTCAATGATGCTCACATAAAAGATAAGAATTGTAACATAAAGAGAACATCATGAAGAATATGAGTAGAAAATTTAAGTCTAACCCACTTCCTATGAATAGGGGTTTTGTGAGCAAACAACTTGTGGGAACAAGAATCAACTTGCATAGGAAGGTAAAACAAGCATAACTTCAAAACTTTAAGCACATAGAGAGGAAACTTGATATTATTGCAGTTCCTACAAGCATATGTTCCTCCCTCATAATAATTTTCAGTAGCATCATGAATGAATTCAACAATATAACTATCACATAAAGCATACTTTTCATGATCTACAAGCATATAAATTTTATTACTCTCCACATAAGCAAAATTCTTCTCATGAATAATAGTGGGAGCAAACTCAACAAAATAATTATCATGTGAGGCATAATCCAATTGAAAACTAAAATCATGATGACAAGTTTCATGGATATCATTATTCTTTATAGAATACAAGTCATCACAATAATCATCATAGATAGCAACTTTGTTCTCATAATCAATTGGAACCTCTTCCGGAATAGTGGATTCATCGGAAAATAAAGTCATGACCTCTCCAAATCCACTTTCATCAATATAATCATCATAAATAGGAGGCATGCTTTCATCATAATATATTTTCTCAACAAAACTTGGGGGACAAAAAATATCATCTTCACCAAACATAGCTTCCCCAAGCTTGTGGCTTTGCATATCATTAGAGTCATGGATATTCAAGGAATTCATACTAACAACATTGCAATCATGCTCATCATTCAAAGATTTAGTGCCAAACATTTTAATGCATTCTTCTTCTAACACTTTGGCACAATTTTCCTTCCCATCATACTCACGAAAGATATTAAAAAGATGAAGCGTGTGAGGTAAACTCAATTCCATTTTTTAGTTTCCTTTTATAAACTAAACTAGTGCTAAAACAAGAAACAAAAAGATTCGATTGCAAGATCTAAAGATATACCTTCAAGCACTAACCTCCCCGGCAACGGCGCCAGAAAAGAGCTTGATGTCTACTACACAACCTTCTTCTTGTAGACATTGTTGGGCCTCCAAGTGCAGAGGTGTGTAGGACAGTAGCAAATTTCCCTCAAGTGGATGACCTAAGGTTTATCAATCCGTAGGAGGCGTAGGATGAAGATGGTCTCTCTCAAGCAACCCTGCAACCAAATAACAAAGAGTCTCTTGTGTCCCCAACACACCCAATACAATGGTAAATTGTATAGGTGCACTAGTTCGGCAAAGAGATGGTGATACAAGTGGTATATGGATAGTAGATAAAGGTTTTTGTAATCTGAAAACATAAAAACAGCAAGGTAGTGAATGATAAAAGTAAGCGTAAACGGTATTGCAATGCGTTGAAACAAGGCCTAGGGTTCATACTTTCACTAGTGCAAGTTCCCTCAACAATAATAACATAATTGGATCATATAACTATCCCTCAACATGCAACAAAGAGTCATTCCAAAGTCACTAGTAGCGGAGAACAAACAAAGAGATTATGGTAGGGTACGAACCACCTCAAAGTTATTCTTTCCAATCAATCCGTTGGGCTATTCCTATAAGTGTCACAAACAGCCCTAGAGTTCATACTAGAATAACACCTTAAGACACAAATCAACCAAAACCCTAATGTCACCTAGATACTCCAATGTCACCTCAGGTATCTGTGGGTATAATTATATGATATGCATCACACAGTCTCAGATTCATCTATTCAACCAACACATAGGACCTCAAAGAGTGCCCCAAAGTTTCTACTGGATAATCACGACGAAAACGTGTGCCAACCCCTATGCATAGGTTCATGGGCGGAACCTGCAAGTTGATCACCAAAACATACATCAAGTGAATCACGTGGTATACCATTGTCACCACAGATACGCACGGCAAGACATACATCAAGTGTTCTCAAAACTTTAAAGACTCAATCCAATAAGATAACTTCAAAGGGGAAACTCAGTCCATTACAAGAGAGTAGAGGGGGAAGAAACATCATAGGATCCAAATATAATAGCAAAGCTTGCGATACATCAAGATCGTATCACCTCAAGAACACGAGAGAGAGAGAGAGAGAGAGATCAAACACATAGCTACTGGTACATACCATCAGCTCCGAGGGAGAACTACTCCCTCCTCGTCATGGGGAGCACCGGGATGATGAAGATAGCCACTGGAGAGGGATTCCCCCTCCCCGGCATGGTGCCGGAACGGGTCTAGATTGGTTTTTGGTGGCTACAGAGGCGTCTGGCGGCGGAACTCCCGATCTATAGTGCTCCCCGATCGTTTTAGGGTATATGGAGATATATAGGCGGAAGAAGTACGTCAGGGGAGCCATGAGGGGCCCATGAGGGTGGAGGGCGCGCCCAGGGGGTGAGTGCGCCCCCCTGCCTCATGGCTTCCTCGTTGCTTCCCTTACGTGGACTCCAAGTCTCCCGGGTTGCTTTCCTTCTAAAAATAAGTTCCGTGAAGTTTCAGATCAATTGGACTCCGTTTGATTTTCCTTTTCTGCAAACACTAAAACAAGGGAAAAACAGGAACCGACACTGGGCTCTAGGTTAATAGGTTAGTCCCAAAAATCATATAAAATAGCATATAAATGCATATAAAACATCCAAGGTTGATAATATAATAGCATGGAACAATCAAAAATTATAGATACGTTGGAGACGTATCAGGTGCCACGAGAAACTGGCGCGCAAGTGTGGTTCAAGCGGGGAAGGTGGACTATAGACGACGAAGCTTCCTGCGTAAGCCATACAAGACGGTGCGCTAAGATATTTTATATCACATCCCACATGATTATTTCTAGTAAATTGTTTGTGGTATAGCTGATTTTTTCATTATGTTTTGAAAGACAAGATGGTGTTACGGAGGGAAAGGATGGTGTTTGAATTGCTAGAACATTTACGTACAGTGAACATGCAACTAGTACATGAGTGTCGTGTTTAAATTTGGAATTATTCCGGGTTCGTTTGGCATTTTTATGCATTAATTTAGTTTTGGGGCATTTATTGTGCATAATTCAAATTTGAAATACAAGCACATGCTCCAATGCACCAAAGTTTGTTGAAAAATCACATGTGTGTCTTTGGGTGGATTTATAGGTCACATGCAAGAAATAGGACTGAAATTCAAACATCTGGGCGTCGAGGCTCGGCCGAAAAGATTGAGAAACTTGGTTTTTTAATTCCTGTAAATCCAAAACACGCCTGAAAATCATGAAACTTGGCATGGTGTCATGACATGGCACCAACATGTTGCGGTAATTTTTGTGGCCAAATTGCGACAAGCTTTGGTGTAAGCTTCTTGCAAATCAGAGCTTCCCTCAAGAAGGCTTGTGGTTCTGAGACGGAACGTGTCACCTCCGTGTGCGAAACGACATACGTACACTGCCTTATCCCGCCTTAATTTTTTTACACTGGCAGATTAGACCAAATAGAAGTATTGTCCTAAATTTTGGAATTATTCCGAGTTCGTTTGGCCTTTTTATAAATTAATTGAGTTTCTGTGCATTTAATGTGCATAATTCAAATTTCAACTACAAGCACATGCTCCAGTGCACCAAAGTTGGTTGAAAAATCACATGTGTGTCTTTGGGTGAATTTATAGGTCCCATGCAAGAAATGGGAATGAAATTCAAACATCTGGGCTTCTTGGCTTGTCCGGAAATATTGAGAAACTTGGTTTTTTAATTCCTATAAATCCAAAACATGCCTGAAAATCATAAAACTTGGCATGGTGTCATGATATGGCACCAACATGCTGCGATAAATTTTTTTGGCCGAATTGGGACAAGCTTTGGTGTAAGCTTCTTGCAAACCGGAGCTTCCCTCAAGAAGGCTCCTGGTTCCGAGAGGGAACGTGTCACCTCCGTGTGCGAAATGACATACGTACATTGCCTTCTCCCACCTTAATTTTTTTACACCGGCAGGTTAGACCAAATAGAAGTATTGTGCTAAATTTTGGAATTATTCCGGGTTCATTTGGCCTTTTTTATACATTAATTGAGTTTATGCACATTTAATGTGCATAATTCAAATTTGAACTACAAGCACATGCTCCAATGCACCAAAACTGGTTGAAAAATCACACGTGTGTCTTTGGGTGAATTTCTAGGTCCCATGCAAGAAATGGGAATGAAATTCAAACATCTGGGCTTCGTGGCTCGGCCGGAAAGATTGAGAAACTTGGTTTTTTAATTCCTGTAAATCCAAAACACGCCTGAAAATCATGAAACTTGGCATGGTGTCATGATATGGCACCAACATGTTGCGATAAATTTTTTGGCCGAATTGGGACAAGCTTTGGTGTAAGCTTCTTGCAAACCGGAGCTTCCCTCAAGAAGGCTCATGGTTCCGAGAAGGAACGTGTCACCTCCGTGCGCGAAACGACATTGGTACACTGCCTTCTCCCGCCTTAATTTTTTTAACACATGCAGATTAGACCAAATAGAAGTATCATGCTAAATTTTGGAATTATTCAGGGTTTGTTTGGCCTTTTTCATACATTAATTGAGTTTCTGCGTATTTAATGTGCATAATTCAAATTTGAACTACAAGCACATGCTCCAGTGCACCAAAGTTGGTTGAAAAATCACATGTATGTCCTTGGGTGAATTTATAGGCCCCATGCAAGAAATGGGAATGAAATTCAAACATCTGGGCGTCGTGGCTCGGCCGAAAATATTGATAAACTTGGTTTTTTAATTCCTGTAAATCCAAAACATGCCTGAAAATCATGAAACTTGGCATGGTGTCATGACATGGCACCAACATGTTGCGGTAAATTTTTTGGCCGAATTGGGACAAGCTTTGGTGTAAGCTTCTTGCAAACCGGAGCTTCCCTCAAGAAGGCTCGTGATTTCGAGAGGGAACGTGTCACCTCCATGTGCGAAACGACATACGTACACTGCCTTCTTCCACCTTAATTTTTATACACACGCAGATTAGACCAAATAGAAGTATCGTGCTAAATTTTGGAATTATTCCGGGTTCATTTGGCATTTTTATACATTAATTGAGTTTCTGCGCATTTAATGTGCATAATTCAAATTTGAACTACAAGCACATGCTCTAGTGCACCAAAGTTGGTTGAAATATCACATGTATGTCCTTGGGTGAATTTATAGGCCCCATGCAAGAAATGGGAATGAAATTCAAACATCTGAGCATTGTGGCTCGGCCGAAAAGATTGAGAAACTTTGTTTTTTAATTTCTGTAAATCCAAAACACGCCTGAAAATCATGAAACTTGGCATGGTGTCATGACATGGCACCAACATGTTGCGGTAATTTTTTGGCCGAATTGGGACAAGCTTTGGTGTAAGCTTCTTGCAAACTGGAGCTTCCCTCAAGAAGGCTCGTGGTTCTGAGAGGGAATGTGTCACCTCCGTGTGCGAAACGACATACGTATACTGCCTTCTCCCGCCTTAA
Source organism: Triticum urartu (assembly GCF_056163025.1). Taxonomy (NCBI): domain Eukaryota; kingdom Viridiplantae; phylum Streptophyta; class Magnoliopsida; order Poales; family Poaceae; genus Triticum; species Triticum urartu. Next base: position 469,338,548 of record NC_141874.1, read on the forward strand.
TTTTTTTACACAGGCAGATTAGACCAAATAGAAGTATCGTGCTTAATTTTGAAATTATTCCAGGTTCGTTTGGCCTTTTTTATACATTAATTGAGTTTCTGTGCATTTAATGTGCATAATTCAAAGTTGAACTACAAGCACTTGCTCCAGTGCACCGAAGTTGTTTGAAAAATCACATGTGTGTCCTTGGGTGAATTTCTAGGTCCCATGCAAGAAATGAGAATTAAATTCAAACATCTGGGCGTCATGGCTCGGCCGGAAAGATTGAGAAACTTGGTTTTTTAATTCCTGTAAATCCAAAACACGCGTGAAAATCATGAAACTTGGCATGGTGTCATGGCATGGCATCAACATGTTGTGGTAATTTTTTTGTCCGATTTGCGAAGGCGCACACATTAACAATCAACAAAGTCATTTTGGAACAAGTGTTGTCACGTTACAAATCGGAAACACAAGTATTATTGAAACCGTGGGCGTCCTACATACCAATTGCGTGCCGCCACACGTCCCCTTTTTTTATTCCCTAGGAGGTGTCATGCAGGGTAGCTATTTGAGTACGGGAGGCGTGCGATCAGACCCCTGCGCGTGCTCATTGGGAGGAGAGCCCTTTGACCGCTACCCGTCGTGCACCTCCCTCCCAACGTCTCCATTAATGGCGCCCGAGCCCCTGTTCTATGGCCTGGCTATATGTCTCACTAGACTAAGATTTAAGAGAGAAAATAAAAATCTAAAAAGAAAGTTTTGCGCGGTTCTTGATGTAAGATCCGACGGACCTATATAGCATCGACTATGACTTATAGCAAGCATGATGAATATAAGGACGGTGAAAGTGGATAATAATTGTCTTACATATTTAGGAACATAATTTAAAAAAGCCACATGCGGCAACGCCCGAAATACACAAGGGCAAAAGAAGACGGAAGACAACAATCTAGCTCACTGATCTCTACGTTGTTGCAGGCCGCGGGAACTAGTCTCCACAGCGAGCGGTGATGAGCTCTTTCTTGTCCTCAAGATGCTGCTTGAGAGCATCCATGGATTCCTCCACCAGCCTTCTGCGCTCGATGCGCAGCATGGCATTCTCATCCATAAGTTTCTCGACGATAACGCCGGTCCTCTTCAACAAGGCAGTGGTCTCTGAAGGAAATATGCCCTAGAGGCAATAATAAAGTTGTTATTTATATTTCCTTACATCATGATAAATGTTTATTATTCATGCTATAATTGTATTAACCGGAAACTTAGTACATGTGTGAATACATAGACAAACAAAGTGTCCCTAGTATGCCTCTACTTGACTAGCTTATTAATCAAAGATGGTTAAGTTTCCTAGCCATGGACATGTGTTGTCTTTTGATCAACGTGATCACATCATTAGAGAATGATGTGATGGACAAGACCCATACATTAGCTTAGCATAATGATCGTTCAGTTTTATTGCTACTGCTTTCTTCATAACTTATACATGCTCCTCTGACTATGAGATTATGCAACTCCCGAATACCGGAGGAACACCTTGTGTGCTATCAAACGTCACAACGTAACTGGGTGATTAAAAAGATCCTCTACAGGTGTCTCCAATGGTGTTTGTTGAGTTGGCATAGATCGAGATTAGGATTTGTCACTCCGATTGTCGGAGAGGTATCTCTGGGCCTTCTCGGTAATGCACATCACTCTAAGCCTTGCAAGCATTTGTGACTAATGAGTTAGTTACGGGATGATGCATTACGGAACGAGTAAAGAGACTTGCCGACGACGAGATTGAACTAGGTATGATGATACCGATGATCGAATCTCGGGCAAGTAACATACCGATGACAAAGGGAACAACGTATGTTGGTATGCGGTTTGACCGATAAAGATCTTCGTAGAATATGTAGGAACCAATATGAGCATCCAGGTTCCGCTATTGGTTATTGACCGGAGATGAGTCTTGGTCATGTCTACATAGTTCTCGAACCCGTAGGGACCACACGCTTAACATTCTGTGACGATTTGTATTATGAGTTATGTGATTTGATGACCGAAGTTTGTTTGGAGTTCCAGATGAGATCGGGGACATGTCGAGGAGTCTAGAAATGGTCGAGACGTAAAAATCGATATATTGGAAGGCTATATTCGGACATCGGAAAGGTTCCAAGTGATTCGGGTATTTTTCGGAGTACCGTAGAGTTACAGGAATTCGTATTGGGCCTTAATGGGCCATACGGGAAAGGAGAGAAAGGCCTCAAAGATGGCCGCTGATGAAGCTATGTACCTAGGTTAGGGTCATGGACCTGTCCAAACTGACCTACCCAAGGACATCTCCAGAAGAAATCATCTTTCAATCGACTTGAAGGTGTCCCACTCGACAGACTCAAAGATACTCGACCAAGAGGCAATCACTCGACCAAGACCAAGCCACTCGACAGTCAGGGGACCTAAAGGCACTCTGCATGCTAACGGTCGGTTATTAAGTAGCTTTTATGGTCATCATAGCACTTTATTACTAGCGTTACCAGTAACGCCCTGCCTTAATGTACATTGAACCCTTTGTAACGTGGGCTGGCTGGGGTCCTGGCGCACTCTATATAAGCCACCCCCCTCCTCCGAGACAAGGGTTCGCACCCCTGTAATTCATACACGCATAATCCAGTCGACCGCCTCCGGGCTCTGAGACGTAGGGCTATTACTTCCTCCGAGAAGGGCCTGAACTCGTAAACCTCGCGTGCTTACAACTTCTCCATAGCTAAGATCTTGCCTCTCCATACCTACCCCCCTACATCACTATCAGACTTAGAACCACGACAGTTGGCGCCCACCATGGGGCAGGTGTTTTAGCGTTTTGTTGGAGGAGTTGCAATCTTTTCCGACCCGAGTCATCATGGTTTTCGACGGAGTTTTGGTGGAGGGCCACGAGATCCATCTCGGCACGCTCACGTTAATCGCCGACGACTCCGCTTGGCTTCAGGAGGCTCCGCTCGACGTGGATGCACTCCCTGTCCGCGGGGCAACGCACTTTAGCGCGTGCGTCCGCGGCGTTCTCCTGCGGCAACCGTCGACCCCCTACCGGTCGGCTCCTGTGTCGTCCTCCCTCCCTGTTTCCTGCCGGCGCAAGCGCTCCGGTCGGTCGAGACTTCAGCGGTGGGTGAGACACGCGGTGGCACGCCAGTCGGCCAGCCCTCGAGTCGCGGCGATCGAGCCCGACGAATCCCTCTACAGCCTGTTTGACCTGTCGACTGGCTCCGTAGAGACCGCATCCGAGTGCGACAGCAGCGATCCGGTGGCGGAGGTTCTGATGGTCGATGGACCGCCCAGTCCTCCCGGTTTTCCCTGCACCGACGGAGGTGCGAGTGGAGGAGACCCGTCGCGTCCCCATGAGGAATATCTTCCCGAGCCTCTCACGTCGCTGCAGAGAGAAGAACTTCGCCGCCGGAACATGGATGCACTGCACACTCCTATTGTTGGAGAAACCCCCGAGGCTCGTGCCTTGGAGGACGCGCGCCTGGCAAACTTGGCCGAGCGCACTCGACTGGAGAACCTCCAGCGAGCACTCGACGAGCGTGCATGACAACGGGTTCCCGAATCCAGTCGACGTCAGCTCTTCCCACCCCCGTAGGTATATCAAACTCCGATTCAGAATTTAGCAGCTGTAGCCCGTATAGCAGAGTCGATTCAGCCTTCCCAGTCGGAGGTTGGCAGAGGCTTGCTGCAGATCAGAGTGTTACTCCGGGCAGCAGGAGACCAGAATTCCGTTGTTTCTCAGTCGCGGAACAGGATTCACAGTAGATCCGTTGCCGCGGACACAGTCCAGTCGGCTCATAGCCCAAGATCGCCCCCGAGGTGTGAGGGACGTGGGGACCGGCGTAATCAGTATGGGAACCGTGAGCAATATGATCACCGATTCGATCGTGATGATCGGCGTCGAGTGCCCACCCCTCCCCCGAGGAGCGGGTCGTATGTGCCTCGACAACAAGATGACAGGCGCCCTCGTAGTGTTGGGCGAAGGATTCCAGTCGACTCCAGGGAGCCAGGCTTTGATGCGAGATCCATTCTCGTTCAAGGTTTGGTCGACAGGAACAGAGCTCACCGGGAAAGTCATGACAGAAATGCTCCTGCCAGCAGCAGAGCACATGTTTCGGGGCCAGAGTGCTTTAGTAGAGCCATCAGGGCCGCTGTGATTCCTCCCAACTTCAGGTTGGCGACTGGAGTCAGCAAGTTCACTGGCATGTCCAAGCCCGATACTTGGCTTGAAGACTACCGAGTGGCCGTCCAGATTGGCGGCGGCAATGATGAAGTGGCCATGAAGCACCTGCCTCTCATGTTGGAGGGCTCGGCCAGAGCATGGTTGAACCAGTTAGCACCCAGCAGCATTTACACTTGGGAAGATCTCGCCCGAGTGTCTGTCACCACATTTGAAGGAACATGCAAGCGGCCGGTAGGGCTGACGGAACTGCGGTCTTGCGTGCAGAAGCCGAATGAAACCTTGAGGGATTACATCCTGAGGTGGATCACGTTGCATCACACGGTAGAGAATGTGCCTGACCACCAAGCAGTCTGTGCCTTCAAAGAAGGCGTCAAGTACAGAGAACTGAATCTGAAATTCGGTCGGACCGGAGATATGTCTCTGAACCGGATGATGGAGATTGCCACCAAGTACGCTAATGGTGAAGATGAGGATCGACTCAGGAGTGGCAAGCTCAAATCAGTCGCCCAAGAAACCGGAGGAAATCCCAATTGGAAATAGAAGCGGAAAGCTGAGCCAGCTGCTCTTGGGGAAGCCTTAGCTGTAACCCAAGGAAAGTTTAAAGGGAAACCTAAAGGACCTTGGAACCCCAAGAAAGTTAAAGACCAGGACGGAAATGATGTGTTGGATTTGCCATGTCTCGTCCACACCAAGAAAGATGAAGAGGGTAATTTCATTTACCCGAAACATACCACTCGACAGTGTCGAATCTTGATCCAGCAGTTCCAGGGCAAGCAGCCCAAAGATAAGGAAAAGGAGTCGGACAAAGTTGAGGACAAGGAAGATAGTGATGACGGATACCCTCAGGTCAATTCCACTCTGATGATTTTTGCTGATGTTGAAAGCAAAAGTCGACTAAAAGTTATCAACCGAGAGGTGAATATGGTCGCTCCGGCGACACCCAGTTATATGAAGTGGTCTCAGACTGCCATAACATTTGACCGGTCCGATCACCCAACGCACATCGCCACCCCTGGGAGGCAAGCTTTGGTGGTCGACCCAGTTGTTGAAGGCACTCGACTGACCAAAGTCTTGATGGATGGTGGCAGTGGTTTGAACATACTATATGCTGAGACGTTGAAGGGGATGGGCATTTCGATGTCCAGACTCAGTGCCAGCAACATGAGTTCCCATGGAGTCATTCCTGGGAAGAAGGCTGAATCACTCGGCCAGATTGCTCTTGATGTGGTTTTCGGTGATTCCAAGAATTACCGCAAAGAAAAGTTGACATTTGAAGTTGTAGACTTCCAGAGTGCCTACCACGCAATTTTGGGCAAGCCGGCTTATGGACGCTTCATGGCCCGACCATGTTATGTGTATCTCAAATTGAAGATGCCTGGCCCCAAAGGTGTGATCACTATTACGGGCAATCGGAAGAAAGCAGAAGAATGTTTTCAGAAAGGTTCGAAGATCGCCGATGCTCAGATGGCAGTGGTGGAGTTGCAGGAATACCAGAAGACTGCAGACCCGAGTGATTTGTTGCGAGCCAAGAAGCCCGCTACAGAATCACCTTTTCAGTCGACTGGCGATACGAAGACAGCTCACATCCACCTGACCGACCCCAGCGCTGCTCCAACTCATATCTTGACAACACTCGACTCCAAATAGGAAGAAGCGCTCATCCAGTTCCTCCGTGAGTGTAACATCCCAAATTTCCAATTTGGAATGTTATACATTAGATCATCATTGCATACCATATTTTAATTTTGCATTTTGGTTGATCCTAGAAATTCTACGCAACTCAAGGACCCACGGAGAGAGTTGGTGATTTTGTTATTTTCATATTTGAGTTTTCTCAAATTTTGAGAATAGGATAATTTGATTTTATTTATTTTATCATCAATTATTTCTACTACACAAAAATATGAGAGAGGGAATAAAATGACTTTCCCAAAATAAAGAAATATTGAGGATTTAATAATAAAATCAAATAAGATTTTATTTCGGAGTTTTTCGGTGTTTTATTTGAATTTAGGAAAAATGTGTGTTTTTCAAAATTGCATTTAGGTCCCAAATAAATGTTCACCTTGTGCGGCTTGATTTTAGAAGCCCGTGAAAATTTATTTCGGAATTTTGGAGTCTGTTTAGTATTTCTTTTTATTTTTCTTCCGAGCGAAATTATTAAAAAAAAGTGCGCACCGACCTACGGGCCGTGTCCGACCTGGACACCGGCCCGGGCGGGCTTTATAAGCCGGGGAGAGGCCCAGCCCCAGCCCCAGCAAACCCTAGCCGCCCCGTGCCCCACGCGCCGCCGCCGCCGCACGCGCCGCCCCCGCTACCCGCCTGCGCCGCCGCCGCCGGATTCCGCCGCCCGAGGTTCGCCGCGCCTCGACTTCCGTGCCATTGGTTTTTTTTAAAAAAATAGATCGGTTTTCGTCGGTTTTTCTGTTGATTTTTTTTAGATTCGGTTTTTTTTAAATAGATCGGTTTTTCTGGTTTATTTAAATAGTGAGCGTTCGTCCGTTCGTTCGTTCTAACGAGCGTTCATCGTTTTTCTTTTTCTCGGATTAAATCCGCGATTTTTCTGATCGCGATTCCTGATCCGATTTTCGTTTTAGTATAACTTTTCGCTCGCTTATCGGAATCAGGCGATTCAAGCGCCTGGAGTTTCGTTGTTTCGTTCGATTTGATTCTTTTTGCCAACCGGAGTTCTTAAGTTGAACCTTCTAGTTCGATCTCTTATTTGAGTTTTACCTGTGCATTAGAGGAGTTCTTATTGTATGCTTGTTTGTTTGTTTGCGATAGAGTATCCGGAGTGCGCCGCCTGTTACTTCGAATCTCTAGGTTTCGTGGATCATCAACAAGGCAAGTAACACTTTGATCATACCTTTCCTACTACCCAGTTTTATTGCATTAGATCAATCCTCACACATTGCATGGTCAGGATCTAACTAAATTGTGGGGTGGGAAGTAGATGAGGTAGTACCTATTACCTGTTTATTATCGAACCTTTGGGAGTTACTTCTACGTTTGCTTATTATGCCATGCTATGCTAGTAGACGTGGATTGGGTGAGTGATATCCATGACAGATGTGAGGTTGTTAATTAATGGTTTAACTAAGGTGGCAACTTAAACACACATCTGGGTGGATTGAGGCACCTGGGTATTCCAGGACTTTCCTGTTTTCTTTTGGACCGCCACCCAGGCTCAAAGGGATCATGAGACTATTCATGCTAGAAACTTCCGTGTGCAGCCACAAGCTATTATGGGCTCTAGCATAGTTGACTAAGTTGTGCGAACTCTTACAGTGGTAGACTAGCAGATGTAGGGGATGTAGGTGGTACGGTCTACCCGATCGTAAGGTGCTAGCGCTTCTGAAAGACTATGTCTCGGTCATCCGTCTTCTCAAACACTATGTAGTGCGAGAAACCAAACGGAGGCGATCGAGTCTTGTGGGGAAAAGTGCGCAAACCTCTGCAGAGTGTAATAAACTAATCATGGTTAGCCGTGTTCCCGGTTATGGACATCTTGAGTATCTAGTACTTGGATTATCATGTGAATCTCAACATGTTACTCTAAATTAATTTTGTTGGGTTATGTTTAATGATGATGCTTAATTGGGATTGAGAATGCTGTCAACCATTCTCAATGTTTAACAACTACCATGATAGTTAAATAAATTTATTCCTTTGAAGTAGGGAAAATTTGGATTTACGCAAAACTGTAACCATAGAGCTTTCCACCAGCCAAATATGCATATAGTATGGTTGTTTCATTCCATTACACTCTATGTGTTACCTTGCCAGCATATTCCATGTGCTGACCCGTTTTTGGGCTGCAACGTTAATGTTGCAGACTTTTCAGACGAGGATTAAGGAGTTTTAGGTCGTGGTTCTATACTCAGTGATGCCGTTGGAGTTGATGGACTCACTTATCTTCCAAGCCTTCCGCTGTTATCGTTATTAGATGGCCTTAAGCCATATTTATTGTAATAAGTTCTCTATCGAGACACTCGATGTAATAAGTGTGTGATTGCTACTCTGTTATAAATCCTCCGAGTACTGTGTGGTGTCAGCATTACTGATCCAGGGATGACACCGGAGCATAGAGATCAGACTGTTTGAGGTCTGGTCGCAACAGAGATGGTATCAGAGCACACGCTGACTGTAGGACACGACCACTATGCTAAAAGACCTAGATCACTTTTCACTCTCTTCTCTTCTGACTTCTCATCTTTTCTACTCTTTAGGATGGCGGATGCAAGGAACAAGTTCACGCAACCGGATGAAGATACACCCTTTGGACGTCACTTGAAGGAAGTCACTAGATACCTGAATATAGGAGTACCAAGCTTCACCGGAACCTACAACTCCACTTTACCTGAAGAAAAGTGCTGGATGATTCAAGTTCAAGTTCCAGGAAGGACGTTCATGCCAGTCACTGAGCCCATAGAGTTTTCTTTTGATGCACCAACTTGGAGTCTAGGAAAGAGCATGGCAGCTCACATCGCCATGGGACGCATTGGAGAAGTCTACCGCAAGGATCTCAAGGATACTATCTACCAGATTTGTGGGTGCCGAGATGAGCACTGGGAGATGATCAGCACCAGGAAGGATAGATCAATTGCAGCTTTTATCCAGGAGTTAAACCAGCACATTTGACAACAGGAGAACTAGATGTGCACCGACATGACAGATCTGAAGAAGGCTAAGACTAGAATCAAGGAACTGGAGGAAGAACTCAAGGCTACACGTGAAGATTATGAAGAGGAAATTGGAGTATTGGTGGAGAAGAATGACGACCTGATCAAGAAGATTGGAATATTTATGGGAGGCCCTACACCAGTAGATGAAGACGAAGAACCCAAGGAGATTCGCCTGGAAGACTACATCATCATCGATGGCACCGACTCGGATCCAGATAGTAGCGATGATGATTATGTTGATGAAGCTAGAGCAGATATCATGGAGTCTGCAACCGAAGAATATTTCTAGTAGACCACCTCATCAGTAGTAGTAGTCCACCATGTAAGTATAGTAGTCCGAGCACTTTTGCGATAGATAGATCGATTGTATGCCCTTGTTTGATTGAATTAAGTGAATTGTTTGCTTTTGCCTCATGTGCATATGGGTAGTGTTTTCTCTTAGGCCCCCTCTATTCTTACATCTCATCTTCTCTAAAACCCTCAGATGCCTCTGAGACGTGACCCCGGATTTGCCTTTCCACCGGAGCTCACCCAGTTGATCTAGCAGTAGAACACATTGATGAAGTTGCTAGTCCAGAATCAGAATCAGGGGAACAACAACAACAACCCACCACCACCACCACCACCTGTTGACCACTTAGCCCATTTTCTTAGGCTGAATCCGCCGGTGTTTTGCAGCAGCACCGAGCCGATAGTAGCAGATGATTGGCTCCGCAAGACAGCTAGGGAGTTGACCACAGCAGGATGCACAGATGCGGAGAAGGTGAAGTTTGCCGCACATCAGCTAGAAGGACCCGCAGCATCATGGTGGGAGAATTTCACAGCCACTTTCCCTGTCGACACTGTCACATGGGACCAGTTTCAGCAGGCTTTTCATACTGCACATGTTTCAGCAGGAGCTATGGCCATGAAGAAGCGTGAGTTTCACAACTTGCGCCAAGGAGGACGGACAGTTGGCCAGTATGTGGAGGAATTTAGTAAGCTAGCACGTTATGCCCCAGATGACGTTGCTACAGATGCAGCTAAACAGGAGAAGTTTCTGGAAGGACTGAATGATGAGTTGAGCATGCAGTTGATGGTAGCCACCTTCAACAACTACCAGGAGTTGGTAGATCGTGCTCTTATGATTGAAGGGAAGCAGCAGCAAATTGAGAATCGCAAGAGGAAGTATGGACAAGGGAAGTACAATTCAGGAGCTTAGCAGAAGCCACGTTTTACCCCTAGACCGGGAGGACATTTTCAGCATACCCATGGAGGAGGTAGCTCGCACAACCACAATGGCACCAATAATGGAAATGGAAATGGAGGAAGCAACGGCCAGAATCGCACCAACCCATCAACCCCAGCCAAGAAGGACCTGAGCCAAGTCACTTGCTTTAAGTGTCCGAAGACCGGACATTATGTCAATGAATGTCCTGAAGGCCAAAATGGCAATGGAAGTTCTGGGAAGAAGTCGAACCCTTTCAACAGGGGACATGTGAACCACGTTAGCGTGGAGGAGGTTGAAGCTCAGCCCGATGCAGTAATAGGTAAGTTTTTGGTTAAGTCATTTACTGCACTCGTTCTTTTTGATACTGGTGCATCACATTCATACATCTCAAGGGGATTTGTGGATAAGTATAGCCTCTCAACCCAAGCCCTTAGGTCACCCATGTTAGTAACCTCGCCTGGAGCTGAGTATGTGGCTAGTCTATGGTGTGATCGGTTACCATTAAGGATTGGTAACTATGTTTTTCCCTCAGACCTAATAGAATTGGAATCCCAAGGATTGGATGTGATATTAGGCATGGATTGGTTATCAAAGTATGAAGGGAATATTGAATGTGCTAGTAAGTCAATTTTTCTTACCACCCCAAAAGGGAGAAGGATCAAGTATGTATCCGACATGTGCCAAAGAGGACCCAAGTAAATTGCTTAATAGGAGTTGTGCAGGAGGAAGTACCAGTGGTAAGGGATTTTCCTGAAGTATTTCCAGAAGAGTTGCCAGGCATGCCACCGGATAGAGATATTGAGTTTTTGATTGAGCTATTGCCAGGCACAGGGCCAATATCAAAGAGACCATATAGGATGCCAGCAAAGGATTTGGTGGAAATTAAGAAGCAGATTAAGGAGTTACTAGATAAAGGATATATTCGCCCAAGTTCTTCGCCTTGGGGATCGCCAGTACTTCTAGTGGAGAAGAAGCTTGGATCGTTAAGGATGGTTGTTGATTATCAAGGATTGAATGAAGTAACGATCAAGAACAAGTACCCACTACCAATGATCAACGATCTGTTTGATCGATTGCAAGGAGCTAAGGTATTTTCCAAGATCGATCTGCGATCAGGATACCACCAGTTGAAGATTCGAGAACAGGATATTCCGAAGACAGCTTTTACCACCAGGTATGGGCTGTATGAGTATACCGTTATGTCATTTGGTCTGACTAACGCACCTGCCTATTTTATGAACATGATGAACAAAGTGTTTATGGAGTTTTTGGATAAGTTCGTCCTAGTGTTCATTGATGATATCCTGGTTTATTCGAAGAATGAAGAGGAACATAAGGAGCATTTGCGTTTGGTACTTGGAAAGCTCGGAGAACATCAATTATATGCCAAGTTCAGCAAATGTGAGTTTTGGTTGAAGGAAGTAGGATTCCTCGGACACGTTATATCTGGAGAAGGTATAGTAGTTGATCCCACTAAAGTTGAAACCGTGACCAAGTGGGAAGCCCCAACAACAATTGGAGAGATCCGGAGTTTTCTTGGACTCGCAGGATACTACCAGAGATTTATTGAGAATTTCTCAAAGATTGCGAAGCCTATGATGGATTTATTAAAGAAAGATACCAAGTTCATATGGACGGAGGAATGTGAGGCTAGTTTCCAGGAGTTGAAGAAACGTTTCGTTACCTCACCAGTGTTGATTTTGCCAGACCAGACCAAAGATTATGAGGTGTATTGTGACGCTTCACGTCGAGGACTTGGAGCAGTGCTTATGCAGGAACGGAGAGTTGTTTCATATGCCTCAATACAACTGAAGCCTCATGAGTTAAATTATGCCACGCATGATTTGGAGTTAGTAGCCGTAGTGCATGCTTTAAAAACATGGAGGCATTTCCTCATTGGAAATCATTGTGAGGTGTACACGGATCATAAGAGTTTGAATTACATTTTCACCCAGAAGGAGTTGAATCTCAGACAAAGGAGATGGTTGGAGCTTATCAAGGATTATGATATGAAATTGCATTATCACCCCGGAAAGGCTAATGTAGTAGCTGACGCATTAAGCCGTAAGAGCCATGTCAACACGCTAATGACGGGAGAAATACCCAAGGAGTTAGCAGAAAATCTTCGTGAACTATGTGTGGAAATAGTTCCAAGAGGCTATGTAGCAGCATTGGAGATTCAGTCAACTTTGATGGATAGAATCAGGGAAGCTCAGAAAACTGACAAAGAGATTGCCGCTATAAAGGAGAAACTGAGCAAAGGAAAAGCTAAAGGATTTCGTGAGGATGAGCACGACACCCTATGGTTTGAAGACCGTGTTTATGTGCCGAATGACCCGGAGATTAGGAAGTTGATTCTGCAAGAGGCACACGATTCACCATATTCGATTCACCCAGGAAACACCAAGATGTATTTGGATTTGAAGGATATTTTATGGTGGACCGGAATGAAGAAGGATATTGCGGAGTATGTAGCAGTTTGTGATGTATGTCAGAGAGTAAAGGCAGAGCATCAGAAGCCAGCCGGATTGATACAACCATTGCCGATACCCGAATGGAAGTGGGATATGCTGGGCATGGATTTTATCACGGGATTGCCCAGGACTTGTTCAGGCTATGACTCGATTTGGGTTGTAGTTGATCGGTTGACAAAAGTAGCTCATTTCATCCCAGTAAAGACCACTTACACCAGTGCTAAGTTGGCAAAGATATACATGACCAGGATCATATGTCTGCATGGAGTTCCAAGGAGTATCGTATCAGATAGAGGAACCCAGTTTACCTCAAAGTTCTGGAAGCAGTTGCACGAAACTTTGGGTACCAGGCTAGAATTTAGTACAGCTTTTCATCGACAGACAGATGGACAGACCGAGAGAGTAAATCAGATTTTGGAGGATATGCTGAGAGCTTGTGCACTAGATTATGGATCTAGTTGGGACGATAATTTGCCATATGCAAAGTTCTCCTACAACAACAGTTACCAAACCAGCTTAAAGATGACCCCTTTCAAAGCCTTGTACGGAAGGAGGTGCAGGACACCGTTATCATGGGACGAAGTTGGAGACCGCCAGTTGTTTGGACCTGATTTGATTAAAGAGTCTGAACAGGAGGTGAAGTTGATTCGCGATAGGCTCAAGGTAGCCCAGTCCAGACAGAAGAGCTATGCAGATTCTAAACGCAAGGAGACAGTTTACGAAGTCGGAGATAGAGCTTATCTTCGAGTATCTCCACTTCGGGGAACAAAGCGTTTTGGAGTTAAAGGGAAGTTAGCGCCACGATTTGTAGGACCCTATCGAGTTTTGGAACGTATGGGAGAAGTGCCCTACAAGTTGGAATTGCCTGAAGGATTGTCAGGAGTTCATGATGTGTTCCACGTTTCTCAGTTAAAGAAATGTCATGCGGAGATGGCTGACATACCGTTGAGAGATACAATGCCTTTGGAAACTATTTAGTTGGATAATGATTTGACCTACGAGGAGAAACCAATTAAGATCCTCGAATTTGCCAGTCGAGTCACTCGCAGCAAGGTTATCAAGTTTTGCAAAGTTCAGTGGAGCCACCACACAGAGGTTGAAGCCACCTGGGAACGGGAGGAAGATTTGCTCAAGGACCACCCTCACCTATTTTCTAGCCAACCCGAATCTCGAGGGCGAGATTCATCTTAAGGGGGGTAGGTTTGTAACATCCCAAATTTCCAATTTGGAATGTTATACATTAGATCATCATTGCATACCATATTTTAATTTTGCATTTTGGTTGATCCTAGAAATTCTACGCAACTCAAGGACCCACGGAGAGAGTTGGGGATTTCGTTATTTTCATATTTGAGTTTTCTCAAATTTTGAGAATAGGATCATTTGATTTTATTTATTTTATCATCAATTATTTCTACTACAAAAAAATATGAGAGAGGGAATAAAATGACTTTTCCAAAATAAAGAAATATTGAGGATTTAATAATAAAATCAAATAAGATTTTATTTCGGAGTTTTTCGGTGTTTCATTTGAATTTAGGAAAAATGTGCGTTTTTCAAAATTGCATTTAGGTCCCAAATAAATGTTCACCTTGTGCGGCTTGATTTTAGAAGCTCGTGAAAATTTATTTCGGAATTTTGGAGTCCGTTTAGTATTTCCTTTTATTTTTCTTCTGAGCGAAATTATTTTTAAAAAAGTGTGCACCGACCTACGGGCCGTGTCCGACCTGGACACCGGCCCGGGCGGACTTTATAAGCCGGGGAGAGGCCCAGGCCCAGCCCCAGCAAACCCTAGCCGCCTCGTGCCCCACGCGCCGCCGCCGCCGCTGCCCGCCTGCACCGCCGCCGGAGTCCGCCGCCCGAGGTTCGCCGCGCCTCGACTTCCGTGCCATCAGTTTTTTTTTAGAAAAAATAGATCGGTTTCCGTCGGTTTTTCCATCGGTTTTTTTAAATAGATCAGTTTTCCGGTTTATTTAAATAGTGAGCGTTCATCCATTCGTTCATTCTAACGAACTTTCATTGTTTTTCTTGTTCTCGGATTAAATCCGCGATTTTTCTGATCGCGATTCCTGATCCAATTTTCGTTTTAGTATAACTTTTCGCTCGTTTATCGGAATCAGGCGATTCAAGCGCCTGGAGTTTCATCTCGAAACCCTCTATCCGTTTAACCAACTTAAACAAGATTTTGCTACTGTAAAATTTGCCCTAGATCCAGATTACTAGAATGAAGTTGTTTTCTTTCGCCATTTGACTTTCGTTGTTTCGTTCGATTTGATTCTTTTTGCCAACCGGAGTTCTTAAGTTGAACCTTCTCGTTAGATCTCTTATTTGAGTTTTACCTGTGCATTAGATGAGTTCTTATTGTATGCTTGTTTGTTTGTTTGCGATAGAGTACCCGGAGTGCGCCGCCTGTTACTTCGAATCTCTAGGTTTCGCGGATCATCAGCAAGGCAAGTAACACTTTGATCATACCTTTCCTACTACCCAGTTTTATTGCATTAGATCAATCCTCACACATTTCATGGTTAGGATCTAACTAAATTGTGGGATGGGAAGTAGATGAGGTAGTACCTATTACCTGTTTATTATCGAACCTTTGGGAGTTACTTCTACGTTTGCTTATTATGACATGCTATGCTAGTAGACGTGGATTGGGTGAGTGATATCCATGACAGATGTGAGGTTGTTAACTAATGGTTTAACTAAGGTGGCAACTTAAACACACATCTGGGTGGATTGAGGCACCTGGGTATTCCAGGACTTGCCTGTTTTCTTTTGGACCGCCACCCAGGCTCAAAGGGATCATGAGACTATTCATGCTAGAAACTTCCGTGTGCAGCCACAAGCTATTATGGGCTCTAGCATAGTTGACTAAGTTGTGCGAACTCTTACAGTGGTAGACTAGCAGATGTAGGGGATGTAGGTGGTACGGTCTACCCAATCGTAAGGTGCTAGCGCTTCTGAAAGACTATGTCTCGGTCATCCGTCTTCTCAAACACTATGTAGTGCAAGAAACCAAACGGAGGCGATTGAGTCTTGTGGGGAAAAGTGTGCAAACCTCTGCAGAGTGTAATAAACTAATCATGGTTAGCCGTGTCCCCGATTATGGACATCTTGAGTATCTAGTACTTGGATTATCATGTGAATCTCAACATGTTACTCTAAATTAATTTTGTTGGGTTATGTTTAATGATGATGCTTAATTGGGATTGAGAATGCTGTCAACCATTCTCAATGTTTAACAACTACCATGATAGTTAAATAAATTTATTCCTTTGAAGTTGGGAAAAATTGGCTTTACGCAAAACTGTAACCATAGAGCTTTCCACCAGCCAAATATGCATATAGTATAGTTGTTTCATTCCATTACTCTCTATGTGTTACCTTGCCAGCATATTCCATGTGCTGACCCGTTTTCGGGCTACAACGTTAATGTTGCAGAATTTTCAGACGATGATTAAGGAGTTTTAGGTCGTGGTTCTATACTCAGTGATGCCGTTGGAGTTGATGGACTCACTTATCTTCCAAGCCTTCCGCTGTTATCGTTATTAGATGGCCTTAAGCCATATTTATTGTAATAAGTTCTCTATTGAGACACTCGATTTAATAAGTGTGTGATTGCTACTCTGTTATAAATCCTCCGAGTACTGTGTGGTGTCAGCATTACTGATCCAGGGATGACACCAGAGCACAGAGATCAGACTGTTTGACGTCTGGTCGCAACAGTGAGAACTGGGACATTTTCGCATGGAAGCCTTCTGACATGCCGGGTGTTCCCAAGGAGCTGGCTGAGCACCGCCTAAGAGTCGACTCAAAAGTAAAACCTGTCAAGGAACATCTCCGACGGTCCACCGTCCAGAAGAGAAAGGCCATTGGCGAGGAGGTGGCTCGGCTCTTAGCAGCGGAGTTCATCCGAGAAATCTACCACTCCGAGTGGCTCGCCAACGTTGTTATGGTCCCCAAGAAGGACAAGTCACTTCGCATGTGCATTGACTTTAAACATATCAATCGGTCCTGCCCGAAAGATCATTTTCCTCTCCCCCTCATCGATCAGATAGTCGACTCGACTTCGGGATGTGAGCGACTGTCTTTTTAGACGCCTATTCCGGGTACCATCAGATCCGTCTGTATGGACCTGACGAGATCAAAACAGCCTTCATCACTCCATTCGGGTGCTTTTGTTATGTTACCATGCTGTTCGGCCTCAAGAATGCCGGAGCCACATTCATGAGGATGATTCAGAAGTGTTTGCTCATTCAAATCGGTCGGAATGTGGAGGCGTACATGGATGATATTGTGGTCAAGTCACGGAAGGTTTCCGACCTACTGACTGACCTTGCTGAAACCTTTGCCAACCTCAGGAGGTATGATATCAAGCTTAATCCATCAAAGTGCACATTCGGAGTTCCTGGCGGAAAATTACTCGGTTTTCTCGTTTCCGAACGGGGAATCGACGTCAATCCAGAAAAAGTCGGTACTATACTCGGAATGAAAAGTCATGTGCAAGTGCACGACGTCCAGAAGCTTACTGGTTGCTTGGCCGCCCTAAGTCGATTCATATCTCGTCTCGGTGAAAAGGCATTGCCTCTTTACCGATTGATGAAGAAGTCCGACAAGTTCGAGTGGACTCCTGAAGCTGATGCAGCGTTTGCAGAGCTCAAAGCTCTGCTCTCCACCCAGCCGGTGCTTGCTGCCCCAATCAGCAAGGAGCCTTTGCTGCTTTACATTGCAGCCACAGGACAAGTTGTCAGTACGGTACTTATGGTCGAGCGGGAAGAAGAAGGAAAAACCTTCAAAGTTCAGCGCCCAGTATATTATATTTCTGAAGTCTTGACCCCATCGAAGCAAAGATATCCTCATTATCAGAAGCTTGTATATGGGATTTATATGACCACAAAGAAAGTTGCTCACTACTTCTGTGATCATTCCATTACAGTCGTCAGCGATGCTCCATTGTCAGAGATCCTGCATAACAGGGATGCAACCGGTCGAGTGGCAAAATGGGCGATTGAACTCCTTCCTCTAGATATCAAGTTTGAGGCAAAGAAAGCTATCAAGTCCCAGGCAATCGCAGATTTCGTCACCGAGTGGATTGAACAACAACTGCCGACTCAGGTTCACTCAGAGCATTGGACCATGTTCTTCGACGGTTCCAAGATGCTGAATGGTTCCGGTGCCGGAGTGGTGTTGGTCTCCCCCAGAGGAGATAAACTCAGATATGTTCTTCAAATCCACTTTGATTCCTCCAATAACGAGGCAGAATACGAAGCACTTTTATATGGGTTGCACATGGCCATTTCACTTGGCGTCCATCGCCTCATGGTCTATGGTGACTCGGATTTGGTGGTTAATCAGGTGATGAAGGAATGGGACGTCAGAAGTCCAGCCATGACTGGTTATTGCAATGCACTGAGAAAGCTGGAGAAGAAATTCAAGGGGTTAGAGCTTCATCACATACCCCGACTGAAAAATCAAGCAGCTGATGATCTGGCAAAAATAGGTTCCAAAAGAGAAGCCATTCCCAGCAATGTGTTTTTGGAACACATCCACACACCATCAGTTCAGGAGGATCCCTTCACTGAAGAGGCCCTGCAGCCAAAAAGTGCCATGGATCCGACTGAAGTTGAAATTCCAGCTGTGGTCGACCTGATAATGGAAGTCTTGGTCATCACTCCCGTCTGGACAGTACCGTACATCGCGTACATCCTAAGGAAAGAACTCCCAGAGGACGAAGAAGAGGCTCGACAGATCGTCCGTCGATCCAAGGCCTTTACAGCCATAAAGGTACAGTTATATAGAGAAAGCGCGACTGGGGTCAGCCAGAAGTGTATTACACCAGAAGAAGGTCAGATGATCCTTGATGATATCCACTCGGGGACCTGTGGTCATCATGCGTCCTCTCGGACCATTGTGGCTAAAGCATACAGAGCGGGATTCTACTGGCCAAGAGCCAATGAAATGGCAAAGGAGATAGTCGACAAATGTGAAGGATGTCAGTATTACTCCAATATGTCACACAAGCCCGTGTCAGCCCTGAAAACCATTCCGCTCGTCTGGCCCTTCGCTGTTTGGGGGCTGGACATGGTTGGACCACTGAGAACGGGTAGGAGCGGCTTCACTCATGTACTGGTAGCAGTCGACAAGTTCACCAAATGGATTGAAGCCAAGCCTATCAAGAATCTTGATGCTTGCACTGCTATCAGTTTCATCAGAGAGTTGATATTCAGATATGGAGTTCCGCACAGCATCATCATTGACAATGGGTCAAACTTCGATTCCGAGAAATTCAGGGCCTTTTGCGCCTCTCAGGGCACTTGGGTCGACTATGCTTCGGTCGCTCACCCCCAGTCGAATGGGCAAGCAGAAAGGGCAAACGGCCTAATTCTCAAAGGACTGAAACCCCAATTGATGCGTGATCTCAAGCACACAGCAGGTGCATGGGTCGACGAGCTTCCATCAGTCCTTTGGGGATTGAGGACAACCCCAAACCGATCGACCGGAAGAACCCCATTCTTTCTGGTCTACGGAGCCGAGGCAGTCTTGCCGAGTGACCTGCTTCACAATGCTCCCCGAGTCGAGCTCTACTCTAAAGATGAAGCAGAACAAGCCCGGCAGGACGCAGTCAACCTCCTGGAAGAAGAAAGAGAAATGTCCATGATCCGATCGACCATCTATCAGCAAGACTTGCGTCGATTCCATGCCAGAAACGTGAAGAGTCGAGCCTTCCAAGAAGGAGACTTAGTCCTCCGAGTGGATCAGCAGAAACCACACAAACTCGCTCCTACTTGGGAAGGCCCCTTCATAGTCACCAGAGTCCTCCACAATGGAGCATACCACCTCTACAATGTCGATCGCCAGATTGATGAGCTGCGAGCCTGGAATACGGAGCTCCTCCGCCCCTTTTATACTTGAATTCTCACTCGGATGAGATGTAATAAGAAAAAGCTCCTGTAGTTTATTTATCAAAGACAAGAGCGTTATAATTTTCCCAGTGATTGTTATTGTTTTTTGTTTCCCCCAGTGGGTGGCTTAGCTGCGAATCCGCTTTGCCTAAGTTTGAAAAAATCCTACCGAGTGGAAAGCAGTCCTCCCACTTGGGGGCTTAGCTGCAGTCCAGTACTCGCCTAAGTTCTCTCACTTGAGGACTTAGCTGCAGTCAGGCACTCGCCTGAGTTTGAAAAAAATCCTACTGAGTGGAGAGCAGTCCTCCCACTCGGGGGCTTAGTTGCAGTCCAGTACTCGCCTAAGTTCTCTCACTTGAGGACTTAGCTGCAGTCAGGCACTCGCCTAAGTTTGAAAAAATCCTACCGAGTGGAGAGCAGTCCTCCCACTCGGGGGCTTAGCTGCAGTACAGTACTCGCCTAAGTTCTCTCACTTGAGGACATAGCTGCAGTCAGGCACTCGCCTAAGTTTTAAAAAATCTTATCGAGTGGAGAGTAGTCCTCCCACTCGGGGGCTTAGCTGCAGTCCAGTACTCGCCTAAGTTCTCTCACTTGAGGACTTAGCTGCAGTCAGGCACTCGCCTAAGTTTGAAAAAATCCTACCGAGTGGAGAGCAGTCCTCCCACTCGGGGGCTTAGCTGCAGTCCAGTACTCGCCTAAGTTCTCTCACTTAAGGACTTAGCTGCAGTTAGGCACTCACCTAAGTTTGAAAAAATCCTATCGAGTGGAGAGCAGTCCTCCCATTCGGGGGCTTAGCTGCAGTCCAGTACTCTCCTAAGTTCTACCACTTGAGGACTTAGCTGTAGTCAGGCACTCGCCTAAGTTTGGAAAAATCCTACCGAGTGGAGAGCAGCCCTCCCACTCGGGGGCTTAGCTGCAGTCCAATACTCGCCTAAGTTCTCTCACTTGAGGACTTAGCTGCAGTCAGGCACTCGCCTAAGTTTGAAAAGTTCCTACCGAGTGGAGAGCAGTCCTCGCATTCGGGGGCTTAGCTGCAGTCCAGTACTTGCCTAAGTTCTCTCACTTGAGGACTTAGCTGCAGTCAGGCACTCGCCTAAGTACAAAACACATCCCGCTCTGCAGTAACAAGGTGCAGGTCGACGGCCACCTCCTCCTTGGGGAGCTTCGCCACAAATACAACGTGCACTCCATCTTGCTCTGCAGTAACAAGGTGCAGGTCAACGGCCACCTCCTCCTTGGGGAGCTTCGCCACAAATACAACGTGCACTCCATCCTGCTCCGCAGTAACAAGGTCGATTGCCACCTCCTCCTTGGGGAGCTTCGCCACAAATACAACGAGCGCTCCATCGCCGATCCGCAAGGACGACGAGGTGCAGGTCGACTGCTACCTTCTCCTTCGGAGCTGTGCCACAAATACAAAAAAGTTGTCTTGAATGAAGAACTATTTCCACTCGATGGGGGATTCATAAAGATATTCAACGATAAACCAAGTTCAGATAAATCCTAAAGGTTCCGGACCATAGATCAAAGTGCTCAGGCATTCAGCCCGAAAGAGTTTAACGGTTACAAAAACCACTCGGCATTCCGAGGAAAATATAAGGTGAGGCATAAAAGTTTTTTCACTCCGCAAGAGGAGGGCTGGCAGGCTCGACGAACTCATCCAGGTCAACGCCGTCGGCGATCCGAGTGGCTGCAGCGATGAAAGTCTCCATAAAAGTTCGGAAGTCATGCTTCTGGGTGTTGGCGACCTTGATTGCTGCCAGTTTGTCTTGTCGCACCTCCTTGGAGTGGACATGAACCAAAGACATAGCCACATCAGCGCCACACCGAGCAGAAGACTTCTTCCACTCCTGCACTCGGTCAGGGATTTTGTTAAGTCAAGTCATCAGGGACTCAAGATCATTTTGGAGTGCGGCCTCTGGCCAAAGTGTCGGGTCGATCCATGACATGGTGACCTTCAGTCGAGCCAAGTAGTCCACGACACCGTCGATGCGGGATTCCAGTCGGAGCAGATTCATGGCAGTTTCATCTTTCACGGGAGAATTGATTGGATCCAAACCAGGTTCGATCCGCCCAGTCTCCTCCTCGAAGTTTTGGAAAAATTCCGCATCACGATCCAAGAATAATTCAATTTACATACGCTGAGTCGACACAAAAAAAATCAGTCGGAACAAAATGTGAACCTTCAAGCTTGATGAACAACTTCTTGGCAAGGCTCCTCAGATAGCTCTCCAGATCGTCCCTCCTGTGAGCGATGCCTTCCATCTTCTCGCCCAGGTTGAGGTTCTCCTTCTTCCAGCGCGAGCACTCCTTGTTGGCTTCGTTCAGAGCAGATTTCAGCTTGGTATTCTCTTCTTCCAACTGGCCGACCGAAGCCAGCTTCTGTTCAGCCAGAGCGAGTCTGTCGTCAGCTTCCTTGCGAGCAGCAGTCAAATCCTGATCCTTCTTCATCAGAGCTTCTCTCAGTTTTTCTGCGAAGAAACAATGCTTGGTTCAGAAAGAGCGGAAGGGTACTCAAGCCCTAAGACAGACCAGTCGACAAACTCGTCTTACCAGTGGCGCCGTCCTTGACTTTTTGCAGCTCTGTCTTGGCCAGCTCCAAGTCAAGGTTCAGTTGGATCTGCTGTCTCTCCAAGTCAGCAAAGCGAGCTCCAAGATCACAAGATTTCTGAAATCAAAGAGGAGAAGTTATTTTACAGTGAAAAACGACAGGGACAATAAGTACTAAGACTACGGTCGACTGCCCGCAGTCCACCATAGTCTCGGGGACTACACCCAGTGGGTGCACTTTGCGTGCCCCCACCGGTTCTGATCCCACTCGACCGGCCCGTCGGAGTCGAGTGCAGGGAGTAAAAAATGGGAGAGAAAATAGAACTCAGACCACAGTCGACTGCCAGTAGTCGACCGTGGTCTCGGGGACTACACCCAATGGGTGCACTTGACGTGCCCCCACCAGTTCTGATCCCACTCGACCAGACCGAGTGGAAGGGACAAACTACAAAGACTACAGTCGACTGCCAGCAGTCCACTGTAGTCTTGGGGACTACACCCAGTGGGTGCACTCAGCGTGCCCCCACTAGTTCAAAAATTCACACCCAGTGGGTGTACAGATGCAAAGATTTTCAGAAAGAGTCTTCAGGTAGCATATCCTAACAGAACAAGCAGCGACCAACTAACCTGAACATTGCTCTGGAGAGCCGAGCTGGCATCATAGGCGGCCTGGCTGGCGTCCCGCACCATCTTCATCTGCTCCATCATAATGCTCGCCTGGCGTATGGCTTCCTTGGCAGCATTCACTTCGTCCTCTGGGACGTGATGGGTTGCAAAAACCGAAGGAGGGTCGACAGGGGCCTGAGCAGTCGACGAAGAAGGCAAGGCACTCGACAAGGGCACAGCGAAGGTAACAGAACCCCGATCGGCATCACCAGCGTCCTGAACGACTGGCTCCGTCCTCGGCGTCGATTGTGGCACCGCGCTTGCAGGAACTTGCCTATTTCTCCTCGTTAAAGGCCTCTCGGGCTCTTCATCATCATCATCAGGGAGGTCAATAACGCTAGGGGCTGTTCAAAGTTCAATCGACAAAATCACATCACCCAATGGTACACATTGCAGTTGAATCGACCAAAATAAAGACAGAATGGCAGAAATCATACCCAGATTAGAAGTGATCGCATCCTCCATCACCTCATCATCGTCCCTGTAAGTTGAGGTCCCGGAAGTAGCAGCACTGCCAGTTCCCAAGTCCGTTCGGTTAAAACGAGAAAAACAAGCAGCACAGGGCGTCGAGTGAAGATAAAAAGAGACACTCATGCAGAAGCGACGGGGATGTCAATCTTAATCTTCGGCAACACCTTCCGAAGCTTCGGCTCTGCGACTTTGAGATTCTTTGGCGCTTTCTCAGTCGGAGTTGGCGAAGAGGTCCGAGGACGCTTCGAAGACTGACCAGCTTGAGCAATCGCCTTTTCACGAGTGCTCGGCCGTTCTTGGTCAAGTTTGGACCGCCTCTCCCTGCGAGGAGGCGACTCGGATTCTTCTTCGTCACTCGGGTCGTCGCTTTCTTTGTCCCCTCCACCATCAGACTCCCACTCGCCACTGTCGCCGCCGCTCGCCTCTCCTTCCGGGTCCTGCTCCTGTTCTCCGTTGGGCATTGAATACATTTCAATAATGGCCTAAAAGAAAGTAGGGAGAACAAAGTCAGTCAACTCAGCATAGGCAGCCGCGCGAGTGGATTCAGATTACAAACAAAAGCTCAGAATTGGACCTTCTCTAGTACATGAGACTGGTCAAATGGAGGAACTCTCCTGGCTCCCCTGGGGTTGTCCTTGTTTCCGGTCATGCCCGACAGCCACTTCTCAAGTGTGTCGTCATCAACTTCCTCCGGGTGAATCCGAGTGGAGTCTTCAAGACCTGAATACATCCACATCGGATGGTCTCGAGATTGAAGAGGCTGGATGGGCCGCTGAAGGAAGACCTCTAGGAGATCCATGCCAGTGACCCCGTCACGGATAAGCTGGACCACTCGCTCGACCAGCACCCTCACCTGCGCCTTCTCCTCCGGGAGCACCTTCAAAGGGGAGGGTTTCCTCACTCGGTCCATGGTAAAGGGAGGGAGGCCAGTCGACTGCCCTGGCGTCAACTGGTCTTTACAGTAAAACCAGGTCGACTGCCATCCGCGAACTGAGTCGGGAAGAATCATGGCCGGAAAAGAACTTTTCCCTCTCATCTGGATACCAAGACCCCCACACATCTGAATCACTTGAGTCCTCTCGTCACTCGGATTAGCCTTTTTCACCGTCTGGGAGCGATAAGTGAAAATGTGCTTGAAAAGACCCCAGTGAGGCCGGCAACCTAGGAAATTCTCACACAAAGAAATGAAAGTGGCGAGATAAACGATTGTGTTGGGAGTAAAATGGTGGAGTTGTGCCCCAAAAAAGTTCAGAAATCCTCGAAAGAAAGGGTGAGGAGGCAAGGAAAATCCACGGTCGACGTGGGTGGCAAGAAGAACGCGCTCACCCTCCCGAGGTTGCGGCTCAGATTCCTTCCCCGGGAGCTGCGCCGAGTCATAGGGGATCAGCCCTCCTTCAGCCAGGTCATCGAGGTCTTCTTGGGTGAGCTTCGAGTGGATCCAGTCGCCCTGGATCCAGCCCTTCGGCAGGCCGGTTCGCGAGGAAGATCCGCCCCGACTGGTCGCCTTCCCCTTCGACCTCGCCGTCGCCTTCTTTGCCCGCTCCAGAGCCGCCGTCTTCTCCTTCCCCATCGTCGCCGGCGAGACGCGTACGGAGCGATGGTGCTGGGGCGAGAGCGAGTGCAGCGGAGGAGCGTGAAGAGGAGAAGAGATAATGGGGACGCACTATTCGGGAGACCCCGGTCCAACGCCTTATATGAGGCCGCTTCCGAGTGGCTGACTGGTAGGCCCAGGCGGCTCTGCCAAATCCCGTAACAATCGCGCGCGCGATACGTGGCGAAAAAGGTGGCGCGGGGATCGAGGCGGCTCCACTCTATCCCATCCGATTACTGCGGCCTCCCCCGTCCCGCGCGCTTCCCAAAATTCCGATCCCATGAAATCTGCGGGCAGCAGAACAACTTGTCAGACCAAAGATCTCCTCCTCCGTCACTCGGGGCCTTTCAAGTAAAGAAACTCACTCGACAAAGAACTAAGAATGGATCAAGGCGACTGGAAAATAAGTCGTTGTCAACACTCAGGTTCATTGATCCGAAACAAGATATGCTCACAGCATGAAAAATGAGTCGGAGAAGTGCTCAAACCCTTTCCCACTCAAACCTCGATCCATTCGGGGGCTAATGATGAAGCTATGTACCTAGGGTAGGGTCATGGACCTGTCCAAACTGACCTACCCAAGGACATCTCCAGAAGAAATCATCTTTCAATGACTTGAAGGTGTCCCACTCGACAGACTCGAAGATACTCGACCAAGAAGCAATCACTCGACCAAGACCAAGCCACTCGACAGTCAGGGGACCTAAAGGCACTCCGCATGCTAACGGTCGGTTATTAAGTAGCTTTTATGGTCATCATAGCACTTTATTACTAGCATTACCAATAACGCCCTGCCTTAATGTACATTGAACCCTTTGTAACGTGGGCTGGCTGGGGTCCTGGCGCACTCTATATAAGCCACCCCCCTCCTCCGAGACAAGGGTTCGCACCCCTGTAATTCATACACGCGTAATCCAGTCGACCGCCTCCGGGCTCCGAGACGTAGGGCTATTACTTCCTCCGAGAAGGGCCTGAACTCGTAAACCTCGCATGCTTACAACTTCTCCATAGCTAAGATCTTGCCTCTCCATACCTACCCCCCTACATCACTGTCAGACTTAGAACCACGACAGCCGCGCCCCTTCCCCATGGACTGGTCCAAATTGGACTAGGGAAAGGGGGCGCCCCCTTCCTTCCTTCTCCTTCTCCCTTCCCTTTTTCCTATTCCATGTGGGAGGTGGAATCCTACTAGGACTAGGGAGTCCTAGTAGGACTCCACACTTTGGGCGTGCCCTATGAGGGTCGGCCTCCTCCTCCCTCCATCCATTATATACGTGGCCAGGGGGCACCCCATAGACACACAAGTTGATCATTGATCTCTTAGCCGTGTGCGGTGCCCCTTCCACCATAATCCACCTCGGTCATATCGTAGCGATGCTTAGGCGAAGCCCTATTCTGGTAGCATCATCATCACCGTCATCACGCCGTCGTGCTGACGAAGCTCTCCCTCAACACTCTGCTGGATCGTGAGTTCATGGGACGTCATCGAGATGAACATGTGCAGATCACGAAGGTGTCGTACTTTCGGTACTAGGATCAGTCAATCGTGAAGACATACGACTACATCAACCGCGTTGTCATAACGCTTCCGCTTATGGTCTACGAGGGTACGTAGACAACACTCTCCCCTCTTGTTGCTATGCATCACCATGATCTTGCATGTGCATAGGAATTTTTGATATTACTACGTTCCCCAACAGTGGCATCCGAGCCAGGTTTATGCGTAGATGTTATATGCACGAGTAGAACCCAAAGGATTTGTGGGCGTGGGTATATATGTATTGCTTGCCGTCACTAGTTGATTCTTGATTCAGCGGCATTGTTGGATGAAACGGCCCAGACTGACATTACGCATACGCTTATGCGAGACTGGTTCTACCGACGTGCTTCACACACAGGTGGCTAGTGGGTGTCTGTTTCTCCAGCTTTAGTTGAATCGGATTCAATGAACAGGGTTCTTTCTGAAGATCAAAAAGCAATCACTATACCGCGTTGTGGTTTTTGATGCGTAGGTAAGAACAGTTCTTTCTTAGCCCGTAGCAGCCACGTAAAACATTCAACAACAAAGTAGAGGACGTCTAACTTGTTTTTGTAGGGCATGTTATGATGTGATATGGTGAATACATGATGCTAAATTTTATTGTATGAGATGATCATGTTTTGTAACACAGTTATCGGCAACTGGCAGGAGCCATATGGTTGCCGCTTTATTATATGAAATGCAATCACCATGTAAATGCTTAACTTTATCACTAAGCGGTAGCGATAGTCGTGGAAGCAATAGTTGGTGTGACGACAACGATGCTTCGATGGAGATCAAGGTGTCAAGCCGGTGATGATGGTGATCATGACGGTGCTTTGGAGATGAAGATCACAGGCACAAGATGATGATGGCCATATCATATCACTTATATTGATTCCATGTGACGTATATCTTTTATGCATCTTATTTTGCTTAGATCGACGGTAGCATTATAAGATGATCTCTCACTAAATTTCAAGGTATAAGTGTTCTCCCTGAGTATGCACCGTTGTGAAAGTTCGTCGTGTCGAGACACCATGTGATGATCGGGTGTGATAAGCTCTACATTCACATACAACGGTGCAAGCCAGTTTTGCACACGCAGAATACTCGGGTTAAACTTGAGGAGCCTAGCATATGCAGATATGGCCTCGGAACACTAGAGACCGAAAGGTCGAGCGTGGATCATATAGAAGATATGATCAACATAGAGATGTTCACCATCGAAAACTACTCCATCTCACGTGATGATCAGACATGCTTTAGTTGATATGGATCACGTGGTCACTTAGATGATTAGAGGGATGTCTATCTAAGTGGGAGTTCTTAAGTAATATGATTAATTAAACTTCAAATTTATCATGAACTTATTCCTGGTAGTATTTGCATAACTATGTTGTAGATCAATTGCTCGCGTATAGCTTCCCTATTTTATTTTTGGTATGTTCCTAGTGAAAACTAAATTGAAATGATAGTAGCAATGATGCGGACTAGGTCCGCGATCTGAGGATTATCCTCAGTGTTGCACAAAGAATTATGTCCTTGATGAACTGCTAGGTGACAGACCTATTGCTGGAGCAGATGCAGACATTATGAACGTTTGGCAAAGCTCGGTATGATGACTACTTGATAGTTTAGTGCACCATGCTTTACGGCTTAGAACTGAGACTTCAAAAATCTTTTGAAATGTCATGGAACATATAAGATGTTCGAAAAGTTGAAATTGGTATTTCATACTCATGCCTGTGTCGAGAGGTATGAGACCTCTGACAGCACTTTGCCTACAAGATGGAGGAGAATAGCTCAACCGATGAGCATGTGCTCAGATTGTCTGGGTACTACAATTGCTTGAATCTAGTGGGAGTTAATCTTCCAGATAAGATAGTAATTGATAAAGTTCTCTAGTCACTATCACCAAGTTACTAGAACTTCGTGATGAACTATAATATGTAATGGATGACGAAAACGATTCCCCAAGCTCTTCGCGATGTTGAAATCGGCGAAGGTAGAAATCAAGAATAGCATCAAGTGTTGATGGTTGACAAGACCACTAGTTTCAAATAAAAGGGCAAGGGAAAGAAAGGCAACTTCAAAGAAGAATAGCAAGCAAGTTGCTGCTCCCATGAAGAAGGCCAAAGCTAGACCCAAGCCAGGAACTGAGTGCTTCTACTGCAATGGAAATGGTCACTGGAAGTGGAACTGCCCTAGATACTTGGCAGATAAGAAGGATGGCAAAGTGAACAAAAGTATATTTCATATACATATTATTGATGTGTACTTTACTAGTGCTTATAGCAACCCCTCAGTATTTGATACTGGTTCAGTTGCTAAGAGTAGTAACTCGAAACGGGAGTTGCAAAATAAAGATAGACTAGTTAAGGGCGAGGTGATGATGTGAGTTGGAAGTGATTCCAAGGTTGATAAGATCACCATCGCACACTCCCTTTACCTTCGGGGTTAGTGTTGAACCTAAAATAAATGTTATTGGGTGTTTGCGTTGAGCATAATATGATTGGATCATGTTTATTGCAATAGGGTTATTCATTTAAGTCAAAGAATAATTGTTATTCTGTTTACATGAATAAAACCTTCTAAGGTCATACACCCAAGGTGAATGGTTTATTGAATCTTGATCGTAGTGATACACATATTCATAATATTGAAGTCAAAAGATGCAAAGTTAATAATAATAGTGCAACTTATATGTGGCACTACCGTTTAGGTCATATTGGTGTAAAGCGCATGAAGAAACTCCATGCTGATGGGCTTTTGGAATCACTTGATTATGAATCATTTGATGCTTGCGAACCATGCCTCATGGGCAAGATGACTAAAAACTCCGTTCTCCAGAACAATGGAGCAAGCAACTAACTTATTGGAAATAATACATACTGATGTATGCAATCCGATGAGTGTTGAGGCTCGCGGCGGGTATCATTATTTTCTGACCTTCACAGATGATTTGAGCAGATATGGGTATATCTACTTGATGAAACATAAGTCTGAAACATTTGAAAAGTTCAAAGAATTTCAGAGTGAAGTGGAAAATCATCGTAACAAGAAAATAAAGTTTCTGCGATCTGATCATGGAGGAGAATATTTGAGTTACGAGTTTGGTCTTCATTTGAAACAATGGGGAATAGTTTCGCAACTCATGCCACCTGGAACACCACAGCGTAATGGTGTGTCCGAACGTCATAACCATACTTTATTAGATATGGTGCGATCTATGCTATCTCTTACGGATTTGTCACTGTCGTTTTGGGGCTATGCATTGGAGACAGCTGCATTCACGTTAAATAGGACACCATCTAAATCCGTTGAGATGACACCGTATGAACTATGGTTTGGCAAGAAACCAAAGCTGTGGTTTCTTAAAGTTTGGGGTTGCGATGCTTATGTGAAAAAGTTTCAAACTGATAAACTTGAACCCAAATCGGAGTAGTGCGTCTTCATAGGATGCCCAAAAGAAACTGTTGGGTACACCTTCTATCACAGATTCGAAGGCAAGATATTTTGTTGCTAAGAATGGATCCTTTCTAGAGAAGGAGTTTGTCTCGAAAGAAGTGATTGGGAGGAATGTAAAACTTGATGAGGTAATTGTACCTTCTCCCGAATTGGAAAGTAGTTCATCAAAGAAATCAGTTCTAGTGATTCCTACACCAATTAGTGAAGAAGTTAATGATGATGATCATGAAACTTCAGATCAAGTTACTACCGAACCTCGTAGGTCAACCAGAATACGTTCTGCACCAGAGTGGTACGGTAATCCTGTTCTGAAGGTCATGTTACTTGACCATGACGAGCGTACGAACTATGAGGAAGCGATGAGGAGCCCAGATTCCGAGAAATGGCTTGAATTCATGAAATCTGAGATGAGATCCATGTATTAGAACAAAGTATGGACTTTGATTGACTTGCCCGTTGATCGGTAAGCCATTAAGAATAAATGGATTTTCAAGAGGAAGATGGAGACTGATAGTAGTGTTACTATCTACAAAGCTCGAATTGTCGCAAAAGGTTTTCGACAAGTTCAAGATGTTGACTATGACGAGATTTTCTCACTCGTAGCGATGCTTAAGTCTGTCTGAATCATGTTAGTAATTGCCAAATTTTATGAAATCTAGCAAATGGATGTCAAAACTGCATTCCTTCATGGATTTCTTAAAGAAGAGTTGTATATGATGCAACAAGAAGGTTTTGTCAATCCTAAACGTGCTAACAAAGTGTGCAAGCTCCAGCGATCCATCTATGGACTAGTGCAAGCATCTCGGAGTTGGAATATATACTTTGATAAAGTGATCAAAGCATATGGTTTTATATAGACTTGCGGTAAAGCCTGTATTTACAAGAAAGTGAGTGGGAGCACTACAGAATTTATGATAAGTATATGTGAATGACATATTGTTGATCAGAAATAATGTAGAATTTTCTGGAAAGCATAAAGGAGTGTTTGAAAAGAGTTTTTCAAAGAAAGACCTCGATGAAGCTACTTACATATTGAGCATCAAGATCTATAGAGATAGATCAAGACGCTTGATATATTTTCAATGAGTACATACCTTGACAAGATTTTGAAGTAGTTCAAAATGGAAAAGTCAAAGAAGGAGTTCTTGCCTGTGTTGCAAGGTGTGAAGTTGAGTAAAGACTCAAAACCCGACCACGACAGAAAATAGAAAGAGAATGAAAAGTCATTCCCTATGCCTCAATCATAGGTTCTATAAAGTATGCTATGTTGTGTACCAGACCTATTGTGTACCTCACCATAAGTTTGGCAAGAGGGTACAATAGTGATCCAGGAGTGGATCACTGGACAGTGGTCAAAAATATCCTTAGTGGAATAAGGAAATGTTTCTCGGTTATGGAGGTGACAAAGAGTTCGTCGTTAAGAGTTACGTAAATGCAAACTTTGACACCGATCTGGATGACTCTAAGTCTCGAGCTAGATACATATCAAAAGTGGGAGCAATTAGCTAGACTAGCTCCGTGCAAAGCATTGTAGACATAAAAAATTTGCAAAATAAATACGGCTCTGAATGTGGCAGACCCGTTGACTAAATTTCTCTCACAAGCAAAACATGATCACTCTTTGGGTTTTAATAACATAGCGATCTGAACTAGATTATTGACTCTAGTAAACCCTTTGGGTGTTAGTCACCTGGAGATGTGAACTAATCACATAAAGATGTGAACTATTGGTGTTAAATCACATGACGATGTGAACCAGATTATTGACTCTAGTGCAAGTGGGAGACTGAAGGAAATATGCCCTAGAGGCAATAATAAAGTTGTTATTTATATTTCCTTATATCATGATAAATGTTTATTATTCATGCTAGAATTGTATTAACCGGAAACTTAGTACATGTGTCAATACATAGACAAACAAAGTGTCCCGAGTATGCCTCTACTTGACTAGCTCGTTAATCAAAGATGGTTAAGTTTCCTAGCCATGGACATGTGTTGTCATTTGATCAACGGGATCACATCATTAGAGAATGATGTGATGGACAAGACCCATCCGTTAGCTTAGCATAATGATCGTTCAGTTTTATTGCTACTGCTTTCTTCATAACTTATACATGTTCCTCTGACTATGAGATTATGCAACTCCCGAATACCAGAGGAACACCTTGTGTGCTATGAAATGTCACAACGTAACTGGGTGATTATAAAGATGCTTAACAGGTGTCTCCGATGGTGTTTGTTGAGTTGGCATAGATCGAGATTAGGATTTGTCACTCCGATTGTCGGAGAGGTATCTCTGGGCCCTCTCGGTAATGCACATCACTCTAAGCCTTGCAAGCATTGTGACTAATGAGTTATTTGCGGGATGATGCATTACGGAATGAGTAAAGAGACTTGTCGGTGACGAGATTGAACTAGGAATGATGATACCGACGACTGAATCTCGGGCAAGTAACATACCGATGACAAAGGGAACAACGTATATTGTTATGCGGTTTGACCGATAAAGATCTTTGTAGAATATGTAGGAACCAATATGAGCATCCAGGTTCCGCTATTGGTTATTGACCAAAGATGAGTCTCGGTCATGTCTACATAGTTCTCGAACCTGTAGGGTCTGCACGCTTAACGTTCTGTGACGATTTGTATTATGAATTATGTGATTTGATGACCGAAGTTTGTTCGGAGTCCCGGATGAGATCGGGGACATGTCGAGGAGTCTCGAAATGGTCGAGACATAAATATCGATATATTGGAAGGCTATATTCGGACATCGGAAAGGTTCCGAGTGATTCGAGTATTCTTCGGAGTACCAGAGAGTTACGGGAATTCGTATTGGGCCTTAATGGGCCATACGGGAAAGGAGAGAAAGGCCTCAAAGGTGGTCGCGCCCCTTCCCCATGGACTGGTCCGAATTGGACTAGGGAAAGGGGGCGCCCCCTTCCTTCCTTCTCCTTCTCCCTTCCATTTTTCCTTATTCCATGTGGCAGGTGGAATCCTACTAAGACTAGGGAGTCCTAGTAGGACTCCACACTTTGGGCGCGCCCTATGAGGGCCGGCCTCCTCCTCCCGCCATCCTTTATATATGTGTCCAGGGGGTACCCCGTAGACACACAAGTTGATGATTGATCTCTTAGCCGTGCGCGGTGCCCCCTCCCCTCCACCATAATCCACCTCAGTCATATCGTAGCGGTGCTTAGGCGAAGCCCTGTTCCGGTAGCATCATCATCATAGTCATCACACCGTCGTGCTGACGAAGCTCTCCCTTGACACTCTGCTGGATCGTGACTTCGTGGGACGTCACCGAGTTGAACGTGTGCAGATCGCGGAGGTGTCGTACTTTCGGTACTAGGATCGGTCGACCGTGAAGACGTACGACTACATCAACCGCGTTGTCGTAACACTTCCGCTTACGGTCTACAAGGGTACGTAGACAACACTCTCCCCTCTTGTTACTATGCATCACCATGATCTTGCATGTGCGTAGGAATTTTTGATATTACTGCGTTCCCCAACAGTCTCCCCCTGCTGCTCCGCACTTCCGACGATCTTTGCCCTCAGCAGGTCGTGCTCGGCCCGAAGCTTCACATTGCTCTCATTTAGTTGCCGGATGACGCCGGTAGCCTCTTAATGAGAGGCTTCATGTCGTCCTGCAACCTCGCCCAGCCGGAGATCTGGTCCATCTGGCTATGGACGATCGCATGCATGCGCCTGTAAGAGTCCTCGCCTGCTCGCGATACATTTTCCCAGGCTTCCGCGGCGCGGGAGGACATCTCTGTTGCATTCGCGGCGCGGCGGGACATCTCTTCTGCTTCTGTGGGGCGACCGGACCAGTCTGCCGCATCGATGGCGCGGCGGGACCTGCGTGCTGCTTCAGCGGAGTGGCGGGACCTCTGTGCTGCTACGGTTGTGATACGTCTCCGTCATATCTATAATTTTTTATTGTTCAATGCCAATATTATACAACTTTCATATACTTTTGGCAACTTTTTATACTATTTTTGGGACTAACATATTGATCCAGTGCCCAGTGCCAGTTCCTGTTTGTTGCATGTTTTTTGTTTCGCAGAAAATCCATATCAAACAGAGTCCAAACGGGATAAAAACTGACGGAGATTTTTTTTGGAATATATGTGAATTTTGGGAAGTGGAATCAACACGATACGATGCCCGAGGGGGGCACGAGGCAGGGGGCCCGCCCCAGGGGGGAAGGTGCGCCCTGGGCCCTCGTGGATACCCCGTAAGGTGGTTGGTGCCCTTCTTTCGCCACAAGAAAGCTAATATCTTGATAAAAATCGTGTCCAAAATTCAGCCCAATCGGAGTTACGGATCTCCAGGAATATAAGAAATGGTGAAAGGGCAGAATCTGGAACGCAGAAACAGAGAGAGACAGATCCAATCTCAGAGGGGCTCTCGCCCCTCCCATGCCATGGAGACCAAGGACCAGAGGGGAAAACCTTCTCCCATCTAGGGGGGAGGTCAAGGAAGAAGAAGAAGAAGAAGGGGGGATATGTCCCCCTCTCTCCCGGTGGAGCCAGAACGCCGTCGGGGCCATCATCATCACCGCAATCTACACCAACAACTTCACTGCCATCATCACCAACTCTTCCCCCCCCTCTATGCAGCGGTGTAACCCCTCTTTTACCCGCTGTAATCTCTACTTAAACATGGTGCTCAACGCTATATATTATTTCCCAATGATGTATGGCTATCCTATGATGTTTGAGTAGATCTGTTTTGTCCTATGGGTTAATTGATGATCGTGATTGGTTTGATTTGCATGTTTTATTATTGGTGCTATCCTATGGTGCTCTCCGTGTCGCGCAAGCGTGAGAGATCCCCGCTGTAGGGTTTGCAATATGTTCATGATTTGCTTATGGTGGGTGGCGTGAGTGACAGAAGCACGGACCCGAGTAAGTAGGTTGTTTGCGTATAGGAGTAAAGAGGACTTGATGCCTTATAATTCTATGGTTGGGTTTTACCTTAATGATCTTTAGTAGTTGCGGATGCTTGCTAGAGTTCCAATCATAAGTGCATATGATCCTAGAAGAGAAAGTATGTTAGCTTATGCCTCTCCCTCAAATAAAATTGCAATAATGATTACCGGTCTAGTTATAGATTGCCTAGGGACAAATAACTTTCTCGTGACAAAAAGCTCTCTACTAAAACTAACTTAGTTGTGTCTTCATCTAAACAGCCCCTACTTTTTATTTACGCACTCTTTATTATCTTGCAAACTTATCCTATCACACCTACAAAGTACTTCCAGTTTCATACTTGTTCTAGGTAAAGAGAACGTTAAGCGTGCGTAGAATTGTATCGGTGGTTGATAGAACTTGAGGGAATATTTGTTCTGCCTTTAGCTCCTCGTTGGGTTCGACACTCTTACTTACTTAAAGAGGCTACAATTGATCCCCTATACTTGTGGGTTATCAAGACCTTTTTCTGGCGCCGTTGCCGGGGAGTTATAGCGGGGGTGAATATTCTCGTGTGTGCTTGTTTGCTTTATCACTAAGTAATTTTTATTTGTTGTTCTAAGTTGTTCTCTATCTTTAGTTATGGATATGGAACATGAAATACCAAAAAAATTAGGTTTACTTGCTACTCATGGAGATGGGGAACCTCGTAAAACCCTCGATGCCCATTATGTGAAAGATATTATGTACTACTTTGATAATCGTGAGAAAACCCCATTCGACTTTATAATGGGATTAACGTTGGATCAACGTGAATACTTTAGGTATTATTGCTTGACTCAAAAAGGGAAACTATTATGGGATCAAATTTATATGTTGCATTGGTATGCTCGGCAACTATGCTTGAGATATGATTATACTTGTTGCTCTAGGATGAAGGCTCCACACCTTCCCTTTTCATGTGAATTTAATATAATGAAACCTTAGCTTCTTATGCTAATGGTATATGATTACTATGACATGGAACGAATAGAAGAATTCGTTGCTTTTATGGGTGCTTATGAAATTGAATCTTTGTTTAAAGAGTGTGAAAATCTTGATGATGCTGTTTACAGACCTGAAATTTTGCTATAGTTAAATATTGCTATGAAAATTATTAATTCAATAGCGATAATGATGATTTTATTGAGAGAGTCTCTATTGTCCAAGAAGAGACTAATATTTTGCAGGAGTCTATGGAAGAAGAAATTGATGAAAGTGTGAGCTCATTGGATGAAAAAGATTATGAGGAGAGCGAAGAACAAAAGGAGGAAGAGCGGATTAGCTACCCGTGCCCACCTTCTAATGAGAGTAACTCTTCAACTCATACATTGTTTAATTTCCCTTCGTTCTTACCGAAGGATGATTGCTAGGATGATTGTTATGATCCCGTTGATTCTTTTGAAATATCCCTTTTTGATGATTCTTGCTATGCTTGTGGCCAAGATGCCAATATGAATTATGCTTATGGAGATGAACTTTCTATAGTTCCTTATGTTAAACATGAAATTGTTGCTATTGCACCCACGCATGATAGTCCTATTATCTTTTTGAATTCTCCTGACTACACTATATCGGAGAAGTTTGCCCTTATTAAGGATTATATTGATGGATTATATTGGTTGGTTATTGATCAGAGACGAGTCTCAGTCATGTCTACATAGTTCTCGAACACGTAGGGTCTGCACGCTTAAAGTTCGGTGACGATCGGTATTATGAGTTTATATGTTTTTGATGTACTGAAGGTAGTTTGGAGTCCCAGATGTGATCACGGATATGACGAGGAGTCTCGAAATGGTCGAGACGTAAAGATTGATATATTGAACGGCTATATTCGGACATCGGAAGTGTTCCGGATGATTTCGAATAAAATCGCAGTGCCGGAGGGGTTACCAGAACCCCTCGGGGAAGTATTGGGCCTTAGTGGGCCTGAGGGGAGAGAGAGGGCGGCAGCCCAGGAGGTGGCGCGCCCCCTCCCATGGGGAGTCCGAATTGGACTAGGGGAGGGGGGCACGGCCCCTCTTTCCCTCTCCCTCTCCCTCTCTTTCCTTCCCCCTTCCCTCTTCCTAGTTGGACTAGGAAAGGATGAATCCTCTTCCTAGTAGGAAGAGGATTCCTCCTCTCCTTGGGGCACACCAAGGCTGGCCGGCCTCCCCCCTTGCTCCTTTATATATGGGGGCGGGGGCACCCAAAGACACACAAGTTGATTGTTCCAAGCCGTGTGCGGTGCCCCCCTCCACCATAATCCACCTCGATCATATCATAGCAGTGCTTAGGTGAAGCCCTGCGTCAGTAGCAACATCATCACCGTCATCACGCCGTCGTGCTGATGGAACTCTCCCGTGAAGCTTTGCTGGTTCGGAGTTCGTGGGACGTCATCGAGCTGAACGTGTGCTGAACTCGGAGGTGTCGTGCGTTCAGTACTTGGATCGGTCGGATTGTGAAGACGTATGACTACATCAACCGCGTTCTCATAACGCTTCCGCTTACGGTCTACGAGGGTACGTGGATGATACTCTCCCCTCTCGTTGCTATGCATCACCATGATCTTGCGTGTGCGTAGGAAATTTTTTGAAATTACTACGTTCCGAACACAGACCAAGTTTATGATTTTTGGTTGGTAACATGTCATATAAGACAAAATTGTGCGCAGGTTTCATATTTTTTGATTTTTTTTAATTAATGGTGCTCATTTGACCTCGATCGTGCCAGCTAGGGTTTTTTCATGGAAATGACCATAGACCAAGTTTAGTATTTTTCCTCGTTAGTGTGTCTTATAAAACGACGAACGGGGAAGGTTTCATATTTTTTGATTTTTTTTAAATTAGTTATCCTCAGTCAAAGCTTTCGTAACCCCGTTGACCAGCTCAAAACCCCTCTCCAAACGTCAGTCATCCGATCATACCCTAGCGCCAAGCGACATCCCTCATATGTGGTCTTCTAGAAGGAATTCGGTGGGCAAGCCTGCGTGCAGGCTCCGTGCCGTTGGATCACAAGGACGGCTCTGCATCGTTGGATCGTGGGGCGATCCGCGAGAGGCGATCCTGTTGGTTGTGCTAGGCTACTCGCCCACCACTGACTCTGCGAAAAAAATGTTGTTATTGGGCCCAAAAGGAAACCAAGCTCTGGTTGGGCCGTCGAATTGCGTTGTTTTTTTGTGAACGTGTTGGCTCTGTTTTTTGTGAACATGTTGGCTCTGTTTTTTTTGCATCATTTGAAATTACACAAAAATTGACATTGCGTAGAAAATTTAGTTCTTTTTGTTCTATACAAATGCAAAATGACCAAATTTATAAGGGCTAAATTTATTTTTATCATGCAAAATGGCCACAAACTATTAAAAAAATGGGTCATTTTGCATTTGTATAATGGCCACAAGCCCTCTATCTTTTTTATCATGCAAAATGACCAAATTTATAAGGGACAAATTTATTTTTATCATGCAAAATGGCCACAAGCCCTTCAAAAATTATCTCTCTTTGTTCATATAATATATATGACCACAGATTCCCATGCATGCAATTAGCTTCTTTTTCTTCTTTTCAAACCACCGTTTCCCACGCGTGTACACTCCCGATGCTGCGGTGGGTTTGAAAACAGGCTACTAACTTCACATTTGACCCCGTTATTGCCACGGCCAAATAACACGTAGCACTACGGCTATTTAAGCTACCCTGTGCCTCTACCATCTCCCACCCTCTGCCTCTGCCATCCCTCATCCATCTACCCTTCTTGCTCTTCGGCCCCTTCTCCTTCTGCACATCCCTCAGCCATGCAGTACACCGGACCAACCTGCCGCTTCTCACCCACCGTGACGGAGAGGCTCTACCCTACCGGCGTGTACGTTGATCGCACACTACGTGTGTGGGCGATATCAACGCTGAGGACCGATGGGAACTTCACCGAGTTCTTCCTCGCATCCGGCTACCACCACCTCCCGCGGGGGTCTCCAACGATGTTCCGTGTCGAGGAGGTCATCCAAAACCAGGTGGTGGTTGCTCTCCTTGCTCACTTCACCAATACATTCGACGCCTTCTACCTCCTCGGCCGGGTGTTCTGGTGTGGCTCTGAGTTCATCGCTTTCACCACCCACAACAGGTTCACGAAGTACACCAACATCTTCCCCACCACGACATGCATGCACACTCTTCCGTACCCCATCGACAATGCCCCCGAGGAGCACTGAAAAGGGAGGAGCGAGGTGGAGAAGGCGGCGGCTAGGGTTCTAAACCCTCTAACTTTTTTTAGTCTATGTTATGTTAAGTTGTAATTGAACTATGTTGGAGTTGCTATGGGCTTGTTGGCCCTTTTCTTAAGTTCTATTATTAAGTTTTCTATCTATTCTATTATTAAGTTATTCCTAGTCTGAACTATGTGTTCGTGCTATGGGCTTGTTGGCCCTATCTACATATTGGGACTACATATTTGTTGATTGTTTTCTTAGAGAGCTTGGCTTGTTAGTAGGGTTCCCTGGTTAGTAAGCACCTAGTGCATACAAGCAAGCTTTGTTAGTAGGGATGAATGAGTAGAGCTAAGCAAGGGAGTGGCTCTTTTTTTACACAAACCACAAATATGTAGCCACCTAGCTAGAAGAGAGGAACCAGCGGCAGTGACCATCCCTGCATCTGTGGCAGCTGGCGTGCAAGAAAGCTGCTCGGTTAATGCGTCGTGGCGGACGCATCGGCGCATGCAGGCTCGGTCGGCGCATGCAGGCTCGGTGGGCGCATCATGGCATCGTGGCATCGGCGCATGCAGGCTCAATCGACGCATGCAGGCGGGCTTTGCTGGGTGCATGCATAGCAGGCTTTTGTCCTGGCGGCGCGCG
Source organism: Triticum urartu (assembly GCF_056163025.1). Classification (NCBI taxonomy): domain Eukaryota; kingdom Viridiplantae; phylum Streptophyta; class Magnoliopsida; order Poales; family Poaceae; genus Triticum; species Triticum urartu. Next base: position 469,378,053 of record NC_141874.1, read on the forward strand.
CAGACATTTAATGCAAGGGATGATCCAACGAAACCACGGCCCAACGGTCAAACAGCGACACCACCCAACGCGGCCCCACTTGTCAGGTCCAACGGACGAAACAGTCCAATGTAGCCCCACTAGTCAGAGTTAACGGTCAAGGTCAAGCCTTTGACCCAACGACAACGTCCATTTTTTGAAGGTTAGGATAGTAGGAAAGGCTCCAACTGCTTATATCCTACCACAATGTAAAAGTTTGTTACATATGCACAGAGTGGGGGGGAGGGAGAAAAACAATTACATAGCTATGAGGGTTGTGACCAGTTATGAGGGTTTCTCGCAAGGGAGTGGGGAAAATTGAGCAAAAGTTAAGCGCGTGGGGATGAATGAGTAGGGATAAGGAACCAGGGGCATAGATGAAAAATCCCATAATAATAAGAGTGCACGTGCATTGGACTAAGCTGGAATCTACAAACATTGATTTAGAGGAGAAGACAAGGTAATATGGGCTCTTTGTTAGATCAACAATAATGCATATGAGAGCCACTCAACATTTTCATCATGGTCTTGTCCTTACAACCCAAAGAAAAGGAAAAGAATTTCAATGAAACACACTGAAATATTTTTGGAGTTTTTGTTTTTCTGAAGAAAGTAAAACAAAAACGAGAAAAACTATTTACATGGGAAAGCTCCCAACAAGCAAAAGAAGAACGAGAAATCATTTTAGGTTTTCCTTTAATACTACTACTGAATAAGCCAGAAAGAAAAACTAAAAAGAAGTGAGAACCAATATTTTTTTGATTTTCTCAAAGTTTTTCAAACACACAAGAAGAAAGCAAGAAAAATAAACTAACATGGATAATACAATGAAAAAGTAGGAACATCGACAACTGGAATGAGTGTGTGAACATGAATGTAATGTCCGTGGGAGATATCTACTCCCCCAAGCTTAGTCTTTTGGCCTAAGTTGGTCTAGGGCCACGGCTCGATACTGAGGAGGGTCCTGAGGGTTCCACTGGTTGGCGAGCCCCTGTGGCTCCCACTGATAAATAGTCTCCTGATATAGATCAGGAACTGGTGCTGGCTCAGGTGTTGGAGGTTGTCTCAGCCTCCAGTACGTGTAAATTTCCTCGGGCATAATGGTGTACCTTCCTGAACGAATATAGAACAAAGAAGGTGCAGGCAAAGTAATAATCTCACAAGTATCCTGACTAAATACTAGGTTGTAGAGGAGCCGCCTATCATCGTATTTTTTAATAAAATCATGTGCTACCATACTATCATAGTTTAAATATTTAGTGGGTAACAACATCTCCTCCTTCTCATCATGCCTAATGGGTATCTCAAAATGTTTAGCAAGGAGGGAGACATAGGCACCTCCAAAAATAGTGCCCTTTGAACGGTTTGTGTTTAACCGCCGAGCAACAATGGCGCCCAAACTAAAAGTTCTCTTAGCATATAAAGCATGGCGCAAAATGGAAAGGTTAGGGGCACTGAGGCCTCCACTCTCCCCTCGACCAATTAAACATCTCCTGGCAAATAATGAATAAGAGCGTAAAACAGGAAAATGTAAACTAGCCACTCTAGCCTCCGACACTCCTCTCTCTTTCCCCACAGTAGTGTCAGCAATGAAATCCTCCACATCCCTAGGACGTGGCTCACTGATGCTGCCCTCATAAGGTATTTTGCAAACATCGCAAAAGTCATAAAGTGTCATTCGCTTAGGCACATCATACAAGTGAAATTCTACCATGCGAGGATCATTCCTAGAATGGAAGTGAAAATTTTGCACGAAGGTATTAGTGAGTAGGAGGTATTGGTGACACTTATCTTGGAGGAAGGCGGTGATGTCGGCATTCTCCGCCAAATAATAGAACTCATCATAAATTCCTGCCTCCCTCAAGAATGTATCGCTTGGCCACTCACACGGTCGAACCTTCGCAGCATGAGGAAGGTTGTACTTGGGCTTCTTCTTCTCCTCATTTTCATTTCCCTTGGAATTCTGGCTCAAAGAACCCCTTAACCACCTCCTTATGGTTTCTCTTTTCTCTGAATTTTTTTGAAATTTTTAGTGACTCAAAATAAAAGTGAACCAAACTCAACAAAACTAATAGCAATTACTCTCACAAGTGTCTAGAGGCTATATCATGCGACAAAGCTACTTTGGACCATATAAATTTGACATGCAAGCTCAAGAACAAGGTCACCACAGCAGCAAAAGTTTGCAATATATAAAGCACTAGAACAAAAACTAATTGGACCAACGGAGGAGTCACATACTGATGAAATTTCCCCCTAAACACTTTCGGAAATGGAGTTCCAAGCAAGGAGATCGAAAATGGCAGGAAAACGAGCAAGAAAACGGGTTTGAGCAATGGTGTGATTTTTTCTGGAGGAAGACGAAGTGGATGGGTGGCTGGAATAAGTGAGGGGATCCACGTGGGACCCACAAGCCCTGTAGGCGCGCCCTAGGGGGTGGGCGCGCCCTGTGGGCTTGTGGCCCTCTAGTGCACCCCCTGAGGTGTTCGGTGCCAAAAATTCTTAAATATTATGGAAAAATCATACTAAATTTTCAGGGCATTTAGAGAACTTTTATTTTCGGCTCATTTTTTATTGCACGGATAATTCAGAAAATAGAAAAATAATGGTATTTCTACTTTACTTCTTCTAAATAACAGAAAGTAAAAAGTGGGTACAAAAGGTTGTGTTTACTAAACTCATCCATCTCATGCCCGTCAAAAAGGAATCCATCAATAAGGTTGATCCAGTCTTATTAACAAACTTCTTCCGAATGACATGAAACCGGAGAATCTTCATATAACGCTAAGTTACCTCAATGGGGATATGCATGTCCCCAACAATAGGAATATCATATTTCTTTTTTACAGTAGGAAGAGGAAATTCAAAACCTCCAATAGTAATTGTTGAAATTTTTCCAATAGAATTGATACTATTCACTCGAGGTTGTTTCTTCGGAAAGTGTATCGTATGCTCATTACCATTAACATGAAAAGTGACATTGCCCTTTGCAATCAATAACAGCTCCTGCAGTATTCAAAAAGGGTCTACCAAGGATGGTCGACATACTGTCGTCCTCGGGTATATCAAGAATAACAATGTCCGTAACAATAGTAACATTTGCAACTACTACAGGCACATCCTCACAAATACCGATGGGTATAGCGGTTGATTTATCAGCCATTTGCAAAGAGATCTTAGTGGGTGTCAACTTATTCAAATCAAGTCTACGATATAAGGAGAAAGGCATAACACTAACACCGGCTCCCAAATCACATAAAGCAATTTTAACATAGTTTCTTTTAATGGAGCATGGCATAGTTGGTATTCCTGGGTCTCCTAGTTTCTTTGGTATTCCACCCTTAAATGTATAATTAGCAAGCATGGTGGAAATTTCAGCTTCCGGTATCTTTCTTTTATTAGTAACAATATCTTTCATATACTTAGCATAAGGAGACATTTTTGGAATATCAATCAAACGCATACGCAAAAAGACAGGTCTAAGCATTTCAACAAAGCGCTCAAATTCTTCATCATCCTTTTTCTTGGATGGTTTAGGAGGAAAGGGCATGGGTTTCTGAACCCATGGCTCTCTTTCTTTACCATGTTTCCTGGCAATGAAGTCTCTTTTATCATATCTTTTATTCTTAGGTTGTGGGTTATCAAGATCAACAGCTGGTTCTATCTCCACATCATTATCATTACTAGGTTGAGCATCAACATGAACATCATCATTATCATTATTACTAGGTTCATGTTCATCACCTGATTGTGTTTCGGCATCAAAAATAGAAATATCATTTGGATTCTCAGGTGTGTCTGGCTATAACAGGTTCACTAGAAGCATGCAAGGTCCTATCATCATTCTTTTTCTTGTTAGCTGGCCTAGGTGCCTCAATATTAATTCTATAAGAGTCTTGTTCAATTCTCTTGGGATGGCCCTCGGGATACAAAGGTTCCTGAGTCATTTTACCACCTCTAGTCATAAGTCTAACAGCATTATCATTCATCTTATTGTTCATCTCATTGAGCAAATCATTTTGTTCCTTGAGAACTTGTTCAACTGGAGTTTTTACCATGGAAGCATGTTTACTAACAAACTTGAGATCATTAACAGTTCTACACATATAGTCACTCAAGTGTTCAAGCATATAAGAATTTCTTTTCAATTGTCTACTAACATATGCATTGAAGTTTTCTTGTTTAACAATAAAGTTATCAAATTCATCCAAGCATTGACTAGCAGATTTATTATGAGGACTTCATCAAATCTATACACAAAATTTACCTTTACTACCTGGGTCGGGTTATCAAGACCATGTATTTCTTCAATAGGTGGTAAATTCTTAACATCTTCAACTTTAATACCTTTTTCTTTCATAGATTTCTTTGCCTCTTACATATCTCCAGTACAGAGAAATAGAATACCTCTCTTCTTCGAAGTTGCCTTGGGAGATGGTTCAGGAAGAGTCCAATTATTATCATTACTCAATATATTATTCAATAGTACTTCAGCTTGTTCAACAGTTCGCTCCCTGGAAACACAACCAGCACAACTATCTAGGTGGTCCCTAGAAGCATCGCTTAGTCCATTATAAAAGATATCAAGTATTTCATTTTTCGTGAGAGGATGATCGGGCAAAGCATTAAGTAATTGGAGAAGCCTCCCCCAAGCTTGTGGGAGACTATCTTCTTTGATTTGCACAAAGTTAAATATTTCCTGTAATGCGGCTTGTTTCTTATGAGCAGGAAAATATTTCTCAGAGAAGTAATATATCATATCCTAGGGACTACGCACACAACCAGGAGCCAGAGAATTAAATCATAACTTAGCATCACCCTTTAATGTGAAAGGAAACAACTTAAGAATATAGTAATAGCAGAGTTTTTTCCTCATGAGCAAATAGGGTGGCTATATCATTCAATTTAGTAAGATGTGCCACAGCGGTTTCAGATTCATAACCATGGAAAGGATCAGATTTAGGATCGACGGAGAATTCATAATCCTTATCAGTAACAAAGATAGGTGAAGTCGCAAACTTAGGATCATATTGCATTCTAGCATTCAAAGATTTTTCTTTCCACTTGCATAGTAATTTCTTAAGATCATCTCTATCCTTACAAGCAGGAAAGTCCCTAGCTACCTCCCCATCCATAACATAACGCTCAGGTATAACAGGTAATTCATATCTAGGAGCGCTAGGTCTAATGGGTGTTTCAAATTTTTTAATTTTAATAATTTCACCAGTTTTAGAAATATCATCAGTTTCAGCATTCTCGATATCTTTAGCTCTGGCAAGTTGTTCATCAAGAAATTCACCCAGTGGCACAATATTATCAAGCAAAGTAGTAATGTCATCATAAGCATCATGCATAGCAGAAGTACCATCATCAATTACTTGCGACATATCAGAATCAATAGCACGTGTAGGTGTCGCAAGCTTACTCAAAACATAAGGTGAATCAAGTGCAGAGCTAGATGGTAGTTTCTTACCTCCCCTCGTCCTAGAGGGAAAAACCAAGTGACTGAGCAAATATAGCTATGCTACCCGGCAATGGCGCCAGAAAAAGGTCTTGATAACCCACAAGTATAGGGGGTCACAATAGTTTTTGAGGGTAGAGTATTCAACTCAAATTTATTGATTCGACACAAGGGGAGCAAAAGAATATTCACGAGTATTAGCAGTTGAGTTGTCAATTCAACCACACCTGAAAGACTTGATATCTGCAACAAAGTATTTAGTAGCAAAACAGTGGCAGTTTTGTAGTGATTGTACTAGCAGTAGCAACGAAAGTAACTTATCAAAGATCAATGTAACAGCAGTAGCAACGAAAGTAACTTATCAAAGATCAATATGTGAAAAGCTCGTAGGCATTGGATCGGCAATGATAATAGTGTTGGGTAATATTCATCAGGTAGCAGTTATACCCTAGGGTGACATGGAACTAACTCCAATTCATTGACATAATGTAGGCATGTATTCCATATATAGTCATATGTGCTTATGGAAAAGAACTTGCATGACATATTTTGGCATGCCCTCCCGTCGCAGCGGGGTCCTAATGGAAACTAAGGGATATTAAGGCCTCCTTTTAATAGAGAACCGGACCAAAGCATTAGCACTTAGTGAATATATGAACTCCTCAAACTACGGTAATCACCGGGAAGAATCCCAATTATTGTCACCTTGGGGTATGCGGATCATAACTAGTAATAGGTGTCTAAAAATTGCAAGGTAGGATCAAGAATACACATATATTCGTGAAAACATAATAGGTTCAGATCTGAAATCATGGCACTCGGGCCCTAGTGACAAGCATTAAGCATAGCAAAGTCATAGCAACATCAATCTCAGAACATAGTGGATACTAGGGATCAAACCCTAACAAAACTAACTCAATTACATAATAAATCCCATCCAACCCATCACCGTCCAGCAAGCCTACGATGGAATTACTCACTCCCGGTGGTGAGCATCATGAAATTGGTGATGGAGGAAGGTTGATGACGATGATGGTGATGAATCCCCCTCTCCGGAGCCCCGAACGGACTCTAGATCAGCCCTCCCGATGAAGAACGGGAGGAGGGGGCGGCTCCGTATTGTAAAACGCGATTAATCCTTCTCTCTGATTTTTTTTCTTCTCGAATAGGAACTTATAGAGTTGGAGTTAGGGTCGGAGGAGGTCCAGGGGGCCCACAAGCCTACAGGGTGCGCCCCCAGGGCTTGTGGCCTCTGGGTGGCCCCCTGGTTATTTCTTGCGCCAGTATTTTTATATATTCCACAAAAATTATTCGTAAATTTCATGTCAATTCGAGAACTTTGATTTCTGCACAAAAATAATACCATGGCAATTCTGCTGAAAAAAGCGTCAGTCCGGGTTAGTTCCATTCAAATTATGAAACTTAGAGTCCAAAATAAGGGCAAAAGATTTTGGAAAAGTAGATACGATTGAGACGTATCATTTGGCCCACAGGGGGAAACGACACCAGAGTGCCGCCATCATCTGATCTACTGATCTAGAGTTTCCCCCGGAAGTAGCGGATAGAGGTCTGGAACTTCTCCATAGCGATGCCTTCAAGAAGGTAACGACATGAAAGAGTGCCGCCATCGCCGGTCTTGGCAACAAGCCAAGAACAAGATTTTCACCCAGATCTGCTCAACAAACCTCCATCAAGCATCGTGTGCACGGGTCGCTACCAACTTGAGCCGCTGCACAACGAGCAGGCCGCATTGGCCAGATCAGATATGTTCGAAGGCCAGACCACTCATTGCGTCGACCCGTCCACCAAGCCCTCCATGCCGCCGCCGACGATCCAAGGTCAAATGGCCCATCACCGCAGAACCGTTCGCCGCCGCCGAACGCAGCCAACGCCGCTGCGCGTGGAAAGGCCAGCTGTCGCGCCTGTAGTCAGCGTCGCCCGAGGAAGAGCCGGCCGACGCGCCGCCACTGATCAAGGCAGGGACGCCCGCCGCACCGCTAAGGCCAGATCGGTCGCGCCTCTTCACGTCGCATGGCTCCACACCATCCCCATGGCGTAGAGAGAGAGGGAGGCCCCCGCAACCACTGTTGGCCCATGGGTTGTAGGCCGGAGGGAAAGAAGATTCATCCCCGCCCGAGCGGGGGCAAAGCGAGGGGATCATGGGCCACCATTTGAGATTTCAGAAATTGTTATGGACCTAGCCCATTTATTTCTAACAGAAACCAACGGATCTCTTGTATGTGCGAGCTATAGCCTTGGCGTTCATATCCATCGCCGCAGATGAACGACCCCCACCGTGGGCATGGGAGAATCATATTTGACGCTGCAGGCACCAGTTAATGTGTATTCTGTAAACGGACGCCTGCAGCGCCCCGCACTAGGCCGACCCATTCCGCCTCTTTATTTCTGTTTTACGCAAAAAAATGTGCGCCTACAGAGATCGAACGAAGGACCTCAAGGATGGAGCTACGCGCCAATAACGACCACGCCAACATGCCCGATATGATATGTAACATCTTCTTCCATCTTTTCTTATTTCTTCTTTCTTTGCCATTTTTCCTTCTTTTTTCTTTTTTTTTCTTTTTTCTTCTTCGTGGTTTGATGATTTCTTTCAAATTTGTGAACTTTAAATCGATGAATTTTTTTCTCAAAATTGATGGTTTTTTATTCAATGAACTTCTTTTCTAATTCGATGATTTTTTTTCAAATTTGTGGATTTATCCATTAACTTTTTCCTATTTCGACGATTTTTTTTCAAATTCAACAATTTTTTTAAATTCGATGACCTTTTATTAAAAAATGGATGAACTTTTAAAAAAATGGATGAACTTTTTTTAAAGTTGTTGAACTTTTTTTTCCAAATTTGATCTACTTTTTAAAAAGTCGATGAACTGTTTTTCAACTTGGTAAGTTTTAAAAAAAATTGATGAACTGTTTTTCATTAAAAAAACAACTTTTTCTAAATTGTTTCCAGATAAGTCTGGAAATCTAATAAATAGTGCGGATACAGTGGTTCTTAAACATTCGCGTTCCAATCAATCACTAGCGTTTAGCAGGTGTGGCGGTTGCAAAATCTTTCTTTTGTTGTAGTGGCATGACGCGAGTTCGAAGCGTGGTACACCCACCTTTTATTATGCGTGCTTTTCTCATGACAAATGTTTACTGTGCTGCGCGTCATGGGCCAGCCCATGAGATGGGCGCGTGGGCGCCAGCGCCGAACAGGTGCTCCCTCCCTCAAAAAACAAAAGGAGCTCCCGTGGGCATTTTTTTTTTTTTGAATTGAGGGGCACGTCCCGATTTCATTTCATTGAATGAAAAGAAACCGAATAAACAGAGTCATTAAAAAAAGTTTGTTTCTCAGCCCCAGATACCGGGGGGGGGGGGGGGGGGGGGGGGCTAAAGAAGCGCTATGGGGAAAATGGTTACCACACAGGGCTCCATCCCCGACCCTCATCTTTTCTAAACAGTGACAGAGCTTAGAACAACCATATTATCCAGACATAGACTACACGATAATCCAGTGAAGAAACTCAAAACATAGAAAAGCTCTCAACCCACTCCCAGACGTCTTGTCATTGGCGCCCATCCTCTGCTCTTGTTGAAGAAGCCATTTGCAACATCAACCAACAACGCCGCCACGTCGCGCAGCTTCTGTTGCCCTTCTTTTCTCTGTAAGCCAGCCCAGTACGACATCTAGTAAGCTATTTGAAAAAACAGCACACTCGGATCATGCGGGTAAAATGTGATGAAAAGTGGCAGCGTTTCTGGATTTAGCTAAAAGAAACTGAAAAGGTAAAGATAAAAGTTGCAGTTTCTATGATCATTCTGAAACTGTAGAGCATCTTTTTTGCACTTGTGTGGTAGCCAAGTTTGTGTGGAGGGTTGTTAGGAATGTCACTGGTATTTATGATATTCCTTGCAAAATTGAAGAGTTCAGCAGCTGGATAGAGATGTTTCCTAAGAAGATGAGACAAACAGTAGCAGTGGGTGTAGCGCGGTATTCTGGTTTTTATGGAAAGCCAGCTCTCGTGGGCATGTCCCAAGCCAACCCCTCTTGTTCAATCTGCAGTACTTCCTGTCACGGCGAAGCAAGAGGCCCCAGTGCATAGCACGAGCGTGCGAGAGCCTTCCCGTAACCCCACTGTTGCTATGATTCAGACCCATCGTCGGTTGCTGGAGTTGTGTTCTGCGAGAGCATTTTTCTTCAACTTGAAATCCCAGCAATTTTGGTGCACAGGAACTTCAGATGATTTTTGCTCAAGCTGAAGTGGGTGGCCAAGTTGTGACTCACCCAACCCAACAAATACTGAAAGAAAAGGTGCAAGACCCAAGTACGGAAAGAAGCATGAAGGATGAACAAGGAACAAGGAGTAAAACATCATTTCACGGAGTCTCAAGTGAGAACAAACAATCAGGTTGCGTGACACACCCAACAACCTTGACCCTTTTTAACCCAACTTGGCACGGCGACGAACAGCAGGCCCTTCCCCTCCACAACAGCAACAGCACCAGCAATGTGTGTGTATCTTGTACATCATATAGAAACATCCTTTGTTGGGTAAAACAAGACAAAGCGACGCTATTGCCCTAGCGACAGAGGGACCGGACCGACTCTTGTGTAGTATCTAGCTTACAGTTACAATATCACCTCACAACAATACACGACACGTCTTGGGTGCTGGATGTTCCTCTTCTGTCCAGTCGTCTCTCTTGGTGGGCACACAAATTATTGTCGACGGAGTACACTTGACATTCATAGTATGGTACAAGAGCAGCGAGTGGTCTTAGGCAACTTGTTCGTCTTCTTGTCTGACACAAACAAGTTAACATAATTCAGCAAAATGAACGAGACAATAAATTTAACATAATTCAACATAAATTTAACCAACGTGGGCGACTGCGGCGGGAGCAAAAATTAAAATGGGATATTTTTTGCTCCCGCCGCGGTCGCCCACGTTGGTTAAATTTATGGTCAAACTTAAATCTCGAAAAGCGCGGGCGCACTACATTATGGAATGGAGGGAGTATAACATTGCATCCAACAGCGTCCTATCTGTTTGAAGAAGCAGAATATTACATGCTGTAACGAGACATACATTTCAATGTAATTTCCGCTAATTTCTGCTGTACTGGTCAAGTGGTTATTAGAGGGGATTAGACAGAAACCAAATCTGTGATCTGGCATTGTCGGGAAAGACAAGAATTTCATCTACGAATTACGGGACAGACAACAGGCTCACCAAACTGATTTCTCATGGACAGAAGCGCAGAGCTCTGACTTTCATGTCAACATTTTCATATTTCATCCACAATCATTTTTTTCTTCAGAGAATCTAATGAACATTATTTTTCCGCGTGCAGATTCCACACATATGATGGCACATTAGTGATAGAATGAATGGTAGAAAGGAAACAAATGACTGACATGCACCCATTGCAATTTTAAGACACAACTTGGATGGTGAAACAATGTTAATCAGTCTAAGTCAGACACACGGGAAGATTCAGCAAGTCATAAGCAATGCTTTACACAAATATTACAAAGTTGCAGCTTACCTGGTTTTGACTTTGCGGATGATGGCTGGACAACGACATGCATTGTTATAACAGTGCTGGGAAGATCACCAAAAGGTGCTCTGCACTGTGCGATATTCTTGTCATTTTCTAGAATTTTGCCTCCACTTATCAGTTTCACATCATTAGCACTCTTTGGGACAATTGTTTTATCTACAAGCAGAATCATTACAGAATTAGAAATATTACACAAGCAGCGGAGGAGATATAACTATTCTTGGGGAAAAAAACTCAGAAATGCAGTACGAAAGTACATATGCAGCAAACTACCTAAAACCTTGGCAAAAAATGCTACCCATACATCTTAAAATGCAGGATTTTAGGAATTTTATTACATCAAGTTGAACAAAAATATTAACAGCAGCTAAATACAATTAGAACAGTTATCTTTACTGAAGCAATCACGACATAATAAGAAGACAAATCACGGCATGTGCCTTGTGTGCAGGTAGGGTAGAAAGATGTATTGGTAATAGGGAAGCCAAGGCAGGATAAATTTTAAGGCAATGCTATGCAGAAGCGGTAAAGCTGTTGCCTTGTGACCATGAGGTCACGGGTTCGAGTCCTGGAAAGAGCCTCTTGCAGAAATGTAGGGAAAGGCTGCGTACAAAAGACCCAAAGTGGTCGGACCCTTCCCCGAACCCTGCACAAGCAGGAGCTTCGTGCACCGGGCTGCCCAATGCTATGCAGAAGTTAAGTTCGGATCAACAAGAATGTTCCATAATATCAGATCCTAAGCAAAGTTCCTGTCCCATTTGACAATATTGCCTTTTGAGAGAATTGCAAGTTAGATGTCTTAAAATCATAACGATCATTAGATTCATTGATCCACAATAACAGGGAGTACAAGCACACAAGACAGCAGAACTAAGCGATAAACAAATGGAAATATAAAAACAATATGGCAAAACGTAAGGCATATGCCATTTAACACAGCACAAATGTATGAACCCATTTTTCACTCCCTACCAACAAAATAGATATGACATTCTTTTTAATATCCCCGTGGATGGAATTAGAATGTGATTAACACATGCTGGCTGCTGACAATGAAATACACAAGCTCAGATGAACGTTATGAGCTTCTCCAGTGTTTGTGGCTCCTAGAGCATCTTCCTGTTGGGCTCTCTGTGGTCTACTTCACAGCCTTCCTCTTTGGCTTACTATAGAGGCATAGAGTAATATTTTGAGCATCACACACTCACTATTGAACAATTTAAAAGATATCCTAAAGTGGAGTGCTGCGGTGCCCATTCAAGGAATTCCTGGAAATAGTTGCGCGTTTGTTGGAAATCAGAGACATCCTACACATCATGGGTTGTCAACGTCCCACTTATCAAAACGGGCTATGGTAAAGCACATTAACATGTCTGCCTACCACTGGCGGAGCTTCTTGGAGGCCAAAGGGGGTTGTGACCCCCCCTTCCAAAAGTGCAAAAAAAATTGACTATTAAACATTTTTGTGCATTTCATCAGTGAAGTATATTGACTATAGAGCACCAAATCAATTTACCGGGCAGATATTCTACGTACAAAGCTAGCTACCCAAAGCAGCTTGATTGATATTTGTACTTGCAGCTCCTCGTACATAAAGCTTTATTCTAGATCGCCTTTTTTTAAATGATCGCTTCTCTCTGGAAGAAACTCTCCTCAACTTGCAACAGTGAAAATAAAAAACAGATCGGAAGTCTTACTTTGTCTCTCATTTTTCCCGGTACAACATCATCTATATCGCGTTTTGATTTCACCTCATCTCTACATGCATGGCGATTTGATTTTCTAATCATCCTCCCAATTCTCAGTTTTATTTCTCCCTTTCACAGCTTGGACTGTCAACCGCCGCCCGGCCGCCACACCAGCTGCTGCATCTGCGCATGGAACATCTTGTGCTGCTGCGCGCCACCGCCAAAATGGCCAGCCGACAACCGCAAATGAGCCAAACTGCCAAAGGATGCAAGGAGCAAGATATATTCGATTGATATGTAATTTTGTGTGAGTTGGTCTTGATTTCAAGCACATTTTGCTTTTGGTTAAAATTTTGGCCCCCTGTTAATTGCGTGTCACGCTCCACCACTGCTGCCTACATTATAGCCCCAAGCATGGCTCCTCCGCTGTTCGCTTAGATACCAAAGACCATCCTGGATTATTACCGTAAAAGAAGACGTCTCCTATACACATCTGATACCTCTCTAATTTAAGCTGTACTTTAGAATATTAACGAGACCTAGCACTTGCTAGTTATAGAAGCACACATATTTTCCCAAAATCAGACAAGCAACAAATCTTGCAGGCACCAAACAAGCAAATATAAAGAAGCATGAAGCTTGCTCATCACCCCTTATTCCCGTCTACTGTCGTCACGCAGAGGGAACAAACAAGCATGGGTTCCTTTACAAATTTAGTGGTGCAGATGGCACAAGCACAAACTAGAGCTTGCACAGACACCACACCACAAGAATCGCATAACATCGTGCGAGAATCAAGAGCTCAAGAGATGGAATCTTTAGGACCTTTGGGCCAATCGGCAACGACGCGGTCCTTGAGTGTGGCGACGGTGGTAGCAGCGGCGTTGCAGCGGATGGGGCCGATGTCAGAGCCGTCGAAGAGCCGGAACTTCACCTCTACCTCCTCCTCCTCCGCTCCCGCCCCTGCATCCGCTCTCTCTTCCTCTCTCGTTCCCTCCACCTTGGTCTCCTCCCCCTGGGCCATTTCTTGGCCTCCCACCAAGACCTCGAATACTCCCGGGACCCCGCGGGGAATCTGAGCTGGGCTCGGCTGCTCCAATCAAGAACTTGCGAGCTCGGTGGGGGTAGAGACGGGAGGGATTCGGAGCTTGGTTTAGGGTTTGGTGGGAGGCAACGAGGGTAGGAGAGGAGGAGCAGGAGAGAAGAGGAGACGCTTTGCAACTGCGAAGGAAAGGTAGGAGAAAATTCTCTTCTCCTTTTCTCCCGTGAGATTGCTGATTATTTCGGACTTGGTCTTTTTCTCCTGTCCTTTTTAATTTTTTACAATTTCCTGTATTTTTTATGATGTTTCTTTTTCAGTTTTGCTAAAGAGTGACATAGGTATTGCACATCTAAGTTAAAAAAATGTTTTACATTTTAGGACGGAGGGAATATGTCATTAATTTTACATAATTCTTTTCTCATATCTAGAACCATGCTTGTTGTTACTTCGAGAAACAATATAGCACCACCACACACCCACATATTGTCCACTTCGCTGAGTGCGTAGGGTGTGCGTATACTTCTATATCGTTGATTTGACCTAAATATGTCGCTTAATCAAATTGTTGGTTTAGAGGTATGCATACACATGACAGAAGAAAACATTGACAGAACCTAAACCGTCAGATCTTAATGTAGGGGGGCATAATCTAAATGTCTTGAAATGAGGGTAACAGAGATACGGTAAATTTACTCAAGTTTGAGCTTTTCGAGGAAATAATAACCTACGTCGTGTTTGTGTTTACTACATTGGAGTAAGTATAAAGTCCTAAGTATCTACCAAGTGATTTCTTATGTTTCCTACAAGCCAGGGCCCTCGGTGTATACAGGTACGGGGGTTCTAGGATATTAGGTCCTAGTTGGCTACGTACAAGGAGGCAGAGTCCTCGCAGATCATGTATAGAAAGTCTTATGAAACCTTCTCATTATATGTCATGGGCTGCCCGATATGACCCATGTCGAAATCAACAAGGGGATCTCAGATCCCGTCCACCAAGTCAGGAGTCGACATGTTGAGAGGCCCATTAAGGCATGTACAATTATGCTATCATAGGAGTGCCACGTAGGATAATGGCTGAGGTGAGAGAGAGACCATATGAAAAGGTTTGCCTTTTCTTGTTTAAGAGATTATCTCTTGTCAACAATTGTCTCTCCACGTATTTAGAGATATCTAGTTATTGAAGACAAGACTAGGAATAACCCATTGTACATCATTTTTTATTGTCTCATCTAGATTAGGTCGAGGGACATAAGATAAGGCAGTCTTATTTAGGACAGTAAAACTGAGCCTCTTTCCAGCCCTCTCGCGCACTCAACGTATCTGACCATTCGATTGAGCATCCACACATTTTTGGTCATTGGATTTCTCTGTAATAGCTAGCTTCACGTGAGTGGGCCGACTTTCCAAAAAGGGCAACTACTCCGTGGAAAAAACGAACATCTGTGATTGATTGGCCCATTTGCACAAAGCAGACGGCCTGTCTAGCATCGGCACAACGAAGTCCATCGATAAGGAAGTTAAGGAAGAAAAAAGGGGGCTAAGTCGTTCCTCTCGCGGCGGCGAAGGCTCAGTTCTTGCAGGCATCAAAGGGGACTAGTGGATGACGCGCGCCATGCTGCGCCATTTTTCATAGATGGAGTGTATTTTTCATGCTTACGTTGTAGATATTTCACACTATTTGTTTGTTTGTTGGGATATTTGACGTGTTTCTTCATTTTTCACTAGGCAACATATCGATACCTTGTCGGCGAGGTCGTGGAGCCCACCGAGCTTGCCGTCGCTGCTGTCACGCGAGTCCCTGCCTCCTCCACTATCGCTCTCCCAAAACTTACTGATGAACATGGCCAGATCCATCTCGCTCTCGTGGTGTCTCCCGAGCCCATCTCCGCTTCCACGTGTCCGCGGCCAAAGCTCGCCCACCCTCGTTGAAGCAGGGCCCTCCTCCGTTGCGCCACACAGCGCCCGGCCATGGCAGGGAACCAAACTACTTGGCCACAAGAATCATGCCTTGAGTCCCTCCGGCCAAGGAATCGGGTCGTGTGGCAGCTCGAACAAATGATTCCCTGTCTAAACTCGAACGCGAACCGACCAAATCCAGTTGGGATGAGAAGGGAAGAGACCCTTGAATCCAAACCTCATGATGGTCGAGCATGTGAATTCGAAGTTGAGTAAAGGGATAATGGGGATATAGCTGCTCGACCAGCATCAACCTCCCTCCAGATCAAAGATTAGCAATAGAGCAACAGAGGATTAGCAACAGAGCAACAACAATAACGCAGAGGATACTAGAGCAAGCGATAGCGAGCGGCGTCGGTGTAAATAAAGAAAGCAGAGGAGAGACCAACCTTGAATTTTGCTTTTGAGGCGGTGCGTGAGGAAATCGGGAAGGACGTTGCCGCTTTGCGATTTGCCTCCTACTTCCTCCGGTCCTTTTTAGTCTGCATATAAGTTTTGTCCGAAGTTAAAGTATCTCTGCTTTGACCAAACTTATAGAAGAAAGTATTAACATTCATAATACCAAATCAATATGGTAAAATTAATTATGAAATGTAGTTTCATAGTATGAATATTTGGTACCGTAGATTTTGATATTTTCTAATCTAATTCTAGTCAAACTTTGTAGAATTTGACTTGATACAAATCTAATACGTAAAGTAAAAAAGACCGGAGGAGTACGCATGTATTGGTGAAATTTTCTAAGAAGCGACGCGAAGCAAATGTTTGACCAGCTCAGAACCCATTGACCATAGGGGTCCACCTTGTAAAAAAGGCTCGAGCCTGGAGCAACATACCGGTATCTTGTCGGCGAGGTCGGGGAGCCCACCAAGCTTGCCACCACTGCTGTCGCGCGAGTCCCTGCCTCCTCCACTGTCGCTCTCCAAAAACTTACTGATGAACTAAAGGAAATATGCCCTAGAGGCAATAATACATTTGTTATTTTATATTTCCTTATTCATGATAAAGGTTTATTATTCATGCTAGAATTGTATTGATCGGAAACCTAAATACATGTGTGAATACATAAACAAATACCATGTCCCTAGTGAGCCTCTAGTAGTCTAGCTCGTTGATCAAAGATGGTTAAGGTTCCCTAACCATAGACATGTGTTGTCATTTGATAATGGGATCACATCATTAGGAGAATGATGCGATGGACAAGACCCATCTGTTAGCTTAGCATAATGATCGTTCAGTTTTATTGCTATTGCTTTCTTCATGTCAAATACATATTCCTTTGACTATGAGATTATGCAACTCCCGGATACCGGAGGAATGCCTTGTGTGCTATCAAATGTCACAACGTAACTGGGTGATTATAAAGATGCTATACAGGTATCTCCGAAGATGTTTGTTGAGTTGGCATAGATCAAGATTAGGATTTGTCACTCCGAGTATCGGAGAGGTATCTCTGGCCCCTCTCAGTAATACACATCATAAGTTTGCAAGAAAATGACTAAGGAGTTAGTCATGAGGTGATGTATTACGGAACGAGTAAAGAGACTTGCCGGTAACGAGATTGAACTAGGTATGAATATACCAACGATCGAATCTCGGGCAAGTAACATACCAATGGACAAAGGGACTTACATATGTTGTCATAACAGTTCGACCGATAAAGATCTTCATAGAATATGTAGGATCCAATATGGGCATCCAGGTTCCACTATTGATTGTTGACCGGAGAGGTGTCTCGGTCATGTCTACACAGTTCTCGAACCCGTAGGGTCTGCACGCTTAACGTTCGTTGATGATATAGTATTATATGAGTTATGTGATTTGGTGACCGAATGTTATTCGCAGTCCCAGATGAGATCACAGACATGACGAGGAGTCTCAAAATGGTCGAGAGGTGAAGATTGATATATAGGGCGATCGTATTCGGACATCGGAATTGTTCTGGAGGGTACCGTGTACTTATCGGGTCACCGGAAAGGAGTTTCAGGCACCCCCGGCAAAGATATGGGCCTTATGGGCCAAGTGAGGGAACACACCAGCCCTGGTGCGCCCCTATAGAGGCCAGCCCTACGAGGAGGAGAATGAAAGAGGGGAGGGCAAGGAAAGTGTGGATTAGGATTGCTACTTCCTTCCCTCCCCCCTCTTTCCTTCCCCCTCGGTTATATATGGCAGGGGGCGCGCGGCTTGGGAGGGACTCCAAGTAGTATTCCTCCTACTTGGGCGCCTCCTATGGCTGCTCCTACCTCCCTCCCACCTATATATATGAGGAGGGGGCGCCTAGCACACAACAGACAATTGCCTAGCCGTGTGTGGCGCCCCCTCCACCGTTTACCACCTCGGTCATATTTTCATAGTGCTTAGGCCAAGCCCTACGGAGATCACTTCACCATCACCATCACCACGCTGTCGTGCTAACGGAACTCATCTACTACCTCGACATCTTGCTGGATCAAGAAGGCGAGGGACGTCACCGAGTTGAACATGTGCAGAACGCGGAGGTGTTGTACGTTCGGTACTTGATCGGTTGAAGCACGAAGAAGTTCGACCACATCAACCGCTTTGTGAAACGCTTCCGCTTACGGTCTATGAGGGTACGTAGACACACTCCCCACCTCGTTGCTATGCATCTCCATGGATAGATCATTGCGTGTGCGTAGAATTTTTTTTACCATGCAACATTTCCCAACAGTGGCATCATGAGCCAGGTCTATGCGTAGATGATATGCACGAGTAGAACACAAAGAGTTGTGGGCGATGATAGTCATACTGCTTACCACCAACGTCTTATTATGATTTGGGTTATTGTTGGATGAAGCGGCCCGGACCAACCTTACATGTCCACACACATGAGACCGGTTCCACCAACCAACATGCAACTAGTTTTGCATAAAGGTGGCTGACGGATGTTTGTTTCTCCTACTTTAGTTGAACCAAATTTGACTACAGCCGGTCCTTGAAGAAGGTTAAAACAACAAACTTGACGAACCACCGTTGTGGTTTTTGCCGTAGGTAAGAACACTTCTTGCTAGAAACCCGCAGCAGCCATGTAAAACTTGCAACAACAAAGTAGAGGACGTCTAACTTGTTTTTGCAGGGTATGTTGTGATGTGATATGGTCAAGACATGATGTCTTCTACATTATTGTATGAGATGATCATGTTTTGTAAGTTACCAGGCAACCGGAGGGAGCCTTATGGTTGTCTCTTTATTGTATGAAATACAAATGCCATGTAATTGCGTTACTTTATCGCTATGAGTTAGCAATAGTTGTAGAAGCAATAGTTGGCGAGACGGCCACGACGCAACGATGGATATCAAGGTGTCAAGCCGGTGACGATGGAGATCATGACGATGCTTTGGAGATGGAGATCAAAAGCACGAGATGATGATGGGCCATATCATATCACATATCTTGATTGCATGTGATGTTTATCTTTTATGCATCTTATTTTGCTTAGTATGGCGGTAGCATTATAAGGTGATCCCTTCACTAAATTTCAAGGTATAAGTGTTCTCCCTGAGTATGCACCGTTGTGACAGTTCGCCGTGTTGAGACACCATGTGATGATCGGGTGTGATAGACTCTACGTTCACATACAACAGGTGCAAGACAGTTTTGCACATGCGGAATACTTGCGTTAAACTTGACGAGCCTAGCATGTACAAACATGGCCTCGGAACACTAGAGACCGAAAGGTCAAACGGGAATCATATAGTAGATATGATCAACATAGAGATGTTCACCATTGATGACTACCCCATCTCACATGATGATCGGACATGGGTTAGTTGATTTGGATCACGTATCACTTAGATGACTTGAGGGATGTCTATTTAAGTGGGAGTTCTTAAGTAATTTTATTAATTGAACTTAATTTATCATAAACTTAGTCCTGACAGTATTTGCAAATCTATGTTGTAGATCAATAGCTCACGATATAGCTCCCTTATTTTTGATATGTTCCTAGAGAAAAATAAGTTGAAAGATGATAGTAGCAATAGTGTGGACTGGGTCCATGATCTGAGGATTATCCTCATTGCTACACAGAAGAATTATGTCCTTGATGCACCACTAGGTGACAGACATATTGCAGGAGCAGATGTCACCAGTAGAAAACGGGTCATTTGTCCCGGTTCCAGAGGCCCATTAGCCCTGGTTCTGGAACCGGGACTAAAGGGTCGGGACTAAAGCCCAAAACCTTTAGTCTTGGTTCGCTTACGAACCTCGACAGAAAGGGCTCCACGTGGCCGCTGCGGGGCGCCCAGGCAGGAGCACCTTTAGTCCCAGTTGGTAACACCAACCGGGACCAAAAGGCATCCACACATCAGCAGCTGGCAGGAGAAGGTTTTCTTGAAAGGGGTTTAGGGGGTTTCGGAGGGTTAATTTAGGGGTTTCATATATTGTGTTAGCTAGCTAATAGAGAGAAGTGACCTCTCTTATCTCCGTGCTTGGTCGACACTAGCTACTATATGTATAGAGAGAACTCGACATGCTAGCTAGTAAGGAAATGAAGGAACCATTAATTACACAAGATTGTCATGAACATATACAAAGAGGAGTGCACCTCTCTTTCTCCGAGAGATTTGTCGAACAACAAGTTTTCGTATATCTATCCGACACTACTAGCTACATATATACAATATAATATCTCTTACAATCCCTAACATCTCATGTCTATATCAATTTCCACATGGTATTCTCCGGTTTTATTGATGACGTGGTCAAGAAAGAATCCCGCCAATTCCTCTTGAATTGCTCATATGCGATCTTGTGGTAGGAGTTATCCCGCATCTGCCAGATCTAAATTGAAGAAGAGGGTCAATACATGTATATGAATGAAACTCAACACAAATGATGGTAATAAAATAAAATTGTGAATATTTTTTCTTACACACTTCATATTGTTTTTCAGAGTAGCCCCGCTTATTAGCGGTCGTCGCGTTGTAGATGAACTCGCAAATGTAGTATCCACAAAAATCATTCCCGGATTCCTGCCACAAGCACTTTACGAGAAATAGAGGTCAGTCAAACTGATAAGCAAGCATGCTAAATGGTATCGAGAAAACTAGCTAGAATCAATGGGAGATGCATAGAACTAGGTAGTAGTACTTACTTTCGGGTGTGTAAATCGCAGCTCGCTTAGCAGTCCCGGAGTAATTATGGTGAACTCTTTCCAAACCCTGCCAGACAAAGAAAATAATTACTTGATATCAGGAAATGAACAAAGTTGCCGATATGGTGCGATAATGATCGATTGAACTTACTTCTGGAGCATTTGAGTCATGTCCGCATAGTCCTTGGGATCTTTTCGTCTCGAGTCTAAGACGGTTACTACTCCTCACTCAAGCTTAATCTCTAGGAGAATAAAGTGGAAGCTGCGCACGCATGCATAACTCATCAACTACATTACTATAACCTTGAGTAATAAGGGAAACCGAATATGCACAAGACAGTAACACTCACTTGAAGTTGTAAGGAAAGAGTATTTTATCTTTATTTTGATTTTTGAGCAACGATTGTAGCAAGTTGTCCTCCGTTTCTGTGACATTCTTTTTAACCGTCCATTCATGTATGATATTTGGGTTAATGAACCCAATGTCATAGATTTGTGCTTTTCTGCATTCGACGATCTTCAATCTGCATAATATAGTGAGGATAATTATATATACACATGCAATGAAAGAGCTGAGCTATATATAGAGACTTAATTACATAAGTAGTACTTACAGATAGTAGCAAGTCACGAGTTTTTTGTCGAGGGCCTTTTGATTGTATAACTGGAATAACTCGTCAAATTCAACAGAGAACAGACCAGTTCCAACGAGGTCGTGCTCCTCTTTAATTCTCATCGTCAAAGTATCCTTTAGAGACTCGCCGCAAGTTTTCATGTACCATTGATGGAATCTTCGCATCATCGTTGTTAGAGGAGGACTTCCATCTTTGACGAGAGGCTTCCCATACTGGTATGTGAATTCATCCACCTCCATTGTTTCAAACTCTACATCATCGCCCAGGTAATCACCAGGATTGGTACCGGGCACCATCCCCGGTAGGTTAGAGATGATATTGCTAGACACCTTGAGCTGGGGGCATGATTGGTTCGCCTGTATGCCAAGCTGGGGAATTTTTTTCCCACTTCTTCGTTCTGCTAACCTTTTATCACTGGAAGTAGTTCCTGACTGCCTTGCATCTGCATGTCTTTTTAAGAGTGCGGACATAGTTGGAATCCGGCGGAGGCGGTGGTGCTCGCTTCAGGGCATCGATAGTGCGCTTCGCTTTCACCGGATCTATCGTCTCCTTCGGAGGTGGAGGTTTCTTTGCAAAAAATTCCCTCACTTCGGCTTCACAGGTCTCCCCGTTTTCCTTCTCGGTCCTCTCGTATGGTAACTTTTCCGGAGTCTTGAGAGATGGATCGTATCTGAATTGCCGCCTCCCGCCTCTGCTTGTACTTCTAGCCACTGGAGTGGTGGCGCCTCTCTTCTGTTGTTGCTTACAAGGCGAAGAAGGAGGCGGAGTGCTCCGACGCGCCGAAGGAGCCGGAGCGGCGGCGTCTATCTTCCGCCGTCGCTGACGAGGCGGAGAAGGAGGCAGAGTGCTCCGACGCACAGAAGAAGGCGAAGGAGGAGGCGGAGTGTCGTGATCACTCGCAAGAGGAGGAGGAGGAGGTGGAGTGCCCTGACTCGCCGTAGGAGGAGGCGGAGGCGTCCAGTTTGGAAGCTTGATGTACTCCTTCCGCCATAGACATGTAGTCCTCAGAGCATGAACCAGCCGAGTCTCCCCTTCACCTGTAGGGTGGTCAAGCTCGAGCTCCTCAAATCCCCCCATTACTTCATCCACCATCACAACAGCATAGCCATGTGGAATCGGACGGTAGTGAAAAGTTTCGTTGGGTTGATGAGGTGCAACAGAGCTGACAGCCACCTTCAAAGCGAAGTTCTACCATTTTCGTCATAAGCTGGCAATGTTGAGCCTCCGTGATAGTATCCACGGGGTAGCTAGGAGCCGTGAAGTTAGGATGAACGAGCTCCGTGGAAGCCACGCTGCTTCTCCGCTGACATGGCGGGGTAGCTTCTGGGGTAGCTTCGTGCCGCTGAGATGGTTGGTCGGCAGCTCGCTAGCTCTCAAGTTCCTCCAGCTTTAATAGTCTTGCACTGAGCTTCTGCATTTCGCTCAGCCCCTGTTTCCTCTTCGTCTCCCGGGTTCTGTAACCACCTGCGCCGGGAAACCCAACCTTCCACAGAACAGAGCCTAGCGTGCCTCGTGTTCGTCCAGGGTGCTCAGGATTCCCGAGGGCCTTAGTCAGCTCGTCCTTCTCTCTGTCGGGAATGACGTCCCTTCCTGCGCTCGGTGATATACTTCTGAAGTTTCTTGACGGGTATTGCAAGTTTCTCGTCCGTCCAACAGCACTTCCCTATTTCAGGGTCCAAAGTTCCCCCAACCCCGAAGAACTAAGTCCTTGAACGGTCTGGCCAGTTAAATGTCTCTAGTTCGACCCCTTTAGCAATTAGGTCATTCTTAGCTTTGTCCCACAACGGCCGGGCTTTGAGGTAGCCACCTGACCCCGTGCGATGGTGACACTGCTTCTTTGCAGAATTTATCTTGTTTGTCTCGGACATCTTCTTACTCTTGTCCGATGTCTTGTAGGCCACAAATGCGGTCAGTGATCTCTTATCTTCTCAAATCGGCTGGTGAATTCTGGAGTCTTCCTTTTGTCGACAAACGTTGATTTCAACTCATTCTTCCACCTCCTGAATATATCTACCATCTTCTTAAGAGCACACTCCTTGACCAGTGTCTCTATAACTGGCTTATTCGGATCCTCCTCTGGCGGTAGGGTGAAATTTGCCTTTAGCGAGGTCCAAAGATCATCTTTCTATCTATCGGTGACATAAGAAACTTCTGGGTCTTCATTCTTAGGCTTATTCCATAGTTGGATGCTGATCGGGATGGTGTACCTAACAATAGCTCCGCACTGAGCAGAAAATGCTTCCTTGGTCCTCTTGGGTTCAATCGGTTGGCCATCGTCCGTGAGTGCTGTGATCGTGAACCTTTCATCCTGGCACAACCTTTTCTTCGGGCCTCGTCTCATTACCGAAGTTTGGCTCGATCTGGAGGGCTATAAAAGAAAGAAGAGTTAATATACATATACCAAAACAATTAATGCATCAATTAGTCAGCACAAGCTTAATCAATATATATAACTCGTCGGACTTTGCAATAGCTCCCTCCTTTGTTCGGTCACCGGAGTCGTCATCATGGTCTCCTTCCTTCGCCATTCGGTCATCGGAGCCGTCATGATCATGTCCTTCCTCCTCCATTGTTCGATCACCGGAGCTGTCATCCTCTCCTTCTTGACCATCGGTGTCGTTGAGAAACGACAATACATCACCTCCGCCGAAGATTATATCCCCCAACAACTATTCTTGTTCCAAGTTTCTTTGTTGATCCATAGTTTCTGCAAATATTACAACATGGCAATTAATATACAAACATAAGAGATGGATATATTAGTGGCAAACATAGACCTAGCTAGCTAAACATAGACCAGGAATCATATTAGTGGCCTCGACACTTCTACGGTTTGGGGTGGCCACGACAACGCTTCTAGGGTTTGGGTGGCCTCGACAACGCTCTTCTAACTTGGTTAATTTGGGTGCTATCGATGCTTCTAAGGTTTGGGGTGGTCTCGGCAACGCTTCTAGGGTTTGGGGTGGCCTTGACGCTTCTAGGGTTTGGTCGGGCAAGAGGGGGTTGATCAACGTCCCCCCTCATGTTGAAGAGTTACCGGAGTTTTCTATGAACAAAAAAATACTACCTATTGAAGGAAATATGCCCTAGGCAATAATAAAGTTATTATTTATTTCCTTATATCATGATAAATGTTTATTATTCATGCTAGAATTGTATTAACCGGAAACATAATACATGCGTGAATACATTGACAAACAGAGTGTCACTAGTATGCCTCTACTTGACTAGCTCGTTGATCAAAGATGGTTAAGTTTCCTAACCATAGACATGAGTTGTCATTTGATTAACGGGATCACATCATTAGGAGAATGATGTGATTGACTTGACCCATTTCGTTAGCTTAGCACTTGATCGTTTAGTTTGTTGCTATTGCTTTCTTCATGACTTATACGTGTTCCTATGACTATGAGATTATGCAACTCCCGTTTATCGGAGGAACACTTTGTGTGCCACCAAACGTCACAACATAACTGGGTGATTATAAAGGTGCTCTACAGGTGTCTCCGAAGGTACTTTTTGGGTTGGCGTATTTCGAGATTAGGATTTGTCACTCCGATTGTCGGAGAGGTATCTCTGGGCCCACTCGGTAATGCACATCACTATAAGCCTTGCAAGCATTGCAACTAATGAGTTAGTTGCGGTATGATGTATTACAGAACAAGTAAAGAGGCTTGCCGGTAACGAGATTGAACTAGGTATTGAGATACCGACGATCGAATCTCGGGCAAGTAACATACCGATGACAAAGGGAACAACGTATGTTGTTATGCGGTCTGACCGATAAAGATCTTCGTAGAATATGTAGGAGCCAATATGGGAATCCAGGTCCCCCTATTCGTTATTGACCAGAGAGGTGTCTCGGTCATGTCTACATAGTTCTCGAACCCGTAGGGTCCGCACGCTTAACGTTCGTTGACGATATAGTACTATGAGTTATGTATGTTGGTGACCGAATGTTGTTCGGAGTTTCGGATGAGATCATGGATATGACGAGGAACTCCGGAATGGTTTGGAAGTAAAGATTGATATGTGGATAGTAGTGTTTGATCTCCGGAAGGGTTCACCAGAAGGGGATCCGGATGTTTCCCGAAATGTTTGGTCACGAGAACACTTTATCTAGGCCAAAGGGGAAAGCCCACGAGGTTTTTGGAAAGCGCAAAAGGAAGTTTTGCAGAGTCCAGAGGCCAGATGCCAGGGTCCCTGGCGTCTGGGTCCAGACACCGGGAACCCTGGCGTCTGGCCCCGGAGTCCGAGAAGGACTCTTGCCTTTCGGGTGAAACCGACTTTGTGGAGGCTTTTACTCCAAGTATCGACCCCAAGGCTCAACATATAAATAGAGGGGTAGGGCTAGCACCCAAGACAGATCAAGAAACACCAAGCCATGTGCCGGCTACCCTGTCCCCTCCAGTTTATCCTTAGTCATAGTTTTCGTAGTGCTTAGGCGAAGCCCTGCGGAGATTGTTCTTCACCAACACCGTCACCATGCCATCATGCTGCCGGAACTCATCTACTACTTCGCCCCTCTTGCTGGATCGAGAAGGCGAGGACGTCACCGAGCCGAACATGTGCAGAACTCGGAGGTGCCGTTCTTTCGGTACTTGGGTCGGTCGGATTGTGAAGACATACGACTACATCAACCGCGTTGTTATAACACTTCCGCGAACGGTCTACGAGGGTACGTAGACAACACTCTCCCCTCTCATTGCTATGCATCACCATGATCCTGCGTGTGCGTAGGAATTTTTTGAAATTACTACGTTCCCCAACAGTGGCATCCGAGCTAGGTTTTATGCATAGATGTCATATGCACGAGTAGAACACAAGTGAGTTGTGGGCGATATAAGTCATACTGCTTACCACCATGTCATACTTTGGTTCGACGATATTGTTGGATGAAGCGGCCCGGGCTGACATTACGCGTATGCTTACGTGAGACTGGTTCTACCGACGTGCTTTGCACACAGGTGGCTGGCGGGTGTCAGTTTCTCCAACTTTAGTTGAACCGATTGTGGCTACGCCCGGTCCTTGCGAAGGTTAAAACATCACCAACTTGACAAACTATCGTTGTGGTTTTGATGCGTAGGTAAGAACGGTTCTTGCTAAGCCCAGTAGCAGCCACGTAAAACTTGCAACAACAAGGTAGAGGATGTCTAACTTGTTTTTGCAGGGCATGTTGTGATGTGATATGGTCAAGACATGATGCTAAATTTTATTGTATGAGATGCTCATGTTTTGTAACCGAGTTATCGGCAACTGGCAGGAGCCATATGGTTGTCGCTTTATTGTATGCAATGCAATCGCCTTGTAATGCTTTACTTTATCACTAAGCGGTAGCGATAGTCGTAGAAGCATAAGATTGGCGAGACGACAACGATGCTATGATGGAGATCAAGGTGTCGCGCCAGTGACGATGGTGATCATGACGGTGCTTCGGAGATGGAGATCACAAGCACAAGATGATGATGGCCATATCATATCACTTATATTGATTGCATGTGATGTTTATCTTTTATGCATCTTATCTTGCTTTGATTGACGGCAGCATTATAAGATGTTCTCTCACTAAATTTCAAGATAGAAGTGTTCTCCCTGAGTATGCACCGTTGCCAAAGTTCGTCGTGCCCAGACACCACGTGATGATCGGGTGCGATAAGCTCTACGTCCATCTACAATGGGTGCAAGCCAGTTTTGCACACGCGGAATACTCAGGTTAAACTTGACGAGCCTAGCATATGCAGATATGGCCTCGAAACACTGAGACCGAAAGGTCGAGCGTGAATCATATAGTAGATATGATCAACATAGTGATGTTCACCATTGAAAGCTACTCCATTTCACGTGATGATCAGTTATGGTTTAGTTGATATGGATCACGTGATCACTTAGATGATTAGAGAGATGTGTATCTAAGTGGGAGTTCTTAAGTAAGTTTAATTTATCATGAACTTAGTCTTGGTAGTATTAGCATATCTATGTTGTAGATCAATAGCTCGCATTTAGCTCCTCTGTTTTATTTTTGATATGTTCCTAGAGAAAACTAAGTTGAAAAATGTTAGTAGCAATGATGCGGATTGGATCCGTGATCTGAGGTTTATCCTCATTGCTGCACAGAAGAATTATGTCCTTGATGCACCGCTAGGTAACAAACCTATTGCAGGAGTAGATGCAGATGTTATGCATGTTTGGCTAGCTCAATATGATGAATACTTGATAGTTTAGTGCACCATGCTTAAACGGCTTAGAATTGGGACTTCAAAGACGTTTTGAATGTCATGGACCATATAAGATGTTCTAGGAGTTGAAGTTAATATTTCAAGCAAATACCCGAGTTGAGAGATATGAAGTCTCCAACAAGTTCTATAGCTAAAAGATGGAGGAGAATAGCTCAAGCAGTGAGCATGTGCTCAGATTGTCTGGGCACTACAATCGCTTGAATCAAGTGGGAGTTAATCTTCCAGATAAAATAGTGATTGATAGAATTCTCTAGTCACCATCACCAAGTTAGTAGAACTTTGTGATGAACTATAATATGCAAGGGATAATGGAAACGATTCCCAAGATCTTCGTGATGTTGAAATCGACGAAGGTAGAAATCAAGAAAAGCATCAAGTGTTGATGGTAAACAAAACCACTAGTTTCAAGTAAAGGGACAAAGGGAAGAAAGGGGAACTTCAAGAAGAACGACAAGCAAGTTGCTGCTCAAGTGAAAAAACCCAAGTCTGGACCTAAGCCTGAAACTGAGTGCTTCTACTGCAAAGGGACTGGTCACTAGAAGCGGAACTACCCCAAGTAATTGGCGGATAAGAAGGATGGCAAAGTGAACATATGTATATTTGATATACATGTTATTGATGTGTACTTTACTAGTGTTTATAGCAACCCCTCAGTATTTGATACTAGTTCAGTTGCTAAGAATAGTAACTCGAAACAGGAGTTGCAGAATGAACAGAGACTAGTTAAGGGTGAAGTGATGATGTGTATTGGAAATGGTTCCAAGATTGATATGATCATCATCGCACACTCCCTATACTTTCGGGATTAGTGTTAAACCTAAAATAAATGTTACTTAATGTTTGCATTGAGCATGAATATGATTGGATCATGTTTATTGCAATACGGTTATTCATGTAAGTTAGAGAATAGCTGTTGTTCGGTTTACATGAATAATACCTTCTATGGTCATACACCCAATGAAAATGGTTTTTTGGATCTCGATCGTGGTGATACACATTTTCATAATATTGATGCCAAAAGATGCGAAGTTAATAATGATAGCGCAACTTATTTGTGGCACTGCCGTTTAGGTCATATTGGTGTAAAACACATGAAGAAAATCCATGCTAATGGGCTTTTGGAATCACTTGATTATGAATCAGTTGATGCTTGCGAACCATGCCTCATGGGCAAGATGACTAAGAATCCGTTCTCCGGAACAATGGAGCGAGCAACAGATTTGTTGGAAATCATACATACTGATGTATGTGGTACGATGAAAATTGAGGCTCGCGGCAGGTATCATTATTTTCTGATCTTCACAGATGATTTGAGCAGATATGAGTATATTTACTTGATAAAACATAAGTCTGAAACATTTGAAAGTTCATATAATTTCAGAGTGAAGTGGAAAATCATCGTAACAAGAAAATAAAGTTTCTACTATCTGATCATGGAGGAGAATATTTGAGTTACGAGTTTGGTCTTCATTTGAAACAATGCAAAATAGTTTCGCAACTCACGCCACCTGGAACACCACAGTGTAATGGTGTGTCCGAATGTTGTAACCGTACTTTATTAGATATGGTGCAATCTATGATGTCTCTTACCAATTTACCACTATCGTTTTGGGGTTATGCATTAGAGACAGCTACATTCACATTAAATAGGGCACCATCTAAATCCGTTGAGACGACGCCGTATGAACTATGGTTTGGCAAGAAATCTAAGCTGTCGTTTCTTAAAGTTTGAGGTTGCAATGCTTATGTGAAAAAGTTTCAACCTGATAAGCTCAAACTCAAATTGGAGAAGTGCGTCTTCATAGGATACCCAAAATAAAATGTTGGGTACACCTTCTATCACAGATCCGAAGGCAAGACATTCGTTGCTAAGAATGAATCCTTTATAGAGAAGGAGTTTCTCTCGAAAGAAGTGAGTGGGAGGAAAGTAGAACTTGATGAGGTAACTGTACCTGCTCCCTTATTGGAAAGTAATTCATCACAGAAACCGGTTCATGTGACGCCTACACCAATTAGTGAGGAAGTTAATGATGATGATCATGAAACTTCAGATCAAGTTATTACCGAACCTCGTAGATCAACCAGAGTAAGATCCACACCAGAGTGGTACGGTAATCCTTTTCTGGAAGTCATGTTATTAGACCATGATGAACCTACGAACTATGAAGAAGAGATGGTGAGCCCAGATTCCGCGAAATGGCTTGAGGCCATGAAATCTGAGATGAGATCCATGTATGAGAACAAAGTATGGACTTTGATTGACTTGCGCAATGATCAGCAAGCCATTGAGATTAAATGGATCTTCAAGAGGGATACGGGCGATGATAGTAGTGTTACTATCTACAAAGCTAGAATTGTCGCAAAAAGGTTTTCGACAAGTTCAAGGTGTTGACTACGATGAGAGTTTCTCACTCATATTTATGCTTAAGTCTGTCCGAATCATGTTAGGAATTGCCGCATTTTATGAAATCTGGCAAATGGATAAACAAAACTGCATTCCTTAAATGGATTTATTTTAGAAGAGTTGTATATGATGCAACCAGAAGGTTTTGTCAATCCTAAAGGCGCTACAAAATATGCAAGCTCCAGCGATCCATCTATGGACTGGTGCAAGCATCTCGGAGTTGGAATATACGCTTTGATAAGTTGATCAAAGCATATAGTTTTATACAGACTTGCGGTGAAGCCTGTATTTACAAGAAAGTGAGTGGGAGCACTACAACATTTCTGATCAGTATATGTGAATGACATATTGTTGATCGGAGATAATGTAGAATTATTCTGCAAAGCATAAAGGAATGTTTGAAAGGAGTTTTTCAAAGAAAGACCTCGGTGAAGCTGCTTACATATTGAGCATCAAGATCTATAGAGATAGGTCAAGACGCTTGATAAGTTTTTTGAGTACATACCTTGACAAGATTTTGAAGTAGTTCAAAATGGAATAGTCAAAGAAAGAGTTCTTGCCTGTGTTACAAGGTGTGAAGTTTAGTAAGACTCAAAACCCGACCACGACAGAAGATAGAGAGAGAATGAAAGTCATTCCCTATGCCTTGGCCATAGGTTCTATAAAATATGCCATGCTGTGTACCAGATCTATTGTACACCCTACACTGTTTTTGGCAAGGGAGTACAATAGTGATCTAGGAGTAGATCACTGGACAGCGGTCAAATTATCCTTAGTGGAATAAGGATGTGTTTCTCGATTATGGAGGTGACAAAAAGGTCCGTCGTAAAGGGTTACGTCAATGCAAATTTTGACACCGGTCCAGATGACTCTAAATCTCAATCTGGATACATATTGAAAGTGGGAGCAATTAGCTAGAATAGCTCCGTGCAGAGCATTGTTGACATATAAATTTGCAAAATACTTACGGATCTGAATGTGGCAGACCCGTTGACTAAACTTCTCTCACAACCAAAACATGATCACACCTTAGTGCTCTTTGGGTGTTAATCACATAGCGATGTGAACTAGATTATTGACTCTAGTAAACCCTTTGGGTGTTGGTCACATGACGATGTGAACTATGGGTGTTAATCACATGGTGATGTGAACTATTGGTGTTAAATCACATGGCGATGTGAACTAGATTATTGACTCTAGTGCAAGTGGGAGACTGAAGGAAATATGCCCTAGAGGCAATAATAAAGTTATTATTTATTTCCTTATATCATGATAAATGTTTATTATTCATGCTAGAATTGTATTAACCAGAAACATAATACATGTGTGAATACATAGACAAACAGAGTGTCACTAGTATGCCTCTACTTGACTAGCTCGTTGATCAAAGATGGTTGAGTTTCCTAACCATAGACATGAGTTGTCATTTGATTAACGGGATCACATCATTAGGAGAATGATGTGATTGACTTGACCCATTTCATTAGCGTAGCACTTGATTGTTTAGTTTGTTGCTATTGCTTTCTTCATGACTTATACATGTTCCTCTGACTATGAGATTATGCAACTCCCGTTTACCGAAGGAACACTTTGTGTGCCACCAAACGTCACAACGTAACTGGGTGATTATAAAGGTGCTCTACAGGTGTCTCCGAAGGTACTTATTGGGTTGGCGTATTTCGAGATTAGGATTTGTCACTCCGATTGTCGGAGAGGTTTCTCTGGGCCCACTCGGTAATGCACGTCACTATAAGCCTTGCAAGCATTGCAACTAATGAGTTAGTTGCAGGATGATGTATTACAGAACGAGTAAAGAGACTTGCCGGTAACAAGATTGAACTAGGTATTGAGATACCGACGACCGAATCTCGGGCAAGTAACATACCGATGACAAAGGGAACAACGTATGTTGTTATGCGGTCTGACCGATAAAGATCTTCATAGAATATGTAGGATCCAATATGGGCATCCAGGTCCCGTTATTGGTTATTTACCAAAGAGGTGTCTCGGTCATGTCTACATAGTTGTCGAACCCGTAGAGTCCTCACGCTTAACGTTCGTTGACGATATAGTACTATGAGTTATGTATGTTGGTGACCGAATGTTGTTTGAAGTTTAGGATGAGATCACAGATATGAGGAGGAACTCCGGAATGTCCGGAAGTAAAGATTGATATGTGGATAGTAGTGTTTGATCTCCGGAAGGGTTCCGGAATTCACCGCAAGGGGTTCCGGATGTTTTCCGAAATGTTTGGGCACGAGAACACTTTATCTGGGCCAAAGGGGAAAGCCCACGAGGTTTTTGGAAAGCGGAAAAGGAAGTTTTGCGGATTCCATAGGCCAGACGCCAGGGTCCCTGACGTCTGGGTCCAGATGCTGGGAACCCTGGCGTCTGGCCCTGGAGT
The DNA here is from genome assembly GCF_056163025.1 of Triticum urartu. Classification (NCBI taxonomy): domain Eukaryota; kingdom Viridiplantae; phylum Streptophyta; class Magnoliopsida; order Poales; family Poaceae; genus Triticum; species Triticum urartu. The sequence goes on from NC_141874.1 coordinate 469,410,582, forward strand.
CCGAGAAGGACTCTTGCCTTTCGGGTGAAACCGACTTTGTGGAGGCTTTTACTCCAAGTTTCGACCCCAAGGCTCAACATATAAATAGAGGGGTAGGGCTAGCACCCAAGACAGATCAAGAAACACCAAGCCATGTGCCGTCTACCCCGTCCCCTCTAGTTTATCCTCCGTCATAGTTTTCGTAGTGCTTAGGCGAAGCCCTGTGGAGATTGTTCTTCACCAACACCGTCACCACGCTGTCGTGCTGCCGGAACTCATCTACTACTTCGGCCCTCTTGCTGGATCGAGAAGGTGAGGACGTCATCGAGCCAAACGTGTGCAGAACTCGGAGGTGCCGTGCTTTTGGTACTTGGATCGGTCGAATCATGAAGACGTACGACTACATCAACCGCGTTGTTATAACACTTCCGCGAACGGTCTACGAGGGTACGTAGACAACACTCTCCCCTCTAGTTGCTATGCATCACCATGATCTTGCGTGTGCGTAGGATTTTTTTTTGAAATTACTACGTTCCCCAACACCTATCACATGACATGTTTGGCGACTGGACCAGACCGCCTCTCTCATGAATGTCCGGTGTCCGGACCGCCTCTCTCATGAATGTCAAATAAGGGATTCTCTTAACCTAGCTTTTAGGGATTTAACAAAATGACGCCATTCTGGATGTGCAGAAAATGGTCCATATTTTTCCTGATCTCATCTACCCTTCTATATGTCACGTTGTCTAGTGTCAAAGGATTCAAGAAAACCATGGCTTCATCATTAGCTGGAAGTAATAGGCGCATAATGGTACGAAGCTCTCCAAAATTGTTTTGGAACGGAGTCCCGGATAGGATAATTAGCCTTTTGGTACGAAGTTCAGCAAGAGCCTTCCGGATATCACTATTTGTAAGGCCTTTGCTGAAATTCATACCAAAAAGCGAATTATTCTATCTGGAACTCCGTTCCAAAACAACTTTGAAGAGCTTCGTAGCATCATATGCCTGCTACTTTCGGTTAATGATGAAGCCATGGATTTCTTCAATACATTGACATGCAATGTGACATATAGAAGAATATATATATAGATGAGATCAGAGAAAAATTGGATCAACTTGTGCACATCCATAATGGGGACATTCTTGATAAATCTATATATGTCAAAATTCAAACTTTGACATATGATCAAATGTTGCATATGTCAAAATTCAAACTTTGACATATGATCAAACTTTGATCTATGATCAAATGTTGCATATGTCAAAATTCAAACTTTCATATATGTCCACCGTGATATAAAATGATACATAGACTTGTTCGGGCGAGAGGGGGTTGATCAAGATGTCCCCCCACATGTCGAAGTTACCAGAGTTTTCTTCTAGTGGTTTGGGTGGCCTCGGGAGTTTGTCGAGTAGGGGTGGGAGGGGGTAGGAGATCGACAACGCTTTTTCTAGGGTTTGGGTGGCCTCGAGAGTTGGTCGCCCAGTATATCGAGAGGGGGGGGGGTGAACATTTTACCGTAGTAATTTAGAAAAAATGTTATCTGGGAGGGGGTATATCGACCCACGTCCTCATGACGAAGTTATCGGGGAGGGGGTATATCGACAACAACATACATACATACATGGAAAAAATGCTATCCATTGATACATCTCCAACGTATCTACTTTTCCAAACACTTTTGCCCTTGTTTTGGACTCTAACTTGCATGATTTGAATGGAACTAACCCGGACTGACGCTGTTTTCAGCAGAATTGCCATGGTGTTATTTTTGTGCAGAAATAAAAGTTCGCGGAATGACCTGAAAATCAACGGAGATTATTTTTGGAATATATAAAAAATACCGGAAGAAGAATCCATGTCAGGGGGGCCACACCCTGTCCACGAGGGTGGGGTGCGCCTACCCCCATGGGCGCGCCCCCTGCCTCGTGGGCCCCCTGACGCTCCACCGACCTCAACTCCAACTCCATATATTCGTGTCCGGGGAGATAAAAATTAAGGAGAAGGATTCATCGCATTTTACGATACGGAGCCGCCGCCAAGCCCTAATCTCTCTCGTGAGGGCTGATCTGGAGTCCGTTCGGGGCTCCGGAGAGGGGAATCCGTCGCCATCGTCATCATCAACCTTCCTCCATCACCAATTCCATGATGCTCACCGCCGTGCGTGAGTAATTCCATCGTAGGCTTGATGGACGGTGATGGGTTGGATGAGATTTATCATGTAATCGAGTTAGTTTTGTTAGGGTTTGATCCCTAGTATCCACTATGTTCTGAGATTGATATTGCTATGACTTTGCTATGCTTAATGCTTGTCACTAGGGCCCGAGTGCCATGATTTCAGATCTGAACCTATTATGTTTTCATGAATATATGTGAGTTCTTGATCCTATCTTGCAAGTCTATAGTCCCCTACTATGTGTTATGATCCGGCAACCCCGAAGTGACAATAATCGGGACCACTCCCGGTGATGACCGTAGTTTGAGGAGTTCATGTATTTGCTACGTCTTGAGCTTGCGTTGGTTTTCCCTGAAGAGGAAGGGATGATGCAGCAGAGTAGCGTAAGTATTTCCCCCAGTTTTTGAGAACCAAGGTATCAATCCAGTAGGAGGCCACGCTCAAGTCCCTCGTACCTGCACAAAGCGATAGCCACTCGCAACCAACGCGATTAGGGGTTGTCAATCCCTTCACGGTCACTTACGAGAGTGAGATCTGATAGATATAATATTTTTGGTATAAAGATGCAAAGTAAAAAGTAAAAGCAAAGTAAAAAGCAAGCAAGATTAAAGTGATGGAGATTGATATGATGAGAATAGACCCAGGGGCCATAGGTTTCACTAGTGGCTTCTCTCAAGAGCATAAGTATTCTACGGTGGGTGAAAAAATTACTGTTGAGCAATTGACAGAATTGAGCATAGTTATGAGAATATCTAGGCATGATCATGTATATAGGCATCACGTCCGTGACAAGTAGATCAAAACGATTCTGCATCTACTACTATTACTCCACTCATCGACCGCTATCCAACATGGGATCTCGTGGCTACAAAAAGTTGCGGCGGTGGAATTAGGTTTTTGGCTCCTGTTCTGATCGTTTGGGGGTACGTGGGTATAGATAGGAGGAAGGAGTACGTCGGTGGAGCACCGAGGGGCCCACGAGGCAGGGGCGCGCCCTAGGGGGGGTGCCCCCCACCCTCGTGACCTCCTCTTTGATCCCCTGGAGTAAGGTCCAAGTCTCCTGGATCACATTCGGTGAGAAAATCACGTTCCCAGAGATTTTATTCCGTTGGGACTCCGTTTGATATTCTGTTTATCCGAAACACTGAAATAGGCAAAAAATAGCAATTCTGGGCTGGGCCTCCGGTTAATAGGTTAGTCCCAAAAATAATATAAAAGTGGAAAATAAAGCCTAATATAGTCCAAAACAGTAGATAATATAGCATGGAGCAATCAAAAATTATAGATACATTGGAGACGTATCGGTATTCACTATGTGTTAATGCTTTGGTTCGGTACTCTATTAAAAGGAGGCCTTAATATCCCTTAGTTTCCAATAGGACCCCGCTGCCATGGGAGGGTAGGACAAAAGATGTCATGCAAGTTCTTTTCCATAAGCACATATGACTATATTCGAAATACATGCCTACATTACATTGATGAATTGGAGCTAGTTCTGTGTCACCCTATGTTATAACTATTGCATGAATAATCACATCCGACATAATTCTCCATCACCAATCCATTGCCTATGAGCTTTTCATATATTGTTCTTTGTTTATTTACTTTTCTGCTGCTACTGTTACAATCACTATAATACCAAAAATATTACTTTTGCTATCGTTACCACTACTATCATATTACTTTGCTACTAAATACTTTGCTACGGATATTAAGTTTCCAGGTGTGGTTGAATTGACAACTCAATTGCTAATACTTGAGAATATTCTTTGGCTCCCCTTGTGTCGAATCAATAAATTTAGGTTGAATACTCTACCCTCGAAAACTATTGCGATCCCCTATACTTGTGGGTTATCAAGACCATTTTCTGGTGCCGTTGCCGGGGAGCATAACTCTATTCTTTGAGTCACTTGGGATTTATTTCTGCTGGTCACTATGAGGAACTTGAAAGACGAAAGAACTAAGATTTTTCCCTCAACTACGAGGGGAGGTAAGGAACTTCCATCTAGCTCTGCACTTGATTCACCTTCTGTTTTGAGTATGCTTGCGACACCTAAACCTGCTTCTGCTATTAATTCTGATATGTCGCATGTTATTGATGATGCCACTTCTGCTATGCATAATACTTATGATGAAACTACTTCTATGCTTGATACTACCGTGCCACTTGGTGAATTTGTTGATGAACAACTTGCTAGGGCTAGTGAGAATGAAATTATTGAAATTGATAATATTGATGAAAGTGATGATGAAGATTCTCCCCCTAGATATGAATTGCCTGTTGTGCCTGAGGGTTATGTTATGGATGAAGAAACTGCTAGAGACTTTCTTGCCTGCAATGATAGAAGTGATCTTAAGAAACTATTAGCTAAGCTGAAAGAAAAATCTTTGAATGCTAGAATGAAATATGATCCTACTTATGCTACTTCACCTATCTTTATTACCGATACGGATTATGATTTCTCTGTTGATCCTGATATAATTACTTTGGTTGAATCTGATCCTTTCTATGGCTATGAATCTGAAACTGTTGTGGCACATCTTACTAAATTAAATGATATAGCTACCCTGTTCACTAATGATGAGAAAACCCGCTACTATTATATCCTTAAATTATTTCCGTTCTCATTAAAGGGTGACGCTAAGATATGGTTTAATTCTCTTGATCCTGGTTGTATGCGTAGTCCCCAGGATATGATTGACTACTTCTCTGCTAAATATTTCCCCGCTCATAAGAAACAAGCCGCTTTAAGGGAAATATATAATTTTGTGCAAATTGAAGAAGAGAGTCTCCCACAATCTTGGGGGATGCTTCTCCAATTAATTAATGCTTTGCCTGATCATCCTCTCAAGAAAAATGAAATACTTGATATCATTTATAATGGACTAACCGATGCTTCTAGAGACCACCTGGATAGTTGTGCTGGTTGTGTTTTCAGGGAAAGAACAGTTGATCAAGCTGAAATTCTATTGAATAATATTTTGACCAATGAAAATAATTGGACACTTCCTGAACCAACTCCTAAGCCAACTCCGAAGAAAATGGGTATTCTATTTCTCAGTCCTGAAGATATGCAAGAGGCAAAGAAATCTATGAAAGGAAAAGGTATTGTAACATCCCAAAATTCTAAATTTTGGAATGTTATATTAAATAAATAGTTTTGATTGATTGTTTGATTGTGGAGTGGTTGCTTGAGTGAAACTAAGTGAAATTTGAAAACTTTTTGAAAGTTAAATGAGAGGGAATAAAATGACTTTCCCAAACTTTCATCTTGCATTTATGATCTCCATGAATTCAAATTCATTTCATCACAAAACCCCAGAGAGAAGATGACATGACTTCTTCCATTTAAATAAATGAAAAGGGTTTTTTTAAAAGATTTGAATTCCATTTGGAACTATTTCAAATTCAGAAACTTTAAGCAACTCAATGATTTTCATGAGAGAAGGTAAACTGACTTCTTCAAAACATATGAAATTTGAGTTGGAAGTTTAAAAGAATCAAATTTAAAGTCCCTTTGAAATTATTTTCAATTTGGAGTTATTTGGGTTTTATTCAAATTATTTTTCTCCAAAAATAAATAAATGGAAAATAGGGTAAAATAATTCCATACATCAGAAAATTGGAGAGAAATAATTTTGAAATCATTTTGGTATTTCTAAAATGATTTTTATTGGGTTTTATTGTAGAAGTAGCACTGTTTGAATTATTTGAATTTTTGTGGATTTTATTTGACACTAGGAAAATGTTCAAGTTATGGAAAATCTTTTTCCAAAATTTTCGATATATAATATACCTATATATAATTCTACTATTATTTCCTTTTTTCCTTTTTTGTTTCTAATAAAAAACAGCGCGTGCGCCTTGAACTAACTGTCGCCTATGTGCGCAACATAGTAGCATCGGGCGCCCCATCATTTTATTTTTTTCTCTTCTCTCCTACATGGGCCATGTCCAGCCAACCTTTTTTTTATTTTATTTGACCGAGTTTTGTTTAAAAAAACTACAGCGCGCGGCCGGACCTAACTTTTAGCCATTTTTTTTCAAATTTCATCTACGTACGTATATGTTTAGTCCCACATTGTCTAGCCTTTAACCCCTAAACCTCTTTTCCACCTATAAATATAGACCCATAGAGTCTCCAAAAATCATCTGATTTGGATTAAATCAATATTTTGGTTTGACTAGATTCATTAAAGAAAAATATTTTTTCTCCTCTTCGGCGGGACTTGTGGAAATTGTCTCCTATCTAAAGTCGTCTTTTCTCTGCCTTATAAAGGTATTTTTCTTCGGTTTTTTTTTCTTTTTATACTTCCGTAGTTTATTATTTCTAGACTATTACGATAGAATAATTAAATTATCAATTAGTCTCTGTATTTATACATTAGACCTAGAATTCTTTTAGTCGTAGCTATTTTTCTTTCGTAAAACAGCTTGGCCCTGATTTTTCAAATAGCCATAACTTTTTACTCGTTCATCCAAATTAGATGAAACCAACGGCTATAGTTTTGTCTTGTTTTCACCTATCCAGTGAACCTGTCACATCAACTTTTTGAAATTTCAAATTTCGAAATTTGTTCAAATTTAAACTTCTTTTGATCATAACTTGAGTTTCGTAACTCCGGGTTAGTTGATTCTTTTTGCTAATCGAAGCTCTCGACCTAAACTTTCTGATAAGACCAAATCAACCCAATTTTGGTACTGTTAGAAATTGTTTTTCTGTTACAAGAGTTATTTGCTTGTTTTCGAAGTTTTCCGAAGTCTTTTCTTTGATTCTTTTGCATGAGTGCTTATGTATGCAATTGCTTGCTCATGATAGATTGAGCGAAGTGTGACGAGTAGAACTATCAGGAGTTATGAGTGCGAATCATCTTCATCAACAGTACGAGGCAAGTTCACACTTTGATCATACTCTTCATACCCAGTTTTTATGCATTAGTTTCAACCCTCAAACATTGCATGTTTAGGATTTGATAACATGTGGGTATTGGGAAGTAGTTGATGAGGTAGGAACCTATTGTATTGCATTCAAACCCTGGGTGTTACTACGTGATGCTTATACTGCTATGCTATGCTCGTAGACGTGGTTTGGTTTGAGTTATTCATTAAAGATGTGAGAGTTGTTATTAATGGTCAACTTAAGGTGGTTACTTTAATGCACATCTGGGTGGATTGGTTGGGGCACCCTGGAGTACCCAGTGGTTTGCCCGGGCACCTAGAGAACCCAGTTCTTGCCCAAGGGGATCCCGGAGGACCCGTGTGATCACCCTATGGATTTCCACCTAGGCTCAAAGGGATCATCAGATTATTCATGCTGGAAACTTCCGTGTGCAGCCACAAGCTATTATGGGCTCTAGCATAGTGGAGTAAGTTGCATGACCTCTTCCAGTGGTAGGCTAGCAGATGTAGGGGATGTAGGTTGGTACTGTCTACCCGGGGTTAGAGTTAGTGCTTCTGAAAGACTGTGTCTCGGTCATACGTTTCTCAAACACCATGTAGTGTGAGAAATCCAACGGAGCAGATCGAGTCTTGTGTGGAAAAGTGCGCAAACCTCTGCAGAGTGTACAAACTAATCATGATTAGTCGTGTCCCTGGTTATGTACATCTTGAGTATCTGGTTCTTGGATTATCATGTTGATCTCATCACTTTACTTAATTAAATTGTTGGGTTATAATTTACTTTGGGATCGAGTTGGAAGAACCTTCTCAATGTTTTTCAACCAACTTTGTAGTTAAATAAAATTTATTTCTTCGAGGTAGGGAAAAATTGGCTTTATGCAAAAATAAACTTAGAGCTTTCCACCAGCCAACTATGCATGTAGTGATAGCTATTATTCATCTTTATCCTATGGTGTGAATTTTCTAGTACATTCAATGTACTGACCCTTTGTGGCTGCAATGTCTCATGTTGCAGGAATCTTACGACGAGTAAGTGATACGTTAGGGTTACGATTTCTACACTCAACTTTGCCATTGGTGTTGATGGGAAATCGACAACCTTGTTGTTACTTCCGCTATTTGGATTGAGGTAATGGTATTTACGTCACTTTATACATGTGATTTACCTCTGTTATAAATCCTCGAGTACTGTGTGTGTCAGCATACCGATCCAGGGATGACACTTAAGCACAGAGACTTGGTCGTCCGAGGTCGGGTCGCTACAGGTATAAAAGATGAAGATGTTAAGAATTTACCTCCCGTTGAAGAAATACATGGTCTTAATTCATCACCTATTGAAGAAACACACGGTCTCGATAACCCGACACAGGTAGTAAAGGTAAACTCTCTCTATAGATATGATAAAGCTGAAATCCCTCCTGCTAAGTTTGCTAGCCAATGTGTGGATGAATTTGATAATTTTATGGTTAAACAAGAAGATTTCAATGCTTATGTTGGTAGACAATTGAAACATAATGCTTATATGATTGAACACTTGAGTGATTATATGGCTAGTGTTAAGGGTGAACTTAAACTTATTAGTAAACATGCTTCTATGGTTACCACTCAAGTAGAACAAGTACTTAAAGCTCAGAATGATTTGCTTAATGAATTAAATAATAAGAATGATAATGTTGTTAGAGTTATGACAAGAGGTGGTAAAATGACTCAGGAACCTTTGTATCCTAAGGGCCACCCTAAGAGAATTAAGCAAGATTCTCAGAGAGCTAATGTAGATGCACCTAGTCCTTCTAAAAGGAAGAAGAAGAAAAATGATAGGACTTTGCATGCTTCTAGTGAACCTGTTGTTGACACACCTGAGAATCCCAATGATATTTCTATTTCTGATGCTAAAACACAATCTGGTAATGAACATGAACCAAGTGATAATGTTAACTATGATGTTAATGTTGGTGCTCAACCTAGCAATGATAATGATGCAGAGGTTGAACCTGCCGTTGATCTTGATAACCCACAATCAAAGAATCAATGTTATGATAAGAGAGACTTTATTGCTAGGAAGCATGGTAAAGAAAGAGAACCATGGGTTCAGAAACCCATGCCTTTTCCTCCTAAACCATCCGAGAAAAAGGATGATGAGGATTTTGAGCGCTTTGCTGAAATGATTAGACCTATCTTTTTGCGTATGCGTTTGACTGATATGCTTAAAATGAATCCTTATGCTAAGTATATGAAGGAAACTGTTACTAATAAAATAAAGATAACGGAAGCTGAAATTTCAACCATGCTTGCTAATTATACTTTTAAGGGTGTAATACCAAAGAAACTTGGAGATCCAGGAGTACCAACTATACCATGCTCCATTAAAAGAAACTATGTTAAAACTGCTTTATGTGATCTTGGAGCCGACGTTAGTGTTATGCCTCTCTCTTTATACCATAGACTTGATTTGAATAAGTTGACGCCTACTAAAATATCTTTACAAATGGTTGACAAATCAACTGCTATACCTGTCGGTATTTGTGAGGATGTGCCTGTTGTGGTTGCAAACGTTACTATTTTAACTGACTTTGTTATTCTTGATATTCCCGAGGATGATAGTATGTCTATTATTCTTGGAAGACCCTTTTTGAATACTGCAGGGGCTGTTATTGATTGCACCAAAGGCAATGTCACTTTTCATGTTAATGGTAATGAGCATACGGTACACTTTCCGAGGAAACAACCTCAAGTCCACAGTATCAATTCTATCGGAAAAATTTGAACAATCACTATTGGAGGTTTTGAATTTCTTCTTCCTACTATCAAGAAGAAATATGATATTCTTATTGTTGGGGACATGCATATCCCGTTTGAGGTAATATAGTGTTATTCGAAAATTCTCTAGTTTCATGTTATTCGAAATGAGTTTGTTAACAAGACCTGATCAACCTTGTTATTGGATTCCTTTTGATGAGCATGAGATGGATGAATTTAGAAAACACAACTCTCTGTACCCTCCTTTTACTTTCTGTTATTTAGATTAAATAAAGCAAACATAGTATTTTCTGTCTGTTTTCTGAATTATCCGTGCAATAAAAAATTGTTGGGGAACGTTGCAGAAAACAAAAAAAAATTCTATGTTTTCACCAAGATCCATCTATGAGTTCATCTAGCAACGAGTGATCGGATGCATCTACATACCTTTGTAGATCGCGAGCGGAAGCATTCAAAGAACGGGGATGAGGGAGTCGTACTCGTCGTGATCCAAATCACCGAAGATCCTAGCGCCGAACGGACGGCACCTCCGCGTTCAACACACGTACGGTCAGCATGACGTCTCCTCCTTCTTGATCCAGCAAGGGGGAAGGAGAGGTTGATGAAGATCCAGCAGCACGACGGCGTGGTGGTGGATGCAGCAGTCACCGCAGCAGGGCTTCGCCGAGCTTCTGCGAGAGGGAGAGGTGTAGCAGGGGAGAGGGAGGCGCCAAGGCTTGAGGTGCGGCTGCCCTCCCTCCCACCTTTATATAGGCCCCCTAGGGGGGTGCGCTGGCCCTAGGAGATGGGATCTCCTAGGGGGGGCAGCGGCCAAGGGGGTGGAGTACCCCCCAAGGCAAGTGGAGGCGCCCCCTCCCCTAGGGTTCCCAACCCTAGGCGCATGGGGGCCCAACGGGGGGGGGGGGCACCAGCCCACTATGGGCTGGTTCCCTCCCCACTTCAGCCCATGGGGCCCTCCGGGATGGGTGGCCCCACCCGGTGGACCCTCGGGACCCTTCCGGTGGTCCCGGTACAATACCGTTGACCCCCGAAACTCTCCCGATGGCCGAAACTGCACTTCCTATATATAATTCTTCACCTCCGTACCATTCCGGAACTCCTCATGACGTCCGGGATCTCATCCGGGACTCCGAACAACTTTCGGGTTACTGCATACTCATATCTCTACAACCCTAGCGTCACCGAACCTTAAGTGTGTAGACCCTACGGGTTCGGGAGACATGTATACATGACCGAGACAACTCTCCGATCAATAACCAACAGCGGGATATGGATACCCATGTTGGCTCCCACATGCTCCTCGATGATCTCATTGGATGAACCACGATGTCGAGGATTCAAGCAACCCCGTATACAATTCCCTTTGTCAATCGGTACGTTACTTGCCCGAGATTCGATCGTCGGTATCCCAATACCTCGTTCAATCTCGTTACCGGCGAGTCACTCTACTCGTACCGTAATGCATGATCCCGTGACCAGACACTTGGTCACTTTGAGCTCATTATGATGATGCATTACCGATTGGGCCCAGTGATACCTCTCCGTCATATGGAGACAAATCCCAGTCTTGATCCGTGTCAACCCAACAGACACTTTCGGAGATACCCGTAGTATACCTTTATAGTCACGCAGTCATGTTGTGATGTTTGGTACACCCAAAGCACTCCTACGGTATCCGGGAGTTACAGATCTCATGGTCTAAGGAAAAGATACTTGACATTGGAAAAACTCTAGCAAATGAACTATACGATCTTGTGCTATGTTTAGGATTGGGTCTTGTCCATCACATCATTCTCCTAATGATGTGATCTCGTTATCAATGACATCCAATGTCCATAGTCAGGAAACCATGACTATCTGTTGATCAACGAGCTAGTCAACCAGAGGCTTACTAGGGACATGTTGGTGTCTATGCATTCACACATGTATTATGATTTCCGGATAACACAATTATAGCATGAATAAAAGACAATTTTCATGAACAAGGAAATATAATAATAATCCTTTTATTATTGCCTCTAGGGCATATTTCCAACAGTCTCCCACTTGCACTAGAGTAAATAATCTAGTTACATTGTGATGAATCGAACACCCATAGAGTTCTGGTGTTGATCATGTTTTGCCCTAGGGAGAGGTTTAGTCAACGGATCTGCGACATTCAGATCCGTATGTACTTTACAAATATCTATGTCTCGATATTGAACATTTTCACGAATGGAGTTGAAGCGACGCTTGATGTGCCTGGTCTTCTTGTGAAACCTGGGCTCCTTGGTAAGTGCAATAGCTCCAGTGTTGTCACAGAAGAGTTTGATCGGCCCCGATGCATTGGGTATGACTCCTAGGTCGGTGATGAACTCCTTCACCCAAATTGCTTCATGCGCTGCCCCCGAGGCTGCCATGTACTCCGCTTCACATGTAGATCCCGCCACGACGCTCTGCTTGTAGCTGCACCAGCTTACTGCTCCACCATTCAACATATACACGTATCCGGTTTGTGACTTAGAGTCATCCAGATCTGTGTCGAAGCTAGCGTCGACGTAACCCTTTACGACGAGCTCTTCGTCACCTCCATAAACGAGAAACATGTCCTTAGTCCTTTTCAGGTACTTCAGGATATTCTTGACCGCTGTCCAGTGTTCCTTGCCGGGATTACTTTGGTACCTTCCTACCAAACTTACGGCAAGGTTTACATCAGGCCTGGTACACAGCATGTCATACATAATAGACCCTATGGCTGAGGCATAGGGGATGACACTCATCTCTTCTATATCTTATGCCGTGGTCGGACATTGAGCTGAGCTCAATTTCACACCTTGCAACACAGGCAAGAACCCCTTCTTAGACTGATCCATATTGAACTTCTTCAATATCTTATCAAGGTATGTGCTTTGTGAAAGACCTATGAGGCGTCTTGATCTATCTCTATAGATCTTGATGCCTAATATATAAGCAGCTTCTCCAAGGTCCTTCATTGAAAAACTCTTATTCAAGTAGGCCTTAATGATGTCCAAAAGTTCTATATCATTTCCCATCAAAAGTATGTCATCTACATATAATATGAGAAATGCTACAGAGCTCCCACTCACTTTCTTGTAAACGCAGGCTTCTCCATAAGTCTGCATAAACCCAAACGCTTTGATCATCTCATCAAAGCGAATGTTCCAACTCCAAGATGCTTGCACCAGCCCATAAATCGAGCGTTGGAGCTTGCACACCTTGTCAGCATTGTAGGATCGACAAAACCTTTCGGCTGCATCATATACAGTTCTTCCTTAAGGAAACCATTAAGGAATGCCGTTTTGACGTCCATTTGCCATATCTCATAATCATAGAATGCGGCAATTGCTAACATGATTAGGACGGACTTCAGCTTCGCTACGGGTGAGAAAGTCTCATCGTAGTCAACCCCTTGAACTTGTTGATAACCCTTAGCGACAAGCCGAGCTTTATAGATGGTCACATTACCATCCGCGTCTGTCTTCTTCTTAAAGATCCATTTATTTTCTATGGCTCGCCGCTCAACGGGCAAGTCAGTCAAAGTCCATACTTCGTTTTCATACATGGATCCTATCTCGGATTTCATGGCTTCCAGCCATTTGTCGGAATCCGGGACCGCCATCGCTTCTTCATAGTTCGAAGGTTTACCGTTGTCTAACAACATGATTTCCAAGACAGGGTTGCCATACCACTCTGGTGCGGAACGTGTCCTTGTGGACCTACGAAGTTCAGTAGCAACTTGATCTGAAGTTTCATGATCATCATCATTAACTTCCTCTCTAGTCGGTGTAGGCACCTCAGGAACATTTTCTTGAGTTGCGCCACTTTCCGGTTCAAGAGGTAATACTTCATCAAGTTCTACTTTCCTCCCACTTACTTCTTTCAAGAGAAACTCTTTCTCTAGAAAGGATCCATTCTTGGCAACAAAGATCTTGCCTTCGGATCTGAGGTAGAAGGTATACCCAATAGTTTCTTTAGGGTATCCTATGAAGACGCATTTTTCCGACTTGGGTTCGAGCTTTTCAGGTTGAAGTTTCTTGACATAAGCATCGCATCCCCAAACTTTTAGAAATGATAGCTTAGGTTTCTTCCCAAACCATAATTCATACGGTGTCGTCTCAATGGATTTCGACGGAGCCCTATTTAAAGTGAATGCGGCAGTCTCTAAAGCATAGCCCCAAAATGATAGCGGTAAATCAGTAAGAGACATCATAGATCGCACCATATCTAATAGAGTGCGATTACGATGTTCGGACACACCATTACGCTGAGGTGTTCCAGGCGGCGTGAGTTGTGAAACTATTCCACATTTTCTTAAGTGTGTGCCAAATTCGTGACTCAAATATTCTCCCCCACAATCTGATCGCAAGAACTTGATTTTCCTATCACATTGATTCTCAACCTCACTCTGAAATTCCTTGAACTTTTCAAAGGTCTCAGACCTGTGTTTCATTAAATAGACATACCCAAATCTACTCAAGTCATCAGTGAGGGTGAGAACATAACGATAGCCACCGCGAGCCTCAACACTCATTGGACCGCACACATCAGTATGTATGATTTCCAATAAGTTGGTTGCTCGCTCTATTGTTCCTGAAAATGGAGTCTTGGTCATTTTACCCATGAGGCATGGTTCGCACATGTCAAATGATTCGTAATCAAGAGACTCTAAAAGTCCATCTGCATGGAGCTTCTTCATGCGTTTGACACCTATGTGACCAAGGTGGCAGTGCCACAAGTATGTGGGACTATCATTATCAACCCTACATCTTTTGGTATTCACACTATGAATATGTGTAGCATTACGCTCGAGATTCATTAAGAATAAACCATTCACCATCGGAGCATGACCATAAAACATATCTCTCATATAAATGGAACAACCATTATTCTCGGATTTAAATGAGTAGCCATCTCGAATTAAACGAGATCCTGATACAATGTTCATGCTCAAAGCTGGCACTAAATAACAATTATTGAGGTTTAAAACTAATCCCGTAGGTAAATGTAGAGGTAGCGTGCCGACGGAGATCACATCGACCTTGGAACCATTCCTGACGCGCATCGTCACCTCGTCCTTCGCCAGTCTCCGCTTATTCCACAGCTCCTGCTTTGAGTTACAAATGTGAGCAACTGCACCGGTATCAAATACCCAGGAGCTACTACGAGTACTGGTAAGGTACACATCAATTACATGTATATCACATATACCTTTCATGATGCTGGCCTTCTTGTCCGCTAAGTATTTGGGGCAGTTCCGCTTCCAGTGACCACTTCCCTTGCAATAAAAGTACTCAGTCTCGGGCTTGGGTCCATTCTTTGGCTTCTTCCCGGCAGCTTGCTTACCGGGCGCGGCAACTCCCTTCCCGTCCTTCTTGAAGTTCTTCTTACCCTTGCCTTTCTTGAACTTAGTGGTTTTATTCACCATCAACACTTGATGTTCCTTTTTGACTTCTACCTCTGCTGATTTCAGCATTGCAAATACTTCAGGAATGGTCTTTTCCGTCCCCTGCATATTGAAGTTCATCACAAAGCTGTTGTAGCTCGGTGGAAGCGACTGAAGGATTCTGTCAATGACCGCGTCATCCGGGAGATTAACTCCCAGCCGAGTCAAGCGGTTATGTAACCCAGACATAGTGAGTATGTGCTCACTGACAGAACTGTTTTCCTCCATCTTACAGCTGAAGAACTTGTCGGAGACTTCATATCTCTCGACCCGGGCATGAGCTTGAAAAACCATTTTCATCTCTTCGAACATCTCATATGCTCCGTGTCTCTCAAAACGCTTTTGGAGCCCCGGTTCTAAGCTGTAAAGCATGCCGCACTGAACGAGGGAGTAATCATCAGCACGTGTCTGCCAAGCGTTCATAACGTCTTGTTCTGCAGGGAGAGCAGGTGCTTCACCTAGCGGTGCTTGTAGGACATAATCTTTGTTGGCATCTATGAGGATGATCCTCAGGTTCCGGACCCAGTCCGTATAGTTGCTGCCATCGTCTTTTAGCTTGGTTTTCTCTAGGAACGCGTTGAAGTTGAGGACAACGTTGGCCATTTGATGTACAAGGCATGTTGTAAAGATTTTAGACTAAGTTCATGATAATTAAGTTCATCTAATCAAATTATTCAATGAACTCCCACTCAGATAGACATCCCTCCAGTCATCTAAGTATAACATGATCCGAGTTAACTAGGCCGTGTCCGATCATCACGTGAGACGGACTAGTCAACATCGGTGAACATCTTCATGTTGATCGTATCTTCTATACGACTCATGCTCGACCTTTCGGTCTTCTGTGTTCCGAGGCCATGTCTGTACATGCTAGGCTCGTCAAGTCAACCTAAGTGTTTGCATGTGTAAATCTGTCTTACACCCGTTGTATGTGAACGTTGGAATCTATCACACCCGATCATCACGTGGTGCTTCGAAACAACAAACTGTCGCAATGGTGCACAGTTAGGGGGAACACTTTCTTGAAATTATTATGAGGGATCATCTTATTTACTACCGTCGTTCTAAGTAAACAAGATGCAAAAACATGATAAACATCACATGCAATCAAATAATAGTGACATGATATGGCCAATATCATATAGCTCCTGTGATCTCCATCTTGGGGCTCCATGATCATCTTGTCACCGGCATGACACCATGATCTCCATCATCGTGTCTCCATGAAGTTGCTCGCCAACTATTACTTCTACTACTATAGCTAACACGTTTAGCAATAAAGTAAAGTAATTTACATGGCATTTCTCAATGACACACAGGTCATACAAAAAATAAAGACAACTCCTATGGCTCCTGCTGGTTGTCATACTCATCGACATGCAAGTCGTGATTCCTATTACAAGAACATGATCTCATACATCACGTATATCATTCATCATTCGTCACAACTTTGGCCATATCACATCACAAAACACTTGCTGCAAAAACAAGTTAGACGTCCTCTAATTGTTGTTGCAAGTTTTACGTGGCTGCAAGAGGGTTCTAGCAAGAACGTTTTCTTACCTACGTTAAAGCCACAACGTGATTTGTCAACTTCTATTTACCCTTCATAAGGACCCTTTTCGTCGAATCCGCTCCAACTAAAGTGGGAGAGACAGACACCCGCCTGCCACCTTATGCAACTAGTGCATGTCAGTCGGTGGAACCGGTCTCACGTAAGCGTACGTGTAAGGTTGGTCCGGGCCGCTTCATCCCACAATACTGCTGAAGAAAAATAAGACTAGTAGCGGCAAGAAAGTTGACAACATCTACGCCCATAACAAATTGTGTTCTACTCGTGCAAAGAGAACTACGCATAGACCTAGCTCATGATGCCACCGTTGGGGAACGTTGCAGAAAACAAAAAAAAATTCTACATTTTCACCAAGATCCATCTATGAGTTCATCTAGCAACGATTGATCGGATGCATCTACATACCTTTGTAGATCGCGAGCGGAAGTGTTCAAAGAACGGGGATGAGGGAGTCGTACTCGTCGTGATCCAAATCACCGAAGATCCTAGCGCCGAACGGACGGCACCTCCGCGTTCAACACACGTACGGTCAGCGTGACGTCTCCTCCTTCTTGATCCAGCAAGGGGGAAGGAGAGGTTGATGAAGATCCAGCAGCATGACGGCGTGGTGGTGGATGCAGCAGTCACCACAGCAGGGCTTCGCCGAGCTTCTACGAGAGGGGGAGGTGTAGCAGGGGAGAGGGAGGCGCCAAGGCTTGAGGTGCGGCTGCCCTCCCTCCCCCATTTATATAGGCCCCCTAGGGGGGTGCGTCGGCCCTAGGAGATGGGATCTCCTAGGGGGGCGGCGACCAAGGGGGTGGAGTACCCCCCAAGGCAAGTGGAGGCGCCCCCTCCCCTAGGGTTCCCAACCCTAGGCGCATGGGGAGCCCAAGGGGGGGCGCACCAGCCCACTATGGGCTGGTTCCCTCCCCACTTCAGCCCATGGGGCCCTCCGGGATGGGTGGCCCCACCCGGTGGACCCCCGGGACCCTTCCGGTGGTCCCGGTACAATACCGTTGACCTTCGAAACTCTCCCGATGGCCGAAACTGCACTTCCTATATATAATTCTTCACCTCCGGACCATTCCGGAACTCCTCGTGACGTCCGGGATCTCATCCGGGACTCCGAACAACTTTCGGGTTACTGCATACTCATATCTCTACAACCCTAGCATCACCGAACCTTAAGTGTGTAGACCCTACGGGTTCGGGAGACATGTAGACATGACCGAGACGACTCTTCGGTCAATAACCAACAGCGGGATCTGGATACCCATGTTGGCTCCCACATGCTCCTCGATGATCTCATCGGATGAACCACGATGTCGAGGATTCAAGCAACCCCATATACAATTCCCTTTGTCAATCGGTACGTTACTTGCCCGAGATTCGATCGTCGGTATCCCAATACCTCGTTCAATCTCGTTACCGGCGAGTCACTTTACTCGTACCGTAATGCATGATCCCATGACCAGACACTTGGTCACTTTGAGCTCATTATGATAATGCATTACCGAGTGGGCCCAGAGATACCTCTCCGTCATATGGAGTGACAAATCCCAGTCTTGATCCGTGTCAACCCAACAGACACTTTCGGAGATACCCGTAGTATACCTTTATAGTCACCCAGTCACGTTGTGACGTTTGGTACACCCAAAGCACTCCTACGGTATCCGGGAGTTACACGATCTCATGGTCTAAGGAAAAGATACTTGACATTGGAAAAACTCTAGCAAACGAACTATACGATCTTGTGCTATGTTTAGGATTGGGTCTTGTCCATCACATCATTCTCCTAATGATGTGATCTCGTTATCAATGACATCCAATGTCCATAGTCAGGAAACCATGACTATCTATTGATCAACGAGCTAGTCAACTAGAGGCTTACTAGGGACATGTTGGTGTCTATGCATTCACACATGTATTATGATTTCCGGATAACACAATTATAGCATGAATAAAAGAAAATTATCATGAACAAGGAAATATAATAATAATCCTTTTATTATTGCCTCTAGGGCATATTTCCAACAAAAATACCCCAAAAATAAAAGTTCTCCAAATGCCCTGAAATTTAAATATGATTTTTTCTAGAATATTTGAGAATATCTGGCAGTGAGAACATACCAGGTGGAGCAAGCACCTGGCCACGAGGGTCCAGGGCGCGCCCACCCTCTGGGCGCGCCCCCTGCCTCGTGGGCCCATGGTGGCTCCCCTCCACTTATTCCAGCCATCACACACTCCTTCCTCCCAAAAAATCACCAACTAGCTCAAGCATGAGTTCTAGCTCATCTTACTGCCATTTTCGATCTCCTAGCTCAAAGCTCCATTCACAAAACTGCTTTGGGGGATTGTTCTTTGGTATGTGACTCCTCCAATGGTCCAATTAGTTTTTGTTCTAGTGCTTTATTTATTGGAAATTTTTGCTGCTTAGCTGACCTTGTTCTTGAGCTTGCATGTCAAATTTATGTGGTCAAAAGTAGTTTTAATGCATGATATGGCCTCTAGGCACTTGTAGGAGTAGCTGCTATCAATTTTGTTGAGTTTGGTTCACTTTTATTTTTGAAGTTACTAAAAATTTAAGAAATTTTTCAGAGGAGGAAATATATTTAGGAAAATGTACCAAGGTGGTTCTTCAAGGAAGCAAGGACCCAGGCCCGCAATGTGTGAGCCGGACGATGAACCACCGAGGGACGCTCAAGTGCGGCCTTGTGAATGGCCGTCAGAAGATTTCATGGTCCAAGCAGGAATCAAGGAGGAATTTGACGCATATGTGCGTAACGCCGATCTTGAGAGCTTCGTGGCAGATAAGTGCTGTCAGTACCTCTACTTAACTGATTCATTTGTGAGAAGGTTTAAATTTTCATCATCACACAATTCTCAAACTGTCCTGTTTGATCTTTATGATAAATCTTATACCATGGACTTAGAAGATTTTAACACTGCTTGTAAACTCCCACAGTGGGGTAATGTTAGTGAACCTCACAAATCTGAATATAGAGACTTCCTTGCTAGTATAACTGTGGGGGAATCTAGGGAAATCACGCAAGATACCATAGGGAGCATTCATTTTCCTGCTATACATTATTTTGCTCTCTTTATAGGTAGATGCGTAAATGGTAAGGATGAGGCATGTCACATGTGTGTGCCAGATCTTAGTGTTCTCAAGAGTGCTGTATTAGGAGATAGACAATATAACTTGGGGGCCATTGTTGCACGCAGGTTGCATAATAACAAAATTAATGGAGATTGCTTTGGTGGAATTTACGCAACCCGTTTAGCTGATTTTCTTGAGATACCCATACGTGGAGATGATATTGAGTTGCCTCTTGCTTATTTGGATTATAATGCCATGGTTCGCCATCAGTTTGTTGAGAGGAACAATCAGTTCCTCTAGTACTGACTAATCTTTGACAGAGGACGCACCTATCACGTCGCTCTCCGTGCTCCTACTTTCTTTGACTTTCAGGAAAAAGGGAGATATGTTATAACCAGGGAGGAGGCGACCGAGTACGAGAGGAGGGCGGAGGCAGCTCGCCTCCGAGCTGCAGCTCATCAGGCAATTGCCGCTGCATCTCAGTACAACCCCAGCTACAACTTTGATCCATGGGCATAGACCAACTTAGGTCAAAAGCCTAAGCTTGGGGGCGTATGTATTTCTCAACGACATTACATTCATGTTCACACACTCATGCTAGTTGTCGCTGCTCATACTTTTTCATTGTATCATCCATGATAGTTTATTCCCTTTTTAGTTGTGTGCCTTAATAAACCTTAAGAAAAACAAAAAAATTAGTTGTAGCCTTTAGTTAGTTTACTTTCCATGCCTATAGTAGTAGTAATTAAAAAGAAAACCCAAAAGATTTCTCATTCTTCTTTGGCTTGTTGGGAGCTTTCCCGTGTAAATAGTTTTGTTTCTTTTCTTTGGGGGTCGAGAGGAGAAGACCATAATGAAAATGTTGAGTGGTTCTCATATGCATTATTGTTGATCTAACAAAGAGCCCATATTACCTCGTCTTCTCCTATGTGTCAGATGCTTGTAGATTCCAGCTTAGTTCAATGCACGTGCACTATTATTATTATTATCCACATCATCCGGTCGTGCAAGTGAAAGGGAATAATGATGATTATATGATGAACTTATTGAGATGAGAAAAGTTGGTATGAACTCGACCTCTCTTGTTTTTGTAAATATGATTAGTTCATCGTTCCCGATTCAGCCTATTATGAAAGAAACATATTTGCAATGACAATTAGAGATTGTAGTTGCTTATGCCATGCTTAATTAGTTAGGAGCTTATAATGGTTTACCTTGTGTGCCAACATGCTATTAAAATGGTTGTGATGTGGTATGATAGGGTGGTATCCTCCTTTGAACGATTCGAGTGGCTTGACTTGGCACATGTTCACGCATGTAGTTGAAACAAAATCAACAGAGCCTCTACGATATTTATGTTCATGGTGAATTATATCCTACTCATGCTTGCATTCGGTGTTGATTAATTTTAATGCATGTTCATGAATGTTGTCGCTCTCTAGCTGGTCGCTTCCCAGTCTTTTTCTAGCCTTCACTTGTACTAAGCGGTAATACTGCTTGTGCATCCAACTCCATAAACCCCAAAGTTGTTCCATATGAGTCCACCATACCTACCTATATACGATATCTAACTGCCATTCCAAGTAAATTTCTATGTGCCAAACTTTACCTTCAAATAAACATTCTGTTTTGTATGCTCGAATAGCTCATGTATCAACTAGGGCTGTCTGTATCCTCCATGCTAGGTGGGTTATTCTCAAGAGGAGTGGACTCCGCTCCTCACTCACGAGAAAATGGCTGGTCACCGGGATGCCCAGTCCCATGCTTTAAGGAAACCAAATCGAAGTAATTGCAAACAAAACTCCCCCAGGATTGTTGTTAGTTGGAGGCACCCGTTGTTTCGGGCAAGCCATGGATTGATGCTTGTTGGTGGTGGGGGAGTATAAACTTTACCATTCTGCTTGGGAACCGCCTACAATGTGTGTAGCATGGAAGATATCGAGATCTCTTGGTTGTTATGTTGACAATGAAAGTATACCGCTCAAAATATTATTCATATCTATTTCAAAACCGACCTCTGGCACCTCTACAAATCCCTACTTCCCTCTGCGAAGGGCCTATCTATTTACTTTTATGTTGAGTCATCATCCTCTTATTAAAAAAGCATCAGTTGGAGAGCACTGCTGTCATTTGCATCCATTACTGTTAGTTTACATTGAGTATGACTTGACTGGATCTCTTTTAGCATGAATTACAATGTCTAGTCAGTCCTTGATCTTTAAAGGTGCTCTACATTTATGTTTTGCGGTCTCAGAAAGGGCTAGCGAGATACCATCTTGTTATATCATATTATGATTGTTTTGAGAATGTGTTGTCATCCGAGATTTACTATTATTGCCGCTAGTTGATTATGCCATTGATATGAGTAAACATGAGACCTAAACGTTATTGTGAATATGGTTAGTTCATAATCTTTGCTGAAAATCTGAATGCTGGCTTTACATATTTACAACAACAAGAGCAAACAGAGTTTGTAAAAGTTTTTCTTTATCACTTTCAGTTTATCAACTGAATTGCTTGAGGACAAGCAAAGGTTTAAGGTTGGGGGAGTTGATATGTCTCCAACGTATCTACTTTTCTAGACACTTTTGCCCTTGTTTTGGACTCTTAACTTGCATGATTTGAATGGAACTAACCCGGACTGACGCTGTTTTCAGCATAATTGCCATGGTGTTATTTTTGTATAGAAATAAAAGTTCCCGGAATGACCTGAAAATCAACGGAGATTATTTTTGGAATATATAAAAAACACTGGAAGAAGAATCCACGTCAGGGGGCCCACACCCTGTCCACGAGGGTGGGGGGCGCGCCTACCCCCTGGGCACGCCCCTGCCTCGTGGGCCCCCTGATGCTCCACCAACCTCAACTCCAACTCCATATATTCGTGTTTGGGGAGAAAAAAAAAATCAAAAATAAGGATTCATCGCGTTTTACGATACGGAGCCGCCGCCAAGCCCTAATCTCTCTCGGGAGGGCTGATCTGGAGTCCGTTCGGGGCTCTAGAGAGGGGAATCCGTTGCCATCGTCATCATCAACCTTCCTCCATCACCAATTCCATGATGCTCACCGCCGTGCGTGAGTAATTCCATCGTAGGCTTGATGGACGGTGATGGGTTGGATGAGATTTATCATGTAATTGAGTTAGTTTTGTTAGGGTTTGATCCCTAGTATCCACTATGTTCTAAGATTGATGTTGCTATGACTTTGCTATGCTTAATGCTTGTCACTAGGGCCCGAGTGCCATGATTTCAGATCTGAACCTATTATGTTTTCATGAATATATGTGAGTTCTTGATCCTATCTTGCAATTCTATAGTCACCTACTATGTGTTATGATCCGGCAACCCCGAAGTGACAATAATCGGGACCACTCCCGGTGATGACCGTAGTTTGAGGAGTTCATGTATTCACTATGTGTTAATGCTTTGGTTCGGTACTCTATTAAAAGGAGGCCTTAATATCCCTTAGTTTCCAATAGGACGCCACTGCCACGGGAGGGTAGGACAAAAGATGTCATGCAAGTTCTTTTCCATAAGCACGTATGACTATATTCGGAATACATGCCTACATTACATTGATGAATTGGAGCTAGTTTTGTGTCACCCTATGTTATAACTGTTGCATGAATAATCGCATCCGACATAATTCTCCATCACCGATCCATTGCCTACGAGCTTTTCATATATTGTTCTTCGTTTATTTACTTTTCTGCTGCTACTGTTACAATCACTATAAAACCAAAAATACTACTTTTGCTACCGTTACCACTACTATCATATTACTTTGCTACTAAATACTTTGCTGCAGATATTAAGTTTCCATTATGGTTGAACTGACAACTCAGCTGCTAATACTTGAGAATATTCTTTGACTCCCCTTGTGTCGAATCAATAAATTTGGGTTGAATACTCTATCCTCGAAAACTGTTGCGATCCCCTATACTTGTGGGTTATCATCCATCTATACATACATAGACACATACATATATATATATATATATACATACATGAGAGAGACCGGACCGCCTCTCTCATGAATGTCCGATGTCCCCGCCTCTCTCATGAACAAAAAATATTCTATGAATAAAAAACATCATATTCCATGAAAAAAACATAATATTCCATCCACATCCATGCATACATATGAACAAAAAAAATCATATATGTGATCATCTATAAACAAAAAACATCATATTCTATGAAAAAAAATCATCATATATATGAACAAAAAAATTATGAAAAATCAGGACATATCATCATATATACACACACATACATATCATCATACACTACATATCATCTCTAAAAAAATCATATATATATATATATATATATATATATATATATATATATATATATATATATATATATATATATATATATATATATATATATATAAAGGACAGAGAGGAGGAGGCCGGCCAGACAGAACGGGGAGGAGAGGTCCAGCATGGTCGGGGCAGGCCGGGGGCGTGGGGCGGTGTCGGGGCAGGGGCACGGGGCGGCTGGCGCCAAGGCAGGAGGCATGGGGCGGACGACATGTTGAGGCAGGGGGCACGGGGCGGCGCGTCGGGGAAGGGCAGGGGCGCGGGGCGACGACGGAGAGGAGCGGGCGATGACAGCGACGAGGAGCGGGCGGCGACAGTGACGTCGGGGCAGGGCAGGGGCGCGACGTCGAGGAGCAGCAGCAGCCTGGCGGCGTTCGATGGAGAGAAGAATGGCGGACGGGGGGAAATTTCCTAAGTGTTAGGTTATATAGCAACCACCTTTGGTCCCAGTTCGTACCTCAAACCGGGACCAATGCCTCCTGAAAACTGACCTTTGGTCCCAGTTGGTGGCACCAACCGGGACTAAAGGGGGGCATTGGTCTCGGTTGGTGCTACAAACCAGGACCAAAGGGTGGCTTTGGTCCATGTTCGTGCCACCAACCGGGACCAAAGACCTTGTGTTGGAACTGGCGCGGTGCGGTGGGATGTTTAGTCCCACCTCGCTAGCCGAGAGGCTTCGATAGTGGTTTATAAGCGCGACTGCGTAGACCACTTCGAGCTCCTCTCAAATGCAGGCGTACGGGCCTAAAGTCACTTTATCTGCCCGTGGGCCTACTAGGCCTTATGCGGGCCTGAATCCTGGCCCATGGTTCTAGTCGTATTCAGGCCATGGTGGCCCAATAGTTGGCATTTTTCCAGTATTTTTGTTTTGTTTTTTGCATTATTTGTTTTCTTTTTTTTGCTTTATTTTTTAATTCTTTTTGCTATGAGGTCAAAAAAATTATAAACTTTCTGTTAGTGCCATTAGTTTTCAAATTTGAATAGTTTAAATTTGAATTCTTTGAAATTTGTGTGAATCACTAGTTTGTGAATAACTTTACTATAAAAATAGATTTTTGAGTGATTCTTTTTCCTACTATTTAATATTACTGTGTTTTATCATTATATTCAGAAATAGATTTTGTTATTTTAGTTTCTAACAAAAAATTTCTTTATGATAATTCTTTTTTCTATTGAAGTTTCTAACAAAAAAATCTTTTGCTATTAATGTTTTGAATAAAAAATACTTTGATAATTTAAGTTGCATAAATTTTATAAAAAATATTTTAAAAATACTTGAGGTTTATAAAATCTTTGTAGTTGATTCCTTTTGCTATTAGAGTTTTATAAAAGCTTTTTAGTTGATCATAACAGAATATAGAGTTTCATAAAAGTTTTCTAGTTCATTCGTTTTGCTATTAGTTCATTCTTTGAGCTAAATGACCCTGTAATTGAAAAGCACTACAAATGTACTATGAAAAGGTTGAAAGTTGGCATGGTATCATCATTTCACCCACATAGCATGTGCTAAAAACTTGAGAGGGTTACGACAAAAGATGGAGGCACTTCGTGTACAAAATGGACAATCTCTTTCGAAGTATCAGGGTTTCGGACGGAAACTCATATGTTACGAAGGGATTTCACTTTTTTGAACTTATTTGAACTCCAGACTTTTTGTGTGTTCAAAATGCACCATTCAAAGCCACACCATCAATTTTCAACCCTTTCTGACTTCATTTGGTATTTTTGATGCATTTACTGTTTTTTTGAGCTAAATGACCTTGAAATTGAAAAGCACTACGAATGAACTCTATAAAGGGTGAAAGTTGGCATGGTATCATCATTTCACCAACATAGAATGTGCTAAAAAGTTGAGAGGGTTACGGCAAAAACTTGATGCACGTGTACAAAATGGACAATCTCTTTCGAAGTATTAGGGTTTCGGACGAAAACTCATCTATTACAAAGGGATTTCATTTTTGAACTTATTTGAACTCTAGACTTTTTGTGTGTCCAAAATGAACCATTCAAAGCGACATCATCAATTTTCAACCCTTTCTGACTTCATTTGGTATTTTTCATGCATTTACTGATTTTTTTGAGCTAAATGACCCTGAAATTGAAATGCTCTACAAATGAACTCTGAAAAGGTTGAAAGTTGGCATGATATCATCATTTCACCCACGTAGAATGTGCTAAAAAGTTGAGAGGGTTACAGCAAAAGCTAGATGCACTTCGTGTACAAAACGGACATGCAACTACAGTGATATTCTAGATCAAAGGCATCATCATAATAGTTGTGGAGAGAAAGTCTTCACTTTTTCTTCGCTTGTGTCCTTTGATTATTGCGCCGTAACCATGGATAATCTTCATCGTTTAATAGGGTGCTTGGGTCATCCTTGACTTTGTAGGGTGGAATTTGATGAAACTTTTCATAATCTTCAGACATGTCTGTCTGTCTTGCCCTCCAATCCCATGATGTGGCGCTTTGGGTCATTGTATGATGTATTCGCTTCCTTATCTTTTCTCTTTCCCGGTTTGGTAGACATGTCCTTCACATAGAAAACATGTGCCACATCATCGGCTAGGACGAATGGTTCATCTGTGTACCCAAGATTGTTCAGATCCACTATTGTCATTCCGTATTGTGGGTCTACCTGTACCCTACATCCTGACAGATTGACCCATTTGTACTCAAACAAAGGGACCTTAAAATCATGTCCATAGTCAAATTCCCATATGTCCACTATGTAACCATAATATGTGTCCTTTCCCCTCTTGTTTGCTGCATCACACTACAAGAAATATGTCAACTTGCGACCATCACTATTGGTCATTGAAAGGTCATTGTTTTTCATTTGCGACCTTTTTGTGACCAAAAATAGAAGGTCAAAAGCTGGCGGTCGTAAACTGAAATTAACGACCTTCTTCGGGATAAGGTCGTAGACGTTTACGACCAAAACAAAAGGTCGTTGAACCCATGACCTTTTGTTTTGGTCACTGGCTGTCTGCCCAGGCCACGTCGGATCCGACGTGGCAAAATTGCGACCAATTGAAAAGTTCGTTGATAAGAATCAGCCCGGTCCAGTTCGGTGTTTTACAGGGCTGAGCCCAACAATTCAACCTATTTATTGTTTTTTCAGGTGAAGTTTTGGTCGGCTACATGGGCCTGGCCGAACAATCCAGCCTTGTTATTTTCTTTGCCTGGCCCTTTTAAAAACATATTTTCTATTTATCATGTATTATATTGGGCCGTTTCCTTTTCTTTTTGTCATGTGTTTTTCTGGGCCGTTTCTTTGCTGGGCTTCTCATGTTTTCCCCTCAGAAATAACTGTCTAATATATCTTGGGCCCAACCCAGTTCCGAAATAACTGATCCAATCCAAAAAATATTATGCCATTGACATTACAGCATGTCACACCACAAGCTATCTTGGGCCTAGCCTAGCTCTGATACATTTTCAAAGCAACATGCAATGTTATAGGAGCCCAAAATATAATATTTCTTATATTACAACCATTCATTCTAGCAATACATATCTTTACATCCCTGGAACAGTAAGTGCCAAACAAAACTATTCTACGACAACGAAAATTAAAACAGAAGTTTAGATGATAAGACAGAACAGAAGTTCATATTGTCCTCCTCCTTCAATATTTGAAAACCTCATTCAACTAGCAATAGATCAATCATGAGTGAGAAACTATGCAGCAACAAAAAAATGTTCAGATGATGCAAAAAGTAGATAATAAAATCACTAGCAACAATTAATATGGTTTGAATCAAGTCTCAAGAATATTACAGTACTGCAGATACACTATATTCATGTACAATTGCAGATACACTATATTAATGATCAAATCTCAAGCATAGTACTAGTAGTTCTACACAATTGCACCACATATGTAACTAGCTATAGATAGACTATGTTCATGTACATAACAGTTTCAGTTAATAATAATTATCTGAAAAAGTTCCATTTAGTGTGTGTGCTCAGACAAGAAAAACATTGCAAGTAATTAACCGCTGCTCCAAAACAAGCAAACATGCTACTGATGCATGACAATATGTGTCAAAGAGTTTCTGCAAGAAGTTACTCCTAATGCTACTGATGCAAAACTACTCCTAATGGACTACTACAGCTATACTGTAAGAAGTTACAACTATACTCCATGTACTGCTATCCAGGAGTATTCCAATTCATCTTTAAAAAAATGTTCAAGCACTCACTGAAAAAGGAATGCAGTACCCAGTTGTACTCTAGTGGAGAGCACCCACCCAAAAGAAAACAAATATAATGGCTGAAAAATTACTCCACTTTACACTCCTCTTTTAGCAGTATAGGTTATAGCTAATGCAACATCATGGGAGCTGATGTCCAGGAGTATTTGCAAATGATATAGCATCATGGAGTAGGATAACATGTTTTAGCAGTACATGTTATAGAGTAAGTAAGCAAGCAAGCAATCATGGAAGCTGATGCTGCCAGTTAATATCAGCACATGACAAGACAAAAAGCATGGCATCAACACGAGCATCAACAACATACTAACACCTAAACTGATACTAAACTGATGGAGTCCCATCCATCCATGAGAGAAGAAAGTGCCTTTGGTTGATAAAGAGAAGAGAACACTTCCTCTTGCTGGGATCAAACCAGAGGATACCAACCCATCCACCAATTTGCAGGTTGTGTGGCTCAAGGTCATGGTGCCGGACACCGCATCCGTGGCAAAAAGCAATGCCCTTGCAAAGATGGTACACCATGATCTACATGCATAATACCGGCAAGTTCACCAACAACGAATCAGTCAATCAAACACCGTCGGCACATTCAAACAAACACCTCGCATGCAAGATCTAGAAAACAAAGGACAAACGAACGCACAATAACTACCGACTCGCTCAATCTCTTCCACCTCCCACCGGCTGCTTTGCCTACTTGGATAAATTTTTTACAGCGGAAGCAACTAATCAGCTCCGCCATCATGACCCAATATACAACACCTGTCTGATTAATTTCTGCTGTGTACATGCTGGTACAGAAAGCAAATCAGGAGTGGGAATTACTCTTTGTAAGAAACTTACAGCAGCGATAGACTTGTTCTTGAAGTTCTTCTGCTTGAACTCCTTGCGGAACTCGCCCCTGATGGCAACCAATCAACAAAAAGCAGGTTCAGAACGAGGGCCGCCCAGGAACCACGGGGAAACATCAATGGAAAAATAGAATCTGACAAAGGAAGCAAGGGGAGGGGAAGGACGGGATGTACATGAAGATGAAGAAGGCCTCGCCCACGTCCTTCTTGCCGGAAGCCCCGTGCGTGAGGTGCGCCTTGGCGCTCGCGGCCTTCGCGTACCTGCCAAAAGACCCATTCAGAATTCAGATCACACCTACACACGGTGAACCATTCAAATTCGAACAAACTCAAAGCATAGCATGCCTTGTGAAATATTTGTTTCCTAGAGGAGATATTAGTTTGAACCTCACAATGTACAAAGATCACACCTACACTCATTGATTTCAAATGTACAAACAAATCCATATCACTACACCTCACAAACTATACTTGCTAATTCCCGAACATTCTTTTCTTTCAAGGCAAGACACATTGTAAGTAAAGGAGATAGTGGGCTGTCATGTCTAACATAATTTGGGGAGACCACCACTGCTAAATATTGTGGTCGACATCAATGGAACACCGGTTGTCCTGGCAAATCAGTATGCTTAGAATACTTTTTCTGCTATGAAAATAAGAATAATTGTTTCTATGGGAAATCTAGATTAGAGAAAACTTCAGTTCTTCTGCTCTCTCATTGGGATGATTGGATGCCCTAATTTGCTCATTGGAAAACTCTCTCTAGCTGCGAGATAGTATATTTTTTGCTTCTCTACTCTACTATGCATGCAGTGCAGGTATGGTAGGTCAGGGCCACCCAGCTAGCTAAGCTCGACATTGCTTGGTTGAACAGAAAACAAGATGTTATGATGCAGCAGTGTACTTGATATTTGGCAAGTATGGTTTCATGTATACAAGTGAGGCAGAGCAATGTACAAGATAAATCATTTTATACGAAGCCTGTTTTGCTAGCCATTTTGCGATCTACACAACGGTAACACACACACACACAACAAGTAAAATGTGTACTGAAGCTGGGAATTTCCAACCCACTTGAGCCGCTGTTGAAGTATACAATGAGAATAATCACTCCCTGCAACCAAACAAACAGCAGTAGAAGCGTCGTTAGCATTCAGCAGCCAAACAAGCGTACAAGCCCAAACAACTACATCAACACTCCTACTAGAGGGAGATGGGGGGAAAGTGATTACCAGGACAAGCAGTGCCATGGTGAGCACAGAGGGCAAGCGCGACTTGTGGTGGAGCAAGCTGGTGATGGTGGGCTCTTCCCTATGCTTCTCATGTGGCATCACAAATAGAGGCGTCAGCTATCTCCGTCGAGTACAACACCTCACTCCTCGACGGCCTCCTTCCTTCCGTCCTACTGTCTCTTCTTCCTCCTTCCCGCTAGGCTAGGAAGCTCCGTGGCGTCGGCAGCGGCTGATACGTCTCCAACGTATCTATAATTTTTGATTGCTCCATGCTATATTATCTACTGTTTTGGACATTATTGGGCTTTATTATCCACTTTTATATTATTTTTGGGACTAACCTATTAACCGGAGGCCCAGCCCAGAATTGCTGTTTTTTTGCCTGTTTTAGGGTTTCGAAGAAAAGGAATATCAAATGGAGTCCAAATGGAATGAAACCTTCGGGAACGTGATTTTCTCAACGAACAAGACCCTGGAGACTTGGACCCTACGTCAAGACACAAAAGAGGAGGCTACGAGGTAGGGGGCGCGCCTACCCCCCAGCCGCGCCCTCCACCCTTGTGGGCCCCCTGTTGTGTGATAGCCTGGCTTATTAGGGATGATAGACTACTCATATCAATAAGGAATTCCTTCTTTTCCGGGAGCCCATTCGGAAAGATATCCAAAGTTAAGCGTGCTCAGCGTGGAGTAGTGTCAGGATGGGTGACCGACCGGGAAGTTGCTCCCGGGTGCGCACGAGTGATGACAAAGTGCACAGAAAAGACTAGTATTGATCTATGGGGCCAGTCTAGATCCCGCCAGGAGAAACGACCACCGACGGGTGTGTCCGGGGCGTAACAAGTTGGTATCAGAGCCGACCCTCGCAGTTACACGGATGTTCGCGGACAGGTGCGCGGTCATGTTGTTCATGACGTTTGTGTTCGTCATGGCACACGACATGGCACATGTACCGGACTGGATGCACAGACGTATGTGCCAAGAAGGAATGTTCCTATGGCCCGACGAGGACGTCGGTTCCTCTGAGTGGGGGTGTATGTGATAGCCTGGCTTATTAGGGATGATAGAATACTCATATCAATAAGGAATTCCTTCTTTTTCGGGAGCCCATTCGGAAAGAACTCCAAAGTTAAGCGTGCTCAGCTTGGAGTAGTGTTAGGATGGGTGACCGACCGGGAAGTTGGTCCCGGGTGCGCACGAGTGAGGACAAAGTGCACAGAAAAGACTAGTATTGATCTGTGGGGCCAGTCTAGATCCCGCCAGGAGTAACGACCACCAGCGGGTGTGTCCGGGGCGTTACAAGTTGCTCCATCGACGTACTCCTTCCTCCTATATATACCTACGTACCCCCAAACGATTAGATATGGAGCCAAAACCCTAATTCCACCGCCGCAACTTTCTGTATCCACGAGATCCCATCTTGGGGCCTGTTCCGGAGCTCCGCCGGAGGGGGCATCGATCATGGAGGGCTTCTACATCAACACCATAGGCCCTCCGATGAAGTGTGAGTAGTTCACCTCAGACCCACGGGTCCATAGTTAGTAGCTAGATGGCTTCTTCTCTCTTTTTGGATCTCAATACAATGTTCTCCCCCTCTCTTGTGGAGAACTATTCGATGCAATCTTCTTTTTGCGGTGTGTTTGTTGAGACCGATGAATTGTGGGTTTATGATCAAGTCTATCTATGAACAATAGTTGAATCTTCTCTGAATTCTTTTATGCATGATTGGTTATCTTTGCAAGTCTCTTCAAAGTATCAGTTTGGTTGGGCCTACTAGATTGATCTTTCTTGCAATGGGAGAAGTGCTTAGCTTTGGGTTCAATCTTGCGGTGTCCTTTCCCAGTGACAGTAGGGGCAGCAAGGCACGAATTGTATTGTTGCCATCGAGGATAACAAGATGGGGTTTTCATCATATTGCATGAGTTTATCCCTCTACATCATGTCATCTTGCTTAAGGCGTTACTCTGTTTTCATTAACTTAATACTCTAGATGCATGCTGGATAGCGGTCGATGAGTGGAGTAATAGTAGTAGATGCAGGCAGGAGTCGTTCTACTTGTCTCGGACATGATGCCTATATACATGATCATACCTAGATATTCTCATAACTATGCTCAATTACGTTAATTGCTCAACAGTAATTTGTTCACCCACCGTAGAATACTTATGCTCTCGAGAGAAGCCACTAGTGAAATCTATGGCCCCCGGTCTATCTTCATCATATTAATCTCCCAATACTTAGTTATTTCCTTTGCTTTTACTTTGCTTTTATTTTACTTTGCATCTTTATCATAAAAATACCAAAAATATTATCTTATCATATCTATCAGATCTCACTCTCGTAAGTGGCCATGTAGGGATTGACAACCCCTTATCGCGTTGGTTACGAGGATTTATTTGTTTTGTGCAGGTACGAGGGACTAGCGCGTATCCTCCTACTGGATTGATACCTTGGTTCTCAAAAACTGAGGGAAATACTTACGCTACTTTGCTGCATCACCCCTTCCTCTTCGGGGAAAACCAACGCAGTGCTCAAGATGTAGCAAGAAGGATTTCTGGCGCCGTTGCCGGGGAGGTCTACGCAAAAGTCAATATGCCAAGTACCCATCACATACCCTTATCTCCTACATTACATTATTTGCCATTTGCCTCTCGTTTTCCTCTCCCCCACTTCACCCTTGCCGTTTTATTCTCCCTCTCTCTCTATCCTCCCTCTCTTTTTCTATTTTCCTCTTTTTGCCCGCTTGCTTTTTGTTTGCTTGTGTGTTAGTTTGCTTGCTTGTCACGATGGCTCAAGATAACACTAAATTGTGTGACTTCACCAATACCAACAATAATGATTTTATTAGCACTCCAATTGCTCCTCTTACCGATGCTGAATCTTGTGAAATTAATACTGCTTTGCTGAATCTTGTCATGAAAGATCCGTTTTCCGGCCTTCCTAGTGAAGATGCCGCTACCCATCTAAATAGCTTCGTTGATTTGTGTGATATGCAAAAGAAGAAAGATGTGGATAATGATATTGTTAAATTAAAGCTATTCCCTTCTTCGCTTAGAGATCGTGCTAAAGCTTGGTTTTCATCTTTGCCTAAAAATAGTATTGATTCATGGAACAAGTGCAAAGATGCTTTTATCTCTAAGTATTTTCCTCCCACTAAGATCATCTCTCTTAGAAACTATATTATGAATTTTAAGCAACTTGATCATGAACATGTTGCACAAGCTTGGGAGAGAATGAAACTAATGATACGTAATTTCCCTACTCATGGTTTAAATTTGTGGATGATTATACAATATTTTTATGACGGATTGAATTTTGCTTCTAGAAATCTTTTAGATTCGGCCGCGGGAGGCACTTTTATGGAAATCACTTTAGGAGAAGCTACTAAACTCCTAGATAATATTATGGTTAATTATTCTCAATGGCATACTGAAAGATCTACCAATAAAAAGGTGCATGCGATAGAAGAAATTAATGTTTTGAGTGGAAAGATGGATGAACTTATGAAATTATTTGCTAGTAAGAGTGTTTCTTCTGATCCTAATGATATGCCCTTGTCTACTTTGATTGAGAATAATAATGAATCTATGGATGTGGATTTTGTTGGTAGGAACAATTTTGGTAACAACGCGTATAGAGGAAATTTTAATCCTAGGCCTTATCCTAGTAATCCCTCTAATAATTATGGTAATTCCTACAACAATTCTTATGGAAATTATAATAAGATTCCCTCTGATTTTGAATCTAATATTAAAGAATTTATTACTTCGCAAAAAAATTTCAATGCTTTGATTGAAGAAAAATTGCTTAATATTGATGAGTTGGCTAGGAATGTTGATAGAACTTCTCTTGATGTTGATTCTTTGAAACTTAGATCTATTCCACCTAAGCATGATATCAATGAGTCTCTCAAAGCCATGAGAATTTCCATTGATGGGTGCAAAGAAAGAACCGCTAGGATGCGTGCTAAGAAAGATGCCTTTATAAGAGTGTGTTCTTCTAGTTCCTATGAAAATAAAGATGAAGATCTAAAAGTTATTGATGTGTCCCCTATTAAATATTTGTTTTGCAATATGAATCTTGATAATGATGGGACTGAATATGATCCACCTTTACCTAGAAGGCGTTCCAAGAATTCAGAATTTTTTGATCTTGATGCTAAAATTGATAAAAGTGGGATTGAAGAAATTAAAACCCTAGATGTTGCTAAACCCACTATTATGGATTTCAAGTAATTTAACTATGAAAATTGCTCTTTGATTGATTGTATTTCCTTGTTAGAATCCGTGCTAAATTCTCCTCATGCTTATAGTCAAAATAACGCGTTCACTAAACATATCGTTGATGCCCTGATGCAATCTTATGAAGAAAAACTTAAATTGGAAGTTTCTATCCCTAGAAAACTTTATGATGAGTGGGAACCAACTATTAAAATTAAAATTAAATATCATGAATGATATGCTTTATGTGATTTGGGTGCTAGTGTTTCCACGATTCCAAAGACTTTGTGCGATTTGTTAGGTTTCCGTGATTTTGATGATTGCTCTCTAAACTTGCACCTTGCGGATTCCACTATTAAGAAACCTATGGGAAGAATTAATGATGTTCTTATTGTTGCAAATAGGAATTATGTGCCCATAGATTTTATTGTTCTTGACATAGATTGCAATCCTTCATGTCCTATTATTCTTGGTAGACCTTTCCTTAGAACGATTGGTGCAATTATTGATATGAAGGAAGGAAATATTAGATTCCAATTTACATTAAGGAAAGGCATGGAACACTTTCGTAGAAATAAAATCAAATTACCTTATGAATCTATTATGAGAGCCACTTATGGATTGCCTACCAAAGATGGGAATACCTAGATCTATCCTTGCTTTTTATGCCTAGCTAGGGGCGTTAAACGATAGCGCTTGTTGGGAGGCAACCCAATTTTATTTTTATTCCTTACTTTTTGCTCCTGTTTAGTAATAAATAATTTATCTAGCCTCTGTTTTGGTTGTGTTTTTTGTGTTTAATTAGTGTTTTTGCCAAGTAGAACCGTTGGGAAGACTTGGGGAAAGTCTTGTTACACTTGCTGTAAAAAACAGAAACTTTAGCACTCACGAGAACTGCTGCCATTTTTATTTGGAAAGTGATATTTAGTTAATTGTTTTTGAAGATGATTAATAGATAAATTACTCACGTCCAGAAATTTATTTTAGAATTTTTGGGGTTCCAGATCTTGCGCTAGCTACAGATTACTACAGACTGTTCAGTTTTTGACAGATTCTGTTTTTCGTGTGTTGTTTGCTTATTTTGATGAATCTATGGCTAGTAAAATAGTTTATAAACCATAGATAAGTTGGAATACAGTATGTTTAACACCAATATAAATAAGATTAAAATGCATTGGTGGTCACTCGACTTGCCGTGTACGCTCACTTTGGTCACTGTACTTAAGAATGTGGTCAATACGGTCACTATATACGTGTTGTGGTGATTATATGGTCACCTTCACACCGTATATAGCTTCGTATTTTGTTTAGTTGACCGGTCAAATGACACCTTGTCAGCTTAGTTTCTCACTTGGTTCCACCTGTCAGTTGTAGAAGGAAAATAAAATAAAATAAAAGCAACGCCACGTTATGAGACCGCATGCTGGCAGAGGCCGTGAGCTATCCAATAAAGGATAAGACGGTTTTTTTTGCATTCCAAGCGATGCATTTTTTACCATTAGGATCACACACCTGCACGCACGCACTAACACGCGGCTAAGGAGCGTCTGTAGTTGCCGAAGTCGGCACTCGGCTTGTAGACACCGATAAGTTTGTGCCGATGCTGTCGGGGTTTGCAGCGCCGTGACGTTGCTCGGCAGCTCGCCGTCGACGGGCCGCCCCCGAGAACGTGCAGGTGCTACATGAGGGCGCATGGAGGCGCGCGTGGCCTGCGGCGACATAAAGTACGTCGCCTGCGAGAGGTGCTACGGCACAGCTTTCCCACGACCGCGCATCGGCGCCCCGCATTCTATCCTGCAGCACGGCTTCCCCGGCGTCGCTCCTGGCTGGTTCATGCATGAAGCCTGGCTCCCGCCGTTGAGCCTGATTGGTTCATGCATGAAGTAACCATATAAAGATAAGTAAGGCCATGTTTGGTTCATAAGTCCTAGGACTTTTTTAGTCCCAACTTATAAGTCTCAAGTCCCTAAAAAGTCCCTACCTGTTTGGTTCCTGGTACTTAACATAGACGAAAAGACCATATCACAACTATAAGTCCCTATAAGTTCCTCCTTAAGAGTCTTATTTCATAAGTCCCAAATGCCCACTTTAAGTCTCTATAAGTCCCTCCTGTTTGGTTTAGATGGGACTTATAGGGACTTTTTTAAGTCCCTAAACCAATAAGTCCCTGGATACAAACATCCTCTAAGCTTGCTTAGGTTCACATGGCTGGTCTGGAGCCTATTAATTGTTAGCACTATATTATTGTTATATCCAAGATCCAACAGCCGGTTTAGAGTCCATTGAGGGAATTTGAACAACTAAAAATACTGATGACACCCGCAAAAAAAGAAAAAAAAAGAAAAAAAAAGATGATCAGATGCACAATCGAACACTTCATGGAAGGACACACGGAGTTGCACATGAGCTGCAGATATTTTCGAAATGGATGCTGCATTATATTACTCCATCAGCAACTATAACGGAAGATGGTACATTCTTTTGCTAGGGATGTAGATGAGACTAGCTATCTCCAGCTGAAGTGCGAAGACACACACAAACACAAATGTGAACGTACAATCAACAGCGGCCCAACCATAGTTGTCACGTGAATGCAACCATGATATAATACGCAACCTTTCTCAAGATAGAACACTTACTGGGATCAGGTCGACTAGCTAGCGTGCTGGCCTCACAACATTAGGTTTGTCGTTCGATTATCTCCCTTGCGCATTACTTTATTTTCCCTCTATTTCTTTCTTCTACCCATTGACAGGTGGGGTCCGTATAGGTAGGGAGAGAAAGTGAGCTGACAAGGCGTCATTCAGATGGTTTGACTGGTCAACTAAACAAAATACGGAGCTATACGGTGTGACAATGACCGTATAATCATCACGATGTGTATATAGTGACTGTATTTACTGTATTCTTAAGTACAGTGACCAAAGTGAGCATACATGACAAGTGTACTGAGCACCAATGCATTTTACTCTATAAATAAATAATGAGTTCATTACAGTACCTTGAAGTGGTCTTTTGTTTTCTTTCGCTAACGGAGCTCACGAGATTTTCTACTTTAAGTTTTGTGTTGTGAAGTTTTCAAGTTTTGGGTAAAGATTTGATGGATTATGGAACAAGGAGTGGCAAGAGCCTAAGCTTGGGGATGCCCATGCCACCCCCAATATAATCTAAGGACACCTAAAATCCAAAGCTTGGGGATGCCCCGGAAGGCATCCCCTCTTTCGTCTACTTCTATCGGTAACTTTACTTGGAGCTATATTTTTATTCGCCACATGATATGTGTTTTGCTTGGAGCGTCTTGTATGATTTGAGTCTTTACTTTTTAGTTTACCACAATCATCCTTGCTGTACACACCTTTTGAGAGAGCCATACATGATTTGGAATTTGTTAGAATACTCTATGTGCTTCACTTATATCATTTGAGTTATATAGTTTTGCTCTAGTACTTCACTTATATATTTTAGAGCACGGTGGTGGATTTGTTTTATAGAAACTATTGGTCTCTCATGCTTCACTTAGATTATTTTGAGAGTCTTAAATAGCATGGTAATTTGCTTAAATAATCCTAATATGCTTGGAATTCAAGAACAGTAAAAGAACTTCCTTATGAGTGTGTTGAATGCTATGAGAAGTTTGATGCTTGATAATTGTTTTGAGATATGAAGATGGTGATATTAGAGTTATGCTAGTTGAGTAGTTGTGAATTTGAGAAATACTTGTGTTAAAGTTTGTGATTCCCGTAGCATGCACGTGTGGTGAACCGTTATGTGATGAAGTCGGAGCATGATTTATTTTTTGATTGTCTTCCTTATGAGTGGCGGTCGGGGACGAGCGATGGTCTTTTCCTACCAATCTACCCCCCTATGAGCATGCGCGTAATACTTTGCTTTGATAACTTATAGATTTTTGTAATAAGTATATGAGTTCTTTATGACTAATGTTGAGTCCATGGATTATACGCACTTTTCTCACCCTTCCACCTTTGCTAGCCTCTCTAATACCGCACACCTTTCGCCGGTGTCATACACCCACCATACACCTTCCTCAAAACAGCCACCATACCTACCTATTATGGCATTTCCATAGCCATTCCGAGATATATTGCCATGCAACTTTCCACCGTTCCGTTTATTATGACACACTCCATCATTGTCATATTGCTTAGCATGATCATGTAGTTGACATCGTATTTGTGGCAAGGCCACCATTCATAATTCTTTCATACGTGTCACTCTTGATTCATTGCATATCCCGGTACACCGCCGGAGGCATTCATATAGAGTCATATTTTGTTCTAAGTATTGAGTTGTAATTGTTGAGTTGTAAGAAAAATAAAAGTGTGATGATCATCATTATTAGAGCATTGTCCTAGTGAGGAAAGGATGATGGAGACTATGATTCCCCCACAAGTCGGGATGAGACTCTGGATGAAAAAAAGAGAAAGAAAAGAGGCCATAAAAAAGGAGAAAAGGCCCAAATAAAAAAATGAGAGAAATAGAGAGAAGGGACAATGTTACTATCCTTTTACCACACTTGTGCTTCAAAGTAGCACCATGATCTTCATGATAGAGAGTCTCTTGTTTTGTCACTTTCATATACTAGTGGGAATTTTCATTATAGAACCTGGCTTGTATATTCCAATGATGGGCTTCCTCAAAATGCCCTAGGTTTTCGTGAGCAAGCAAGTTGGATGCACACCCACTTAGTTTCTTTTGTTGAGCTTTCATATACTTATAGCTCTAGTGCATCCGTTGCATGGCAATCCCTACTCACTCACATTGATATCTATTGATGGGCATCTCCATAGCCCGTTGATATGCCTAGTCAATGTGAGACTATCTTCTCCCTTCTTTGTCTTCTCCACAACCACCATTCTATTCCACTTATAGTGCTATATCCATGGCTCACGCTCATGTATTGCGTGAAGATTGAAAAAGTTTGAGAACATCAAAAGTATGAAACAATTGCTTGGCTTGTCATCGGGGTTGTGCATGATTTAAATATTTTGTGTGGCGAAGATGGAGCATAGCCAGACTATACGATTTTGTAGGGATAACTTTCTTTGGCCATGCTATTTTGAGAAGACATGATTACTTTGTTAGTATGCTTGAAGTATTTTTTATGTCAATATTAAACTTTTATCTTGAATATATCGGATCTGAATATTCATACCACAATTAAGAAGAATTACATTAAAATTATGCCAAGTAGCACTCCGCATCAAAAATTCTGTTTTTATCATTTACCTACTCGAGGACGAGTAGGAATTAAGCTTGGGGATGCTTGATACGTCTCCAACGTATCTATAATTTTTGATTACTCCATGCTATATTATCTACTATTTTGAACATTATTGGGCTTTATTATCCACTTTTATATTATTTTTGGGACTGACCTATTAACCGGAGGCCCAGCCCAGAATTGCTGTTTTTTGCCTGTTTTAGGGTTTCGAAGAAAAGGAATATCAAACGGAGTCCAAACGGAATGAAACCTTCGGGAACATGATTTTCTCAACGAACAAGACCTAGGAGACTGGGACCCTATGTCAAGACACAAAAGAGGAGGCCACGAGGTAGGGGCGCGCGCCCTCCACCCTCGTGGGTCCCCTGTTGCTCCATCGACGTACTCCTTCTTCCTATATATACCTACGTACCCCCAAACGATTAGATATGGAGCCAAAACCCTAATTCCACCGCCGCAACTTTCTGTATCCACGAGATCCCATCTTGGGGCCTGTTCCGGAGCTCCGCCGGAGGGGGCATCGATCGTGGAGGGCTTCTACATCAACACCATAGGCCCTCCGATGAAGTGTGAGTAGTTCACCTCAGACCCACGGGTCCATAGTTAGTAGCTAGATGGCTTCTTCTCTCCTTTTGGATCTCAATACAATGTTCTCCCCCTCTCTTGTGGAGAACTATTCGATGTAATCTTCTTTTTGCGGTGTGTTTGTTGAGACCGATGAATTGTGGGTTTATGATCAAGTCTATCTATGAACAATAGTTGAATCTTCTCTGAATTCTTTTATGCATGATTGGTTATCTTTGCAAGTCTCTTCGAATTATCAGTTTGGTTGGGCCTACTAGATTGATCTTTCTTGCAATGGGAGAAGTGCTTAGCTTTGGGTTCAATCTTGCGGTGTCCTTTCCCAGTGACAGTAGGGGCAGCAAGGCACGAATTGTATTGTTGCCATCGAGGATAACAAGATGGGGTTTTCATCGTATTGCATGAGTTTATCCCTCTACATCATGTCATCTTGCTTAAGGCGTTACTCTGTTTTTATTAACTTAATACTCTAGATGCATGCTGGATAGCAGTCGATGAGTGGAGTAATAGTAGTAGATGCAGGCAGGAGTCGGTCTACTTGTCTCGGACGTGATGCCTATATACATGATCATACCTAGATATTCTCATAACTATGCTCAATTCCGTCAATTGCTCAACAGTAATTTGTTCACCCACCGTAGAATACTTATGCTCTCGAGAGAAGCCACTAGTGAAACCTATGGCCCCTGGGTCTATCTTCATCATATTAATCTCCCAATACTTAGTTATTTCATTTGCTTTTACTTTGCTTTTATTTTACTTTGCATCTTTATCATAAAAATACCAAAAAAATTATCTTATCATATCTATCAGATCTCACTCTCGTAAGTGGCCGTGTAGGGATTGACAACCCCTCATCGCGTTGGTTGCGAGGATTTATTATTTTTGTGCAGGTACGAGGGACTGCCGCATAGCCTCCTACTG
Organism: Triticum urartu; assembly: GCF_056163025.1. NCBI lineage: Eukaryota > Viridiplantae > Streptophyta > Magnoliopsida > Poales > Poaceae > Triticum > Triticum urartu. The sequence goes on from NC_141874.1 coordinate 469,452,089, forward strand.
GATTGATACCTTGGTTCTCAAAAACTGAGGGAAATACTTATGCTACTTTGCTGCATCATCCCTTCCTCTTCGTGGAAAACCAACGCAGTGCTCAAGAGGTAGCAGCGGCCGAGCAGAAGCAGGAGGAGGAAGCCGGCACGCGAGCACCTCCGTCAAGGCCATTGACGATGGCGTGAATCCTCCTCGATTTGGCCGCCGCCTGATGTGAGGTGAGGAAGAGAGAATCGGCACGGAGCAGGCCATGGCGACCTCCGTCGAGGCCCAGGTCGAATAAACCATGGGCAACCGTGGCGGATTTGGTCGCGCCATGGCGGCCTCCTGACCAGCTCGCTCGGTCTCCCTACCTCTTCTCTTCCTCTTCTGGTGAGGGCAGGGGAGGGGACTAGAGAGGGTACGGGAGTGTCGGCTGTCGAGGAGATACCAGAGGCCATGGCCACCGACCGGATGTGAGGGGATCGGCAGTGTGTGGCGGTGGCGGCGACGTGGGAGGGGATTCGTCTCTGAACTGAATCGAATCAGGGTTGGGTTGAGGAGCAAGGGAGGCAGATTGCCGGTGGTGATGGGGTTAGGTCGCCGGTGGGGGTGGGGTTGGTTGTCGTCGGTGGGATTGGAGATTAATCGGGGGTCGGGAGGGCGCGGATCCGCAAGCAACGCGGCGGATCTGGCTGCCGCCTCCGCCTGACCTGCTGCTGGTCGACCAGGGAGAGAAGGTGAGGAGGGGGTTTCACGGTGGTGGTGTGAGGGGAGGGCGTAGGCCAGCGGCAGCGGCGGCGGCGATGTGGGTGGGAATCGGGACAGGAAGAAGGCGTGGTGGAGGTGGGTGGCGGCCGCGCGAGGGGAGTGGAGGGGAGAGGTGGATCGCTAGGGTTAGTTGTGCAAGAGAGAGAGAGAGGGGTTTGCTTTGTGACAGCGCGTGCGAGAGAGAGAGATAGAGAGAGAGAGAGCGGAGGGATGGATGGACAAATGTTTGCCATGTCACTGATCCATGCCACAACTGGTTCAACCAATCAGAATTAAGAATTTTCTCTCTTATAGTTTGTACCCTCTTATTCAGGCAAACATTTAACCTCTTATAGTTAGTTTAAATAAGCCAATATTTTGTACATGTGTGTATTTAGGGATGACAAACAATGTTGATTTGGGAGGTTTTCATTTTCTTTGCTCAAAAGAACCATTTTCCATTTTCTGAGTGACCAAAATGTGTTTTTTTTGTGAAGGAACTACCATACATTTGTTGCAAAATGGCACTAAATCATTTTTCTAAAATATTAGTCCATATTTAATGTATAATTGACCAAATGGTTGGGTGTCAAAAGCTTTTATCCACCTCTGGTAGAAAAGACAAATTTCCGCCGATTCAGGAGGAAGCGCGTCAAATTTGAACTGCATCTGCCTCATTGTTTGCTCATTATTTTTCCAAAAATCATTTCTAGGTACATAAGTATCTATTTAATCAGATAAACATCATAAGTTTTCCAAGATTCAACCACTATCTAGGAACGGTCAAGCCTGCCGTTTTGACCGCATTTTGAAACGGGCATAAAAAATTCAAAAAAATAAAAAAAATCGGAAAACTTTTGCATTGTGTCATTATATGTGACCAAGTTGTGAGGAAAAATAATAAACTTGTAATACGATAATATTTTAAAAAAAGTGTTCTCAGAAATGAGCTATCATGCGTGAAGATTCATGGCTTTCAAGCCAAATGATCAATCTTATGGCCACATTCATGGCATAGTTTGTTAAAATGATCTCATATTGTGCACAATGGTGCATCTTGGAATTTCAAACAATGTTGCCCAAGGGAGTTTTCATTTTCTTTGGAGGAAAAATCAATTTTGATTTTCCGAATGCCTGAAATGAGTTTTTTTGTGAAGGGCCTACCATATATTTGTTACAAAATTGGACCAAATCAATTTTATAAAATACTAGGCCATATTTAATGCACAATTGACCAAACGGTTGGGTGTCAAAAGCTTTGATCCACCTCTAGTGAAAAAGACAAATTTCCGCCGATTCAGAAGGAAGCGGGTTAAATTTGAACTGTAGCTACCTCATAGTTTGCTCATTATTTTTTCCAAAAATCATTTCTAGGTACATAAGTATCTATTTAATTAGAGAAACATCAAAAGTTTTCCAAGATTCAACCACTAGCTAGGAACGGTCAACCCGCCGTTTTGACTGCATTTTGAAACAAACATAAAAAATTCAAAAAAATCAAAAAATTGGAAAACCTTCACATTGTGTCATTATATGTGACCAAGTTTCCAGGAAAAATAATAAACTTGTAATACGGTAATTATTTTAAAAAGTGTTCTCAGAAATGATCTATCATGCGTGAAGATCCATGGTTTTCAAGCCAAATGATCAATCTTATGGCCACATTCATGGCATAGTTTGTTCAAATGATATCATATTGTCCATAAGGGTGCATCTTGGAATTCCAAACAATTTTGCCTAACGGAGTTTTCATTTTCTTTGTACGGAAAATTCATTTTCCATTTTTTGAGTGCCCGAAATGAGTTTTTTTTGTGAAGGACCTACCATATATTTGTTGCAAAATTGGACCAAATCAATTTTATAAAATACTAGACCGTATTTAATGCACAATTGACAAAATGGTTGGGTGTCAAAAGCTTTGATCCACCTCTGGTGAAAAACACAAATTTCGCTGATTCAGTAGGAAGCGGGTCAAATTTGAACTGCAACTGCCTTATAGTTTGCTCTTTATTTTTTGAAAAAATCATTTCTAGATACATAAGTATATATTTAATCAGAAATACATGGTTTGCTGGCGATACATTGAGGTTTGGACGATGGCCGAGGGCCCCAACTCCAGAGCGCGAAAACTCGCATGACCGCTGCGTGGTCGCCGCGTGACCGTGGCATTGCCCTGCGTTCTGGACGACATAGGCATGTCTAGTGGGTTGGGAACTCCCTAGGTAGGTGCTAGGAAGAAAATGACAACAGAATAATCTAACGAGGAGACCAAACTATGCTCAAACATGAATTAGCAGCCAAGTGTTTGATTACCGGTACGGGAAATGCACATGGCCAATGGGCGTGAGTTTTGGCTGAGGATGATCATCTACTAAGAAGACTATCGTCACAAATTTTCATCTCAAATGGAGGAGCTTAGGTGGCATTTGCTTTGCAATGTACCACACTGGACAAAAATACGAACGTTGAAGCTAGAATCAAATGAATGAATGGATGATCTGAAATTTGTAGGAGGATGATAATTTGGGCATGTGAAGCCACTTTAAAAATTTCATACCATTTGGATACATAAAATTGGTACTTCCTTCACAGTGCTCTTCACTGAACAGAAAATTGGGAAAAATGTTGAGGGAAATTGGCTAGAATAAATGAGCTAAAATTTGGTGGAGGGAGGTTCTATGGGCAGGGTCATGTCGTGGTAAATTTTCAGCAATTATAAATTAACTTAAATAATAGTTGCTTCACAAACTGAAAATATCACTAGAAACAAAGATTGGATGCTAAGCTCACATGTATTGTTAGAAGGGGCTCAAATTTCATGGAGAGCTATGATTTGGGAATATAGAAGATGTGGCAAAATTTCAGCTCATTAGGATATGCCTAGCCAATACTTCCTTCACAATAGTTCGAGCTGAAAAAAACTTTGGAAATTTGCCGAGGAAGATATACCAGGCAAATGGAGTTGAATATTGTCATGAGGCAATGATTTGGATAGTAAAGAATGCCCAATTTTTTGGGAATTTTGGGAAAGACAAAAATATAGGTTGCTTCATGATACGACTCCGTCGTATCTATAATTTTTGATTGTTCCATGCCAATATTCTACAACTTTTACATACTTTTGGCAACTTTTTATATTATTTTTGGGACTAACATACTAATCCAGTGCCCAGCACCAGTTCCTGTTTGTTGCATATTTTTTGTTTCACAGAAAATCCATAACAAACGGAGTCCAAACGGGATAGAAACTAACGGAGATTTTTTTGGAATATATGTGAATTTTGGGAAGTGGAATCAACGCAAGACGATGCGCGAGGGCCCACAAGGGTGAGGGGCACGCCCTGGGCCCTCGTGGCTACCCCATAAGGCGGTTGGTGCCCTTCTTTCGCCACAAGAAAGACAATATCCGGATAAAAATCGTGTCCAAAATTCAGCCCAATCGGAGTTACGGATCTCCAGGAATTTAAGAAACGGTGAAAGGGCAGAATCAGGGAGTGCCGAAACATAGAGAGACAGAGAGACATATCCAATCTCGGAGGGGCTCTCGCCCCTCCCATGCCATGGATACCAAGGACCAGAGGGAGAAACCTTCTCCCACCTAGGGAGAAGGCCAAGGAAGAAGGAGAAGGAGGGGGGCTCTCTCCCCCTCTCTCCCGGTGGCGCCGGAACGCTTCCAGGGCCATCATCGTCACCGCAATCTACACCAACACCTCCGTCATCTTCACCAACATCTCCATCACCTCCCCCCATCTATCTACAGCGGTCCACTCTCCCGCAACCCACTGTACCCTCTACTTGAACATGGTGCTTTATGCTTCATATTATTATCCAATGATGTGTTTCCATCCTATGATGTCTGAGTAGATTTTCGTTGTCCTATCGGTAATTGGTGAATTGCTATGATTGGTTTAATTTGCTTGTGGTTATGTTGGTGTCCTTTAGTGCCCATCATATAAGCGCGCGCGTGGATCACACCATAGGGTTAGTTGTATGTTGATAGGGCTATGTATTGGAGGGCAAGAGTGACAGAAGCTTCAACCTAGCTTAGAAATTGATGCATACAGGATTGAAGGGGGACCAATATATCTTAATGCTATGGTTGGGTTTTACCTTAATGAACGTTAGTAGTTTCGGATGCTTGCTAATAGTTCCAATCATAAGTGCATAGAATTCCAAGTCAGGGAGGACATGCTAGCAGTGGCTTCTCCCACATAAAACTTGCTACCGGTCTAGTAAAGTAGTCAATTGCTTAGGGACAATTTCGCAACTCCTACCACCACTTTTCCACACTCGCTACACTAACTTTATTGCTTCTTTATGTAAACAGCCCCTAGTTTTTATTTACGCTCTCTTTATTATCTTGCAAACCTATCCAAAAACACCTACAAAGTACTTCTAGTTTCATACTTATTCTAGGTAAAGCGAACGTTAAGCATGCATAGAGTTGTATCGGTGGTTGATAGAACTTGAGGGAGTATTTGTTCTACCTTTAGCTCCCCGTTGGGTTCGACACTCTTACTTATCGAAAGAGGCTACAATTGATCCCATATACTTGTGGGTTATCAAGACCTTTTTCTGGCGCCGTTGCCGGGGAGTTATAGCGTGGGGTGAATATTCTCGTGTGTGCTTGTTTGCTTTATCACTAAGTAATTTTTATGTGCTGTTCTAAGTTGTCCTCTATCTTTAGTTATGGATATGGAACACGAAATACCAAAAAAATAGGTTTACTTGCTACTCATGGAGATGGGGAACCTCCTAAAACCCTCAATGCTCATTATGTGAAAGATATTATGTACTAATTTGATAATCCTGAGAAAACCCCATTCAAATTTATAATGGGAGTAACTTTGGATCAACGTGAATACTTTAGGGATCATCGCTTGACTCAAAAAGGGAAACTATTATGGGATCAAATTTATATGTTGCATTGGTATGCTCGGCAACTATGCTTGAGATATGATTATACTTGTTGCTCTAGGATGAAGGCTCCACACCTTCCCTTTTCATGTGAATTTAATGATGATGAAACCTTGGCTTCTTATGCTAATGGTATATATGATTATTATGATGTGGAACAAATAGAAGAATTCGTTGCTTTTATGGGTGCTTATGAAATTGAATCTTTGTTTAAAGTGTTTGAAGATTTTGATGATTTAGTTTATAGACCTGAAAATTTAGCTATCCTTAAATATTGCTATGAGAATTATAAATACAATTATGATATTGATGAATTTATTGAGAAAGTCTCCGCTGTCCGAGAAGAGACTAATATTTTGGAGGAGTCTATGGAAGAAGAAATTGATGAAACTGTGAGCTCATTGGATGAAAAAGATGATGACGAGAGCGAAGAGCAAAAGTAGGAAGAGTGGATTAGCTACCCGTCCCCACCTTCTAATGAGAGTAACTCTTCAACTCATACATTGTTTAATTTCCCTTCGTGCTTACCGAAGGATGATTGCTATGATGATTATTATGATCCCGTTGATTCTTTCGAAATATCCCTTTTTGATGATGCTTGCTATGCTTGTGGCCAAGATGCCAATATGAATTATGCTTATGGAGATGAACTTGCTATAGTTCCTTATGTTAAACATGAAATTGTTGCTATTGCACCCACGCATGATAGTCCTATTATATGTTTGAATTCTCCCGACTACACTATATCGGAGAAGTTTGCTCTTATTAAGGATTATATTGATGGGTTGCGTTTCACTACTACACATGATGATTTTGATAGATGTAATATGCATGTGCTTGCTGCTCCTAATTTCAATTATTATGAGAGAGGAACTACATCTCCGCCTCTCCATGTTTCCAATATGATAAAATTGCAAGAAACTGTATATACTATGCACTGGCCTTTACTATGTGTGCAAGAATTGTTCTTTTATGACATGCTGATGCATAGGAAGAGAGTTAGACTTCGTCATTACATGATATATGTTTCTTTGTGCTCACTACTAAATCAAAAATCATTGTTAATTAAAATTGGCTTTGATATACCTTGGGATTCGAGTGGATTCATTACTTGAGCACCTTATGCCTTGCTTAATGGCTTTAAAGAAAGCGCTGCCAGGGAGACAATGCAGAAGTTTTAGAGAGTCATTTATTTCTGTTGAGTGCTTTTATATAGTATAAAAAAATAAAAAATAAAGAGGGGAGCCCAAAACTTTTCAAAAGGAAAGTGAAAGTGAGAGAGACAAGCATTGTTGAAGTGAGGGAGCTCCTTGAACTTTGTTCATGCTCATGGAAACTTTGTGAATCTTGATTACAGAAAATTTTCAACAAAAATAATTATCCCCTTGTACAATTCCATTGTATTATAAAAATAATGTGCCAAGATTTGCCTTTAGGATGTTTACATTGCTTGTTGGTTTGTGCGGTGCCATACAGAAACTTTGGCTGTAGTGCGTGATTTTACATTTTTTACTGGAAAGTCAAACGGTTCTAAAACTTTTTGCACTGTCTTTATATACATTTTTTTATTTTTCCTAATAGTTTCAGAATTTTTGGAGTACCAGAAGTATGGTGAATGTTCAGATTACTACAGACTGTCCTGTTTAAGACAGATTCTGTTTTTGATGCATAGTTTGCTTGTTTTGATGATACTATCGATTTCTATCAGTGGATTAAGACATGGAAAAGTTATATTACAGTAGCTACAATGCAAAAACAAAATATGAATTGGTTTTCAATAGTACTTAGAGTAGTGATTTTCTTTATTATTGTAAGTTCATCTAGTGCCACCCCTAGTTGGTTTTGGAGTATTGACGACAAACCTAGTTGAGGGACTAATGTGTTTATGAGAATTGCAGGATAACACAGGTAGAAGTCCCTCATTGATTCGGTTTTCCTACCAGAGATGACCCCTAAAAATGTATGAAGACATTGAAGTCAAAGGTGGTATATGAAGATGTTCACATTGAAGACTATGACAAGAGAAGACACCACATGAAGCCTATGGAGCTCGAAGACTTAGATCTTTCGTAGTTCTTTTTCTTTTGTGTTGAGTCATAGGAACCACCGTACTGTTAAGTGGGGTCCAAGAGAACCAGTCAGAATGACTGAAGTGATGCCTAACCAAAACCTATGTCTTCGAGTGAAGACTATGAGAGCGAATCTTGTCCAGAGTCAGACAAGTCAGCTTTGCTTGCAGCCCAAGTAAAGTTGCCGTGTGAGTTTGAAATCTGACCGTTGGAACACGTGTCAGTTCCTTAGTGACCCAGGGTCATTTCGGACAAATCAGGTCGGGTTGCCAAGTGGCTATAAATAGCCCACCCCCTACAACCATAAATGGTTGGCTGCTCAGATTGAGAGTACGACTTTTGTCGTTTGAGAGCAACCCACCTCGAAGCCTTTGAGAGAGAATTCCTTGCGAGGATAAAGCCCTAACCACCCAGAGTGTAACACCCCGGATGTAACTTTCCCAATTTGTACTCCAACTCTTGCCGTTTCCGGCTTTAAGTTATTTTATTTTCTCGGGTTCGGGTTTTTGTCTCCGTGTGTTGTTATCATGCATCTCATATCATGTCATCATGTGCATTGCATTTGCATACGTGTTCATCTCTTGCATTCGAGCATTTTCGCCGTTGTCCGTTTTGCATTCCGGCGCTTCGTTCTCCTCCGGTGGTCATTTCTAGCTTTCTTTCGTGTGTGGGGATTAAAAATTTCCGGATTGGACCGAGACTTGCCAAGCGGCCTTGGTTTACTACCGGTAGACCGCCTGTCAAGTTTCGTATCATTTGGACTTCGTTTGATACTCCAACGGTTAACCGAGGGACCGAGAAGGCCTCGTGTGTGTTGCAGCCCAACACCCCTCCATTTTGGCCCAAAACCCACCAAAACCTTCTCCATCATCTAGAGCGTTCGATCACGATCGCGTGGCCGAAAACCGCACCTCATTTGGACTCTCCTAGCTCCCTCTACCTATAAAATAGCATCTTCCCCGAAATTTCCAGATCAAACCCTACCCTAACCTTCCCCTCGCGTCGCCGGATGTTTCCCCTCCACCGATGGACCTGTCCGCCGCCGTGTCCGCCGCCACGTGGCAGCCTCCCATACGCTGCCTCCCTCTCTCTCCACCGGCGCCGCCGAAGCCCGCCGCGGCCCACGGGAGGCCCTCCCCGGCCCGGAGCGCAGCGCCGCCCGCCTCCCTCATCGCCCGAGCCGGCCGGCTCCTCCATGTCCGGCGCCGCAGCCCGTCATCTCCAGCGCGCCGCCCCGCCGCGCAACTCCGCCCCGCCGCCCGACGTCGCCGCCACCGCGGCTGGACCTCGCCGCCACCGCGCCGCCGCATGGCGCCGGCCTCCTCCTCCTCTCCCTCGACGCCGTCCCCGCCTTCAACTCCAGCCAGCACGCTCCGGCCGACCTCGGATTGCGTGCCCCTGATCCAGATCTGAAATATTAGGGTTGACCCCGTTTTTTTCCCTAAGTCCCTAATCCATGTGCCCTTCTTCATCATGCTATAACTTTGCATCCGTAACTCTGTTCTTGGCATATAGCATATCAAAATGTTCATCTCAGAGAGTACATCATTTCATTCCATTGCATCATTTTCACTTGAGTTCATCTTGATGCCCGAAATGCTGTTAGAAGAGGGCTACTTGAGATAATTGTCACATCTGCTGCTCTATTTAGCTTTTTGTCATTTTTGCCATGATTAATGTGTGCATGATATGCTCATGAGTTCTACATATGTTTTGTTAAGGGTTTTGCCATCTTTCCAGAGGTGCAACCCATGTATTTTTGTGATGTGTGTGGTGACTAGCACAAGCTTGCAAAGTGGTGCACTTGGTAATTCTGATTTCAGGGACTTAGCAATTCCACTAAGTCCTTGAGCTGTTTATCTCATATGGCCATATGTTCATGTTGTTTCCTAGTGATCCGTGCCTCTTTTGAGGATGATCAAGAAGGATGTTTTGTTAATATTGTAGTGCTCTATCCATCTATGTCTTTGTTTCAATTATGGGCACCTAGCTTGAGTCAATGGAGCTCTACTTTTGCTACTTTGTGAATCTGGGCAGATTGTCAACTTGTTTGCAATTTTGCCGATGATGTTGTAGCTGATCCGTGCATGCTATGCTATTGTTCTTGCCATGTCTAGCTTGAATTTTGTGTATTCTTGATGGATGTATGCTTAGTTTGTCATGACTTGCACCGTAGTGAGTGCATCGAGCTCGTAAACATGCCTACTTGAGATATGTTTCAGCATGTGCCAGTTTTCACTAAGTTTTAAAACTGATTATGTTTTTGCTATGTTCACATGCGTGCAATTGTATTTTCTGATTCCTTTTGGCTCAAGGTCACTAAGGGACTTTTGTTAAGCTCTTTGAGTAGATCCATGCCATGCTTTACTTTTCCATGTTCAGGTCCTGTAGCATGTAGTTTTCATGCTCCGAAGAGTGCTACCTGATCTGAAATTCCAGACAAGTGTTGATTTCACTAAGTCTGAAATCTGTTTACCATATGCATTTTTGCCATGCTTGTTTGAACCTGTTAATGGATGAATTGGCCGTAGCTCAGTGCTAGAATTTTGTTAGGCATCATGAATGCATCCCTGCCATGTATTTTGTTGTCATGTTTGGGTGCTGTAGCATGTACATCTCGTTGCATTTAGATGGCTACTTGCTGTAAACCACAGACCGGTGTCATATTTGAATCGCTTGCCATTTCCAAACCGTAACTCTGATTCCGGCGTTGTTTATATCGTTTTCAAGCGATTTCATCTCATATTTCTAGTGGCATGCTTGGATTTCCATGTTGAGGCCAGGTTCATGCATCAGTTGTCAGATCTTGCATATGCATCCCGCATCGCATCCCGCATGGCATTCCATCTTTGCATCATTTCGTTTGTTCCTTGCACTTGGTTGATTGTGTCCATGTTGCTTGTTTGTCTTGTTTGGGTAGAGCCGGGAGACGAGTTCGCTAACGAGGAGCCCGTTGAGTTTGCTGTTGAGGATCTAGTCAACTCTGATGCCTATGCAGGCAAGATGATCATACCCTCGAAAGCACTACTATCTTTGCTATGCTAGTTTGCTCGCTCTTTTGCTATGCCAATGCTACGATGCGTACCACTTGCTTTCAAGCCTCCCAAATTGCCATGTCAAACCTCTAACCCACCATGTCCTAGCAAACCGTTGATTGGCTATGTTACCGCTTTGCTCAACCCCTCTTATAGCGTTGCTAGTTGCAGGTGAAGATTGAAGGTTGTTCCTTGTTGGAACATTTATTTACTTGTTGGGATATCATTATATTGCTATGTTTTCTTAATGCATATATATACTTGGTAAAGGGTGGACGGCTCGGCCTCCCTTCTAGTGTTTTGTTCCACTCTTGCCGCCCTAGTTTCCGTCATATCGGTGTTATGTTCCCGGATTTTGCGTTCCTTATGCAGTTGGTTTATAATGGGAACCCCTTGATAGTTCGCCTTGATTAAAGCTTTTCCAGCAATGCCCAACCTTGGTTTTACCATTTGCCACCTAGCCTCTTTTTCCCTTGGGTTTCCGGAGCCCGAGGGTCATCTTATTTTAACCCCCATGGGCCAGTGCTCCTTTGAGTGTTGGTCCGAACCAGGCAGCCTGCGGGGCCACCTCAGGGAAACTCGAGGGTTGGTTTTACTCGTAGCTTGACCTATCCGAGTGTGCCCTGAGAACAAGATATGTGCAGCTCCTGTCAGGATTTGTCGGCACATTCGGGCGGTGTTGCTGGTCTTGTTTTTAACCTGTCGAAGTGTCTTGAAGAACCGAGATACCGAGTCTGATCGGAACGTCTTGGGAGGAGGTCTATTCCTTCGTTGACCGTGAGAGCTTGTCATGGGCTAAGTTGGGACTCCCCTGCAGGGATTTGAACTTTCGAAAGCCGTGCTCGCGGTTATGGGCAGATGGGAATTTGTTAATGTCCGGTTGTAGATAACTTGAACCTTAACTTAATTAAAATGAATCAACTGAGTGTGTTACCGTGATGGCCTCTTCTCGGCGGAGTCCGGGAAGTGGACACGGTGTTGGAGTAATGTTTGCGCAGGTTGTTCTCTTGTTTCTCGCTCGTGCTTTGCCTCCTCTTCTCGCTCTCTTTTGCGAAACAGGATAGCCACCATATTTGCTAGTCGCTTGCTGCAGCTCCTCATATTTACCTTGCCTTACCTATAAGCTTAAATAGTCTTGATCACGAGGGTGCGAGATTGCTGAGTCCCTGTGGCTCACAGATTACTATTACACCAGATGCAGGGCCTGATGATTCCGCTCCAGGTGACGCGTATGAGCTCAAGTGGGAGTTCGACGAAGATTCTCAACGTTACTATGTTTCCTTTCCTGATGATCAGTAGTGGTGCCCAGTTGGGGGTGATCGGGACCGTGTCGCATGTTGGGTTATCTTTTATTTTGGCGCCGTAGTCGGGCCATGAGTGTTTGGATGGTGTAATGTTATTTATGTACTTGATTGACGTGGCGAGTGTAAGCCAACTATGTTATCGCCCCTTTTATGATATATATACATTACATGGGATGTTGTGAAGATTGCCTAACTTGCGACATATGCCTTCTATGCAATTATGCCTCTAAGTCGTGCCTCGACACGTGGGAGATATAGTCGCATCGAGGGTGTTACAAGTTGGTAATCAGAGCCTTCCCCGACCTTAGGAGCCCCATTGCTTGATCGTTTTTAGTGGCCGAGTTGTGTCTAGAAAAATGTTTTGAGTCATTTAGGTATTATATATCGGAGAGTTTAGGAATTCTTTTTACTCCCCAGTCTCCTCATCGCTCTGGTAAGGCATCCTGACGTAGAGTTTTGACTCTTCTCTTCTCAAATTTCACTAATTTTTTTAGGATCACACGGGTATCTTGGAATCGTTCCGATGGTTTTATGATGAGAACATTGTCTTGGTGCCTCCTGTCAGGGGTTTTGTGGAAGTGTCCCGGGGAGTTGAGCTCTGAGGTGTTGTCATCATAATTTTATTGTTGCAGTTCTGGAATACCCGAGTTTAGTACGCCGACATCGAAAATCTCTTTTATGCAGTTCGTTGGTGAGATAACCTCGACGCCACCCAGTACTGGGGCGGGAGTTCGGGAGTATCGCCATAACTTGTATAACGAATGCTTTTCGAAGGTTGAGGTAGATGGTTTCCGAAGGTTTCTTGGTTATGTGTTGAAGGATGGATACAGCTGGATGCAGGATTTGCTAGATTTGGTGAGATATTATGCTTCCCCTGTATCCCCAACACCTGATTGCATAACCGGAAAGGTTCGGGAGTTTCATAGGTGGGAATTCTTGTAGCTCTAGTTCTTCTTCCACGGATATTGGTTTGAGATTGGGATTTCTTACCGATTATTCGTTCTTGATCCGTACCTTGTTGATTTATTTCTCTACCTTAATTCTACGTGGCTTCTCAATTTATGGATATGTGACCACTTCAAGAGGAATGCATTCGTTCATTTTGTTTGGATGTGAAGACTATATGTTGCAATTTTCATTCCGTTGGATTCAGCTTCAATATGTGTCTATCAATGTGCTAATGGATGTCAACCTCTTCAGGATGGCTCCTCCAATGCGCACGACTCCGAATCCTGATCCGCCACCACCTCCACCTCCTCCGGAGGCATGGCAAGCTGTGACGGTCGCAACCAATGCAAACACACAGTTGATCATGCAAATTCTTCAAGAGCGCAATCAAGGCAACCAAGGGAACCAAGGCAACAATCAGAATCATTTTGCTACACTCAACCAGTTCCTTGCTAATGGGCCAAAGACTTTCAGCAATTGTGTTGAGGCAACCGATGCTGACGATTGGCTTGTGGATCTGTGCAAGCATTTCGAGTGCAGTAACGTCAGGCCTGAGGATTTCGTCAAGTTCGCTTCCTTCCAACTCAAAGATCAAGCTGCAGAATGGTTCCAGCAGTACAAGGATTCCAGAGGTGGACGTGTTATCACTTGGGATGAATTCCATCGAGATTTCCAAGCTCATCATATTCCTCAGAGCGTGGTTGAAAGCAAGCGTGAGGAATTCCGCAACCTAAAGCAAGGCTCTTTGTCTGTCTATGACTACAACAAGTTGTTCCAGAAGCTCGCCCGCTTTGCCAAGCAGGACGTCCCTGATGAGAAGAGCATGATATACCAGTTCAGGGGTGGTCTCAGAGAAGAAATTCAGCTAGCTCTTGTTCTCTTTGAGCCCTTGAGATACGATGAGTTCTACAACATGGCATTGAAGCAAGAGGCTGCTCAATTGAGGTGTGATGCTTCCAAGAAGCGAGTCAGAGATGTTACTCCTTCTTCCTCTACTCAAGTGGCCAAGGAGCAGAAGTATTGGCTTCCTCCTCATCCGTTTCGTCAGCTGTATCAGCAGAAGAGCAAAGGTGGAAGTGGATCTTCCCACCCACCCAACCCTGGCTTTCAGAATAAGACTTCATCTCAAGCTCCAAGATCGAGTGCTCCGTATCACCGTCCGCTTTCAGAGGTCACGTGCAACAAGTGCCAACAGAAGGGTCACTATGCCAACAAGTGTTTCAACCAGAGGCGTCTTCCTCCTCCTCCTCCTATGAGATCGGCAAGTACAGCTGTGGTCAAGCATAACCCTAAGCACGCCAAGGTCAACTTGATGAATGCAGCTCAGGCAGAGGATTCGTCAGATGTCATCATGGGTAACCTTCCTGTTAATGATATTCCTGCAAAAGTTCTTTTTGACACTGGTGCATCGCATTGTTTCATGTCAAAGCCATTTTTACCAAGCATGAGTTCGTTTCTTCTCATTTGGGTAAACAAATGGATATCGTTTCTCCTGGCAAACGTTTGAGTGCAAGTCTGGAGGTGCCAGATTTTACAATCACCTTGGGCGACTACAAGTTTCTTTCTTCCCCAATGGTTCTTGGCAACTCGGATATTGATCTTATTCTCGGAATGGATTGGCTTTCTAAGCACAAGGCTCAGCTTGATTGTGCAGCCAAGCAGATTCAATTGACTCATTCGTCTGAGGATGTAATTGTCTTTGCCGCTCGTGATGATACCATCCGTCTGTTTTCTCTCAATGAGAAGGGTGAACTGGATGCTATCTCGCAGATTCCAGTTGTTTGTGAATATCAAGACGTCTTTCCAGAAGAGCTTCCAGGAATGCCTCCGCACCGGCCAGTTGAATTCGTTATTGATCTTGAGCCCGGCACGGAACCTGTGTGCAAGCGTCCTTACAAGCTCGGACCTGAAGAGTTGAAGGAGCTGAAGAAGCAACTCGATATTCAAGAAAGAATGGGTCTCATCCGGCCTAGTTCTTCTTCGGGGGTTGTGGTGTTCTTTTTGTGAAGAAGAAGGATGGAACGGACCGACTATGTGTTGATTACCGTCCATTGAACAAGAAGACCATCAAGAACAAATACCCACTTCCCAACATCAATGAGCTATTCGAACAACTCAAAGGTGCCCAAGTATTCTCCAAGCTTGATCTCCGTATGGGTTATCATCAGATTCGTATCCGTGAGCAAGATATTCCCAAGACGGCTTTCAGGACAAGATATGGTTCATATGAATACACTGTCATGTATTTTGGCCTCGTCAACGCTCCTCCGATGTTCTCTCGCATGATGAACTTCATCTTCAACGCCTACACCAATGACTTCGTTTTGGTCTATCTCAACGACATTCTGGTTTTCTCCAAGAATAAGGAAGATCATGCCAAGCACTTGCGTTTGGTACTCGATAAGCTCAGGGAACATCAGTTCTACGCCAAGTTCTCCAAGTGTGAATTTTGGCTCGATGAGGTTCTTTATCTTGGTCATATCATCTCTGCCAAGGGCATTGCCATGAATCCTGAGAAGGTGTCTGCAATTGTGAATTGGGAACCTCCTCAGAACGTGAAGCAACTCCGTAGCTTCCTCGGTCTCGCAAGCTATTGCCGAAGATTCATTGAAAACTTTTCTAAGATCGCGAAGCCTCTCTCTAATCTTCTCCAGAAGCACATCAAGTACATTTGGTCTCTAGAGTGTGACATTGCTTTCAACACTTTGAAAGAGAAATTGATCACTACTCCAGTTCTGACTCCGCCTGATGAATCCAAGCCGTACGAGGTCTTTTGTGATGCCTCTCTCCAAGGTCTTGGCGCAGTATTGATGCAAGAGAAGAAAGTTGTTGCTTATACCTCTCGCCAGTTGAAGCCTAATGAGAAGAACTACCCCACTCATGATCTCGAGTTGGCGGCAGTTGTGCATGCTCTTTTGACTTGGAGACATCTCTTATTGGGAAGAAAAGTGGACATTTTCACTGATCACAAGAGTCTCAAGTACATCTTCACTCAGCCTAATCTCAACCTCAGGAAAACTTGATGGGTCGAAATGATTCAAGAGTATAATCCGAGTATCGAGTATACTCCAGGCAAGGCCAATGTGATTGCTGACGCAGTGAGCAGAAAGGCTTATTGCAACAGTCTGATTCTCAAGCCTTATCAACCCAAGCTTTGTGAAGCTTTCCGCAAACTTAATCTGCAAGTTGTTCCTCAAGGTTTCCTCGCCAACCTTCAAGTCTCTCCTACCTTGGAAGACCAGATTCGCCAAGCCCAGCTTCGTGATGCTATGGTGAAAAAGGTGAAGATTGGGATTGCCAAGAGTCAACCCAAGTACAAGTGCTACCGCCTTGATGACAAAGATACTCTCTTCTTCGAGGATCGTATTGTTGTACCCAAAGGTGAACTTCGTAAAGTGATCATGAACGAGGCTCACAATTCTCTCCTCTCCATCCACCCTGGGAGCACGAAGATGTATCAGGACCTTAAGCAAGCTTATTGGTGGACTCGAATGAAGCGCGAGATTGCTCAATTCGTGAATGAATGTGATGTCTGCAGAAGAGTGAAGGCAGAACACCAAAGGCCAGCAGGTCTCCTCCAACCTCTTGCCATTCTAGAATGGAAGTTTGACCACATTGAAATGGACTTCATGACTGGGTTTCCAAAGTCCAAGCGTGGCAATGATGCTATATTCGTTGTCATCGACAAACTCACTAAAGTGGCTCACTTTATGCCTATCAAAGAGTCAATCACTGCAGCTCAATTGGCGGAACTCTATACCTCTCGGATTGTCTCTCTGCACGGTATTCCACAAGTGATCTCTTCAGACCGTGGCAGCATCTTTACCTCCAAGTTTTGGGATTCTTTTCAGAAGGCCATGGGCACCAACGTCCGCTTCAGCACGGCTTTCCATCCTTAAACTAGCGGTCAAGTCGAGCGTGTCAACTAGATTCTTGAAGATATGCTCAGGGCTTGTGTGATCTCCTTCGGCATGAAGTGGGAGGATTGCTTTCCTTATGCTGAATTCTCCTACAACAACAGTTTTCAAGCAAGTTCGGGCAAGGCCCCATTTGAAATTCTGTATGGTAGGAAGTGCCGTACCCCTCTCAACTGGTCTGAAACCGGTGAACATCAGCTTTTGGGTAATGACTTAATCACAGAGGCAGAGGAAATGTGCAAAGTCATTCGTGATAACCTCAAAGCAGCCCAATCCCGTCAGAAGAGCTACTATGATAGTAAGCACCGTGATTTGGCTTTTGAGATCGGAGATCATGTTTACCTCCGTGTCTCTCCTATGAAAGGTACTCGTCGTTTCGGTATCAAAGGGAAGCTTGCCCCTAGATACGTGGGACCTTTCAAGATTGTCAGCAAGAGAGGCGATCTCGCCTATCAACTCGAGCTTCCTTCAAACTTTGCAAATGTTCATGACGTGTTCCATGTCTCTCAGCTTCGAAAGTGCTTCAAGACTCCTGACCACACCGTCAACTTCGAGGACATTGAGCTCCAAGAAGACCTCTCCTATCGTGAGCACCCAGTTGCTATTCTCGAAGAGACTGAACGCAAGACTCGCAATAAGTCAATCAAATTTCTCAAAGTCAAGTGGTCAAACCATTCCGACCGTGAAGCTACCTGGGAACGCGAGGATCACCTCCCTTCCGAGTACCCGGCGTTCTTTCAGTCCTAGATCTCGGGACGAGATCCTTTCGTAGTGGTGGAGTGTTGTAACACCCCGGATGTAACTTTCCCAATTTGTACTCCAACTCTTGCCGTTTCCGGCTTTAAGTTATTTTATTTTCTCGGGTTCGGGTTTTTGTCTCCGTGTGTTGTTATCGTTATCATGCATCTCATATCATGTCATCATGTGCATTGCATTTGCATACGTGTTCGTCTCTTGCATTCGAGCATTTTCCCCGTTGTCCGTTTTGCATTCTGGCGCTTCATTCTCCTCCTGTGGTCATTTCTAGCTTTCTTTCATGTGTGGGGATTAAACATTTCCGGATTGTACCATGACTTGCCAAGCGGCCTTGGTTTACTACCGGTAGACCGCCTGTCAAGTTCCGTATCATTTGGACTTCGTTTGATACTCCAACGGTTAACCGAGGGACCGAGGAGGCCTCGTGTGTGTTGCAGCCCAACACCCCTCCATTTTGGCCCAAAACCCACCAAAACCTTCTCCATCATCTAGAGCGTTTGATCACGATCGCGTGGCCGAAAACCGCACCTCATTTGGACTCTCCTAGCTCCCTCTACCTATAAAATAGCATCTTCCCCGAAATTTCTGGATCAAACCCTACCCTAACCTTCCCCTCGCGCCGCCGGACGTTTCCCCTCCACCAACGGACGTGTCCGCCGCCACATGGCAGGCTTCCATACGCCGCCTCCCTCTCTCTCCACCAGCGCCGCCGAAGCCCGCCGCGGCCCGCGAGAGGCCCTCCTCGGCCTGGAGTGCAGCGCCACCCGCCTCCCTCATCGCCCGAGCCGGCGGCACCTCCAAGTCCGGCGCCGCAGCCCGTCATCTCCGGCGCGCCGCCCCGCCGCGCAACTCCTCCCCGCCGCCCGACGTCGCCGCCACCGCGGTCAGACCTCGCCGCCACCGCGCCGGCCTCCTCCTCCTCTCCCTCGATGTCGTCCCCGCCTTCAACTCCGGCCCGCACGCTCCGGCGAGCTCGCTCCGGCCGACCTCGGATTGCGTGCCCCCGATCCAGATCTGAAATATTAGGGTTGACCCCGTTTTTTCCCTAAGTCCCTAATCCATGTGCCCTTCTTCATCATGCTATAACTTTGCATCCGTAACTCTGTTCTTGGCATATAGCATATCAAAATGTTCATCTCAGAGAGTACATCATTTCATTCCATTGCATCATTTTCACTTGAGTTCATCTTGATGCCCGAAATGCTGTTAGAAGAGGGCTACTTGAGATAATTGTCACATCTGCTGCTCTATTTAGCTTTTTGTCATTTTTGCCATGATTAATGTGTGCATGATATGCTCATGAGTTCTACATATGTTTTGTTAAGGGTTTTGCCATCTTTCCAGAGGTGCAACCCATGTATTTTTGTGATGTGTGTGGTGACTAGCACAAGCTTGCAAAGTGGTGCACTTGGTAATTCTGATTTCAGGGACTTAGCAATTCCACCAAGTCCTTGAGCTGTTTATCTCATATGGCCATATGTTCATGTTGTTTCCTAGTGATCCGTGCCTCTTTTGAGTATGATCAGTAAGGATGTTTTGTTAATCATGTAGTGCTCTATCCATCCATGTCTTTGTTTGCAATTATGGAGCACCCTAGCTTGAGTCAATCGAGCTCTACTTTTTCTACGTTGAGAATCTGGGCAGATTGTCAACTTGTTTGCAATTTTGCCGATGATGTTGTAGCTGATCCGTGCATGCTATGCTATTGTTCTTGCCATGTCTAGCTTGAATTTTGTGTATTCTTGATGGATGTATGCTTAGTTTGTCATGACTTGCACCGTAGTGAGTGCATCGAGCTCGTAAACATGCCTACTTGAGATATGTTTCAGCATGTGCCAGTTTTCACTAAGTTTTAAAACTGATTATGTTTTCGCTATGTTCACATGCGTGCAATTGTATTTTCTAATTCCTTTTGGCTCAAGGTCACTAAGGGACTTTTGTTAAGCTCTTTGAGTAGATCCATGCCATGCTTTACTTTGCCATGTTCAGGTCCTGTAGCATGTAGTTTTCATGCTCCGAAGAGTGCTACCTGGTCTGAAATTCCAGACAAGTGTTGATTTCACCAAGTCTGAAATCTGTTTACCATATGCATTTTTGCCATGCTTGTTTGAACCTGTTAATGGATGAATTGGCCGTAGCTCAGTGCTAGACTTCTGTTAGGCATCATGAATGCATCCCTGCCATGTATTTTGTTGTCATGTTTGGGTGCTGTAGCATGTACATCTTGTTGCATTTAGATGGCTACTTGCTGTAAACCGCAGACCGGTGTCATATTTGAATCGCTTGCCATTTCCAAACCGTAACTCCGATTCCGGCGTTCTTTATATCATTTTCAAGCGATTTCATCTCATATTTCCAGTGGCACGCTTGGATTTCCATGTTGAGGCCAGGTTCATGCATCCTTTGTCAGATCTTGCATATGCATCCCGCATCGCATCCCGCATGGCATTCCATCTTTGCATCATTTCGTTTGTTCCTTGCACGTGGTTGATTGTGTCCATATTGCTTGTTTGTCTTGTTTGGGTAGAGCCGGGAGACGAGTTCGCTAATGAGGAGTCCGTTGAGTTTGCTGTCGAGGATCCAGTCAACTCTGACAACTGTGCAGGCAAGATGATCATACCCTCGAAATCACTACTATCTTTGCTATGCTAGTTTGCTCGCTCTTTTGCTATGCCAATGCTACGATGCCTACCACTTGCTTTCAAGCCTCCCAAATTGCCATGTCAAACCTCTAACCCACCATGTCCTAGCAAACCGTTGATTGGCTATGTTACCGCTTTGCTCAACCCCTCTTATAGCGTTGCTAGTTGTAGGTGAAGATTGAAGGCTGTTCTTTGTTGGAACATTTATTTACTTGTTGGGATATCATTATATTGCTATGTTTTCTTAATGCATCTATATACTTGGTAAAGGGTGGAAGGCTCGGCCTCTCGCCTAGTGTTTTGTTCCACTCTTGCCGCCCTAGTTTCCGTCATATCGGTGTTATGTTCCTGGATTTTGCGTTCCTTACGCGGTTGGGTTATAATGGGAACCCCTTGATAGTTCGCCTTGATTAAAGCTTTTCCAGCAATGCCCAACCTTGGTTTTACCATTTGCCACCTAGCTTCTTTTTCCCTTGGGTTTCCGGAGCCCAAGGGTCATCGTATTTTAACTCCCACGGGCCAGTGGTCCTCTGAGTGTTGGTCCGAACCAGGCAGCCTGCGGGGCCACCTCGGGGAAACTCAAGGGTTGGTTTTACTCGTAGCTTGACCTATCTGAGTGTGCCCTGAGAACGAGATATGTGCAGCTCCTATCGGGATTTGTCGGCACATTCGGGCGATGTTGCTGGTCTTGTTTTTAACCTGTCGAAGTGTCTTGAAGAACCGAGATACCGAGTCTGATCGGAACGTCTTGGGAGGAGGTCTATTCCTTCGTTGATCGTGAGAGCTTGTCATGGGCTAAGTTGGGACTCCCCTGCAGGGATTTGAAATTTCGAAAGCCATGCCCGCGGTTATGGGCAGATGGGAATTTGTTAATGTCCGGTTGTAGATAACTTGAACCTTAACTTAATTAAAATGAATCAACTGAGTGTGTTACCGTGATGGCCTCTTCTCGGCGGAGTCCGGGAAGTGGACACGGTGTTGGAGTAATGTTTGAGCAGGTTGTTCTCTTGTTTCTCGCTCGTGCTTTGCCTCCTCTTCTCGCTCTCTTTTGCGAAACAGGATAGCCACCATATTTGCTAGTCGCTTGCTGCAGCTCCTCATATTTACCTTGCCTTACCTATAAGCTTAAATAGTCTTGATCACGAGGGTGCGAGATTGCTGAGTCCCTGTGGCTCACAGATTACTATTACACCAGATGCAGGGCCTGATGATTCCGCTCCAGGTGACGCGTATGAGCTCAAGTGGGAGTTCGACGAAGATTCTCAACGTTACTATGTTTCCTTTCCTGATGATCAGTAGTGGTGCCCAGTTGGGGGTGATCGGGACCGTGTCGCATGTTGGGTTATCTTTTATTTTGGCGCCGTAGTCGGGCCATGAGTGTTTGGATGGTGTAATGTTATTTATGTACTTGATTGACGTGGCGAGTGTAAGCCAACTATGTTATCGCCCCTTTTATGATATATATACATTACATGGGATGTTGTGAAGATTGCCTAACTTGCGACATATGCCTTCTATGCGATTATGCCTCTAAGTCGTGCCTCGACACGTGGGAGATATAGTCGCATCGAGGGTGTACACAGAGCCAAAGAGAATTGGGCATCACTTAAGTCTTCTTGTCTGTGTGATCTGAAGACTTATTACACTTGAGGACTGTGCATCCTCCAGCCGGTTAGGTGTCGCGTTCTGAGCATCCAAGAGACATTGTAGATTACCGGTGAACGAAGTCTGTGAAGGTTTGGGAGTCTACCTTGAAGACTTACCAGAGTGATTGGGCGAGGTCTGTGTGACCTTAGCTCAAGGGGGAATACGGTGAGGACTTGGTGTCCTGAGCTGCGTGTTCAGGACTGTGTGTCCGGGACTGTGTGTCCTAAGGTTTAAATACCTAGCCGCCCCAACCAGACGTACAGTTGTCACAACAACTGGAACTGGTCCAACAAATCATTGTCTTCAACGAGTCACTTGTTTCATCTTCCCTTCCCTTTACTTACTATTACTCCTTGTGAAGTCATTGTATGTTTGCACTATCTTTTGTCTTCACTGAGTGACTGCGTGTTCTGTCTGGCTTCACAATATCTTCCTACCTGATCCTTACTACATTGCTGCTATTAGTCATTGTGCTTTCACTCTATTGAATACTTGACTATGGCTTGCCTAGTGTAGTCTACCTTCCGCTGCAGGGTATTAGGTTTATTTCTATCGTTTGTCTTCATAACTCCCACGTTTTGAAGACTTTCATAAAAATCGCCTATTCACCCCCCTCTAGTCGATATAACGCACTTTCAATTGGTATTAGAGCAAGGTGCTCCCTTGTTCTGTGTGATTCGGTTTAACCACCTGGAGTTTTAGCTATGTCGACTGCAGGGATAATTAAAGTCTCCGCTGCGTGCCCCGTCTTCGATGGAACTGAATATCCCTACTGGAAGAATAAGATGCGCATGCATCTTGAAGCCATTGATGTCGACCTATGGTATGTCATCGAAAACGGCATTCCCAAGGCTGGAGAAGGTGTCACTGCTGCTGATGTCAAGAAATTTGTTCAACTGGACTCTACTGCCAAGAATATCATCTGTGGTCACCTGACCAAAGGACAGTATGGCC
Organism: Triticum urartu; assembly: GCF_056163025.1. Classification (NCBI taxonomy): domain Eukaryota; kingdom Viridiplantae; phylum Streptophyta; class Magnoliopsida; order Poales; family Poaceae; genus Triticum; species Triticum urartu. The sequence goes on from NC_141874.1 coordinate 469,474,998, forward strand.
ATGTGAGTGCTTTGAAGACATCTAAGCTGGTCTGGGACTGGCTCTCCAAGGTCAATGAAGGCATCTCAACCCAGAGAGATCAGAGAATCAGTGTCCTTCGCAACCTCTTCAACCGCTTCAAGAGAAATGACAATGAGAATGTCCAGCACACATTTGACCGACTCACTGACATCACAAATGAGCTTCAAGCCCTCGGCGCTACTGAGATCACCAAACATGAAGTCGTCAAGACACTACTGAGATCACTTGATAGTTCGTTTGACATCCTAGCCCTGATGATTCAAGAACGTCCCGATTTCAAGACACTCGATCCATCTGACATACTTGAGAGGCTCAACACACATGAGTTTCAGCTTTCTGAGAAAAGAGATATCTACGGTCCAAACTATGGGCGAACTCGTGCCTTGAAGGCAAAAGCTGTCTCCTCATCTGAAGAAGAATCTGACAGCAGTTCTGATGATCCCGAAGACATTGGAAGGGAACTTGCTATGCTTGTGAAGAAGTTCCAAAAATTCACCAAGAAGAAAGGTTTCAGAAAGTCTTCCCGATCAAGCTCAAGGAATGATGAAGCTTCTGCTCATGACTACAAGAAGAAAACATGTCACAAGTGCAAGAAACTTGGCCACTTCATCTCTGAGTGTCCACAGTGGGACAATGAGAACAAAAAGAAGAAGAAGAGCAAGGAATATGACTCTGACGACAAGAAGAAGAAGAAATACTCAAAGTCTTCTTCCAAGTCTTCCTCAAAGTCTTCATCACACAAGAAGATCTCATCTGGCAAGGCACGTGCATTTGTTGGCAAGGAAATGGATTCAGAGGAGGAGTCCGCTTCTGAGGAGGCGGAGGTGGAGTCTGAGGAGGAGTCCGATTCAGGCGTCGCAAGTCTGGCTACAACATACGTTGCCAAGTCCATCTTCAATACTGAAGACAATGACCTCATCACCGACACCGATGCAAATGACAAGGACTACTCCGCTTCTACCTACTGCTTCATGGCACGCGGTGCCAAGGTAAACACACGCACTACTCACTATCAAACATCTAGTGACGATGACTCTGATTGTGATTCAAAACCCAACTACAAAACACTTGCTAAAGTTGCAACTGAACAACAAAAAGCTATGGAACATATTCAAAAATTGTTAGACAGAAGCAATGATCTGTTAGGTGCTAAAATGACTCGATCTGAATCCTTAATTGAAGACATAAAAAATCTTCACGTTAAGTATCAGGAACTTGAAAGTCGTCATGAAACTCTCTCAACAACTCATGAAAAGCTTTCCTATGATTATCTTCAAAGGAAGCAAGATCTTGAGAAATTGAGAGCGGTTCATGAAGATCTTCAAAAGGAAAACGAGTCACTTCGCGCCAAACAGATCAGTCCCGCTCAGGAAGGATTTGAACCACCATGTCTTAAATGCATTGAGCGTGATAATGCTACTTCTGCTGCTAAATGTTCTTCTACTACTACTACTACTACTACTACTACTACTACTACTACTACTACTACTGTTGCAATATATTCAACTTTTGATGTGGTAACTAACCCCTCTGCCGAGGATACCACTGCTATTGCTGATGAGAATGCTAGGTTGAAGATATTGCTTGAAACAGGGATGTACAAAAGTCTTAAAGGGCATCAGACACTATGTGATGTCCTCAAAAAGCAGATACTGAACTGAAACCCGAGGAAAGAGGGTGTTGGGTTCGTAAGGAAAATGAATGCTGATGGCTCTTACTGGAAACCTGAGCAGTACCCCAAAACCATGTGGGTTGCTGCAAAGGAACCTTCAGCAGACCCATCCAATCTATCTGGCTTCACTTGTGCTAACCCCATTATCATTGATGAATCCTTTCATGCAAACTATATACTGTTTAAGAATCAGAATGGTGAAGTGTTTGCCAGGTACATTGGTACTAACTGCAGGAATGGACCGCCTATGAAGAAGATCTGGGTTCCGAAAAGGTGTCTGGAGAATCTTCCTGTGAATGTCATCATGACACCTCACGTGAAGAAGACAAACCTCAGACCAAAGGCTTCATACGGTCCAAAGGCTTCATACAGACAGAGGACTCACCTGAGTCGCACTAACGCAAATGTTTTGCAGGGAAACCATACTCAGGCATATGAATATGAGAGCGGTTCATCGAACCGCCATGTTCATAAGACCAAGAACTATTCTGCTTATTCTTATGAGTACTATTGTCCGCCTGCAAGACTGTTTGCTAGGGCTCCAAAGCCAAAATTCTCAAATGCTGCACTTATACTTATTGCTTCTCAGCCACCCTTGAAGATGTGGGTGGCTAAGAAAGCTTAACTCTCTTTTGCAGGGAAAGGTCTCCAGCAGAAAACCAAAATCGTCTAACGCCATTGCTGGGGACCTTAAACATCTTGTAGGGCGCAAGATCAAATGCCCGAATGGTCTTACTATGTACTTCATTCCTGAATCGCTTTCTACTCTCCCTATTAGTCCTAATCTGGATCTAAGCTTTCATAACCCATTGGTTCGTCAAATTTTTTTGCTTCACAATGCTCTTGGTGAAGCCTATCCCCCCTAACTGCACTGTAGGGTACGACACCAGCATCTTCAGAATGGATTATTGATAGTGGGTGTACAAATCACATGACTGGCAAAAGAAGTCTTCTTATGGACTCAACCTTACGTCCATCCGACAAGAGCCACATCACATTTGCTAACACTGGTAAAAGTAAGGTATTGGGTCTAGGTAGAGTTGCAATCTCAAGGGATCAACACATGGATAAAGTCATGCTTGTTGAATCCCTTGGCTTCAACTTAATGTCTGTCTCAATGCTTTGCGATTTGAACATGATCGTAATATTTGGAAAATATCGTTGCCTTGTACTAATGGAATCTGACAAGTCTCTAGTGTTTGAAGGGTATCGAAAAGATGATCTGTACGTAGTAGATTTCTCAGCAGGACCACAGCTTGCCGTATGTCTTCTAGAAAAAGCTTCAGAATGCTGGCTCTGGCATCGGAGGCTTGGGCATGCTAGCATGAGGAACCTCCACACCCTGGCAAAGAAGAAGCATGTCATAGGCATCGAGGGCGTCAAGTTCAAGAAAGATCACTTATGCGGTGCCTGTGAGGTAGGAAAGATGACGAGGGCCAAACATCCCTCGAAGACAATCATGACCACTACTCGACCCTTCGAACTGCTTCACATGGATCTTTTCGGTCCCACTCATTAATCAACTCTTACTACTACTGCTTGCCTCTATGGCTTTGTTATTGTTGATGATTATTCTAGATACACTTGGGTGCACATAATCCTTTACAAGACTGAAGTGCAGGATGTCTTCAGACGCTTCGCAAATCGAGTTATGAACAATTATGGCGCCAAGATAAAGCACATCAAAAGTGACAATGGCACTGAATTCAAGAACACTGGCCTTGATACATATCTTGATACCTTGGGCATCACACATGAATTCTCAGCCCCGTACATGCCACAGCAGAATGGCGTCGTGGAACGCAAGAACAGAACACTCATTGAGATGGCCAGAACGATGCTAGATGAATACAAGACCCCAAGAAAATTCTGTCCTGAAGCCATTGATACTGCATGCCATACAATCAATCGTGTTTATCTTCACAAGCTTCTGAACAAGACATCTTATGAGCTCCTTACTGGCAAGAAGCCAAATGTCAGTTACTTCAGAGTATTTGGCGCAAGGTGCTGGATCAAGGACCCACATCACACCTCAAAGTTTGCACCAAAAGCACATGAGGGTTTTATGCTTGGATATGGAAAGGATTCTCACTCCTACAGAGTCTTCAATCTCTTTCATTACAAAGTGGTTGAAACAGTGGATGTGCGGTTCGATGAGACCAATGGTTCACAAAGAGAGCAACTGCCAAATGTGTTATATGAAGTTCCATCCAGTGAATCAATCAAGCTAATGGGAACTAGAGAAATTATACCTTCTGAAGCTCATCCTGAAGAAGAACTTATCATCTCAGCACCTAATCAACATGAAGACAATGCTCAGCCTGAAGACATTCCTTCTAACAACGACAATGATTAGCAAGAGCAAAGTCTTCGCCCTGTACATCCCCGCGTTGCCAATGAAGTGCAGATTGAAAGAATAATTGATAGCATCAATGCACCCGGTCCACTCACTCGTTCAAGGGCAACTCAACTAGCAAATTTCTGTGGGCACTTCGCATTCATCTCAATAACAGAACCCAAGAAAGTTGAAGAAGCCTTCATGGAACCTGAATGAATTCAAGCTATGCAAGAAGAGCATGGTCAAGTTTGCTCCTGATCCACGGAAGCACAATATAATAGGCACCAAATGGATATACCGCAACAAGCAAGATGAGCATGGTCAAGTTGTCAGAAACAAAGCTCGTCTGGTTGCTCAAGGATATACTCAAGTGGAAGGCATTGACTTCGATGAAACATTTGCTCCTGTGGCTAGACTTGAAGCCATACGCATACTGCTGGCCTATGCAAATCATCATAACATACTTCTATATCAAATGGATGTGAAGAGTGCTTTTCTCAATGGCAAGATTGAAGAAGAAGTGTATGTTGCACAACCGCCTGGCTTTGAAGATCCAAAACATCCGGACATGGTATACAAGCTCAACAAGGCACTGTATGGCCTCAAACAAGCCCCTCGGGCCTGGTATGACACACTCAAATACTTCCTGAAGAGCAAAGGCTTCATACCTGGTTCCCTAGACCCCACTCTCTTCACGAAGACATATGATGGTGAACTATTTGTGTGCCAAATATATGTGGATGACATTATCTTCGGCTGCACCAATCAGAAGTACAGTGAAGAGTTTGGATATATGATGCAAGAGCAATATCAGATGTCCATGATGGGGGAGCTGAAGTTCTTCCTCGGTCTTCAAATACGACAACAACGCAATGGCATCTTCATATCCCAAGAAAAGTATCTGAAAGATTGCCTGAAGAAGTTTGGTATGCAAGACTGCAAAGGCTTCACAACACCAATGCCAGCCAAACATCATCTGGGTCCCGACAACAATGGTAAAGAGTTCGATCAAAAGGTATACCGCTCCATGATTGGTTCTTTACTTTATCTATGTGCATCTAGGCCAGATATTATGCTTAGTGTTTGCATGTGTGCTCGATTTCAAGCGGCACCAAAGGAGTCGCATCACTTAGCTGTGAAGCGAATTCTTCGATATTTGGCTCACACCCCAACTCTAGGATTATGGTATCCAAAGGGCTCAGAGTTTGATCTGGTTGGATTCTCTGATGCTGATTATGCTGGTGACAAAGTTGATCGCAAGTCTACATCAGGCACATGTCACTTTCTGGGACGATCACTTGTATGTTGGTCTTCAAAGAAGCAGAACTGTGTATCTCTCTCCACTGCTGAATCTGAATACATTGCTGCTGGATCTTGCTGCGCTCAGCTTCTATGGATGAAGCAAACACTCAAGGACTATGGCATTCATCTGAAGCAAGTGCCACTTTACTGCGACAATGAAAGCGCCATCAAGATCGCCAACAACCCAGTTCAGCACTCGAAGACAAAGCACATTAAAGTTCGTCATCACTTTCTCAGAGATCATGTTGTGAAGGAAGATATTGATATCATACACGTCAACACTGAAGAGCAATTGGCAGATATCTTCACCAGGCCCTTGGATGAGAAGAGATTTTGCAAGTTACGGTGTGAGCTAAATATCCTGGAATCCTCAAATGTCCTGTGATCAGGCACACATCCTAACCCTAATGCATATTGATGACTTAGATGTGCAACACACGAAGTAAAGTATATCTTCAATCAATGAAGACATACATTCTAAGTGTGAATACATTAATGTGGAATTTGACTTCGGAGCACCACGATAATTGTGCGCCGTGTCTGGGTCTAATACTTCCTATACGGTGGGTAATGCCACCACCAAATGTTCTATTTTGAAGTGTTTCACTCATGGCGTTACCTTGCAATGTCTTCACATTTGGTTTGGCTTCGATCTCAACATATCTTCATGATTATCTTCACTATGTTGATTATATATATATGTATATATTAGTGTTCTGTCCTCTACAACATTCACTTATAGCTATGTCTTCATTGTTGAATCTTTTGAACTAAGTGAATGTGATCGGACCCTAACCTCTCTATGCTTTCTATCTCAAATTCTATCTCTCCAAATCATATGCATTCTATTGAAACTGTCGAATGTCTTCTTTGCGTCCTTGTCAGCAGAAGATACAGAGACAACCATTAAGTCCGTTTTCAATGCTCATTCCCCCACATGAAACCCGGAGAAGTAGGAACGACCACCCGACAATCAAGGCGTGCGTGGGACGTGGAACAAACCCCAAAATTCCGCATAATGGCCACGTGTTCCTCAGATGCGAATCGCCAGGGGCACCTGTGTAATAGCGCAGTGCCGCCCATGTACCTATAAATACACACTTCAGAGCGGTCATTATCTCTTCTTCTACTCTCGCACGAACCCTAGCGCCACCGCTAGCCCTCGACGACGCCGGCGACGAAGCGCTTCGCTGCCGCAACCTCTCCGACGCCGTCTTCACACCGACCGCGGACATCGTCCTCTCCGCCATCGCCGTAGGTGTCCTCCGTCGCCAAGTTAGGGCATGGAAGATCGAACTGCTCGGCCTCATCTTCCACTTTGTCTAGCAGTTCTTAGTGTGGTAAATAAAACTTCCTTTTTACAACACCATTGATCCTATGGATTTGTCACTTTCTACCACAAGCAGTTTCTATTCACACAAGTTAGATCTCTCTCATACTACATCTCATAACATGCCTAGTATATTCACTTATGCTTCACAAAGTAGTTATATTCCTCACTTGTACTGATCTGTGGATTCGTGCAAATCTGGAACCAACTCCTTATCTATGAGTGAATGTCTTCGCACGATGAGGTCAATGTCTTCTAAACTGATTTATCTTCAAAATCTTCTGAGAATGCATATGACCTATTCCCCTTCCCTCGCACCTTAATGCTATCATAGGTACATGTCCGTGGGAGAATCCTTTGGTTCTCATAGTCTGCATTCATTTGCAGAATTCTTACAGCATCACATTAATTCTCCCGAAGCCAGTTCCTGTTGGTCCAGCAAGCGAAAACCTTTGAAGCCTTTAAACGTGTTGAAGCCTTTCAAGTTAAAGTTTATGGCTTCAGAGAAAGCAGCAAGGAAGGGTGGCAGAAAGCGTCATGGAGAAACATCCAGAGATCTGCCAGATGAACTCTCAGAACTGTACAAGACAGATCCTGAAGAGGATTACAATCAGCGCAAGACCCGAATCCAATGGATTCGAAGATATTGGGCAGAACAATGGTTCAAATACCGATTTGTAACCCAGGAATATGCTGAGAAAAATGCCATCAAGAGACCGTGGGGAGACATCCTATACAAGAATCTTCTACCTAGGTCCAGAGATGAAGCCATTGCACAAGGCTTCTATCCCTGCATGGTCCGTGGGCCACAACCTGCTAATGCACACCCATCATCACTACTATGGTGTCGTGACGACAATCTGTTCAAGCGCAACTTCCAGTTTTCCCAGAACTCAGTGAAGTAGAACAAGAAGACTTTGGGGGTAGACTTCAACCTTGGTCCCTCAGCACCAAGGGCAGATGGCACACGACATGTAGAACCCAATGTCATCGGTCCTTTCTACAACCTTGAAGGCCTCATCACCCGCATCTTAGTTCAAGGGACTGCAGTGAATGAGCATGCAGCTGACGCTGAATCAGATGAAGCGCCTGCAGCGCCAAAGACAAAGAAGCTTCAAAGCCTGCCCCTTCACCAAAAATCTCACGGGCGAAGCCACTGGCAACTGCACCTCCTGAAGACAGTGTGCAGTCCGAAGACTTATCTTGCATCTCCAAGCCCCAAAAGGTCAAGATGCCTCTGCCTCACACCGGACAAGAGCTAACTGCTGCTGCCATTCTGCGCAATGACGACATTGATCTGTCAAGTGATGAAGATCTAGCAGATGACACTCTTGAGCAACTCATCAAGAGCAAAGAAGAAGCAGAAATCTTCAATGATCTGCCTCTCTTTGATGTGACCATCATCCACAACTTCATTGACGAGTGGTTTGACACGCCAAACATCAGCTTTGAAGATCTGCAGCTACCAATTGGCCTCAGTGTCGCCTTCCAAGGCACCATTGCTTCAGAACTCGCTATTGCCCAGCGCATTGTTGAACTGAAGAAAAAGATTGACTATGAAAAGGCTCAGTTCAAGAAGCATATGACCAAGCTCAGCGTGCAGGAAGTGAAGAACTTCAAGAGTATGATGCACGAGCTCAAGGAAGCCTTTGTAAAGAAACGTGCAGAAGCTCAGGGTTCGCGTGAGCGCATGAAGACTCTGGCTGACAGATGTGTGCAAGCCTACAATGAGGCTGAGAAGCGCAAGGCCCTTGGGTGTCCTGGCATCGATCCCAGGATGGCCACAAAGAAGAAGAAGCCTGCTACGGCTAAACCTGACGCACCAAGGCAGGAGGCAGTTCCGATTGTCTTCCCAACTAGACTGACTGGCTCGAAGCCAAAAAGCCGGTCAACCACTTCAGAGCTCAAGAAGACAAGGACTGCTGAGGCTGAAGCCAGGAAGAGGAAACATTCCGAAGCCTCTCCAACTGCCCCCTCCAAGAAGAAGAGGAAGACCAAGAAAGATCGGGCTGCTCCCACAGAGCCCTTGATAGTTGAACCCATTTCTATGGTCTATCCTGAAGCTGAACGCCAACTGACTATCCATGAGCCTGCTTCCACAGAGGCTCATGAAGCTGAAGACTTTCCAGCAGCTGATCCCATCGCTACTGAAGACATTGGTCAACATGACAATGTAGAAGATGGTGTAGTCCTTCCTCAGCTGGAAAACAGCGAACTCATCAGCATTGTTCGTCCACTGACGCCAATTGCACAGGATGCTTCATGGGCAGATTGCCCACAAGAGGAAGAAGACTATGAGGCCCAGCCCACTCCAACTCCACAGGCATCGCTCGTGTTGCGCAGGCTTCGCAAAGGTCCAAGGCCTCAAATCTCTGTTGAAGACAATCCGGCTGCATCAGCTGCGGAAGAAGAAGTTCCACAAGTCCCCCTGTCCCACCAAGAAGCAGTTCTCAAGGAGAAAGTGCTTGTGACCGACCCTCCAGCTCGTCAAGTGGAGGATGAACATCTTGAGGCTGCCACAACCACCAATGAAGCTAATGTGGACCCCTCCCCAACGGAAGAAGAAGACCGCGAAGCCACTGATCCCGTCACTTCTGTTCCTGAGTCTGCTGCCGGTCCCCAGTTCGACTATCATGTTGAGCACATGCCTCAGGTACAGAAGCCAATCCCAAGATTGCCAAGGTTCCCAGGTCCTGCATCAGCACCTGGCTCCTTCAATATCAATGGCTTCAGGGCAGACAACACATTCTTCGATAGCTCCAGGAACCCCTACTCAAGGGAAAAGATATCATCTGATCGGTTCTGGAGCTATCCTCAGCGAAGCTATTACTCATGCATTCTTTACAACCAAGGTCGCATCTTCCCACACAAGCGCCTTGACATTGAAGCCATAGCTGGTCTGCCCTGTCTGGAAGAAGCTTTGGATTGCTTCAAGGAAGTTGGACTGCTGCCGTTCGTTACTAACCAAGAGCATTGGAATGAAGAGCTGCTGCTCCAATTCTATGCCACACTTCACATCCGCGGGTACAGCAGAGATCCGAAGACTTGGGTCCTGGAGTGGATGACCGGAAACGTTCATCACGAAGCCAATGCATTTGACACCATTGAGCTCACTGGTTTGCCCACTCCTGGCGATCTCTACGAGCATGGCTGTCAGCTGCATAGTGAAGCTATTGAGAGCATCTTTAAGAGGCCGGAACCTGATATGAGTCAGATGCTCAGCATGATGAAGCCATTGCCCCAAGATGCTGCTTATCCAACAGAGTTCTTTGTTGAAGACCTTGAGTATCTGCCAAGAACCATCTATCACATCATCAGGCAAACTCTCTGGCCCATCAAAGGGCACTCTTCAAATGCCAAGCTTGAGGGTGCAATGAAGACTTTGGTCTTCTATATTCTTCATGGAAAATGCTTCAATGCACAGGACTTATTCATCCGCCAACTTGCTGCATCAGGCTCTAATCTGTTTGGCTTGAAATTCTACGCCCATGGGTAATGCGGCTAATTAAACTTCACTCCGATATCTCATATCAGCCATCTGCTCGCAATCATAGGATTTTTCTGCCTGATGTGGATATCTCTACTGAAGCCATCTATCCTGAGCCTGCAAAGGAACCTCTAAGTCTTCAGAATGCAGAGCATCAGAGTTTCTCACAGAACATTGAAGGAGTTGAAGCAGTCACTCGGGTGTATCCTTTGGCTGGCACTACACGTGCACCACACCCTGCGTCTACTGAAGCCACTGATAGTACAACTGCTCCAAGACCCAAGAAGCGCACTCATGTTCTCAACGACCGAGAGCTTCTTGTGGCTCTTCATCAGAAACAGGATAGGCATCATGACTGGCTGAAGCGTCAGATGAAAAGCCTCTTGGTGGATATTAATCGCATTCGCAATCTTGCCACCAAGAATGCTTTCGTTGCCCATAAAACCTGTCGCCGCACATGGAAAGGGCTAACGATGATGTGTTCTGAAGATGATCTCCAAGAGGATGGCTTCACTGAGCGATTCAAGTTTGACTCCACACCTCCTCGAAGAGCTGTGCTGCTAGGAACTCCATCCCTTGAAGACTCTGAGTTCTCTTCATCTGCTGCAACAGTGACTGCCAGAGTTATCGAGGATGAAGATGATGCTACTTCACCACCACCTCCTTCAGCACACGTCAACTCTGCTCCAAGCTCTTCAGCACCGCCAAACACCACCAACGACCCTGCTACTTCACCTACTCCGCATGGGAACGAGTAGATGCTCTATGTCTTCAAACCTTTTTGGTCCTTACTGACAAAAGGGGGGGAAGCATATGAGGTTGATAGTCTTCAAGCGGGTCCATATGGGCGGGTGCTTTATATTTTGCTTCGTCCTTACAACTCTCATTTTGCTACATTTGGTTCTTTGAGTTGTAACACTTAAACTCGATGGTCGTCTGCTACTTATCTGCCACTTTGTTTTGCGATGATAAATTCCGCATGTGCGACGATAAATTCCGCACTTAGATCATTCTGCAGACGTCCATTTTCCATTATGCATTTTCATTATCTTCATATACTTTCACATGCATAGTGGATTGTCATCATAAGTTGAAGTGGATCTCCACAAGTACAACCTGCCATGTGCATTTGCATTCCAAAAGCAAATTACTTATATGCACATCTTCAGGGGGAGCCCTTGCAACTTATGAAGACAATTCCTTATCCTTTACAATTTCACAGATTATATTCCCCGTTGAAAACTTCAACTAGTTTGTCATCAATCACCAAAAAGGGGGAGATTGTAAGTGCATCTAGTGCCACCCCTAGTTGGTTTTGGAGTATTGACGACAAACCTAGTTGAGGGACTAATGTGTTTATGAGAATTGCAGGATAACACAGGTAGAAGTCCCTCATTGATTCGGTTTTCCTACCAGAGATGACCCCTAAAAATGTATGAAGACATTGAAGTCAAAGGTGGTATATGAAGATGTTCACATTGAAGACTATGACAAGAGAAGACACCACATGAAGCCTATGGAGCTCGAAGACTTAGATCTTTCGTAGTTCTTTTTCTTTTGTGTTGAGTCATAGGAACCACCGTACTGTTAAGTGGGGTCCAAGAGAACCAGTCAGAATGACTGAAGTGATGCCTAACCAAAACCTATGTCTTCGAGTGAAGACTATGAGAGCGAATCTTGTCCAGAGTTGGACAAGTCAGCTTTGCTTGCAACCCAAGTAAAGTTGCCGTGTGAGTTTGAAATCTGACCGTTGGAACACGTGTCAGTTCCTTAGTGACCCAGGGTCATTTCGGACAAATCAGGTCGGGTTGCCAAGTGGCTATAAATAGCCCACCCCCTACAACCATAAACGGTTGGCTGCTCAGATTGAGAGTACGGCTTTTGTCGTTTGAGAGCAACCGACCTCGAAGCCTTTGAGAGAGAATTCCTTGCGAGGATAAAGCCCTAACCACCCAGAGCCAAAGAGAATTGGGCATCACTTAAGTCTTCTTGTCTGTGTGATCTGAAGACTTATTACACTTGAGGACTGTGCATCCTCCAGCCGGTTAGGCGTCGCGTTCTGAGCATCCAAGAGACATTGTGGATTGCCGGTGAACGAAGTCTGTGAAGGTTTGGGAGTCTACCTTGAAGACTTACCAGAGTGATTGGGCGAGGTCTATGTGACCTTAGCTCAAGGGGAATACGGTGAGGACTGGGTGTCCTGAGCTGCGTGTTCAGGACTGGGTGTCCGAGACTGTGTGTCCTAAGGTTTAAATACCTAGCCGCCCCAACCAGACGTACAGTTGTCACAGCAACTGGAACTGGTCCAACAAATCATTGTCTCCAACGAGTCACTGGTTTTATCTTCCCTTCCCTTTACTTACTGTTACTCCTTGTGAAGTCATTGTATGTTTGCACTATCTTTTGTCTTCACTGAGTGACTGCGTGTTCTGTCTGGCTTCACAATATCTTCCTACCTGATCCTTACTACATTGCTGCTATTAGTCATTGTGCTTTCACTCTATTGAATACTTGACTATGGCTTGCCTAGTGTAGTCTACCTTCCGCTGCAGGGTATTAGGTTTATTTCTGTTTGTCTTCATAACTCCCATGTTTTGAAGACTTTCATAAAAATCGCCTATTCACCCCCCCTCTAGTCGATATAACGCACTTTCAATTATACGAACGGATCTTATCGAACTTTCTGTTAAGTTTTATGTGATCGAAGTTTTCAAGTTTTGGGAGAGATCACGATGGATGAAGGAATAAGGAGTGGCAAGAGCCTAAGCTTGGGGATGCCTGAGGCACCCCAAGGTAATATTCAAGGACTCCCAAGTAACCAAGCTTGGGGATGCCCTGGAAGGCATCCCCTCTTTCTTCTAACAATCATCGGTAATTTTACTTGGAGCTATATTTTTATTCGTCACATGATATGCGTAAATCTTGGAGCGTCTTTTGCATTTAGTTTTCACTTTTCTTTGATACACCATGCTGGTATGAGATAGTTGTTGGTTGATTTATAGAATGCTCATTGCACTTCAATTATATCTTTTGAGTATGGCTTTATAAATGCTTCATGTGCTTCACTTATATCTTTTGAAGTTTGGATTGCCTGTTTCTCTTCACATAGAAAACTACCATTTGTACAATGCTCTTTTGCTTCACTTATATTTGTTAGAGCGTGGGCATATCTTTTGTAGAAAGGATTAAACTCACTTGCTTCACTTATATCTATTTAGAGAGATGACATGAGCTGGTCATTCACATGGTTAGTCATAAAATCCTACATAAAACTTGTAGATCACTGAATATGATATGTTTGATTCCTTGCAATAGTTTTGCGATATAAAGATGGTGATATTAGAGTCATGCTAGTGGGTAGTTGTGGATTGTAGAAATACTTGTGTTGAAGTTTGTGATTCCCGTAGCATGCACGTATGGTGAACCGTTATGTGATGAAGTCGGAGCATGAGGTATTTATTGATTGTCTTCCTGATGAGTGGCGGTCGGGGACGAGCGATGGTCTTTTCCTACCAATCTACCCCCCTAGGAGCATGCGCATAGTACTTTGTTTTGATGACTAATAGATTTTTGCAATAAGTATGTGAGTTCTTTATGACTAATGTTGAGTCCATGGATTATACGCACTCTCACCCTTTCATCATTGCTAGCCTCTTCGGTACCGTGCATTGCCCTTTCTCACCTTGAGAGTCGGTGCAAACTTCGCCGGTGCATCCAAACCCGGTGATATGATACACTCTATCACACATAAGCCTCCTTATATCTTCCTCAAAACAACCACCATACCTACCTATCATGGCATTTCCATAGCCATTCCGAGATATATTGCCATGCAACTTCCAACATCATCATCATCATATACATGACTTGAGCATTTATTGTCACGTTGCTTTGCATGATCGTAAGATAGTTAGCATGATGTTTTCATGGCTTGTCCGTTTTTTGATGTCATTGCTATGCTAGATCATTGCACATCCTGGTACACCGTCGGAGGCATTCATATAGAGTCATATCTTTGTTCTAGTATCAAGTTGTAAGTAAATAAAAGTGTGATGATCATCATTATTACAACATTGTCCCATGTGAGGTTATCAAAATAAAAGTGGCCAAAGAAGCCCCCAAAAAAGAGAGAGAGAGAGGCCAAATAAGCCTACAAAAAAAGAAAAAAAGAAAAAAGAGAAAACAATAAAAAATGAGAGAAAAGAGAGAAGGGACAATGTTACTATCCTTTTACCACACTTGTGCTTCAGAGTAGCACCATGTTCTTCAAATAGAGAGTCTCTTGAGTTATCACTTTCATATACTAGTGGGAATTTTCATTATAGAACTTGGCTTGTATATTCCAATGATGGGCTTCCTCAAATGCCCTAGGTCTTCATGAGCAAGCAAGTTGGATGCACACCCACTTAGTTTCAGTTTGAGCTTTCATACACTTATAGCTCTAGTTCATCCGTTGCATGGAAATCCCTACTCCTCACATTGACATCAATTGATGGGCATCTCCATAGCCCATTGATTAGCCACGTCGATGTGAGACTTTCTCCTTTTTGTCTTCTCCACACAACCTCCACCATCATATCCTATTCCACCTATAGTGCTATATCCATGGCTCGCGCTCATGTATTGCGTGAAAGTTGAAAAGGTTTGAGAACATCAAAAGTATGAAACAATTGCTTGGCTTGTCATTGGGGTTGTGCATGATTTGAATGCTCTGTGTGGTGAATATGGAGCATAGCCAGACCATATGATTTTGTAGGGATAACTTTCTTTGGCCATGTTATTTTGAAAAGACAAGATTGCTTTATTAGTATGCTTGAAGTATTATTGTCTTAATGGCAAATGATAAACTATTGCTTTGAATCACTCGTGTCTTAATATTTATGCCATGATTAGATTACATGATCAAGATTATGCTAGGTAGCATTCCCCATCAAAAATTATTTTTTATCATTTACCTACTCGAGGACGAGCAGGAATTAAGCTTGGGGATGCTGATACGTCTCCGTCGTATCTATAATTTTTGATTATTCCATGCCAATATTCTACAACTTTTACATACTTTTGGCAACTTTTTATACTATTTTTGGGACTAACATATTGATCCAGTGCCTAGTGCCAGTTCCTGTTTGTTGCATGTTTTTTGTTTCGCAGAAAATCCATATCAAACTGAGTCCAAACGGGATAAAAACTAACAGAGATTTTTTTTGGAATATATGTGAATTTTGGGAAGTGGAATAAACGCGAGATGTGCCCAAGGGCCCCACGACGGTGAGGGGCGCGCCCCAGGGGGTCAGGCGCGCCCTGGGCCCTCGTGGCCACCCTGTAAGGCGGTTGGTGCCCTTCTTTCGCCGCAAGAAAGAAAATATCCGGATAAAAATCGTGTCCAGAATTCAGCCCAATCGGAGTTACGGATCTCTGGGAATTTAAGAAACGGTGAAAGGGAAGAATCAGGGAGCGCAGAAATAGAGAGAGACAGAGAGACAGATCCAATCTCGGAGGGGCTGTCGTCCCTCCCATGCCATGGAGACCAAGGACCGGAGGGAGAACACTTCTCCCACCTAGGGAGAAGGCCAAGGAAGAAGGAGAAGGAGGGGGGCTCTCTCCTCCTCTCTCTTGGTGGCGCTGGAACGCCGCCGGGGCCATCATCGTCACCGCAATCTACACCAACACCTCCGTCATCTTCACCAACATCTCCATCACCTTCCCCCATCTATCTACAACGGTGCACTCTCCCTCAACCTGCTGTACCCTCTACTTGAACATGGTGCTTTATGCTTCATATTATTATCCAATGATGTGTTGTCATCCTATGATGTCTGAGTAGATTTTCGTTGTCCTATCGGTAATTGGTGAATTGCTATGATTGGTTTAATTTGCTTGTGGTTATGTTGCTGTCCTTTGGTGCCCATCATATGAGCGCGTGCGTGGATCACACCATAGGGTTAGTTGTATATTGATAAGACTATGTATTGGAGGGCAAGAGTGACAGAAGCTTCACCCTAGCATAGAAATTGATGCCTACGGGATTGACGGGGGACCAATATATCTTAATGCTATGGTTGGGTTTTACCTTAATGAACGTTAGTAGTTGCGGATGCTTGCTAATAGTTCCAATCATAAGTCCATATAATTCCAAGTCAGGGATGACATGCTAGCAGTGGCCTCTCCCACATAAAACTTGCTATCGGTCTAGTAAAGTAGTCAATTGCTTAGGGACAATTTAGCAACTCCTATCACCACTTTTCCACACTCGCTATACTAACTTTATTGCTTCTTTATGTAAACAGCCCCTTGTTTTTA
Source organism: Triticum urartu (assembly GCF_056163025.1). Taxonomy (NCBI): domain Eukaryota; kingdom Viridiplantae; phylum Streptophyta; class Magnoliopsida; order Poales; family Poaceae; genus Triticum; species Triticum urartu. The sequence continues at coordinate 469,491,448 of NC_141874.1, forward strand.
TTTACACGCTCTTTATTATCTTGCAAACCTATCCAAAAACACCTACAAAGTACTTCTAGTTTCATACTTATTCTAGGTAAAGCGAACGTTAAGCGTGCGTAGAGTTGTATTGATGGTCGATTGAACTTGAGGGAATATTTGTTCTACCTTTAGCTCTTTGTTGGGTTCTACACTCTTACTTATTGAAAGAGGCTACAATTGATCCCCTATACTTGTGGGTTATCACTTCACAACCTAGAGCAAAAATTGACACATGGACATGACACGTAGGCAAAACTAATGAGGTGGCGCCTAGTCATAGCAACCCACCACAATTTACAAGGTTATGAGCATCTATATTGGTCGTGATCAGCTAGAAATAAGGCAGCGAACCAGTGCTGTCTGCTTTATGACAGTTTCGTGTAAGGAAATTGCGACCTTTCTGACCAAAATGGTCGTTATGATCTAGGATTTGGAGCCCCAAACAACTTTTGACCAATTGGTCTCAAATGGTCGTAGATTTATGACCAATTCTTCCAGGGTCACTGACACAAGGTCACAAGTTGACATATTTCTTGTAGTGTCAAAGCGGACACCGCTGTTTTGGTTGGTGCTCTTTTGATCTTGGGCGATCGTGTAAAATGTATTCCCATTTATCTCATACCATTTGTAAGTCAACACAGTCGAAGATGGTCCCCTGTCCAACGAGTACAGCTCATTAGAAACAGTGTTGTCACCCATGAGACGTGTTTGCAACCAACTGTTGAAAGTCCTGACGTGTTCACATGTAGTCCAGTTGTCACACTGCTCCGGGTGTTTGGAGCGTAGAATATTCTTGTGTTCATCGACATACGGGGTCACCAAGGTAGAATTTTGTAGAACTGTGTAGTGTCCTTGAGACCAAGAATGACCGACCCTACATATTATAGATTCCCCTCCTAGCGTGCCTTTTCCAGTTAGTCTCCCCTCATACCGTGATTGAGGGAGACCAATCTTCTTAAGGTCAGGAATGAAGTCAACACAAAACCCAATGACATCCTCTGTTTGATGGCCCATATGGAGATGCTTCCTTCTGGCCTAGCGCGGTTACAAACATATTTCTTTAAGACTCCCACGAATCTCTCAAAGGGGAACATATTGTGTAGAAATACAGGGCCCAGAACGACAATCTCGTCGACTAGATGAACTAGGACGTGCGTCATGATATTGAAGAATGATGATGGGAACACCAGCTCGAAACTAACAAGACATTGCGCCACATCACTCCTTAACCTTGGTAGGATTTCTGGATCGATCATCTTCTGAGAGATTGCATTGAGGAATGCACATAGCATCACAATGGCTAATCAAACGTTTTTCGGTAGAAGCCCCCTCAATGCAACCGGAAGTAGTCGCGTCATAATCACGTGGCATTCATGAGACTTTAGGTTCTAGAACTTTTTCTCTGGCATATTTATTATTCCCTTTATATTCGACGAGAAGCCAGACGTGACCTTCATACTGAGCAGGCATTCAAAGAAGATTTCCTTCTCTTCTTTGGTAAGAGCGTAGCTGGAAGGACCTTCATACTGCTTTGGAGGCATGCCGTATTTTTCGTGCACACGTTGTTGGTCCTCCCGTGCCTCCGGTGTATCTTTTGTCTTCACATACACGCCCAAGAGTCCTAGCAGGTTCACACAAAGATTCTTCATCATGTGCATCACGTCGATTGAAGAGCGAACCTCTAGGTCTTTCCAGTAGGGTAGGTCCCAAAATATAGATTCCTTCTTCCACATGGGTGCACATTCCTCAGCGTCATTCGAAACAGATAGTCCGTCGAGACTGTTGGTGTCATAATCGATAGATCTCGGGTAGGGGGTCCCGAACTATGCGTCTAAGGATCGATGGTAACAGGAGATAGGGGACACCATGTTCACCCATGTTCGGGCCCTCTTGATGGAGGTAATACCCTACGTCCTGCTTGATTGACTTTGATGAATATAGGGGTTACAAGAGTTGATCTACCACGAGATCGTAATGGCTAAACCCTAGATGTCTAGCCTGTATGATTATGATTGTCTACAGACTAAACCCTCTGGTTTATATAGACACCGGAGGGGGCTAGGGTTGTACAGAGCCGGTTTACAGAGAATGGAATATTCATATCCGCACGCTAAGCTTGCCCTCCACGCCAAGGAGAGTCCCATCCAGACATGAGGGAAGGCCTTCTATCTTGTATCTTCACGGCCCATCTGTCCGGACCACGTCACGTTGCCCGGACACCCGAGGACCCCATAATCCAGGACTCCCTCAGTAGCCCCTAAACCAGTCTTCAATGACGATGTGTCCGGCGCATAGATTGTCTTTGGCATTGCAAGGCGGTTTCCTCCTCCAAATTCTTCAAAGCAGTTGATCGTCAGTACTATATCCGGCTTTGTACAACAGTCATACCTCTGAATTAGAACATAGATAAGTTCTGTCCTCCGAAGACTTCACTGGTGAGACATTATGTCCGACCATTCTATTATTTCAAACCATTTCCGGCCTCCCGTTTTGCGTTTCAAGATGCAACCACCGACGACACGTCTTGTCAAAGCAGAGATCGTGCCCCCTTATTATGGGATTCTCATCAATACAAGTTTTGGTAACCTAACCGTGCGGTTCGCACAACCCCTTGGGAACAGGTGAGTTTTAAGGCTTGAGGGAGGAGACACTTGATATTCGCAGTCCATATAAGTGAATAGAACCCATCTATTCCACCCCACGTCTCATTCTCTTTGCCTCTCCATCCCCAAGCTCCAGCGCCCAAACTCCAAGCTCTTCCCTTCCCGACAACTCCTCCGACCATGGCCGATTCTCAAGGAAAGTTGGTGCCCTCCTCCATCACGGAGGAGAACATCAAGGAGCTGCGGGAAGCACGGTATTTGACTGCGGAAATCAAGCACATGCTTCCTGATCCGGCGTAGGTCATCCCCACTCCGGGGTCCGGTGAGAGGGTGGTGTTTATCCCCCACTTCCTCCATGGACTCGATTCGCCCTTCACCCCTTTGTAAGGGGTCTCATGTTCTACTATGGGCTGGATTTTCACGATCTGGCCCCAAATTCGTTCCTTCACATCTCGGTGTTTATCGTCGTGTGTGAAGCCTTCCTCCGTGTCCCTCCACATTTCGGCTTATGGCTCAAGATTTTTAATGTGAAACCAAAGGTGGTCAATGGGCAACTGATACGTCTCCAACGTATCTATAATTTTTGATTGTTCCATGCTATTATATTACCCGTTTTGGATGTTTATGGGCTTTATTATACACTTTTATATTATTTTTGGGACTAACCTATTAATAGGAGGCCCAACCCAAAATGTTGTTTTATTGCCTATTTCAGTGTTTTGAAGAAAAGGAATATCAAATGGAGTCCAAACGGAATGAAACCTTCAGGAGAGTTATTTTTGGAATGGAAGCAACCCAGGAGACTTGGAGTAGATGCCAGGGAAGCTTCGAGGAAGCCACGAGGCAGGGAGGCGTGCCCCCACCTTCGTGGGCACCTCATGGCTCCCCTGACCGACTTCTTTCGCCAATATATATCCATATACCCTAAAAACATCCGGGAGCAGAGTAGATTAGGAGTTCCGCCGCCAGAAGCCTCTGTAGCCACCGAAAACCAATCTAGACCCGTTCTGGCACACTGCTAGAGGGGGGAATCCCTCTCCGGTGGCCATCTTCATCATCCCGATGCTCTCCATGACGAGGAGGGAGTAGTTCTCCCTCGGGGCTGAGGGTATGTACCAGTAGCTACGTGTTTGATCTCTCTCTCTCTCTCTCTCTCTCTCTCGTGTTCTTGAGATGGTACGATCTTGATGTATCACGAGCTTTGCTATTATAATTGGATCTTATGATGTTTCTCCCCCTCAACTCTCTTGTAATGGATTGAGTTTTCCCTTTGAAGTGATCTTGTCGAATTGAGTCTTTAAGGATTTGAGAACACTTGATGTACGTCTTGCATGTGCTTATCTGTGGTGACATTGGGATATTCACGTGATCCACTTGATGTATGTTTTGGTGATCAACTTGCGAGTTCCGTGACCTCGTGAACTTATGCATAGGGGTTGGCACACGTTTTCGTCTGGACTCTCTGGTAGAAACTTTGGGGCACTCTTTGAAGTTCTTTGTGTTGGTTGAATAGATGAATCTGAGATTGTGTGATGCATATCGTATAATCATACCCACAGATACTTGAGGTGACATTGGAGTATCTAGGTGACATTAGGGTTTTGATTGATTTGCGTCTTAAGATGTTATTATAGTACAAACTCTATGATAGATTGAACGGAAAGAATAGCTTCGTGTTATTTTACTACGGACTCTTGAATAGATCGATCAGAAAGAATAACTTTGAGGTGGTTTCATACTCTACCATAATCTCTTCATTTGTTCTCCACTATTAGTGACTTTGGAGTGACTCTTTGTTGCATGTTGAGGGATAGTTATATGATCCAATTATGTTATTATTGTTGAGAGAACTTGCACTAGTGAAAGTACGAACCCTAGGCCTTGTTTCCTAGCATTGCAATACCGTTTATGCTCACTTTTATTACTTGTTACCTTGCTGTTTTTATAATTTCAGATTACAAAAACCTATATCTACCATCCATATTGCACTTGTATCACCATCTCTTCACCAAACTAGTGCACCTATACAATTTATCATTTTATTGGGTGTGTTGGGGACACAAGATACTCTTTGTTATTTGGTTGCAGGGTTGTTTGAGAGAGACCATCTTCAACCTACGCCTCCCACGGATAGATAAACCTTAGGTCATCCACTTGAGGGAAATTTTCTACTGTCCTACAAACCTCTGCACTTGGAGGCCCAACAACGTCTACAAGAAGAAGGTTGCATAGTAGACATCAAGATCTTTTCTGGCACCGTTGCCAGGGAGGCGAGTGCTTGAAGGTATATCTTTAGATCTTGCAATCGAATCTTTTAGTTTCTTGTTTTATCACTAGTTTAGTCTATAAAAGAAAACTACAAAAAATGGAATTAAGGTTACCTCATATGCTTCATCTTTTTAATGTCTTTCGTGAAAATAAGGATTCTGATAATTGTGCCAAAGTGTTAGAAGAAGAATGCATTATAATGTTTGGCACTAAATCTTTGAATGATGAGCATGATTGCAATGTTGTTAGTATGAATTCTTTGAATACCTATGATGCTAATGATATGCAAAGACACAAGCTTGGGGAAGTATGTTTGATGAAGATGATATTTTTTGTTTCCCAACTTTTGATGAGCAAATTTATTATGATGATAGCATGCCTCCTATTTATGATGATTATATTGATAAAAGTGGATTTGGAGAGGTCATGACTTTATTTAGTATTGATTCCACTATTTCAGAAGAGGTTCCAATTGATTATGTGAACAAAGTTGCTATCTATGATGATTATTGTGATGACTTTTATGCTATAAACAATAATGATATCCATGAAACTTGTCATCGTGATTTTAATTTTCAATTGGATTATGCCTCACATGATAGTTATTTTGTTGAGTTTGCTCCCACTACTATTCATGAGAAGAAATTTGCTTATGTGGAGAATAGTAAATTTTCTATGCTTGTAGATCATGAAAAGAATGCTTTATGTGATAGTTATATTGTTGAATTCATTCATGATACTACTGAAAATTATTATGAGGGAGGAACATATGCTTGTAGGAATTGCAATAATATCAAGTTTCCTCTCTATGTGCTTAAAATCTTGAAGTTATGCTTGTTTTGCTTTCCTATGCAAGTTGATTCTTATTCCCACAAGTTGTTTGCTCACAAAATCCCTATGCATAGGAAGTGGGTTAGGCTTAAATGTTCTAGTTATATTCTTCATGATGTTCTCTTTATGTTTCAATTCCTATCTTTTATGTGAGGATCATTGAAATCATCATGCCTAGCTAGGGGCGTTAAACGGTAGCGCTTGTTGGGAGGCAACCCAATTTTATTTTTGTTCTTTGCTTTTTCTCCTGTTTAGTAATAAATAATTCATCTAGCCTCTGTTTAGATGTGGTTTTATGCTTTTAATTAGTGTTTGTGCCAAGTAGAACCATTGGGAAGACTTGGGGAAAGTCTTTGCGATCTTGCTGTAAAAAACAGAAACTTTAGCGCTCACGAGACTTGCTGCCATTTTTAATGGAGAGTGACATTTAGTTAATTCTTTTTGCAGATGATTAATAGATAAATTCCTCACGTCCAGAAATTTATTTTAGAATTTTTGGGGTTCCAGAAGTATTCGAAACCTACAGATTCCTACAGACTGTTCTGTTGATTATTTTTTTCGTGTGTTGTTTGCTTATTTTGATGAATCTATGGCTAGTAATAGAGTTTATGGACCATAGAAAAGTTGGAATACAGTAGGTTTAACACCAATATAAATAAATAATGAGTTCATTACAGTACCTTGAGGTGGTGGTTTGTTTTCTTTTACTAACAGAGCTCACGAGTTTTTTGTTAAGTTTTGTGTTGTGAAGTTTTCAAGTTTTGGGTAAAGATTCGATGGACTATGGAATAAGGAGTGGCAAGATCCTAAGCTTGGGGATGCCCAAGGCACCCCAAGGTAATATTAAAGGACAACCAAGAGCCTAAGCTTGGGGATGCTCTGGAAGGCATCCCCTCTTTCGTCTTCGTTCACCGGTAACTTTACTTGGAGCTATATTTTTATTCACCACATGATATGTGTTTTGCTTGGAGCGTCATTTTATTTTGTTTTGTTTTGCTTTCTGTTTATATCCCAAGATCTGAAAGTATTAAATGCTAGAGAGTCTTCACATAGTTGCATAATTATTCGACTACTCATTGATCTTCACTTATATCTTTCGAAGTAGTTAGTCATTTGCTCTAGTGCTTCACTTATATCCTTTTAGAGAACGACGGTGGTTTTATTTTGAAGAAATAGTTGAACTCTCATACTTCACTTATATTATTTTGAGAGTCTTTAGAACAACATGGTAATTTGCTTTGGTTATGAATTTAGTCCTAATATGATAGGCATCCATGATGGGTATAATAAAAACTTTCATATAAAGTGCATTGAATATTATGAGAAGTTTGATACTTGATGATTGTTTTGAGATATGAAGATGGTGATATTAGAGTCAGGCTAGTTGAGTAATTGTGAATTTGAGAAATACTTGTGTTGAAGTTTGTGATTCCCGTAGCATGCACGTATGGTGAACCGTTATGTGATGAAGTCGGAGCATGATTTATTTATTGATTGTGTTCCTTATGAGTGGCGGTCGGGGACGAGCGATGGTCTTTTCCTACCAATCTATCCCCCTAGGAGCATGCGCGTAGTACTTTGTTTCGATAACTAATAGATCTTTGCAATATGTATGTGAGTTCTTTATGACTAATGTTGAGTCCATGGACTATACACACTCTCACACTTCCACCATTGCTAGCCTTTCTAGTACCGCGCACCTTTCGCCGGTATCGTACACCCACCATTACCTTCCTCAAAACAGCCACCATACCTACCAATTATGGCATTTCCATAGCCATTCCGAGATATATTGCCATGCAACTTTCCACCATTCCGTTTATTATGACACGCTTCATCATTGCCATATTTCTTTGCATGATCATGTAGTTGACATCGTATTTGTGGCAAAGCCACCATTCATAATTCTTTCATACATGTTACTCATGGGTCATTGCACATCCCCGTACACCGCCGGAGGCATTCATATAGAGTAATATTTTGTTCTAAGCATCGAGTTGTAATTCTTGAGTTGTAAGTAAATAAAAGTGTGATGACCATCATTATTAGAGCATTGTCCGAGTGAGGAAAGGATGATGGAGAATATGATTCCCCCGCAAGTCGGGATGAGACTCCGGATGAAAAAAGGAAAAAAGAGGCCATAAAAAAGGAGAAGGCCCCAAAAAATGAGAGAAAAAGAGAGAAGGGGCAATGCTACTATCCTTCTACCACACTTGTGCTTCAAAGTAGCACCATGATCTTCATGATAGAGAGTCTCCTATGTTGTCACTTTCATATACTAGTGGGAATCTTCCATTATAGAACTTGGCTTGTATATTCCAATGATGGGCTTCCTCAAAATGCCCTAGGTCTTCGTGGGCAAGCGAGTTGGATGCACACCCACTTAGTTTCTTTTTGAGCTTTCATACACTTATAGCTCTAGTGCATCCGTTGCATGGCAATCCCTACTCACTCACATTGATATCTGTTGATGGGAATCTCCATAGCCTATTGATACGCCTAGTTGATGTGAAACTATCTTATCCTATTTGTCTTCTCCACAACCACCATTCTCTTCCACCTATAGTGCTATGTCCATGGCTCACGCTCATGTATTGCGTGAAGATTGAAAAAGTTTGAGAACATCAAAAGTATGAAACAATTGCTTGGCTTGTCATCGGGGTTGTGCATGATTTAAATATTTTGTGTGATGAAGATAGAGCATAGCCAGACTACATGATTTTGTAGGGATAGCTTTCTTTTGCCATGTTATTTTGAGAAGACATGATTTCTTAGTTAGTATGCTTGAAGTATTATTATTTTTGTGTCAATATTAAACTTTTGTCTTGAATCTTATGGATCTGAATATTCTTGCCACAGTAAAGAGAATTACATGGATAAATATGTTAGGTAGCATTCCACATAAAAAAAATCCGTTTTTATCATTTACCTACTCGAGCACGAGCAGGAATTAAGCTTGGGGATGCTTGATACGTCTCCAACTTATCTATAATTTTTGATTGTTCCATGCTATTATATTACCCGTTTTGTATGTTTATGGGCTTTATTATACACTTTTATATTATTTTTTGGACTAACCTATTAACCGGAGGCCCAACCCAAAATGCTGTTTTATTGCCTATTTCAGTGTTTCGAAGAAAAGGAATATCAAATGGAGTCCGCACGGAATGAAACGTTCGGGAGAGTTATTTTTGGAACGGAAGCAACCCAGGAGACTTGGAGTAGACGTCAGGGAAGCTTCAAGGAAGCCACGAGGCAGGGAGGCGCGCCCTACCCCCTGGGCGCGCCCCCACCCTCGTGGGCCCCTCGTGGCTCCCTGACCAACTTCTTTCGCCTATATATATATCCATATACCCTAAAAACATCCAGGAGAAGAATAGATCGGGAGTTCCACCGTCAAAAGCCTCTGTAGCCACCGAAAACCAATCTAGACCCATTCTGGCACCCTGTCGGAGGGGGGAATCCCTCTCCGTTGGCCATCTTCATCATCCCGTCGGTCTCCATGATGAGGAGGGAGTAGTTCTCCCTCGGGGGGTATGTAGCAGTAGCTATGTGTTTGATCTCTCTCTCTCTCTCGTGTTCTTGAGATGATACGATCTTGATGTATCGCGAGCTTTGCTACTATAATTGGATCTTATGATGTTTCTCCCCCTCTACTCTCTTGTAATGGATTTAGTTTTCCCTTTGGAGTGATCTTATCGGATTGAGTCTTTAAGGATTTGAGAACACTTGATGTATGTCTTGCATGTGCTTATCTGTGGTGACATTGGGATATTCACGTGATCCACTTGATGTATGTTCTTGTGATCAACTTGCGAGTTCTGTGACCTCGTGAACTTATGCATAGGGGTTGGCACACGTTTTTCTCTTGACTCTCCGGTAGAAACTTTGGGGCACTCTTTGAAGTTCTTTGTGTTGGTTGAATAGATGAATATGAGATTGTGTGATGCATATCGTATAATCATACCCACGGATACTTGAGGTGACATTGGAGTATCTAGGTGACATTCGGGTTTTGATTGATTTGTGTCTTAAGGTGTCATTATAGTACGAACTCTATGATAGATCGAACGAAAAGAATAGCTTCATGTTATTTTACTACGGACTCTTCAATAGATCGATCAGAAAGAATAACTTTGAGGTGGTTTCGTACCCTACCATAATCTCTTCGTTTGTTCTCCGCTATTAGTGACTTTGGAGTGACTCTTTGTTGCATGTTGAGGGATAGTTATATGATCCAATTATGTTATTATTGTTGAGAGAACTTACACTAGTGAAAGTATGAACCCTAGGCCTTGTTTCCTAGCATTGCAATACCGTTTACGCTCACTTTTATTACTTGTTACCTTGCTGTTTTTATAATTTCAGATTACAAAAACCTATATCTACCATCCATATTGCACTTGTATCAACATCTCTTCGCCGAATTAGTGTACCTATACAATTTACCATTGTATTGGGTATGTTGGGGACACAAGAGACTCTTTGTTATTTAGTTGCAGGGTTGTCTGAGAGAGACCATCTTCAACCTACGCCTCCCACGGATTGATAAACCTTAGGCCATCCACTTGAGGGAAATTTGCTACTGTCCTACAAACCTCTGCACTTGGAGGCCCAACAACGTCTACAAGAAGAAGGTTGCGTAGTAGACATTAGCAACACACAGACTTTGGTGGCTGATACGTCTCCAACGTATCTATAATTTATGATTGCTCCATGCTACATTATCTACTGTTTTGGACATTATTGGGATTTATTATCTACTTTTATATTATTTTTGGGACTAACCTATTAACCGGAGGCCCAACCCAGAATTGCTGTGTTTCGCCTGTTTTAGGGTTTCGAAGAAAAGGAATATCAAACGGAGTCCAAACAGAATGAAACCTTCGGGAACGTGATTTTTAGGAAGATTATGATCCGGGAGACTTGGACCCTACGTCAAGAAAGAAAACAGGAGGCCACAAGGTAGGGGGCGCGCCTACCCCCCAGGCGCGCCCTCCACCCTCGTGGGCCCCTTATTGCTCCACCGATGTACTCCTTGCTCCTATATATACCTACGTACCCCCAAACGATCAGATACGGAGCCAAAAACCTAATTCCACCACCGCAACTTTCTGTATCCACGAGATCCCATCTTGGGGCCTGTTCCGGAGCTCTGCCGGAGGGGGCATCGATCACGGAGGGCTTCTACATCAACACCATAGCCTCTCCGATGAAGTGTGAGTAGTTTACCTCAGACCTACGGTTGCATAGTTAGTAGCTAGATGGCTTCTTCTCTCTTTTTGGATCTCAATACAATGTTCTCCCCCTCTCTTGTGGAGATTTATTCGATGTAATCTTCTTTTTGCGGTGTGATTGTTGAGACCGATGAATTGTGGGTTTATGATCAAGTCTATCTATGAATAATATTTGAATCTTCTCTGAATTCTTTTATGTATGATTGGTTATCTTTGCAAGTCTCTTCGAATTATCAGTTTGGTTTGGCCTACTAGATTGATCTTTCTTGCAATGGGAGAAGTGCTTAGCTTTGGGTTCAATCTTGCGGTGTCCTTTACCGGTGACAGTAAGGGTAGCAAGGCACGTATTGTATTGTTGGCATCAAGGATAACAAGATGGGGTTTTCTTCATATTGCATGAGTCTATCCCTCTACATCATGTCATCTTTCTTAAGGCGTTACTCTGTTTTTAAGTTAATACTCTAGATGCATGCTGGATAGCGGTCGATGAGTGGAGTAATAGTAGTAGATGCAGGTAGGAGTCGGTCTATTTGTCTCGGACGTGATGCCTATATACATGATCATACCTAGATATTCTCATAACTATGCTCAATTCTGTCAATTGCTCAACAGCAATTTGTTCACCCACCATAGAATACTCATGCTCTCGAGAGAAGCCACTAGTGAAAGCTATGGCCCCCGGGTCTATCTTTATCATATTAATCTCCTACTACTTAGTTATTTCCTTTGCTATTTCCTTTGCCTTTATTTTACTTTGCATCTCTTATCATAAAAATACCAAAAATATTATCTTATCATATCTATCAGATCTCACTCTCGTAAGTGGCCCTATAGGGATTGACAACCCCTATTTGTGTTGGTTGCGAGGATTTATTTGTTTTGTGCAGGTGCAAGGGACTCGCATGTAGCCTCCTACTGGATTGATACCTTGGTTCTCAAAAACTGAGGGAAATACTTACACTACTTTCCTGCATCATCCCTTCCTCTTCGGGGAAAACCAACACAGTGCTCAAGAGGTAGCAGTGGCACCATGGTGAGCAAGCTTCCCAAAGTCAATTGGCCAAACGGAGTCTTTGTGGACACCGTCAAAATATGGCAACAAGAATGGTTCTATGTTACAGAACCCCGTGGCTCCAAGTGGGCAGCCGCACCAGCCTTTAGATCCGGACCCCCGCTGAGGCTTACATCCTGGACCGACAAGAGTCCGAACTGGGGGTTGGTCTCTGAGGTGCTGCGGCTGCAGAAGCGCGTCAAGAGCATGATAGTGAAGGACGTTACCCTTGCTGACGTAGTCCAAGTGATGCTGATCTGCCGAGCACTTCCCTGCCAGAGGCGGCCCCTCATGATGTGGGAGTTCAACCCGGAAGGGCCGCGGACCCTACAACGGTTCTACTACACAACGCATAAGGGGATCTGGAAGCTGCTTTTTAAGAAGCAGAAATCGTGGCCAAGGTCCTTAGACGACACCGGCCTCGACTGCAACCATCCGTCCTCTGAGGTAATTTCTAAAAACTCCAAACACCAATAGGTTTCAACAATCCGAGGGAGAGGTGCTAAGTAGTCCATCCCCTTACAAGTCTGGATTAATAAGGTGGAGCAGATCCGGTGTCCGGCTCCGCTCCCCGAAGACCCAGCCAATCCTCTTCTAATGAGGATGTTGGTCCCGGCGCCATACCAGGCACCGACAAAGAAGGATAAGAATAAGAAAAGGGAGGATAAAACTTCGGATGCAATGTCTAGAGATGCTGATGCCCAGTCCTCTCACGAGGGTGATGACGACGATGAGGAGGAGGAGGAGGAAGAAGAAGATCCTCCCCGCAAGGGTAAAAAGAGAGCGGCCTCCGAAGACCTATAAGCCGAAGCGTCCACGAGGGACAAAATTACCCTCCCCGATGACTCGGGGTCAGACGCCGAGGTTGTGCTGAAGCACCGGCGCCAGACTAAGCCCCAAGCCGACTCGTAAGTGGTCTGGGATTTTTTGTACTTATTCAGTCAATAAACTGTGATGATAACTCTAAATTCCATCTTTTAGTCCGACCCGTGATCTCCCCCCACTATCTTCGTCCTCGGGGGATCTGCCACCGGAGATGATGGAGAGCAGGTCGCCTCCATTAGCCTCCCCGACGCCTAAGGCGGATGATGCCAATGTGTCATCTCATAGGCCCTCCTCAAGCCTTGAAGAGACGCGGGGGGCGATTTAACGGTGCCAGAGGGTAATACCTCAGTTTCCAGAGGGCCGGGGAGGACGGTCCTCATGGATACCCCGGTCAATCCATCCCCCAGCCGCAGACTGCTCCGGAGACCAATACGGCCCCGAAGTCTAGTGAACGACCCCCTATAGGAGAAAAGGGAGCGGCAACCTCTGCTAATCCGGAGGTGCCGAATACCACGACGAACGCTCTTCAAAGTGCATCCATACTAGACGAGCACCGCATCCTGATTGGTGTGGTGTCTGAGAAGATTCAGTTCGCCAAGAGCGGACTAAACAAAGCCTTCTCCAGCCTGCTAGCAGGCTTCGAGGTACGCAATGTATTGTTTTTGATCTTTTTTATGAGAAATATGCCAGTATATAGATAGTAGCCCTGAGACTCTGTTCGGTTTTCTGAAAGAAAAGCGAGCAAAGGATCAATAATCAGTTGTCAGGTGGTAACATGCTATTTTATTTGAATTTCAAAACAGGCTTCTCTGTTAGCAGCGACTTCCCAGTCAGCGGAGATTTCTGAACTCAAACGAAAACTGGAGCGAGCCGATGAGGATCTAGTCCTTGTTAACACGCGGCTCGACCAAGCGCAAGGTATAAGATACATCTTGCTGTATGCCTGTTTATTTCCGTGCTTTTGTGGAAGTTGAAGAGCTTTACTGTGCATGGTTGTACTGATGGTGCCGCCGCGGTGAAGACCCTTAGGGGCAAGCTTGATCAAGCCAAGGAGAAGGCAAGGGTAAGCCAGGTGGCTGTTGACAAGGCGGCTGTGGACTTAACGGCCGAACAGGCCGCTCGGCGCCGTTTTGAGGAACAGGTGACTGAGATGGAGCAAAAGCTCAAGGAGACTGCCACCAAGTGCGAGTCCCTGGAAACGGAAAACAAAGCGAAGGTGACCGAACTCGCCAAGGCCCTTCAAGATGCTTCGGAGGCACGGTCCAAATCCCGCACAACGCACGAGGAAATACGTCAAGCTGGTCAGATAGCGGCTGGTAAGCCTTTTCTTTTACATGCTAAATTTTGGGACTAGAAGTATGCCTTGCTTAATCGATTGTGGAGTTCTCCAAACGCATATGCAGATCTGCCTACGAGTGCTACGGACGCCGCCCAATTCTTCCAGGCCCAGGAGGGGTACGAGTCGGAGAAGCTCTTTTGGTCGTAGTTTGTGGAGCAGGAGCGTCCCCTACTGCTAAATGACCAGATGGCACAATGGGCAGAGCTGCATAAGATGTCTAGCGCGGCCATGAAGGACGTCATAGTCCAGTTGTGGCTTGTTGAAGCCGTTCCGGGTAGTTACTTTGGCCTCGTGCGGCGTCTCATCGATGCGCTGCCCCGGATTGACGCTGTCAAGAGGTGGTCCTACATGGAATGAGCATGTATGGCTTTCGCCCATGTCATGATGCATTAGGTGAAAATGAATGCCGAAAAGGTGGCGGACGAGGGTCCTCCCAAAAGCAAGACCCATAGCACACCAGAGCGCTATTTTGAGGATGTGCTAAAAGCACTACAAAAAAAGACACATCCGTGACATTTTGGGCCGAACGAATTTTTTTTCTGTCATACATATGACACTTCTATGACGATAATTGTGACAAAACCCGGTATCATCATAGATGCGGTGGGCTCCTACTTCTATGACAAAAAATCATGATAGAAAATGGGCTTTTCGTCTTGGGCGGGCCGGAGACTCAGCTGCATGACATTCTTTGGGCCGTCCATGATGGAACAAACCATGGTAGAAGTGAGGGGGAGGAAAATTTCAGGGAGTTCCCGGTTACAGTGGGAGGTCGGGGGCCGAGCGATGCGCGTTTCTCTCGTACATGTACGCGCGTGTGTGCGGGGCGTTGGCTCTAACTAAACCCGAGTGAGGCGTTGGGCTCTAACTGAACCCGAGCGATTGCACTGCAGGCTACGCATTACTGAACCCGAGCGATCGATCGATGGCTGTTAACTGAACCCGATCAAGCGATTCCTTCGCTACTGTTGCTAACTGAAGCCGATCGATGCTGCCTCTGGATGAACAGTGAGCGTTGCGAGGGGGGGGGGTTGGATGAACAGTTCCCGGTGGGGGTGGATGAACAGGACCCCGTGGTGTTGCCTCTGGATGAACAGGACCTCGATCGATCGAGCCGATTGGGGCTGGATGAACAGGACCCCGTGGAGGGCTGGATGAACAGGACCACCCCGTGGAGGGCAGGATGAACAGTAGATGGTGGAGGGCAGGATGAACAGTAGCCCGTGGAGGGGTTGTTGAACAGGAACCCGTGGAGAGGGCTGGTTGAACAGTAGCCGGTGGAGTAGCGCGCGGTGGAGGCTGGATGAACAGGAGCCCGTGGATGAACAGTCGTAGGTGGAGGTTGGAGGAGGTCGACGGTGGATGAACAGTAGCTCATGGAGGCTGGAGGCGGTCGACGATGGAGATGAACAATATCCCATGGAGTCCTATTTTGCGGTACGCCACACCCCTCCCGATGAACAGGACCCCCGTTTCAACTGTAGCGCTCCAACACAAGTCCGTTTCCTCTGTTTTGCGGTACGCCACACCCCTCCCGATGAACCGGACCCCCGTTTTGACCGTAGGAGGTCCGTTTCCTCCATTTTGTGGTACGCCAGACCCCTCCCGATCAACAGGACCCCGTTCCGAATGTAGGAGGTCCGTTTCCTCCGTTGTGCGGTACGCCAGGCCTTGTTTCCATCGCCTGTTCCGTCCAAGCCCTCCCGATGAACACAACCACGCATTCCGTTCCGACCTAGCCGGTTGGCTCCCAAGCGCTCCGTTGCCTCCCAATGAACACGACGCATTCCGTTGCCTCCCCATGAACACGATGCATTCCGTTGCCTCCCCATGAACACGACGCATTCCGTTGCCTCCCGATGAACATGACGACGATGCTGTTTCTCTGTTCCGACCCAGCCATTTACACGAGCCCTCGCCGTACGTATGCGCGAGTAGGCGTTCGAGACCCCGCCCGTATGTACACATATGTGGCCGTATTTTCTTTCTTGCACCCTGGCCGCTGTATGTACGTGTACATGCTACATGCGCACCTCTACTACGACACATGCACGCCTCTACGACGACACATGCGTGCCTCTACATCGACCAGTATGTACATACACGTTCGCGACCAGAATGACAACGCTACGTACGCTTCGACCAGGTGGGTCCCGACTGTCAGGCACTTCCTTGCCTGCGAAGATGTAGCTGGTGGGTCCCAGCAGTCAGGGGGCGAATCGTTTTTTTTGCCCGGATGCACTTCCTTGCGTGCGAAGATGTAGCTGGTGGGTCCCAGCAGTCAGGTGGAAATGTTTTTTTCGTGAAATACAGTGGCCCGTCCGATGGGTCCCAGCTGTCAGGTGGAGGAATCATTATTTTCCGCGTAATAAGGAGGCACTTCCTTGCTGCGGCCGTGGACCCATCTGTCAGCCTCTCCACGTACAGTCCACGTCCGATGAAAGTCGTTCCTTGACCATGTTGACCACGCCGTGCCGAGAGCACCAGGGCGGTGGACGACGGCGAGGCCTAGGAAGGGGACGACACGGAGGCAGGGAAGACTCGGCAGTTGTTTCCCACGCAGAGGGGAGTACGACTGTACGAGGGTTTACTGGTTCGTCTGCCGTCACCGGAGAATAACAGCAGGTGTGGGTGAGTAGAGGGATGGCTAGGCCAGCGATGGGAGTATGGTCGGGCGGTGAGGCCTGCGCGGCAGCACAGCCGGCCGCGAGGAGGAGGGAGCAGGCAGTCCCGCCGGTGCTTGTTTGAGTGGCTGGAGCAGGAAGAGCAGAGATTGAAGAAGCATGACGACCGTTGGATGGACATCCAACAGTCAGTGCTTGTGTGTCAACCTTTTTTTTAGGAAAGCCTCAAATCTGTGGAAAACAGCACACAGCCGATCTGCCATTAGTTCTAATAATTTACAGCCCATTTGCTAATTCTTAAGGTTTTTTTGGAGCCCATATTCTTTTTTTAGCATTACAGCCCATATTGTGGCAACGGTTAAAAAATTATACGAAATTTTGCATATTTCGGTGCGGTCCGAACTGTTTTGAATCCCAAAATTTCGACTCACATTCAAACTAATTTTAAAAATAAATGTATATCAATATAAAATCCAACAAATTCTCCATGCATAAAAATTAATGTAATTAAAATCTTGAAATGAAAAAAAAGATATTTGAAACTAATTGCCGGTTTGATGTGTTTTAAAAATATACAGCCCATTTCTCATTACTGATGGGCCATTTTCTCGGCCAGCCGAATGAAAGCTCTCCTCGTCTTTAAAGATTTGCAGCCCAACAGGCCTGACAAAGCGACTTACTTGGCAAATCACAAAAAAACCATGCTGTGGCCGTGGACCCAGCTTTCAGCCTCTCCACGTACAGTACTCTTCCGATGGAAGTCATTCCTTGACCACGTTGACCACGCCGCACGGAGAGCACCACGGCGGTGGACGACGGCGATGCCTAGGAAGGGGACGACGCGGCAGTGGAAGCCCGCGCGGAGAGGACTACGAGGGTTCACTGGTTCGGCTGCGGTATGAGGCTGCCGTCGCCGCAGGGCCTGGCCAGCGGTGGGAATAGTAGGGGGCGGTGAGGACTCTACAACAGCACAGCCGACCACGGGAGGCAGGAGCATGCAGCATGACCGGCGCTGCTTTGGGCGGCTGGAGCAAGAAGACCAGAGGTTGAAGAAGCACTACGGCCATTGGATGGACATCGTACGGTCACTGGAGCTAGAATCGTTCATATTGACTAAGTTGACAAAGCCCTTCATCCCCATCAACTTAGTAGGCCCACAAGTCAGCCTCCCAGCAAGGTGGGTCCCAGCTAGCCGGGGGAGTATTCATTTTTTGTGCGTAATAAGGAGGCACTTTCGGTGGGTCCGAGCTGACAGCGGGGGGAATGTTTTTTTCGTGAAATACGGTGGCTCGTCCGGTGGGTCCCAGCAGTCAGGGGGAAACATTTTTTTTCGCAAAATACTGTTGGCCCGTCCGGTGGGTCCCTGATGTCAGGTGGAGGAATCATTATTTTTCGCGTAATAAGGAGGCACTTCCTTGCTGCCGCTGTGGACCCAGCTGTCAGCCTCTCCACGTACAGTCCACGTCCGATGGAAGTCGTTCCTTCCATGTTGACCATGCCGCGCCGAGATCACCAGGGAGGTGGACGACGGCGAGGCCTACAAAGGGGACGATGCGGAGCCGGTGAAGACGCGGCAGTGGATGCCCACGCGGAGAGGAGTATGAGGGCTCACTCGTTCGGCTGCGGTGTGAGGCTGTCGTCGCCGCAGGGCCTGGCCAGCGGCGGGAATAGTAGGGGCGATGAGGCCTCCACGACAGCACAGCTGGCCACGGGAGGCAGGAGCAGGCGGCACGACCGGCGCTGCTTTAGGCGGCTGGAGCAAGAAGACCAAAGATTGAAGAAGCACTACTGCCGTTGGATGGACATCGTACGGTCACTGCAGCTAGAATCGTTTATATTGACTAAGTTGACAAAGCCCTTGGTATGTCAACTTAGTAGGCCCACAGGTCAGCTTCCGAAATGGTGCGCCCCAGATGTCAGGGGGAGGAATCATTTTTTGGGCGGGTGAAGCTAGAATATCCGAGATTGAAGAAGAAGCACGACATCCGTTGGATGGAAATCCAATGGCCACTGCTGCTAGAACCGTGTGTTGACTATAAGTTGACAAAGCCTTGCATACGCGTCAACTCTGTTTTTTTAGGGTACGCGTCAACTTAGTAAGGCCAGAAGTGTGTGGAAGAGAACTTATAGCCCATTTGAGATTTGTAAGAATGTGTAGCCCATTTTTGAATTCTAATGGAATTTACTACAACCCATTTACAGTTTGTTAAAAGTATAGCCCATTTCAACCAACCGTTCAAAACAGAATTCAATAAAATTTCCCACATTTTGATGGGATCCGAAATATTTTTGTCCCAAAATTTCTAGTCAGATTAAATACAATTTCAATATAAATTTATATTACGTAAAAATCCAACGAAACATTGCGCTCGCAAAAATTAATGAAATTAAAATTTTCAATATCCAAAAATAATATTTTATAAAGTAATCACGTGTTTGGTGCATTTTTTTATAGTTATTGCCCAGTTTTTATAATTACATCCCATTTATTATTTCTTAAAGCCCATTTTCTTGTTAAGCCTAATGCATCCCTCATAGGAAAGATTTGCAGCCCAGCGGGGCGGAGAATAACAACTTGACCTTGCCTGGGTATTCCTAAAAAAAGTATAGCTGGGCTAGCCATTTTCAGCTTGAAAAAAATTAATATCTGGGCTGGATATCTGGCCTGGGCTAGACGGGCCACAGCCCGCCCAGTTAATACATGCATCGATGTTTTCGTTGTTGTTTAGAGGAGAAAAATTAATATCTTGGCTAAACATAAAAAAACTCTGAAGTGCTCACACCTCAAAAACACAAATACTGCTCGAGCTGCTTGGTCCCAGCTGTCGGCCGCTTCATGTGCAATTCTCTCGTTTATTGACTAGTACTACATAGGTTGACAATGGTGTGGGACCGTGATGTCAGGAAACCAGGGGGAAGAAAAATAAATAACTCCAGCGAGCGCTTCCACCTATGCCTCGTTGTCTCCCGTGTAAACCCCTTTCCTCCCTTTTTTTTGCTCGGGCAAGGACCAATGCATGCAGCACGTCCATGCGGTTATTAGGTAAGAAATAAAAGCACTTTGCATGTTATGAATTACGATGGCCTGCATGGGTAGCTATTAAGGCATCCTCTTAACTGCTGTGATTAAATGTTGTGTTTAGAAGAGAGAAATATTCTTCTTTTCCACCAATCTGCTTGCACCTAGGTCGTGATGCACCTTCTAATACGACTTATTCACCTAGACGGAGGGAGTATAGTTTTATATATATATATATATATAATAAGGAGGCACTTGCGTACGTGAGGCTATGGACCTGGTGGGTCCCCATTGTCATCCTCTCCAAGTAAAGTCATCTCCTCGCCAGCGCGCGCTTTCCGCCCAAAACAGTCAGCACCACCCACCCCGCTTCCCGGTGTAGGCGATTGCTCCTCCTTCAAACGACACAAGTGCCGTCCGTCTGTCCATCTGCCGCCCACATTAATGATACGAGGTTGCCGAGGCGGCTACTCCGGCGCCACACGTCCGTCGCTCCGCCCGCCCACCATTGTTATATAAACTGCTGCGCCGGCCATAGCCACAGTCATCCACATCTGTTCCCTTTCTCCTGTCCACACCACTACTGCGCACCATGGCTTCCTCGCGCTCCAACGCTCTTCGGGACGGGAGGACGACGGACCACAAGGAGATGGTAGCCATTGCTGCCGACCGGCTGGCTGGCAGGCAGCCGGAGGACGACGGCGTCCCAATGGAGAACATGGTAGTCGATGATCCGGTGCCAACCCCCTCCTCCGCGCCATCCTTGCCGGTGCATTGCACCATGACCATCGGCGAGGCCCATGCCCAATATATGGACAGTGTGAGGCAGATGCGTCAGGAGCAGTTCCGGGAGGCACAAGCCGACGCCGCCTACAACCACCATCTCCTCCAGGAGCATCTGCAGGCGGAGGAGCAGATCGCCACGGAGCAGGCGGAGCAGGAGATGCTGCTCGACTCGTACCACTCCGCCCGCAAGGGCCGCCTCGAGCGCTGGCGGGAGCGCATGTAGGTGGCGGAGGCTGCGGCCGCCTACAAAGAGGCTAGCAAAGTGGGCGATGAAGCGGGCAAGGCGCTGTTTGGCAAGACCGAGGATGAGGCAGAGGACAATGCCGGCTCAGACGAGTCCCCGCTCCGCTGGCGTCGACGAGGCCCTGCTCCGCCAAGGCCTCGTGATGCCAACAATGAGGCAGAGGACACCGCTGGCTCCGCTGAGGCCCCGCCCTGCCAACAATGAGGCAGAGGACATCGTCGGCTCAGCCGAGGCCCCACCCTACTAGCAACGCGAGGGAGGATTTCCACCGCTACGCTGAGGCGCCGACCGCCGGAAACAAGACAGAGGTCATCGCCGAGGCCCCGCCTCGCTGCCAACGAGGCCGCGCCACACAGAAAACAAGGAAGAGTAGAACACGGTAGGTCGCCGCCGCTCGGGTCCAAGTAAGGCCACCGCTGCTACCCTCCTGTTGAAGCCAAGCTAGGCGGGTTGACCATTGACGGCCAGTTAGCTTCTTGGCGACGACATGGAGTCGGGTAGTTTTGCTCGAGAATAACGCTGCTTCTACTTAACTGCTGGTGTAGTTGGCTGACTGACACGTGGGCCCAACAGGCCACATGTCAGTTACGCAACTACACCTGCAGTTAAGTCACTGAAGCTTCTATTCGGCTCAGCGGGACACAGGTGGGTAGCTTTGGTTAATTAATTATACCTCCAGCGCACCCCTTTTTAGTTGAAGAATGTATGAAATGTAATGAAATCTGGCATGTTTATATGAAATCCGACCGTGTATGAATGAATTTATTTTGATTAGTTCAAATTCCTGTATCACCGGCATTGGATGAACATGCAAAACAATATGTACTAGCATTATTCCCAGGGTGATCACCTTGTTTGCAGCAATTTCACATGTACTCCCTCCGGTCCTTTCTAGTCTGCATATAAGTTTTGTCTGCAGTCATAGTATCTCTACTTTGACCAATCTTATACAAAAAAGTATGCACTTTCACAATGTGCGAAGTAAAAAGGAACAGAAGGAGTACAAAGAGTTTGAGCAGGTTTTTAGCGTTTCTGTACATTGCAATCAAACACATAGGCCTGGCAATTCATAGAGAACATTCAAAACAATCGATGATTATGCATCTTAGCGACTCACATGTCAGAGGCAATATTTACTTCACAACTAAAGAATAAAGAAAAAATTGATCGACGCTGCTGACAGCAAGGGCGTCCCATTCGAAAATATCAAACGCATGTCTTGCTAAAATCAATGAGCAAAATTTGACAAGGTTGTCCCATTCCAAAATATCAAATGCCTACGATTGTGGAATGGGTAGGGTTTGCCATCAGTTCGGACATTGACATGGCACCTCGTGCTAAATAAACCAGCTGTTCTTTTTGTGCAGTTCCACCAAAATCAACCAAATTCGCGCGTAGCTTGTATGCTTTCGCCCTTATATGTTGCAACACCTTGAACTTATCGGCACCTCCTTTCTTGTGGTGGAAATGAATGATTTGATGTATTCATGAACATTTTGTGTAGTTCCCATTGAAATCAAGCTGAGCACCCCTGTTTGCACAAATACAAAAAAGTGATTAGTATAGAGAAAACTGTACTATGAATTGATAGTTTCAACAGGCACATACATGGTCCATGTAGAGCACACTTTTAGAAAAATGGAACTCACCAGAAAGAATCCTAGAACAACATTGTACTCGCGCATCACAGCAAAAAAATGGAGATTTTGTCAGTCCTTCTGAGCTGAAGTTAGTTTGGTCTTGTGGGGAGTAATGTAACCATCCTTCAACTGCTCCTTCTGATGATAAGATAGACATGGCTTCTTCATCCTGGCATAATCGGAACTAGTCACTTCACGTACTCCATATTCTTCTTCAAAGGAAGATGATCCTGTTGTGCAAAGACAAGAGGACTACTAAATTCTAGCATCACTGTTTGCTCGAAAAAAAGGAAAGGAAATATTTAAAACAGCACAGATGAAGTACTTCTCAAGGACAATACCACTTTTTCATGACAGCACCAGGAGTTGATTTTTGTTTTTCTTCCCCTTGTTCTTCCCCTTCATCACTTGGTTCAATAACAAACAAGTTTCGCCTTCAATGTAAGATTTGGCATGTTAATTAGGGAGCACACGTATAGTACTAAACTTAATTTTCTAATGAAAGTGGCAAAATACAGGCCAGCAGTTGTGAAATATCCTTATCTTTCCTCAATGGGATATTACGGTGCACATACAGATTGGAAGTCTTGTCTCCATTTGTGCGGTTCACTAAAATCAAGCAACATTATCGTACAATTAGCACAACATATGAATGCACACTGCAGAATCATGTGAAAGAAGGCTAGTACTGACCTCTCATGATGCGGAATTCAAACAACTCACAAGAAGAAGATCTGAACCAAATTCGCCTTAACGGATAGGAAGTAAGATCTCCTCTTGTGCAGTTCCACTAAGATCAAGCAATCAAGCAACGTTGTCGGTCTGACACTTTGGTTGAACTGCACAAAACACTCTTAAAACAAAAGTGTTTTGTGCAGTGCAACAAAAGGTCACAATGGCAACGAGGTGAAACAGATAACCCTGTTTACACAGAGGTGCAAAGGAAACAATTAGTGGTCAATAATGGTGGATGACACAGAAGCCAACAAAAAGAAGCATCTACCTTATCTAAATGGGAAACAAAGCAAGACAGTAGCATTTCTCAAACGGTGGCATTGATAAATATTAACATAGATATTATATTAACAATAAAATTCGTTAAACATGTAATTTGCTTTTAACTGTGGCATTGCATCAATTTTCCAGTGGCATTATTAGAGGGTTTTGTTTACAGGGACATTTTGGTGTAGGGACTAAAAAAACTCCGTGTCAGTCCCATCTAAACCAAAGAGGAGGGACTTTTAGGGACTAAAAGTGGGCATTTGGGACTAAAGAAAGAAGACCCCGAGGGAGTCTTTTTGGGACTTTTTCCAACAGTTGCCCCTGCCACGCATGGCACCTTGTCTCTATTAGTTCATTACTAGGGGTAACATGGTCTTTTAGCATGTCATTTAATAACCTCTAGTCCATGTTTAGTCCCTGGAACCCAGCAGGTAGGGACTAGGGAGTTTTTAACCAAACAGTGCCTTAGATTAACAACAGCTAATAAGTTGCACGGGACAGTGGACGCACCAGCACCATGTGCATCTACCGATGTACTGTGGTCATGCACAGTCTGTTGCAACAAAGAACAAGCAACCAAGGAGCATATTTGTGTTGGTCCCAGTTTTGTTATCTTTAGTCGCCTTTCCCTATGTGAGCGTAGCAAATCTAGTCCTGCTCAAACTCTATAGCCTTGTCCCTTCCTTTCCTTTTTGAACTAGTACTTTCGCCCCTTCCTTTCCTCTTTGAACCACGTCCTAGATTTATGCGATACAACTTTCCCCACTACTTTCCCCCATTCCTTTCCTCTTTGAACCACGTCCTAGATTAATGCTATACAACTTTCCCCCTTCATTTCCTCTTTGAACCACGTCCTAGATTCATGCTATATACAACTTTTCCCACTACTTTCCCCCACTCCTTTCCTCTTTGAACCACGTCCTAGATTCATGGTATACATGCAGCTAGAGCAATGCATGTGGAGTAAGTAAATTATACCTTAAGGTTCTTGGGGCGTGGTTCGGTGGGCGACGGGACGACGGCGAAGAAGAAGGGGTCGGAGGCCCTCCCGCGCCACCGCTGGGTGGAAAGTGAACAGCTGCGCCGGTAGTCCCTCGCTGACGGCGACAGCGTTAAGCCTCCTTCCCTTCCCGGTGGATGGATCCTGCCGGCTCTTTTATCAGCAGTGAGGGGAGAGAGAGGCCAACGAAGTCTTGTTTAGATCTCGAGAGGGCGAGAGAGTGTGAAGAGAGCAACTACAAGCGCTGATGCTCTAGCGGGAAAGGGCGAGAGAGTGAGCGAACAGGCTAACCAGCTACACAACCCTCCCATTATGTTCAACGAGAGGGAAATAACCTTTTATACATTCCTGCATTCGTGTGACAAGCATGCCGTGTTTTTTTGTGTGTGTGGGAGTCATTGGGATTTCAATCATAATCGTGTCATCTGGCTTTGGTGGTAAGACTATCCACAGTGGTGCAGAAATAATGTAGCCTTAGTCACCTTACCTCTCTCCACGTAGTACGTTGGGTCCCACCAGTCAGAGGGTGAAATAAACAAATTAATAAGAAAAATTAAAAGCGCCAGCGGTGTATCTTACCTCACACATCTCGCTACTGCTCGGGAAAACTGTCCAATTGATCCCTCTGTTCGCTCACGTACTATTTTAAGTGAATCCTTATTATAACATGCACACAAATTTTGGCCACTTGTATTCGACTTAAGTCAGTGTGCCACCGTATCTCGTATACTTACTATTCCCTCCATCTAGGTGTAATAAGTCATGTTAGAAGGTGCAACGGGACCAAGGTGCGTGCGTGTGCGTGTGTGTGTGTGTGTGTGTGTGTTTAACACCATGTGTGTGTTAGAGAGAGTGACAGATCGACCTACTCCTACAGAGAGATGTTGTGTAGTGTACGATTTTAGCCGCGAGAGTCGGTGCATCCTCTCGTTTCCGGGCGTGTCCAGTAGGGACATGCGGACAGCTGCCACGCCCGCTCCTGACCAGCCTGGCCGACCCAAAGCCCCTCCATCGCCCGCGCGCGCTTCCCGCCCGAAATTGTCAGCGCCGCTCCAAAGAATCGGTGCCGCATTCATGCCCGGGCAGAGCGGACGCGACCTCTCACTGGTGCAAGAGTGATGGTTGCTTCGTCCGTCCAACTTACTGTTGGGTCTATGTGATTTGACGGCTCATTGGTCTTTATTATTGAGGTGGTAGGACTGTTTGATGTCCCACGCTTTCGGCGAAAGGAGGTATATTACTACTACTAGATTACAATTTTCTCCATTCTTACAGCGGAGGCATGCAAGAGCAGTGAAAACACGCAGGCTCAGTGATTACATGGCCCACCTCACACTACTATCACCGTGCGACACCTAACTCTTTAC
Organism: Triticum urartu; assembly: GCF_056163025.1. Taxonomy (NCBI): domain Eukaryota; kingdom Viridiplantae; phylum Streptophyta; class Magnoliopsida; order Poales; family Poaceae; genus Triticum; species Triticum urartu. Next base: position 469,517,305 of record NC_141874.1, read on the forward strand.
ATAGTACTCCCTCCGTTCCTAAATATTACTAGATCAGTCCCCGCGCGTTGGCGCGCAACAGCGGTATATCTCTCTGCGCAAAATTATCGATTTCATAGAACAAAAAAAACTCTATAACCGCATGACAAATGTGGTAGCCAAACTAAATAAACTCCCATCATCATTTAGATCATCCCACGTAAGGAAAAAAGATCAGCCAACTCCTGAACTCCTACTGCATAATGGGATTATATTTTTCTTTTTGACATGTTAATGGGACTAAAAAGCTCACTTACATGCATGCTACCGGTGCATGCTTGCATGCAGACATGTTGATGTGATTTAAAACCCACTCACATGCATGTGGCACGGTATTTTCTGCATGCTTGCATGTGGCTTAGTGCGGAGCCTCTCAACGTCAAGATGAGACGGCTATTATGGACTGATTTACTTCATCTAACGGCTACATCAATTTTAATGACGTGGTTCAAGGAGAGGATAGAGAATTCCTAGTAGTGGGGGCTAGCTATTACTAGTAGATATAAGTCTTTGTAGAGATTCCACTACATACGGAACAAAATGAATGAATCTACACTTAAAATGCATCTATATACATCCGCATGTGGTTCATGGTGAAATCTCTACAAAGACTTATATTTAGGAACGGAGGAAGTACTAGTATAGTATGTATTGTAATTTATCAGCGAGATAAATTTGTACAATGCTATGAAGCTTCCAGCTTCTGTTACATGTATCTTGCGTCGAAGGTTGCCCGTTGCAACATTTCATCAAATACAAAGGAGACTAACTTGCATGCTATTGCATTTCAATGATTGACATATCATAGCAAATATGTACTCCCTCTGTTCCAAAATAAGTTTCTCAACTTTGTGCAAACTTTAGTACAAAGTTGTACTACTACTAAAGTTGACACTTATTTTGGAACAGAGGCAGCTAAAGAAAAAAAATGATCCATGCAGTCCCTAGCCCTTGAACCGTGAACCCTGACCAGGCTTCAATTTGCTGGCAACGTTCGAGCTTCCTAATAAATGAAGTTTGCAACCTTTTGACCATCGGATCATTTTGTGCAGTTTCACCAAAATCGAGATGAGCATCCCTGTGGCAAAGAAATTGAACAAGCGTGATTAGAATAAGATTACTGGGACTAGTTGATGAGACATAAACTCATCACAAATACAGTACGTAGAAGCCAGTAGAGGTATGTGCGGGGCAAAGAAGTAGAGAAATATCCACATGGAGTGATGTGGGCAGCTGGAGCGGTGGTGCAAGCCGGCTGTAAAGGGAGTTGTACCTGAGGGACGTAGCTCAACCTTGAGGAGGGCGGCGGGAGGCGGCAACTGCCCACGTCGCGACAGTGAGCAAGGGATGAAGGCAACCTCACCGGCTTTGTGAGAGAGAACAACGGGGACCCCTGATCGGGACGTGCCGACAATGGGTTTTTACCGTCGGCGACAGCCACCGCATCTACACTAAGCATCCACCCCTTCCCCAAGCGGACGTGATCCGCTGGGATGTTAGAGATGTGGCCACAGTCGTTTTGTGCGAGAGAGTGTGAAGAGAGAAACCCCAGCAAGCAACCGTGTAGGCTGGCCTGTCCTGACTATGTACTCCTTTTCTCTCCATATGAACCTATCATATTGCGTACGTGCCACTGAAGAAGAAAAAACTTTATTTATAAATGACACGGCACCTACTACTCGTTCTCCTATAATCTTGCGCTTGGCATCTCCAAAATATTGACCTTGCGATTGGCTCTTCGCCTCTTCGGGAAGTCGAGCAATAATGGTTGTGCAGTATATATCGTTCTAGCTATATGAGACCGAATGAATTGCTGCACATCCACCACGTGGGCGAGGGTCGAGGGGCGAGGGAGAGTGCTACATATGGAGCAAAATGAGTGAATCCACACTCTAAAATACGTCTATATACATCAATGTTTGGAGTATGTACTAGTAGTTCATATTGAAATCTACTAAAGGACATATATATTCCAAACAATATGATATAATCTCTATAACCAAGGTAGTAGGGACAAGGAGTAAACGGAGGGAGTAGTAAAATTTTCTCCTCGTCCTGCGAGCCACCGCGCGCATGGGAGAGGGAGTGGGCGTAAGGCGTAGTAAGCAAGCTTCACCTCATCCCGCGAGCCACCGCGCCCGTGGGCGGGGGAGACGGCATACTAAGCAAGCTTCTCCTCGTTCTGCGATTTGACGAGACACATCAAAAGTACTCCAGTGTATAGAGCCTTGCCTCTAAGGTAGGCCCCACATGGTTTGCCTCTTTTTTTAACATAACACGTCAAGTCGCGATTTGTTTGTTCACCCGTGATAGACGATCCTCCCTCCACCAAGTGGACAACCAGTACATGTGCCAAATTACCATGTGGGCTGCCTTTTTCGTACAGAAATGAGCTCCACCGTGTACCCGCGCAGGTGTGGTTGGGAAAGAGACGGGAGTACGTGTGCCGTGCATGCACCTCTTCTCTTCGTGCACGTTTCCCACCTACGTGGGTGTGTGTGAGAGATACAAACCGCGTTCGTGAGTGTTTTTTGTTTTGGGGTGGGGGTGGGGTGGGGGGTTGATTTCGTGAATTATTTGTGGGAATATGTGTCGATGACATCTCAAACAAAATTTTGCATGCAAGGTGTGAAATGGAGGCCTATCCATATCATACATAGAGGGTCGGGCAATCCACGAGAAGAGAGGGAGGGGTCATAGCTATCGATAGAGTCGAAGAGAGGATCAAGTGGGTGGGTGCGAGATCGATGAAGAGAGCCATCGAAATTGTGTGTGTGTACAAGTCAAAGATATAGGGCGACTGGCCTACCGGAACGTTAGAGGGGACACATCAAGTTTGTGTGTGGCAGGGAGACATGACTAGAGTGCTTGATGTATCTGTGTGTGTGAGGGGGAGGGGGTGGTGGGAGGGGTAGGCAGAGGCCTAACTATAGAGGTAGAACAACTCGTATATGTGTTGAGAAGGAGAGACCCAGCTATGTCTTGAGGGAGATCGGTCGACATCCATACATAACGGAAGGACGGGAAATATGATGGGAGAGAGATAGAGGAGAGAGAGAGAGGGAGGGAGAGGGAGGGAGAGGGGTAGAGTGTTGGATGGGTGATGGAGTTGCTTCTCGAAGATGATGGGAGAGGCCTACTAGACAAACTGAGGGTGGAACTGCAATGTTATGAATAAGAGTGGGGATGTGTTTATGTGTGTGCCTGTGCGTGATAGATCTGTCGGGATGCATCCATGGATGATGAAGGGGAACCATGTGTTTGGTAAGCAAACCTAACTAGATCGGTAGATCAATTGTTGTTTGTCGGAGGAAGGGAGAGACACAACTAATGAGGTAGATCAATTGACGTGTGGGTAAAAACCAGTTATAAGGACCTAGCTAGCTGTATGTATAGCGAGAGATCGGTCGGTGTACGTCCATTTGTTAGAGGCTAATAAGGCCCAGCGAGATGGATAGACATAGAGAATGGAGCTAGGAGGTGGTGCGAGAGGCCCAACTACTAGCTAGATAGGGGGAGGAGTGTGCGGTTGTGCGAGAGGGATGAAAAGAGGGGCGAGAGTTTACACGTGTATCTGACCGTATGAGAGACACGAGGCAACGACACATAAAGGAGGAGATTGAAGGTGTGTTTGTATGCTGTAGGCAGGCATCGCTGGAGAGGTTTATCGATCGGTGTGTGTTGGAAAGGAGTTGTGGAGACTCTGGGAGAACGACCTAAAGAAAAAAATGAATGTGCCCGGTGGATAGAATGCCGAGGGAGGGGGAGGGCGAGGAGGGCGTGTGCATGCACGAGAGAAATTTAGTGGTAGCTACAAAGGTTAGAGGATTGTGTGGGTGTAAAAGACTAACAAAGATCATAATTTGATATGAAAGCGGATTCATATATTTGAATAGGAGATCATAGTGTTTTAAACATTGCATGCATGAATATAGCGGTGATACACGTGCTGTGCACATGTTATACCATAATGTGATAATGCATGGTGTTTGCAACTCACAGCTAAATGCCGAACAATCTAAACCATACTATACATCAAAAAATCTCACATTTTATTTGAATTTGTGATAATGTGTGGCGTTTGCAGCTTACAACTAAATATCAAACAATCTAAACAATACTATATATCAAAAATTCTCACATTTTATTTGAATTTGTGGTAGTGTGTGGTGTTTGCAACTCACATCTAAATACTTGTAGGCGTATGGGGCGGGGCACCATACATAATGTGATAAACACATTATACATATGAGACATGGTTTAGATTATGAAGATCTAACTAGAGCTAGAAATGTAATGTGATTTGAAATCAAAATAAAGTGGATTCAAAAAATCTAGTTGAAGTTCATATAGTACACATAGTTCATATGTAACTTGAGACTAATCATGTGGTGTGCTGTGAAGATAATACACAAACGATGGTTTAACTTGACAATAATGATGATTGTAGATCTTATTAAAACAGAGAAACAAATTCAAATGCTTTGACTTCACAACAATCATTATTGTAGATCTTATTCAAATAGAGAAACGAATTCAAATTTAGTTCATATTGAAGCGGTAGTATATACGTTTGGAATGCACTAAAACGTTCATTTGAGTAGTAGGTTGCATGCATTATACACGTAGCGAAATATTTTAGTTGAACATAACATGAATTCAAAGTTTTAAATGACATTTGTAGGGCGCATTGATTTGGTACAGTACACGTTAGGCTTGTCCGGAAATTTCAACCCGCGCCTTGTTAGCCCGAAATATTTAAGATATATCTTTGTCTCGTTGTGCTCTGACAACTCCCTCCATCTCAACCCGCGCCTTACTATTCCGAAATTACAACGCGCGCGAAAACTCCCACCTCCTGTGAAATCCCGACATGCGAAATGCCCGTGGTACCCCTGAACCGAAAGAACCGCCTCAAATTGGTGGGGGTACTTTCGTAACTTACCCCACATTTTGGACAAGCGCGTCTCTAAGCCATGGTTCCCCACTGCCATCCCATCCGCCCACCCATTCATACACCGAGGCCACAAAAACCCGCTACGAAACCCCACACCCTGCTCCGTCCGCCACCCAGCCGGAGCCTCTTCCCCGACGACATGGTCCACAGCAACACCTCGACGTCCCTCATCCACCATACCGGATGAGGATCCGTCGTTGATCTCATCGTCCCGCCGGTTCAGCCACCCCGCCCTCCACCTCCAAGGAGCTGCCCCGATGTTCCCCTCGTCTTTCGCGCCACCTCCATTCCCACACCGCCGTCTTCACCTGCACCACTAGAAGAGCATCATCATCACCGTTTCCTCGGATGAAGCTGCGGCCTAATCGGCGCCACCAAAGAGGTTGTACACTAATCGCCGCATTTTCTTCTTGATTCGATCTCACGATGCTGTTGGCGCTCGGTCCCGAGCCGACACGGCGCGACTCCATCCACGGCGGTGTCGCCGGCCACTTCCTCCACGGTGTCGCTCCCTCGGCGGCGACGTCCACATCAGTAGGACCTGCTGCTGCCTTAGCTCTCGCTCGCGCTGCTGCTCTGCTCTTGCTCCCGGTCCCCTGCCTGGTCTGCTCTTGCTATTGCTCTTGCTCGCGCTGTTGCTCTCGCTCTTGCTCTTGCTTGCGATTCTGCTCCGATTTAGCTACACTTCACTCCGATGCCGCCGGGGTGAAGGAAGAACCAGCCGCAGTGGGGAGGGGGCTCGCCGGAGAGGTACCCAACTATCTATCTTAGGGTTCAGGATCGGGGCGGTGGTCGCTGGCGGTGGCGGGGCGTTGGCGGGGCGATGGCGTGGGGATCGCTGGAGAAAAAGCTCGACACAGGGGGGGGCTAGAGGGATGGCCGGGGTGGTGGCGGACCGGCGGTGGGGAGTGTTTTCGGGGCGGCGCACCGCGGGCGGCGGGGGGGCTGCTGTTTGGCCGGCTCAGGGGGGTGGAGGTTGAAGATGAACCGCAGGCCCTTCATTTCGTATCCAATGGCTACAAAATCGACTGAGCAGAGATGAAAAAGTCAGTCGACCGACGTGTAGCCTCACCTTGCTAGTGCGTCCAGTTTCGACAGCAAAATTCAATTTCGACAGTTAAGTTCAGTTTCGACAGTTAAGTTCAGTTTTGACAGTTAAATTCAGTTTCGACAGTTAAGTTCAGAGATGGGCGGCTGATGTATTTTACATCTAGCACTTTGTGGTTATGTATTTTACGTCATGTATTGGAGATGCTATTAGAATTCCACTCAGGTGAACGTTGTTCGTTGTCTCTCTTGTCCTGCTTCAGCCTTGGCGTCGTACAACTCACCGGAGCTGCTCCAACGATGAAACCCTCCATCACAGCGGAGCAGTACTTCGGGCTCCATCTCCAAACGCCTAAGATCTTCTTCCCCTCCTCCGACAGCCAAGTCAGCCGGAGCATCCTCACCGGCCAACCCAATCACGCTGAGATCGACATGGCTTCGCCAAAGAGGTTGTACACTTGTTGCATCTCTTTTTTACTCTACATGTTATATATATTGTCCACTAAGAACACAGATTTGTTCCTTTAGTGTCTCCTTGAAAGAAAAAACGTAGGAATTTTAATTTTCACTTGTCCTCCTTTTCAAATTCCTATTCATGAAGCACAAACTAAGAGATAGTAGCATAATAGCATTATAACCGTACATTTTCTTGTGGTTTGACTTAATCTCAGCATGCTTCTTTGCATCCTGTGATCTTCCAATTGTTGTGAATCAAACACCCAGATTGGCAGAAATCCTGTGTTTTTAAATTCTTTGTTTTGCACGTGCATTCCTATCCTATTCATGTCTATTTCCTATCCCTGCATTGTTGTAATCCTCCAATTCAAATGAGCCCTTACAAAATTACTTCTCTTATAGATAGTTGTCAAAGAAAACCTTGCGTGGTTTGTCCCGCTCCTGCTGCGCCGTCGTCCACCCCAGCTCAGCTGCTCCAACGACAGAAGGGTCTAGCACAGCAGGGATCCGACCTCCAGACTATCTTTCGCCGCCTCAGATCTTCTTCCCCGCCGCTGGCAGCCATGAAAACTGCACTACCATCATCAACCGAGCAGATGACCTCGAGGACTACATGGGTCCGCAAGAGAGGTCGCACTCTTTCGTGTCTGCTTATGTTATGCATCGCTTAATATTACATGCTACTTTATCGTCCTGTTCACCGATTAGACTCTGAGTCAGCTCCAAACTAATGGTCAAACTTGAGTTTTTAAATGGTTGTGGGGTACATATCGGGGCCGCTATCAATAGTATCTATCTACCATCTGGGTAATCTCCGGTGTCTACTATGAGTTTCATGTTGGGTGGGAAACAAACAGTAAATAAGCCATTATCTGTATTTTTTAACTGAAGCCATTATCTGCCTGCTATTATTGGTTTTGGGTCTATCCACAGGTTGCTACCATCACTCTAGATTTCTGCATGCACTCCTTACATAATCTCACTATGTTTTATTCCTATGCATGACAGTTATTGTAAATAATGGAAATGAACATGTAGAGCAAAAGAGATGAGCCTTGTGTGGCAATAAAATTTCATGCAGACGTTGCTCCATGGTAGGCGCAAAGGCAGCCCCCCTTCACGCATTTCAGATTGTAATCGAGAGGAAGATATCTGTTCTGAGGGGGATTCAGAAGGAGAAGACAACTCCTATTTACCCCCTGAGGTCTTCGCTCTAACTTTATATGCTGATGTTGGTTATATCATGCATATGGTGTCTTGCATTGCTTACTTTATACATCAAATATGTCATCTGCTTAGTTTAGACATCCTTTGTGCGAATGCCATCTGTTTAGTTTATTCATCGTTTATGTGAATTATGCAACGCCATCTTGTTTAGCCAGGCATCATATATGTGAATTTTGCAATGCCATCCTACTTAGCTAGTCATCTTATATGTAAATTATATCAGGCCATCCTTTTTTTCGTTACATATTACATTTGTCAACAATGTTATTACATTCAACTGCTCTTCGTGTGCATCAGCCATTTGACATGGTGATGGAAAATTTTGGAGCGAAAACAAGGTCTTCAGAGCAGACTATGCTATCTGAAGAAGCGCATATCTCGCTGGTTACGGATAGCTCCTCAGAGGAGGATTCAGAGACAGATGACCAGTCATATTCCCCCCCGAGGCGTATGCTCTAAAGTGGCAGGGTTGTGTTGCTCATATCGTCTGTATGGTGTCTCGCATTGCTATGTCATTTGATTAGTTTAGACATGCTTTGTGTGAATGCCACCTGGTCAGTTTCTAATTACCATATATGTGAATTATGCATTGCCATCTTGTTGCAAGACATTATATATGTGAATTATACAATGCTATCTTGTTGCAAAGCCATTATATATGTGAATTATGCAATGCCATGCTGTTTAGCCAATCATCATGTATGTGAATTATATCATGCTATCATTTTTTTGTATTACGTGTTCCATTTGGCGACAACGTTTGTATATTCAACTACTCTTCCTATGCATCAGCCATTTGAAGCAGTGATGGAAGTATCTGGAGTGAAAACAAGGTATTCAGAGCAGACAATGCTACCTGCTGAAGCAGACATCTTGCTGGTTACAGAGAGCTCCTCAGAGGAGGATTCAAAGACTGATGACCATTCCTATTTTCCCCCTGAGGTCTATGCTCAAACTTGGCAGGGTTATATTACCCATGTCATGCATGTTGTCTTGCATTGCTTAGTTTTTACATCATATATGGATTGCCATTTTCTTACTTGCTTACTATATAAATCATATATTTGAATTATATCATGCCATCATGCTTACATACACAGCATCTATCTGAATTATGGCATGGCAACCCATTTAATAAAGACATCATATAGTTATATCATCTCATCCTGTTTAGTGTTTACAGTCATCATATTTTGAATTATGGCATTCTATCTGTGAATGTATGTGAATTATGGCATGCCAACCTATTTAATAAACACATTATATAGTTATGTCATGTCATCCTGTTTACATAGTCTCATATTTAGAACTATGTCTTTCCATCTTTTTTAGTTAGCCATCATAATGTGAAATTGTGTCATGCTATCCTGTTTAGTTAGCCATCATATATGTGAAATTGTGACATGCTATCCTGTTTGGTTAGACAACATAAATATGAATTATTTCATGCCCTCTTTTATTCCCCACTATCCATTGCACCTGTCTATCATACAATGTCTATACTTTCAATTATTTTTCTTGTTTATCAGCCATTTGAATTGGAGAGCGTGATGGCAGTATCTAAGGGAGTAACAACACGGTCTTCAGAAAAGATAGTGCTACCAGTTGATGCAGATAGAACCACGGTTGTACTTGCCCAAGGACCAGATCCACCACACATAACCCAGACTCTCGCAGATTGTACCCCTATCCAGTTGGACAGAGAACCAGCTACACCCCTTCTAACCCCAACCCCGGCAGATAGTAACCCAGTTCCAGTTGACACAGCACCGTCTCCACCACAGAGCACCCAAACACGAGCTGTTAGTAAGGGAACTGTAGTGCCCAAAGCACGAGGACCACCACTCCGAATCCCAACTCAACGCTTAAAGGAGAAGAAGATTTGTTCTCAGGTCAGGTTCTGTAGCTATGGTTCATACTCCTTTGCTCTTGCATGACTGTATTTACTCATACCAACTATTTTCAAATTTGAAGGATGGAATTGAAGCTCCAATGGCGCAACAGGTATGTTTTAAACCTGTTTCTTTAACTGGTTTGCTGTTGTAACCTGCTCTATGTTGATTTCAGTTTCAATTGAATAAACAGTTATGTTCTCATGTCATGCACATTACAAGTGTTGTTATTGCTCTATAGTTACCAACACTTATATTCTGTCTATTCTGCTTTCTCTTGAACAAATATTATTTGAACTATGTCTCTATCTTGATTTGGCAACAAAAACTAGAATGGTATAGACCATAAAGTGACCATGGTACATAGATATATGTTTGTTTCATGTTGTTATCCTGTCCACTTTACTACTGAACTCATTTACCAAAATGAGTTTCATATACAACATGGTAAACATGTGATGTGTCTACTTGTTTCTCTTTTAGAATGCGGACAAAATATTGGAGAACAGTACCGCGCTATCCAATGGTAAAGGAAGTAATGCAGATAAGGTTCAAGATAGTGAGACATCCATGTTGGTCTCCAAGAAAGCTAATAAAAACTATCTTGACGACAGTGAGGGAACCCAAAAGTCCTTTCTTGATGTATTCGAGTTACTGGCCACTACTGCTGGCACAAGCTCTTCGAACTCGCTTCCTGAATTAGTTCGTCTTCTTGAGTCTCAACTTCAAGTTGAAAGACATTGATCAGATGTGCTGCGACAGGAAGCTGAAGGACTAAGGAAGTCCCTGCAGAATTCAGATGCATATTTTCTGGTGCAACAGCAAGCACTGGAGGATTTAAGCGCCAAACAAGAGAAAGTTAATAAGCTTGCTAAGCATCTTGCCAGCATTATGGGTACCCAGGATATTGTTTCTTGAGATCTTCTGAAGTGGTTTCAGTTCTGGATTTGTTTTGCTGCGGCGTTTATTTGCTCTGGTCGCCATCTTTGACAACCAGTGTATATGATATGCTGCTTTGTTCCCTATATTTGCACTGGTGGCAAACTTTGATGCCCAGTGGATGTAATACGTGTAATAGCCGTGATAGCCTAGCATTAGTTGCTTGCTTATTTATTTCCTTGTTGTCTTGTTTATTTGTTTGCTTGTAGTTATTGCAGTTCTTTTTCCGCGGTTAGCTAGTGGCTGCAATAACCTATTTTTTAAAACTAGGCCACAATAACCATGGGCTAATATTTACTGTAGTGACACTGGGCCTCCTACTGGCCGTAGAAACAGTGGGCCTTCTACGGGTTGTACAAACAATGGGCCTTCTACGGGCCGTAGAAACAATGGGCCTTCTACGGGCCGTAGAAAAAAATGGGCCTTCTGCGGGCCGTATTATCAACGGGCCTTATACGGGCCGTATAATCGATTGGCCAAACATGGGCCAAACATACCGCATTATGGTCGTAAATGGGCTAGAGTTGGAATTGTCCGTTCATGGGCCAACCATAACGGGCAATCGTTAATAGGCCATATTTGATGACGCTATGAAATCGGCCCAACATATTAACGGACCACAAACGGGCCGACTGTAACCACGGGCTGAATTTGGCCCACAAGCAAAAAATGACAGTAATGGGCCGTAAGTAAACGGATGCTGGAAATGAGCCCAAGAATAAATGGGCTCTGAGAAGGCCGAAAGATAACATGGGCTGGAAATGGCCCAATGGAATAACATGCCATTAATGGGTATAAAGTGATACACTGTTCATTACGGCCAGTTTCACCACGGGCCGTTAATGGGTGTAAAGTGATACACTGTTCATTACGGCCCAGTTTCACCACGGGCCGTTAGTAGGCCAAGAGTTACATAGGGCCTCATATGGGCCGAAAGATGTCATGGGCCATACATGGGCCAGAAGTGAAAACGGGCTGGAATCATATTGGATGGCCCAGATGACATTACTGGGCCTAATTCGGATAGGGTGTAACGGGCCTTGGGTTAGCGGGCTGTAAATGGGCCAATTCGAATAGACCGTTAACAGGCTTTCCATGGGCCGGCCCGCCAGCTTTTGACCAGGTCAAACGGGCCGGCCTTTTCACAGGAATGGGCCTCTGTTGGGCCGTGCCATGTGTCGACGTATCATAGGCGCCTTCTGTCCAATGAGTGGTTGACATTTGTCCCAACGATGAGCCGACACGTGTTTCCTCCAGCCAATGATGATTTTACATGTGGAAAATCCCCATTGGTCGGGGCTGTTAACTGGTTATCGGATCCAAAACCCGACCCGATAGCTTAACGGCGTTCCGTTACGGTAGATGCCACATGTCGGTCACCCTTGATGAAAGCACTTCTGTGACGCGTGATTTATCGTCATGGAAGTAAACACTTCCGTGATGATAATTTTGGTAATGTCATGGAACACTTCTACGACATCACAAGTATGACTATCTTGATTCTGTCATAAATTTGTCATGGATGTACATGCATGACAAAAAAAGCGACCTACTGTGACAAACACGTATCATCACGGAAGTGTATTTTTTGTAGTGAAGGTGCTCGCCTTATAGAGGTCCAGTGCTCTAAGGACGCAGTGTTCGAATAAAAGAGTCCGAACTGTCCGGGGATTTGTGTTATAAACGAAGTGTTTTGTAATATATTCATTCCTTGATGAAAAACTTTTATCCTCGTGTGCGGCCGTTTTATTGTATCTGAGAGTTCCTAGTCGGCTTCAGCCCCCATGTAGATGCTACTGGGGTGTTCGGAATTGCACATAACTACACTTAACCCAACGTCTTGGTCCTTGAAGGAGGTATTAGTGCGGCGAACCTGGCAATCAGACTATTCGGTTTTATTGCTCTCACTTAGATATAGTAGTTTGACAATGGGTCTATTAGGTAGCCCCTAGTATGTACGCGGCTACCCTGATGCAGATGCGTTACATATGTGACCGGGAAACGGTCCTTCGTGTAATACGAAAAAATCACTAAGGATTGTAGTGAATCGCCGAGTGGCTGACCAGCTCTCGCCGCATCATGACAGTCAGTTTTCGGCTTTCTCTACCGAGGTGCTTAACCGGACGAACCAGAAACACAATCGCAGTAGTTCTCCCTTTACTACCCTAGCCGATTAGACGGAACGTAAGGCAGCAAGCATAGGAGCCGGGCAACCCAACTATTGACCAATGACATGATTCGGAGCCGATGCATATAATGCCGAGCTCGGGATGCCGAATTGTGCTGTAAAGCTGTTCGGACTTTTGTTTGGCAACACATATGTTTCCTTGTAGAGCCCCTGGCAATTTTTTATGCCGAGGTGTGTACGTGAGACCACTTAACAGGCGGAATAAAAAAGATACCAAATAAGAATTTTAGTTCACTGAAATCTGATTGATACGTCAAAATGTAACCTTACAGAAGGTACCACAATCACCAAGGCCATTTTACATGCCGGGGGTCTAGGGCTAAGGAAAAATCTCTACACAGGTTCTTGAGCGAAGTTGTGGTCTGCAAAAATGCTTTGCACCTTCCTGCCGCACGTCTGCGCTGCTTTTGCCCAAATAAGAAAGATTCCTTTAAAGGAATGGCCTTCGGCCATGTATACGTAACCGGGCTCGGAAAGAGTCCTCGCGGGTCCGAAGAATGAGTAGGTTTTGATTCACCTGTGGTAAAAAGGAAAATATGATTAAAGAAAGGGCAAGGCCGTGTAAGGTCGAACCTTTGTGTAGGCCTGTCCGTATATTGCCTCCGCCGACGCCCAAGGTATTTTGAGTGCATAATTGTGCACCCGCAGTACGAATTTTGCTGATGTACGTGGCGGTCGATGGAGGCTAGGCTACTAATCCAGCCGTGAAGTTGCCAGACTACCGGTATGTAGAACTAACCGGTCCTGCGTGGAGAAGCCCGATAGCCTAATAGCCAAAGGGATGTGCGGCTTGATAGGGCCGCTTTGTACTTCGGCCGCAATGGCCTCCATGTGCTCCTCAGTACGGAGGGAGCGCTCCATGTTTCCATTGATTGTAATGACGCCACGTGGACCAGGAATCTTGAGCTTCAAATAGGTGTAATGCGGGACTGCAATGAAGCGGGAAAAAGCAGTTCGTCTGAGCAGTGCGTGATAGCCACTACGGAAGGGGACAATGTTGAAGATCAAGTCTTCGCTTCGGGAGTTGCCTGACGAGCCGAGGACTACTTCCAGCGTGATTGAGCCCGTACATCGGCCCTCTTTGCCAGGTATTGATATGTCTCCATCGTATCTACTTTTCAAAACACTTTTGACCTTGTTTTGGACTCTAACTTGCATGAGTTGAATGGAGCTAACCCGGACTGACGCTGTTTTTAGCACAATTGCCATGGTGTTATTTTGTGCAGAAATAAAAGTTCTCGGAATGACCTGAAACTTCATGGAGAATATTTTTGGAATTTATAAAAAATACTGGCGAAAGAATAAACACCAGGGGGCCCACACCCAGTCCACGGAGGTGGGGGCGCGCCCCCTGTCTCGTGGGCCCCCTAAGGCTCCACCGACCTCAACTCCAACTCTATATATTCACGTTCGGGGAGAAAAAATAAAAGAGAAGGATTCATCACGTTTTACGATACGGAACCTCCGCCAAGCCCTAATCTCTCCCGGGAGGGCTGATCTGGAGTCCGTTCGGGGCTCCGGAGAGGGGAATCCATCGCCATCGTCATCATCAACCTTCCTTCATCACCAATTTCATGATGCTCACCGCTGTGCGTGAGTAATTCCATCGTAGGCTTGCTGGACGGTGATGGGTTGGATGAGATTTATCATGTAATCGAGTTAGTTTTGTTAGGGTTTGATCCCCAGTATCCATTATGTTTTGAGATTGATGTTGCTATGACTTTGCTATGCTTAATGCTTGTCACTAGGGCCCGAGCGCCATGATTTCAGATCTGAACCTATTATGTTTTCATGTATATATGTGAGTTCTTGATCCTATGTTGCAAGTCAATAGTCACCTACTATGTGTTATGATCTGCTAACCCCGAAGTGACAATAATCGGGACCACTCCCGGTGATGACTATAGTTTGAGGAGTTTGTGTATTCACTAAGTGTTAATGCTTTGTTCCAGTACTCTATTAAAAGGAGGCCTTAATATCCCTTAGTTTCCAATAGGACCCCGCTGCCATGGGAGGGTAGGACAAAAGATGTCATGGAAGTTCTTTTCCATAAGCATGTATGACTATATTCGGAATACATGCCTACATTACATTCATGAAATGGAGCTAGTTCCGTGTCACCCTATGTTATAACTGTTGCATGAGGAATCGCATCTGACATAATTATCAATCACTGACCCGGCAACCCCGAAGTGACAATAATCGGGACCACTCCTGGTGATGACCGTAGTTTGAGGAGTTCATGTATTCACTATGTGTTAATGCTTTGGTCCCGTACTCTATTAAAAGGAGGCCTTAATATCCCTTAGTTTCCAATAGAACCCCGCTACCACGGGAGGGTAGGACAAAAGATGTCGTGCAAGTTCTTTTCCATAAGCACGTATGACTATATTCGGAATACATGCCTACATTACATTGATGAACTGGAGCTAGTTCTGTGTTATCCTAGGTTATGACTGTTACATGATCGATCGCATCCGGCATAATTCTCTATCACCGATCCAATGCCTACGAGTTTTTCCATATATTGTTCGCCGCTTATTTACTTTTCCGCTGCTACTGTTATCATCACTATAAAACACCAAAAATATTACTTTTGCTACCGTTACCTTTTACCACCGTTACCACTACTATCATATTACTTTGCTAATAAATACCTTGCTGCATATATTAAGTTTCCAGGTGTGGTTGAATTAACAACTCAGCTGCTAATACTTGAGAATATTCTTTGGCTCCCCTTGTGTCGAATCAATAAATTTGGGTTGAATACTCTACCCTCGAAAACTGTTGCGATCCCCTATACTTCTGGGTCATCAAGACTATTTTCTGGTGCCGTTGCCGGGAGCATAGATCTATTCTTTGAGTCACTTGGGATTTATATCCGTTGATCACTATGAGGAACTAGAAAGATGAAAGAACCAAGATTTTTTCCTCAACTACGAGGGGAGGTAAGGAACCGCCATCTAGCTCTGCACTTGATTCACCTTCTGTTTTGAGTAAACATGCAACACCCACTCCTACTATTTATTCTGATATGTCACACATTATTGATGATGCCACTTCTGCTTTGCATGATACTTATGATGAAACTACTTCTATGCTTGATAATACTGTGTCACTTGGTGAATTTCTTGATGAACAACTTGCTAGGGTTAGAGAGAATAAAATTATTAAAATTGATAATATTGATGAAAGTGATGATGAAGATTCTCCCCCTAGATATGAATTGCCTGTTGTACTTGAGGGTTATGTTATGGATGAAGAAACTGCTAGAGACTTTTTAGCTTGCAATGATAGATATGATCTTAAGAAAATGTTAGCTAAGTTGAAAGAAAAGTCTTTGAATGCTATAATGAAATATGATCCTGCTTTTGCTACTTGACCTATCCGTATTTCCGATAAGGATTATGATTTCTCTGTCGATCCTGAGTTAATTACTTTGGATGAATCTGATCCTTTTTATGGTTATGAATCTGAAACTGTTGTGGCACATCTTACTAAATTGAATGATATAGCCACCCTGTTCACTAATGAGGAGAAAATTCGTTACTACTATATCCTTAAGTTATTTCTGTTCTCATTAAAGGGTGATGCTAAAACATGGTTTAATTCTCTTGATCCTGGTTGTGTGCGTAGTCCCCAGGATATGATTTATTACTTCTCTGCTAAATATTTCCCTGCTCATAAGAAACAAGCTGCCTTAAGGGAAATATATAATTTTGTGCAAATTGAAAAAGAGAGTCTCCCACAAGCTTGGGGGAGGCTTCTATGATTACTTAATGCTTTGCCTGATCATCCTCTCAAGAAAAATCAAATACTGGATATCTTTTATAATGGACTAACTGATGCTTCCAGAGACCACCTGGATAGTTGTGCTGGTTGTGTTTTCAGGGAAAGAACTGTTGATCAAGCTGAATTGCTATTGAATAATATGTTGAGTAATGATAATGATTGGACACTTCCTGAACCAACTCCTAAGCCAACTCTGAAGAAAAGGGGTATTCTATTTCTCAGTCCTGAAGATATGCAAGAGGCAAAGAAATCTATGAAAGAAAAAGGTATTAAAGCTGAAGATGTTAAGAATTTATCGCCTATTGAAGAAATACAAGGTCTTGATAACCCTACACAGGTAGTAAAGGTAAATTCTCTCTATAGACTTGATGATGGTGATATTCCTCGTAATAAGTCTGCTAGGCAATGCTTAGATGAGTTTGATAATTTTATTGTTAAGCAAGAAAACTTCAATGCTTATGTTGGTAGACAATTGAAACGTAATGCTTATATGATTGAATACTGGAGTGATTATATGTATAGAGTTAAAGGTGACCTTAAACTTATTTGTAAACATGCTTCTATGGTTACCACTCAAGTAGAACAAGTGCTTAAAGCTCAGAATGATTTGATCAATGATTAAATAATAAGAAAAATGATAATGCTGTTAGAGTTGTGACTAGAGGGGGTAAAATGACTCAGGAACCTTTGTATCCTGAGGGCCACCCTAAGAGAATTGAGCAAGATTCTCAGAGAACTAATATTGATGCACCTAGTTCTTCTAAGAAGAAGAAAAGGAAAAATGATAGGACTTTGCATGCTTCTAGTGAACCTGTTGTTAACACACCTGAGAATCCCAATGATATTTCTATTTCTGATGCTGAAACACAATCTGGTAATGAACATGAACCTAGTGATAATGTTAATGATGATGTTCATATTGATGCTCAACCTAGCAATCACAATGTTGTAGAGATTGAACCTACTGTTGATCTTGATAACCCACAATCAAAGAATCAACATTATGATAAGAGAGACTTCGTTGCTAGGAAGCACAGTAAAGAAAGAGAACCATGGGTTCAGAAACCCATGCCCTTTCCTCCTAAACCATCCAAGAAAAAGGATGATGAGGATTTTGAGCGCTTTGCTGAAATGATTAGACCTATCTTTTTGCGTATGCGTTTGACTGGTATGCTTAAAATGAATCCTTATGCTAAGTATATGAAAGATATTGTCACAAATAAAAGAAAGATACCAGAAGCTGAAATTTCCACCATGCTTGCTAATTAAACTTTTAAGGGTGGAATACCAAAGAAACTTGGAGATCCAGGAGTACCAACTATACCATGCTCCATTAAAAGAAACTATGTTAAAACTACTTTATGTGATCTTGGAGCCGGTGTTAATGTTATGCCTCTCACTTTATATCGTAGACTTGAGTTGAATAAGTTGACACCTACTGAAATATCTTTGCAAATGGCTGATAAATCCACTGCTATACCTGTCGGTATTTGTGATGATGTACCTGTTGTGTTTGCAAACGTTACTACTTTAACATACTTTGTTATTCTTGATATTCCCGAGGACGATGATGTCTACTACACAACCTTCGTCTTATAGACGTTGTTCGGCCTCCAAGTGCAGAGGTTTGTAGGAGAGTAGCAAATTTCCCTCAAGTGGATGACCTAAGGTTTATCAATCCGTGAGAGGCGTAGGATGAAGATGGTCTATCTCAAGCAACCCTGCAACCAAATAACAAAGAGTCTCTTGTGTCCCCAACACACCCAATACAACGGTAAATTGTATAGGTGCACTAGTTCAGCGAAGAGATGTTGATACAAGTGCAATATGGATAGTAGATAATGGTTTTTGTAATCTGAAAATATAAAAACAGCAAGGTAATAAGTGGTAAAAGTGAGCATAAATGGTATTGCAATGCTAGGAAACAAGGCCTGGGGTTCATACTTTCACTAGTGCAAGTTCTCTCAACAATAATAACATAATTGGATCATATAACTATCCCTCAACATGCAACAAAGAGTCACTCCAAAGTCACTAATAGCGGAGAACAAACGAAGAAATTATGGTAGGGTACGAAACCACCTCAAAGTTATTCTTTCTGATCGATTTATTCAAGAGTTCGTACAAGAGTAACACCTTAAGACACAAATCAAACAAAACCCTAATGTCACCTAGATACTCCAATGTCACCTCAAGTATCTGCGGGTATGATTATACGATATGCATCACACAATCTCAGATTCATCTATTCAACCAACACAAAGAACTTTAAAGAGTGCCCCAAAGTTTCTACCGGAGAGTCAAGACGAAAACTTCAAAGAGTTCCCCAAAGTTCACGAGGTCACGGAACTCACAAGTTGGTCACCAAAACATACATCAAGTGGATCACGTGATATCCCATTGTCACCATAGATAAGCACATGCAAGACATACATCAAGTGTTCTCAAATCCTTAAAGACTCAATCCGATAAGATAACTTCATAAGATCCAACTATAATAGCAAAGATCGCGATACATCAAGATCGTACCACCTCAAGAACACAAGAGAGAGAGAGATCAAACACATAGCTACTGGTACATACCCTCAGCCCCGAGGGTGAACTACTCCCTCCTCGTCATGGAGAGCGCCGGGATGATGAAGATGGCCACCGGAGAGGTATTCCCCCCTCCGGCAGGGTGCCGGAACGGGTCTGGATTGGTTTTCGGTGGCTACGGAGGCTTCTAGCAGCAGAACTCCCGATCTAGGTTTCCTTCTGGAAGTTTTGGGATATATAAGAGGTGTTGGAGTCGGGAACAAGGCAGGGGCGGTCTCCGGGCTATCCACGAGGAAGGGTGGCGCGCCTAGGGGGTGGGCGCCCCCTCACCCTCATGGGTAGCCCGAGACTCTTCTGGCCCAATTCTTTTACTTCCTGGCCTTCTTCTGGTCCAAAAATAAGTCCCGTGAAGTTTCAAGTCAATTGGACTCCGTTTGGTTTTCCTTTTCTGCGATACTCAAAAACAACGAAAAATAGAAACTGGCACTAGGCTCTAGGTTAATAGGTTAGTCCCAAAAATCATATAAAATAGCATATAAATGTATATAAAACATCCAAGATTGATAATATAATTGCATGGAACAATAAAAAATTATAGATACATTGGAGACGTATCAGACGATAGTATTTCTATTATTCTTGGTAGACCCTTTTTGAATACTGCGGGGGCCATTATTGATTGAAACAAAGGCAATGTAACTTTTCATGTTAATGTTAATGAGCATATGGCACACTTTCCGAGGAAACAACCTCAAGTCCATAGTATCAATTCTATTGGAAAAATTCCAATGATTACTATTGGAGGTTTTGAATTCCCTCTTCCTACTGTCAAGAAGAAATATGATATTCTTGTTGTTGGGGTTGTGCATATCCCCGTTGAGGTAACTTAGTGTCATTCGAAAATTCTCCGGTTTCATGCGATTCGGAAAGAGTTTGTTAACAAGACTTGATCAACCTTGTTAGTGGATTCCTTTCGATGAGCATGAGATGGATGAAGTTAGAAAGCGCAACTCTCTGTACCCTCCTTTTACTTTCTGTTATTTAGATTAAATAAAGAAAAAAAATAGTATTTTCTGTTTGTTTTCTGAATTATCCTTGCAATAAAAAATACCCCGAAAATAAAAGTTCTCCAAATGCCCTAAAATTTTTAGATGATTTTTTAGAATATTTAAGAATACTTGGCACTAAGAACACACCTAGGGGCCACACCACCTAGCCACGAGGGTCCAGGGCGCACCCCCTGCCTCATGGACCCCATGCAGGCCCCCTCTACTTATTCTTGCACCCACACACTTCATCTTCCTCCAGAAGAAATCATCCACAAGCTCAAACTTGATTTCTAGCCCATCTTGCTGCCATTTTCGATCTCCTTGCTCAAAGCTCCATTCACAAAACTGCTTTGGGGGATTGTTCTTCGGTATGTGACTCCTCCAATGGTCTAATTAGTTTTTGTTCTACTGCTTTATTTATTGCAAATTTTTGCTGCTTAGGTGCCCCTGTTCTTGAGCTTGCATGTCAAATTTATGTGGTCAAAAGTAGTTTTAATGCATGATATGGTCTCTAGGCACTTGTGGGAGTAGTTGCTATCATTCTTGTTGAGTTTGATTCACTTTTATTTTGAGTCACTAAAAATTTTAGAAATTTTCAGGGAAAGTAAATGATGAAGAGATTGTTGAGGGGCTCTTCGAGCCGAAGCTCGAAGGATAAGGAAAGTGAAGAGAATAAGAAGCCCAAATATAATCTCCCTCGCACTGTGGAGGTTCGGCCATGCGAATGGCCTTGTGACGAGTTCTTGAGAGCAGTCGGGATTTATGATGACTTTTATTATTTGGGTGAGAATGCAGGCCTCATCGACTTCCTCCATGACCAGCGCGAACAGTATCTCCTCCTCACTAATATTTTCGTGCAAAATTTTTACTTTCATGCTAAGAAATCACCACCTTCAGTGGAATTTCATCTATATGATGAGGTTATGGAGATGACACTTTATGATTTTTGTCGGGTCTGTAAGATACCCTTTGAGGGCAGCATAGAGGAACCAAATTGTAATGATGTGGAGGGGTTTATTGATACGATTGCTGTAGGGGAAATGAGGATAGTTCCCGATGCAAGAATTACTAGCATACATTTTCCTGTTCTATGCTACTTTGCAATATTTTCTAGTAGATGCTTAATTGGTCGTGGAACAGTGGAAATCTTAGTGTCCCTGATATTGTTATTTTGCCCCATGATTTGTTTTGTGATACCACTTTCAGTTTAGGCACTATTGTTGCTAAATGATTAAATCTGAGCCGAACAAAGGGTCCCATCTTCGGAGGCATCTTTGCTTCGCGCCTTGCTGCACACTTTAGGATACCTATTAGGCATTATGAGAAAGAGGAAAAGTTGTTGACCCCTATTTTTCTAGATTATAAGAGTAAGGTATCACATGATTTTATTGTTAAGGATAAGAAGAAGGTGCTTAAGTATAGATTGATATTTGATAAAAACTACTACGAGATTATTACCTTGCCTGCGCCCTCATTGTTTAACATATTTTCAGGCACGTACCTCGTTTTGCCGGAGGCCGTTCATGCATACTGGAGCCGGACACCAGCTCAAGAGCATGAGCCGGAGCCACCCCTTGACCCTTATCGACAGTCTGTTTATCAGTGGGATCCGGAGGAGATCGCTAACCAGTGGCACCCAAAGGACACTCCTCCGTACACCAGAGAGGGCAGCTTTGGGCCATGGCCATAGACAAACTTAGGCCAAAATCCTAAGCTTGGGGGAGTGCGTATTTCTCACCGACATTAAATTCATGTTCACACACTCATGCCAGTCGTCGGTGCTCATACTTTTTCATTGTACTAATAGTTTATTTTCTTTTCCAGCATTCTTCTTGTGTGTTTGAAAAACCTTAAGAAAAACCAAAAATATTAGTTGT
This sequence comes from Triticum urartu, assembly GCF_056163025.1. Lineage (NCBI taxonomy): Eukaryota > Viridiplantae > Streptophyta > Magnoliopsida > Poales > Poaceae > Triticum > Triticum urartu. The sequence continues at coordinate 469,539,282 of NC_141874.1, forward strand.
AGCTCTTAGCTAGTTTACTTCCCATGCCTGTAGTAGTAATTAAAACAAAACCCAAAAAGATTTATCATTCTTCTTTTGCTTGTTGGGAGCTTTCCCATTAAATAGTTTTGTTTCTTTTCTTTTCTTTGGGGGTCGAGAGGAGAAGACCATGATGAAAATGTTGAGTGGCTCTCATATGCATTATTGTTGATCTAACCAAGATCCCATATTACCTTGTCTTCTCCTATGTATTAAATTCTTGCAGATTCCAGCTTAGTCCGATGCAAGTGCACTATTATTATTATCCACACCGTTCGGACGTGCAAGTGAAAGGCAATAATGACGATATATGATGGACTGATTGAGATGAGAGAAGCTGGTATGAACTCGACCTATCTTGTTTTTGTAAATATGATTAGTTCATCATTCCTGATTCAGCCTATTATGAATGAAACATGTTTGCAATGAAAATTAGAGATTATAGTTGCCCATGCCGTGCTTAATTAGCTAGGAGTTTATAATGGTTTACCTTGCGTGCCAACATGCTATTAAAATGGTTGTGATGTGGTATGATAGGGTGGTATCCTCCTTTGAACGATTCGAGTGGCTTGACTTGGCACATGTTCACACATGTAGTTGAAACAAAATCAACATAGCCTCCACGATATTTATGTTCATGGTGAATTATATCCTACTCATGCTTGCACCTAGTGTTGATTAATTTTAATGCATGTTCATGACTGTTGTCGCTCTCTAGCTGGTCGCTTCCCAGTCTCTTTCTAGCCTTCACTTGTACTAAGCGGGAATACTGCTTGTGCATCCACCTCCATAAACCCCAAAAGTTATTCCATATGAGTCCACCATACCTCCCTATATGCGGTATCTACCTTCCGTTCCAAGTAAATTTGTATGTGCCAAACTCTAAACCTTCAAATGAAATTCTGTTTTGTATGCTCGAATAACTCATGTATCAACTAGGGCTGTCTATATCTTCCATGATAGGTGGGTTATTCTCAAGAGGAGTGGACTCCGCTCCTCATTCACGAGAAAATGGCTGGTAACCGGGATGCCCAGTCCCATGCTTAAATTAAAATAATTGTAAACAAAACTCCCCCAGGATTGTTGTTAGTTGGAGGCACCTGTTGTTTCAGAAAAGCAATGGATTGATGTTTGTTGGTGGTGGAGGAGTATAAACTTTACCATTCTATTTGGGAACCGCCTATAATGTGTGTAGCATGGAAGATATTGAGATCTCCCGGTTGTTATGTTGACAATGAAAGTATACCACTCAAAATATTATTTATCTCTATTTCAAAATCGAGCTCTGGCACCTCTACAATTACCTACTTCCCTCAGTGAAGGGCCTATCTATTTACTTTTATGTTGAATCATCACCCTCTTATTAAAAAGCGCCAGTTGGAGAGCACCGCTGTCATTTGCATGCATTACTATTAGTTTACATTGAGTATGACTGGATCTCTTTTACAATGAATTACAATGTTTAGTCAATCCTTGAACTTCAAAGGTGCTGTGCATTTATGTTTTGCGGTCTCAGAAAGGGCTAGCGAGATACCATCTTGTTATATCATATTATGACTGTTTTGAGAAAGTGTTGTCATCCAAGATTTACTATTATTGCTCACTAGTTGATTATGCCATTGATATGAGTAAACATGAGACCTAAATGTTATTGTGAATATGGTTAGTTCATAGTCTTTACTGAAAACATGAATGCTGGCTTTACATATTTACAACAACAAGATCAAATAGAGTTTGTAAAAGTTTTTCTTTATCACTTTCAGTTTGTCAACTGAATTTCTTGAGGACAAGCAAAGGTTTAAGCTTGGGGAGTTGATACGTCTCCATCGTATCTACTTTTACAAACACTTGTGACCTTGTTTTGGACGCTAACTTGCATGATTTGAATGGAACTAACTCGGACTGAGGCTGTTTTCAGCAGAATTGCCATGGTGTTATTATTGTGCAGAAATAAAAGTTCTCGGAATGACTTGAAACTTCACGGAGAATATTTTTGGAATTTATAAAAAATATTGGCGAAAGAATCAACACCAGGGGGCCCACACCCTGTCCACGAGGGTGGGGGCTCGCCCACCCCCTGGGGTGCGCCCCCTGTCTCGTGGGCCCCTTGAGGCTCCACCGACCTCAACTACAACTCTATATATTCATGTTCGGGGAGAAAAAAAATCAGAGAGAAGGATTCATCGCGTTTTATGATACGGAGTCGCCGCCAAGCCCTAATCTCTCTCGGGAGGGCTGATCTGGAGTCCGTTCGAGGCTCCAGAGAGGGGAATCCGTCGCCATCGTCATCATCAACCTTCCTCCATTACCAATTTCATGATGCTCACCGCCATGCGTGAGTAATTCCATCGTAGGCTTGCTGGACGGTGATGGGTTGGATGAGATTTATCATGTAATTGAGTTAGTTTTGTTAGGGTTTGATCCCTAGTATCCATTATGTTCCATGATTGATGTTGCTATGACTTGCTATGCTTAATGTTTGTCACTAGGGCCCGAGTGCCATGATTTCAGATCTGAACCTATTATATTTTCATGAATATATGTGAGTTCTTGATCCTATTTTGCAAGTAAATATTCACCTACTATGTGTTATGATCTGGTAACCCCGAAGTGACAATAATCAGGACCACTCCCGGTGATGACTATTGTTTGAGGAGTTCAGGTATTCACTAAGTGATAATGCTTTGTTCTGGTACTCTATTAAAAGGAGGCCTTAATATCCGTTAGTTTCCGATAGGACCCCACTGCCACGGAAGGGTAGAACAAAATATGTCATGCAAGTTCTTTTCCATAAGCACATATGACTATATTTGGAATACATGCCTACATTACATTGATGAACTGGAGATAGTTCTGTGTCACCCTATGTTATAATTGTTGCATGAGGAATCACATCCGACATAATTATCCATCACTGATCCATTGCCTACGAGCTTTTCACATATTGATCTTTGCTTAGTTACTTTTTCGTTGCCACTGTTACAACCACTACAAAACCAATACTGTTACTTTTGCCACCGTTACTGTTACTTCCATATTACTTTGCTACTAAATACTTTGCTGCAGATATTAAGTCTTTCAAGTGCGGTTGAATTGACAACTCAACTATTAATACTTGAGAATATTCTTTGGCTCCCCTTGTGTCAAATCAATAAATTTGGGTTGAATACTCTACCCTCGAAAACTATTGCGATCCCCTATACTTGTGGGTTATCAGCTATTACTCCCTTGAAGGTAGTTCTAGTGGGCTTGATTCTTGACGGATCAATGCCCATTTTGCGGACAGTGTCTTGATAAAGTAGATTAAGACCGTTGCCGCCATCCATGAGGACTCGCGTAAGGTGGAATCCGCCGATGATGGGATCGAGGACTAGAGCTATCGAACCTCTGTGATGGATACTGGTTGGATGGTCCTTTCGATCGAAGGTGATCAGACAAGCCGACCATGGGTTAAATTTGGGGGCATCCGGCTCTATGGCATATAAGTCTCGTAGTGCGCTTGCGCCCCCTCCTAGGGACATTGGCGACATATATCATGTTCATCATTTTTACCTCGGGGGGAAATTGCTTCTGTCCCCCTCTGTTCGGCTGACGAGACTCTTGGTCATCGTCTTCACTTGGCGACCCTTTTCGCTTGTGTTCGGCGTTAAGCTTGCCAGCTTGTTTGAAGACCCAACAATTTCTGTTTGTATGATTGGCGGGTTTATAGGGGGTGCCATGAATCTGGCAAGGCCGATCAAGTATTCTGTCTAGAATGGATGGGCCATCTCTGTTTGCCTTAAATGCCTTTTTTCGTTGACCGGGTTTGGAGCCGCTGAATTCAGCATTAACCGTCGTGTCTTGCGTTCCTTCATTGTTGTTTTGACGCTTATGCTTCTCGCATCGTGGCTTTCCATTGCCGTCCCTAGTTTCGGAGGTACTAGGGTCGCTGGTGCTATTTCTTCTACGAGCAAGCCAGCTGTCTTCTCCCATGCAAAAATGGGTCATAAGTGCGGTGAGGGCTGCCATGGACTTCAGCTTTTCTTGGCCGAGGTGTCGGGCGAGCCACTCATCTCGGACGCTGTATTTGAAGGCCGCGAGGGCTTCTGCGTCCGGACAATCCACAATCTTGTTCTTTTTTATTAGGAACCTTGTCCAAAGCTGTCGGGCTGATTCCCCGGGTTGCTGGATTATGTGGCTAAGGTCATCGGCATCTGGGGGCCAAACATAGGTACCTTGGAAGTTGTCTCTGAATGCATCCTCTAGGTCCTCCCAACTACCAATAGAATTTTCTGGTAGACTGTTCAGCCTGTGCCGTGCTGGTCCCTTAAGTTTGAGGGGATGGCGTGTAGATCGTCACCGCGAGCCATGTGAATGTGGAGAAGAAAGTCTTCAATCCATACTGCGGGATCTGTTGTGCCGTCGTATGATTCGATGTTCATGGGTTTGAACCCTTCTGGGAACTGGTGCTCCATTACTTCATTGGTGAATCATAGGGGGTGTGCGGCGCCCCTATATCGGGCCGTGTCACGGCGCAGTTCGGATGGAGTCCGTATGCTGTTTTCAGCCCGGGGTTGGTTGTGTTTATCGCACCAGGCTTGATAGCCCGCCTCTCGCGTCGGAGCATGGCCCCGTGATCCGTAGATTGACCTGGTCTGACCTGCCCTATTTTCTAGGTCCTGTCGTAGGTCGTATGTATATCCCCGAGCTGTTGTTTCTCTTCTTTTACGACGAGGTGGTGTTGGCTGGTGTTCGGCTTGAGTTGCCGCTCTGTCCCGGCCACGTGGTGGTCTATCAGGTCTGTCAGCCGCATTACACACGGGTGGTATGGGCTCCAACGCCTCATCCTCGAATTGGGGTAGCAGCTTACGCTTTGGGTAACTCTTTGCTAGGCGTTCAAGGCCGTATTCTCCGGCTGCCAGGATGTTAGTCCATCTTTCGTTGAGCAGATCTTGTTCGGCGTGAAGCTTCTATTGTTTCTTTTTAGGCTTCTAGCCATGGCTATTAGCCGGTGCTTGAAGTGCTCATGTTCGAGGGGTTCCTCTGGCACGATAAAATCTTCATCGCCGAGGCTTACGTCATCCTCGGAGAGTGGCAGATAGTTGTTGTCCTCCGAGTCGTTGTTCCCTGTTTGTTCGTCAGGGTCAACCTTCCCGTCCTCCCGATCATCCTGTTCGGATGTTGGTTCGATGGGGTTTTCTTGGTCTTCGGCATTCTCCGGAGTATCATTGTCTTCGGTGTCGGTATTGCTGTTCTTACCGCGACGCGATTTAGAGTGGCGCCGCTGACGTCGATGTTTCGGTGGTATCTCAGGAGGTTCATACTCGAGTGGGTTTTTCTCATCGTTGCTGTCGCCGTTTTTAGGTGTATCCACCATGTATATGTCATACAAGGACGTGACCGTCCAACGTCCGGTGACCGGCGGGTTTTGGGCCTGCTCCTCTCTGACATCGTCATCCATACCATCGATGTCTTCGAAGGCGTAATCAAGCATGCTGTTTAGGTCCTTGACAGTGGCTATGAAGTGGGTGGTGGGTGGGAAGTAAAATTCCCTATTTCCAGCCCCTAGTCCGGGCTAAGCGTGATTTAAAAGTGGTTCCTATGTGATGCGAAGGTATCACATTAAGTGCAGAGCCTCGTTTAAGAGCGGGGTTTGGATGAGGTCGGAAGTTTCTGGGCCGAGCTCGCATGACGCGGGCCTCCAGGGTTCGGAGGTAGTATCCGGAGAAGAGTCCGGCCTTGCAATGATTGCCGGAGACGCTATTCTCTCAGTGTTGAGCTCTAAGGCCGCAGAGAGTCCGGCAGGCTCTAGACTCCCGTCTTTGAACCTGATGACGCGCTCCGGATCTAAGGCCGCAGCGGTGGTTGAGGCCACGAACCCTTGGAAGATCAAGTCTCCTCAGATATCAACGACATAGTTCAGATTTCCAAAACTGATCTGGTGACCAGGGGTGTAGCTGTCTATCTGCTCCAGGTGGCAAACCGAGTTGGCACGCAGTGCGAAGCCGCCGAATACAAAGATCTGGCCGGGAAGAAAAATCTCCTTCGCGACAGCATTGTTGTAGATGATTGATGGAGCCATCGAGCCTTTCGACCGGCATAGTGGAACTCTCAATGAAAGCACCAATGTCAGTGTCAAAACCGACATATCTAGGGTAGGGGGTCCCGAACTGTGCGTCTGAGGATCGATGGTAACAGGTGACAGGGGACACGATGTTTACCCAGGTTCGGGCCCTCTTGATGGAGGTAATCCCCTACGTCCTGCTTGATTGACTTTGATGAATATAGGGGTTACAAGAGTTGATCTACCCTGAGATCGTAATGGCTAAACCCTAGATGTCTAGCCTGTATGATTATGATTGTCTACGGACTAAACCTTCCGGTTTATATGGACACCGGAGGGAGCTAGGGTTGTACAGAGTCGGTTTACAGAGAAAGGAATATTCATATCCGTATGCTAAGCTTGCCTTCCACGCCAAGGAGAGTCCCATCTGGACACGAGGGAAGGCCTTCTATCTTGTATCTTCATGGCCCATCTATCCGGCCCACGTCACGTAGCCCGGACACCCGAGGACCCCATAATCCAGGACTCCCTCAGAGACCCTTTCCAAAGATTACTAGTAAATCATTGACCATAGCAAGTATATGATCACCGGTACGGACGGCGGGCTTCTTCCAGTCATCTACCTCGCCTTTGAAATGCTTGCCTTTCTTTCGACATTGATGGTTGGTCGAAAGAAATCGATGATGCCCTAGGTACACATTCTTCCCGCATTTGTCTAGATATATACTTTTGGTGTCATCTAAACAGTGCATGCATGCATGGTATCCCTTGTTTGTCTGTCCTGAGGGTTACTGAGAGCAGGCCAATCATTGATGGTTATAAGCAGCAATGCATGTAGGTCAAATTCCAGCTGTTTGTGCTCATCTCACACACATACACCGTTTCCATTCCACAACTATAAAATTTCTTCAACTAATGGCCTTAGGTACACATCAATGTCGTTGTCGGGTTGCTTAGGGCTTTGGATGAGAACTGGCATCATAATGAACTTCCACTTCATGCACAACCAAGGAGGAAGGTTATAGATACATAGAGTCATGGGCCAGGTGCTGTGATTGCTGCTCTGCTCCCCAAAAGGATTAATGCCATACGCGCTTAAACCAAACCATACGTTCCTTGTAGGCGGAACCGGATGTCGTGGATGTGAACCGGGCGGCGGAGGCTCAATTCGACGCGAAGCGCGCGGATGCCGCTGCCATTGAGGCCCTCCTGCAGGCGGAACCGGACGTCCTAGACTTGAACCGGGCAGCGGAGGCTCAACTCAACGCGGAGCTCGCGGATGCCGCTGCCATCGAGGCCCTCCTGGACTTGAACCGGGCGGCGGAGGCTCAACTCGACATAGAGCGCGTGGATGGCGCTGCCATCGAGGCCTTCCTGTAGGAGGAACTGGACGTACTGGACTTGAATCGGGCGGTGCTCTCGTCCGTGCAGAGCGCCCGCACGCTCCGCGTGAACGAGTAGCTGGAGGCCGAGGACAAGCACGGTGCAGACATACACGTCGGCAGCTAGGGCTGGTTCACGCGGCAGCCAAAGATTATGATGCCGTCTCGTTCCGCGAGCAGTGATAGTTTTTCTTTATGTTGTTGTTTTTAGGGATCTTTTGCTATGTAAAAACATATATTGTTATGCAAGTCGCCTGACTTTCATCATTTGGGCCAGTCTACCATTTCAGGCGGTTGGATGAATATCCTACATCTCCTAACCCTTCTTCCTCACCTCTTCTTCTTCCCCAAAAGACCACCGCACGGGCGGTACGGATCCTCCCCAATATGTGGTTGGATAAACATACTGTATGAACGAAAATTAAGTGTCAGTGGTAGGATGGCTGAGTTTGGTTTGTTCACATGCGGTAGCACGTGTCAGTGAGGGTGCGTTCCCTTGGATGGGTTTGCGACGTGCAGGAGCGGCTGTGTGAGGGTGCGGTGCGACCGCGGCGTGCAGGAGCGACTGTGTGAGGGTGCGGTGCGACCGCGATAGTCGTGCGCAAGTGTACCTCCTTTTAATTTTGAAAACTTTAGGCAATCTTGGCAAAAATGTGTGGCGAAGTATGGCAATGCAAGGCCTAGACCCAAACAGGATACAAGTACGTATGTACTAGGAGTACTAGTGTTAAAAAAGAAAGGCGGGGTTTTCCTTTGCGGGATTAATCAATACAAATCCTCGTTTGACGTGTCAATTAATGCGTATTTTTTTCTCCAAAGCCCAAAGAGCCAACCATCTCACTCCTCATCGCTTGATTAATGCAGCGCCATGCAAACAAACCTTCTCACTTCCGCGTGGATGCAAGGGTATATCAATGTCCTTGGTTGCTAGTACGAGGTAAACCCCATCAATTTGCCTAGATTAGTGTTAGTGGACTTTTGCAAAGTGTAACTTTGATATACTGGCCTTGTGTACAAAAAATGGAGGTGGTAACTATTTGACTTCCTTCCCCATTGCGGTGACGTCGACGATATCTCGAACGTTGTGGTTTGACGAAGTGCGTTCGACGGAGAACACCATTGAGGGAGACCACGGTAAGTCGTTCGCAAGTGCCGCCTGCAAGCTGAGACAACCGCCTTGTTTGCATCCAGGAAGTCCGTTGAATCAAAGGACCCGTGAATGTACTAGTACTACTATACAATACTGTCGTATGTCCATCTTAGTGAAGTGAGGTGGTTTCTCAAAGAAGACGATGGAGAAGAGGAGTCATCGAAGAGTGAAATGATGGTTGCTTCGTCTGTGTTTTGTGATTTTACGCCTCATTGCTTTGTGATTTGTGATACAAGGGACAGGGGAGTAGACTGTGTGCTCTATACTGTACAAGCGTCCAAGCACAGGAGAAAGAGGAGAGACGTTGCATTTTTCTATTCCTTCAGTCAATCAATCAATCAGGGAGCTTTGGTTCCATCCTTTTGGCTTTGCAAGCACCATCCACAATGGTTCCCATCGATGCCAAAAGTTATTTTCACATTTTGCTACACATTGTGGTTGCCCTTAATTGTACCACTTGGTTTTGCTCCTGCGTGTTATCTATACAAATCTCAATTATATTGATCTAAAAAATTATAGAATCAGGATTAGTAATAAGGAGGTGATTTTGTCACGCAGATGGCGGGGGAGGTTTCTTATTTTTAGAGGAAGTTGGCCTGGCGGTTTGCTAACATGCGGTCCCACGTCTCAGTGCTTTACCAAGCCGATCCGCGTCCCACATGAGGCAGAACAACGACAGAAGCAACACGTGGTTAACTTGAAGAAGATGAGGGAGAAGCGGATTCAGCAACAAGTGAAATGATGGTTACTTCGTACCTCCAACTTCTTTTTTTAGCATTATTACTTCTTCCCTCCAACTTAACTGCGGGAAAGGTGCACCTTTGTAATTTGACGCCTCATTACTCATTACTACGCCGGCGCCATGACTGGGGTGCTTCACCCCTGTTGCTCTGCACTGTATTTCGGTATGGCACGTGGACCCGGTAGCTTGATGTCCCACATGTCGGCGAAAGGGACTAGAACATTTATGAAAGCGAGCGCTCCACTCTTACGACAAAGGACGACATGACACGGCGGCCCAGTGAACTGTTACTTGTACTCTATATAGTACTATAGTGTCGGCTCACGGGTTCTGGCAAACCCTTGAGATTCGAACTCTGGGGTGCGCGCGAAGTTCTTTCCCTCCTACCGATATACGCCCTAGCTCTCTAAGGTCTCGTGAATGAACTCAGCGCACTCGCAACACAAAGACACAAGGTTTATACAGGTTCGGGCCACCGATGTGGTGTAATACCCTACTCTAGTGCGGTGGTGGTGGATTGCCTCTTGGGCTGATGATGAACAGTACAAAGGGGAAGAACAGCCTCCTGAGGTTGAGGTGTTCTTGTGCTTGGTGTGCTAAGGGTTGGCCTTTGATCAGATCGGCCCTCTCCGAGATCAGATCCCCCCTTTGGTGGTGGCTAGTCTTACTTATATAGGCCCTGGTCCTCTCCCCAAATATTGAGCGGGAAGGGAGCCAACAATGGCGGCCAATTTTAAAGGGGACAACTAGTACAAGATATCCTGACAAAAGGTGGTCTTCGCCTGCCAAAGGTTCTGGTGGTGACGCCGTCCTGGGCTCCATGGTGACCTCCGTCCTGCTGTCCTTCTGGTCTTCGTCTCATTGCACTGATATGGAAACCTTTGCCTGATGCCTCGGTCCTCTGCACCCGCGCTTGCCTCCTTAGCACCAAAGAGGAAACAAGGACGCTACGCGTGCTGGCGCCCGCCTGGTGTCGATCGTCATGGCTCACATCACGAGAGCCTCGCGAGGTTCGCCCTACCTTGATATCTCCACTCCTCGCGAGGCAGCCTTGTGAGGCCGCTCCTAAGGAGGTCTTGCGTCGTCCGCCTCGCGAGGCTTGGCCCCTCGCGAGGGTCTTGAATGCCTTGTTGACAATGATGGGCCTTACAGACCTGCCAGCACAGCCACGCCATGGGCCGCAGGCAGGCAAGTCTGGGGAGCCCCGTTCCCAGAATGCCGACATATAGTACTATAGTTTTGCTGTTTCGCACGATCCATCGATACAAACCCGATTAAACATGAAAGGGTGGGATTTTTCCCGTGTGGTAGATGATACTGGCCATATGTTCCAAAGGCAATTTTAATGTATGCAAACTGAATAATTAAGTAACAATATGATATCTAGTATAACTAAAAACACATAAGATTTATCGTGTTAGAGTGTAGTAGTAGTGCTGTATTGCATAGTTGTTAGATGTAACATGCGAGAACATGTAGAGATGTAGTTTTGGAGGGCCTACAGAGAGAAAAGCATAATACAGTCACCGAACTTCAGAATACGCTCATTACAGTCACTATATACATTTTGCAGTGATTATATGGTCACTTGCTCACCGTTCAGCATTGGATTGCACTCTGTTGACCGGCCAAATAGTCTGCGTGGCACCATGTTGAGTAGTTAAATTGACCATGTTCCTTGTGGGTCACACCTGTCAGTTCGCATAAGAAAAAGGTCAGATAAACACAAATTTACGCAGGCGCGACAAGACTCCAACCCGTGCGCGGGAATCACCTAGTTGTGTATGTGTCTGTCAGGGCCTGATGTGTGCGCATGCACGTGTAGGTTGAGCACTTGAGCGTGAGAGTGTGTGTTGGTCGTGTGGTGTGTGCATGCATGCGTGTGTGCGTGTGAGTGTTGCATGTGTGCGTGGATGCGTGTGTACGTATGAGTGTTGCGTGTGTATGTGGCTGCATGTGTTCATGTGAGTGTTGCGTGCATGCAGTTCGTGTGCATGTGTGTGTGTGTATAATCACCACACCAACTCCTGTGTGTTAAAAAAGACGGCTCAACATACCAATACAAGGCCACCTTGTCCGCTGTGCCCGCGGTCATGACTTCGAACCACTGTCCAATATTTTTTTGTCATTTGTTTTCATTTTTACTAGCAAGATGCCCGTGCATTGCACGTAACATCAAGATGCATTTGTATGAAAAGTTTATCTTGTGAGAGAAAAGGATGAATGAGGGAAGGCGTTATTTGCAAATGTGGAGAGGTGTGTGGGTACCTTTTTGCAAAATTGCCATAGTTTCCTTCCTATCCATCAGATATAAATCGGACGGCTATATTGCAGGATGGCAGGCACACCATCATCACCAACTCTGTTTTTATAAGAGTGTAGAGTAGATACAAGCCGACAGGTGGCCCAATGGTAGTGAGATAATGTGATGCAACACTAGAGGTGCCACGTGGAGCGTTTAACTGGTCAACTAGTCGTGTCTTGAGCAAATGCAGAGCTGGACGATGAGCCCGTGACTCTATAATAACCACAAAACATAAATGGTGACCGTAACGAGTGGATTCTGAAGTCCAATGTACATATCATGCTTTCTCTTCAAATACAATGATCGTCACTGTATATATCACGAGACAAAGATGAAACATGCGTGAATGTGCTGGGGGCTTACTTTTAGAGGACCTGGAGATAGTTTGTGTGCGTACGTGAAAGGGTGTAGAGGGGGTGTATGCGATGGAGAGAGAGAGAGATGTTCTTTGTTTCTCTTTATTATGACTAACTTTATATATAGTATAAAAATATAAAAATTCATAGTGCGGAATAAATATCATTGTGGGCACCATGCAATGCAAATTAACGTTCATACTCCTCCATATAACCTTCTAATGTTGTATATATGTAGAAATTCTAAAATAACTTTTTGGCCACACTTTATTCAAAAGGAATGTTGTATGCGAAATAAATGTGAAGAGAGGGCTTTTTAGATCAATGGGGTACATGATGTAACATGTCTGAATGTGTAGTTGATGTATTTGGCAGGGCCTAGAGAGGTATGCGTGTGTATTACGTATTAGAGAGAGACATGGATAGAGGGGCCAGCGGGGGAGGGGGCGTGGGAGAGATAGCACGAGAAATGAGAGAGGTCTAGAGAGAGAGGCGAATATGATGTCACGGCAAGAGATTCCCTTGAGTGTGTATATGCAAGGGGGGAGGGGATAGAGGCACGAGGATAATTTTTTTGTGGTGTCTGTGTTGGTATGTGTGGGTGTGAGAAGATAACGAGACCTGCAGGCATAGGGTGTGTCACCGCGTGAGGTCCGGTGGGTCGAGGTGAGGCCCTTGGTTCGGTTCTGTCCTGCGCCACATTCCTCAGCCCGTGACGCATTTAGGGAGACCCATGGATGACTAGTCGTACAAGACAAAGATAGCAGAATCATGAAGGACTCTGTGTCCACTGACAAAGCCGGCTAGGATTTGTAACCCTAGGTCCTCGGACTAAGGTAAACCCTTATCTTTGATATTACTATTCAGCCAACCTAACTTTAAGGGGCATCCTACAGAATGCTCTGCTAGAATCATACTCGTCGATTAGGAAGAGAGGTGTGAGACAATGCGTGAGAGACATGCCTAAAGATAATGTGCGTACAGGAGACACATAGGCAGGTCTATGTATATAGAAAGGGTCGATGGGGATTGTCTGTGTGTATGCTTGTGAGAGGAAGAGTGCTTGTGATAAAGGTTAGTGAAAATAGTCATAAATGGTTACGAGAGGGAGGGAGGGTTATATAGAGAGCATGTCTGCGAGAAAGGCACCTTGGGAGAGAGTGTGTGAGCATGTGTGAGAGACCTGATAACCCATAAGTATAAGCGATCAATTGTAGCCTCTGTCGATAAGTAAGAGTGTCGAAACCAACAGGAGCTAAAGGTAGAACAAATATTCCCTCAAGTTCTATCGACCATCGATACAACTCTACGCACGCTTAATGTTCGCTTTACCTAGAACAAGTATGAAACTAGAAGTAACTCATAGGTGTTTTTGGATAGGTTTGCAAGATAATAAAGAGCGCGTAAATAAAAAGTAGGGGCTGTCTAGATAAAGACACAACTAAGTTCGTTTTAGTAGAGCGCTTGTTGTCACACAGGAAAGTTATTTGTCCCCAGGGAATCGATAACTAGACTGGTAATCATTATTGCAATTTTATTTGAGGAAGAGGCATAAGCTAACATACTTTCTCTTCTTGGATCATATGCACTTATGATTGGAAACTCTAGAAAGCATCCGCAACTACTAAAGATCATTAAGGTAAAACCCAACCATAGCATTAAAGCATCAAGTCCCCTTTATCCCATACGCAACAATCCCCTTACCCGGGTTTATGCTTCTGTCACTCAAGCAACCCACTATAAGCGAATCATGAACATATTGCAACACCCTCCAACGGGAATCCCTCATGCTTGCGCGACACAGAGAGCACCATAGGACAACACCAGTAATAAAACATGCAACTCAAACCAATCACGATCATCAATTAACCCATAGGACAAAACAAATCTACTCAAACATCATAGGATAGCCATACATCATTGGGAAATAATATATAGCGTTGAGCACCATGTTTAAGTAGAGACTACAACGGGTAAAATAGGGGTTACACCGCTGCATAGATGGGGGAAGAGTTGGTGATTATGGCGGTGAAGTTGTTGGTGTAGATTGCGGTGATGATGATGGCCCCGGCGGTGTTTCTGCGCCACCAGAAGAGAGGGGGAGAGAGAGCCCCCCTTCTTCTTCTTCTTCTTCTTCTTCCTTGACCTTCTCCCTAGATAGGAGAAGGGCTTCCCCTCTGGTCCTTGGTCTCCATGGCATGGGAGGGGCGAGAGCCCCTCCGATATTGGATCAGTCTCTCTGTCTCTCTCTGTTTCTACGCTCCCTGATTCTGCCCTTTCACCGTTTCTTATATTCCCGGAGATCCATAACTCCGATTGGGCTGAATTTTGGACATGATTTTTATCCGTATATTAGCTTTATTATGGCGAAAGAAGTGCACCAACCGCCTTACGGGGTGGCCACGAGGGTCAAGGGCGCGCCTGCCCCCTGCCTCGTGGGCCCCTCAAGCATTGTCTCACATTGATTTCACTTCCCAAAATTCACATATATTCCAAAAAAATCTCCGTCTGTTTTTATCCCCGTTGGACTCCATTTGATATGGATTTTCTATGAAACAAAAAACATGCAACAAACAGGAACTGGCACTTGGCACTAGATCAATATGTTAGTCCCAAAAATAGTATAAAAAGTTACCAAAAGTATATGAAAGTTGTATAATATTGGCATGAAACAATCAAAAATTATAGATACAACAGAGACGTATCAGCATCCCCAAGCTTAATTCCTGCTCGTCCTCGAGTAGGTAAATGATAAAAAAGATAATTTTGAATGTGGAATGCTACCTAGCATAATCTTGATCATGTAATCTAATCATGGGATGAATATTAAGACACGAGTGATTCAAAGCAATAGCTATCATTTGACATTAAGACAATAATACTTCAAGCATACTAATAAAGCAATGATGTCTTTTCAAAATAGCATGGCCAAAGAAAGTTGTCCCTACAAAATCATATGGTCTGGCTATGCTCCATCTTCACCACACAAAGTATTCAAATCATGCACAACCCCGATGACAAGCCAAGCAATTGTTTCATACTTTTGATGTTCTCAATCTTTTTCAACTTTCACGCAATACATGAGCATGAGCCATGGATATAGCACTATAGGTGGAATAGAATATGATGGCAGAGGTTGTGTGGAGAAGATAAAAAGGAGAAAGTCTCACACCGACGCGGCTAATCAACAGGCTATGGAGATGCCCATCAACTAATGTCAATGCGAGGAGTAGGGATTGCCATGCAATAGATGCACCAAGAGCTATAAGTGTATGAAAGCTCAAACTGAAACTAAGTGGGTGCGCATCCAACTTGCTTGCTCATGCAGACCTAGGGCGTTTGAGGAAGCCCATCGTCGGAATATACAAGCCAAGTTCTATAATGAAAATTCCCAATAGTATATGAAAGTGATAACTCAAGAGACTCTCTATATGAAGAACATGGTGCTACTCTGAAGCACAAGTGTGGTAAAAGGATAGTAACATTGTCCCTTCTCTCTTTTCTCTCATTTTTTTTTCTCTCCTTTTTTCTTTCTTTTTCTTTTTTGTAGGTTTGTTTGGCCTCTCTCTCTTTTTTGGGGGCTTCTTTGGCCACTTTTATTTTGATAACCTCACATGGGACAATGTTCTAATAATAATGATGATCATAGTTTTATTTACTTACAACTCAATTTTACAACTCGATACTAGAAAAAAGATATGACTCTATATGAATGCCTCTGGCGGTGTACCGGGATGTGCAATGATCTAGCATAACAATGACATCAAAAAAGGGACAAGCCTTGAAAACATCATGCTAGCTATCTTACAATCATGCAAAGCAATATGACAATGATGCTCAAGTCATGTATACGGTGATGATGGAAGTTGCATGTCAATATATCTCAGAATGGCTATGGAAATACCATAAGAGGTAGGTATGGTGGCTATTTTGAGGAAGATATAAGGAGGCTTATGTGTGATAGAGCATATCATATCACGGTGTTTGGATGCACCGGCGAAGTTTGCACCGACTCTCGAGGTGAGAAAGGGCAATGCACAGTACCGAAGAGGCTAGCAATGATGGAAGGGTGAGAGTGCGTATAATCCATGGGCTCAACATTAGTCATAAAGAACTCACATACTTATTGCAAAAATCTATTAGTAATCAAAACAAAGTACTAGGCGCATGCTCCTAGGGGGATAGATTGGTAGGAAAAGACCATCGCTTGTCCCCGACCGCCACTCATAAGGAAGACAATCAATAAATACCTCATGCTCCAACTTCGTTACATAACGGTTCACCATACGTGCATGCTACGGGAATCACAAACTTCAACACAAGTATCTCTACAATCCACAACTACCCACTAGCATGAATCTAATATCACCATCTTTATATCACAAAATTATTGCAAGGAATCAAACACATCATATTCAGTGATTTACAAGTTTTATGTAGGGATTTTAGGAATAACCATGTGAATGACCAATTCATGTCATCTCTCTAAATAGATATAAGTGAAGCAATTGAGTTTAATTCTTTCTACAAAATATATGCCCACGCTCTAACAAATATAAGTGAAGAAAAAGAGCATTCTACAAATGGCGGTTTTCTATGTGAAGAGAAACAAGCAATCCAAACTTCAAAAGATATAAGTGAAGCACATGAAGCATTCTATAAAGCCATACTCAAAAGATATAAGTGAAGTGCAATGAGCATTCTATAAATCAACCAAGGACTATCTCATACCAGCATGGTGCATCAAAGAAAAGTGAAAATAAATGCAAAAGACGCTCCAAGATTTACGCATATCATGTGACGAATAAAAATATAGCTCCAAGTAAAATTACCGATGATCGTTAGAAGAAACATGCGATGCCTTCCGGGGCTTCCCCAAGCTTGGTTGCTTGGGAGTTCTTGAATATTTCCTTGGGGTGCCTCGGGCATCCCCAAGCTTAGGCTCTTGCCACTCCTTATTCCTTCATCCATCGCGATCTCTCCCAAAACATGAACACTTCAATCACACAAAACTTAACAGAAAGTTCGGTAAGATCCATTAGTATAATAAAGCAAATCACTATTCTATGTACTTCTACAAACCAATTCATATCTTGTTTTTGCATTGTAGCTACTGTAATATAACAAAACAAGCAAACTATGCATCAAAAACAGAATGTTTCTTAAACAGGACAGTCTGTAGTAATCTGAACATTCACCATACTTCTAGTACTCCAAAAATGCTGAAAAATTTAGGAAAAACTAGCACAAATACCCGTGCGTTGCAACGGGAGAAAACACTGGTTCTTATGAATCAAAATTTGCCAGGTCGAACACGGTCTAGTTGTGTGCTAGTGCTCCAAATTTTCTACCAGAAACTTCCATGTCCAGCTACGTTGATGTTCACACAACCACAACTATATGACTCCATAGGCAGGGCTACTATGTTATGGGCAAATAGTTGGACATGTACTTGTTTTAACTACAAAATTTAAGTAAAAGAAACAGACTCCATAATAACACCTTCTCTAGAAAAACTAATTATGCATAAGAGCACGAGCTTATTGCACAATAACGCAATCTCCAAAAAATAGCCGTTTCTTTTAGGGCTATATACAAAGAAAATAGTGAAGTACAAATTCTTCACAGAGAATGCACATTGGTGCTGTCGGATATTTGGATAAAGAAATGCTTATGATGGCACAACCGATATCCAAAAAATAGCCGTTTCTTTTAGGGCTATACACACAGGAAATAGCGAAGTAAAAATTCTTCATGGAGAATGCACATTGCTACTGTCGGATTTTTGGATAAAAAATGCTTATGATGGCACAACCGATATATGCACATAAGATGATTCTCGGAAGCTAATTGTCTATTTTTATGAACTAAGTGGGCCTGATGTACTATTTTCTAGTTAAGAACTTTTAGGCAAAATAAGTAAAGGAATAGGATGAGAGAATTAATTGGGGAAGCACATGATTGAAGATCGAGGCCATACATACGTGTTTAGGTAGCCAACCAAAAGTTTGTATAGCAGTGCATCTTCGCTGTCATGTCCGAGCAAGCCCGGCGTCTTGTCCTTGCCGAGTCCACCTACAACTCTGCCATGCAGCATCAAACATTGTCCTCGCCGCTGTGTCCGAGCAGCCAGGCGGATCGTCCTTGCTGTGTCCGCCAACAACTCCGGCATGTAGGACTGCATCAATATGTCTTTGCCGTCGTCGTGTCCGACTACCACTTCGGCGTGTAGGACTGCATCAACTTGTCTTCACCGCTGTGTCCGAGCAGCCAGGCGTCCCGTCCTTGTCGTGTCCGCCAATAACTCCAACATGCAGGACTGCATCAACATGTCCTCGCCGCTGTGTTCGAGCAGCCCAGCGTCTCATCCTTGTTGTGTTGACTCACTGTCCGAGCAGCCCCGCACTATCGACCATGCTTCCTTTCTCTCGTTTTTCTGTGCTTCCTTTCTCTTTCTCATCTCATTGTTTGTACCATGAGGCGGCTGGTTGATGTTACAAAGAACTTCAAAACGTATGTAAACTGATGAAAATCAATTTAACAGGGCGAGGTGAGACCATTGTGATGAAAATAATAAACATGCATTAAACTATTTTTTCCCTCGTTGTAAGTCGAGGCGTTGCTGTCGAGCTGACAAGTATTTTTAGTAGAAATAGCAAGCCAACCATTGCACACAAATGTGAGCTAGCTCAGTTGGCAATGATACATATTTCCCATGCGTAAGGGTGCCACTTCGACTCCAGTTAAAGACAACTTTTTTGCATTGTCTCTTGTGGTAGTTGGGCCACGTTACTGTTTTGGGCAATAGATGGGCTAAGGCCCAGGCAGGGCGACCAAACCCAGCAACGGACTTAAACTTGTGATCAGCGTTTAGTACCACCTCGCCACCTTGTACGTGACCAAAACAAACGGTAAAAATAATAATCGCGGGACGAAACCAAGAATATCACCTTCCTTTAAAAGTAGGTATAGATAAAAAGTTTCAGAACCATTTGACGTTCCAGTAAAAAAAATGTAAAATCGCGCACTACAGCCAAAGTTTCTGTTCTGCACCGCACAAACCAACAAGCAATGTAAACATCCTAAAGGCAAATCTTGGCACATTATTTTTATAATACAATGGAATTGTAAAAGGGGACACTTATTTTTATTGAAAATTTTCTGTAATCAAGATTCACAAAGTTTTCGTGAGCATGAACAAAGTTCAAGGAGCTCCCCCACTTCAACAATGCTTGTCTCTCTCACTTTCACTTTCCTTTTTAAAAGGTTTTGGGTTCCACTCTTTATTTTTGTTTTGTTTTTAAACTATATAAAAGCACTCAACAGAAATAAATGACTCTCTAAAACTTCCGGGTTGTCTCCCTGGCAGCGCTTTCTTTAAAGCCATTAAGCTAGGCATAAGGTGCTCAAGTAATGAATCCATCCAGATCCCAAGGTATATCAAAGCCAATTTTAATTAACAATGAATTGTGATTTAGTAGTGAGCACAAAGTAACATATATAATGTAATTACGAAGTCTAACTCTCTTCCTATGCATCGGCATGTCATAAAAGAACAATTCATGCACACATAGTAAAGGCCAATGCATAGTATAAACAGTTTCTTGCAATTTTATCATATTGGAAACATGGAGAGGCGGAGATGTATTTCCTCTCTCATGATAATTGCAAGTAGGAGCAGCAAGCACATGCATATTGTATCTATCAAAATCATTATGTGTAGTAGTAAAACACAACCCATCAATATAATCCTTAATAAGGGCAAACTTCTCCGATATAGTGTAGTCGGGAGAATTCAAATAGATAATAGGACTATCATGCATGGGTGCAATAGCAACAATTTCATGTTTAACATAAGGAACTATAGCAAGTTCATCTCCATAAGCATAGTTCATATTGGCATCTTGGCCACAAGCATAGCAAGATCATCAAAAAGGGATATTTCAAAAGAATCAACGGGATCATAACAATCATCATAGAAATCATCCTTCGGTAAGCACGAAGGGAAATTAAACAATGTACGAGTTGAAGAGTTAGTCTCATTAGAAGGTGGGCACGGATAGCTAATCCGCTCTTCCTCCTTTTGTTCTTCGCTCTCCTCATCATCTTTTTCATCCAATGAGCTCACAATGTCATTAATTTCTTCTTCCGTAGAATCTTGCAAAATATTAGTCTCTTCTTGGATAGCGGAGGAGTCCTCAATATATGGTTTAATATAAGGATTAGAAGCATAATTATCATAGCAATATTTAAGTATGGCAAACAATTTCAGATTTGTAAAGAGTAGCATCATACTTTTCAATCAAAGAAGAAATTTCATAGGCACCCTTAAAAGCAATGAATTCTTCAATTTGTTGAACATCATAGTAATTATAAACACCCTTAGCATACGAAGATACGATTCCATTATCACTAAACTCACATTGGTAGGGAAGGTGTTTCTTAGGGTTTTCAGAACAACAAGTAACATCATATATTTCACATAAATTCCAAGCATAGCATTGCAAACGATGAATTTGATCTAGTAAAAGTTTCCCTTTTTCAGTTATGTGGTGTCGCACATAACAAGCGTGCTCATCTAAAGATTTGCCCTCAACTATGCTAGTTGGGGTTTCAGCACGAGCACATAGGGATCGAAGATGATTCAAGTAAAAAGCTTCAGTAGTGTGATAGATTTTGAGTGGTTCTTCAACCATTGGTGCAGTAGGTACAACTAATTTTTTTGGTATTTGCGTTTCCTACCCATAACTAAAGTTAGAAAACAAGAGCACAAAATAAAATTAGTTAGTGATAAAGCAAACAAGCACACACGAGAATATTCACCCCACGTTATAACTCCCCGGCAACGGTGCCAGAAAAGGCCTTGATAACCCACAAGTATAGGGGATAAACTGTAGCCTCTTTCGATAAGTAAGAGTGTCGAACCCAACGAGGAGCTAAAGGTAGAGCAAATAATCCCTCAAGTTCTATTGACCACCGATACAACTCTACGCACGCTTAACGTTTGCTTTACCTAGAACAAGTATGAAACTAGAAGTACTTTGTAGGTGTTTTTGGATAGGTTTGCAAGATAATAAAGAGCACGTAAATAAAAAGTAGGGGCTGTCTAGATGAAGACACAACTAAGTTAGTTTTAGTAGAGAGCTTTTTGTCACACAAGAAAGTTATTTGTCCCTAGGCAATCGATAACTAGACCGATAATCATTATTGCAATTTTATTTGATGAAGAGGCATGAGCTAACATACTTTCTCTTCTTGGATCATATGCACTTATCATTGGAACTCCCGCAAGCATCCGCAACTACTAAAGATCATTAAGGTAAAACCCAACCATAGCATTAAAGCATCAAGTCCCCTTTATCCAATACGCAACAATCCCCTTACTCGGGTTTATGCTTCTGTCACTCAAGCAACCCACTATAAGTGAATCATGAACATATTGCAACACCCTCCAACGGGAATCCCTCATGCTTGCGCGACACAGAGAGCACCATAGGACAACACCAGTAATAAAACATGCAACTCAAACCAATCACGATCATCAATTAACCCATAGGACAAAAAGATCTGCTCAAACATCATAGGATAGTCATACATCATTGGGAAATAAGATATAGAGTTGAGCACCATGTTTAAGTAGAGATTACAGCGGGTAAAATAGGGGTTACACCGCTGCATAGAGGGGGGAAGAGTTGGTGATGATGGCGGTGAAGTTGTTGGTGTAGATTGCGGTGATGATGATGGCCTCAGCGGTGTTCCGGCGCCACCGGAAGAGAGGGGGAGAGAGCCCCCCTTCTTCTTATTATTCCTTAACCTTCTCCCTAGATGGGAGAAGGGTTTCCCCTCTGTTCCTTGGTCTCCATGGCATGGGAGGGCGAGAGCCCCTCCGAGATTGGATCTGTCTCTCGGTCTCTCTCTGTTTCTGCGCTCCCTGATTCTGCCCTTTCACCGTTTCTTATATTCCCGAAGATCCGTAACTCCGATTGGGCTGAATTTTGGACACGATTTTTATCCAGATATTAGCTTCCTTGCGGCTAAAGAAGGGCACCAACCGCCTTAAGGGGTGGCCACACGCCTGCCCCCCTAGGGCGCCCCCCTTCCTCATGGGCCCATCGAGCATCATCTCGCGTTGATTTAATTTCCCAAAATTCACATATATTCCAAAAAAATCTCCGTCAGTTTTTATCCCGTTTGGACTCCATTTGATATGGATTTTCTGAAAAATAAAAAACATGCAACAAACAGGAACTAACACTGGGCACTGGATCAATATGTTAGTCCAAAAAATAGTATAAAAAGTTACCAAAAGTATATGAAAGTTGTATAATATTGGCATAGAACAATCAAAAATTATAGATATGACTATCGGTGTCAAAACCGGCGGATCTCGGGTAGGGGAACCCAAACTGTGCGTCTAAGGCGGATAGTAATAGGAGGCAGGGCACACGATGTTTACCCAGGTTCGGGCCCTCTTGATGGAGGTAATAACCTACGTCCTCCTTGATTGATCTTGATGATATGAGTATTACAAGAGTTGATCTACCACGAGATCATAGAGGCTAAACCCTAGAAGCTAGCCTATGGTATGATTGTCATTGTCCTATGGACTAAACCCTCCGGTTTATATAGACACCAGAGGGGGCTAGGGTTACACAGAGTCGGTTACAAGGGAGGAGATCTACATATCCGTATTGCCAAGCTTGCCTTCCATGCCAACGGGAGTCCCATCCGGACAGGTGACGAAGTCTTCAATCTTGTATCCTCATAGTCTAATAGTCCGGCCAAAGGATATAGTCCGGCTGTCCGGAGACCCCCTAATCCAGGACTCCCTCAGTAGCCCCTGAACCAGGCTTCAATGACGATGAGTCCGGGGCGCAGATTTGTCTTCGACATTGCAAGGCGGGTTCCTCTTCCAAATACTCCATAGAAGATTTTGAATACAAGGATAGTGTCCGGCTCTCCAAAACAAGTTCCACATTCCACTATAGAGAGAATAATATTTCCACAAATCTAATCTGCTAACACGTTTGACAACATGACATAATACCACGGCCCGGTCGTTATTCGAACCATTTTTCTCAACCAGCTACTGCACATATCACGAGGTGGTTTCCTCGGCACATCTTGTTGAAGCAGAGATCGTGTCCCCTTATCACGGGATTCTCATCAATACGGATGTGGGTAACCCAACCGCGCCATCAATTATGGCACTTGGGAAATAAGAGGTTTTACCAAGTGAGTGGGGAGGCGCATCGCCTCTTCCGCCCTTATAAAGGGACAAGGATTCACTCTTTTCACCCACGCCTTCTTCCCGATTCATTCCCTTCTGATCAGGCTCCAGCGCCCAAGCGCTCACCTTCTCTGCCCACAAAAGGTCTTCCAAAGATGTCCGGATCCAGAGCAGGAGGCAAATGGATGGCCTTTACAGTCCGAGAGAAGGATATCAAAAAGCTTCGGGAGGCCGGGTATCTGGACAAGAAAATCAGCCACCGTCTCCCGACGGCGGGACAAATCGTCCCCACTCCGGAACCCACGAGAGGGTTGTATTCCTCCCTCACTTTGTCCACGGGATAGGGTTTCCCCTCCACCCGTTCGTTCATGGCATCATGTATTATTATGGGGCAGATCTTCACGATCTGTCCCCTAATTCCTTCCTCAACATCTCGACATTTATTGTCGTGTGCGAGGCCTTTCTCCGCATTTCGCCGCACTTCGGTTTATGGCTGAAGGTTTTTAATGTGAAGCCCAAGGTGGCGGGCGGTGAGCACGCCGAGTGCGGGGGCGCTATGGTGAGCAAGATGCCCAACGTCATATGGCCAACGGGAACCTTTAATGATTCTGTCAAGGAGTGGCAACAACAGTGGTTTTACATCACTGAGCCATGCGGCAAGGAATGGGCCGCCTCTCCCGAGTTTCGATCCGGTGCCCCTCTGCGGCTTACATCCTGGGTTAAGAAAGGCCTGGACTGGTCCTCGTCCGATGAACTGTCGGTACTCCAGACACGCGTTAAAGATATGGGAGATAAGAACATTGAACTTGTCAATGTAGTCCAGGTGATGTTAGTCCGCAGGATACTACCTTGTCAACACCGGACTTGCAATCTATGCGAATTCGATCCGGCCAGGCACTAAACCTTGCGAGGGTTCTTCGGATCCTCGCACAAGGACATTTGGAAGGTGCTTTTCAAGTCCAGCAAATCATGGCCGGACTCCGTCGAGGACCGCGGGTACCAACTGTCCCGCCCTGCAAGTTCGGTGAGTTTGTCAAACTTTTCTATCCGCATGATCCAAAGGAAGCGCTTAACGCGTGTTTATTCAACTCTTCCAGGGCTGGACAAAGAAGGCGGAGTGGATCCATTGTCCGGACCCGCTGCCCGAAGACCCGGCCATCCCACTTCTGACGAAGATGTTGGTCCCGGCGCCTTACAAGGTGCCGAAGAAGACGGCCGAGAAGGAGGCCAAAAAGACCCGGGGCGGCCTTCGTCTCCGCGGTACTTCGGACACAATACCCGAAGGCTCTGATGCCCATTCCATCTCCGAAGAGGACGAAGAGGAGGAGGAAGATGAATCCCCTGCGGGGGGAAGAAGGAAAAGGACGGCCTCCGCACCCTTGGAGGCCGAACCGCCCAAAAGGGGAAAGGCTCCTCTTCCGGAGGAGTCCACTGCCGCCGCCGACAGTGGCCCGGCATGGGAACCCAGGGCCCAGCCCCTAGTGAACTCGTAAGCATATAAAATCCGCGTACGTTTAAGCGTCCGGACTCATCGTGGCTTAGTATTTTAACCTGAGCATATATTTTTTGTAGTCCGGCGAGGTCCTGTACCAAACAATCCTCATCAAAGAACCTGCTGAGCTCAAATGCTATGGAGAGCGGGACGCCCCCAAAGGCCCCTTCCTCCAAATAGGTGCGTAACACCGAGGCTTCGTCCCAGAAGGACTCCGGCCAAGGAGGAAATGAAGAAACCATGAAGGCGGCGCCTGGAGGTCAAACCGCAGGGGCCGGACACGTGGGGGAAAAGATTCCCATAGAGTCTGATGGCGGGGGCGATCCTGTTCGGCTCCCCATCGGGTGCGATTCCAGAGACCTATACGGCTCCAGAATCAAGAAGGCAGCCTCCTTCGGCTGGAGGGGGCGTGCCTGTTCCACCGGCGACCTCTGTCCATCCAGAAGTGTCGGATGCTTTATTGGTGGCGTTGCAAGACGCCTCCATCGTTGATGAACACCGTGCGCTTATGGGTGCGGTGATTGAGAAGATTCAGTCAACTGAGAGTGGACTGAACGAAGCCTGTATCAGCCTTATAAGAGGCTTTGAGGTATGTTTTATGAGTTGTCGAAGAGTGTCATAGTATAGATAGTAGCCCTTGATACACTGTTCGGTGAAAGAAAGAACCGGACAGGGGATCGAATTGATGATCGCAGGAAGACTCATTGAATGACATTGATTTCTCTTTTGTTTCAAGAAGGTACCTGTAGCGGCTGCTGCCTCTCATACTGCGAAGATCTCCGGACTGAATCAAAGTCTGGAGCGGGCCATAGAAGAACTTGGCCAATTGAAAATGTAGTTGAGGGATAAACAAGGTATGCACAAGTGTTGCACACATTTATTGTGAAATAAATGTTCAGTATGAAATAAGCCGCATAATTTGTGCCAGGGGTTATGACCGAAGTCGAGGCCCTCAAAAGGGCCATTGCTGAGGCTGAGAAAAAGGCGGCCACAGAGCGGACACTTCGTGAGAAACATGAGGCCAGAGTTATTAAAGCTGGGCAGGAGCTGCAAGAGGCGGTAAGTAAATGCGAGACCTTGGAGCAGAGTTTAACGGAGAAAGAGTCTGAACTCACCAAGGCGCGTCAAGCCACGAGCGATGCCCGGGGGGAAACCCAAAGCGCCCTGTAAGGGATCCAAGAGGCGAGAAAGATCACGGTGGGTAAGGCTCGTCCCATGTAAAGCAAGTATTTGAAGGGAAAGCTATGTTTCTGATTTGGATCCGTATTTCTCAGGTGTATTTGCTGAGCTACCTTGCAGCATATCATATGCCACCCAATTCTACGGAGCCGAAGAAAAGAACACCGCAGATAAGCTCTTCTGGTCGCAGTATTTGGCGCCGAATTATCCGGTGCCTTTTGTCGATCAATTGAAAGAGCTGACCGAACTGCATAAGGTGGCGGAACTAGCCATGAAAGATATGGTTATCCGGCTATGGCCTGTCGAGCCGATTCCAAGAAGCTACTTCGGGCTCGTGAGGCGGCTTGTAAGCGCTTGCCCTCAACTTGACGTCATCAAGCGGTCGGTCCGTATAGAAGGAGCACGAACGGCCTTCGCCCGTGCAAAGGTGCACTGGGGGAAGATGGATGCCGAAAAGCTGATGACCGGAGGACCGCCAGAGGGGAAGGAGCACCGCAAGCCTGAATTATATTATGAGAGTATCCTGAAAAGATCCTACCTTGCAGCGGAGCTATGCACCAAGGACATTATATTTCCATGAATGCCAATCATGTTGTCCTTTGTAATGTTTGAACAAGGTCGTTTATTTGTCGCATGTTATATAAAAGTTTACCCTCCTGTGCGGCCGTTTTTATATTAAACCTGAGAGTTGGCTAGTCATCGGCTTCTGCCCCCACGTAAGAAGTACGGGGGTGTTCGGGATAAACCTGAGCACTCTTTATCCCAGTTTTGGGTCCTTCAAAGGAGGTGCTTAGCACAACGAACCAGGCAATCGGACTATAGGGCTTTATCACTCTCACTTAGCCATAGGAGCTTTAGTATGGCCGACGCAGCCCCTTGTGTTCGGAAGACCATACTAGGGGCTCTATAAGCGCTTGATCGGAGAAAAAACTGATCCATCGCACGCTGCATTGGTTATGGCATTATGCGGGAGAAATCCTTAAAGATTTGGTAACCGCTCAAACAGCTGACCAGCTCTCGCCGTATCATGACAGTTAGTTTTTGGCTTTCTCTACTGAGGTGCTCATCCGGAAGAACCGGGACACAATCGCAGTAGTTCTCCCAGTTCTACCTTAGCCGATATAGCAGAATGTAAGGTACCAAAACATGGGAGCCGGACAAACCCAACTATTGACCCAAGACATGATTCGGAGCTGATGCATATAATGCTATAGGTTCGGGGTGCCGAACTTCCATGAAGGTGCTCGGACTTTTATTGCCGTGTTACGGGAAAAACGAAGCCCCTAGCATATTTAATGCATATCGCTGTGTACGGATGCCACTTGACAAAATGATTTCGATAAGAAATAATCAGCAGGTAAACATCATATAAATCCACATGTTGTATTTGAATAATACGTCTATGCGTATGGGTACAAGTAATGTGATAAAAAAGGGTTGTGATAGCATAACCTGTTGTGACCAGGGGGAAGAGGTTGAGTGCGGATCCGTAATATAGCCGGACGGTCACTGCGGGGAATGTCCAAGGATTCCATAACGCGTTCAAGCTGCCTCTGTGTAGTCCACCCTGGTCAGTGCAAAGGTGAACCTGTGAAGGAAATATAAGAAATGTTTACGTGCTGGAGGGCGGTTAAACCGCTGAGTTCGGCCTGTCATGGCCTTCGCCGGAGTGTTTAGTTAAGCTCTGGGCGAGCCGGGGTATCCTTCCGTGAAGTAGTTCGGAGCCCCTTGACGGTGTCCGGGAGCCTGGACGTCGACTCGAGGTTCGGCTGCAAGGTGCTGCTCGTTGTTTCTGCTGCTAAGGCAGTGTTGTATTTGTTGGTGCCGAGGGAAGGTTCGTCCTTGCCATGAACCGTGATGACGCCGCATGGACCGGGCATCTTGAGCTTACAGTAGGCATAATGTGGCACCGCGTTGAATTGAGTGAATGCGGTTTGTTCGAGCAGTGCTTGATAATCACTGGTATGGTGCCTCTAAAAGTGGCTTTAGTGGGTTTGGTCGTTGAATAATCGATGCCCATCTTGCGCACTGTGTCCTGGTAAAGCAGATTTAAACTGCTACCTCTGTTCATAAGGACTCGAGTGAGGTGGAACCCGTCTACTTTTGGGTTGAGGATTAGTGCGGCTGGATTGCCCTGATTGGCGTTAGCCGGACGATCCGTGCGGTTGAAGGTGACCGGCCCTAGTTTATATTGTGGGACGGCTAGTTCCGTTGAGTTGCCATCCCTAAGGGTGCATATCTGGTTCGAGTTGGCAATTTGGGTGGTATTTACCACATTCACCGATTAAATATGGGGGAGAATTTCTTTTGCCCTCCCGTGTTCGGTGATCTGGGCTCTTCATCGTGATCGTCGCTTTGAGACCCCTCTTCATCTTTGGCGCATGCCTTGCCGGCTTGTTTGAAGACCCAACATTCTCTGTTGGTATGGGTGGCTGGCATTTCTGGGGTGCCATGAATTTGGCATTGGCGATCGAGTATGCAGTCCAGACTGGATGGACCCTGATTTTTATTTTTGGGTGGCCCGTTCCGCTGACCGGACTTTGAGCCCCTGAACCCGGCATTAACTGCCGTATTTTCAGCGTTTTCACCATATTTGCGGCGCTTGTGTTTGTTGCGTCGTGGTTTGCCATTGCTATCCCTGGCTTCTGATATGCCAGGTTTGCTTGCTGTATTGGTACTACGAGCCAACCAGCTATCTTCGCCCACACAAAAGCGGGTCATAAGTGTCGTGAGGATTGCCATGGACTTTGGCTTCTCCTGGCCGAGGTGCCGGGCGAGCCATTCGTCACGGATGTTATGCTTAAATGCCGCTAAGGCCTCTCCATCCGGACAGTCGACAATTTGGTTCTTCTTGGTTAGGAACCGGGTCCAGAATTTTCTGGCCAATTCCCTTGGCTGCTGAGCTATATGACTTAAACCGTCAGCGTCCGGCGGTCGCACATAAGTTCCATGGAAATTGTCCAGGAATGCCTCTGCCAGGTTCTCCCAACTTCCGATGGAGTTTTCCGGCAAGCTATTGAGCCAATGCTGAGTCGGCCCTTTGAGTTTTAGTGGGAGATATTTGATGGCATGTAGGTCATCCCCGCGGGCCATGTGAATGTGGAGGAAGAAGTCTTCTATCCATACCGCGGGGTCTATGGTACCATTGTATGATTCAATGTTTATCGGTTTAAACCCTTCTGGGAATTCGTGATCCATTACTTCATTAGTGAAGCATAAGGGGTGTGCGGCGCCTCTGTGCCGGTCTATATCACGACGCGGTTCATACGAGTCTTGTCTGCCGTGTTTGGCTCGGCCGGATTTGCTTTGAGTGTATCCGGCATGACGATCATCGTCGCGTGTTGGTGCGCGCCCCCGTGATCCATACATCGATCTTGCATGTTTTGCCTTGTTTTCCAATATGTCTCGCAGGTCCCGCGTGTTGCCCCGGGCCTTGGTATTTTTGTTTGATTGGCGGCGGGGTGCGGGCTAGACTTCGGGCTGAAATGCCTCTTGTCTCGGCCACGAGGTGGCCTGTCAGCCGCATCATATGCTGGTGATGTAGTTTTCAATGCTTCCTCCTCAAGGTGAGGTAGCAACCTGTGCTTTGGGTAACTCTTGGAGGGGCGCTCAAGTTCGTATTCCTCGGCCGCAAGGACTTCGGTCCATCTGTCTGCTAGCAAATCTTGATCAGCTTAAAGCTGTTGTAGCTTTTTCTTCAAGCTATTTGCTATGGCCATAAGCCGACGCTTGAAGTGCTCCTGTTCGACGGGATCCTCAGGCATGATAAATTCTTCATCGCCGAGGCTCACCTCGTCTTCGGAGAGAGGCATGTAATTGTCCTCCTCCGATTCTCCATCTGCTGCCCGCTCTGGAGGGCTAGCTTGTTCACCCTCTCACTCGAAATCGTGCTGGAGGGGATTGTTGTCGTCTTCGGCACTATCCGGATTGTTATTGTCTCTTGTGCCGGTATCACTACTTTTGCTATGGCGGGACATAGAGCGGCGCCGCTGAGGACGACGCTTGGTTTGCTTCTTGGAGGGGTCGTCCTCCGCTGTCTCGTCGCCATTGCCTTGTTTGGGGGTGTCCACCATGTATATATCATATGATGAGGTGGCGGTCCAGCGCCCTATGGGCGGTGGTTCCTGTTCGTCTCCTGCATCGTCGTCCATACCGTCGATGTCTTCGGAGTCGAAGTCAAGCATGTCGGTTAAATCGTCGACAGTGGCTACTAAGTGGGTGGTGGGTGGGGAGCGAATTTCTTCGTCGTCCGCATCCCATTCTAGCCGGACATAGTTCGGCCAAGGTTCTCCTGACAAGGAGAGAGACCTTAATGAATTTAGCACGTCGCCGAAAGGTGAGTGCTGAAAGATGTCTGTGGAGGTGAACTCCATGATCGGCGCCCAATCAGATTCGATAGGCACGGACGCAGGTGGCTCGGAGTCCATGGCTGGATACGAATCTAGTGGTACGGCAACACGTCTCTCGTAAGGGGTGAAGTCAGTATCCGGCTCCATCGCGACTGAGAGTGCAGCCTCCATGGCGGGGTCTATTCCCCTGTCCTCGGCTGGCGCAATTTGCACCGGATTGAGGGCCGGAGTAGTTGCAGGTGTGATCTCCCGAACACTGTCCGATGGCAGAGTTACGTCATGCTCGTCGTGATTGTGCGGCGCACCTGACATGGGCTCGAATCCGTCAAAGATCAAGTCTCCGCGGATGTCGGCAGTGTAGTTTAAGTTTCCGAACCTGACCTGATGGCCAGGGGCGTAGCTCTCGATTTGCTCCAGATGGCCAAGCGAGTTGGCCTGCAGTGTGAAGCCACCAAATATGAAGATCTGTCCGGGGAGGAAAACCTCACCCTGGACTACATCGTTACCGATGATCCAAGGAGCCATCAAGCCTTATGGTGATGGCACAATGGAACTCTCAATGAAAGCACCAATGTCGGTGTCAAAACCGGCGGATCTCGGGTAGGGGGTCCCGAACTGTGAGTCTAAGGCAGATGGTAAAAGGAGGTGGCGGACACGATGTTTACCCAGGTTCGGGCCCTCCTGATGGAGGTAATACCCTACGTCCTGCTTGATTGATCTTGATGATATGAGTATTACAAGAGTTGATCTACCACGAGATCCTAGAGGCTAAACCCTAGAAGCTAGCCTATGGTATTATTGTCGTTGTCCTATGGACTAAACCCTCCGGTTTATATAGACACTGGAGGGGGCTAGGGTTACACAGAGTCGGTCACACGGGAGGAGATCTAGATATCCGTATTGCCAAGCTTGCCTTCCACGCCAAGGAGAGTCCCATCCGAACACGGGACAAAGTCTTCAATCTGCTATCTTCATAGTCCAACAGTCCCGCTGTTCAGAGACCCCCTAATCCAGGACTCCCTTAACGATGAAGACATATCAAGACCACCAAGGGAGAGTGAAACTACACGTAAAAGACTGATGTACAGATTGATTAAAGATATAAATTGTATCCAAATATTAGGATGGGATCGTGATATTTGCAATTCGCATAAGGAATGGTCATTGATCCATCAGACATCTAGATTCTATCCAGTTTGAGCATGTCTATGCTATTATTCGACATAATTGATCCACATAGTTAGTATTTTGAACTCCAAACATGTAGCGATCCGACCTCATATGGTCAAATCTTTGTGTATAAGTGTCATCCCTGGATCGGTAATGCTGACACACATAGTACTCGAGGATTTATAGAAGAGTGCAATCACACACTTATTACATCGAATGTCACAAAGAGAGTACTTATTACAATAATATGGCTGAAGGCCATCTAAATAAGATATCTGCTGAAGCTTCGAGGTAAATGAGTCTATCAACTCCAACAACATAGCTGAGTGCACGGCAACGACCTAGCGCACCTTACTGTTCGTCTGAAAACTCTGCAACATAATACGTTGCAGCCTGTGTAGGTCAGCACATGAAATATCCTGGCAAAATAACACTATAGAGCAATGAACATGTAACAACTATAACTACATGCATATTTGGCTGGTGGAGGCTCTATGGTTATTTTTGCAGAAAGCTAGTTTTTCCCTACAACAATGGAATAGATTTTATTTAACTACAAAGTTTGTTGAAAACATTGAGAAGGTTCCTCCAACTCAATCCCGAATTAATAATCATCAACCCAACAAATTAATTAAATAGAGTGACAAGATCAAATAAATAATTCAAGTACCAGATACTCAAGATGTCCATAACCGGGGACACGACTAACAATGATTAGTTTATACACTCTACAGAGGCTTGCGCACTTTTCCCCACAAGACTCGATCTCCTCCATTGGATTTCTCGCACTACACGGTGTTTGAGAAACGGATGACTGAGACACAGTCTTTCAAAAGCATTAGCTCTTTACTCTGGGTAGACAGTACCACCTACATACCCTACATCTGCTAGCCTACCACTGAAAGAGGTCACACAACATACTCAACTATGCCGGAGCCCATCATGGCTTGTGGCTGCACACAGAAGTTTCCAGCATGAATAATCTTATGATCCCTTTGAGCCTGGGTGGCAAACCGTAGGATGATCACACGGGTACTCCGGGATATCATAGGACAACACTGGATTGCTCCAGGTGCTCAGACAACCACTGGGTGCTCCAGGGTGCCTCAACCAATCCACCCAAATGCGTATTAAAGTAGCCACCTTAAGTTCAACCATTAATTAAAACTCTCACATCTATCATGGATCTCTCAAAGCCAAACCACGTCTACTAGCATAGCGTAGCAAAATAAGCATAACGTAGAAGTGACTTCCAGGGTTTAAAATAAATGCAATAGGTTCTACCTCATCAACTACTTCCCAATACCCACAAGTATTCAAGTCCTAACCATGCAGTGTTTGAGGATTGAAACTAATGCATAAAAATTGGGTAATAAGGGGTGTGATCAAAGTGTTACTTGCCTTGCTGACGATCTGAAAACCCTAGTGACTCGTAGTAGCACACTTCGCATTCCAGAAACTCTATCGTGAACAAATAGTAGCATACATAAGCACTCAAGCATAAGATGCAAGGGTAAAATTCAAATGAAAAAGATGCAAACTGAAAGTTCAATTGAAGAGCTTCGATTTGCAAAAAGAATCAACCAAATCGGAGCAACGAAACTCAAACTATGATCAAAAGAAGTTCTAATTCAAATATGCTTGAAACCAAATTTTACATTGTCAAAACAATGTTCGAGTTGATTATCTAGAAATAGGGGAACAAGACGAAGATTTTGGCATTGGTTTCACTAGATTTGGACAAACGAGCAAAAAGTTGCGAGAGTTTGAAGATCAGGGACTAATCTGTGATAAAAGAAATGGTGGATAGCTCCCTGGCCAAAAAAATGAAAAGAAAAACCTATCGAACGAGCATTCGCTAACAGAACCAAACGAATGAACGTGTTCGTTAAAATGAACTAAACAGAGAACGCTCGCTACTTAGAGCCAATCGGAAATAACCAAGAAAAACCGAGAAAACCAAAATAAACCGACAAAACCTTAAAAAAACCGATCTAGATTTTTACCTAAAACCCGGCGGGTCAGCGGTGGGTTTTCCGGCGAGACGGCAAGGCGGCGGCTCCGGTGGATAGGGGCGTGGGGCTGCGGTGCGGCGTCGGGCGGTGGCAGTGGCAGAGTGCGGCGACAAGGTGGCGCGGCAGCGGCGACAGCAGGCGGCGGCGGGCGGCGGCACGGCAGCGGCGAGGAGGCGGCGGCTGCGACGACAGGGTGAGGTGACGAGGAGGGGCGGCAGCGGCTCCGCCTTATAAAGGCCGAGGGGAAGGGCGTGGCTTGCGGGAGGGGGCTCTGGGGCGGCTCGGGAGTCGTGCCCCGGCCGGACTCAGACGGCGGTGGCGGGGTCTCTCCCATGCGAGAGGAAGGCGGCAGCGCTGTGGACCGGCCTGCTCGGCTGGGCCTTCGGCCCAGTCGGGCGGGAACTTTTTTTTAAATAAAATTTTGCCCAAAGAAAATCCTAATAAAATGTAAAAAATTCTAAAAAAAATACCAGAAACAATTTTCGCCGTCTAAACCTAATATTTAGAACAAGGTGAACATTTTTCTGGACTTAAAATGCAATTTTCAAAAATGCATAATTTTCTAATTCAAATAAAATAGCAAATAAAATCCAAATAAAATATAAATTTGTTTTTTAAATTTCTCCTCCAATATTCCTCTCTTTTGAAGAAGTCATATTATCTTTTTTAATATTGGAAATAATTGGAGAGAAAAATATTAAAACCAAATTGATCCTCTTTTCAAATTTGAGAAAATTCAAATATGAAAATATGTGAAACCTCCAACTCTCTCCTTAGGTCCTTGAGTTGCTTAAGATTTTTAGGATCACAACCAAAAGGCAAAAAAACATGATATGCATATGATGACCTAAGTATAACAATCCAAATTGAAAATTGGGATGTTAGAAACCTACCCCTCCTTAAGATGAATCTCGCCCTCGAGATTTGGGTTGGTTAGAAAATAGGTGTGGGTGGTCTTTCCGTAGGTCTTCTTCTCGCTCCCAGGTGGCTTCATCCTCGGTATGGTGGCTCCACTGAACGTTGCAAAACTTGATAACCTTGCTGTGTGTAACTCGGCTTGCAAACTCGAGAATCTTAACGGGTTTCTCTTCGTAGGTTAGATCACTCTCCAACTGAATTGCTTCCAGGGGCACTGTATCTCTCAAAGGAATATCGGCCATCTCAGCTTGGCACTTCGTTAACTATGAAACGTGAAACTCATCGTGAACTCCTGACAATCCTTTGGGTAACTCCAACTTGTAGGCCACCTCTCCCATACGTTCCAGAACTCGGTATGGTCCTACAAATCTCGGGGCTAACTTTCCCTTAAAACCAAAGCGTTTAACTCCTTGGAGTGGTGACACACGAAGATATGCTCGGTCTCCAATTTCATAGACTACCTCCTTGCCTTTTGTATCGGCATAACTCTTATTCCAGGACTGAGCTACCTTTAGTCTATCTCGAATCAACTTAACCTTCTCTTCAAATTCCTTGATTAAATCTGGTCCAAACAACTGACGGTCTGCGACTTCATCCAACATTAACGGTGTCCTGCACCTCCTTCCATACAAGGCTTCGAAAGGTGCCATCTTCAAACTAGCCTGATAACTGTTGTTTTAGGAGAACTCTGCGTAAGGCAAATTGTCATCCCAACTAGATCCATAATCTAGCACACAAGCTCTCAACATGTCCTCCAGAATCTAATTGACTCTTTCGGTCTATCCTTCTGTCTGTGGATGAAAGGTTGTACTGAACTCTAGCCTAGTACCCATAGTATCATGCATCTGATTCCAAAACTTCGAGGGAAACTGTGTCCCTCTATCTGATACGATGGTCCTCGGAACTCCATGCATACATATGATCCTGGTCATACATATCTTGGCCAACTTCATGCTTGTATATGTGGTTTTCACTGGGATACAGTGAGCTACCTTGGTCAAGCAATCAACTATTACCCAGACAGAATCATATCCCGATCGTGTCCTGGGTAATCCGGTGATGAAATCCATGCCAAGATTGTCCCACTTCCATTCTGGTATTGGCTTAGGTTGAAGTAATCCTGCTGGCTTCTGATGATCTGCTTTCACTCTCTGACATACATCACATACTGCAACATACTCAGCAATATCCTTGTTCATTCCCGTCCACCAGAAATGTTCCTTCCAATCCAAATACATCTTGGTGTTTCCGGGGTGAATCGAGTATGGCGAGTCATGGGCCTCCTAAAGTATTTACTTCCGATCTCCACATCATTGGGCACAAATATAGGATCCTCAAACCCTAAAGTTTCATGCTCATCCTCACGAAATCCCTTGGCTTTTTCGTTGCTCATCTTCTCCTTTATTTCAGAGATTTCCTTATCATCCTTCTGAGCTTCTCGAATCTTTCCCAATAATGTAGACTGAACCTCCATTGTTGCAACAAAATGTCTTGGAACTATCTCCAAATGAAGTTCCTTGAGATCGTTGACTAACTCCTGCGGTAATCCTCCGCTTACAAGGGTATTGACATAACTCTTTCGGCTCAAAGTGTCTGCTACGACATTGGCCTTTCCTGGATGATAATGCAGCTTCATATCATAATCCTTTATGAGCTCCAACCATCTCCTCTGCCTGAGATTCAAGTCCTTCTACATGAAGATATACTGCAAACTCTTATGATTCCTGTATACATCACAACGGTTTCCAATAAGAAAGTGTCTCCAGGTCTTGAGTGCATGCACTACGGCTGCTAACTCCAAATCATGCATGGCATAATTCAACTCATGAGGTCAAAGATGCCATGAGGCATATGAAACAACTCTTCCGTCTTGCATAAGTACACCTCCATGTCCTAGGCAAGAAGCATCGCAATACACTTGGGAATCCTTGCATATATCTGGAAGAATCAGCACAAGGGCTGTAACCAAACGTTTCTTCAACTCCTGAAAATTGGCCTCACAATCTTAAGTCCATTTGAACTTGGTGTCCTTCTTCAACAACTCTGTCATGGGTTTCACAATCTTGGATAAATTCTCAATGAACCTCCTATAATATCCTACGAGTCCCGGAAAACTGCGGATCTCTCCAACTAAGGTGGGTGCCAACCACTAAGTGACAGACTGAACCTTGGTAGGGTCTACTACTATACCTTCTCCTGATATAACATGTCCAAGAAATCCAACTTCCATCAACCAAAACTCACACTTGTTGAACTTGGCATATAGCTGATTCTCCCTGAGCTTCTCGAGAACTAAGTGCAAGTGTTCCTTGTGTTCCTCTTCATTTTTCGAGTACACCAAAATATCATCAATGAACACCACAACAAACTTATCCAAAAACTCCATGAACACCTTGTTCATCATGGTCATGAAATAGGCAGGGGCGTTAGTCAATCCAAAATACATGACCGTGTACTAATATAGCCCGTACCTTGTGGTAAAAGCTGTCTTAGGTATATCCTATTCTCGGATCTTCAACTGGTGGTATCCCGATCAAAGATCGATCTTGGAGAATACTTTAGCTCCTAGCAACTGGTCAAACAGATCATTGATCATCGGTAGTGGGTACTTGTTCTTGATCGTCACTTCATTCAAAGCACGATAATCAACAACCATTCTCAAAGATCCATCCTTCTTCTCAACTAAGAGCACTGGGCTCCCCATGGTGATGAACTTGGTCAGATATAACCTTTCTCCAATAACTCCTTAATCTACTTCTTAATTTCCTCCAGATCATTTGCGGGCATCTGATACATTCTCTTCGATATTGGTCCGGTGCCTGGCAACAACTCTATCAAAAACTCTATGTCTCGATCTGGCGGCATGCCTGGTAATTCCTCTAGAAATACATCCGGGTAATCCTTCATAATAGGCACTTCTTCCTAAACAACTCCCGAGAGAGAATTCACTTGGGTCCTCCATTGTGCATGTCGTGATACATACGTGATCCTCTTTCCCTCTGGGGTGGTGAGTAGAATTGACTTACTAGCACAATAGATGTTTCATCCATACTTTGATAGCCAATCCATGCCTAATATTATATCCAATCCTTGGGACTCCAAAATTATTAGGTCAGAGGGGAAAACGTGGCTACCAATGGTCAGGGGTAACCGATCACACCATCGGCTGGCCATATACTCTGCTCCTGGCGAGCTTACTAACATGGGTGACCTAAGGGCTAAGGTTGGCAACTTAAACTTGTCCACAAATCCCCTTAATATGTATGAATGTGATGCACCAGTGTCAAAAAGAACGGAGCGGTAAATGACTTAATCAAAATCCTACCGATCACTTCGTCAGGCTGTTCTTCAACCTCCTCCAAATTGATGTGGTTCACCTAACCTCTGGTGAAAGGGTTTGGCTTCTTCCCTGAGCTTCCATTGCCATTTCCATTCTTTGCTTCAGGGCATTCAGTGGCGTAGTGTCCAGTCTTCCCGCACTTGAAACAAGTAATTTGACTTAGATCCTTCTTGGTGGGTGTTGCTGGGTTGGAACGGTTCTGTCCGTTGTTTCCTCCGTTCCCATTCCCATTCTTAGAGCAACTATGGTTATGCGAACTCCCTCCATTATGAGTATGGCCTCCATGGTTATGGGTGTAACCTCCCGAGTTAGGCGTAAAGCGAGGCCTCTGCTGAGCTCCAAAATTGTACTTCCCCTGTCCATACTTCCATTTCCGGCTCTCTATCTATTGCTGCTTACCTTCAATCATAATGGCCCTATCTACCAACTCCTGGTAGTTATTGAATGTTGCCACCATCAACTGCATACTCAGCTCATTATTCAGCCGTTCCATAAAGTTCTGCTGCTTTGCGGCATCTGTGGCTGAGGGAGTCCCGGACTAAGAGGTCCTCCGGCATCCGGCCTGTTAGCCATGGGCCAGACTGTTGGGCTGTGAAGATACAAAGACCGAAGATTCTACCCGTGTCCGGATAGGGCCTCTCCTTGGCGTGGAAGGCAAGCTTGGCGACCAAATATGAAGATTTCCTTTTTCTGTAACCGACTTTGTGTAACCCTAGATTCCCCGGGTGCCTATATAAATCGGAGGACTAGGTCCATATATAGACAATCATAATCATAGTCATACAGGCTAGACTCCTAGGGTTTAGCCATTACGATCTCGTGGTAGATCAACTCTTGTAATACTCATATTCATCAAGATCAATCAAGTAGGAAGTAGGGTATTACCTCTGTAGAGAGGGCCCGAAACTGGGTAAACATTGTGTCCCCTGCCTCCTGTTACCCTCGACCTTAGACGCATAGTTCGGGACCCCCTACCCAAGATCTGCCGATTTTGACACCAACATTGATGCTTTCATTGAGAGTTACACTGTGCCGTCGTCAAAAGGGTTGATGGCTCGCCTTGTCGTCAAGGAAAATATCACCTCCGGAGGTGCCCTGGCCTCGGGCCAAACCCTTCGGCTGGGCGGTTTCGTCATGACCGCCCGTTCGGCCCTTAAGCCGACGATGACCTCTCAAGTCATCGAGAATCGTCTCCGCGTTGATTCCGAGTATGCCAAACGGATGGATCTGATGGAGTTATCTTCTTTAAACAAGCTCCTTGATCGCAATGCCGCCTTGGGGGTCGCGACAGACTACGATCGGATTGGGCTTAAACCCGACGAGAGAGAAATTAAAACTCCGCCGATCACCCACCTGATAGCGGTAGTCGAGGATCAAGACAACTCTTCCTCTATGTTGAGGATGAACTATGTTCGGATCTCCGATCCAGAAGAGCCGGACACCTACCGGCAGAAAGACATGCCTTGTCCTCCGAACATAGAATCGGACGATAAGCTCAAAAAATCAGTTGATATCCCGGAGCCCGGAATGCTAAGTCCGGAAGATCTTCAGACTCCGGATCCAAAATTGGGTCAGGGTTTGGATTCAAATCCACCCACCCACCCAGACATAAGCGCTCTACTGAGCATACAACATCAGTCTCAGGAAACGGTCCACCACTTTTGGGCCAGATTCCTCCTTGTCAGAAACAAGATTAAAGACTGCCACGACAAAGACGCGATCTCAGCGTTTTGCAACAATTGCATGGACGAAGGAATCCTCAACGCCATTAACCGCCGTCACATATTACACTTCGCTAACTTGGCAACTATCATACAGAAGTACATCACAATGGAAAGCGTCTGGAAAACTCAGGCAGCCCTTTCCAGAACGAGCCATCTTTCCCAAGAGCGGTGAAGATATCCTCATCAGTAATACCCCAGAACAACACCCCCTAGAAGACGACGACCTCAAAGTATCGACGGTCTTCGAGACATTCGCTTCAAACAATAGGCGTAAAAGGGCACTCCGCGAACTCACCGAAGTCTGCCAAATCGTAGCAATAAACCCCTGGAACGACACGGCTATATCTTTTAATGCCGGCGGCGAACCAAAATACAGGACAGTCCGAGCACCAGCCGTCTTGGTCCTTAGCCCAATCATGGACAGCTTTCGGCTCAGCAAGGTTCTCATGGACGGCGGTAGTGGACTAAACCTCATCTATGAGTATGCACTCCATAAAATGGAAATAGACAGGAGCCGCATCGAGCAAAGTAACACGACCTTCCGAGGAATCATTCCCAGTCAGGAGGCATGGTGTGCGGGAAAAATCACACTTGACGTGGTATTCGGCAAGCCGGAGAATTATCAGTCCGAAGAGATAACCTTCCAAGTGGCCCCTTTCAACAACGGATATCACGCCCTCTTGGGGCGAGATGCATTTACACGCTTCCAAGCTGTACCTTATGACGGATACATGAAGCTTAAGATGCCTTGGCCCAATGACATAATCACTCTCGCCAGTGATCCGGACATAGTACTCCCCATCGAAAATAAAACCGCATCTCTGGCCCTCGAGGCATTATCTAAAGCCCTCACAGCCGAAGAATTAACAGCACTGCGCTCCACGGTGGACAGGGACGATGTGATCCTAGAAAACGACCCAAATCCACCTCCTTCAAACCGGCAGAAGAAATAGTCAAATTCCAAGTCTGTCCAACGGACCCCAAGAAGACAACATCTATTGGAGCACAACTAGACCCAATGGTCGACGCCGCGCTACGAGAGTTCCTGCGCGAGAACTGGGATATATTCTCCTAGCACCTTTCTGATATGCCAGGAATCCCACGCAAGTTGGTTGAACACAACCTCAATATATTGAAGGATTATAAACCGGTCAAGCAAACACTATGGCGCTTTTATGAACCCAAACGTCAAGCTATGGGAGAGGAGCTAGCCAAAATAATCGAGGCTAGATTCATTAGATAAATAAAACACCCAGACTAGCTGGAAAACCTGGTGATGGTGCCAAAGAAAGACAAATCCTGGCGCCTGTACATCGATTTCAAAGACCTCAATAAGGCTTGCCCCAAGGATCCCTTCCCCCTCCCCCACATCGACCAGATCAATGATGCTATCGCAGGACACGACACATTTTGCTTCCTCGATGCATATTCCGGATACCATCAAATTAAAATGAAGGAGTCCGATCAAGCCGC
Organism: Triticum urartu; assembly: GCF_056163025.1. Lineage (NCBI taxonomy): Eukaryota > Viridiplantae > Streptophyta > Magnoliopsida > Poales > Poaceae > Triticum > Triticum urartu. The sequence goes on from NC_141874.1 coordinate 469,580,168, forward strand.
ATCCGCATTCATTACCCCATATGGGCCATTCTGCTTCAACACCATGCCCTTTGGGCTCAAAAACACTACTGCCACCTACCAACGCATGATTCAAACATGCCTGGAGAAACAGATCAGCAAGATAGTTGAAGCATATGTGGACGACATTGTCATCAAAACTAGACACGTTGAAACACTCATAGATGATTTATGTCTCACATTCAACAACCTCCGTGCATATGACATCAAGCTCAATCCAGAAAAGTGTGTTTTCGGCGTCCCCGTGGGAAAACTACTAGGCTTCATCGTTTCCAATAGAGGAATTGAAGCAAATCCAGCCAAATCCGAGCTTTGTCACAATTGGCTACGCCAATGGACCTTAAACAGGTGCAAAAACTCACCAGTTGCATGGCAGCTTTAAGCCGCTTTATCTCTAAACTGGGAGAAAAGGCATTGCCACTCTATCGCCTTCTGCGGTGCACCAATCACTTCGAGTGGACGGATGCGGCAACGGCTGGACTGTAAGAAATAAAAACCCTTCTAGCAAGCAACACAATCCTGGCCGCGCCTAATGTCGGCGAACCTATGTTATTATACATAGCGGCAACACACCAGGTGGTGAGTGCCGTGCTCGTCGTTGAGCGAGAGCAAGACGGACACAAATTCCCGCTTCAGAAGCCGTTATACTACGTATCCACTGTCCTCACACCATGCAAATCCCGGTACCCTCATTATCAAAACATAGCATACGCGGTCTTCATGGCATCCCGAAAGCTACGCCACTACTTCCATGAGTGTTCTATCAAAGTGGCCTCTAAAGTACCACGCAATGACATAATAAACAACCGCGATGCCACGGGCCAGATTACCAAATGGGCCATTGAGCTCCTTCCATTTGACATAACATACAAACCGCGTCGAGCCATTAAATCCCAAGTACTGGCTGACTTCGTCGTCGAATGGACAGAGGCCGAACTCCCTAAAGAGTATGGCACATATTCCAACTGGGTTATGTATTTAGATGGTTCCAAAATGCTGGCAGGGCTAGGAGCGGGCGTCGTTTTAACGTCCCCCACTGGAAACGTCGTCCAATATGTACTCCAAATTTTATACACAGACTCCAACAACGCAGCCGAATATGAGGCCTTATTGCATGGCCTTCGGATGACCGTCTCCATGGGCATACAACGCCTGGAAGTGCGCAGGGACTCAAACCTCGCAATATCACAAATAAATGGAGACTTTGATGCCGAAGATCCGAAGATGGCAGCATATTGTAATGCCGTCCTAAAAATGTCGGCCCGGTTCGAGGGGCTCGAGTTTCATCACATGGCCCGAGAAAGCAATCAAGCTGCGGGCGTCCTTGCTCGCATTGGTGCCAAGCGCGAGCCCGTCCCACCTAACATCTTTCTGGAAAATCTTTTTAAGCCATCCGTGGTGTGGCAAGGGGAGAGCGGCAACACCAGTACGGATCCGCACACAACCCTAGATTCCGAACACACCGATATCATCGGGGGCTCAGTCACCAAAATAACATCGTCGGCCCATCTCATTATGGCAGTCATTGCCCCATGGACTGAACCCTTCTTGGCCTACCTCAATAGGAAGGAACTCCCTGAGGATCAGAATAAGGCCCGCTGCTTGTCCGGTGTTCGAAGTCCTACAAGGTTCACAACGGAGAGCTCTACAAGAAAAGCGCTACCGGAGTCCTTCAAAGATGTATCTCCGAGGAAGAGGGGCGGCAAATCCTGGCTGAAATTCCCGCGGTCTCGGCGGGCACCACGCCGCAACTCAGGCCCTTGTTAGCAAGGTCTTTCGTACATGTTTTTATTGGCCGACGGCCCAAGTAGATGCACAGGACCTTGTTCAACGTTGCATCAGATGCCAACTCTTTGCCAACCAAAGCCATATGCCGACCACCACCTTACAAACAATCCCAATCAATTGGCCTTTCGCGGTCTGGGGGCTCGATATGGTCGGACCCCTTAAAGGAGGAAGCCATAAGAAAAAGTATTTTCTGGTCATGGTGGATAAATTCACCAAGTGGATAGAGGCCAAACCAGTTAAAACGACTGAGTCCAGGCCGATGATAGAATTCATATCTGGTGTTGTACACTGTTATGGCGTCCCACAGAGCATCATCACCGATAACGGCTCCAATTTCACAGCCGATGAGGTTAAAACCTGGTGCGCTAATCTGGGCATCAAACTCGATTATGCATCTGTCTATCATCCACAAACAAACGGTCAAGTCCAACGAGCCAATGGTCTTTTTATGAGCGGCATCAAGCCTAGACTAGTGGGGTCTTTGAAAGAATCAGACAAGCACTGGGTTGAGGAGCTCGACTCTATACTCTGGGGGTTGCGGACCACGCCCAATCACACTACCAGATATACACCTTTTTTCATGGTGTATGGCGCAGAGGCAGTGTTACCCTACGACATTATTCATGACTCAACTCGAGTGCGCATGTGCGAAGAGAGAGAGAGAGGCCGAGCTTGATCAGCAAGACAACTTAGATGCCCTGGAGGAGGAGCGCGATGTCCCAAAAGCCCGTTCCGCATTTTATAAACAGCAGGCTCGCAGGTACCAAAGCAAAGAAGTGCGGTCCAAGACTTATAATGTTGGCGAACTCGTTCTACGCCTGCCGGAGAAGAAAAAGGATAAGCTCAAGCCCAAGTGGGAGGGTCCCTTCATCATTGATGAAGTTCTCACCGGAGGAGCGTATCGCTTGCGTGACATGTCAGACAATCGCTTAGAATTGAACCCCTAGAACGCGGCCAGACTCTGATGATTCTATGCCTAGCACCGAACCCTGTGTTCGTCTCCCTCCTCCTGTTGTTTCCATTATTTTTTCTCTCTTTTCGTTTTCTTTCTCTTTAGCTTTAAAGCTTTCGTGCGGCTAGATCGTACACCCCCGATGCATACATCTTCAAATAGGTACGTCTAGTACACCTGGAGGCTTCTTGGATAGAAGCTTGCTATTATTATTTTCTGAGCATTAAGCTCATCACATATGCGTCCTTTCCCATATGTACCTTTTCTTTGCCATTATATGCATCGATATGACTTAAGTTTTGGCCAAGCTGGGTTGATTGGCTCATGTGCTTATGCCCTACGTTCCCATTAATTCGGCTAGGGCATAAAGGGAGCACCTCTGCGATTGTTACTGCCGGGTCATCGGGATGTGTACCTCAGACTGGGTGAAGCCGAAAGCTTGTGTTCTTAAGGGAATATTTGGTCGGTGAATGAAAGTTGTTTCCGCTTTCACTCCATCATGAACCCCAGAAGTTACATATACTGTGATTTTTTCGATCACAGTTCGGACATGCACATGAAACGCATGCACACCCAGGGAAAGGAACCCTTAACGAAACTATTCTCTCTGGAAGATGTTTCTTACATAATGTAATATAACATAACTAGCCGGATACAACTTGTCTGTTCAAGCAACTATGACCCCTACGCCTGGTTTCCACACATACCCCAGTCTATTTTACCGCTCAGGTATTCGAAAACACTCCGCACCTTCGGGTCCAGAGATCGAAGCGAAAATGTCTGCCATGACAATCATTTTACAATTCAGCTAGAGTTACATACGTCAAGAAAGGTACATAGTCATTTGGACTCAAAAATTTCCTCCTCTATACCGTCCAGCAGGATGTCTAGCTTACAATCCTGGTGGGAATACTTGGCGGCTATTTCTACTTGGTCAAATACAAAATTAACTGGAACTTCTTTTCCATCTGACCCTAGAGGTCTGACCCAAACCATATGATTAGGATTAAGCTTGGTGTATACCATGTTTTCACCATGGCCCAGGCTTCTCGTGCACCTTCCCGGCAGGCTGATATCTTCCACAATCGAAAGTGTCACCGTGCTCCCTTGAAAAGATGTATAAGCTCCTCCATCTTTCCTGGAGGGGAGAAGGATGGCCATAAGGCTTTGGCAACACTTCGCATCGCCTACCGAGCCTGCTCGTGCACTAGCGACAGCTCTTGTAGTAGATCGCCTAAGAATCCGGACATGTCCTCTTCGGGACGACCAGTCAGCATACTTGTAGACATAACACTACTAGTCTCCTCCTCCTCCGAGTTATTCGAAGGTAAGTTCAACCACATACCGAATATGCTGCCTCGCAGCCTTTTATTATCCTTTACGGAGTCAGCTAGCTGGGCCTGTACATCTTTCAGTTCCTTGCCCAATCGGGTATTCGAATCCTGGAGCTTGTTTTTCTCCATCATGACTTTTGTGAGCACACGCTCGCCCGCAGCTAGCAGTTTCATGGCTTCTCGTTCTCCACCATGGGCAGCTTTCAGTTGTTCTTGCACTTGATCTAGTGATCCTAATAAGAGGTGAGCAACCGTGTTAGCATTATTGGTATACCATTATGTTTTCTCGACGGAGAGGAACATTACCAGGAGACGCCTTCTTGGATTTCTCCAGTTCGGCATGGGCAGGAGTTAGCTGTGTCTAACACTTTTCTAGCTCTTGGGCTAGCAGGTCCTTCTTCTCCGTAAGAACCTGTCTAATACTTAGATCAGTTGTACCAACTGCTTCAAGTCTCGGGGACTACTGGCATATGCTTATCATATTCACACAAAGTAAACTTACCCACACATCTCTTAAATGCTACTTTGTGGCTCTGTTAAGCCCATCTTGAGCAGCTCGGATGTATGCATTAGCCGAGCTGAAGGTGTTAAATGCCTCTTTTGAAAAGCCTGGATCTTGTAAAACGGCCCTTTGGCGCCGATGATTCATGGCGCTCCCCACTTCCGAGTTAGTGACGGATACATCATCCGAATCCTCGGCTGGAGGACAGTCTGGCGTTACCCTCGTATCAGCCCCCGTCTTTACGACAGGATCTGGATCCTGGCTGTGGGAAGTATGACCGGCCAGGCCACACTCTTTTCTTGATACAGGATAAACAGAAAGGTCATAGTTGGATGTGACTGCCAAGGTACATATTTGCAAATCCATACCTCTTTGATGAAGGATCGGCCGTATCTTCGTTTGTCTTCCTCTTCGAAGCCTTGCCTGGCATGGGGGCCGCTCTCTGCGGAGATACCCCTGGGGCAGCATGGCGCTCCGAACGCCTCCCCTTTTGAGCACAGGATAGTGCGGTGAGTGAGGTAGTATGAGAAAACTCTTTCCGATGAAATATCTCCTGATTACTTACGTGTGAAGTTGGGAGAAGGCTTGGGTAATCGGCGGTGATAGCCACCTCTGTGCCGTCATAGCTCTCCTGGTAAAAAACCCCGTCCTCAAGCACCACAAATATATCCGGATCCTCCTCGAATCCGGGATCAAGGTCCCGATTGTGGCACTCGGGCTGTGGGGCGGGGCTGTAAAGCCCTTCAGAAATCTTTCGCCAGTGCTGTTATAAACGGACGGGTTAATACTCATTGAAAGTAGCTTAGAGAGCGAAAGGAGTAGAACAAAGGAGTTGGGACTTACCCAGCTGAGTGGACCGTACATGGAAAATCCATCTCTGCACTTGATACGTAGAAATTCCTCTTCCTCCCCTTTGAACAGTTCGGCCAATATTTTGGCCAGAGCGGCGGGGGAATCCAGACCCTTCCGGCCGCAGCGGGAAGCGTCATCTTCCCCGTTGTAGTGCCACATGGGGAGACCTCTGTACTGGAGTGGCTGAACACCCCGTACTATGGAAGTCGCCATTACTTCGACTATTGATAATCCGGACTGAGCGAGTGTCCTTATCTTGCTCATGAGTTGACGAACTTCCGCACTATCTTCCTCCTCCAGGCTCCGAGGGCGCCAGCTATGGCGTTTCTTCAAAGGGGATCTGGTGAATTTGGGAAGCCCCTCTGAACTGGGTCTAGAAGTGCGACATCCTCAATATGGAACCATTCGGAGGGCCACTCTTCCGATGCCTTCTTTGGTGTGCCGGATAGATATCCGGTCTCGGCGATGCACCATATTTCGGCTCCGCCCACTTCAAATATTGACCCCTTGTGGTTGCGAGGTACAAGACATAATAGCTTTCTCCACAATTCAAAGTGGGCCTCACAACCCAGGAACAGCTCACAAAGAGCGACGTAACCCGCGATATGCACGATGGAGGTAGGAGTAAAGTTGTGCAGTTGGAGGCCATAGTACTCCAGAAGCCCTCGGAGGAATGGATGAATTGGAAATTCGACACCTCTTAGCAGATAAGGGATGAAGCATACTCGTTCCCCCCTAGATGGATTGGGTAAATTTTCAGCCTGAACCCCGCCATTGAAGGAGGTCAATCCTGCTCAGACAGGGACTAGATCTTTGGGGGGGAAGGTATACCTATGTTTGCAGCTTCACCAGCTGACTATGGGATACAGAACATCTCTCCCATTCGCCTTTTTCATGGACGCAGAGGTGGGATGAAGAGCTGGGAGCGTCAGCCATGTTGGAATGGACATTCCTAGCGCACACAGAGGATTTTTCCGGATGGTGGTGAATGGATCTAAGATCCAATCTCTTTAGATAGACGCTCCTCCTTACATGGCCAGGGTGTTATGCGTAAAACACCCTGACCTCTCACCTTCGCTCGACTTGTGGAAACTGAAGTTGGTGATACACAGAAGCCGAGGGGTGTGACATTAAATGGGAAGCCGAATACATCACTCTGAAGTCATCGGAGGAGGAACCTGCCTTGCAATGCCGAAGACAATCTGTGTGCCAGACACCTCGTCATTGAAGTCTTGTTCGGGGGCTACTGAGGGAGTCCTGGACTAAGGGGTCCTCGGGCGTGAAGATACAAAGATCGAAGATTCTACCCGTGTCCGGATAGGGGCTCTCCTTGGCGTGGAAGGCAAGCTTGGCGACCAAATATGAATATTTCCTTTTTCTGTAACCTACGTTGTGTAACCCTAGATTCTCCTAGTGCCTATATAAATCGGAGGACTAGGTCCGTATATAGACAATCATAATCATAGTCATACATGCTAGACTCCTAGGGTTTAGCCATTACGATCTCATGGTAGATAAAGTCTTGTAATACTCATATTCATCAAGATCAATCAAGCAGGAAGTAGGGTATTACCTCCGTAGAGAGGGCCCGAACCTGGGTAAACATTGTGTCCCCTGCCTCCTGTTACCCTCGACCTTAGGCGCACAGTTTGGGACCCCCTACCCGAGATCCGTCGGTTTTGACACCGATAGTGGCCACATCATCTGGGGCATAGCGAGCTAACTTACTAAACTCATCCACATACTGCCCCACAGTACGATTTCCATGGTGTAAGTTGCGAAACTCATGCTTCTTCATAGTCATTGCTCCAGTTGAGACATGGGTTGTACGGAAAGCTTGCTGAAACTGATCCCATGTGACATTGGCTATGGGAAAAGTGGATGTGTAATTCTCCCACCATGAGGTTGCGGGTCCATCCAATTGATGTGCGGCAAAGCGCACCTTCCCAGCATCTTTGCAACCTTTGGTGATTAGCTCCTTTCCAATCCTGCGGAGCCAGTCATCATCAACAATTAGCTCGGTGCTACTGGAAAACACCGACGGATTCAACCTCAGGAAACGGGCTAAGTTGTCAACTGGAGGTGGAGGCGGTGGGTTGTTGTTGTTTTTGTTGCCTTGGTTATGGACTAGTAGCTGCATCAAGGCATTATGTTATTGGATCAACTGAGTGAGCTCTGGTGGGAAGACAAATCTGGGGTCACGTCTCGGAGGCATATGATAGGTTTAGAGGAGAGAGATTAGGATAGAGTGGTGTCTAAGGAGAAAATCACTACCCATATGCACATGAGACAAACACATCCATATCACACCACTCAATTTAAACAAGGGCATACAATCGATCTAACTACCGTTACAAAATACTCGGACTACTACTATATACATGGGGAATACTATTGATAATATTGTAGTCGATTAGAAATTTTCATCGGAAGAAGACTCCATGATATCTTCTCCAGCTTCGTCTTCATAATCATCATCATTGTCGGGGTCGGAGTCAGTGTCGTCGATGATGATGTAGTCCTCGGGGTGGTTGTCCTCCTCTGGTTTGGGATCTCCCACGGATATCCCTAGCTTCTTCTTCAGGTCTTCATTCTTCTCCAGTAGTACTGCAATCTCCTCTTCATATCCATCATGGGTAGACTTGAGTTCCTCTTCTAGCTCCATGTTCCGGTTCATCACTTTCTTCAGGTCCATCATGCTGGCACACATCTGGTTCTCCTGACGACGAATGTGTTGGTTCAACTCCTGGATGTAGGCTGCAATGGACTTGTCCCTCCTGGTGCAAATCATCTCCCATTGCTCATCTCGACGTCCACATATCTAGTAGTTGGTGTCCTTAAGATCCTTGTGGTATACTTCGCCGATGTGTCCCATGGCAATGTGAGCTGCCATGCTCTTTCCTAAACTCCAGGTTGGTGCGTCAAAGGAAAATTCTATGGGCTCCATAACTGGTTTGAATGTCCTTCCTGGAACATGTACTCAAGTCGTCCAGCGCTCTTCTTTCGGTAGAGTGGCGGTGTAGGTCCCCGTGAAGATTGGTATTCTGATGTTCAGATATCTAGTGGCCTCCTTCAAGTGTTGTCCAAAAGGGGTATCTTCATCCGGTTGAGAAAACTTGTTCCTTGGGTCTGCCATCTATAGAGTAGAAAGTGGAGACGAGTCAGAAATGAGTAGAGAAGAGTGTCCTATGGCTCATCTGAATGGTCGCGTCCTACAGTCAATGTGTGCTCTGATACCATCTTGTAGCGATCTGACCTCAAATGGTCAACTCTCTGTGTATAAGTGTCATCCCTGGATCGGTAATGCTGACACACACAGTACTCGAGGATTTATAGCAGAGTGCAATCACACACTTATTACATCGAATGTCTCAAAGAGAGTACTTATTACAATAATATGGCTGAAGGCCATCTAAATAAGATAACTGCGGAAGCTTCGAGGTAAATGAGTCCATCAACTCCAATGGCATAGCTGAGTGCACGACAACGACCTAGCGTGCGTTACTCTTCGTCTGAAAACTTTGCAACATAATACGTTGCAGCCTGTGTAGGTCAGCACATGGAATATGCTGGCAAAATAACACTATAGAGCAAAGAACAAGTAACACCTATAACTATATGCATATTTGGCTGGTGGAGGCTCTATGGTTATTTTTGCAGAAAGCTAGTTTTTCCCTACAACAAAGGAATAGACTTTATTTAACTACAAAGTTTGTTGAAAACATTGAGAAGGTTCCTCCAACTCAATCCCAAATTAATAATCATCAACCCAAAAAATTAATTAAATAGAGTGATGAGATCGAATCAGTAATTCAAGTACCAGATACTCAAGATGTCCATAACCGGGGACACGGCTACCCAAGACTCAATCTCCTCCGTTGGATTTCTCGCACTACACGATGTTTGAGAAACGGATGACCGAGACACAGTGTTTTAGAAGCATTAACTCTTCACTCTGGGTAGACAGTACCACCTACATCCCCTACATCTGCTAGCCTACCACTCAAAGAGGTCACACAACATACTCAACTATGCCAGAGACCATAATGGCTTGTGGCTGCACACAGAAGTTTCCAGCATGAATAATCTTATGATCCCTTTGAGCTTGGGTGGCAAACCGTAGGATGATCACACAGGTACTCCGGGATATCCTAGGACAACACTGGATTGCTCCAGGTGCCCAGACAACCACTGGGTGCTCCAGGGTGCCTCAACCAATCCACCCAGATGTGTATCAAAGTAGCCACCTTAAGTTTAACCATTAATTAAAACTATCACATTTGTCATGCATCTCTCAAACCCAAACCGCGTCTACTAGCATAGCATATCAAAATAAGCATAACGTAGAAGTGACTCCCAGGATTTGAAATAAAGACAATAGGTTCTACCTCATCAAATACTTCCCAATACCCACAAGTATTCAAGTCCTAACCATGCAGCGTGTGAGGATTGAAACTAATGCATAAATATTGTGTAATAAGGGGTATGATCAAAGTGTTACTTGCCTTGCTCACAATCTGAAAACCCTAGTGACTCGTAGTAGCATGCTTCGCACCCTGGAAACTCTATCGTGAACAAACAGTAGCATACATAAGCACTCAAGCATAAGATGCAAGGGTAAAACTCAAATGAAAAAGATCCAAACTGAAATTTCAACTGAAGAGCTTCGATTTGCAAAAAGAATCAACCAAATCGGAGCAACGAAACTCAAACTACGATCAAAAGAAGTTTGCATTCAAATCTGCCTGATACCAAATTTTAAATTGTCAACACCATGTTCAAGTTGATTATCTGGAAAGAGGGGAACAAGACGAAGATTTTGGTGTTGGTTTCACTGGATTTGGACAAACGAGCAAAAAGTGGCGAGGGTTTGAAGATCAGGGACTAATCTGTGATAAAAGAAATCATGGATAGGTCCCTGGCCAAAAAAAATAAAAATAAAAACCTATCGAACGAACGTTCGCTAATAGAACCAAACGAACGAACGTGTTCGTTAAAATGAACTAAACAGAGAAAGTTCACAACTTAGAACCGATCAGAAATAACAGAGAAAACCGAAATAAACCGACGAAGCCCTCAAAAAAACCAATCTAGGTTTTTAACTAAAACCGGTGGGTCGGCGATGGGTTTTTCGGCGAGACGGCGAGGCGGCGGCTCCGGCGGACGGCGGCGCGGGGCTGCGGTGCGGCGTCGGGCGGTGGCAGCGGCGGAGTGCGGCTGCAAGGCGGCGGCGCGACAGCGGCGAGGAGGCGGCGGCTACGACAGTGGGGTGAGGTGAGGAGGAGGGGCGGCGGCGGCTCCGCCTTATAAAGGCCGAGGGGGCGGCTAGGGAGTCGTGCGGCGGAGTGCGGCTGCAAGGCGGCGGCGCGACAGCGGCGAGGAGGCGGCGGCTACGACAGTGGGGTGAGGTGAGGAGGAGGGGCGGCGGCGGCTCCGCCTTATAAAGGCCGAGGGGGCGGCTAGGGAGTCGTGCCCGGCCGGACTCGGACGGCGGCGGCGGGGTCTCTCCCGTGCAGAAGGAAGGCGGCAGCGCTGCGGGCCGGCCTGCTCGGCTGGGCCTTCGGCCCAGTCGGGCGGGAAGTTTTTTTTAATATAGAATTTGACCCGAAGAAAATCCTAATAAATATAAAAAATCTAAGAAAAATACCAGAAACAATTTTCACCCTCCAAACCTAATATTTAGAACAAAGTGAACGATTTTCTGGACTAAAAATGTAATTTTCAAAAATGCATATTTTTCTAATTCAAATAACATATATATTTGATTTTTAAAATTTCTCCTCCAATAATCCTCTCTTTTGAAGAAGTCATATTATCTTCTCTCTTTTATTTTTAACATTGAAAATAATTGGAGAGAAAAATATTAAAACCAAATTGATCCTCTTCTAATTTGAGAAAATTCAAATATGAAAATATGTGAAACCTCCAACTCTCTCCTTGGGTCCTTGAGTTGCTTAAGATTTCTAGGATCACAACCAAAATGCAAATAAAACATGATATGCATATGATGACCTAAGTATAACATCCAAATTGAAAATTGGGATGTTACAAGACAATGCATCGCTTTAGCAATCGAATATAAACGTGAGTATAGTTCATGTTTTTTTGCAAGGTGAGTATAGTTCATGTTGTGTGTAAAGCACATTATACATATGAAAGTTACACAATGAACATTATAAATAGCTGGCTATGAACTAGCATACATTTGAATTCAACTTAAGGTGGTTTAAATAATATGAATTCAACATGAAGTCCATTCGACTATTTGAATTTGATATCATGGCATTTGTAAATCATACCTAAATTATGGGGGCACCAATCTTTGCTCTGATTTTGTACATAATAGCATATATAGTCGTGTAGAAAATAGATTCAAATTTAGCTCCTCCATTCCAAAATAATCGTAGTTATAGGATTTTCAAGTGTCAAAATTTCAAAAAGAAGCAGATAATTTAATGAGGTTTTCAAACATACAAGGTCAAATTTAGCATTGTCTATTTAGGTCAATCCTCAAAGTTCAAGAGTACTCTAAACATGAATGCTTCCGTTTCAAAATTTCGAACGAAGCGCCAAAAGAGCCTCTACTCGCCCAAAACCGCATGAGACCAATGTTTGGTAGTAGAAGGAAAGTACTTTTCGAAGTCCGACAGATGAAACCTACCAGCCCGATGTCCAAAGGTCTAAACGGGGGTAGGTTTGTAGCTTCATCTAGATGCCACGCAACCGCCTCCGAAAAACATTCATGCATAATGGCTGCCTAAGCACAAATGCGCGCGGCCGAAATTGCTCCTGCCCACTATTTGGGACACCTGGGATTACCATCCTACCCCCGACCCGCAGTAGGTCCGAAGTTTTAGAGGGGGGAAAGTTTGTACTTTCCCCAAATTTCAAACAAGCGCGTCCCATCTGTTCAAAAAAGCCAAAAACAAGCGTGTCCGAGACTGAACCATGGTTCTCCCTTAGCTCCCCCGCCCCCCGTCCGATTCCCCATTCGTACTCCGTGGGTGCCAAAACTACCTCTCCACCAGCCGCGAAACCTCGGCGTCCTCCACCCGCCACCCCATCCCACCCATCAGCTGCCGCCCTCCTCCAGCACACCGGAGTCGATACCCCGATGTCGTCGTCCACCGCAACCTCAACCGCAATGCCCTCCATGGCTATTAGTTGAAGCCGAGGCCGAGCCATCCGTACCCGAGCCAGTTCAACCAAGCCGTCCTATGCCTCACCGCGGCCGCTCCAACTTCGCCACCATCCACCGCACCGGAGTTGTTCCTCCTACGCCGTCCTTCGTCGCCTCGGATATGCTTCCCCTCCGCCGACATACGGCCACGGCAACATAGTCAACAATTTGGCCATGGGTTCGTTCAAGGCTGCACCCTCCTCCAAAACATCGGTTCCCCCGGCAAAAAGAAGAAGATCGCCGCGACATATGGAGGACACCACACTAGCAACCAGAAATGGTACTCCTCATCCCTTATTCATGCAAATCTTACGTGTCTGCTTGCACGGTATTCATCCCACATAAGACACTAGTTGACCGCTTCTTTTTGATACCAGAGGTTCCTAGTAACTCGTGATGCACAAGGTTTCTCCTCCTATACTATGTCACCTTAGCTAGAGGTCTGTCGCCACCTGGATTTCAATTCCTGGTCAGTTGATTCCCAATTAACGGAAGCATTCCCCGGCGTAACAGGCGCTAGTCCGCCTATTACGCTAGGGAAGCAGCGCCTTTGTGTTTATCTTACGGGCGTGTGGGGCCTAGAGCTGCTGGCGCCCGATCTGGAGATCGTCCGGGAGTAAACGGATGGCTTGGGGGCGCTGCCAAGCACGGTGGTGGTGTGAGGTCGAGGGGAGGGCGAGGCGGCGGAGGCAGGGGTCTGGACCGGTGGTCGCTGGCGGTTCGAGAAAGATCATCAATAGTGACTGGCGGGAGGTAGACGAAGGCCATCTGGCAATTCCTTATAGATCGGACGGTTCATAAAAAAATCGACTGACCTATTTATTTTCAGTCGACTGTTATCTTGATAGGACCACATGTGGTGGTGTGCTGGAGGAGTACCTGCATTTCCTGTGCTCATATATTACAAAATCATACGGAGTAGGATCTAATTTTGTTTGCCATGCAATGTTGTAGAGCTATCATATGTCTCATGTCATTTATTTTTCAGCCACCTGCTATCTTCTACTTTTACAGTGTAGTAGTTCTGCACACACTTCACCCATACTTTCACTATTGTGTTTTTATGCAAGGGTATTTCAGACTCTGCTGCCATGAGAGAAGCAGAAAATAAAAGAGAGAAGTCGCTCCAGTGTCGTACGCGGATAGGGCAGACATGTTTCAGCCTTATAAAGGGTGCAGTGTCAGCAGATGGAGACGGTAAACGTAGCTCTGGAGTTGATGACCTAGCTCACAATGAACCACCATCCCAGGTGCTTGCTTTAACTTCGCGGTGTCATATGTGGTTGCATGTTGCATATGGTGTCTAGCTTGTATTCGAAAGGCCGAAGTCGATCTTTATTAAGATAAGGACATATATTTTTTACATGAACCACCATCCCATGAGCACTAGAAGACAAATAGCCAGTCAGGGCACTGGCCGAGCCAGTGACAACCCCAGCATAGACAGGCATCGCCTGGAAGCCAACTAAAAAGCCACGATGGTGGCAAAGCAGCCCGCCTCCCACCAGGATCTCAAGTCCTAGATGACCATGCTCACCACTCCAGCCGGATGTCTAGCTTGTATTGCTTCCAATTTGGTTAAATTGCATATTCTTAGCTTACACATTATACCTTTGAATATGACATGCCTTCCTATTTTTGGTACATAATAGTACATCTGTCTATTAACCATGTTCTTACATCAAACTAATGTTCTTGTGTATCCCTCATCAATCACTTATGATGAGGCAGTCAGGCCAGTGGCCTACTGTGAGTAAAGATCCCCATTTAAAGAATGCAGCGTCAGCCTCCCGACATGATTCTCAAGAAACAACAAGGCTAGATGAAGATAGTGAACGTAGCTCTGTAGTTGATTACTGCATTTCCCCTACACTAGCATCGCAGGTGCTTGCTCTAACTTGGCAGTGTGATATGTGGTTGCATGTTGCATATGGTGTCTAGATTGTAATTCTTCCAATCTGGTTAAATTGCATGTGCTATTCTGCTTAGTTTATACATTATACCTATTAATGTGACATGCCTTCCTATTTTTAGTACATAGTACATTTGTCTATTAAGCATATCCTTACATAAAACTGTTGTTTTTGTATCCTGCATCAATCAATATGACGAGACACTTTAGTATATGCAGTGCAATATTAGTTGCATCTTTCATATGATTTATAGCATGCGCTGCTTATAATTTGTTGAAATGCCATTTATGATGGGCCGCTTTTAACTTGGCAGAGTCATATTGGTTGCATCTTTCATGTGGTGTCTAGCTTGCATTGCTTCTTATTTGTTGGAATGGTTTCTACTTAGCTTACGCAAACAGTTGTGAATATGCCATGTCGTCCTGTTTTTCGTATGTATTCCATCCTGGTATCATGTGTTTGCCTTACATCAAAGTAGTGATTGTCAGTATCATGCACGAATGAGTTCTGAAGAGTGAATTTTATTGCTTTTTCTTGTTGGTTTTATTGACAATTCAAAATCAATAAAGCGGAAGGAAGTTAGCAAGTCAGCGGATAAAAGTGCTCCTTCCAAACGGAGGGCCTCTATAGATTCTACTCCTCCATCCCCCAAGATGATTTGCAAGACAACACATGCATAGACACTCAACATAGCTGTGTTGATGATGAGCATGTCTCCCCTAGTGCACCATCACAGGTGCTCCCTCTAACTTGGCACTGTTATATGTGGTTGCATGTTATGTATGATGTCTAGCTTGTATTGCTTCTAATTTTGTTGAATTCCATCTGCTTACTTTACACATTATACTTGTGAATAAGACACGTGTTCCTATTTCTAGAACATACAATATTTGTCTATCACACCATGTTATTACATCAAAGTACTACTATTGTATAACCTGCAACAATGACTTATCATAAGGCACGTTTGACTTGGGAGTGTGATATAGGTTACATCTCGCATTCTTATCTAGCTTGTACCACTTCTAATTTGTTGAAATGGCACTTATGACGAGACAATTTTAACTTGGTAGAGTGATATTCATTGCATCTTTCATATGATGTCTAGCTTTCATTGCTTGTAATTTGTTGAAATGCCTTCTCCTTAGTTTCCACATCATAAGCTGTGAATATGCAATGCTGTGAATATGCAATGGCACTAATGACGAGAGACCTTTAACTTGGTAGTGTGATGTTGTTTGCATCTTGCATATGATTTATTTCTTGTACTGCTTCACATTTGTTTAAACACCATTTATGATGAGACACTGTTAACTTGGCAGAGCGATATTTGTAGCATCTTTCATATGGTGTCTACCTTCCATTGCATTGCTTCTAATTTAGAGAAATGTCTTCTTCTTAGTTTACACATCATAGTTCTGGTTATATCATGTCGTCCTATTTTTCGTACATATTACATCCTCCTATCATCTGGTTGTCTAACATCAAATTTCAGTTCATCCGTATCATGCATCAATTTGTTCTGAAGAACTAATTTTTTATTTGTTTTTCTTGTTGGCTTGACTTAACATGGCACCGAGAAAGAGAAAGCAACACAGAATGATAGGGAAAGGGAAGCGGAAGAATCCTGCAGATTGTGCTAGTACTCATGGTGCAATAGAAGGTCAAAGTCCAGCGGAAAATTGTACAAACAGGGTATCCCGTGCTACACGAGCCACAGAACAAGCCAAACAGAAACAAATAGCTACCACAAAACAAGCAGAGATAGCCCTAGTTGTCGCAACACCTTCCACAGTACCACTAGCTGCATGAGTTACTCGTTGATTAACTCAGCTAGCAGCATGTTCCCAAGCTCCCTTGCCACCTGACACTACTTCTGAAGCACTCTTGACACAAGATGAGTTGGAAAGATCAGATGAACTTTGTGAGCTTCAACAGCAAGAAGGTAGTTGCTGAAGTCAAGTTACAGTTGCATGCTTCTTTATATGTAGTCTCATAGTTTGATGTACACTAACACTTCCTATGTTCGTTGTTGGACTAGCACCTAGGTGCAAGAGGAAACAAACATCAGGGATAATGCTCGATAGGTTAACTACATCTAGAGGAGGAAGAATGGAGATCCATTTTGAGGCAGGTTTAAAAAGGCCATGTGATGCTATAGAGTGAGCCAAGTTAGTATCAGAGGAAGCGGTTGCCGTTAGGTTTCATGTACGTATCCTCCCAATATGGATTTAGTACAGGGAATGATAAAGACGAAACCCAGTTCAACACCTTCCTCGACCATTTACTTGTAAGTATGGTTATGTATGGAAACTAGTAATATCGTCTTGCTTTGTCCCATACTTTCTAGGTTGCTGATAATGAGACTCTCATAATTTTCAACAGATGAGGTTCAAGTTGGATAGCCAAGATGATGCAACCAAACAAGCTTAAACCCATGTTTTCAAGTTTGCTCTGCGATAGTATCGGTATAACTTGAGGAAAACTCACTTTGAAGGCAAGGCTAACAGTGAACTTGCCTAAACATCTCCAGTGGAAAATATATCGGATGAAGACTGGAGAGGCCTCGTTAAACACTGGTCTGATCCAAAGTAACAGGTACATTATATATATATGTGTGGTCAGATCACATGTTGAAGTACTATTTATGCATGTGCCACACAAATCTATCTTCTTGTAGGTGAACTGTTCAAAGAACAAAGCCAACCGTACGAAAGTGAAATTCCAATAGAGGGCAGGATCTCGTAGCTATATTGCACACTGTGAAGCTCTTGTAATTAGCTGTTGTTTCACTATTTTCGTTGTACCATATTATCATATCTATATTGACTTGTTCCAAACGCAGAGGAAAGCCCGCAAGGACCAAAAAGTACCTGAACCAAATGCTATGGAAATCTTCAAGGACTGTCACACTACCAAGACGAAGGGCATGACTACACCAGTCAAAGTTGTTGTTGTAAGTCCTTACTCCTCATGCCTTTTAACTACTACTTACTCTGACTTGTGCCTTGAACTGCATGGTTTGCAGCCAATGTCTATTACTCTTTTCAATTTTATACACAATTGTCTTAGTGTATCATTGCACCTTACAAGGTTTAAAAGAGAGGAGTGATGTTCCTTTGATCTTGACCTGTAATCTAGTTCCGTGCTGGACTTTCCCACACAATGTTACAATTGCATGTTTGTCTATTCTCAGTTGTTTTGTGATATGAATGATGTCATACTATGCTCTCTTTTAAACCTTGTAATAGACAAAATAAAGTTACAAACATGCAATTGTAACGTTTGCTATGTTGTTCAGGAGCCAAAATAAACACACAACGTTACAACTTTCCCACCGTATTATAAACTTTCTCTCTTTATCCTTAGCTATCAATACAATGTGAAGAAATAGACAATACATTAGCCATGGTACATGATCATATGTTTGGAACCTGGTTTTATTATGTACTTTGCAGTAAAATACAACTAATATTTTACACGGGTTCACCAGAATAAGTTATGTATATAGACCAAAGCTATTTTGTTTGGTTTTGCTGCCTCCTTAATATCTTCTATTCTGGTACTACTAATGTAAAAACTCAACTTTTCAGCAAGCTATGGAAAAAATGGTGGAACCACCACCTTCTGAAGGTGGCGAGGCAACTATAACCACAATGCCAGCTCTTGCTGCAGTGGGTCAGTACCTGTCCACTAACAGTGCCAAAAGCACGTTCCTGCACAATACTGGGTTGGTTGTTAAGGTAATCTCGTCCAAACTGCCTGATGATCAAGATATGCAAGCTCAAAACAATGTTATATCTGTGCTCCAGACACAAGTCTATTCCCTAACAGAGACCCTTTGTGAAACAAGGACAGACATTGTTTGATGTCGTCAAGATATGCATGGTTTTGAAACTAGACTATCAGACATTTGCTATGTTGTTCAGGAGCCTACGAGAAATGAAGGCGAAGGTTATGGTGCTCCATCAGACAATACAACATGAAAACGTAATAGTCAGGTCAAATGAACTGAGCTTCTGAACTTCTGGTGGTGCATTTATCTGCCAGACTGTTAACTTTTATGCCAACCTTCCTTTTGTTTTATAGTTGTAATTTGTTTTGTTGCGATACAAAATTTGTTCCTAACATGCAGCCATCGGCTGAAGAAAACAACAAGCCATTTTTGTATAGTATTAGGGTGTCCCTATATTTGCACTGGTGGCGATCTTTGATGCCCAGTAGATGTAATATGTGCAATCGTCTTAATAGCCTAGCATTAGTTTCAGGCTTATTTATTTCCTAGTCTTCTTTTTCCCTTGTTTGCTAGTGGCCGCAACAACCATGGGCCATATAAGGACCGTGGTAACCTTGACCCTGCTACGAGCCGTAGGATCCATGGGCCTCCTACGGGCCGTCGATAAATGGGCCTCCAATAGGGCTGTAGAATCGGTGGGCCTCGGGCCATTGGATAAATGGGTCTACATGGGCCGTAAATGGGCGTAATTGGTATCGGCCCAGCACGGTAGCGGGCCGTTAACAGGCTGGAGGATAGCAAAGGCTTAATTCTATCACAAGCATAATGGGTCGTTGATGGGCCAGAATATAGGACGCGCTGGAAACGGCGCAACGGGTTAACAGGCCAGATACAGGCCGACTCTTGCCACGGGCAGAATTTGGCCCATTAGGGGAACAGGCTAGTAACGGGACGAAAGTAATCGAGGGTCGAAAAGGAGCCCAAGAACGTATGGGCCGTCAGTAGGCCGAAAGCTAACACAGGCTGGAAATGGCCCATGTGAATCATGGGCTGTTAACGGGTACAAAGAAATTTACTGTTCATTATGGGTTAGAGTCACCTGGGCCTCTAAAGGGCCTAAGGATACGAAGGCCTCATATGGGCCGAAAGATGTCGTGGCCTCGTGGGCCATACATGGGCCGAAAGTGAAATGGGATGGTGTTATATCCGACGGCCCACATGACGTTGTTGGGCCGATTTCGCGTACGCCCTAATGGGCCATGAGTTACCGGGCCATAAAATGGGCTATTAGCGAAGACACCGTTAACAGGATTTTCATGGGCTAGCCCGCTAACTTTTGACCAAGTCAAACGGGCCGGCGTTTGTAAGCTAAATGGGACAGTGGTGGGCCATCGCACATGTCGACATATCATAGGTGTCTATCTGACCCACTGACGAGTGATACGTCTCCAACGTATCTATAATTTTTTATTGTTCCATGCTATATTATATCCTATTTTGGACATTATTGGGCTTTATTATACACTTCTATATTATTTTTGGGACTACCTATTAACCGGAGGCCCAGCCCAAAATTGCTATTTTTTTTGCCTATTTCAGAGTTTCGCAGAAAAATAATATCAAACGGAGTCCAAACGGAATGAAACCTTCGGGAACGTGATTTTCGGAATGAACATGATCCAGAGGACTTGGACCCTACGTCAAGAAAGCAACCAGGAGGGCACGAGGTAGGGGGCGCGCCTACCCCCCCAGGCGCGCCCTCCACCATCGTGGGGCCCACGTTGCTCCAGCGACGTACTTCTTCCTCCTATATATACCTACATACCCCCAAACTACCAGATACGGAGCCAAAACCCTAATTCCACCACCATAACTTTCTGTATCCGTGAGATCCCATCTTGGGGCCTTTTCCGGAGCTCCGCCGGAGGGGGCATCGATCACGGAGGGCTTCTACATCAACACCATAGCCTCTCCGATGAAGTGTGAGTAGTTTACTTCAGACCTTCGGTTCCATAGTTATTAGCTAGATGGCTTCTTCTCTCTTTTTGGATGTCAATACAAAGTTCTCCCCCTCTCTTGTGGAGATCTATTCGATGTAATCTTGTTTTGCGGTGTGTTTGTTGAGACCAATGAATTGTGGGTTTATGATCAAGTTTATCTATGAACAATATTTGAATCTTCTCTGAATTCTTTTATGTATGATTGGTTATCTTTGCAAGTCTCTTTGAATTATCAGTTTGGTTTGGCCTTCTAGATTGATCTTTCTTGCAATGGGAGAAGTGCTTAGCTTTGGGTTTAATCTTGCGGTGTCCTTTCCCAGTTACAGTAGGGGCAGCAAGGCACGTATTGTATTGTTGCCATCGAGGATAACAAGATGGGGTTTATTTCATATTGCATGAGTTTATACCTCTACATCATGTCATCTTGCTTAAAGCATTACTCTGTTCTTTTGAACTTAATACTCTCGATGCATGCTGGATAGCGGTCAATGTGTGGAGTAATAGTAGTAGATGCAGGCAGGAGTCGGTCTACTTGTCTCAGACGTGATGCCTATATACATGATCATACCCAGATATTCTCATAACTATGCTCAATTCTGTCAATTGCTCAACAGTAATTTGTTTACCCACCATAATACTTATGCTTTCGAGAGAAGCCACTAGTGAAACCTATGGCCCCCGGGTCTATTTTCTATCATATTAATCTTCCGTCAACAATCTATTTCCTTTTCTGTTTATTTTGCTTTCTTTACTTTGCATCTTTATCATAAAAATACCAAAAAATTATCTTATCATATCTATCAGATCTCACTTTCGTAAGTGACCGTGAAGGGATTGACAACCCCTTTATTGAGTTGGTTGCGAGGATTTTATTTGTTTGTGTAGGTGCGAGGGACTCGTGCGTGGCCTCCTACTGGATTGATACCTTGGTTCTCAAGAACTGAGGGAAATACTTACGCTACTTTGCTGCATCACCCTTTCCTCTTCAAGTGAAAACCAACGCAGTGCTCAAGAGGTAGCAAGAAGGATTTCTGGCGCCGTTGCCGGGGTGTCTACGCAAAAGTCAACACACCAAGTGCCCATCACAAACCCTTATCTCCCGCATTACATTATTTGCCATTTTCTTCTCCTTTTCCTCTTCCCCACTTCACCCTTGCCGTTTTTTTGCCCTCTCTCTCCATCCTCCTTCTCTTTCTCTATTTGCCTCCTTTTGCCCGTCTCTTGTTTGCTTGTGTGTTGGATTGCTTTCTTGTCACGATGGATCAAGATAATACCAAATTATGTGACTTTACTAATACCGACAATAATGATTTTATTAGCACTCCGATTGCTCCTCTTAACGATGCTGAATCTTGTAAAATTAATGCTGCTTTGCTGGATCTTGTCATGAAAGATCCGTTTTCCGGCCTTCCTAGTGAAGATGCCACTACTCATCTAAACAACTTTGTTGATTTGTGTGATATAAAAAAGAAGAAAGATGTGGACAATAATATTGTTAAATTGAAGCTATTTCCTTTTTTGCTTAGACATCGTGCTAAAGCCTGGTTTTCGTCTTTGCCTAAAAATAGTATTGATTCATGGAATAAGTGCAAAGATGCTTTTACCGTTAAGTATTTTCCTCCCTCTAAGATCATCTCTCTTAGAAACGTTGACATGAATTTTAAGCAACTTGATCATGAACATGTTGCACAAGCTTGGGAGAGGATGAAATTAATGATATGTAATTGCCCTACACATGGTTTGAATTTATGGATGATTATTCAAAAAATTTATGCTGGATTGAATTTTGCTTCTAGAAATCTTTTAGATTCGGCCGCGGGAGGCACTTTTATGGAAATCACTTTAGGGGAAGCTACTAAACTCCTAGATAATATTATGGTTAATTATTCTCAATGGCACACTAAAAGATCTACTAATAAGAAAATGCATGCAATAGAAGAAATTAATGTTTTGAGTGGAAAGATGGATGAACTTATGAAATTATTTGCTAATAAAAGTATTTCTTCTGATCCTAATGATATGCCTTTGTCTAGTTTAATTGAGAACAATAATGAATCTATGGATGTGAATTTTGTTGGTAGGAATAATTTTGGTAACAACGCGTATAGAGGAAACTTTAATCCTAGGCCGTATCCTAGTAATTCCTCTAATAATTATGCTAATTCCTACAACAATTCTTATGGAAATTTTAACAATATACCCTCTGATTTTGAATCTAATATTAAAGAATTTATTACTTTGCAAAAGAATTTCAATGCTTTGATTGAAGAAAAATTGCTTAAGATTGATGAGTTGGATAGGTACGTTGATAGAATTTCTTTTGATATTGATTCTTTGAAACTTAGATCTATTTCACCTAAGCATGATATCAATGAGTCTCTCAAAACCATGAGAATTTCCATTGATGAGTGTAAAGAAAGAACCGCTAGGATGCGTGCTAAGAAAGAATGCTTTATGAAAGCGCGTTCTTCTAGTTTCCATGATAATAAAGATGAAGATCTAAAAGTTATTGATGTGTCCCCTATTAAATCTTTGTTTTTCAATATGAATCTTGATAATGATGGGACTGAATATGATCCACCTTTACCTAGAAGACATTCCAAAAATTCGGAGTCTTTGGATCGTGATGCTAAAATTGTTAAAAGTGGGATTGAAGAAGTCAAAACTTTAAATATCGATGAACCCACTATTTTGGATCTCAAGGAATTTAATTATGATAATTTCTATTTAATAGATTGTATTTCCTTATTGCAATCCATGCTAAATTCTCCTCATGCTTATAGTCAAAATAAAGCCTTTACCAAACATATTGTTGATGCTTTGATGCAATCTTATAAAGAAAAACTTGAGTTGGAAGTTTCTATCCCTAGAAAACTTTATGATGAGTGGGAAACTACTATTAAAATTAAAATTAAAGATCATGAATGCTATGCTTTGTGTGATTTGGGTGCTAGTGTTTCCACGATTCCAAAGACTGTGTGATTTGCAAGGTTTCCGTGAGTTTGATGATTGCTCTTTAAACTTGCACCTTGTGGACTCAACTATTAAGAAACCTATGGGAAGAATTAATGATGTTCTTATTGTTTCAAATAGGAATTATGTGCCCGTAGATTTTATTGTTCTTGACATAGATTGCAATCCTTCATGTCCTATTATTCTTGGTAGACCTTTCCTGAGAACGGTTGGTGCAATTATTGATATGAAGTAAGGGAATATTAGATTCCAATTTCCGTTAAGGAAAGGCATGGAACACTTCCCTAGAAAGAAAATTAAATTACCATATGAATCAATTATGAGATCCACTTATGGATTGCCTACAAAGATGGCAATACCTAGATCTATCCTTGCTTTTATGCCTAGCTAGGGGCGTTAAACGATAGCGCTTGTTGGGAGGCAACCCAAGTTTATTTTTATTCCTTGCATTTTGCACCTGTTTAGTAATAAATAATTTATCTAGCCTCTGTTTTGGTTGTGTTTTTTGTGTTTAATTAGTGTTTGTTCCAAGTAGAACCGTTGGGAAGACTTGGGGAAAGTCTTTTTAATCTTGCTGTAAAAAACAGAAACTTTAGCGCTCACGAGAATTGCTGCCATTTTTTTGAAAATTGATATTCAGTTAATTATTTTTGAAGGTGATTAATAGATAAATTCCTCACGTACATAAATTTATTTTAGAATTTTTGGGGTTCCAGAACTTGCGTTAGCTACAAATTACTACATACTGTTCTGTTTTTGACAGATTTTGTTTTTCGTGTGTTGTTTGCTTATTTTGATGAATCTATGGCTAGTAAAATAGTTTATAAACCATAGAGAAGTTGGAAGACAGTAGGTTTAACACCAATATAAATAAATAATGAGTTCATTACAGTACCTTGAAGTGATCTTTTATTTTCTTTCGCTAACGGAGCTCATGAGATTTTCTACTTTAAGTTTTGTGTTGTGAAGTTTTCAAGTTTTGGGTGAAAAGATTTATGGATTATGGACAAGGAGTGGCAAGATCCTAATCTTGGGGATTCCCATGACACCCCAAGATAATCTAAGGACACCTAAAATCCCAAGCTTGGGGATGCCCCGGAAGGCATCCCCTCTTTCGTCTACTTCCATCGGTAACTTTACTTGCAGCTATATTTTTATTTACCACATGATATGTATTTTGCTTGGAGCGTCTTGTATTATTTGAGTATTTATTTGTTAGTTTTCCACAACCATCCTTGCTATACACACCTTTTGAGAGAGACACACATGATTCGGAAATTGTTATAATACTCTATGTGCTTCACTTATATCTTTTGAGTTATATAGTTTTTGCTCTAGTGCTTCACTTATATCTTTTAGGGCACATTGGTGGATTTGTTTTATAGAAACTATTGTTCTCTCATGCTTCACTTAGATTAATTTGAGAGTCCTACAAAACATCGTGGTAATTTTCTTTAATTATGTTAAGCATTCAAGATTAATAATTGTTTTCTTATGAGTGTGTTGAATACTATGAGAAGTTTGATACTTGATAATTGTTTTGAGATATGGAGATGGTGATATTAGAGTCGTGCTAGTTGAGTAGTTATGAATTTGAGAAATGCTTGTGTTGAAGTTTGTGATTCCCGTAGCATGCACGTATGGTGAACAGTTATGTAAAGAAGTTGGAGCATGAATTATTTATTGATTGTCTTCCTTCTGAGTGGCGGTCGGGGACGAGCGATGGTCTTTTCCTACCAATCTATCCACCTAGGAGCATCCGCGTAGTACTTTGCTTCAATAACTAATAGATTTTTGCAATAAGTATGTGAGTTCTTTATGACTAATGTTGAGTCCATGGATTATACGCACTCTCACCCTTCCACCATTGATAGCCTCTCTAGTACCACGCACCTTTCACTGGTATCATACACCCACCATATACCTTCCTCAAAACATCCACCATACCTACCTATCATAGCATTTCCATAGCCATTCCGAGATATATTGTCATGCAACTTTCCAACGTTCCTTTTATTATGACATGCTCCATCATTGTCATATTGCTTTACATGATCATGTAGTTGACATTTTAGTTGTGGCAAAGACACCGTTCATAATTCTTTCGTACAAGTCACTCATGCATCATTGCTATCCCGGTATACCGCCGGAGGCATTCATATAGAGTCATACTTTGTTCTAGTATCGAGTTTTAATCATTGAGTTGTAAATAAATAGAAGTGTGATGATCATCATTCATAGAGTATTGTCCCAAAAAAAGAAAAAAAAGAAAGGCCCAAAAAAATATATAAAGGGACAATACTACTATCCTTTTTCCACACTTGTGCTTCAAAGTAGCACCATGATCTTCATGATAGAGAGTCTACTATGTTATCACTTTCTTATACTAGTGGGACTTTTTAATTATAGAACTTGGCTTGTATATTCCAATAATGGGCTTCCTCAAAATGCCCTAGGTTTTCATGAGCAAGCAAGTTGGATGCACACCTACTTAGTTCTTTTTGTTGAGCTTTCATATACTTATAGCTCTAGTGCATCCGTTGCATGGCAATCCCTACTCACTCACATTGATATCTATTAATGGGCATCTCCATAGCCCGTTGATACGCCTAGTTGATGTGAGACTATCTTCTCGCTTTTTGTCTTCTCCACAATCACCATTCTATTCCACATATAGTGTTATATCCATGGCTCACGCTCATGTATTGCGTGAAGATTGAAAAAGTTTGACAACACCAAAAGTATGAAACAATTGCTTGGCTTGTCATCGGGGTTGTCCATGATTTAATTACTTTGTGTGGTGAAGATGGAGCATAGCCAGACTATATGATTTTGTAGGGATAACTTTCTTTGGCCATGTTATTTTGAAGAGACATAATTGGTTAGTTAGTATGCTTGAAGTATTATTATTTCTATGTCAATATTGAAGTTTTGTCTTGAATCTTTTGGATCTAAATATTCATACCACAATTAAGAGAATTACATTGAAATTATGCCAAGTAGCATTCCACATCAAAAATTCTATTTTTATCATTTACCTACTCGAGGACGAGCAGGAATTAAGCTTGGGGATGCTTGATACGTCTCCAACGTATCTATAATTTTTGATTGTTCCATGCTATATTATATCCTGTTTTAGACATTATTGGGCTTTATTATACACTTTTATATTATTTTTGGGACTAACCTATTAACCGGAGGCCCAGCCCAGAATTGTTGTTTTTTGCCTATTTCAGAGTTTGCAGAAAAAGAATATCAAATGGAGTCCAAACGGAATGAAACCTTCGGGAACGTGATTTTCGGAATGAACATGATCCAAAGGACTTGGACCCTACGTCAAGAAAGCAACCAGGAGGGCACGAGGTAGGGGGGCGCGCCTACCACCAGGCGCGCCCTCCACCCTCGTGGGGCCCACGTTGCTCCACCGACGCACTTCTTTCTCCAATATATACCTATGTACCCCCAAACTACCAGATATGGAGCCAAAACCCTAATTCCACCATCGTAACTTTCTGTATCCGTGAGATCCCATCTTGGGGCCTTTTCCGGAGCCCCGCCGGAGGGGCCATCGATCACAGAGGGCTTCTACATCAACACCATAGCCTCTCCGATGAAGTGTGAGTAGTTTACTTCAGACCTTCGGTTCCATAGTTATTAGCTAGATGGCTTCTTCTCTCTTTTTGGATGTCAATACAAAGTTCTCCCCCTCTCTTGTGGAGATCTATTCGATGTAATCTTGTTTTGCGGTGTGTTTGTTGAGACCGATGAATTGTGGGTTTATGATCAAGTTTATCTATGAACAATATTTGAATCTTCTCTGAATTCTTTTATGTATGATTGGTTATCTTTGCAAGTCTCTTTGAATTATCAGTTTGGTTTGGCCTTCTAGATTGATCTTTCTTGCAATGGGAGAAGTGCTTAGCTTTGGGTTTAATCTTGCGGTGTCCTTTCCCAGTTACAGTAGGGGCAGCAAGGCACGTATTGTATTGTTGCCATCGAGGATAACAAGATGGGGTTTATTTCATATTGCATGAATTTATCCCTCTACATCATGCTGGATAGCGGTCGATGTGTTCTTTTGAACTTAATACTCTATTCTTTTGAACTTAATACTCTAGATGCATGCTGGATAGCGGTCGATGTGTGGAGTAATAGTAGTAGATGTAGGCAGGAGTCGGTCTACTTGTCTTGGACGTGATGCCTATATACATGATCATACCTAGATATTCTCATAACTATGCTCAATTCTGTCAATTGCTCAACAGTAATTTGTTTACCCACCGTAATACTTATGCTTTTGAGAGAAACCACTAGTGAAACCTATGGCCCCCGGGTCTATTTTCCATCATATTAAGCTTTCGTCAACAAGCTATTTCCTTTTCCGTTTATTTTGCTTTCTTTACTTTGCATCTTTATTATAAAAATACCAAAAATATTATATTATCATATCTATCATATCTCAGTTTCGTAAGTGACCGTGAAGGGATTGAGAACCCCTTTATTGCGTTGGTTGCGAGGATTTTATTTGTTTGTGTAGGTGCGAGGGACTCGTGCGTGGCCTCCTACTGGATTGATACCTTGGTTGTCAAAAACGGAGGGAAATACTTACGCTACTTTGCTGCATCACCCTTTCCTCTTCAAGGGAAAACCAACACAGTGCTCAAGAGGTAGCAACGAGCTGACACGTGTTTCCTCCGGCAAATCAGAATTTTACACGTGGAAATTTCCCATTGGTCTGGGCTGTTAACAGGTTATCGGATCGCAAACCGGACCCGATAGCTTAACGGCGACCCGTTATGGTGGATGCCACGTGTCGGTCACCCTTGATGAAAGCACTTTTGTGACGTGCGATTTATCATCATGGAAGTGGACATTTCCATGATGATAATTTTGGTAATGTCATGGAACACTTCTACGACAGCATAGGTATGACTATCTTGATTTTGTCATAAAATCGTCATGGATGTACATGCATGACAGAAAACATGACCTACTGTAACAAACACGTATCATCACGGAAGTGTATTTTTTTGTAGTGAAGGTAACAATTGATCCAATGGCATAATGATATCAAGCCTCAGTATGAATGGCATATTTTATAATATTTCTAATCTTCAAGCGCATTGCATCCATCTTGATCTTGTGATCATCGACGACATACGCAACATGCAACTCCAATATTATCTTCTCCTCCTCAAATTTTTTCAATATTTCCTTTAAGTAATTGTTTTCTTCTTCAACTAAATTTAACCTCTCGACAATAGGGTCAGTTGGAATTTTCTGTTCACATACACTATGTCACGTTTGTTAGCATAATTGTCATCAACACTAAATGAAACAAATAGTTATAAAAGATAATATATATACGACATCCGAATCATAGAG
Organism: Triticum urartu; assembly: GCF_056163025.1. Classification (NCBI taxonomy): domain Eukaryota; kingdom Viridiplantae; phylum Streptophyta; class Magnoliopsida; order Poales; family Poaceae; genus Triticum; species Triticum urartu. The sequence goes on from NC_141874.1 coordinate 469,608,801, forward strand.
AGGACGAGGGCCGACGAAGGCAGATACCAAAACCATCGCACTATATAATAACAAACAATAATAAAAGTAAGAAAACTACAAAAATATATATATATATATATATAAATCATACAAGTAAGAACTTTTTTCTTTTAGAAAGAAGATAAGATCAAGAGGCTCACCACGGTGGTGCCGGCGACGTGATCGGCGCGGGCGATCGACGGCGGTGAGGACGGGGACGGGACAGGACGGACCGCCAAACCTATACAAATCTTGAGGACAATTGAGCTTGGACAAGGAGCTTCGATAGGAGAAAGCTTAAGTGTGGTTCGAGCATTTCATCAAACACATCATGTGCATAGGAGGTGAGCTAGAGCACCACAAAGCTCTCCCACGGCCGGCCAAAAAAATAGAGCACTCCACTGCTCTGCTCGCGGGCAAGGGGGTATATATAGGCATCGCTTTGGTCCCGGTTCGTGGCTGGAACCGGAACTAAAGGACACCGTTTGGTCCTGGTTCCAGCCACCAACTGGGACCAATGGTTGTGGGCCAGGAGCGAGACCCATTGGTCTTGGTTCATGTCTGGAACCAGGACCAAAGGGGCCAGACGAACCGGGACCAATGGCCCCCGAGGCCCGGCCGCCCCCCTGGCCTCACGAACTAGGACCGATGCCCCCATGGGTCCCGATTCATGAGTGAAACATTTTAGGATGAAGTGACATCAACACAAAGATCTGTGAGCAGTGCGGCATGGCCATTACCGAATGATTATGGATTGGAATTGGAATGTGCTGATGTTCTCGAGCATCAACTAGAGGTGGCAAGATAACATGCACATGATTCTCAACGTAACAATCAACAAGTTGAGACTGGACATGCAGGTATTAGATGCAAGAGCCAAAAAATGAAACAAGACACTGAGGTAACTACGAAGGAATTGGAGATTTTGCAGACTGAAATTTGTGCTATCTGAATCCGACCAATCCTATTTTCTGAAGAAATTATAGTTCAAATGGTAAGTTATGTTGATGCGTGTCCATGATGTATGAGCTTTATTTGTCGAGTGTATGTAATTTGTTGTTTGTGGACGCTTTATTATCACTGGTGCCGAACTATAATGCCTAGTGGGTATATTCTGCTGTAATTTCTTTATTGTATAGTGTAAGATTATTCTATGTTCCTATGCCTTAGTCTTTTTATTGTATAGTGTATGTTTTTTAGAGGCGATAGTGTAGAGTAGGATAATTCTTGAATATGCTATATCATTGAAACGGGGGTCAACACGCCCAAACATTTCCTGGACGCCATACAAATGAACAAACATGTGTAGTCAAAGCGGGCTGGTCAAAATAATATTAAGTGGATCCCAAATGATGTGGCCCACTGTAACAACGACTCTTAGCAGGCCGTTAACAGGACAAAAGCTCGATAGGACCGTACAAATGGAAAAGGCCCGCGGACCTCTAGCGGGCCGATATACATGTCAATTTTGTCTCGTCCCTTTTACTTTACGGGCTAGTAAGAGGCCAAAAGTGTTATGGGGCAGAGGAGGCCCAATTTGCAAACTCGGATTTTAACAGGCCGAAAGTCGTGCTGGGCTGAAATGATGCCCCGCGTAACATGGGCCCCTAATGGACCTAAAGTCAAAGGCCCAACTATTGTGCAGGCCGTTAACAGGCCGAGAGACAAATGAGCTAGGATTTGGCCCATTTACCGAATGGGCCGAGTACAGGCCTAAAGTCACAACGGGCTAGAATTGGCCCAACTACAGAATGGGCCGAGAAAAGTTTGAAAGACATTCTGGGCCGTTAACGGGCTTGGACTGACGATGGGCCGCTAACAGGCCAAAAGAAGCTCAGGCCGCAATTGGGCCCAAAGACACAGTGGGCCGTTAATGGGCTAAAACTAATAATGGGCTGGAAATTGTTAAATGTAGAATGGGCCTTTGATGGGCAGATTCTGTGTAACTTGTATGGGCCGTGCTTGTAAATGGGTCTGACTCAAGTAGGCAGCTAATGGGCCGGCCCACTTATTTTGACAGGCCCGACCTTTTAACCTGAACGGCCCATTATTGGGCCGGTCCACATGTCGACATATCATAGGCGCATCTCGCCCATTGGATGAGTGACACCTGTGCCAACGCGGAGCTGACACGTGGTTTCGTCGGCCAATGAGAATTTTACACGTGGAAAATCGTCATTGGTCATGGCTGTTAGCGGGTTATCGGATCCAAAACCGGACCCGATAGCTTAACGGCGACCCGTTACGGTGGATGCCACGTGTCGGTTACCCTTGACGAAAGCACTTCCATGACGCGACATTTATCGTCATGGAAGTGAACACTTCTATGATGATAATTTTAGTAATGTCATGGAACACTTCTACGACAACACATCTATGACTATCTTGATTCTGTCAGAAAATCATCATGGATATACATGCATGACAAAAAACGTGACCTACTGTGAGAAACACGTATCATCACGGAAGTGTATTTTTTGTAGTGAATGTGCCACCGAACACATGATCCTTGGTCGTGGCCGTTTTGACTGAATTATACCTCTGACAAAATTATTGCAAATTTGATCCTTGAACTGCACTGTCATATACAACCTACTTATTGTGTCATATCTTGTTGCAATACTGAATGTGACAAGCGGTGTCGTATTGAAGAAGGCAAGGTGTCATGGGTTGAAAGCTATCTAAGTAACTTGCATGTCCGAGGATGCATTCTCACCATATAGATGGAAAGATCTGTAGTCGAACACTTGATTTCCGGAGCAGACATATGCCTTGACTGATTTGTACTTTTGACAATAATTATTGCAAATCTAATCCTTGAACTCTGCTATCATATACTGCCAACTCACCGTATAATCTCTGAGGACTGTGCAATAGTGTGGTACTGATGCAGACTGAGTGGCTTACGAGGGAAGCCATCCGAGTAGCTTGCTGAGGAAGACTCGTTAGCTTCTACTCGAAGCTTTTTTCTGGGTAGCGTGCTCAAGAAGTCTGGGTTCTGTATCTGAGAAGCTTCTCCTCAGGTTGCATGTTGGGAAAGATTCATTTCCATCTGTCAAAAGCTTTTACTGAGGTATCTTGCTGAGAAAGACAGGGTATCTTGGACCGGAATCTGTCCGTATTTCGTACTGAGAAAATTTGAGGGTCCTTGCATCATAGGCTTCTTCTGATGGTGTGTGGAGGAAGACTGAGTTTCTCATATCCAAAGCTTCACACTTGTGATATGCAGACTGAACACCATACTCATACCCATAATATTCTGCAGCTGGTTACTTGCATGAGAAAATTTGTTTGACTGTCTTCCTTGATCATAGCACATCATGACTTTCTTTCGGAGTATAACATATTTCAAGCATCATTCATTGTTGATCCAAAACTTTGTATATGATCCATACCTTTGACAGGAAATATTCCGTTGGTCTTGCAACTGACTTGTCTTCCTGCTGGCTTGATCATTACTGTTGTGACAATTTTGTACTGATGTAGACTCGATGCTGATATTCAATCCAAGACACCATTGGTATCCTGAGCAGATATTAATACGATAATGAAATTGACTAGGCAGACCATAATATTCAGCTGAGCTTCTTCACAATATTTCAAATCCTTACTGCTTCTTCGAGTCCGGTGTCGGAGGATGAGCAACTTCCATAAGGGTAAATAAGGTAACACCGAGGGCCCAAAAAGAAAGAAGCAAAAGAAAACTCAACTAAACAAAAGCACACAACAATCAAGTCACACACAAACAATGTCACATATTGCTGCTAGTCACACAATATGCATGCCTACTTAAGCACACAAATCTCGCGGGATCTCCGGTTCTATGATCTATCATGTTGTGCCGGTGTGCATGACGAAGAATCAATGTGTGGAAGAATTGGTGTAAACATCGCTACACCAGTTGTTGGCTTAGCCAGATAGGAACCTGGACTAGCTCGGAGGCGAGGATGTACTCGATAACTATGTAGCGGGACACGAATGTCGTGACCACATTATTATCAAGTAGATGGAAGGGATCCATACCCGTCCAATGAATAGGATAGCAGGGAAAACTAAGTCTGTTGGCATTGCCCTTTCTTGATTACTAAGATCATTAAGGGTTGCCAACACGACAAGATAAAAACGATGATCCTCGATAGAAGCATGTCCATCACTGAAACAATAGGTGGGGCTCAAATAAATATATCGGTGCGATACCTGAGCACCATTTGTGCAAATAGTGTCGGGATCACTTGGCATCACTCTATTGGGATAGAAATGACACCAAAACCGAAGAACAGACAGGAAAAGAAAACTGGAGAAATGCAGGGGTTGAGCTGTAGTGGATCCAAACCGATGCCAGCTACACTCACCAAATAAACCGTTAGCAACAAATAAAACTATGTGCATGCTATGCAACAAAAAATGCAGCAACCAAATGCAACAAATAATGAAGACTCTATACTACTGGTTTCTACCGCTCGCGCTGACTAGGGCGTCCTATAGCCAGACCTGCTCTAATACCAAGCCTGTGGCACCCCGGCTCAGAGAAACCGAAATGCCCCGTATTCTAGCCCAAAGATCAAGGAGAAGTCTTCTAGAATACGACACTGCTTGACATAGAATAAATCAGATCTTATTACAAAGGATAATAAATACATGGGTCTGATGTTACAAAGAAGTACATCAGCACGACGACACTACGCCTGTGATACTACACTTGCTCTATGCTAGTAGCGGAACAACTCGTAGCAGCGGAATACATCTAGAAGTGGAACAACGATGAAGGTGGTGAACTCCACTCCGTAGGGACTCTAGTTGGGACACGATCTAGATCGCACGCGTGGAAACCTCGACAAGCAATCAATCAAACATGGCATCATTTGCAACCTGGCATGACACGCCAGGTCAGTACATTAAATGTACTTGCAAGCTCACAACAACTGAAAGCATCAAGGCAAGACAACAACATAGCGTTAGCAGGTTAATTAATTATCAACTACTATGATAAGAAAGAAACTACTAAACCTGATATGAAACTACTACAATACTGATAAACCAACATCTCAGATCTCAATAACCATCTCACTCTTGGCTATCCAGCCAAGCAATATACCATCTCGATTACCTCATGATCCACCTGGTCACCTCATGATCAAAACATCCACATGATCACCTCGTTACCACATCACAAACAAACTGATCATCCTCAAGATCATCCAACAACATCATCAACATCCTGCTAAACTGTTAGTGCTCACAATATCAACATATAAATCATCTAAAGTCATTCCATCATGTGAGTGTTGATTGAACGGTGTGACCTAGTACTAACTTATGCCCATGACCGAGGACGCGACTATTGATAGAATAAGCACACACACTCTGCAGAGGTAGCGCACTTTAACCACACCACGGAAACCATGGCCTCGCACTACCATTCGGGTGGACCAACAGCGTTCCGACAAAACCGATCTACTACCATGACACTCTCCCGGCCACTCCGACCAACTCCCTTCTGGGCTATGTCACGGGTGGCACCGTGCCTACAAAGGCATCAACGGCCACCGTCGTGGCAAAACAAAAATGGTCCCAAAAAGGGACAAAAAGGGCCCTATCCAACTACGGGCACAAAAGGTTATGTCTGCTTACCGGGTCAGGGTACTGCATGCCCATAACCTTCTCTCGTTGGAGGCACTGGCGAGAGGCACGACCACTACTAGGAAAAGGGCTATAGCTAATATGGACATTAATGGCGCACCATGTATGTGGTGCGCCACTGCTATATAGAAGTGGCGCACCGGATACAGGTGCACCATTAGTGTCCTCATTACTAGTGGCGCACCACACCCACAGTGCGCCACTACTAACAAATTTTATCTTTTTTTATTTTTCCAAAACTAGTAATGGCGCACCAGGGCATAGTAATGGCGCACCACACACTCCGTGCGCCACTACTAACGATTTTTTTACTTTTTTTAAAAAACTAGTAATGGCGCACCAGGGTATAGTGCGCCATTACTAGTTCAAACTAGTAATGGCGCACCACAACCACGGTACGCCACTACTAACATTTTTTTTGCAAAACTAGTAATGGCGCACCATGTAATAGGTGCGCCATTAGTAGCCAGGGTTACTAATGGCGCATTGGTAGGTGGTGCGCCATTGGTAGCTTTGATCAAATGCCCCCCCCATGGACCGCCATTTTAGTTTAAAAAATAAAAGAAAATGATGGAAATGTCAAAAAAAAGAAAATAAGTTTCCCACGTGATATGTGGTCTAGTTGTTGGGAAAATTTAAAAATATGAATTTCGACTTTATTTGCAAAATCTCTCTAGAATTTAGTAAAATGGGCATAACTTTTGCATACAAACTCGGATTAAAAAGTTTTTTATATGAAAAATCATCTACTCAAAAAGTTACATCCGAATTGAACTGGGGGGGACCCCGTTCAAGATTTTCAGAATCCACAAAAAACTAACAGAACGAAAGATACGGGGCTTTTAAGATCTAGAGGGGGGAGAATGGAAAATAATTCAAACTTACTAGTGGCGCACCATTTGCTAGTTGCTCCACTAGTAACAGAAAAAAATTGGTTTCAAATTTTTTTGGAAATGTTTTTCAAAATATGATACGTAATATGACCGGGAAGTTTGAAATATTTTTTCAAAATTTCATCACACTCATGAACATGAACAAAGTCCTAGACATCAACAAGGATTAATAGGATTGATATGATAGATATATCAACAAGTGCCTATTAAGTGAGGTGGTGCTAGGGTTGGATAGAACTACGAAGTTAAGCGTTCTTGGGCTGGAGTAGTGTGAGGATGGGTGACCTTCCAGGAAGTTTGACCACTTAGTGCAATTTGACTTGAGATTAAGCATATTGACCCGAGATTAAGAAAAAAGCAAAAAAAATATGAAAAAAATGTAAAAAAAAAATCTGAAAAAAAATTGTTAGTAATGGCGCACTTCTATGTGGTGCGCCATTACTAAGTCAGATAGTAATGGCGCACTTCTACACATACTAATGGCGCACTATAGGTTCGCCATTACTATCACAGATAGTAATGGCGCACCTATAGTGCGCCACACTAGTGGTGTGATAATAGTGGCTCACCTGTAGTGCGCCATTAATGGCAAAAACAGGTGCGCCACTAATTAGCCTTTTCCTACTAGTGGACAATAGACCGCATTAGGGCCTTCCCCATAAAAGGCAAATGTGGTTGCACTGGAAAAGCCCGGTTCGGTGGCACCTAACAAACTTAATGACGGAATTTATCCCCAAAATATAACAGTGACAATAGATACTCCAATATCATCTATCAACCTGTAATTCAAGTCATAGAAATATCCAACAACTATTCCAAAGTATAATATCATCATATCAAAAATACTTCAAGGATAGCCTAACACTACGATCATGATGAATCCAAGAACAATAATATTACTACTCCAATAGCAATAACAAGCTATTTAGCTAAGATCCACATGCAAGCATCATCTCTTAAATCATACTCCAAAACAAAACATCAACTAGCATCATGATGAAAATAACACTAGCCACTAATAATCCAATGGCAACGTGATATCCAAAGTAATACTAAAAACCATAATACCATCATGAAAAAAAATCGTATTAGCCGCTAAGAATCCAAAGGCAACATGTCATCCACATAAGATGCAAAATATTAAACCTAGAACTCCAAACAATATCTTGGCAATAGCAAGATCAAACAATACTCCAAGAAATGCCATGAACAAATCACAAGTAGCTAAAACAATATTTTAAACAAGTTCAAATAATTTAAAGCATGTCACTGCATTGCAATCCTGCAAATAGAGGGTGTGGCTTGCCTGAGGTGGAAGGATTCATCAGGAGAAAATGCGAGAAACTCGTGAAACGAATCACCGAAAATCTTTCTCTCTTGGAGAGGGCTGATTAAGGGCAAGGGTATAATGGTAATTTTCAGAATGTTAACACATGGTGAGAATGATACCAACAGAACAGGCTCAACAAGACGAAGAAGTGGGCTTTGGAATCACCTCATTTCGAGTTGGGATCAAAAAGATATAAGGGTTCTCTGGCCAGGGACTTTTGTGCAAATATTATATTTACCTACAGGTCCTTGCCAGAAAATCCACTGATAAAAGAAGAGGTGCACTGCTGCGCTGGTCTGTCCTGGGCTGAAACTGCCGTTGGTGCTACTATGCATATGGGCCAAGCCCAACTGCACAGCGCGGGGTCATGTAGTAGGCGTATTTCGCCCATTATGCTTCCATCAAAGGGTTGGCACACTCGGGAAGTACGCCTCCACTTAACCCAATGGGCGGGACTGGCCAGCGCATCAAGAGGATGACGGGTGGGACCGAGGGCCCACTGGCTAGCTGAGTTGGCCATCTCCTTCGTCTTCTTCTCGCGCGCTAGGCAGAGTGGTGGTGTCTACTACACAACCTTCTTCTTGTAGACGTTGTTGGGCCTCGAAGTGCAGAGGTTTGTAGGACAGTAGCAAATTTCCCTCAAGTGGATGACCTAAGGTTTATCCATCCATTGGAGGCGTACGATGAAGATGGTCTCTCTCAAACAACCCTGCAACCAAATAACAAAGAGTCTCTTGTGTCCACAACACACCCAATACAATGGTAAATTGTATAGGTGCACTAGTTCGGCGAAGAGATGGTGCTACAAGTGCAATATGGATGGTTGTTGGGGATATAACTATTAAGTATAAACCGCCCAGGAGGGGCCGGGTTATGCTCATGATGATTTACTAGTATTGAAGCCCATGAAGACATAAGAGGATGGCGACTTACGAAGGAGACTTAATAAGAAGGCCTAAAGCCCGAAGACGGATTAGGGCCCATAAATGTAAACCGCCATATGAGTATGACTTGTATTGTAAGATAGGAAAGAGTAGATACCGATCCGGACTTGTTTATGAGCTGGCAGGGAATCTGTGAACCACCGGGGGTCAATCTGTGTATATAAAGGGATGACCCGGCGGTGGTTTAGGGACAGGAAACAACATATCGAGAGCCAGGTTAAGCGTATTCGCTGCCTGGTCATCGAAACCCTAGCAATACCACCTCCAACTGGATTAGGCATTTACCTTCACCGCATGGGGCCGAACTAGTACAAACTCCTCGTGTCCTTTAACCTGATTAACCCCTTTAAGCTAATCTCGTTGCGATGGCTCCACGACTAAGTCCTCACACTAGGACATCTGTCGTGACAATCCCATGACAGTTGGCGCCCACCATGGGGCTATCGCATGATGGTTTCAAGTTCTTAGAGGGCTACTTCGAAGGGATAAAGGGATACGCCGTGGGCCGAATGACCAAGAGTCATCGCGGCAAGCTCTACATCGACGATGCGGGCTGGGGCCCTGAGGCCGGCTCAATTGAGTATGGATATCATGCCCTGTCGGTGTCAAAACCGGCGGATCTCGGGTAGGGGGTCCCGAACTATGCGTCTAAGGCGGATGGTAACAGGCGGCAGGGGACACGATGTTTTACCCAGGTTCGGGCCCTCTTGATGGAGGTAAAACCCTACGTCCTGCTTGATTTATTCTTGATGATATGAGTATTACAAGAGTTGAACTACCACGAGATCGGAGAGGCTAAACCCTAGAAGCTAGCCTATGGTATGATTGTATGCTGTCCTATGGACTAAAACCCTCCGGTTTATATAGACACCAGAGGGGGATTGGGTTACACAAGGTCGGTTACAAAGGAGGAGATATACATATCCGTATTTCCTAGCTTGCCTTCCACGCCAAGTAGAGTCCCATCCGGACATGAGACAAAGTCTTCAATCTTGTATCTTCATAGTCCAACAGTCCGGCCAAAGGATATAATCCGGTTGTCCGGATACCCCCTAATCCAGGACTCCCTCAATAGCCCCCGAACCAGACTTCAATGACGATGAGTCAGGCGTGCAGTGTTGTCTTCGGCATTGCAAGGCGGGTTCTTCTCCATCTTTCGAACGTTTGAAAAGCAGTGTCCGGTCCCATAAATGTTTGGACCTCTTGGCTTCTGTGCCCAACAAGGGCTTTCTCCCACGCGTCGAATGAATACGAGGCGCCAGGGCGTTTTTACATTCGCCTCCCTAGCCAGATAAATAAATTGTCTATTAAAGGGATGGGGATCCTTAGATCCGATCCATACCATCCTCCCCCGGCGAGAATCCATCAAAGCATGTTCCGGAAAGATCCGTTCCAGCATGGCCGACCTCCGCAGCCCCTCCTCCCTCCCCCATATCCTTAAGCCCGGTGATTGGGAGAGGTGTTTAGTCCCACACAGTCGATTAGTCGAACTGCAGACTAAGGGATTTCTCCCTCCGGCGTATATGGTGCCCGTTCGAGCCGGGCTTGCCACCTACAATGGCGGGGAGAAAGCGGAGAGCTTTCCCTAGCCCTCTATGGGGAACGGGTCTACCTTGTTCCCTATTTATTAAGGGGGCTCGGATTTCCAATTCATCAGTTCCACCACGGGCTCCTGGAGTTCTACGGCCTCCAATTACACAATTTCACCCCTCAGTCCATTCTACATATCGCCGGCTATGTTGCTCTCTGCGAATTGTTCCTGGGCTGCGAGGCTCACTTCGAGCTGTGGAAAAGGCTATTTTGCCTCGTCCCTCACACACAGAGGGGGTCACTTTATCAAGTGGGCGGAGCCGAAATATGGCGCATCGCCGGTACCGGATACCTGTCCGGTACCCCGAAGAAATCGTCCGAAGACTGGCCTTTAGAATGGTTTTATATGGAGGACGTTCCCTATCCGGACCCTGTTCGGTGGGGTCTTCCTGATTTCAACAATGCTCCTCTGAAGAAACGCCGAAGTTGGCGCCCACGGAGCCCCCAGGTGGAAGACAATGGAGAAGTCCTCTATCTGATGAACCGGATTAAAGCACTGGCTCAATCAGGATTGACAGAAATCGAAGTTATGTCGATTTGCATAATGCGGGGAGTGCAACCACTTCAATATCGTGGGCACCCCTTGTGGTGTTTTAACGGGGCGGATGATGCCACCCGCTGCGGGCGTAAGGGTCCGGACAATGCTGCCGCTTTAGAGAAAATTCTGTCTGAATTGTTCAAGGGAGAGGAAGAGTGAAAGTGCAACTATCCCTGGGTGGTTTTGGTAATTCCTAACAACTTATAGCTCATTGAGCTAACATTATTCCAAGATTAATATTTCAGGAAAAGCTCAATGAATGGCATGGCATGGATGAGGAAAGTGGATCCCTCAAAACTCTAAGGACAAAAAGGAGGGATGAGGTGTTGCTTAATGGCTTGCTTGCTCAAAGTGCTTAGTGATATGCTCCAAAACCCTCAACTACCTTCCCACATCCACATATGACCTAAACCAAAAGTCAAACTCGGCCCCACCGATTCTATCTATCCGGCGCCACCGAGTTTCAAATGTCATAGCCACTGCCACAAACCCTAGGCAAATTGGTTTCAACGATAGGGATCTCGGTCTCACCGAGATGGGATTGTAATCTCTCTGTTTCCCTTCATAATGTTTTGGTCTTACTGAGGTGAGTGATCGGTCCCACCGAGATTGCAATGTAAACTCTCTGTTTCCCTTTTGTAACATTTCGGTCTCACCGAGATGAGCGAATCGGTCCCACCGAGTTTACCTGACCAACTCTCTGGTTAGCTTATTACCAAAATCGGTCCCAGCGAGTTTGTGTAATCGGTCACACCGAGATTATGTTATGCCCTAACCCTAACCATATCGGTCCTACCGAGTTGCATCTCAGTCCCACCGAAAATCCTAACGGTCACTAGGTTTGCTGAATCGGTCCGACCGAGTTTAACCATTCGGTCCCACCAAGTTTGGCAAATTGTGTGTAACAGTTAGATTCTGTGTGGAGGCTATATATACCCCTCCACCCACTCTTCATTCATGGAGAGAGCCATCAGAACATACCTACACTTCCAATAACCATTTTCTGAGAGAGAACCACCTACACTTGTGTTAAGGTCAAGATATTCCATTCCAACCATATGAATCTTGATCTCTAGCCTTCCCCAAGTTGCTTTCCACTCAAATCTTCTTTCCACCAGAGAGTTGAGTGTTGGGGAGACTATCATTTGAAGCACAAGAGCAAGGAGTTCATCATCAACACACCATTTGTTACTTCTTGGAGAGTGGTGTCTCCTAGATTGGCTAGGTGTCACTTGGGAGCCTCCGACAAGATTGTGGAGTTGAACCAAGGAGTTTGTAAGGGCAAGGAGATCGCCTACTTCATGAAGATCTACCACTAGTGAGGCAAGTCCTTCGTGGGCGACGGCCATGATGGAATAGACAAGGTTGCTTCTTCGTGGACCCTTCGTGGGTGGAGCCCTCCGTGGACTCACGCAACCGTTACCCCCCATGGGTTGAAGTCTCCATCAACGTGGATGTACGATAGCACCACCTATCGGAACCACGACAAAAACATCTGTGTCTCCAATTGCGTTTGAATCCTCCAAACCCTTCCCTTTACATTCTTGCAAGTTGCATGCTTTACTTTCCGCTGCTCATATACTCTTTTGCATGCTTGCTTGAATTGTGTGAAGATTGCTTGACTTGTGCTAAGATAGTTAAAATCTGCCAAGAACTAAAATTGGGAAAAGGCTAGATTTTTATTTGGTCAAGTAGTCTAATCACCCCCCCTCTATACATACTTTCGATCCTACAAAGAGGAGTTTACCCGCATCAAGCCACGGGATGGATTCTCCATGTACAATCCTCCAAGCTGGGTAAGTTATATCTCCTTACTCCCATTTTTCCCGCATTCTTTGTCGTAAGTATTCACCTTGCCACTTTGTGGCAGGAACTGCGAAAAGCCATAAAGGAGGTCAGCAGCCCTTCTCCACAACTAGAGGACCTTGACCGGGCCCTCGACTCCGGACTTGTAGAAGATCCGGTTATATTCGTGGAGCTGATAGACCGGCAGTTCTATTAGTTAAGCTCCAATGATGCCATGGTGGCCATTACGGCCGACTATCCCGGACTGCTCCCTGCATCGCACGTAAGAAAAACCAAAAATCCCAACTCCAAAAACTAGGATCCCCTTTTAGACACTTCACCCACCATATACATTTGGCATTTTTACAGGGAAGGCATTCGGGACGCCCTGCCGAACCCGCATCAACTCGCCAACAAGAGGCACCGAGGCCAGGTAGGCCAAAAAGGAAGGCGGTCAGGACGGAGACGCCGACGCAAAGGTAAAAAAAAACCCCGCTCCGTGGTTGTCGTCTTTCTCGAAATGTAATGACGCCCGTGTTTCTTTAACAGAAAAAACGCTCGTCGGAATATGTCCGGCGATGTTACTAATCACGCTTCCACCAGTCGGGCGCCAGGACCAGACATATAGGCGGAAGCCGATATGGGGCGGGCGCCGGATAATCCCCCTACAGAGGATGCAGATAGATTATCCGCTACAAACTCAGAAGTGGAAAGCGCCATGAATCATAGGCGCCGCCGGGCCGTACTCCGTGACGCTTGTTTCTCACCAGAGGCATTTGATGCCCTCAATTCTGGAGAGGCGTACCTCCGAGCTGCTCAAGATGGTCTAGCCAGAGCCACGGATCAATATGTAAAGGATGTACAGGTAAGTAAATCTGACAATTTATATGTATCAGTAGCCCCTGAGACTTGAAACAGTTAGCAGAATTGATTTAAGGATCATCTTTATTGTGCGGGTTCTTACAGAGAAGAATACTAGGCTATCACAGGAGCTAGAGGAATGCAAGACCCAACTGCGGGCCGCTGTTGCCGCATTGCAGGAACCGAAAAAGTCACCCGCTGGTAACATTTACTTTAAAGAATGATGGTTACCATATAGTGTGCGGTGTGGCTGCAGATCTAACAATAGATGTTGCAGATGAATCCGGAGAAAATCCGGAGGACCAACATGTCGTGCGACAGCTAGAGGCTGGCAAACGCGTGCTGACTGAGGTTAGGCGGGAGAAAACAATCTCCAAGACGCCAATATCAAGCTGAGCATGGAACTAAAAGACGTTCGAGCCCAGCTTGCAGACTCCGAGAAGGAGAATAAGCGGTTTCGGCGCGGCATTTTTAGTAAGTGCTTGAATGAATCCTTTTAAAGGAGTTCGGTGAAGAAGCCGACTAACAGCGTTATGTCTGTAGGTATGCTGACGGGTCATCCTGGAGAGGAAATGCCCGGGTCTGCGGGTGATCTTCTATCCGAGATCTCACATCTGCACGAACAAGTTCGGCAGGTGATGCAAGGTGTTGCCCAGGCCTTGTGGCCATCCGTCTCCCTGCCAGAGGGCGTTGCAGAGCTTACGGAGAAGCTCAAGGGAGCACGGCGGCGCTTCCGATTATGGAAGATATCGGCTTGCCGACAAGGTGCCAGAGAAGCCTGTGCCATGGTGAAGACGTGGTATACCAAGGCTGACCCAAATCACATGGCCGAGGTCGGACCTGTGGGGCCCGACGGAAAAGAGATCCCCGTTAGCTTAGTTTATGGGCAAGTAGAATTAGCCGCAAAGTATTCGCAACAGGATTGTAGGCTAGACCGCCTGTTGGACGGTATAGAAGAGGAATTTAGTCAGTCTGCATGACTATGTAATTAAAGTGACATGTATAATGCCTTCTAGCCGGATTGTAGATCGTTTGTCTTGGCGGACCTTTTCGCTTCAACCTCAGGACCCAATAGTCCGGAGTGTATCCGAATACCCGCTTAGTTATATAAGAACTGGGGTATGCGTGGATACCAGGTGTAGGGGTCATTAGTGCTTGAACGGACAAGTGCCCAACTAGTTATGCTATATTACATGGGTAGTAAGAAACATCTTCCAGGGAGAATAGTTCCGTTAAGGGTTCCTTTCCCTGGGTATGCATGCCCTAAAGTGCATGTCCGGACTGCGATAAGAAACGCAGGAAAAAAACATCTAGGGGCAGATATGGAAAATAAAAAATCATCTTTTGTTCACCGACCGAATATTCCCTTAAGAACGCTAGCTTTCGGCTTCACCCAGTCTAAGGTACACATCCGGCTGACCCGGTAGAAACAATCGCAGAGGTGCTCCCCTTATGCCCTAGCCGAATTAACGGGGACGTAGGGCATAAATACAAGAGCCAGGCAACCCAGTTTGGCCAAAACTTAAGTCATATCGATGCATATAATGGCGAAAAAGGTACATGCGGAAGCATAACACATGTGCGGGGCATGAGGCCCAGATAAATAATTAAGCTTCTGTAAAAGAAGCCCCCTGGTATGATGAGCACGGCTAGCGCATCTATAGTGTGCAAGTGAGGCACAAGTTGGCCCTTAAAGGCTTAGAGAAAGAATAAAAGAAAGAAAGAAAAACAAGACATATAATGTATATGCAAAAAATGGACAGAGGAAGGGGACGAACAAAGAGTCCGGCGCTAGGCGTAGAATCTTCGAAGCCTGGCCGCGTTCCATGGGTTCGGCTCGAGTCGATTAGTCGATGCATCCCGCTGTCTGTACACTCCACCGGTTAGAACTTGGTCAATAATGAAGGGACCTTCCCATTTGGTCTCGAGCTTGTTCTTTTTCTTATCCGGCAGGCGTAGAACTAGTTCGCCAACATTATATGTTTTGGCCCATACTTCTCTGCTTTGGTATCTGTGAGCCTATTGCATGGAGTGAGGACAGTGGATACATAGTATACCGGCTTTTGAAGAGGGAATTTATGTCCGTCCGCTTCCCGTTCGACGACGAGCACTGCGCTTACAACTTGATGAGTTGCCGAAATGTACAATAGCATTGGTTCGTCGATGTTTGGCGCAGCCAGGATTGGGTTGGTTGCCAAAATGGTCTTTATTTCTTCCAATCCGGCTGTGGACGCGTCCGTCCACTCGAAGTGTTCGGTGTGGCGAAGGAGGCGATAAAGGGGTAAGGCCTTTTCTCCTAAGTGGGAGATAAAGCGGCTTAGAGCTGCCACGCATCCAGTTAACTTCTGGATTTGTTTGAGGTCTGTTGGGGTAGCCAACTGTGACAAAGCTTAGATTTTGGCCGGATTAGCTTCAATACCTCTACTGGAGACAATGAAACCCAGGAGCTTTCCAGCTGGTACACTGAAAACACATTTTTCCGGATTAAGCTTGATCTCGTATGTTCGGAGGTTGTCGAATGTGAGCCTCAAGTCGTCTATCAAAGAGTCGGCGTGTTTGGTTTTGACGACCACATCGTCTACGTATGCCTCTACTGTTTTGCCGATTTGTTTCTCCAGACATGTCTGAATCAAGCGTTGATATGTTGCACCGGCGTTTTTTAGCCCAAAAGGCATTGTGTTGAAACAGAAGGGACCGTATGGTGTGATGAATGCCGTTGCGGCTTGGTCGGACTCTGCCATCTTGATTTGGTGGTAACCGGAGTATGCGTCGAGGAAACACAATAACTCGTGTCCTGCGGTAGCATCGATAATTTGATCGATGCGGGGGAGGGGGAAGGGATCCATTGGGCAAGCTTTATTGAGGTCCTTGAAATCGACACAAAGGCACCAGGATTTATCCTTCTTTGGTACCATCACCAGGTTTGCTAGCCAGTCCGGGTGTTTTATTTCTCTGATGAATCCGGCCTCCAATAACTTGGCTAGTTCCTCTCCCATGGCCTGTCTCTTAGGTTCGGAGAAACGCCGAAGAGCTTGCTTGACCGGCTTGAATCCCTTTAGGATATTGAGGCTATGCTCGGCCAGCCTGCGTGGGATTCCTGGCATGTCTGAGGGATGCCAGGCGAATATGTCCCAATTCTCGCGCAGGAACTCTCGTAGTGCGGCATCCACGACGGGGTTTAACTATGCCCCGATGGAGGCTATTTTTGTAGGGTCCGTTGGGTGGACTTGGAATTTGACTATTTCATCCGCTGGTTTAAAAGAGGTGGACTTGGATCTCTTATCGAGTGTCACGTTGTCCCTGTCCACTATGGAGCGTAGTGTGGTTAATTCCTCGGCCGAGAGGGCTTCGGATAATGCCTCGAGGGCCAGTGCAGCTGTTTTGTTTTCGGCATGGAGTGTTGTGTCCGGATCACTGGCGAGGGTGATGATCCCGTTGGGCCCGGGAATTTTGAGCTTCATGTACCCATAATGGGGTACGGCTTGGAAGATCGTGAATGCCTCACGTCCTAAAAGGGCGTGGTATCCACTGTTGAACGGGGCCACTTGAAATGTAATTTCTTCGGACCTATAGTTCTCTGGCGTACCGAATACCACATCTAGTGTGATTTTCCCAGCGCATCGTGCCTCCTGACTGGGTATGGTTCCCCTAAAGGTTTTGCTACTTTGCTCACTGCAGTTCTAGTCTATTTCCATTTTTTGAAGAGTTTCCTCATAGATGAGGTTTAATCCGCTGCCGCCGTCCATGAGTACTTTGGTGAGTCGAAATCCGTCCACAATTGGACTGAGGACCAGTGCGGCTGGTGCTCGGGCTGTTCGGAATTTAGGTTCGTCACTGGCATTGAGGGTAATAGCCGTGTCACTCCATGGATTTATTGCTGCTACGCGGCAGATTTCGGCCATGCCGCGGAGTGTTCGCTTGCGCCTATTATTTGACGCGAAGGTCTCAAAGACTGTTAACACCGTATTGTTATCCACGGGATGGTGCTCTGTGGCATTTGGGATAAGAAGATCCTCACCACTTTTGGCCACCTGCCGGAGTATCCAACATGCTCTAGGGCTGTGCGTTGGTATTGTATCTGCTGTACTATGAATTTTGCAGGGTCCGTTAAGCCATCCCTCCAGTAAGGTTCCATGCCCTATAGAGGGTTTGTGTTTCTTTGCAACTAGCTCGGATGTCTTATGATAGTGGACCCTTTTACTTCGGACTGGGTGTATATTCGGGGCCGGATTATCCCAAAATTTCATTTCAGTTTTCCAAGCGCTTTCCATCACACAGTACTTTCGTACTATGGACGCCAAGTCAGCGAAGCGTGATATGTCATGGCGACTTAAGGCGTTAAGGATTCCCTTGTGCGTAGAATTATTGTAGAAAATTGAGATTGCATCTTCCTCGCGACAGTCCTTAACCTTGTTCATCACAAGGAGGAATCTGGCCCAATAATGATGTACTGTTTCATGGGGCTCTTGCCTGATGTGGGAAAGATTGTTTATGTCTGGGTGGGTGGGTGGATTTGAGTCCGAACCCCTACCCGATCTGAGACCCAGGGGTCGAGGAGTTTCCAATCTTGGATGTTCGGGTTCCAAAGTGTTACCCGATAGGTCTGGCCCACTGCCTGATTCTAGGTTCAGGGCTTGGGTGATGTCCTCCTGTTAGCGGGTATTCGGCTCGGAGAGCTCAGGAATCCGGACATAGTTAGTCCTCAAAATAGAGGAAGAGTTGCCGCATTATTCCACCACCACCGCAACATGATGGGTGACCGATAGAGAGTTAATCTCCCTTTGATCGGGTTTAAGCCCAATCCGATCATAGTCCATAGCGACTCCCAAGGCAGCGATGTGATCCAAGAGTTCGTTTAGGGAAGAGAGCTCCATTGGATCCATCTGCTCGACGAATTCCGAGTCGACGTGGAGGCTGTTTTTGATGACCCGAGAAGTCATCATCGGTGCAGCGGCCGAACAGGCAGTCATGACGAAACTGCCTAGCCGGAGAGTTTGGCCGACATCCAGAGCTCCCCTGGCGGTAATGTTGCTTTTGACAACGAGATGAGGCATCCTTCCTTACGGTGACGTCATAGAGGAACTCTCAATGAAAGCACCAATGTCGGTGTCAAAACCGGCGGATCTCGGGTAGGGGGTCCCGAACTATGCGTCTAAGGCGGATGGTAACAGGAGGCAGGGGACACGATGTTTTACCCAGGTTTGGGCCCTCTTGATGGAGGTAAAACCCTACGTCCTGCTTGATTTATTCTTGATGATATGAGTATTACAAGAGTTGATCTACCATGAGATCGGAGAGGCTAAACCCTAGAAGCTAGCCTATGGTATGATTGTATGTTGTCCTACGGACTAAAACCCTCCGGTTTATATAGACACCGGAGGGGGCTAGGGTTACACAAGGTCGGTTACAAAGGAGGAGATATACATATCCGTATTGCCTAGCTTGCCTTCCACGCCAAGTAGAGTCCCATCCGGACATGAGACGAAGTCTTCAATCTTGTATCTTCATAGTCCAACAGTCCGGCCAAAGGATATAATCCGGCTGTCCCGATACCCCCTAATCCAGGACTCCCTCAGGCCCCCTTCAGCGGAATTCACGTCTTCATTGGCAAGATCGGCGAACCGGGCCCGGAGCCGGACATCTGCACTGACATCATCGAGACGGCTCAGCGTGCGAGACCCGCCCGGGTTCGGCCCGCCATGAATCGTACCTTCGTGGGGTTTATCCATGGAGTGGAACCTTAGGATAGATCGGCATCTAGTGGTGAGACCATTGTTTACTCTGATGGCGAGTCATCCACTGGTGAGACCGAGTCATTGTATCAACTGCAAGACGGCCGGCTTGGGGGCTGTTTCGATGGCGACAGTATTCCGGACCCCTGCGAGCCGCCGAACCGGGTTGCAATATTGATGGCCGATACACAGCCTGCGCAACATTCATCGACGGCAGCAGAGCTGATTTCTGGGTTAGCAGTGACAATAGCGCGATGAGATGGCGTAGGCCAAGGAGTAACTAAGCACAGAAAACACTAGGATGGCCGAGGAGCGGGCTGCTTTGGATGCTCAGGCACAACAGATTCAGTCGCAGTCTTACTGGCTCATGCTAGATCAGAACGCTTCAAACGAAGTCACGAGGAGGAGGCATCAGACTCGTCTGCCCTCGATTTATGAGGCAAGAAATATGTTTAACACGCTAGGAGCAGGAACCAGTAACCCGGTAGTGGTAAACCGGGTCGACGCACCTAGGACGGGTACGCCAGTTCAGCCACGCACGAAAGACCCGCCTCGTCAGAACAATAACCCGTCGCAGCACATGCCGATGCCACTGGGTCATTACTCTAACCCTTTAGATAACATGATCGCTACGGCGTCACGACTGGCGGCTCCCCCGGTTGAAGGTGAGTCACCAATGGCGGTTGAAACACGAAGGGCTAGAGAGCTCCTTCAAACAACACTGGTACAGCAGCAGGCTTATTCTTATAGTCATGACAAGATTCATTCCACCCCTCGCCCGAGCCGGAGTTACGGCAGGCATATCGATGAGCCGGCTATGTCAAGCAGTGGGCGGAACCATAACCCGCCTAATGGACATGACCCGGCGGGCGGTGGTGCTGATGCTCAGAATGTAGTGGATCAAGGCAAAACACTTTGAGAGGCCAAGATGGCGGCACAGTATGTGACCCGTCAACCTACTCCGGTTCGTCCAACCACTTCTGTGGAGCCAGGTGTAACCTTCTGGAAATTGGGTGTGCCATGTTTAGTGTCGGCTCTACGTAATGAGCGTCTGCCCAAGGATTTCAAGGGTCCTCGCAAGGTGCCTAACTATACAGCCGATTTACCTCCTGAGGCGTGGATTGAGAGTTATGAGATGGCCATGGAATTGCTAGATGTCAGCGATGCTGTGTGTGCTAAATATTTCCCCTGATGTTGGAGGGAACGGCCCGCACTTGGTTGAAGGGGCTCCCTGCCAATTCCATTGGGTCATGGGCCGAGTTAAAAGCCCGATTCATCCAGAATTTCAAGGATACATGTAAGCAACCCATGTCAATTGTGGATTTAGCCTCCTGTGTCCAAGAAGAAGGTGAGTCGATGACCCATTGGGTGTGCCGGGTCTCAACAATCCTGCACTCTTCGGATCGCATCAATGCCGACTCAGCAGTGTTGATGTTGGAAAACAATTGTTGTTTCATGCCCCTAAAGCAAGAATTAGGGCGGATCAAGCGCCACTGCAATGACATGGGGACATTGATGGCGGCTCTAGTTAAGTATGCTGACTCTGATGGTACCAAGGACCTCGAGTCTGATGACGAAAAGCCGGGAAAGGGAAAGAAGAGCAGCAACACCAAGGGGCAGCAACATAACCCGACGAACCAGGAAGGCAACGGTAAGCGCAAAGCTGATAATAGTTTTGACTTTGTGGCTAACATCGATGCGTAGAATAATGGTCAGCGTCATAAGGGTAAACCGCCCCCATGGACCGGAGGATCCGGTTTCAACCTTAACAGATGCTAAATCAGCCCTGCCAATACATGGTACCCGAGAAAGACCGTCCGGGCACCTCTGGAAGGATTGTTACATTATGAAGGAGTACAAGAATTCCAATCTTTTTCAAGACAGTCATGGGCTAGGTGGTGGTTCAGGATCTAGTTCTCATGGACCGGGTTATGGCGGTGGTGGTTCTAGCTCTGGGTTCCAAGGCAATCAAGGCAATCAAGGTGGTTACCATCAACAATCAGGTCAGGGGAATCAACAACAGCAATCAGGGTATCAGAGTAACCCAAAGAAGTTGAATAGTGGGCAGTACCACGTTTTCACCACAAGTTTATGCAAACGGGATCAGAAGCTTCATAAGAGGGCAGTGAACACTATTGAACCGGCAGTTCCCTGTTACTTGCGCTGGTCTAAGCAGCTCATTGTGTGGAGCCGGGAAGATCACCCGCCCCGGGTTGATAATTCGGGACACTTGGCATTGGTGGTCGCACCTCAAGTCGGAGGGTATAAGTTTACCAAGGTACTCATGGACAGAGGCAGCAACATCAATATCATATATTACGAAACTTTCCGTCGCATGGGGTTGACGGATAAAAATCTTATACCGTCGAACACTATTTTCCATGGCGTGGTGCCTGGTAAATCGGCGTACCCCGTTGGTAAGATAGCTCTGGAAGTTGCTTTTGGAGATGATCATGACTCTCGGTCAGAGACATTGACCTTTGAAGTAGTCAAGATTCACAGTCCATATCACGCTCTGTTTGGACGGCCGGCTTATGCCAAGTTCATGGCATGGCCTTGTTATGTTTATCTGCATCTCAAGTTGCCAGGTTACAAGGGGACTATTACAGTGCATGGGAGCCAAAAGATAGCTTTGGAATGCGAAGAAGGTGATGCGGCTTATGCTGAGTCGGTTTGTGCGACGGAGGAGTTAAAATTTTATAAGGACAATGTTGATCTGGCGGATATGACATCTTTGAAAAAGCCAACTACAGAGCATGATCCGATCTTGAAGTTTAAATCGGCAGATGATACCAAGATGGTTGATTTTGTTCCTGGCGATTCATCCAAGCTGTTCAGCATCAGTGCTAGCCTGGACCCGAAATAGGAAAGCGCGCTCATCGAGTGAGAACCGGGACATCTTTGCATGGAAACCTTCAGACATGCCAGGTGTACCGAGGGAACTCGATGAGCACACTCTTAATATTGATCCCAAGTTTAAAACCGGTCAAGCAGTTTCTTCATCGCTTCAATGAAGAGAGGTGTAAGGACATTGGTGAAGAGGTAGCCCAGCTCTTGGCGGCTGGGTTTATCATTGAGGTGTTTCATCCTGAGTGGTTGGCTAACCTGGTGCTGGTACATAAAAAGAATGGCACTTGGCATATGTGTGTGGACTACACGGATTTAAACAAGGCTTGACCGGCTGATCCTTTTGCTCTCCCTCGTATTGATCAGATTATTGATGCTACAACGGGCTGTGAGTGTTTGAGTTTTTTGGATGCTTATTCTGGTTATCATCAGATCAAGATGGCAGTTGAGGATCATGAGAAGACATCTTTCATAACTTCCTTTGGAACCTTCTGCTATGTGTCTATGCCTTTTGGGCTCAAGAGTGCCCAGGCGACTTATCAGAGGTGCGTGCAGAATTGCCTTCATGATCAAATTGGGCGCAATGTTCATGCTTATGTGGATGATGTTTTGGTAGAATCCAGAGAGAAGGATACATTGATAGACGATTTGAAGGAAACCTTTGATAATCTCCGGGTTTATAAAATGATACTTAACCTGACCAAGTGTGTTTTTGGTGTACCAATAGGCAAGCTCTTGGGTTTTCTGGTGTCTAACAGGGGCATTGAAGCTAATCTGGAGAAGATCAAGGCCATCACTTCTCTGGCTAAACCGGCGTGTGTCAATGATGTGCAATGTGTGGTGGGTCGTATTGCAGCGTTAAGCTGGTTCATAAGATGGTTGGGAGAGAAGGCTCTCCCCTTGTATCAGATGATGAAAAGACAGATAATTTTGTCTAGAGTGATGCCGCGAATGCGGCGTTTGAGGACTTGAAGAAGAAGCTGGCTGAGCCACCTGTTCTGGCTGCTCTTGTTGATAAAGAGCCATTGTTGTTGTACGTGGCTGCCAATGCCCGGGCTGTCAGCGTGGCTATTGTGGTGGAAAGGAAGGAGGCAGGCATGGAATATCCGGTTCAAAGGCCGGTTTACTACATCAGCGAGGTGCTTATTGAGTCCAAGCAGAGTTATCCGCACTGGGAGAAGCCTGTATATGGGGTGCTCATGGCTAGTCGGAAGCTTAAGCAATATTTTCTGGGTCATCCCATCACTGTGGTTAGTTCTGCTCCTTTAGGGGACAATATTCAGAACAGAGAAGCCACAGGTCGGACAGCTAAGTGGGCCATTGAGCTTGGTCTTCATGGTTTGAAATATATGCCTCGCACGGCCATCAAGTCTCAAGCACTGGTGGATTTCATCAATGACTGGACAGAGTCACAGATGCTTGAGGAAAAGCCAGATAACACATATTGGACTATTCACTTTGATGGGTCCAGGCAATTGGAGGGCTCGGGGGCTGGAGTAGTGCTCGCTTCCCCTCGAGGTGATAGATTTTGTTATGTTCTCCATTTGATGTTTCCTTGCACTAACAATGCAACTGAGTATGAGACCTTGCTCCACGGTCTTCGGATGGCTAAGGAGATGAATCTAAGCCGAGTTAGGTGCTTTGGTGAATCAGATTTGGTGGCTCAACAAGTCTCTGGTACTTGGGATTCTAAGGATCCACTCATGGCGTCTTATCGACGAGAAGTGGGTGTTATTGCTGGTCACTTCAAGGGTTATCAAGTTGAGCATGTTGATTGGAGGAAAAATGAAGCGGCTGGTGCCTTAAGCCGGTTGGGTTCTCAACGTAAACTGGTGTCGCCTAATGTCTTTCTTGATGTTTTGCATAACCCGTCGGTCAAGTTACCTACAGAGGAGGATTTGGCTATTCCTGACCCGGAAGCTCAGTTGGTGGTAGCACTTCATGTAATTCCTGATTTGACAGTCCCTTATTTGGCTTATGTGACCTGGGGCGAGTTACCTGAGGATGAAACCTTAGCCAAGAAGATAACCCGGTGGTCTAAGTCAATGAAAATTGTTAATGGAGAGCTACAACATCACAGTGTCACAGGGGCGTTTCAATGTTGTGTTTCTCCAGAAGAGGGTCGTGAGATCCTGCGTGATATTCATGAAAGAGACTGTCGTCATCATGCTGGTTCAAAATCTCTTGTGGCTAAAGCTTTTCATCATGGGTTTTATTGGCTAACAGCTCATGCTGATGCTGAAGACCTGGTCAGCAGGTGTGATGGATGTCAGAAATTTTCACGACGAGCCCATGTGCCGGCTCAAGAATTGAGGATGATTCCAATTACTTGGCCGTTTGCAGTTTGGGGGCTTGATATGGCTGGACCTTTTAAAAGGTCCAATGATAATAAGACCCGCCTTTTGGTGGCGGTTGATAAGTTCACTAAGTGGGTGGAGGCAGAGCCAGTCAGCAAGTGTGATGCAACAATGGCGGTTCAATTCATGAAGAAGGTGATATTCCGTTTTGGCTTTCCACATAGCATTATAACCGATAATGGCACTAATCTCTCCAAGGGTGCTATGGAAGAATTTTGTCAACGTGAGCATATCCGGCTTCATGTATCGTCAGTGGCTCACCCCCAATCTAATGGTCAAGCTGAGAGAGCCAATCAAGAGATCTTGAGAGGCATCAAGCCCCAACTTATGTTTCCCTTACAGAGGACGCCGGGTTGTTGGGTGGAGGAGTTACCTTCCATGTTATGGAGCATTAATACCACCCCAACAGATCTACAGGTTACATGCATTTCTTCATGGTTTACGGATCAGAGGTGGTTCTCCCTAGTGACATCCGTCATGACTCACCTCGTGTGGCGGCTTATGTTGAAGCTGATAATGAAAAAGCACATCAGGAAGCACTTGACATGTTGGATGAGGAGCGTGACATGGCGGCGGCTCATTCGGTGATTTACCAGCAAGATCTGTGCTGTGACTACAGCCGTCGGGTTAAAACTAGAACTTTCCAAGAAGGCGATCTTGTGCGCTGGCTTATCCAGGATCAGACTGCTGTGCATAAGTTATCCCCACCTTGGGAAGGACCCTTTGTGGTCAGCAAGAATCTGTACAACGGGTCATATTACCTTATCGATGTTCGAGACCACAAGGACTCACGCACGTCGGAGGAAGAGACCCACCGACCGTGGAATATTGCTCATCTTCGGCCTTACTACACTTGAGCCACTGGCTCTTCTGATGTACATATTTTTGACACTGTATATATTGTGGTCAATATAATAAACCGACATCCCTACTAAAACAAGGCCTCTGTCGTTTTTTCTTTTAAATAATGAGCTTTTGGTCTTTTGGGGGCTTTTGCTTTATAGAGCGAAGTTATGATTACCCTTTGATCGGGCTTATTGGCCACACAAAAAAGGGGCTTGGGGGCTTATACCCAGGTTAACAGGGACGAAAGAGAGTCAGTTGCAAAAGCACAACTCAAACATAGGTGCCCCTTGAGCACAGCTCAAAATATTGCTTGGGGGCTCTTTTGTTCACCTAAAACCCCGGGTTATCTTGCCTTTTTAAGTAAGCCACTCCACTGTAATGCCCCGAGACCGATGTGCCAGGTGTCTTCCAGTTATTCGCTCTTGTTTCCTTGACATTTGCTTGCGTGTCATGCATTTCATATCATGTCATCATGTGCATCGCATTTGCATACATGTTCGTCTCATGCATCCGAGCATTTTCCCTGTTGTCCGTTTTGCATTCCGGCGCTCCTATCTCCTCCAGTGTCCCCTTTTACCTCTTTTCATGTGCGGGTGTTAAACGTTCTCGGATTGGACCGAGACTTGCCAAGCGGCCTTGGTTTACAACCGGTAGACCGCCTGTCAAGTTTCGTACCATTTGGACTTCGTTTGATACTCCAACGGTTAACCAAGGAACCGAGAAGGCCTCGTGTGTGTTGCGGCCCAATACCTCTCCAAAGTGGCCCAAAACCCACCTAAAATCCCTCCATTCTCTCGGTCGTTCGATCACGAACGCGTGGCCGAAAACCGCACCTCATTTGGACTCTCCTAGCTCCCTCTACCTATTTATATGTGATCCCCTCCAAAAAATCTCACCTCCCTCCGCGCCGCCGAACATGTCCGCCCACCGGCGGACGCGTCCACCCCGCCGCCACGTTGCTTCGGCCAATCCGGAGGCGACACGTCATCACCACCGCCCCCGCGCCCAATCCTGGCTTGCCACTCGAAACCCCGCCGTCCCACCGCCGCCGCGGCCCGCGGAGCCCATCCGGGGCCTGCGCGAGCCCGACCGTGCCGCCGACCGGCCTGCGCGTCGCCTGCCGCCAGCGCTTGTGCCTCACCGCCCACCACCTTTGCGTGTCGTCGGCGATCAACTACGGCGACCGGAGCGCGGCATCCTGCGCCATCGTCCCCGCCGCCTCGCTCACGCCGTAGCGCAGAGCCGCCGCCACCACCCGCATCGTCCTCCCCGTGCCTTCTCGCGAGCTCGCCGCCCCGCCACGGGAGCTCGTCGCCAGCTAGCTCCAGCCGCGGGCTCCTTTGCTACCGGACCTCCGCGGCCTCGCCTGGCCGGATCCGGTACCAGCTTCCCCAGATTCGAGCGCCCGCTCCGCCCTGCTCTGCCGTCCTCCTTCGCTGCCATGGCTGCGGCCAACCCCGGCGACCCCGCCGCCGTTCTACTCGCTGTCGCCGGAGAAGCCTTCGGCCGCCGCCTCATCTTCAACCTCCGGCCGGGATGGCCCCGTCCAACCTCAGCCTGGACGGCTTCGTCCACCGAACCAAACCAGCGCCGTGTCTCGCTCCATCTCATCCCTACACCCCGAGATCCATTTTGCCCGAGGTTGTTTTCTACTAAGTCCCCAGGAAATCATATCATTTATGCATCTTGTGATCATCATAAATCCCAGAATAATGCTCCGTTTTGAGCATGTGATATATCGAGTTGTTCATCATGATGCCCTCTTCATTTCATTACATTGCACCATGTTCATTTGAGTTCATATTGATGCCCTAAATGCTGTTGCAAGAGTGCTATGTGATGTTAGTTTCAGATTCTTATCAGTAATTGGACATTTGTCATTTTTGCCATGTTTAATGTGTGCCTCCTATGATCTTGAGCCCTACATGTGTTTTGAAGTATGTCATGCCATCTTTACAGGGGTGTATGCCATGTATTTTTGTGATCTTTGTGGTGACTAGCACAAGCATGCAAAGTAGCACTCGTGTTGTTGCTGATTTCAGGGACTTAGAATTTCTTCTAAGTCTTTGTCCTGTTAATATTTTGATGCCATGTATTCTTGTTGCTACAGAGTGATCCATGCCTCTTTTGAGCATGATCAGTAAGGATGTTTTGTAGATACTGTTGTGCTCTATCCATCCATGTCTTTGTTTGCAATTTTGGAGCACCCTAGCTTGAGTCAATCGAGCTCTACTTTTGCTATAAAATGTTCCTGGCAGAATGTTTACGTGTTAAGCATTTTTGCCGAGGATGTTGTAGTTGATCCATGCATGCTATGTTGTTGTTCTTGCCATGTTTAGCTTCTATGCCATGTCTACTTGCTGGTTGTATGCTTAGTTTGTCATGTAATGTCTTGTGGTGAGTGCATCGAGCTCGCAAACATGCCTACGTGAATCTGTTTTGCCATGTTCTAGTTTTTCTGCTAAGTCTGAATCTGTTAACAAAACTTGCTATGTTCACATGGTTGCCATTGTATCTTCTGATCCCTTTTGTCTTATGGTCAGTAAGGGACTTTTGTTGTATGCTTTGAGTAGCTTCATGCCATGACTTGCTTTGCCATGATATGTTTCTGTAGCATGTTGTTATCTTGCTCTAAACATTGCTTCCTGATGTTAAATTCCTGTCATGTTGTTAATTTCACTAAGTCTGTAACCTGATATCTTTTGCCCTTTTGCCAGGCTTGTTTGAACCTGCTATTTAGTGATTTAGCCATAGCTCAGTGTTCATCTTTTGTCAAGCATCTTGAGTGGATCCCTGCCATTTGTTTTGTTGTTATGTTACAGTGCAGTAGCTTGTTGTTCTAGATGCATTTAGATGGCCTCGTGCTGTTAATCGCAGCTTTGTGCCATTATTGTTTTGCTTGCCATTTGCAAACCGTGCATCAGATTCCGGTGATCTTTATATCGAATTCGACCGAAATCATCTCATATTTCCAGCGGCACTCTTGGTTTTCCAAGTTGAGGCCAGGTTCAATCTTTCCTTTCCAAAACATGCATATGCATCGCATACCGCATCCCACATATCATGCCATGTTTTGCATCATGTTGCTTGTGCATTGCACCATGATTGATTGTTGGTCCTTTTGCTTGTGTTCTTGGCTTGGCTAGAGCCGGGAGATGAGTTCGTGTTCGAGGTACCCGTTGAGTACGCTTTTGAGGATCAAGCTTTCGTCTACTGGGAGAACTTTCCAGGCAAGATGACCATACCGTCGAAATCACTTCTATCTTTGCTTGCTAGTTGCTCGCTCTTTTGCTATGCCTATGCTGCGATACCTACCACTTTCTTATCATGCCTCCCATATTGCCATGTCAAACCTCTAACCCACCTTGTCCAAGCAAACCGTCGTTTGGCTATGCTACCGCTTTGCTCAGCCCCTCTTATAGCATTGTTAGTTGCAGGTGAAGTTTGGAGTTTGTTCCATGTTTGGAACATGGATATGTTGGGATATCACAATATCTCTTGTTTAATTAATGCATCTATATACTTGGTAAAGGGTGGAAGGCTCGGCCTTATGCCTAGTGTTTTTTTCCACTCTTGCCGCCCTAGTTTCCATCATACCGGGGTTATGTTCCTTGATTTTGCGTTCCTTACATGGTTGGGTTATAATGGGGACCCCTTGACAGTTCACCTTGAATAAAACTCCTCCAGCATGGCCCAACCTTGGTTTTACCATTCGCCACCTAGCCTGTTTTTCCCTTGGGTCAGCCAGCCCAAGGGTCATCTTTATTTAAACCCCTGGGCAAGTGCTCCTCTGAGTGTTGGTCCAAACTAGAGCACCGTGCAGGGCCATCCCTTGGCAACTTGGGTTACGTCGGCTCCTGTACGCTTAGCTTATCCGGTGTGCCCTGAGAACGAGATATGTATAGCTCCTATCGGGATTTGTCGGCACAGCGGGTGGTCTTGCTGGACTTGTTTTACCATTGTCGAGATGTCTTGTAACCGGGATTCCGAGTCTGATCAGATTGTCTTGGGAGAAGGAATATCCTTCGTTGACCGTGAGAGCTTGTGATGGGCTAAGTTGGGACACCCCTTCACGGTTTTAAACTTTCGATTACTTCCAAATCCAGTTGCAGGTGCCGTTGATACCATGCAGGTGACGCAACCGAGCTCAAGGAGGAGCTCGATGAAGATCTCGTTCATTGCATTGTTTCGTTGCAGTTGATCAGTAGTGGAGCCCAGTTGGGCCGATCGGGGATCTGTAGCATTAGGGGTAGTCTTCTTTTTTTTGGTTCCGTAGACGGAGCTTGTTTGTATCTGGATGTTGTATTGCTTTATTCATGTATTGTGTGAAGTGGCGATTGTAAGCCAACCCTGTATCTCTTTCTTATTCAGTACATGGGATGTGTAATGGTTACCCCTCTTGTGACATTGCCTTCAATGCGGTTATGCCTCTAAGTCATGCTCCGACACGTAGGAGATATAGCCGCATCGAGGGTGTTACAAGTTGGTATCAGAGCCTGCCCCGACTTAGGAGCCCCCTGCTTGATCGAATCGTTGGCGTTGTTGAGTCTAGAAAAATGTTTTGAATCATTTAGGAATTATATATATTGGAGAGTAAGATTCTTTTTACTCCTCAGCCCCTTCGTCGCTCTGGTGAGGCATCCTGACGTAGAGTTTTGACTCTTCTCTTCTCAAATTTCACTAAAAAAATTAGGATCACGCCGGTATCTTGGAATCGTTCCGATGGTTTTGTGATGAGAACATTGTTCTTGGTGCCTCCTGACATTTAGGGGTTGTGGCAGTGTCCCAGGGAGTTGAGCTCCAAGGTGTTGTCGTCACAATTTTATCGTTGCAGTTCTGAAATACCTGAGTTTCGCCGACATCGAAAATCTCTTTTATGCAGTTGTTGGTGAGATAACCTCGACGCCACCCAGTACTGGGGCAGGAGTTCGGGGTTATTTCCATAACTTGTATAATGGATGCTTTTCGAAGGTTGAGGTAAATGATTTCCGAAGGTTTCTGGTTATGTGTTGAAGGATGGATACAGCTCGATGTAGGATCTGTTAGTTTTGGGTGAGATATTATGCTTCCCCTGTATCCCCAACACCTGATTGCACAACCGGAAAGTTTCGGGAGTTTATAAGTGGGAATTCAAGTAGTTCTTAAGATATCTTTCCAACAGATGTATGATATGAAATTGGGGTTCGACGTCTAGTGGTCCGCCTATCCACGGTTGGTTTTACAGTGGTCTCATTGTGTCTTAAAGAGTCCTTGGCTATGCTGACTTGGGGACGCTTCGTATGTCATGTGCACTGCTTTGTACATGATGGTGTTGTACGATTGAGCCCGTGTAGGCCCCACCACAAAAACTTCAGATGAAATCTCTATCATATGTTTGTTCCGGCTTTTTCTGCAAGCCAATCCTTTGTTTTGTATTTCAGTTGTGGTATTCGAGTTGCTTCAAAGTCAAGTGTTGATTCCATACCTTTCCTAAACGGTGTTCTCATACTCCGATGTGAATACCAATCCTTCATGATAATCGAGATTGTCATCTCAATCCTTTTCAACCGGCATGTCTCTCTTCAAGTGGATCCGATCATTTCAACATCCGCAAGATCACCTCTCGGTTTTCCCAACGTTGTTCATTACATATGTCCTCAAGTTGCCTTTGTTTTCCCGCCCACCCACCCTTTTTCTTTAAGGACTTGGATTTCTTAATTCATTATCCTTTTATTGGTGTGAAGTCTCTCCATTCTTTTCCGTCAATGTTCTTATCCGGTGATTCTCAGGAAGATGCTAAGGAAGCTTCAAGTTCGTCTTTCTTCATTCTTTTCATCTCCGGTGGTTTCTATTCAGGCTTTCGGTGTTTGATCACATTCTTTTCTGAGTTTGAAATATTTTTCCCATACTGGTGCACCTCATAATCATTCCCCTCTCGCTATTCATTTGTTCTGGAGTGCTGAAGTTACCTCAGAAGACTCGTCTTGTCATTCAAGATCCAATCAACCTATTTCGAGGTTGTTATCTCTTTCAAGCCTTTTAATTCAACCGATGCATTCTCCTTTTCAAGTAATCATTTAAATGGTGTTTCTCTTGATTGGGCCCTGAAGGAAATATGCCCTAGAGGCCATAATAAAATTATTATTTATTTCCTTATATCATGATAAATGTTTATTATTCATGCTGGAATTGTATTAACTGGAAACATAATACATGTGTGAATACATAGACAAAAAAGCGTGTCACTAGTATGCCTCTGCTTGACTAGCTCGTTGATCGAAGATGGTTATGTTTCCTCACCATAGACATGAGTTGTCATTTAATTAACGGGATCACATCATTAGGAGAATGATGTGATTGACTTGACCCATTCCGTTAGCTTAGCACTTGATCGTTTAGTTTGTTGCTATTGCTTTCTTCATGACTTATACATGTTCCTATGACTAAGAGATTATGCAACTCCCGTTTATCGGAGGAACACTTTGTGTTCCCCCAAACATCACAACATAACTGGGTGCTTATAGAGGTGCTCTACAGGTGTCTCCGAAGGTACTTGTTGGGTTGGCGTATTTCGAGATTAGGATTTGTCACTCCGATTGTCAAAGAGGTATATGTGGGCCCTCTCGGTAATGCACATCACTTAAGCCTTGCAAGCATTGCAACTAATGAGTTAGTTGCGGGATGATGTATTACGGAACGAGTAAAGAGACTTGCCGGTAACGAGATTGAACTAGGTGTTGAGATACCGACGACCGAATCTCGGGCAAGTAACATACCGATGACAAAGGGAACAACGTATGTTGTTATGCGGTTTGACCGATAAAGATCTTCGTAGAATATGTAGGAGCTAATATGAGCATCCAGGTTCCGCTATTGGTTATTGACCGGAGACATGTCTTGGTCATGTCTACATACTTCTTGAACCCGTAGGGTCCGCACGCTTAACGTTATGATGATAGTTTTATTATGAGTTTATATGTTTTGATGTACCGAAGGTTGTTCGGAGTCCCCGATGTGATCACAAACATGACGAGGAGTCTCAAAATGGTCGAGCCATGAAGATTGATATATTGGAAGCCTATATTTGGATATCGGAAGTGTTTCGGGTGAAATCGGGATTTTACCGGACTACCGGGAGGTTACGGAACCCCCCGGGGAGCTTAATGGGCCTACATGGGCCTTAGTGGAAAAGGAGGGCAGCAAGAGGAGTATGGGGCGCCCCCCCCCTAGGCCCAAACCGAATTGGTTTAGGGCAAGGGGGCCGGCCCCCCTCCTTCCTTCTTCCCCCTCCCAAGTCCTAATCCAACTAGGAAAGGGGGGAGTCCTACTCCCGGTGGGAGTAGGACTCCTCCTGGCGCGCCTAGCCCAGGCCGGCCGCACCCCCCTTTCTCCTTTATATACAGGGGCAGGGGGGCACCCTAGAGACACAACATTAGATCATTGATCACTTAGCCATGTGCGGTGCCCCCCTCCACCATAGTCCACCTCGCTAATACTGTCGTGGTGCTTAGGCGAAGCCCTGCGTCGGTAGAACATCAACATCGTTACCACGCCGTCATGCTGACGAAACTCTCCCTCAACACTCGGCTGGATCGGAGTTCGAGGGACGTCATCGGGCTGAACGTGTGCTGAACTCGGAGGTGCCGTACGTTCGGTACTTGATCGGTCAGATCATGAAGACGTACAACTACATCAACCGCGTTGTGCTAACGCTTCCGCTTTCGGTCTATGAGGGTACGTGGACAACACTCTCCCCTCTCGTTGCTATGCATCACCACGATCTTGCGTGTGCGTAGGATTTTTTTTTTAAATTACTACGTTCCCCAACAGTGGCATCCGAGCCAGGTTTTATGCGTAGATGTCATATGCACGAGTAGAACACAAGTGAGTTGTGGGCGATATAAGTCATACTGCTTACCAGCATGTCATACTTTGGTTCGGCGGTATTGCTGGATGAAGCGGCCCGGACCGACATTACGCGTACGCTTACGCGAGACTGGTTCTACCGACGTGCTTTGCACATAGGTGGCTGGCGGGTGTAAGTTTCTCCAACTTTAGGTGAATCGAGTGCGGCTACGCCCGGTCCTTGCGAAGATTAAAACAGCACCAACTTGACAAACTATCGTTGTGGTTTTGATGCGTAGGTAAGAACGGTTCTTGCTAAGCCCGTAGCAGCCACGTAAAACTTGCAACAACAAAGTAGAGGACGTCTAACTTGTTTTTGCAGGGCATGTTGTGATGTGATATGGTCAAGACATGATGCTAAATTTTATTGTATGAGATGGTCATGTTTTGTAACCAAATTATCGGCAACTGGCAGGAGCCATATGGTTGTCGCTTTATTGTATGCAATGCAATCGCCCGGTAATGCTTTACTTTATCACTAAGCGGTAGCGATAGTCGTGGAAGCATAAGATTGGTGAGACGACAATGATGCTACGATGGAGATCAAGGTGTTGTGTCAGTGACAATGGTGATCATGACGGTGCTTCAGAGATGGAGATCACAAGCACAAGATGATGATGGCCATATCATATCACTTATATTGATTGCATGTGATGTTTATCTTTTATGCATCTTATCTTGCTTTGATTGACGGTAGCATTATAAGATGATCCCTCACTAAATTATCAAAGTATAAGTGTTCTCCCTGAGTATGCACCATTGAGAAAGTTCTTTGTGCTGAGACACCACGTGATGATCGGGTGTGATAGGCTCTACATTCAAATACAATGGGTGCAAAACAGTTGCACACGCAGAATACTCAGGTTAAACTTGACGAGTCTAGCATATAACAGATATGGCCTCGGAACACGGAGACCGAAAGGTCGAGCGTGAATCATATAGTAGATATGATCAACATAGTGATGTTCACCATTGAAACTACTCCATCTCAGGTGATGATTGGACATGATTTAGTTGATTTGGATCACGTGATCACTTAGAGGATTAGAGGGATGTCTATCTAAGTGGGAGTTCTTAAGTAATATGATTAATTGAACTTAAATTTATCATGAACATAGTACCTGATAGTATCTTGCTTGTCTATGTTGATTGTAGATAGATGGCCCGTGCTGTTGCTCCGTTGAATTTTAATGCGTTCCTTGAGAAATTAAAGTTGAAAGATGATGGTAGCAATTACACGGACTGGGTCCATAACTTGAGGATTATCCTCATTGTTGCACAGAAGAATTACATCCTGGAAGCACCGCTGAGTGCCAGGCATGCTGCTGATGCAACTAACAATGCTAAGAACGTCTGGCAGAGCAAAGCTGATGACTACTCGATAGTTCAGTGTGCCATGCTTTACGGATTAGGATCGGGACTTCAACGACGTTTTGAACGTCATGGAGCATATGAGATGTTCCAGGAGTTGAAGTTAATATTTCAAGCAAATTCCCGGATTGAGAGATATGAAGTCTCCAATAAGTTCTACAGCTGCAAAATGGAGGAGAATAGTTCTGTCAGTGAACATATACTCAGAATGTCTGGGTACCATAATCACTTGACTCAGCTGGGAGTTGATCTTCCGGTTGATAGTGTCATTAACAGAGTTCTTCAATCACTGTCACCAAGCTACAAGAGCTTCGTGATGAACTATAATATGCAAGGGATGAATAAAACAATTCCCGAGCTCTTCGCAATGCTAAAGGCTGCAGAGGTAGAAATCAAGAAGGAGCATCAAGTGTTGATGGTCAACAAGACCACTAGTTTCAAGAAAAAGGGCAAAGGGAAGAAGAAGGGGAACTTCAAGAAGAACAGCAGGCAAGTTACTGCTCAAGAGAAGAAACCCAAGTCTGGACCTAAGCTTGAAACTGAGTGCTTCTACTACAAGCAGACTAGTCACTGGAAGCGGAACTGCCCGAAGTATTTGGCGGATAAGAAGGATGGCAAGGTGAACAAAGTTATATGTGATATACATGTTATTGATGTGTACCTTACTAATGCTCACAGTAGCACCTGGGTATTTGATACTGGTTCTGTTGCTAATATTTGCAACTCGAAACAGGGGCTACGGATTAAGCAAAGATTGGCTAAGGACGAGGTGACGATGCGCGTGGGAAATGGTTCCAAAGTCGATGTGATCGCGGTCGGCACGCTACCTCTACATCTACCTTCGGGATTAGTATTAGACCTAAACAATTGTTATTTGGTACCAGCGTTGAGCATGAACATTATATCTGGATCTTGTTTGATGCGAGACGGTTATTCATTTAAATTAGAGAATAATGGTTGTTCTATTTATATGAGTAATATCTTTTATGGTCATGCACCCGTAAAGTGTGGTCTATTCTTATTGAATGTCGATAGTAGTGACACACATATTCATAATGTTGAAGCCAAAAGATGCAGAGTTGATAATGATAGTGCAACTTATTTGTGGCACTGCCGTTTAGGTCATATCAGTGTAAAGCTCATGAAGAAACTCCATACTGATGGACTTTTGGAACCACTTGATTATGAATCACTTGGTACATGCGAACTGTGCCTCATGGGCAAGATGACTAAAATGCCGTTCTCCGGAACTATGGAGAGAGCAACAGATTTGTTGGAAATCATACATACAGATGTATGTGGTCCGATGAATGTTGAGGCTCATGGCGGATATCGTTATTTTCTCACCTTCACAGATGATTTAAGCGGATATGGGTATATCTACTTAATGAAGCATAAGTCTGAAAAATTTCAAAAGTTCAAAGAATTTCAGAGTGAAGTTGAAAATCATCGTAACAAGAAAATAAAGTTTCTATGATCTGATCATGGAGGAGATTATTTGAGTTATGAGTTTGGTCTATGTTTGAAACAATGCGGAATAGTTTCGCAACTCACGCCACCCGGAACACCACAGCGTAATGGCGTGTCCAAACGTCGTAATCGTACTTTACTAGATATGGTGCGATCTATGGTGTCTCTTACAGATTTACCGCTATCGTTTTGGGGTTATGCTTTAGACACGGCCGCATTCACGTTAAATAAGGCACCTTCGAAATCCGTTGAGACGACGCCTTATGAACTGTGGTTTGGCAAGAAACCAAAGTTGTCGTTTCTAAAAGTTTGGGGCTGCGATGCTTATGTGAAAAAGCTTCAACCTGATAAGGTCGAACCCAAATCGGAGAAATGTGTCTTCATAGGATACCCAAAGGAGACTGTTGGGTACACCTTCTATCACAGATCCGAAGGCAAGACTTTTGTTGCTAAATTCGGAGTTTTTCTAGAGAAGGATTTTCTCTCGAAAGAAGTGAGTGGGAGGAAAGTAGAACTTGATGAGGTAACTGTACCTACTCCCTCATTGGAAAGTAGTTCATCACAGAAAATGGTTTCTGCGACACCTACACCCATTAGTGAGGAAGTTAATGATGATGATCATGAAACTTTAGATCAAGCTGCTACTGAACCTCGTAGGTCAACCAGAGTAAGATCCGCACCAGAGTGGTACGGTAATCCTATTCTGGAAGTCATGCTACTAGATCATGATGAACCTACAAACTATGAAGAAGCGATGGTGAGCCCAGATTCCGCTAAATGGCTTGAGGCCATGAAATCTGAGATGGGATCCATGTATGAGAACAAAGTGTGGACTTTGGTTGACTTGCCCGTTGATCGGCAAGCAATTGAGAATAAATGGATCTTCAAGAACAAGACTGAAGCTGACGGTAATGTTACTGTCTATAAAGCTCGACTTGTTGCGAAAGGTTTTCGACAAGTTCAAGGGATTGACTACGATGAGACCTTCTCACCTGTAGCGATGCGTAAGTCTGTCTGAATCATGTTAGCAATTTCCGCGTTTTATGATTATGAAATATGGGAGATGCATGTCAAAACTACATTCTTGAATGGATTTCTAGAAGAAGAGTTGTATATGGTGCAACTGGAAGGTTTTGTCGATCCAAAGGGAGCTAACAAAGTGTGCAAGCTCCAGTGATCCATTTATGGACTGGTGCAAGCCTCTTAGAGTTGGAATAAACGCTTTGATAGTGTGATCAAAGCATTTGGATTTATACAGACTTTTGGAGAAGCCTGTACTTACAAGAAAGTGAGTGGGAGCTCTGTAGCATTTCTGATATAATATGTGGATGACATATTACTAATTCGAAATGATATAGAATTTCTGGATAGCATAAAGGGATACTTGAATAAGAGTTTTTGAATGAAAGACCTCGGTGAAGCTACTTACATATTGGGCATTAAGATCTATAGAGATAGATCAAGACGCTTAATTGGACTTTCACAAAGCACATACCTTGACAAAGTTTTGAAGAAGTTCAAAATGGATCAAGCAAAGGAAGGGTTCTTGCCTGTGTTACAAGGTGTGAAGTTGAGTAAGACTCAATGCCCGACCACTGCAGAAGATAGAGAGAAAATGAAAGATGTTCCCTATGCTTCAGCCATAGGCTCTATCATGTATGTAATGCTGTGTACCAGACCTGATGTGTGCCTTGCTATAAGTCTAGCAGGGAGGTACCAAAGTAATCCAGGGTGGATCACTAGACAGCGGTCAAGAACATCCTGAAATACCTGAAAAGGACTAAGGATATTTTTCTCGTTTATGGAGGTGACAAAGAGCTCATCGTAAACGGTTATGTTGATGCAAGCTTTTATACTGATCCGGATGATTCTAAATCACAAATCGGATACGTGTTTACATTGAACGGTGGAGCTGTCAGTCGGTGCAGTTCTAAACAAAGCGCCGTGGCGGGATCTACATGTGAAGCGGAGTACATAGCTGCTTCGGAAGCAGCAAATGAAGGAGTCTGGATGAAGGAGTTCATATCCGATCTAGGTGTCATACCAAGTGCATCGGGTCCAACGAAAATATTTTGTGACAATACTGGAGCAATTGCCTTAGCGAAGGAATCCAGATTTCACAAGAGAACCAAGCACATCAAGAGACGCTTCAATTCCATCCGGGATCTAGTCTAGGTGGGAGACATAGAAATTTGCAAGATACATACGGATCTGAATGTTGCAGACCCGCTGACTAAGCCTCTTCCACGAGCAAAACATGATCAGCACCAAGGCTCCATGGGTGTTAGAATGTAATCTAGATTATTGACTCTAGTGCAAGTATGAGACTGAAGGAAATATGCCCTAGAGGCAATAATAAAGTTATTATTTATTTCCTTATATCATGATAAATGTTTATTATTCATGCTAGAATTGTATTAACCGGAAACATAATACATGTGTGAATACATAGACAAATAGAGTGTCACTAGTATGCCTCTACTTGACTAGCTCGTTGATCAAAGATGGTTATGTTTCCTAACCATAGACATGAGTTGTCATTTGATTAATGGGATCACATCATTAGGAGAATGATGTGATTGACGTGACCCATTCCGTTAGGTTAGCACTTGATCATTTAGTTTGTTGCTATTGCTTTCTTCATGACTTATACATGTTCCTATGACTTTGAGATTATGCAACTCCCGTTTACTGGAGTAACACTTTGTGTGCCACCAAATGACACAACATAACTGGGTGATTATAAAGGTGCTCTACAGGTGTCTCCGAAGGTACTTGTTGGGTTGGCGTATTTCGAGATTAGGATTTGTCACTCCGATTATCGGAGAGGTATCTCTGGGCCCGCTCGGTAATGCACATCACTTAAGCCTTGCAAGCATTGCAACTAATGAGTTAGTTGCGGGATGATGTATTACGGAACGAGTAAAGAGACTTGCCGATAACGAGATTGAACTAGGTATTGAGATACCGACGATCGAATCTCGGGCAAGTAACATACCGATGACAAAGGGAACAACGTATGTTGTTATGCGGTTTTACTGATAAAGATCTTCATAGAATATGTAGGAGACTATATGAGCATCCAGCTTCCACTATTGGTTATTGACCGGAGACGTGTCTCGGTCATGTCTACATAGTTCTCGAACCCGTAGGGTCCGCACGCTTAATGTTGCAATGATAGTTTTATTATGAGTTTATATGTTTTGATGTACCGAAGGTTGTTCGGAGTCCCGGATGTGATCACGGACATGACGAGGAGTCTCGAAATGGTCGAGACATGAAGATTGATATATTGGAAGCCTATATTTGGATATCGGAAGTTTTCCGGGTGAAATCGGGATTTTACCGGACTACCGGGAAGTTACCGGAACTCCCCGGGAGCTTAATGGGCCTACATGGGCCTTAGTGGAAAAGGAGGGCAGCAAGAGGAGTGTGGGGCGCGCCCCCCTAGGCCCAAACCGAATTGGTTTAGGGCAAGGGGGCCGGCCTCCCTCTTTCCTTCTTCCCCCTCCCAAGTCCTAATCCAAATAGGAAAGGGGGGAGTCCTACTCCCGGTGGGAGTAGGACTCCTCCTGGCGCGCCTAGCCCTGGCCGGCCGCACCCCCCCTTGCTCCTTTATATACAAGGGCAGGGGGAACCCTAGAGACACAACATTAGA
Organism: Triticum urartu; assembly: GCF_056163025.1. Taxonomy (NCBI): domain Eukaryota; kingdom Viridiplantae; phylum Streptophyta; class Magnoliopsida; order Poales; family Poaceae; genus Triticum; species Triticum urartu. The sequence goes on from NC_141874.1 coordinate 469,648,547, forward strand.
TCATTGATCTCTTAGCCGTGTGCAGTGCCCCCCTCCACCATAGTCCACCTCGATAATACTATAGCGGTGCTTAGGCGAAGCCCTGCGTCGGTAGAACATGAACATCGTCACCACACCGTCGTGCTGAGGAAACTCTCCCTCAACACTCAGCCGGATCGGAGTTCGAGGGACGTCATCGGGCTGAACGTGTGCTGAACTCGGAGGTGCCATACGTTCGGTACTTGATCGGTCAGATCGTGAAGACGTACGACTACATCAACCGCGTTGTGCTAACGCTTCCGCTTTCGGTCTACGAGGGTACGTGGACAACACTCTCCCCTCTCGTTGCTATGCATCACCATTATCTTGCGTCTGCGTAGGAATTTTTTTTGAAATTACTATGTTCTCCAACAGGCCCTAACCCACAGGTCTTTCCCAGGATCTTACCCGACTCTTCTATTTTACCGGAGCTATTCTAAATTCTTTTCAAAGTTTGACATAAGAATGAATTTTTCATCAGTCAAATGCTTTTATCCAAGATCTGTCAAATTCTTTTCATCATTGGCTCAACCTTTTCTATTCTTCATCCCGGAGTATCTCAATAATTCATGGTGGTGTTTCTCGTCGTCATCTCAGATTTTGAAGACCGAAGAAGAGTTTGCCTTCAAATCTTGGTACGTTCTCTCGAGGATTCACGATTCTAGCTTGGTGCCATCCTCTCATAATTGTTTTCGATTGTGAGAATTCTTTTCACCCATCCAGAGCAATTCAGGAGTCTTTTCAGTTTGATCATCTGGAGCCTATCATCTCAGATTTATTCATTCCAGCTTTCAGCTCTCGCTCTCTAAATCTTATCGGCGCATCATTCAAATATTCTCTAATCAGTTCATGATCTATTCGTTTCACTTGTATCTAAATTCTCTCAAGCATCTTCGTTCATTTGCTAATTCTTCCCGGTGTTTCTTTATCTTTTCTTCGTTCATTTTCAATCCTACGGGTGGTCCGTTCAAGATTTCTCTTCCTTTGTTATTGTATCAATTCATTCGTTGTTTCAATCCTACGGGTGGTTCGTTGAAGACCTTCCCAAGTTTGCGCTATATCTCGCTTAATCCTTTCTACGAGAATAAGTAGTGTGCCAAATCCGTTGCTTGTCATCAATTTAAATTGGTGAAGTATAAGCATAATGTAATTCTTATTCTTGTTTCATCGAGTAAATTCTATTCCTTATTCCGGAGGCTCATCAAATTCTCGGTTTGATTTGTTTCATCTTTTTTTCCGGAGTTCCATGTTTCCGCATTATATCATCTCGAAGATCCATCTAAATCATCGCAAGGCTTCACCTTGTGTTTTCAACGTCTCTTTCCTTCGCTATTCTTTTGTTACCGGAGTTCTTCATGAAGGTTCTACATGTTGGTTCATCAAGGACTTAAATTCCTTCTCGAAGTGTTCATCAATATTCTTTTCAAAGGAGCTCAAGCTTTCTTCATTTTGAAATCCGGAGTGCAATTCCTTCTACCGTAACATTGGAGGTGGTATTATGTCATTCTTGATAATTTGAGCTCATGATGTTGTTAAGAATGAGGTATTTTAATTCCATCAATCTCTTCTTTGGAATTATCTTGGGTTATATTTCACCTAAAGCTTTCCTTAAGGATTGTTGCTTTTATGGTGCTTATATATGACCAAAGGCCGTCATTTATCCTTCCGGTGAGATAAGCTTCTTATCTCCCTGTTGTTATCAATCCAATCTATCGTTTCCGTTAGTGGCAGAATTTCACCTCTTGATTTTTAGATGTTTTCCATAAGCCCACATCAAGCTTATCCTTTCATTGTTGGATTTCCAACAGCTCTGTTCGACCCTTCTCCTAAGGATGCCTTTTCAAGATCAATTGTGGCAGAAGTGGGCATTTTCTTCTCAATTCTTTTATTCCAATGATCTATCTTCTATTATTCCTTCCGGAGGCATTGTGATGTTGCTCTCTTCGACCCATCATCTTCTTTTGTCAAGATCATGATCTTTTCATGCTTATCCATTTAACCGGTGTATTGTGTCCTTTGCTCAAGTTCTTTTCATCTTATCAAGTTTCATATCACTTTTCAACCGGAGTGCTGCCCGAATTTGTTCTTCCTTGTTCCTCTTTTCTAAGGGAGAGTTATCAACTTCGTTTATCTCCGTTGTATTCTTTTCTTCAAGTTGTTCAACCTTTGAAGGTTCTTCGGTTTCACTCGTTTGTCAAGGAAGAAACTTAGTTTTACCTCTTCTCTTTCTCTTTTGTTTTCCCTCTGGTGCCATTCTAGATCTCAGGACGAGATCCTCTCGTAGTGGTGGAGTGTTGTAACGCCCCGAGACCGATATGCCAGGTGTCTTCCAGTTATTCGCTGTTGTTGCCTTGTCATTTGCCTGCGTGTCATGCATTTCATATCATGTCATCATGTGCATCGCATTTGCATACATGTTCGTCTCATGCATCCGAGCAGTTTCCCCGTTGTCCGTTTTGCATTCCGGCGCTCCTATGTCCTCAGGTGTCCCCTTTTACCTCTTTTTGTGTGCGGGTGTTAAACGTTCTCAGATTGGACCAAGACTTGCGAAGCGGCATCGGTTTACTACCGGTAGACCGCCTGTCAAGTTTCGTACCATTTGGACTTCGTTTGATACTCGAACGGTTAACCGAGGAACCGAGAAGGCCTCGTGTGTGTTGCGGCCCAACACCTCTCCAAAGTGGCCCAATACCCACCTAAACCCCCTCCATTCTCTCGGCCGTTCGATCACGATCGCGTGGATGAAAACCGCACCTCATTTGGACTCTCCTAGCTCCCTCTACCTATTTATATGTGATCCCCTCCAAAAATTCGTGGACGAAACCCTAGACCTCACCTCCCTCCGCGTCGCTGGACATGTCTGCCCGCCAGCGGACGCGTCCACCCCGCCGACATGTCGCTCAGGACAATCCGGAGGCGACACGTCATCACCCCCGCCCTCGCGCCCAATCCCGGCTCGCCACTTGTCACCCCGCCGTCCCACCGCCGTCGTGGCCCACGGAGCCCATCTAGGGCCCGCGCGAGCCTGACCGCACCGCCGCCCGGCCCGCGCGTCGCCCGCCGCCTTCGCGTGTCACCGGCGACCAACTCCGGCAACCGGAGCGCGACGTCCTGTGCCATCATCCCCGCCGCTTCGCTCACGCCGCAGCGCAGAGCCGCCGCCGCCACCCGCATCGTCCTCACCGCACCTTCGCGCGAGCTCGTCGCCCCGCCATGGGAGCTCGTCGCCGGACAGCTCCAGCCACGGGCTCCTTCGCCGCCGGACCTCCGTGGCCTCGCCTGCCCGGATCCGGCACCGGCCTCCCCGGATCCGCGCGCCCGCGCCGCACTGCTCCGCCGTCCTGCTTCGCTGCCATGGCTGCGGCCAACCCCGGCGACCCCGCCGCCGTTCTGCTCGCCATCGCTGGAGAAGCCTTCGGCCGCCGCCTTGTCTTCAACCTCCGGCCGGGATGGCCCCGTCCAACCTCAGCCTGGATGGCTTCGTCCACCGAACCAAACCAGCGCCGTGTCCCGCTCCATCCCAATATATGACCCACATGAATTATGAGAATTATTTGGGAATTTTTGGATGGACAGAAATATAGGTTGCTTCACAACCAAGGGCACTTGAGGTTATTCCTTTAATAAAAAAGGAAAGTTTCCCCAAGAAAAAGAATTATGGAGTTGGGCTAGAATGGAAATGGCATGATCTTGGGATGTCTCGCCCAGGATGCGATTCTATCCCAATCACGTGATCAATTCATGATTGGGGCACAACCGCATTTCGAGCACATAGCAAGGTGGATATCATTACAACATACCATGTACTGAATAGATGAGAATACAAGATAAAGGCTTACACTCGCCACAAGCTACATCATGAATACAACAGTTCATCAATACATAGCAATCATCATATAGTAGAGCAGGATCCAACTACGGATGAAACCAAATGAAAAAGAAGAACGACCTCCACCCTACTAGTCCCAGGCTCCCCGACCCGGAACCTAGTCCCTTGATCGAAGAAGAAGAAGAAGAACTCCGAAAGCAATCAAGCATTGCTCTCACATCAGATCATCGCATTACCTGTACATGCAACTATTGTTGTAGTAAACTGTTAGCCACGAGGACTCAGCAATCCCATTACCATGGGTATCAAGACTAGCAAAGCTTAAGGGGTATGGAATTCATAAGTGGTGAGGTTGCACCAAGCGACTAAGCATAGTATGGTGGCTAACTTACGAATACAAGAATAAGAAGAGAAACTACGCAACAGTCGCAAACTAGTAATGACCAAGAAGTGATCCTGAACTACTTACAAGTCAAACATAACCCCACGGTGTTCTCTTCTCGAACTCACTCGAAAAGAGACGATCACGGTTACACACGCGGTTGGTGTATTTTAATTGAGTTTAGTTCAAGTCCACTACAAGCGGATATTAAAAATTCCAATCTGCCACATAACCGCGGGCACGGCTCTCGAAAGTTTAAACCCTGTAGGGGTGTCCCAACTTAGCCCATGACAAGCTCATGATCCACGGAGACAACCCTCCATCGCGGGACATCCGATCAGACTCGGGATCCCGGTGCACAAGACATTTCGACAACCTGATAGTAGCCGCGCGTATCTCGTCTTGGGCCACAACCGGATGGGACAAGCTATGAGTGAAACCGACCCTCAAGTTTCCCCAAGGTGGCCCTGCAGGCTGCCCGTTTGGGACCAACACCATTAGCACTAGCCCCCCTATATTATGTTAAAAGAATCCTTGGGGACGCGACCCCCTATGCCAATTAATTAATTATCAGGTTTAGTTATTATGTTGAGCAAATGGTAAAGCCAATGTTGGGCCTTGCTGGAAGAGTTTTATTCAAAGTGAACTGTCAAGAGGGGCCCATAAACCCTCATCATGTTAGGGACGCAAAATCAAGGAACATAACACCGGTATGACGGAAACTAGAGCGGCAATAGTGGAACCAAACACCAAGAAAAAGGCTAAGCCTTCCACCCTTTACCAAGTATATAGATGCAATAATTAAATAAGAGATATTGTGATATCCCAAGATATCCATGTCCCAAACATGGAACAACCTGCAACTAGCAACTCTATAAGAGGGGCTGAGCAAAGCGATAACATAGCCAAACAACGATTTGCTGGGATGGTGGAAAAGGTTATAGGCTATCATGGCAATTTGGGAGGCTTGATAAACAAGTGGTAGGTAGCGCGACATAGCGATAGCATCGAGACAACTAGCATGGCAAAGATAGTAGTGAGATCCAAGGTGATGGTCATCTTGCCTGAAATCCCGCTAGGAAGAAGACCAAATCCATGAAGAAGAAGATGAACCAATGTAGTCGAACGGATTCTCACAATCGCAACTTAACGGGAACTTTCGAGAAGAAGCACAACCGGAAAGAAACAAACAACATGGTAAACAACCACCACATAAACATGAAATAATGCGCAATCAAGTATGATGCATGTACGGTTTAATGAGTCATGGCATGGCAAAGTGCAACAAACAATACTACAAGTTAAGTGGAGATCAATATGCAACGAGTTGAATATTGAAGAAACACCACATGCAAGTCTTTAGTTCGGTCTCGTTTATGTATCCAACACTATTAAATGTTGTTAAACATGGGAAGAGGTGAAGCATAGGTAAACTAACTATTTGGGAAAATTTAAATGAGGCCGGAAATAACAAACAACAATTTCGTAAAATCCCCATATGCATATTTAGCAATTGATGCAAACAACAATTTTAAACATCTTAAATGTTGTTATCATGATGCGGATGACATATGCAGGTTATATGCAATTTTTAAGAAAATGTTGACATGAGCATGTTATGAAGCATTTGGTCACCGTGGTGAAACGAAAGGGGTGCCACAGCAAGGACAACGGAAATGGTGCCACGGCAACATTTCGATGATCCGACAACTCATCAAGATGTCGGTGCAAACGAAAGTGTGGATCTACGAAACATGCAAAAGATGGTGGGATGATCCTGGTTACCGGGTTCCCACGGGTCGACGCATGGCAAAAGAGGAGGACAAAGCAATGACAACTCGGACATGGTGCAAACACGAGCATCTCATACAACACACATGCATTCGTTCACGGGCGTCGTCTCAGGGTTATACCTTCGAAGCATGCATCCGGGACGGAACGAGTTCCATGCGGTGTAGATGGAAGTAGATGTTCTCGGGATGGTCATAGTGGAAGTAGTGGTTCACGTTTCATAGATGTTCGGGGTCACGGCGAGGAACTTGACGTCCATGGAGTCTTCCAGGGTCGACGACAGTGGTACACACATTGTCGGGTACTTGTCGGTCCGGTCTTTGTGACGGTAGGTGTACACTTGTACACGAGGTACTCGTGGTCTTCGCAACGGTAAACAAACTTGGTGCTTGTGATACACAGGTATTTAGGCGGCAGTAGTCGTATGAAGTAGATGAACTAGATGGGTCCTCGACGTCCTGGTACTTGGCCTCCACTCGGCCTTGACGGTGATGAAACGAAACGCGATGGTTGTGGTACTTGGCACCCAGGGGCTTCGCGGGTTATTCCTGTACCTGGCATTCAGTGCAGTAATTGGTTGTGCTCATGACCGAGCTCATGGGCGGGCGCTGCATGCCCACGCGCGGGTGTGCGAAGCAGAGGAGCGGGACGAGGTGCCTTGGGGACGCGGTCAACGATGCCGCTGGCTCCGGTGGGCGTGCGTCAGCATGCAGCGAAGCAAGCTGCTGCTGCTCGATGAAGGCGGCGGCTCGGCCGTACGCGAAGCTCCGCGAGGACGGACGAGGTTAGGAGCCCAGCAGGACTAATGCAGGAGGTCCAGGTGGCGGTAGCAGCAGAGTTGGCCGGACATGACGGCTCGGGCAGGAGCTCCTCAGCACGGGGAGTAGGCCGACGAAGAGCAGCGAGGTGGAGGCATGCAGGCAGTGGAGGCAGGGAACGGCGAGAGCAGAGGGGCGTCTTGGGTGGCTGCGTGCGAGAGGAAGAAAAGGCTGGCGCTGGAGCTTGAGGGCGCGGGCGCCATGTCATGCATCAGGCATGACAGAGGGTAGCAGAGGCCGTAGCGCCATGAAGGCTAGCTGATGGGCGGGAGGGTCGAGCGGCCATGGTTGAGGACGCTTCGGGACGCAGGAGAGAAATGAGGCACAAAGGAAGGGGAGGAAGGGAGCCGGAGTTGGCAGGGCGTTGGATCATCGCCAGAGTGGTTGTTGGTTGCGGCGGCGATGGCATAAGGAGGCCACGGATCGGGAGGCGCGGGCATGTTGGGCTCTGCTCCTGTCTCTGCATGGGTGTGGCAGCGCAAGATGAGGACGGAGGGGAAAGAGGGGATCGATCAGGAGGAGGTCGGGTAGGTTAGGTTAAGAGGGAACCCGAGTGGGCCTTGGTGGAGATGGGCCGGCCTGCTGGGAGGACCAAGTGCCCAGTTGGGCTTCTCTTCTCCCTATCTTATTTCATTTAGCAGAAAAGAATTATAGAGAAGAAAAATAAAGAGAGGGTTAGGTAAAGAATTTGCACATGGGGTTAATTTTCCCGGACTCATAAAAATGAGCTTGAACCAAGAAAAATAGAAAGTGAGCATGGGCGTGAAGTTGAATTCAAACTCATTTGAATTTAATTCAAATGGGTTTTAAGTAGGACTAGGTTTTGGAGTGTCCAAAAAATGTTGAGAATTTAGGAGGAAATGGAGAAAGAATTATGGAGAAAGTTTGGAGAACAAACTTGAAGCAAAAATGCATAAGAATTAAATTGCAAGTGGGTTGCGGTTAACTCCAAACTAATGGAATATTTATTATAGCTCCCTAAATATCGAGAGGATATGTTATAAAGATAAATCATCCTGTGAATTCCCTCAATTTAAATAGATCGAAAGATCTATGCAATTTCTTTAAGGGAGTTTTAATTGGGTTACAAAACAATGCCATGATAACATGATGCAATGCAAATGATGCTATGAAGAATGCCACAAACAAATAAATCGCAAAGCAAAACTCGGAATACATGGAAGGCATATGGAGCGTCGTTCTCAGGTCGTTACAACTCTCCTCCACTTACAAGAGATCTCGCCCCGAGATCTAGGGATGGCACTGGAGAGAAACGGAAGAAGGAAGAGGTAAAACTGAGTTGCTTCTTGACAAAAGAGTGAAACCAACAAACCTCGGAGGTGTTGAGTAATTTGAAAGGCGGAATACCATGGAGATGAACGAAGTAGAAAGCACTTTGTAGAAACGAGAAGAAGGGACACCATGAGAAACTTGAAGGTTGCAAATGCATCAAGAAGAGCTCCAGGGACAAGGCGGGACATGTAACCACTCCGGTTGAAACGAAATAGGCAAGGAATGAGAATGAAAGAATGCAGGCAGCACTCCGGTAGAAAAGAGAAGCAAAGGTTGATAAGATGGGAAGAACTTGAAAAGAAGACACACCACCTTGATTAAGTTGATAAGCAAGGAAAGAACATGATCTTTGATACATCAAGATGATGGTTAGAAGGGAGTTGAATCACAATGCCTCCGGAACGAAAGAATAGAAGCTAATCGTTGGAAACAAAAGAACGAGGGAAGAAAAAGACAACTTCTACCATAATTGAATTTGGAAAGCATCCTTGCAAGAAGTTCAGAACGGAGTTGTTGGAAAACCAACAATGAAAAGAATAAGCTTGTTGTGGGCTTATGGAAACAACTCAAAACTTAGAGGTGAATACATGCCACTACGGAAAACAATTGATTGCTTGAGACCAACACGGATATGAAAACTCTTTCACCGAGAAGAGAAGGAGAAACTTCGATCATTGATGAGCACCACAAATAGCAACATTCCCAATGGAAGGCTTTAAGTGGAATATAACCCAAGATAACTCCAACAAAGAAATTGTTATGGGTTGAAACAACTCATGAAAGAAGAGAAAATGAAGGTTTTACAATATCTCATTCCTCGCAAGTTGTGAATCATGAAACGCGAAGGGTAATTGTCAAGAGTGACATAACACCACCTCAAAAGATAAGATAGAAAGAATTGCACTTCGAAATGCAAGGACAAGAATACTTGAGCTCCTCCGACAAGAATCTTGAAGAACACTTTGCAAATGAATTAAATCCATGATGAACCACCATGTAGAGTCTCCATGAATAACTCCGGCAATGAAAGGATGATGAGAAGGAAGTAAAGGATGAAAATAATAAGATTGAAGCCTTGCACTGATTTGAAATTGATATCACAAATAAACTTTAGTAGAAAGAATTAAATCACCTCGAGGGAACAAGAATAAGAATTATGTCTTGCTTACCCTTCACCAATTCAAATTGATGGCAAGCAACGGATTTGGCATACTACTCATTCTCATTGAAAAGGATTAAAGATAGAGATATAACACAAACTTGGGAAATCTTCAACGAATCACCGGTAGGATTTTGGAAAGAACGAATTAATTGATACGAGAACATAGAAAGAGGAATCTTGAACGAACCACCGTAAGAATCTGAAAACGAACGAAGAAACGGGAACGAATCACCGGGAAGAAGTAGAAAACGAACGAAGATACTTGAGTGAATTTAAATACTAGAGAGCGAAGAGATCACGAGCTGGTTAGAGAATACTCGAACGATGCACCGGAAGAATATGGAGATGAACGAAGAGACATCAATTTAGAATAATTGGAGAATGAAGCTGAAAACTTAGAACGAAGAAATCTTCTGAAATGATGGCCTTCGGATGATATAGAAATGATAACAACTCCTGAAATGCTTCGCATGGGTATGATAAGAATTTCTCACAATCGAAAATAATTATGAGGATGGCATCAAGCTAGAACCATGAATCTTCAAGAGAATGGACAAGGACTTAAGAGAAGCTCTTCTTCGGTCTTCAAATGTTGAGAATGATGATGAGAACCACCATGAAAATTGATGAGACTCTCCGGTAGAATGAAAAGAGAAAAGGTTTATTTAAAGATGAAAAGAACTTGAAAGAGATCTTGGAGAAGGCATATGACTGATGAAAATTCATTCTTACGTCAAACTTTGAAAAGAATATGATAATAAATCCGTTAAAATAGAAGAGTCAGGTAAGATCCTGGGAAAAGACCTGTGGGTTAGGGCCCACTCAAGAGAAAACACCATTGGAAATGATTACTCGAAAGAGAGATTGCACCGGTTGAGTTAAATGGCTCGAATGAGATAACAACCTCGAAATAGGTTGAACGGATTAGGAATGGAAACACGAATCTCCTGAGATATCTTTAGTACTCCGGAACAAATGAACGGCGAGAAGTGGATGATTAAGAGGTGCACCGGCATGAGAAAGCATTTGAAACAAGGAAAGGAATATGATCAACACTGAAAGCTTGAATTGATTCCACTGGAGAAGAAAAAAGAACGAAGAATGATGAAATTGAAACTCCTGACCATCTTCATGATAATCACCAGATAAGAATATTGAAGGAAAGAATGAAGAAACTTCACATTCATAAGATGGATACTTGATTAAGAAACTTGAGTCCTTGAATAAAAAGTGTGGGAGGGCGGGAAAACAAAGGCAACTTAGGGACGGATGAAACAGACACTGTTGAGAAAACTTAGAATTGATCTTGGGGATGTTGAAATGATCGGATCCACTTGAAGAGAAGCACGCCGGTTGGAAAAGAATTAACATGACAACCTCGATGATCAAGAAGGATTAATATTCACATAGAAATATGAGAACACCGCTTAGGAAAAGGTATGGAATCAACACTTGACATTGAAGCAACTCAAATACCACAACTCAAAACAAAACAAGGGATTGGCTTGCGGAATAAGCCGGAAACAAATACATAAACCCTCATGTATTTGTTGGAAAGATAAACCTTGGTAACTACTTGAATTCCCACCTAGGAACCCCCGAAACTTTTTGGTTATGCAATCTGGTGTTGGGGATACACGGAGGCACAAATATCTCACACAACTAACAAATCCTACGCTCCAACTGTATCCATCCGTCAACACACAACCAAGAAAACCTCGGAAATCATGTACCTCGGACCTTCAAAAACATCTGATATACTAGATGTGGCAATACATCTGATCGCTCTCCCCAATACTGGGTGTCGTCAAACTACTCTCACCACAAAGAGTATAGAAGCGTTTTCGATGTCAGCGACCTCTGGTATTCCGGAACTGAAACGATAAGCACTATGACAAAAACACCTTGGAGCTCAACTCCCCGGGACACTGCCACAACCCCTAAATGTCAGGAGGCACCAAGACAGAATTCATGTCACAATGATATTGGAACGATCCAACAATACCCGCGTGATCCAAAAAAAATTTGAGTGAAAAAGTGGAGAGTGAAGTCAAAACATCTACCTCAGGAGTCCTCACCAGAGCGATGAAGGGGCTGAGGAGTAAAAAGAATTCCTACTCTCCGATATAAATAGACTCAAAATAATTTTCTTTCTAGACTCAACATCGTCAGCGGTTCGATCAATCAAGGGGGCTCCTGCGGTCGGTAAGGCTCTCATACCAACTTGTCGCGCCTAAGATGCGATTCTATCCCAATCACGTGATGAATTCATAATTGGGGCACAACTTCATTTCGAGCACATAGCAAGGTGGATATCATTACAATATACCATGTACTGAATAGATGAAAATACAAGATAAAGGCTTACACTCGCCACAAGCTACCTCATGAATACAATAGTTCATCAATACAGAGCAATCAACATACAGAAGAGCAAAATCCGACTACGGATGAAACCAAACGAAAACGAAGAACGACATCCACCCTGCTAGTCCCAGGCTCCCCGACCCGGAACCTAATCCCTTGATCGAAGAACTCCAAAAGCAATCAAGCATCGCTCCCACGTCGGATCATCGCATTACCTGTACCTGCAACTGTTGTTGTAGTAAACTGTGAGCCACGAGGACTCAGCAATCCCATTACCATGGGTATCAAGACTAGCAAAGATTAATGGGTATGGAATTGATAAGTGGTGAGGTTGCAGCAAGCGACTAAGCATAGTATGGTGGCTAACTTACGAGTACAAGAATAAGATGAGAAACTATGCAACGGTCGCAAACTAGTAATGATCAAGAAGTTATCCTGAACTACTTACGAGTCAAACATAACCCCACTGTGTTCTCTTCTCGAACTCACTTGAAAAGAGACGATCACGGTTACGCACGCGGTTGGTGTATTTAATTTGAGTTTAGTTCAAGTCCACCACAACCGGTTATTAAAAATTCCCATCTGCCACATAAACACCGGCACGACTCTTGAAAGTTTAATCATGCAGGGGTGTTCCAACTTAGCCCATGACAAGCTCACGATCCGCGGAGACCATCCTCCATCGCGGGACAACCGATCAGACTTGGGATCCCGGTGCACAAGACATTTCGACAATGGTAAAACAAGTCCAACAAGACCTCCCGGCATGCCAACACCCTGATAGTAGCCACGCATATCTCGTCTCAGGCCACAACCGGATGGGACAAGCTACAAGTAAAAACCAGCTCTTGAGTTTCCCCAAGGTGGCCCCGCAGGCTACCCGTTTGGGACCAACACCATAAGCACTGGCCCCCTGTATTATGTTAAAAGAATCCTCGGGGACGCGACCCCCTATGCCAATTAATTAATTATCAGGTTTAGTTATTATGTTGAGCAAATGGTAAGACCAATGTTGGGCATTGCTGGAAGAGTTTTATTCAAAGCGAACTCTTAGGAGGGGCCCATAAACCCTCATCATGTTAGGGACGCAAAATCAAGAAACATAACACTGGTATGACGTAAACTAGGGCTGCAAGAGTGGAACAAAACACCAAGCAAAAGGCTAACCTTTCCATCCTTTACCAAGTATATAGATGCATTAATTAAATAAGAGATATTGTGATATCCCAAGATATCCATGTCCCAAACATGGATCAATCTGCAACTGCACCTTCAACTAGCAACGCTATAAGAGGGGCTGAGAAAAGCGGTAACATAGCCAAACAACGATTTGCTGGGATGGGGGAAAAGGTTAGAGGCTATCATGGCAATTTGGGAGGCTTAATAAACAAGTGGTAGGTAGCGCGACATAGCGATAGCATTGAGACAACTAGCATGGCAAAGATAGTAGTGAGATCCAAGGTGATGGTCATCTTGCCTGAAATCCAGCTAGGAAGAAGACCGAATCCATGAAGAAGAAGATGAACCAACGTAGTCGAACGGATTCTCACAATCGCAATGTAACCGGAACTTTCGAGAAGAAGCACAACCGGAAAGAAATGAACAACATGCTAAACAACCACCACATAAACATGAAATGATGTGCAACCAAGTATGATGCATGTCCGGTTTAATGAGTCATTGCAAGGGAAAGTGCAACAAACAATACTACAAGTTAAGTGGAGCTCAATATGCAACAAGTTGCATATAGAAGAAATACCGCATGCAAGTATTTAGTTCGCTCTCGTTTATGTACCCAACACTATTAAATGTTGTTAAACATGGGAAGAGGTGAAGCATAGGTAAACTAACTATTTAGGCAAATTTAAATGAGGCCGGAAATAACAAACAACAATTCTGGAAAATTCTCATATGCATATTTAGCAATTGATGCAAACAACAATTTAAACATCTTAAATGTTGTTATCATGATGCGGATGACATATGCAGGTTATATGCAATTTTTAAGAAAATGTTGACATGAGCATGTTATGAAGCATTTGGTCACCGTGGTGAAACGAAAGGGGTGCCACAACAATGACAACAGAAATGGTGCCACGGCAACATTTCGATGATCCGACAACTCATCAAGATGTCGGTGCAAACGAAAGTGTGGATCTACGAAACATGCAAAAGATGGTGGGGTGATCCCGGTTACCGGGTTCCCACGGGTCGACGCATGGCAAACAAGGAGGACCGAGCAATGACAATTCGGACACGGTGCAAACACGAGCATCTCATACAACACACATGCATTCGTTCATGGGCATCGTCTCGGGGTTATACATTCGAAGCGTGCATTCGGGACAGAACAAGTTGCATGTGGTGTAGATGGAAGTAGACATTCTCGGGGTGGTCATAGTGAAAGTAGTGGTTCATGTTTCGTAGATGTTTGGGATCACCGCAAGAAACTTGACGTCCACGGAGTCTTCGAGGATCGGCGGTAGTGGTACACACGTTGTCGTGATAATTGTCAGTCCGGTCTTGGCGACGGTAGGTGTACACTTGTTGACGAGGTACTCATGCTTGTGGTACACGGGTATTTACGCGGCAGTAGTCGTACAGTCTAGATGAAATAGACGGGTTCTCGACGTCTTGGTACTTGCGTCCACTCGGCCTTGACGGTGATGAAACGAAACGCGATAGTTGTGGACTTGGGACTTGGCACACAGGAGCTTCGCGGGTTATTCCTGTACTTGGCGTTGGGTGCGGTACTTGGTTGTGCTCATGACCGAGCCCATGGCCTGGCGCTGCATGCCCACGCGCGGGTGCGAGAAGCAGAGGAGCGGGATGACGTGCCTTGGGGACGCGGTCAATGACCCCGCTGGCTCGGGTGGGCGCTCGTTAGCAGGAAGCGAAGCGAGCTGCTGCTGCTCGATGAAGGCAGCGGCACAGCCGTACGCGAAGCTCCGCGAGGACGGCCGTGGTTGGGAGCCCAGCAGGACTAATGGAGGAGGTCTGGGCGACGGTAGCAGCAGGGTTGGCCGGAGAGGACGGCTCAGGCAGGAGCTCCTTAGCACGGGGAGGAGCCCGACGGAGAGCAACGAGGTGGAGGCCGACGGAGAGCAGCGAGGTGGAGGCGTGCAGGCAGTGGAGGCAGTGAACAACCAGAGCGGAGGAGTGTCTTGGGTGGCTACACGCGAGAGGAAGGAAAAGGCCGGCGCTGGGGCTTGAGGGTGCGGGCGCCATGGCATGCATCAGGCGCGATAGAGCAGAGGCTGCAGCTCCATGAAGGCTGGCCGACGGGCGGGAGGGTCGAGCGACCATGGTTGAGGACACCTCGGGACGCAGGAGAGAAACGAGGCACAAAGGAAGGGGAGGAAGGGAGCCGGAGGTGGCAGGGCATCGGAGCATCGCCGAGGTGGCTACTGGTTGCGGCGTCGACGGCGCAAGGAGGCCACGGATCGGGAGGCGCGGGCGTGTTGAGCTCTGCTCCTCTCTCTGCGTGGGTGTGGCAGCGCAGGAGGAGGATGAAGGGGAAAGAGGGGATCGATCAAGAGGAGCTCGGGTAGGTTAGGTTAAGAGGGAACCCGGGTGGGCCTAGTTGGAGATGGGCCGGCCTGCTGGGAGGACCAAGTGACCAGTTGGGCTTCTCTTCTCCCTCTCTTATTTCATTTATCAGAAAATAATTAGAGAGAAGAAAAAGAAAGAGAGGGATAGGGAAAGAATTTGCGCATGGGGTTAATTTTCCCGAACTCATAAAAATGAGCTTGATCCAAGAAAAATAGAAAGTGAGCATGGGCGTGAAGTTGAATTCAAACTCATTTGAATTTAATTCAAATGGGTTTGAACTAGGACTAGGTTTTGAAGTGTCCAAAAAAATGTTGAGAATTTAGGAGGAGCCTCGAGAAATGGATAATGTTTGGAGAACAAACTTGAAGCAAAAAGGCATGAGAATTAAATTGCAAGTGGGTTGCGGTTAACTCCAAACTAATGGAATATTTATTAGAGCTCCCTAAATATCGATAGGATATGTTATAAAGAGAAATCACCCTGTGAATTCCCTCGATTTAAATAGATCAAAAGATCTATGCAATTTCTTTAAGGGAGTTTTAGTTGGGTTACAAAACGATGCCATGATAACATGATGCAATGCAAATGATGCTATGAAGAATGCAACAAAAAAACAAATCACACAGCGAAACTCGGAATACATGGAAGGCATATGGAGCGTCGGTCTCGGATCATTACATGGGATGAGTTGGAGGAGAATGAACCACTTGGGAGAAGAAGAAATGATGATCTCCCAGGACCAAAAACAGAGCAAAAACCAAATAAATCAAAAGAAAAAGAAAATGGCCAAAACCAGGTTGTTACAACGATGGCATCGTTTAAGCGGTCGACGAACAGATTGGCTGCCTATACAGGTGGAATCTATCATCGTGTAATTGTTCTATCTCATCTCATCTTTACCTTATGAATACGACTGCCTGTTGATTGTTACAAATTTAGAATAGATAGTATGTCTATAACCACATCATTGCTATATGTTCCTCTTATTTTCTAGATTTTTATTACCACACATGTTATTATTAGAGTTGATATGAGAACAATTGCATATAATGATTGTTAGAATAGATATTATGAGTATAACCTCATGATTGCTATATGTTAATTTCTCTCATTTCGAAGATATTTGTAACCACGCATGTTATTGTTTAGAGTTGATATGAGAACAGTAGTAAGTGCTATGGTAGAATATGAGTAGGCCCTTTCATAGTTGTTTTTCTCTCATTGTTACATGATGTTTGAAGCATGACATACTGCTAGAATATGAAAGCCACTGGCTTATTTTTGTTTACTTTCGGTATGATTATGACCACGACATTGCAATTCTCTATCTATGATATGTGTCATTGTTATAATAATCTTAATTCCACAGATACTCTGAACATGATTGTATATTTTTGTCCTTTTAGTCTCCAATTTGATTTGTTGCAGCATACGCAAATGCGTTGGCCTTCATGATTTCAGGACCTGGAATCATACCAGTCAATGGGTGGTGGTTTATCGCTCGTTCAACTAACAACGGTTATTTGATGTAGTATAATGCCTGGGGCATTCATGACTGTGATGGCTATGGCTGCTTCATGTTCGAGAAAACCCCAGCTCCGTTGGGCCAGGCGTATTCAACTAGAGGCGGGTTTACAGCCTCGGCAACCACTCCATGTTCCTCGGGCTCAATTATTCGATCATCCAACCAATCATCGGTCGGATCATCGGCGATGATTACCGTGCTATGCAACTTCCATTCACCAGGGGGAACTATGTTTACACATCGTACCATGGGTTTCATGAATGACCATATCCAGAGATTCGTCAACACAACTTGTTACCAGATAATCTTCAGTGTGTGTAAGGCATTAAGCTTCCATGCGATGAATGACTTTTGCAAAACCGACATGCGGCGATGTGGTTCATGCCAACAGCAAATATGCACAACTTGATTCATACTGATATCTAGACTGAGTCATGTATCCTACTGCTGTAGCATGACCCTCTTTTGTTGGATATTATGTACTATTGTTAGTTTGAAGGATAGATACACTGGTACGCGTCGGTGCTATACAAACGGGTTTTAACCCCTTTCCACGATGGCATTTGGAACCGTCGCCTAGTGAGTGACAGCGATAGGGGGTCCTTCCCACATGACCCAGAAACTGTTGGGGATATGCCCTCCTTGCACACACGTTCGAAAAAATGAGTTCGTGTGCGACCGGCGAGCGCTCAAATACGGAAATACGTACAATAGAATGATACGTCGGAATTTTTGATTGTTCCATGCTATTATATTATCTATTTTGGATGTTTAATGGGCTTTAATATGCACTTTTGTATTATTTTTGGGACTAACCTATTAACCGGAGGCCCAGTGCCAATTTCTGTTTTTTTTCTATTTTAGTGTTTAGCAGAAAAGGAATATCAAACGGAATCCAAATGGAACGAAACCTTCACGAGGATCTTTCTTGGAACAAACGCAAACCAGGAGACTTGGAGTTGAAGTCTAGAACTCCGCGAAGCTTCCACGAGGTAGGAGGGTGCGCCTAGAGGGGGTAGGCGCGCCCCCACCCTCGCGGGCCCCACGGAGCTCCACCGACGTACTTCTTTCGCCTATATATACTCTTATACCCTAAAAACATCAGGGGGCCACGAAACCACTTTTCCACCGCCGCAACCTTCTGTACCTGTGAGATCCCATCTGGGCCTTTTCCGGCGATAGGCCGAAGGGGGATCCGATCACAGAGGGCTTCTACTTCAACACCATAGCCTCTCCGATGATATGTGAGTAGTTTACCATAGAACTTCGGGTCCATAGTTATTAGTTAGATGGCTTCTTCTCTCTCTTTGGTTCTCAATACAAAGTTCTCCTCGATGTTCTTGGAGATCTATTCGACGTAATACATTTTGCGGTGTGTTTGCCGAGATCCGATGAATTGTGGATTTATGATCAAGTTTATCTATGAACAATATTTGGTTCTCCTCTGAATTCTTATATGCATGATTTGATATCTTTGCAAGTCTCTTCGAATTATCGGTTTAGTTTGGCCTACTAGATTGATCTTTCTTGCAATGTGAGAAGTGCTTAGCTTTGGGTTCAATCTTATGGTGTCCTTTCCCAGTGATAGTAGGGGCAGCAAGGCACGTATTGTATTGTTTCCATCGAGGATAAAAATATGGGGTTTATATCATATTGCTTGAGTTTATCCCTCTACATCATGTCATCTTGCCTAAAGCATTACTCTGTTCTTATGAACTTAATACTCTAGATTCTTGCTGGATAGCGGTCGATGTGTGGAGTAATAGTAGTAGATGTCATGATGTCTATATTTCATAATCATTGCCTAGATATTCTCATAACTATGCGCTCTTCTATCAATTGCTCGACAGTTATTTGTTCACCCATCGTAATACTTGCTATCATGAGAGAAGCCACCAGTGAAACCTATGGCCCCCGGGTCTCTTTCGTATTATATTGCATCTATTTTATTTACATCTCATCTTGTTTACTATTTTGCTATCTATACAATAAAAATATTTACCTTACTATATTTATTAGATCTCACTTTCCCAAGTGACCGTGAAGGGATTGACAACCCCTTTATTGTGTTGGTCGCGAGATTCTTGATTGTTTGTGCAGGTACTAGGTGACTTGCGTGTTATCTCCTACAGGATTGATACCTTGGTTCTCAAAAACTGAGGGAAATACTTACACTACTTTGCTGCATCACCCTTTCCTCTTCAAGGGAAAACCAACGCATGCCCAAGAGGTAGCAAGAAGTATTTCTGGTGCCGTTGCTAGGGAGATCTATGCTCAAGTCAAGACATACCAAGTACCCATCATAAACTCTTCTCCCTCGCATTACATTATTTGCCATTTCCATCTCATTTTCCTCAACCCCACTTCACCTTTGCTTTATCTCGTTGTCCTCTTGTTTGTTTAAGCTTGCCTTTCTATTGCTATGGCTGAACCAAAAGGGGCTAAGGGTTTCCCGGGTTTTAATACCTTGGATAATCCCTCTTTCATTTCTAAGCTCATAAATAATGATGCTATGGAAAGACCTACCGAGGTTATCAATGAGAGCTTAAATAATTTTGATGAAGATGACCCCGGAATTTTCCGTTATTTGCTTGATGAATCTTTGAAAGATGCTTGGGATAGGCTGTTAAGGATCCGAGCCAGCTATGTACCTAAATATCAAATTGAGATATATTTAAAAAGCTTTTACATTGGCTTACCCTCTTCTTTCAAGCAAGTTTTAGATTCTATCTTTGAAGAAGGTTTTCTTGAGGGGGATGCCATCGATACATACGAAAAGATGAAATCTATATTTGGGCACCCCATGAGTGAAAAAGTTGAATCTACCTCTCTTTTGTGTTTTTATCAAAATGAAATTATCAAAGAGATGAAGGCTAGCTTAGATGCAAATTTTCGTAGTATGCTTAATCTTTCTTCTACCATTAATGGCCACGTGCTTTCGCAAAATAGGAAGATAGGTGCTTTAGATAAGAAAGTCTCCCTTTAACACCAAAAGGGAAAAGATGACAATACCTAGATCTATTCTTTCTTTTATGCCTAGCTAGGGGCGTTAAACGGTAGCGCTTGTTGGGAGGCAGCCCAATTTTATTTTTGCTCTTTACTTTTTGCTCCTGTTTAGTAATAAATAATTTTTCTAGACTCTTTTATGATTGTGTTTTTTATGTTTTAATTAGTGTTTGTGCCAAGTAAAGCCTTTAGGATCTTCTTGGGTGATTGTTGTTTGATCTTGCTGATAAAAACAGAAAGTATGCGCTCACAAGAATCATTTTAATTTTTTACTGAAGAGCGATAAAATACCAATTCCAACTTCAATAGATCAATATACAAATTATTTAGGTCATCCTAAATTTTCTGAATTTTTGGAGTTACAGAAGTATTCGAAACCTCCAGATTGCTACAGACTGTTCTGTTTTGATAGATTCTGTTTTTCGTGTGTTGTTTGCTTATTTTGATGAAACTATGGCTAGTATCAGGGGTATGAATCATAGAGAAGTTGGAATACAGTAGTTTTAACACCAATATAAATAAAGAATGAGTTAATTACAGTACATTAAAGTGGTCGTTTGTTTTCTTATACTAACGGAGCTCATGAGATTTTCTGTTGAGTTTTGTGTTGTGAAGTTTTCAAGTTTTTGGGTAAAGATTTGATGGATTTTGGAATAAGGAGTGGAAAGAGCATAAGCTTGGGGATGCCTAAGGCACCCCAAGGTAAAATTCAAGGACAACCAAAAGCCTAAGCTTGGCGATGCTCCGGAAGGCATCCCCTCTTTCGTCTTCGTCTATCGGTAACTTTACTTGAGGCTATATTTTTATTCACCACATGATATGTGTTTTGCTTGGAGCATCTTGTATGATTTGAGTCTTTTCTTTTTAGTTTACCACAATCATCCTTGTTGTACTTACCTTTTGAGAGAGAGACACATGAATCGGAATGTGTTAGAATACTCTATGTGCTTCACCTATATCTTTTGAGCTAGATAATTTTGCTCTAGTGGTTCGATTATATCTTTTTAGAGCATGGTGGTGGTTTTATTTTATAGAAATTATTGATCTCTCATGCTTCACTTATACTATTTTGAGATTCTTTTAGAACAGAATGGTAATTTGCTTTGGTTATGAAATTAGTCCTAATATGATGGGCATTCAAGATGGATATAATAAAAACTTTCATATAGAGTGCATTGAATAGTTTAATACTTGATAATTATTTTGAGATATAAAGATGGTGATATTAGAGTCATGCTAGTTGAGTAATTGTAAAATTGAGAAATACTTGTGTTGAGGTTTGCAAGTCCTGTAGCATGCACGTATGGTAACCGTTGTGTGACAAGTTTGAAGCATGAGGTGTTCTTTGAGTGCCTTCCTTATGAGTGGCGGTCGGGGGTGAGCGATGGTCTTTTCCTACCAATCTATCCCTCTAGGAGCATGCATGTAGTGCTTGGTTTTGATGACTTGTAGATTTTTTCAATAAGTATGTGAGTTATTTATGACTAATGTTGAGTTCATGGATTATACGCACTCTCACCCTTCCACCATTGCTAGCCTCTCTTCTGCCACGCAACTTTCGCCGGTACCATAAAACCATCATTTACCTTCCTCAAAACAACTACCATACCTACCTATCATGGCATTTCCATAGCCATTCCGAGATATATTGCCATGCAACTTTCCACCTTTCCGTTTATTATGACATGCTTCATCATAGTCATATTGCTTTGCATGATCATGTAGTTAACATCGTATTTGTGGCATGACCACCATTCATAATTTTTTTATACATGTCACTCTTGATTCATTGCACATCCTGGTACATAGCCGGAGGCATTAACATAGAGTCATATTTTGTTCTAAGTATCGAGTTGTAATTCTTGAGTTGTAAGTAAATAAAAGTGTGATGATCTTCATTATTAGAGCATTGTCCCATGTGAGGAAAGGATGATGGAGACTATGATTCCCCCACAAGTCGGGATGATACGCCGGGCGAAAAAAGAGGCCACAAAAAAGAGAAGGCCCAAACAAAAAAGAAAATAAATAAATAAATGAGAGAAAAAGAGAGAAGGGGAAATGTTCACTAGTGCAACGATGCTGCTAACGTGACACTACGATCAGAGACCCTTCGACGAAATTGTGCGCGATGTAATAATCATAAACAATGGTGTAAAAAACCCGTCAAAAAAGGTGCAAAACGTTTGCGATGGAGGATGCATCAAACACGGTTCATATTTTGGTTGCATGTGCGATGCAGGGCATACGGTTCAGTTCAATTAACTGTTTGCAATGATGAGGAACAAAAGAAACGGGCAGCCAAATGAAGGTGTGTGTGATATACAGCATACAGTTCACTCGGATGAACTGTTTGTGATTAGGCAACACAAAAGAAACGGTCAGCCAGATCAAGGTGTGTGCAATATACGACATGCAGTTCAATCAGATAAACTGTTTGCTTTGAGCCAAGAGAACAGAAACAGTTCAATATAACAAGATGTGTGTTATACGTGGCAAAGAGGTCTGTAATTAGGAATGTGTGCGAAGACTGATAATAACACAGATGATTGCTGCTAATAAGTTATGTGTGTTGTGGGAAAATGCTTGGTGGTATACAATTGTCAGCGATTGATGAAATCATCACCGACGGTTTCCCCAGTATGCTCTGTGTGCGACGTCATTGCACACAGAACAACAACATATGTACTTATAACTTATAAGGACTTGATTCCATAAACAGATTGAACATCCAATTACATATGTGGTTAGTACACACATGATCTTCGCACACACCAAAGTACGTTCCAAAATTCCTAGGAAACTCAAATAATGTATTAAAAGGCACAACAAACGGTGAATAATTTCATATTTTTAGGACGACGCTACTATAGTTGCATGTTGCCTTTGTAAAATAAATCAAGGCAGGAAGAGACAGCGTATGTCGTTCCACACACATAGGTGACAAGGTCCCTCTCAGAAGCATGAGCCTTTTTGAAAGAAGCTCCGGTTTGTAAGAAGTTTGTACCAAAACTTGTCCCAAATTGGACTAATTTTTTACCACAACATGATGGTGCTATGTCATAACACCATGCCAAGTTTCATAATTTTGAGGCGAGTTTTGGATTTACAGTAATTTTAAAACTAGGTTTCTCAATGTTTACTGTCGAGTCGGCACCGCCCTGGATAGGCCTTTTCCTCGTGGGTCCCAAAAGACAAATCCAAATTTGTCACTACCATGCAACTTTTCTTATTAAGAATTACAACCCATTTGGTGTGCTAGCTGAAAATAAGTTTGTGGGTGCTGGTGGGCGCTAAGAACTTGCGGTTCTGTGATGAACAAAGATCTCAAGGATCGCGCGAGAGTGAGGCTCTTTCCCTATGTTGTGAATGCTTATAATATTTATGTCTTAATTAAAGAAATGGCAAGCCATTGGCCCAGTATGAAAGAAAATGTGGGTCAAACCCTAGTTGAAAAGGGCAACAATGTCTAACTCCAGCTTACAAAAGGTACAAAAGCACAAGGATTAATTGTTCATCAGGTTTACACATAACCCAGATTGAATAGGACAATGACATCTAACTCAACCAAAGTTTTCGACAGTTACAATCAAATGGATCTGTGTGATCCATAAAATCAAGATCCCAATACAATAATTCTACTACTCCATGATTACCACAAGCTGTTGTAAATAGAAGCCAAACACGATCAGAAGCCCTTAGGTCCACCTGAAACTTCTTTTTATGCTCTTCGACACTTGTAGCCTTGAGTAATTTCTTGTTGAAAAACCTAATCCTCACGGAAAATAGTGCCCTCGCATTCAACATAAAGAATCTGACAAAGCTAGTGTTTGCACTGTTGGATGAATATCGTTCCAGCATTACTGCCTTGAAACGAATGTCATGAGATCTGAGAAAATCCCCGTGCTTCATCAACCATCGATTGGTTATACCTTTTTCTCCATGTGTTGTTGCTTAAATAGAGATGAAGATTGAAAACAATTAATGTCTAAAACATATTATGTTGAATGAGGGTCCCACAAGGGTGGGGGCGTGCCTCCCTGCCTCGTGGCCTCCTGGACGTCAAGGAAGCATCGAGGAGGCCACGAGGCAGGGAGGCATGCCCCCACCCTCGTGGGCCCCTCGTGGCTCCCCTGACCGACTTCTTTCGCCTATATATACTCATATACCCCGAAAACATCCGGGAGCACCACAAAACCCTATTTCCACCGCCACAACCTTCTGTACCCAAGAGATCCCATCTTGGGGCCTTTTCCGGAGCTCCGCCGAAGGGGGAATCGATCACAGAGGGCTTCTACATCAACACCATAGCCTCTCCGATGATGTGTGAGTAGTTTACCACAGACCTTCGGGTCCATATTTATTAGCTAGATGGCTTATTCTCTCTCTTTGGATCTCAATACAATGTTCTCCTCGATCTTCTTGAAGATCTATTCGATGTAATTCTTTTAGCGGTTTGTTTGTCGAGATCAGATGAATTGTGGGTTTATGATCAAGATTATCTATGAACAATATTTGATTCTTCTCTGAAATATTTTATGTATGATTTGTTATCTTTGCAAGTCTCTTTGAATTATCAGTTTGGTTTGGCCTACTAGATTGATCTTTCTTGCAATGGGAGAAGTGCGTAGCTTTGGGTTCAATCTTGTGGTGTCCTTTCCCAGTGACAGCAGGGGCGTCAAGGCACATATTGTATTGTTGCCATCGAGGATAAAAAGATGGGGTTTATATCATATTGCTTGAGTTTATCCCTCTACATCATGTCATCTTGCCTAATGCATTACTCTATTCTTATGAACTTAATACTCTAGATGCATGCTGGATAGCGGTCGATGTGTGGAGTAATAGTAGTAGATGCAGAACCGTTTCAGTCTACTTGTCGTGGACGTGATGCCTATATACATGATAATGCCTAGATATTCTCATGATCATGCACTTTTCTATCAATTGCTTGACAGTAATTTGTTTACCCACCGTAATACTTATGCTATCTTGAGAGAAGCCACTAGTGAAACCTATGGCCCCCGGGTCTATTTTCCATCATATGAGTTTCCAATCTATTTTACTTTGCAATCTTTACTTTCAATCTATATCATAAAAATACCAAAAATATTTATCTTATTATCTCTATCAGATCTCACTTTTGCAAGTGATCGTGAAGGGATTGACAACCCCTTTATCGCGTTGGTTGCAAGGTTCTTATTTGTTTGTGTAGGTGCGAGGTGACTTGCGTGCAGTCTCCTACTGAATTGATACCTTGGTTCTCAAAAACTGAGGGAAATACTTATGCTACTTTGCTGCATCACCCTTTCCTCTTCAAGGGAAAACCAACGCAATGCTCAAGAGGTAGAAGCAGTTTGTCGGAGATTCTACTGGTTCCTCGGTTCCAGGGGGTGCTTCTAGCCGCACTGCCGGGTCCAAGATCTACATCCGGCGGCGGTGCTAGACTATGAGAAGTTTGATACTTGATGATTGTTTGATACTTGATGATTGTTTGGAGATATGAGAAGTGCATTGAATACTATGAGAAGTTTGATACTTGATGATTGTTTGGAGATATGAAGATGGTAATATTAGAGTCATGCTAGTTGAGTATTTGTGAATTTGAGAAATACTTGTGTTAAAGTTTGTGATTCTCGTAGCATGCACGTATGGTGAACCGTTATGTGATGAAGTCGGAGCATGATTTATTTATTGATTGTCTTCCTTATGAGTGGCGGGCGGGGATGAGCGGTGATCTTTTCCTACCAATCTATCCCCCTAGGAGCATGCGCGTAGTACTTTGTTTCGATAACTAATAGATTTTTGCAATAAGTATGTGAGTTCTTTATGACTAATGTTGAGTCCATGGATTATACGCACTCTCAGCCTTCCACCATTGCTAGCCTCTCTAGTACCGCGCAACTTTCGCCGGCACTGTAAACCCACCATATACCTTCCTCAAAACAGCCACCATACCTACCTATTATGGCATTTCCATAGCCATTCCGAGATATATTTCCATGCAACTTACCACTGTTCCGTTTATTATGACACGCTTCATCATTGTCATATTGCTTTGCATGATCATGTAGTTGACATTGTATTTGTGGCAAATCCACCTTCATAATTCTTTCATACATGTCACTCATGACTCATTGCACATCCCAGTACACCGCTGGAGGCATTCGCATAGAGTCATATTTTGTTCTAAGTATCGAGTTGTAATTTCTGGAGTTGTAAGTAAATAAAAGTGTGATGATCATCATTATTAGAGCATTGTCCCATGTGAGGAAAGGATGATGGAGACTATGATTCCCCCACAAGTCGGGATGAGACTCTGGACGAAAATAAAAAATAAAAAGGGAGAAAGGCCATAAAAAAGAGAAGGCCCCAAAAAAAGAAAAAAGGAAAGAAAAAAATGAGAGAAAAAGAGAGAAGGGACAATGTTACTATCCTTTTACCACACTTGTGCTTCAAAGTAGCACTATGATCTTCATGATAGAGAGTCTCCTATGTTGTCACTTTCATATACTAGTGGGAATTTTTACATTGTAGAACTTGGCTTGTATATTCCAATAATGGGCTTCCTCAAAATGCCCTTGGTCTTTGTGAGCAAGCGAGTTGGATGCACACCCACTTAGTTTCTTTTGTTGAGCTTTCATACACTTATAGCTCTAGTGCATCCGTTGCATGGAAATCCCTACTCAGTCACATTGATATCTATTGATGGGCATCTCCATAGCCCATTGATATGCCTAGTTGATGTGAGACTATCTTCTCCTTTTTGTCTTCTCCACAACCACCATTCTATTCCACGTATAGTGCTATGTCCATGGCTCACGCTCATGTATTGCGTGAAGATTGAAAAAGTTTGAGAACATCAAAAGTATGAAACAATTGCTTGGCTTGTCATCGGGGTTGTGCATGATTTAAATATTTTTTGTGGTGAAGATGGAGCATCGCCAGACTATATGCTTGTAGGGATAACTCTCTTTGGCCATGTTATTTTGAGAAAACATGATTGCTTTGTTAGTATGCTTGAAGTATTATTATTTTTATGTTAATGTTAAACTTTTGTCTTGAATCTTTCGGATCTGAACATTCATGCCACAATAAAGAAAATTACATTGAGAATTATGCTAGGTAGCATTCCACATCAAAAATTCTGTTTTTATCATTTACCCACTTGAGGACGAGCAGGAATTAAGCTTGGGGATGCTTGATACGCCTCCAACGTATCTATAATTTTTGATTGTTCCATGCTATTATATTATCCGTTTTGGATGTTTAATGGGCTTTAATATACCTTTTTATAATATTCTTGGGACTAACCTACTAACCAAACACATAGTGCAAATTGCTGTTTTTCTTGCCTATTTCAGTGTTTCGCAGAAAAGGAATATCAAACAGAATCCAAATGGAATGAAACCTTCGGCAAAGTGATTTTTGGATCAAACGAAAACCAGGAGACTTGGAGTGGACGTCAAGGAAGCATCTAGGAGGACACGAGGCACGGAGGCGCGCCCAAGGGGGTAGGCGCCCCCCGCCCTTGTGGCCCCCCCCCCCCCCCCCGTGGCTCCCCTGACCGACTTCTTTCGAATATATATACTCATATACCCCGAAAACATCCGAGAGCACCACAAAACCCTATTTCCACCGCCGCAACCTTATGTACCCAAGAGATCCCATCTTGGGGCCTTTTCCGGAGCTCCGCCGGAGGGGGAATCGATCACGGAGGGCTTCTACATCAACACCATGCCTCTCCGATGATGCGTGAGTAGTTTACCATAGACCTTCGGGTCCATAGTTATTAGCTAGATGGCTGCTTCTCTCTCTTTGGATCTCAATACAAAGTTCTCCTCGATCTTCTTGGAGATCTATTCGATGTAATTCTTTTTGACGTGTGTTTGTCAAGATCCGATGAGTTGTGGGTTTATGATCAAGATTATCTATGAACAATATTTGATTCTTCTCTGAAATATTTTATGTATGATTTGTTATCTTTGCAAGTCCCTTTGAATTATCAGTTTGGTTTGGCCTACTAGATTGATCTTTCTTGCAATGGGAGAAGTGCTTAGCTTTGGGTTCAATCTTGCGGTGTCCTTTCCCAGTGACAGCAGGAGCAGCAAGGCACATATTGTATTGTTTCCATCGAGGATAAAAAGAGGGGATTTATATCATATTGCTTGAGTTTATCCCTCTACATCATGTCATCTTGCCTAATGCGTTACTCTGTTCTTATGAACTTAATACTCTTGATGCATGCTGGATAGCGGTTGATGTGTGGAGTAATAGTAGTATATGCGGAATCGTTTCGGTCTACTTTTCACGGACGTGATGCCTATATACATGATCATGACTAGATATTCTCATAATTATGCACTTTTCTATCAATTGCTCGACAGTAATTTGTTTACCCACCGTAATACTTATGCTATATTGAGAGAAGCCACTAGTGAAACCTATGGCCCACGTGTCTATTTTCCATCATATAAGTTTCCAATCTATTGTACCTTGCAATCTTTACTTTCAATCTATATCATAAAAACACCAAAAATATTTATCTTATTATCTCTATCAAATCTCACTTTTGCAAGTGGTTGTGAAGGGATTGACAACCCCTTTATCGCGTTGGTTGCAAGGTTCTTATTTGTTTGTGTAGGTGCGAGGTGACTTGCGTTTAGTCTCCTACTGGATTAATACCTTGATTCTCAAAAACTGAGGGAAATACTTACGCTACTTTGCTGCATCACCCTTTCCTATTCAAGGGAAAACCAACGCACTGCTCAAGAGGTAGCAGCGGTTTGTCGGAGATTCTACTGGTTCCTCGGTTCCAGGGGGTGCTTCTAGCCGCACTGCCGGGTCCAAGATCTACATCCGGCAGCGGTGCTAGACGGAGCCTCATCTGTGTACATACCAATCTGAAAGAAAAAATGGCATAACATGTAGGACATTCGAAATCAATTCTCAGATTAGGAAGAAAAAAGGCACAAACATGTATGTAGGTGACTGACCGGTTTGCCGTCGGAGTCGCAATTGTTCCTGGAGTTGATATTGACCTCCGGCTCCGGCTGGGGGGGGGCATGATGGCGTCCACAAATTCAAGGTCGTGCTGCTGTCCGCGCGAGACCTCGTCGGCGGCGACGGAAACCTCTGTGTCCAGCTTGACGCGTTGTGCGGGTGCTTCACCAGCCCCGGTGTCGCCACTCGCTCCGATGGTGCGCTTCGGCAGCATCATCATACACTCCGGAGTCCAGACGTCGGTGACCACTTTGGACCGGGGTGTGGCCGCCTATTATGGCCAGCGGCTCGGGCGCGCAATTAATACGGACCAGTGGGAGCGAGGCAGGCTACGGTCAAAAGTTGTCTCGCCTCCCGGTGAGCCTGCACGGCGGACGTCTGCCATTCCTACCATCATTTCACACAGCTACTCGCACGCCTCCCCGTCAATACACACACCTTCACGCACGCCTCCCGGTATGCCTGCGCGGTCGACTGCTTGCATGCGTCCTGTCTACCGATGCCTGCTCGCATGGCACACGGGGCGTGTGGCACCATGTATATTTGTTGGTTTATTTTCTGCCGCTTTACTACTTCACTAAACTGTTTGCGTTGAAGACATGCACAAATCCTGCGATGAACATCTCGCATGCTTCCCGGTGAACCTGCGCACCGGACGAGTTTTGGATTAACTAGAATTTTAAAACTAGGCATCTCAATGTTTTGCTGGCAATAAACGGTTTGCCGGTGTTTGAAATTCATTCCCATTTCTTGCATGGGACCTAAGCCTGCACCCAAGGACACATATTTGATTTTTCAACCAATTTATATGCACTGGAGCACGTGTATGTAGTTAAAATTTGAATTATGCACATAAAATGCATTCAAAACTTAGTTAATGCATAAAATGTCCAAACGAACCCCGAAAAATCACAAAAATTCACACAACACTCCTGTTGTTCTATGTTGACACAAAAAAAAAATTAGAAAGCAATAAGAGGCAATGGATATTGTTTCCTCCCCAAAGGTGGGACATTCCCTACCGAAAACCATCATGCTTGTTGTGAGATGCTCCGGTCTGTGAGAAGCATATACCCAAACTTGCCCCAAATGGGACAAAATTTGTAACGCGACATGTTGATGCTGCTCCATGATAGCATGCCAAGTTTCATGAATTTCAGATGAGTTTTGTATTTACTATAATTTGAAAACAAGGCATCTCAACGTTGTGCCGGCAATCAACGGTGCCCCGGTGTTTGAAATTCATTCCCATTTGTTGCATGGGACCTAAGCATGCACCCAAGGACACATATTTGATTTTTCAACAAGTTTATATGCAATAGAGCATGTGCATGTAGTTCAAATTTGAATTATGGACATAAAATGCATTAAAAACTCAGTTACTAAATAAAATGTCCAAACGAACCCCGAAAAATCACAAAAAATCACACAACACACCTGTTGTTCTATGTTGACACGAGAAAAATATTTGAAAGCAATAAGAGGCAATGGATATCATTTCATCCCCAAAGGTGGGACGTTCCCTACCGAAAACCATCACACTTGTTGTGAGAAGCTCTGGTTTGTGAGAAGCATATACCCAAACCTGCCCCAATTGGGACAAAATTTGTACCACGACATGTTGATGCTGTTCCATGATAGCATGCCAAGTTTCATGAATTTCAGATGAGTTTTGGATTTACTAGAATTTAAAAACTAGGCATCTCAATGTTTTGCCAGCAATCAACGATGCCCCGTTGTTTGAAATTCATTCCCACTTCTTGCATGGGACCTAAGCATGCACCCAAGGACACATATTTGATTTTTCAACCAATTTATATGCACTAGAGCATGTGCATCTAGTTGAAATTTGAATTATGCACATAAAATGCATTGAAAACTCAATTAAGGCATAAAAATGTCCAAACGAACCCCAAAAATCAGAAAAATTCACACAACACTCCTATTGTTCTATGTTAACATGAGAAAAAAATTGAAAGCAATAAGAGGCAATGGATATCGCTTCGTCCCCAAAGGTGGGATGTTCCCTACCAAAAACCATCATGCTTGTTGTGAGAAGCTCTGGTTTGTGAGAAGCATATACCCAAACCTACCCCAAATGGGACAAAATTTGTACCACGACATGTTGATGCCGCTCCATGATAGCATGTCAAGTTTCATGAATTCTAGACGAGTTTTGGATTTACTAGAATTTAAAAACCAGGCATCTCAATGTTTTGCCGGCAATCAATGGTGCCCCGGTGTTTGAAATTCATTCCCATCTCTTGCATGCGACCTAAGCATGCACCCAAGGACATAGATTTGATTTTTCAACCAATTATGCTCTGGAGCATGTGCATGTAGTTCAAATTTGAATTATGCACATAAAATTCATTGAAAACTCAGTTAATGCATAAAAATGTCCAAGCGAACCTGGAAAAATCACAAAATTTCACACAACACTCCTGTTGGTCTATGTTGACATGAGAAAAAAAATGAAAGTAATAAGAGGCAATGGATATCGTTTCGTCCCCAAAGGTGGGACGTTCCCTACCGAAAACCATCATGCTTGTTGTGAGAAGCTCTGGTTTGTGAGAAGCATATACCCAAACCTGCCCCAAATGGGACAAAATTTGTACCACGACATGTTGATGCCGCTCCATGATAGCATGCCAAGTTTCATGAATTTCAGTCGAGTTTTGGATTTACTAGAATTTAAAAACCAGGATTCTCAATGTTTTGCCGGCAATCAACGGTGCCCCGGTGTTCGAAATTCATCACCATTTCTTGCATGGGACCTAAGCATGCACCCAAGGACACATATTAGATTTTTCAACCATTTTATATGCACTGGAGCATGCGCATGTAGTTCAAATTTGAATTATGCACATAAATGCATTGAAAAGTCAGTTAACGCATAAAAATGTCCAAACGAACCCCAAAAAATCACAAAAATTCACACAACTCTCCTGTTGTTCTATGTTGACACGAGAAAAAAACATGAAAGCAATAAGAGGCAATGGATATTGTTTCGTCCCCAGACGTGGGACGTTTCCTACCGAAAATCATCATGCTTGTTGTGAGAAGCTCCGGTTTGTGAGAAGCATATACCCAAACCTGCCCCAAATGGGACAAAATTTGTACCACGACATGTTGATGCCGCTCCATGATAGCATGCCAAGTTTCATGAATTTCAGTTGAGTTTTGGATTTACTAGAATTTAAAAACCAGGATTCTCAATGTTTTGCCGGCAATCAACGGTGCCCCGGTGTTTGAAATTCATCCCCATTTCTTGCATGGGACCTAAGCATGCACCCAAGGACACATATTAGATTTTTCAACCATTTTATATGCACTGGAGCATGCGCATGTAGTTCAAATTTGAATTATGCACATAAATGCATTGAAAAGTCAGTTAACACATAAAAATGTCCAAACGAACCCTGAATAATTCCAATTCTTTTATGATGAGTGCAGTTAAAAGGTCTTGCAATTCAAACACCATGCATGGCCGCTGTGACCCCATTATGTAATTCAAATCAAGACCAAAAATCAAGTAGATCCCACCGAGTTTATTATAACCAACCGTGTGAGATGCAGCACAAAATATCTTCAGACCGTGTCTGAATAAGGGACCGTGTGTGATGACACTTTGCGCGCCAGTTTTTTGTCTGAAGCGATTCCAAATTTTTGGCTTCCACGGAAATATCTACCTCCCCCTCCCCCTTACCAAAAGCCACATTTCCCCTCTTTCCGCCTTCCTTTCCAAGTTGAAACCTTCACTCCTTGCTTGTAGCTCCGCCGCCTTCTCACCGGCGACCCTCCTTCACGCTGCTCGGCCTCGCCTATCCAGGAAGGTAATCCACACACGACTCCCATCCTCCTCTTCCTTCCACATCCCACATGCCCGACCGCCGGCGCGAGCGCGAGCGCGACACCTTACACCCAAATCATCGACCCCTCCACCAAATAAGCGCCGGCCTAAGCCATGGTGCACGCATTATAGCCAAGACCACAAGGAGCATTTGGCAGTGGAGAAGCAAATCGCGGCCGCACACGTGGATGAGGTCGCGATGGTTGCCATTCATACCAACCCCCAGATCTTGGAGGAGCACCTCTCCGTCGAGGCCACCGTTGACGCCTCGCGCATTGACGCTGCGACATGGTTGGCTGCTTTGAACGACTGTTTGTGGCGTTTTCTCGAGGCCACCGTCGGTGCCTTCGACGAAGACTGTGAGGTGTTTTCTCAGCATGCACGTGCTTACCTCATCTCGAGAGCCAGCAGGTTGGTGCCCGGAGCGGCTCAGGCAACTCACCACTACAACGAGGGCACCCACGATGCGGAGGCCTCGCCCTCTTCCATGTCCAAGGAGCCAATCGTCATTGATATCTCCGACAATGAGGAGTAGCTTGTCTTATTAGCTCACTATAAGGACCCATGTTCAGTTTGCTAGCTACTACCTTTCCTTAACAAATTCTAGTGAATTGTGCTATCTACTTTTACCATGCAATCTTCTACTATAGTGTATATGTTCTATATGTCGTGCAATGTGGTGTTCAATTAACTCCTTGGTTCAATTCTGCAAATGTGATGTTCAATTCTTCAGGGTGCAATATTTCCAAGTTGTTAAGCATGCTTGGTTTGGTTAACTGTCTGATCTTCTATTAGGAGTATGTTATATTGTTCAATTGGTGTTTAGTTAACTCCTTGGTTCATTTGTTGTGGCTTGGTTCACTTGTTGTGGTGTTTAGTTAACTGCTTGGTTCAATTCTGCAATGCGATGTTCAATTGTTGTGGCTGCATTCTGTTATTGTATACCATGTGAGGAGTAAACCGAATTTGGCTGTACTAAATACATGAGAAACAAATACAATTGCTATATTTCCAAGCTATTAAGCATGCTTAGTTTGGTTAACTGTCTGATGTTCTATTAGGAGTATGTTATATTGTGCAATGTGGTGCCGAGTGAACGTTTGGTTCATTTGTTGTGCTGTTTAGTTAACTGCTTGGTTCAATTCTGCAATGCGGTGTTCAATTGATGTGGCTGCATTCTGTTATTGTCTACCATGTGAGGAATAAATCGAATTTGGCTGCACTTAATACATGAGAAACATATACAAGTGCTATATTTCCTAGTTCTTAATCATGCTTGGTTTGGATAAATGGGTTTTCCATGTGGCTTGAATTAATTTGATGAATCTGCAATGTGCTTATTTATTGTCAACATATTTTACTGATAGCATGTGAACCCTTACTTAACCTGATGACTAACTACCTTATATGTATTGCAGGGAAACAATGGGAAGCACTGAGGTTTACAAGATGGTACTAACTATTATACCTTGCGTTTTTGTATTCCTTTGCCCCATTTCCAATATAAAGAAGATATTTATGCACATCCTTGTTTTCAGGCTTCACTGATGATTACCTCTCAAACCACCTCTATGGCCAGGAGGCGAGGGAAGTTTTCATACAACACCCAGAGTTCAATATTGAAGTGTTCCGGAAGAGGTCGAAGGATGGACGGTCAATCATCCACGGGCACTAGCCTAAAGTTGCGAAGACCTTCAACATGAATGAAGGCTCAATATTTGCCTTCCGCTTCAGCAGTTTTCCAGATGAGATGCATCTCTCTATGTACCTTCTATGATGCTAATTTCGAAAGGTTCTAGATGTTGCATGTGAAACTTGCTGCTAGTGTTGTTGTGTAATGGGGTAGCTGAGTGCTGAAGCTATATCATGTTGTACTCTGATGTATTTCAATTATGAAATCCTGCTTCCTTAATATGGAAATGGAATATATTATGTGCTTAATATGAATGTCAATTAGACTAGTAAATGGATTATTAATAATAGGGCAATTAGCTCGCTAATTGGCCAAGTAGCTTGCTAATTGGGTTTTCCTATTGCAAATGGTTAATGAGAAACCACCATGGGCGATGACCTCAGGCAACGCACGCAGTTTCTAGGAATAAACCGTGTTGGATCAATGAACAATCACACACGACATTCTCTTCAAAACTGTTTGCATTACGCCACCTTGCACAAACGTTTTCCTTGTAGTGACTGTGTGGGATGTATATACGAACGGAAACGTTTATTGGTGACTGACTGTGTGGGATGTACTTACGAGAAGAAATGATTTCGCCTATATAATTGTATTTTTTAGCACTACTGTACGTATTTCTATATCTGAGTGCTCGCCGGTCACACACGACCTCATTTTGCCAGGGTGTGTGCCAGGAGGGCATATCCCCAATGGTTTCTGGGTCGTGTGGGAAGGATCCTCCTATCGCCCACACTCACTTGGCAAGGGTTCCGAATGCCGTCGCGGAAAGGGGTTAAAATCCGTTTATTTAGGACCAATGTGCACCAGTGGTTACTATCCTTTTTCCACACTTGTGTTTCAAAGTAGCACCATGATCTTCATGATAGAGAGTCTCTTATGTTGTCACTTTCATATACTAGTGGGAATTTTACATTATAGAACTTGGTTTGTATATTCCAATGATGGGCTTCCTCAAATTGCCCTAGGTCTCAATGAGCAAGCAAGTTGGATGCACACCCACTTAGTTTGTTTTGTTGAGCTTTCATACACTTATAGCTCTAGTGCATCCATTACATGGCAATCCCTACTCACTCACATTGATATCTATTGATGGGCATCTCCATAGCCCATTGACACCTAGTTGATGTGAGACTATCTTCCTCCCTTTTGTCTTCTCCACAACCACCATTCTATTCCACCTATAGTGCTATGTCCATGGCTTGCGCTCATATATGGCATAAAAGTTGAAAAAGTTTGAAAAGGCTAAGTATGAAACAATTGCTTGGCTTGTCATCGGGGTTGTGCATGATTGGAGCATTTTGTGTGAAGGAGATGAAGCATGGACAAACTATATGATTTTGTAGGGATGAGCTTTCTTTGGCTATGTTATTTTGAGAAGACAAAATTGCTTGGTTAGTATGCTTGAAGTATTATTATTTTTATGTCAATACTAACCTTTTGTCTTGAATCTTTGGATCTGAAAATTCATGCCACAATAAAGGAAATTACATTGAAAATTATGTTAGGTAGCATTCCACATCAAAAATCCTATTTTTATCATTTACCTACTTGAGGACGAGCAGGAATTAAGCTTGGGGATGCTAGATACTGTTGGGGAACGTAGTAATTTCAAAAAACTTCCTACGCACACACAATATCATGGTGATGCATAGCAACGAGAGGGGAGAGTGTTGTCTATGTACCCTCGTAGACCGTAAGCGGAAGCGTTATATCAACGCGGTTGATGTAGTCGTACGTCTTCACGATCCGACCGATCCAAGCACCGAAAGCACGGCACCTCCGAGTTCTGCACACGTTCGGCTCAGTGACGTCCTCGCCTTCTCGATCCAGCAAGAGGGGCGAAGTAGTAGATGAGTTCCGGCAGCACGATGGCGTGGTGACGGTGTTGGTGAAGAACAATCTTCGCAGGGCTTCGCCTAAGCACTACGAAAACTATGACGAAGGATAAACTAGAGGAGACGGGGTTTCCGGCACACGGCTTGGTGTTTCTTGATGTGTCTTTGGTGCTAGCCCTACCCATCTATTTATATGTTGAGCCCTGGGGTCGAAACTTGGAGTAACAGCCTCCTCAAAGTTGGTTTCACCCGAAAGGCAAGAGTCCTTCTCGGACTCCAGGGCTAGACGCCAGGGTTCTCAACGTCTACCCCCTAGACGCCAGGGTTCCTGGCGTCTAGCCTCTGGTCTTCGCAAAACTTCCTTTTGCACTTTCCAAAAGCCTCGTGGGCTTTCCCCTTTGGCCCAGATAAAGTGTTCTCGTGCCCAAACATTTCGGGAAACATCCGGAACCCCTTCCGGTGAATTCCGGAACCCTTCCGGAGATCAAACACTACTATCCACATATCAATCTTTACTTCCGGACCATTCCGGAGTTCCTCGTCATATCTGTGATCTCATCCAAAACTCCGAACAACATTCGGTCACCAACATACATAACTCATAGTACTATATCGTCAACGAATGTTAAGCGTGCGGACCCTACGGGTTTGAGAACTATGTAGACATGACCGAGACACCTCTCTTGTCAATAACCAATAGAGGGACCTGGATGCCCATATTGGCTCCTACATATTCTACGAAGATCTTTATCGGTCAGACCGCATAACAACATACGTTGTTCCCTTTGTCATCGATATGTTACTTGCCCGAGATTCGATCGTCGGTATCTCAATACCTAGTTCAATCTCATTACCGGCAAGTCTCTTTACTCGTTCCGTGATACATCATCCCGCAACTAACTCATTACTTGCAATGCTTGCAGGCTTATAGTGATGTGCATTACCGAGTGGGCCCAGAGATACCTCTTCGACCATCGGAGTGACAAATCCTAATCTCGAAATACGCCAACCCAACAAGTACCTTTGGAGACACCTATAGGGCACCTTTATAATCACCCAGTTACGTTGTGACGTTTGGTGGCACACAAAGTGTTACTCCGGTAAATGGGAGTTGCATAATCTCATAGTCATAGGAACACGTATAAGTCATGAAGAAAGCAATAACAACAAACTAAACGATCAAGTGCTATGCTAACGGAATGGGTCATGTCAATCACATCATTCTCCAAATGATGTGATCCCGTTAATCAAATGACAACTCATGTCTATGGTTAGGAAACTTAACCATCTTTGATCAACGAGCTAGTCAAGTAGAGGCATACTAGTGACACTCTGTTTGTCTATGTATTCACACATGTATTATATTTCCAGTTAATACAATTCTAGCATGAATAATAAACATTTATCATGAAATAAGGAAATAAATAATAACTTTATTATTGCCTCTAGGGCATATTTCCTTCAGTCTCGCACTTGCACTAGAGTCAATAATCTAGATCACATTGCCTTGTGATTTAACATCAATAGTTCACATCACCATGTGATTAACACCCATAGTTCACATCGTCATGTGAACAACACCCAAAGGGTTTACTAGAGTCAATAATCTAGTTCACATCGCTATGTGATTAACACCCAAAGAGTACTAAGGTGTGATCATGTTTTGCTTGTGAGAGAAGTTTAGTCAACGGGTCTGCAACATTCAGATCCGTATGTATTTTGCAAATTTCTATGTCAACAATGCTCTGCACAGAGCTACTCTAGCTAATTGCTCCCACTTTCAATATGTATCTAGATTGAGACTTAGAGTCATCTGCATCAGTGTCAGAACTTGCATCATCGTAACCCTTTACGAGGAACCTTTTGTCACCTCCATAATCGAGAAACATATCCTTACTCCAGTAAGGATAATTTTGACCAATGTCCAGTGATCTACTCCTAGATCACTATTGCACTCCCTTGCCAAACTCAGGGCAGGGTATACAATAGGTCTGGTACACAGCATGGCATACTTTATAGAACCTATGGCTGAGGCATAGGGAATGACTTTCATTCTCCTTCTATCTTCTGCCGTGGTCGGGCTTTGAGACTTACTCAATTTCACACCTTGTAACACAGGCAAGAACTCTTTCTTTGACTGTTCCATTTTGAACTATTTCAAAAATCTTGTCAAGGTAGGTACTCATTGAAAAACTTATCAAGGGTCTTGATCTATCTCTATAGATCTTGATGCTCAATATGTAAGCAGCTTCACCGAGGTCTTTCTTTGAAAAACTCCTTTCAAACATTCCTTTATGCTTTGTAGAATAATTCTACATTATCTCCGATCAACAATATGTCATTCACATATAGTTATCAGAAATGCTGTAGTGCTCCCACTCACTTTCTTGTAAATACATGCTTCACCGCAAGTCTGTATAAAACTATATGCTTTGATCAACTTATCAAAGCGTATATTCCAACTCCGAGATGCTTGCACCAGTCCATAGTGTAACATCCCAAAATTTCAATTTGGAATGTTATACACTAGATCATATGCATATCATATTTTCTTGCATTTTGGTTGATCCTAGAAACTTCACGCAACTCAAGGACCCCCGGAGAGAGTTGGAGATTTCGTTATTTTCATATTTGAGAGTTTTCTCGAATTTTCAAAATAGGATCATTTGATTTATTTATTTTATCTTCAATAATTTTTCCGGTGTCAAAATATATGAGAGAGGGAATAATATGACTTTCCCAAATTTAGGAAAAAAATGAAGATATAATAAATAGATCAATTTTTGTTTTCCGGTGTTTATTTGCAGTTTATTTGGATAGGGAAAAATGCGCGTTTTCGAAAATTGCATTTTAGGTCCGGAGAAAAGTTCATTTTGTTCGGCTCATTTTTAGGAGTCGGGGAAAATTTACTTTAGATTTTTCGGAGTTCGTTTAGATCTCTTTTTGTTTTTTTTTCTGCGCGAGAACCAGTTAAAAAAAATCAAAGTCCAGCGCCTTGGGCCAAAGGCCCAGCCGGCCAAGGCCACCGCCCCCAGGGAGCCGCGCGCGCCTAGCGCTGGCCCAGGAGGCCGCCGCCTCGCCTCTTGCTCTAAACCGAATACTAGTAGGACTTTTGTCCTACTTCCGTATATTCCTTTTCTATTTCTAGATCTTTTCCTTTCCTTTTTTCTATTCCTATTCCTAGTCTAATTCTTGTCCCCTACCCCAAGTAAACCTCCTCCTCTCCCCAATATAAATACCCAAGCACCCCCCCCCCTCTAAATCATCAAACCCAAAGCCTAGAGCTCCACCACACCCCGCGCCGCGCCGCCACCCCACACCCGCGCCGCCGCCGCACCTTGCCCACGCCGCCGCCCCACGCCCACGCCGCCGGAGCCCCTCGCCGGAGACCTCGCCGGAGGTTGCCCCGCGTCTCTTTTTCTCGGATAGTTTTCTTCTAATCGTTCCGATTCTTTTCTTCTCTAAACCGTTCCGGTTTTCTAGATCGGTTTTTCGTTCGGTTTTCTTCTCCGAAACCCTAGATCGGATTCGTTTTCTTCTCCGATTTAGTTGCCTTTGGACCGTTCGCCGGACTGTTCATCCTAACGAACGTGATCACCGGATTCTTCTAGGTTAACGACGTCCGTTCATTTAACCGTTCTTCTTTTTCTTTTCGTCGGATTTATTCCGCGATCGCGATCTCAGATCCGATCTTCTTTCTAGTCTTTCTTTCCGCTCGTTTATCGGAATCAGGTGATTCAAGCGCCTCGAGTTTCGTCTCGAAACCGCCGTTCCGTCTAATCAACTTGAACAAGCTTTTGCTACAGTAAAATTTTGACCTAGATTCAACTTTCTAGAACCGAGTTGTTTTCTTCTGCCGCTTGTTTTTCCGTCGTTTGTTCGGTTCGTTTTTTCTTTGCAACCGGAGTTCTTAAGTTGAACTATTTGGTTCGATCTCTTGTTCGAGTTTTACCTGTGCATCAGATGAGTACTTATTGTATGCTTGTTGTTTGTCTGCGATAGATTACCCGGATTGCGCCGCTTGTTGCTTCGAAACCCTAGGACTCGCGGATCATCAGCAAGGCGAGTAACACTTTGATCATACCTTTTCTACAACCCATGTTTTATTGCATTAGATCAATCCTCACACATTGCATGACTAGGATCTAATTAAATTGTGGGATGGGAAGTAGATGAGGTAGTACCTATTACCAGTATTATTATGAAACCTTTGGGAGTTACTCTACGTTTGCTTATTATGCCATGCTATGCTAGTAGACATGGATTGGGTGAGTGATATCCATGACAGATGTGAGATTGATAATTTTAATTGTTTATCTAAGGTGGCAACTTAAACACACATCTGGGTGGATTGAGGCACCTGATGTCTATCAGGACTTGCCTGTTTTTTTTGGACCGCCACCCAGGCTCAAAGGGATCATAAGATCTTTCATGCTAGAAACTTCCGTGTGCAGCCACATGCTACTATGGGCTCTGGCATAGTTGACTAAGTTGTGCGAACTCTTACGGGGTGGACTAGCAGATGTAGGGGATGTAGGTGTACCGGTCTACCCCACATGTAAGGTGCTAGTGCTTCTGAAAGACTATGTCTCGGTCATCCGTTTCTCAAACACCATGTAGTGCGAGAAAACAAACGAAGGCGATCGAGTCATGTGGGGAAAAGTGCGCAAACCTCTGCAGAGTGTACAAACTAATCATGATTAGCCGTGTCCCCGGTTATGGACAACTTGAGTATCTAGTACTTGAATATCATGTGAATCTCAACATGTTACTTCTAATTAATGTTGTTGGGTTTTAATTGTACTTTTAATTGGGATTGAGAATGCTGTCAACCATTCTCAATGTTTAACAACCACCATGATAGTTAAATAAATTTATTCCTTTGCAGTAGGGAAAAACTGGCTTTACGCAAAACTATAACCATAGAGCTTTCCACCAGCCATATATGCATATAGTATAGCTGTTTCATTCCATTACTCTCTATGTGTTACTTTGCCAGCATATTCCATGTGCTGACCCGTTTTTGGGCTGCAACGTTAATGTTGCAGACTTTTCAGACGACGATTGAGGTGTTTAGGTCGTGGCCCTATACTCAGTGATGCCGCTGGAGTTGATGGACCCATTTATCTTTCGAGTCTTCCGCTGTTATCGATATTAGATGGCCTTCAGCCATATTTATTGTAATAAGTTCTTTTTGAGCCATCGATGTAATAAGTGTGTGATTGCAACTCTACTATAAAACCTCGATGTACTGTGTGGTGTCAGCATTACTGATCCAGGGATGACACCGTAGCACAGTAGACATGATCCATTCGGGTCAGGTCGCCACAAAGATGGTATCAGAGCACACGCTGACTGTAGGACACGACCACTAAGTTAAAGCCATAGATCACCCTTATCTTCTCATTTTCTAACTCCTCTTCTTTTCTACTCTATTAGGATGACGCATGCGAAGATTAAGTACGCTCAACCGGATGAAGGCACACCTTTTGGATTTCACCTGAAGGAAGTCACCAAGTACCAGAACATTGGATTACCAAGCTTCACGGGAACCTTCAATGCCACTCTGCCTGAAGAGGAGCGCTGGAAGATTCAAGCTCACGTTCCGGGAAGAACATTCGCGCCAATCACGAAACCCATAGATAGTGTTTTCAATGCACCAACCTGGAGTCTAGGAAGGAGCATGGCAGCTCATATCACCATAGGACGCATTGGAGAAGTTTATCAAGAAGACCTCAAGGACAGTATCTACCAGATTTGCGGACGCCGTGATGAACAATGGGAGTTAGTCAGCACCAAGAAGGATAGATCCATTGCATCTTTCATCCAGGAGTTAAACCAGCACATTCGACGCCACAAGAACCAGATGTGCAATGATATGGTAGAGTTGAAGAATGCGAAGGCAAGGATCATCGAGCTAGAAGGAGAACTGAAGTCTACACGCAAGGACTACATGGACGAGATCGTAGCTCTAGCAAGGCACAATTGCGATCTTAAGCAGGAGATTGAAGAACTCAAGAGCATGTTAGCATCCCAAGAGGACGACGAGT
Source organism: Triticum urartu (assembly GCF_056163025.1). NCBI lineage: Eukaryota > Viridiplantae > Streptophyta > Magnoliopsida > Poales > Poaceae > Triticum > Triticum urartu. Next base: position 469,690,724 of record NC_141874.1, read on the forward strand.
ACGTCTCATGTCCGGACAACTACATCATCCTCGACGACACCGATTCGGATCCAAGTGAACCCGACTTCGAAGACGAAGCTGGAGCAGATATCATGGAGTCTTCCACCGGTTCAAATTTCTAGATGACCACCAGATAGTAGTAGTATTCCCCCATGTAAACACAATATAGTCGAGCACTTTTGCGATAGTTTTAGACCGTTTGTAAGCCCTTGTTTGATTGATTGAAGTGATTTTGTGTGCATTTGCTCATGTGCATTGGGGTAGTGTTTTCTCTTTAGACCTCATTCTATTCTCAATTCTCGTCTTTTCTAAACCCTCAGATGCCTCCGAGACGTGACAATGGATTTCCACCGGAGCTCACTCAGTTGATCCAACAGCAGAATCAGTTGATGCAGATGTTAGTCCAGAACCAGCAGAACAACAACAACAACCCACCACCACCACCACCACCTGTTGACCACTTAGCCCGTTTCCTTAGGCTGAATCCGCCGGTGTTTTCCAGTAGCACCGAGCCGATAGTAGCAGACGACTGGCTCCGTAAGATAGGAAGGGATTTGACCACTGCAGGATGCACGGATGGTGAGAAAGTGAAGTTTGCCGCACACCAGCTTGACGGACCCGCGGCAGCATGGTGGGAGAATTTCACAGCCACTTACCCAGTTGACACTGTCACATGGGATCAGTTTCAGCAAGCTTTCCGCACTGCCCATGTTTCAGCAGGAGCTATGGCCATAAAGAAGTGTGAGTTTCGCAACTTACGCCAAGGAGGAAGGACTGTTGGCCAGTATGTGGAGGAGTTTAGTAAGCTAGCCCGTTATGCCCCAGATGACGTTGCTACGGATGCAGCTAAGCAGGAGAAGTTTCTGGAAGGACTAAATGATGAGCTAAGCATGCAGTTGATGGTAGCGAGTTTCAACAACTACCAGGAGTTGGTAGATAGTGCCATCATGATTGAAGGGAAGCAACAGCAGATTGAGAACCGTAAGAGGAAGTATGGACAGGGGAAGTATAACTCTGGAGCCCAGCAGAAGCCCCGTTTTACCCCTAAACCGGGATTTCAGTTTCAGCATACCCATGGAGGAGGTAGCTCGCACAACCATAATGGCCACAAGAATGGTAATGGGAATGGAGGAAGCAACGGCCAGAACCGGACCACCCCATCGACCCCAACCAAGAGAGACCTGAGTCAAGTCACCTGTTTCAAGTGTTCGAAGACCGGACATTATGCCAATGAATGTCCCGAAGGCCAGAATGGAAATGGCAATGGAAGCTCTGGGAAGAAGCCGAACCCTTTCAATAGGGGACAGGTGAACCACGTTAATGTGGAGGAGATTGAAGATCAGCCCGATGCAGTAATCGGTAAGTTTTTGGTTAAGTCATTTACTGCACTCGTTCTTTTTGATACTGGTGCATCGCATTCATACATATCAAGGGGATTTTTGGAGAAGTATAGCCTGCCCACTAGGATTCTTAAAACACCTATGCTAGTAAGCTCGCCAGGAGCAGAATACATGGCCAGACAAGGATGTTTCCAAGTACCATTGAGTATAGGAAGGCATGTATTCCCACCGGATTTAATTGTTCTGGAATCCCAAGGTCTGGATGTGATTCTTGGTATGGATTGGCTGTCGATGTATGGAGGAAACATCGATTGCGCCAGTAAGACAATTTTGCTTACCACACCAGAAGGAAGAAGGATCAAGTATGTATCCCGGCATGTGCCAAACAGGACACAAGTAAATTGCCTAACAGGAGTTGTGGAGGAGGAAGTACCAGTGGTAAAGGATTTTCCTGATGTATTTCCTGAGGAATTGCCAGGCATGCCACCAGATAGAGACATTGAGTTTTTGATTGAGTTATTGCCAGGTACAGGCCCAATATCGAAGCGACCGTACCGGATGCCAGCAAAGGATTTGGTGGAAATTAAGAATCAGATTAAGGAGTTATTGGATAAAGGTTACATTCGCCCAAGTTCTTCACCTTGGGGATCACCCGTACTTCTAGTGGAAAAGAAGGATGGATCATTAAGCATGGTTGTTGATTATCGGGGATTGAATGAAGTAACCATCAAGAACAAGTACCCACTGCCAATGATCAACGATCTGTTTGATCGATTGCAAGGAGCTAAAGTGTTTTCCAAGATCGATTTGCGATCAGGGTACCATCAGTTAAAGATTCGAGAGCAGGACATACCTAAAACAGCATTCACCACAAGATATGGACTGTATGAGTATACCGTTATGTCATTTGGATTGACTAACGCACCTGCCTATTTTATGAACCTGATGAACAAAGTTTTTATGGAGTTTTTGGATAAGTTCGTCGTAGTGTTCATCGATGACATTTTGGTTTATTCGAAGAATGAAGAGGAGCATAAGGGACATTTGCGTTTGGTTTTGGAGAAACTAAGAGAACATCAGTTATATGCCAAATTCAGCAAATGTGAGTTTTGGTTGAAGGAAGTTGGATTCCTCGGACACGTTATATCCGGAGAAGGTATAGCAGTTGACCCCACAAAGGTTGAGACCGTAACCGAATGGGAAGCACCAACAACAGTTGGAGAGATCCGGAGTTTTCTTGGACTCGCAGGATACTACCGGAGATTCATTGAGAACTTTTCAAAGATTGCAAAGCCTATGACTGAATTGTTGAAGAAGGATACTAAGTTCAAATGGACTCAGGAGTGTGAGGCTAGTTTCCAGGAGTTGAAGAAACGATTGGTTACCTCACCGGTATTGATTTTGCCAGATCAGACCAAGGATTATGAGGTGTATTGCGATGCTTCACGTCGAGGACTTGGAGCAGTGCTTATGCAGGAAGGAAGAGTTGTTTCGTATGCTTCACGACAACTGAAGCCTCATGAGTTGAACTATACCACGCATGATTTGGAGTTAGCAGCCGTAGTGCATGCATTGAAGACGTGGAGACATTTCCTCATTGGAAATCATTGTGAGGTGTACACGGATCATAAGAGTTTGAAGTACATTTTCACGCAGAAGGAGTTGAACCTCAGACAAAGGAGATGGTTGGAGCTCATCAAGGATTATGACATGAGATTGCATTACCATCCCGGAAAGGCTAATGTAGTAGCTGACGCATTGAGGCGTAAGAGCCATGTCAATACGATAATGACGGGAAGTATACCCAAGGAGTTAGCAGAAAACCTTCGTGAACTAAGTTTAGAGATAGTTCCGAAAGGCTATGTAGCAGCATTGGAGATTCAGTCAACATTGATGGATAAGATCAGAGAAGCTCAGAAATCTGACAAAGAGATTGCTACTATAAAGGAGAAACTTAGCAAAGGAAAAGCTAAGGGATTTCGTGAGGATGAGCACGATACCCTATGGTTTGAAGACCGTGTTTATGTGCCCAATGACCCGGAGATCAGGAAGTTGATTTTACAAGAGGCACATGATTCGCCATATTCGATTCACCCAGGGAATACCAAGATGTATTTGGATTTGAAGGAAACATTTTGGTGGACCGGAATGAAGAAGGATATTGCAGCGTATGTAGCAGTTTGGGACGTATGTCAGAGAGTAAAGGCAGAGCATCAAAAGCCAGCAGGATTGTTACAACCATTGCCGATACCCGAATGGAAGTGGGATAAGATAGGCATGGATTTTATCACAGGGCTACCCAGGAAAAAGGCCGGATATGACTCGATATGGGTAGTAGTTGATCGTTTGACGAAGGTAGCACATTTCATTCCAGTTAAGACCACTTACACCAGTGCTAAGTTGGCAAAGATATACATGACTAGAATCATTTGTTTGCATGGAGTTTCGAGGAGTATCGTATCAGATAACAGTTTCGTTCCATGACAACAGTAACGAAGTTGGAGACCGTCAGTTCTTTGGACCAGATTTGATTAAGGAGTCTGAACGGAAAGTTAAGTTGATTCGCGATAGGCTCAAGGTAGCCCAGTCCAGGCAGAAGAGCTACGCAGATTCAAAACGCAAGGAGATAGTTTACGAAACCGGAGACAGAGTTTATCTCCGAGTATCCCCACTTCGAGGAGTTAAGAGCTTTGGAGTTAAGGGAAAGTTAGCACCGCGTTTCGTTGGACCATTTAAGATCTTGAAACGTATGGGAGAAGTCGCTTATAAGTTGGAATTACCAGAAGGACTGTCAGGAGTTCATGATGTATTCCATGTTTCTCAGCTGAAGAGATGTCACGCCGAGATGGCGGAGGTACCGCTAAGAGATACAGTGCCATTAGAAGCGATTCAGTTGGAGGACGACTTAACATATGAGGAGAAGCCAGTCAAGATTCTCGAGTTTGCTAGTAGAGTTAATCGCAACAAGGTTATCAAGTTTTGCAAAGTTCAGTGGAACCACCACTCAGAGGATGAAGCCACCTGGGAAGGAGAAGAAGATTTGCTCAAGGACCACCCTCACCTATTTTCTAGCCAACCCGAATCTCGCGGGCGAGATTCATCTTAAGGGGGGTAGGTTTGTAACATCCCATATTTTTTCAATTTGGAATGTTATACACTAGATAATATGCATATCATATTTTCTTGCATTTTGGTTGATCCTAGAAACTTCACGCAACTCAAGGACCCCCGGAGAGAGTTGGAGATTTCGTTATTTTCATATTTGAGAGTTTTCTCGAATTTTGAAAATAGGATCATTTGATTTATTTATTTTATCTTCAATAATTTTTCCGGTGTCAAAATATATGAGAGAGGGAATAATATGACTTTCCCAAATTTAGGAAAAAAATGAAGATATAATAAATAGATCAATTTTTGTTTTCCGGTGTTTATTTGTAGTTTATTTGGATAGGGAAAAATGCGCGTTTTCGAAAATTGCATTTTAGGTCTGGAGAAAAGTTCATTTTGTTCGGCTCATTTTTAGGAGTCGGGAAAAATTTACTTTAGATTTTTCGGAGTTCGTTTAGATCTCTTTTTGTTTTTTTTTCTGCGCGAGAACTAGTTAAAAAAATCAAAGTCCAGCGCCTTGGGCCAAAGGCCCAGCCGGCCAAGGCTACGGCCAAGGCTACGGCCAAGACCACCGCCCCCAGGGAGCCGCGCGCGCCTAGCGCTGGCGCAGGAGGCCGCCGCCTCGCCTCTTGCTCTAAACCGAATACTAGTAGGACTTTTGTCCTACTTCCGTATATTCCTTTTCAATTTCTAGATCTTTTCCTTTCCTTTTTTCTATTCCTATTCCTAGTCTAATTCTTGTCCCCTACCCCAAGTAAACCTCCTCCTCTCCCCAATATAAATACCCAAGCACCCCCCCTCTAAATCATCAAACCCAAAGCCTAGAGCTCCACCACACCCCGCGCCGCGCCGCCACCCCACACCCGCGCCGCCGCCGCACCTTGCCCATGCCGCCGCCCCACGCCCACGCCGCCGGAGCCCCTCGCCGGAGACCTCGCCGGAGGTTGCCCCGCGTCTCTTTTTCTCGGATCGTTTTCTTCTAATCGTTCCGATTCTTTTCTTCTCTAAACCGTTCCGGTTTTCTAGATCGGTTTTTCGTTCGGTTTTCTTCTCCAAAACCCTAGATCGGATTCGTTTTCTTCTCCGATTTAGTTGCCTTTGGACCGTTCGCCGGACTGTTCGTCCTAACGAACGTGATCACCGGATTCTTCTAGGTTAACGACGTCCGTTCATTTAACCGTTCTTCTTTTTCTTTTCGTCGGATTTATTCCGCGATCGCGATCTCAGATCCGATCTTCTTTCTAGTCTTTCTTTCCGCTCGTTTATCGGAATCAGGTGATTCAAGCGCCTGGAGTTTCGTCTCGAAACCGCCGTTCCGTCTAATCAACTTGAACAAGCTTTTGCTACAGTAAAATTTTGACCTAGATTCAACTTGCTAGAGCCGAGTTGTTTTCTTCTGCCGCTTGTTTTTCCGTCGTTTGTTCGGTTCGTTTTTTCTTTGCAACCGGAGTTCTTAAGTTGAACTATTTGGTTCGATCTCTTGTTCGAGTTTTACCTGTGCATTAGATGAGTACTTATTGTATGCTTGTTGTTTGTCTGCGATAGATTACCCGGATTGCGCCGCTTGTTGCTTCGAAACCCTAGGACTCGCGGATCATCAGCAAGGCAAGTAACACTTTGATCATACCTTTTCTACAACCCATGTTTTATTGCATTAGATCAATCCTCACACATTGCATGACTAGGATCTAATTAAATTGTGGGATGGGAAGTAGATGAGGTAGTACCTATTACCAGTATTATTATGAAACCTTTGGGAGTTACTCTACGTTTGCTTATTATGCCATGCTATGCTAGTAGACGTGGATTGGGTGAGTGATATCCATGACAGATGTGAGATTGATAATTTTAATTGTTTATCTAAGGTGGCAACTTAAACACACATCTGGGTGGATTGAGGCACCTGATGTCTATCAGGACTTGCCTGTTTTTTTTGGACCGCCACCCAGGCTCAAAGGGATCATAAGATCTTTCATGCTAGAAACTTCCGTGTGCAGCCACATGCTACTATGGGCTCTGGCATAGTTGACTAAGTTGTGCGAACTCTTACGGGGTGGACTAGCAGATGTAGGGGATGTAGGTGTACCGGTCTACCCCACATGTAAGGTGCTAGTGCTTCTGAAAGACTATGTCTCGGTCATCCGTTTCTCAAACACCATGTAGTGCGAGAAAACAAATGGAGGCGATCGAGTCATGTGGGGAAAAGTGCGCAAACCTCTGCAGAGTGTACAAACTAATCATGATTAGCCGTGTCCCCGGTTATGGACAACTTGAGTATCTAGTACTTGAATATCATGTGAATCTCAACATGTTACTTCTAATTAATGTTGTTGGGTTTTAATTGTACTTTTAATTGGGATTGAGAATGTTGTCAACCATTCTCAATGTTTAACAACCACCATGATAGTTAAATAAATTTATTCCTTTGCAGTAGGGAAAAACTGGCTTTACGCAAAACTGTAACCATAGAGCTTTCCACCAGCCATATATGCATATAGTATAGCTGTTTCATTCCATTACTCTCTATGTGTTACTTTGCCAGCATATTCCATGTGCTGACCCATTTTCGGGCTGCAACGTTAATGTTGCAGACTTTTCAGACGATGATTGAGGTGTTTAGGTCGTGGCCCTATACTCAGTGATGCTGCTGGAGTTGATGGACCCATTTATCTTCCGAGTCTTCCGCTGTTATCGATATTAGATGGCCTTCAGCCATATTTATTGTAATAAGTTCTTTTTGAGCCATCGATGTAATAAGTGTGTGATTGCAACTCTGCTATAAAACCTCGATGTACTGTGTGGTGTCAGCATTACTGATCCAGGGATGACACCGTAGCACAGTAGACGTGATCCATTCGGGTCAGGTCGCTACACATAGATGGATCGCTGGAGCTTGCATATTTTGTTAGCACCTTTAGGATTGACAAAACTTTCTTGTTGCATCATATACAACTCTTCTTTAATAAATCCATTAAGGAATGTAGTTTTGTTTATCCATTTGCCAGATTTCATAAAATGTGGCAATTGCTAACATGATTCAGACAGACTTAAGCATAGATACGAGTGAGAAACTCTCATCGTAGTCAACACCTTGAACTTGTCGAAAAACCTTTTGCGACAATTCTATCTTTGTAGATAGTAACACCACTATCAGCGTCCGTCTTCCTCTTGGAGATCCATTTAATCTCAATGGCTCGCCGATCAATGGGCTAGTCAATCAAAGTCCATACTTTGTTCTCATACATGGATCTCATCTCAGATTTCATGGCCTCAAGCCATTTCGCGGAATCTGGGCTCATCATCGCTTCCTCATAGTTTGTAGGTTCGTCATGGTCAAGTAACATGACCTCCAGAACAGGATTATCGTACCACTCTGGTGCGGATCTCACTCTCGTTTACCTACGAGGTTTCGGTAGTAACTTGATCTGAAGTTACATGATCTTCATCATTAGCTTCCTCACTAATTGGTGTAGTAGTCACAGGAACAGATTTCTATGATGAACTACTTTCCAATAAGGGAGCAGCTACAGTCACCTCATCAAGTTCTACTTTCCTCCCACTCACTTCTTTCGAGAGAAACTCCTTCGCTAGAAAGACTCCGAATTTAGCAACAAAAGTCTTGCCTTCAGATCTGTGATAGAAGGTGTACCCAAAAGTCTCCTTTGGGTATCCTATGAAGACACATTTCTCCGATTTGGGTTTGAGCTTATCAGGATGAAACTTTTTCATATAAGCATCGCAGCCCCAAACTTTAAGAAACGACATCTTAGGTTTCTTGCCAAACCATAGTCCATACAGTGTCGTCTCAACGGATTTAGATGGTGCCCTATTTAACGTGAATGCAGCTGTCTCTAATGCATAACCCCAAATCGATAGTGGTAGATCGGTAAGAGACATCATAGATCGCACCATATCTAATAAAGTACGGTTATGATGTTCGGACACACCATTACACTGTGGTGTTCCAGGTGGCGTGAGTAGTGAAACTATTTCACATTGTTTTAACTGAAGGCCAAACTCGTAACTCAAATATTTTACTTCTGCGATCATATCGTAGAAACTTTTATTTTTGTTACAATGATTCTCCACTTCACTCTGAAATTCTTTGAACTTTTCAAATGTGTCAGACTTGTGTTTCATCAAGTAGATATACTCATATCTGCTCAAACCATCTATGAAGATCAGAAAATAATGATACCTGCCGTGAGCCTCAATATTCATTGGACCACATACATTAGTATGTATGATTTCCAACAAATCTTTTGCTCGCTCCATTGTTCAGGAGAACGGAGTCTTAGTCATCTTGCCCATGAGGCATGGTTCGCAAGCATCAATTGATTCATAATCAAGTGATTCCAAAAGTCCATCAGCATGGAGTTTCTTCATGCGCTTTACACCAATATGACCTAAATGGGAGTGCCACAAACAAGTTGCACTATCATTATTAACTTTGCATCTTTTGGCTTCATTACGATCGAGATCCAACAAACCATTTTCGTTGGTGTGTATGACCATAGAAGGTTTTATTCATGTAAACAGAACAACAATTGTTCTCTAACTTAAATGAATAACCGTATTGCAATAAACATGATCGAATCATATTCATGTTCAACGCAAACACCAAATAACACTTATTTAGGTTCAACACTAATCCTGAAAGTATAGGGAGTGTGCGATGATTATCATATCAATCTTGGAACCACTTCCAACACACATCGTCACTTCACCCTTAACTAGTCTCTGTTCATTCTGCAACTCCCGTTTCGAGTTACTACTCTTAGCAATTGAACTAGTATGAAATACCGAGGGGTTGCTACGAACACTAGTAAAATACACATCAATAATCTGTATATCAAATATACTTTTGTTCACTTTGCCATCCTTCTTATCCTCCAAATACTTGGGGTAGTTCCGCTTCTAGTGACCAGTCCCTTTGCAGTAGAAGCACTTAGTCTCAGGCTTAGTTTCAGACTTGGGTTTCTTCACTTGAGCAGCAACTTGTTTGCCGTTCTTCTTGAAGTTCCGCTTGTCCCTTTGCCCTTTCTCTTGAAACTAGTGGTCTTGTCAATCATCAACACTTGATGTTTTTCTTGATTTCTACCTTCACCGATTTTTGCATCGCGAAGAGCTTGGGAATTGTTTTCATCATCCCTTGCATATTATAGTTCATCACTAAGTTCTACTAACTTGGTGATGGTGACTAGATAATTCTGTCAATCACTATTTTTATCTGGAAGATTAAATCCCACTTGATTCAAGCGATTGTAGTACCCAGACAATCTGAGCACATGCTCACTGCTTGAGCTATTCTCCTCCATCTTTTAGCAACAGAACTTGTTGGAGACTTCATATCTCTCAACTCGGGTATTTGCTTGAAATATTAACTTCAACTCCTGGAACATCCATATGATCCATGACATTCAAAACGTCTTTGAAGTCCCGATTCTAAGCTGTTAAGCATGGTGCACTAAACTATCAAGTAGTCATCATATTGAGCTAGCCAAACGTTCATGACGTCTGCATCTGCTCCTGCAATAGGTGTGTCACCTAGCCGTGCATTAAGGACATAATTCTTCTGTGCAACAATGAGGATAAACCTCAGATCACGGATCCAATCCGCATCATTGCTACTAACATCTTTCAACTTAGTTTTCTCTAGGAACATATCAAAAATAAAACAGGGGAGCTAAATGCTAGCTATTGATCTACAACATAGATATGCTAATACTACCAGGACGAAGTTCATGATAAATTAAAGTTCAATTAATCATATTACTTAAGAACTCCCACTTAGATAGACATCCCTCTAATCATCTAAGTGATCACGTGATCCAAATCCACTAAACCATAACCGATCATCACATGAAATGAAATAGCTTTCAATGGTGAACATCATTATGTTGATCATATCTACTATATGATTCACGCTCGACCTTTCGGTCTCAGTGTTCCGAGGCCATATCTGCATATGCTAGGCTCGTCAAGTTTAACCTGAGTATTCTGCGTGTGCAAAACTGGCTTGCACCCGTTGTAGATGGACGTAGAGCTTATCACACCCGATCATCACGTGGTGTCCGGGCACGACGAACTTTGGCAACGGTGCATACTCAGGGAGAACACTTTTATCTTGAAATTTAGTGAGAGATCATCTTATAATGCTACCATCAAACAAAGCAAGATAAGATGCATAAAAGATAAACATCACATGCAATCAATATAAGTGATATGATATGGCCATCATCATCTTGTGCTTGTGATCTCCATCTCCGAAGCACCGTCATGATCACCATCATCACCGGCGCGACACCTTGATCACCATCGTAGAATCGTTGTCATCTCGCAAATCTTATGCTTCCACAACTATCGCTACCGCTTAGTGATAAAGTAAAGCATTACAACGCAATTGCATTGCATACAACAAAGCGACAACCATATGGCTCCTGCCAGTTGCCGATAACTCGGTTACAAAACATGATCATCTCATACAATAAAATTTAGCATCATGTCTTGACCATATCACATCACAACATGCCCTGCAAAAACAAGTTAGACTTCCTCTACTTTGTTGTTGCAAGTTTTACGTGGCTGCTACGGGCTGAGCAAGAACCGTTCTTACCTACGCATCAAAACCACAATGATAGTTTGTCAAGTTGGTGCTGTTTTAACCTTCGCAAGGACCGGGCGTAGCCACACTCGGTTCAACTAAAGTTGGAGAAACTGACACTCGCCAGCCACCTGTGTGCAAAGCACGTCGGTAGAACCAGTCTCGCGTAAGCGTACGCGTAATGTCGGTCCGGGCCGCTTCATCCAACAATACCGCCGAACCAAAGTGTGACATGCTGGTAAGCTGTATGACTTATATCGCCCACAACTCACTTGTGTACTACTCGTGCACAACATCAACGCATAAAACCTATGCTCGGATGCCACTGTTGGGGAACGTAGTAATTTCAAAAAAATTCCTACGCACATGCAAGATCATGGTGATGCATAGCAATGAGAGGGGAGAGTGTTGTCTACGTACCCTCGTAGACCGTAAGCGGAAGCATTATATCAACGCGGTTGATGTAGTCGTACGTCTTTACGATCTGACCGATCCAAGCACCGAAAGCACGGCACCTCCGAGTTCTGCACACGTTCGGCTCGGTGACGTCCTGCCTTCTCGATCCAGCAAGAGGGGCGAAGTAGTAGATGAGTTCCGGCAGCACGACGGCGTGGTGACGGTGTTGGTGAAGAACAATCTTCACAGGGCTTCGCCTAAGCACTACGAAAACTATGATGGAGGATAAACTAGAGGAGACGGGGTTGCCGGCACACGGCTTGGTGTTTCTTGATGTGTCTTTGGTGCTAGCCCTACCCATCTATTTATATGTTGAGCCCTGGGGTCGAAAGTTGGTTTCACCCGAAAGGCAAGAGTCCTTCTCGGACTCTAGGGCTAGATGCCAGGGTTCTCGGCGTCTACCCCCTAGACGCAAGGGTTCCTGGCGTTTAGCCTCTGGTCTCCGCAAAACTTCCTTTTGCACTTTCCAAAAGCCTCGTGGGCTTTCCCCTTTGGCCCAGATAAAGTGTTCTTGTGCCCAAACATTTCGGGAAACATCAGGAACCCCTTCCGGTGAATTCTGGAAGCCTTCCGGAGATCAACACTACTATCCACATATCAATCTTTACTTCCGGACCATTCCGGAGTTCCTCGTCATATCTGTGATCTCATCGAAAACTCCAAACAACATTCGGTCACCAACATACATAACTCATAGTACTATATCGTCAACAAACGTTAAGCGTGCGGACCCTACGGGTTCGAGAACTATGTAGACATGACCGAGACACCTCTCTTGTCAATAACCAATAGCGGGACCTGGATGCCCATATTGGCTCCTACATATTCTACGAAGATCTTTATCGGTCAGACCGCATAACAACATACGTTGTTCCCTTTGTCATCGGTATGTTACTTGCTCGAGATTCGATCGTCGGTATTTCAATACCTAGTTCAATCTCGTTACCGGCAAGTCTCTTTACTCGTTCCGTAATACATCATCCCGCAACTAACTCATTAGTTGCAATCCTTGCAAGGCTTATAGTGATGTGCATTACCGAGTGGGCCCAGAGATACCTCTCCGACAATCGGAGTGACAAATCCTAATCTCGAAATACGCCAACCCAACAAGTACCTTTGGAGACACCTGTAGAGCACCTTTATAATCACCAAGTTATGTTGTGACATTTGGTGGCACACAAAGTGTTCCTCCGGTAAACGGGAGTTGCATAATCTCATAGTCATAGGAACATGTATCAGTCATGAAGAAAGCAATAGCAACAAACTAAACGATCAAGTGCTATGCTAACGGAATGGGTCAAGTCAATCACATCATTCTCCTAATGATGTGATCCCGTTAATCAAATGACAACTCATGTCTATGGTTAGGAAACTTAACCATCTTTGATCAACGAGCTAGTCAAGTAGAGGCATACTAGTGACACTCTGTTTGTCTATGTATTCACACATGTATTATGTTTCTAGTTAATACAATTCTAGCATGAATAATAAACATTTATGATGAAATAAGGAAATAAATAATAACTTTATTATTGCCTCTAGGGCATATTTCCTTCAGATACATCTCCAATGTATCTATAATTTTTGATTGTTCCATGCTATTTTATTATCTGTTTTGGATGTTTAATGGGCTTTAATATGCACTTTTATATTATTTTTGGGACTAACCTATTAACCGGAGGCCCAGTGCCAGTTTCTATTTTTTTGCCTATTTATTGTTTCACAGAAAAGGAATATCAGACGGAACAAAACCTTCATGAGGATCTTTCTTGGAACAAACACAAACCAGGAGACTTGGAGGTGAAGTTTGGAACTCCGTGAAGCTTCCAAGAGGCACGAGGGCGTGCCCAGTGGGTAGGCATGCCCCCACCCTGATGGGCCCCACGGACCTCCACTAACGTACTTCTTTCGCCTATATATACGCTTATACCCTAAAAACATCAGGGGGAGCGACAAAACCACTTTTCCACCGCCGCAACCTTCTGTACCCATGAGATCCCATCTAGGGCCTTTTCTGGCGATCCACTGGAGGGGGATTCGATCACGGAGGGCTTGTACATCAACACCATAGCCTCTCTGATGATGTGTGAGTAGTTTACCATAGACCTTCAGGTCCATAGTTATTAGCTAGATGGCTTCTTCTCTCTCTTTGGTTCTCAATACAAAGTTCTCCTTAATGTTCTTGGAGAACTATTCGATGTAATACTTTTTGCGGTGTGTTTGCCAAGATCAAATGAATTGTGGACTTATGATCAAGTTTATCTATGAACTATATTTGGGTCTCCTCTGAATTCTTATGTGCATGATTTTATATCTTTGCAAGTCTCTTTGAATTATCGGTTTAGTTTCGCCTACTAGATTGATCTTTCTTGCAATAGGATAAGTGCTTAGCTTTGGGTTCAATTTTGAAGTGTCCTTTCCCAGTGACAGCAGGGGAAGCAAGGCACGTATTGTATTGTATTATTGCCATCGAGGATAAAAATATGGGGTTTATATCATATTGCTTGAGTTTATCCCACTACATCATGTCATCTTGCCTAAAGCATTACTCTGTTCTTATGAACTTAATACTCTAGATGCATGCAGGATAGCGGTCGATGTGTGGAGTAATAGTAGTAGATGCAGAATCGTTTCGGTCTACTTAACACGAACGTGATGCATTATTTCATAATCATTGACTAGATATTCTCATAACTATGCGGTCTTCTATCAATTGCTCTGCAGTAATTTGTTCACCCACCGTAATAGTTGCTATCATGAGAGAAGCCACTAGTGAAACCTATGGCCCCCGGGTCTCTTTCTTACTATATTGCATCTCTTTTATTTACATCACATCTTGCTTACTGTTTTGCTATGTATACAACAAAAATACCAAAAATATTTACCTTACTATCTTTATCATATCTCACTTTCGCAAGTGACCGAGAAGGGATTGACAACCCCTTTATCGCGTTGGTTGCGAGGTTCTTGATTGTTTGTGCAGGTACTAGGTGACTTGCGTGTGATCTCCTACTGGATTGATACCTTGGTTCTCAAAAACTGAGGGAGTCCTGGACTAAGGGGTCCTCGGGCGTCCGGCCCATTATCCTTTGGGCCGGACTGATAGGCTGTGAAGACATGAAGGCCGAAGACTGCACCGTGTCCGGATTGGACTCAACTTGGCGTGGAAGGCAAGCTTGGCGATCAAAGATTCCTTCTTATGTAATTGGCTCCATGTAAACCCTAGATCCCCTCAATGTCTATATAAACCGAAGGGGATAGTCCGGAAAGGACAACACATATAGTCATTACCATAGGCTAGACTTCTAGGGTTTAGTCATTACGATCTCGTGGTAGATCAACTCTTGTAATACTCATATTCATCAAGATTAATCAAGCAGGAAGTAGGGTATTACCTCCATAGAGAGGGCCCGAACCTGGGTAAACATCGCGTTCCCTATCTCCTGTTACCATCGATCCTAGACGCATAGTTCGGGACCCCCTACCCGAGATCCGCCGGTTTTGACACCGAAATTGGTGCTTTCATTGAGAGTTCCACTGTGTCGTCGACAAAAGGTTCGATGGCCCCCTCGATCGTCAATAATGATGCTATCTGAGGAGGAACCTTCCTCCCCAGACAGATCCTCGTATTCGGCGGCTTCATACTACGGGCCAACTCGCTTGGCCATCTGGAGCAGATCAACAGCTATGCCCCCGACCAGCAGGTCGGATTCGGAAGCTTGAACTACGCCACGGATATCAGTGGAGATTTGATCTTCGAAGGACTTGAGCCCGTGGCAATTGCTCCCCCTCACCCCGATGAACATGACTTAAATTTGTCATCGGATCACACCCAGGAGATGGTTCCTGCGGCTACAATGACCTTAGAGCCAAAGCAGACCGAGCCATCCGAGGCCTCAGAGTCCGGGCGTTGGAGCCGCACGTGGACTCGACGCCCTATGATATTCGCTTTAACGGAACTTCAGACTCGTCTCCGGCTACAAGTTCCGGACTGTGTACACCCACAGACACCGAGCTAGATCGGTTATCGATCGTCGAGTTCAGCGCCGCTGACGTGTTCCAACACTCGCCTTGGGGTAACGTGCTAAAATCTTTAAAGAATTTGCCCTTGGAAAAGGACTCATAGCCAAACTATGTCCAGTTCAAGCTAGAGACAGATGATGAGATATTTCGCTTCCCACCCGCCACCCACTTCATAGCCACCGTCAATGACTTAACCGACGTGCTTGACTATGGCTCTAAAGACATCGACGGTATGGACGACAATGCCGACAAGGAGAAAGGCCAAGACCCGCCATTCACTGGACGCTGGACGGCCACCTCTTCATACGACGTGTACATGGTTGATACACCTGAAGGATCTGGCGACGACGAAGAAGAGCCGGATACGAACAAAACCGCCGAGACACAGTCCAAGCTCCAGTGGCCCAAAGGCTGCCCAAAGGACGGCAACACTGGCACCGGAGAAAATAGTACTCTAGGTGACGCCGAAAACAGTGAAGACCCCGTTGGGTCTACATCCGGACAGGAACACGACAACAGGCAAGACAACACTGACGAACAGGCCATAGAAGATGACCCGGAGGATGATAGTTACCATCCGCCCTCCGAGGAGGAGACAAGCCTCGGCAACGAAGACTTCATCGTGCCTGAGGATCCTCTTGAGCAGGAGTGCTTTAAGCTTCAGCTCATAGCCACTGCAAGGAGCCTAAAAAAGAAACAACAGCAACTTCAAGCTGAACAAGTCCTGCTCGTCGACAAATGGACTGACGTCCTGACAGCCGAGGAATATGGCCTCAACCGCCCAGCCAAGAGCTACCCGAAACGCAGACTACTACCTCAATTCGATGAGGGAGCGCCGGAGCATACATATCCCTCGCGCAATGCGGATCGACCACCACGTGGTCGGGACAGGGCAGCGGAACAACCACCCCGCGGTCAAGATAAAGTGGCAACTTAGGCCGAACAGCAGACCGCCCCACCACCCCGTCAAAATAGGGACGGAAGAGTCCAGAGTCATATGTACGACCTCCGACAGACCCTTTATAGTAGAGCAGGACACACAAGATTGATCTACGGATCACGAGGACGTGCCTCGAGGCGTGACGACGGCTACGTATTCGGACGTGACAAACCTAACCACGCTCGACCCGCATGCCGCAGACGAACTCCTTCATAGCTCCGCCACGATGCGGCCCAATATAGAGCTGCCGCACACCCGCTTTGCTTCACAGATGAAGTACTAGATCATGAATTCCCCGGGGGGTTCAAGCCCGTCAATATCGAATCATACGACGACACAACCGATCCTGTAGTATGGATCGAGGATTTCATTCTCCACATCCACATGGCCCGAGGAGACAACCTCCACGCCATCAAATACCTCCCATTAAAACTCAAAGGACCAGCTCAGCACTGGTTAAATAGCCTGCCTGAGAACTCAATCGGCAGCTGGGAGAACATGGAAGAGGCTTTCCTCAAAAACTTCCAAGTAACTTATGTCCGGCCACCAGATGCCGATGACCTAAGCCACATAGTTCAACAACTCGTAGAATCGGCCAAAAAATTCTGGACTAGGTTCCTAACCAAAAAGAAACAGATTGTCGACTGTCCGGACACCGAGGCCCTAGCAGCCTTCAAACACAGTATCCGGGACAAATGGCTAGCAAGCCATCTCGGGCAAGAAAAGCCGAAGTCAATGGCAGCCCTTACGGCACTCATGACCCGCTTTTGCGCAGGCGAGGACAGCTCGCTGGCTCGTAGCAAAAACACATCCAGCGAGGCAGGCCCTACAGAGGTCAAGAACAGCACCAGCAAGCTCTGACGCAATAGACACAAACTCAGAAGCAATGGCGACAACACCAAAGACACCATAGTCAACGCCAGATTCAGTGGCCCCAAGTCCGGCCAATGGAAGAAACCCTACAAAAGAAACAACGAAGGACCTTCCAGCCTGGACCGCATACTCGACCGCCCATGCCAAATTCACGTCACCCTAGATAAACAAGCCAATCATACCAACAGGGATTGTTGGGTCTTCAAGCAGGCTGGCAAGTTAAATACCAAAAACAAAGAAAAGGGATCACAAAGCAAGGACGAGGATGAAGAGCCCCGGCAGCCGAACACCGTGGGACAGAAGAAATCCCCCCAACCCCAAGTAAAAATGGTGAACATGATATACGCCACGCACATCCCCAGAAAGGAGCGCAAACGAGCACTCAGGGACGTCTATGCGGTAGAGCCAGTCGCCCAAAAGTTTAATCCGTGGTCATCATTTCCGATCACCTTCGATCGACAAGATCATCCGACTAGTATCCGCCACGGCGGTTCGGCCGCACAAGTACTAGACCCAATCATTGACGGATTCCACCTAACACGAGTCCTGATGGATGGTGGAAGCAGCCTCAACCTGCTATATCAGGATACAGTATGAAAGATGAGCATTAATCCCTCGTGAATCAAACCAACAAAGACTACCTTTAAAGGAGTCATACCAGGTGTAGAGGCCCGCTGCATGTGCTCAATCACGCTGGAGGTGGTCTTCGGTTCTCCGAACAACTTCCAAAGTGAAGAGTTAATCTTCGATATCGTCCCCTTCCACAGCGGCTACCACACACTGCTCGGACGAACCGCGTTTGCTAGATTCAACGCAGTGCCACACTATGCTTATCTCAAGCTCAAGATGCCCGGTCCACGCGACGTCATAACAGTCAACGGCAATACGGAACGCTCCCTCCGACCAGAGGAGTAGACCGCCACCCTAGCAGCTGAAGCACAGAGCGGCCTTCTCAAGCAGCATTACAACCCAGCTGCCGAGACCCTGGACAGAATCAAGCAGGTCCGGACTACACTGCAACAGGACAGCGCAGCTCGTCAAGAGGTCGACTAGTAATTCGGCCTCCGTCCTAGCCCCAATAAGGTAGTGGCATTCGTACCACACGTACACAATTACACACTCAAAATTCCATGGACATCGACGGAGGCACGAGATAACCCAGGGTCTACAATCCGGCCAAAACGATCCCGGACACACATACTTTTACTTCTTTTTCTTGTTTCAGATACCCTTTTCCGCGGGCCTGATGTCAAGTCCTTTAGAAGGACTGAAATACAACGGAGGCAAGCAACATAGGTGTGTAGGGTAACCTTTATACATTCTTCTTGACGGTATTCATACTTATCTCTTAGGACCCGCACGCTGCGCCCTATTGATGCCGACATGTTAAATGGCCGGATACTTCTAGCACCATCTGTACAAGATACGCCTTGACGTATCCATATAGTTATAATAAAATGGTTCATGGCCCAGTTCTTGTGGTTTTCGCTTCTTACTTCGTTTTTATTTTAGATCTGCTTATTTGTTGCATCGACACTCTTTTACGTTTAATATTCGCCAGGGGCTACCTGTCGCCCCACAATACGACAACACAGTCTGAACACTTTTTATATATGTTTGGTACCCCAAATTTAGCATTATATGCATTGGCTCCGAATCATGTCTTTGGTTAATAGTTGGGTTGCCCGGCTCCTGTGCTTGCTACCCTACATTTCGCTCAATCGGCTAGGGTTGTAAAGGGAGAACTACTGCGATTGTGCCATGGCTTTGACCAGACGAGCACCTCAGTAGAGAAAGCCGAAAACTGACTGGCATGATGTGGCGAGAGCCAGTCAGCTACTCGAGGGCTACAAATCGTTGGAGATTTTTTCCACGTTATGCGAGAGATCGGAACTTCCCGATCATATGCTGACAGTACCCTGGATAAAACCAGGGGCTGCGCCCATGCTTTATTATAAAACTCCTATGGCTAAGTGAGGGCATTAAAGCCATAAAGTATGTTTTCCTTGTTCGTTGTGCTAAACAACTCCTTCAAGGACCATGTAATTGGATCAAGATTGTTTAGATTCCACCCCGAACACCTCCGTACTATCTACGTGAGGGCAGAAGCCGACGACTGGCCAACCCTCAGATTATACACAACACGGCCGCACAGGAGGAAACAATTGAAAGCATAATAAAATTACTTTACAAAAACTGGCTTTGTCCCATAATACAAGACAAAGGCAACATGAATACATTTATTCAAATACAATGTCCTGTGAACATTGCGATGCCACAAGTCGAGACCCTTCTACAACATCCTCGAAATATCGCTTTGGTGTGCGGTGCTCCTTGCCCTCCGGCGGCCCTCTAACTACTACAAATACTAGCATTAACGATGGTGCCCAAAAACTCTTGGTTGTTGAACCCCCCGAGTGGACTCCCCGCGTGGTGGAAACCTATCTCCGTAATACATTCAACAACCACAAGTCTTCCGCCATTAGGTGAGCGGTCTTTAGTTATGGGGTTTGCAGGTACGTAGTACAACTCTAACAAACTCCCTCTCCCTGTGTTCAAAAATGAAAAAAAACTCTTCTCTCCTTTATCTCTCCCCCGCAACATCCCAACTAATGTTGGCGGGTTCTCAAAATATTAGCGCTAAATCTCTCCAGCCCCAACTAATCTAATCTGCTCCTAATCCTATTAGTTAGTCCTCCCGATCCACATTTTTGCACAACATCCTGATGGAAGTCTGTATGGTCATTCATGCCCCTGCATCTCCGTCCGGCGCCTCTGCTGAACCACAAAATACCCCCGGCCACTGCGACTCCTCCCCAAAATGCTCGATAGAGATGCACTTGATGGAGCAACCAAATTCCATGGTTGAGTTTGCTCACCATACTACGGATGAAGAGGTACATGACTTAATCATTAATTCTTCTCTAGATTCAATATATCCTGAGGTAAAAGAAGAATTGATTGTTGATTTTGCTCCTGATTGAGGAACAAGAACATGCAAGGAGACAACATGGTTGAGTTTGTTCCAGATACAATTAATCAGGAGGCAAAAGAGTCTCCTGATGAAGAACGGAGCAGCGATGTCTCAATAACCGATGTCGATGAAGACTCTATCGAGTACCTGCATAGGCAAGTTGTTGAAGACTCCGAGGAAGTAGACAAGCAAGATGAAGTATACCAGAAGGTCAGGAAGGAATTTAATGAAAGACGTGCTAGTGATGCTGCATTGAGGAGGGAAGGAAGAGCCAGGAATGCATCTAGGCATAAGAGTAATCTGAACAAAATACGTAGAGACTTTTTGAGAATTTATATTCCTGACTACTACAAGATCACGGAAAAATAAATATTGTTTGCTAGAGAACAATATTATTGTGCAGCAGAATTCAAGATTAGTGCCTTTTATTTGTAACATTTGTTCTTGTCATTCATATGTCAGGCTATGAACAAGCGACCGAGTTTTAAATATTTTCCTATCCTTAAATGGATCTTCATATCCCCTGACATTGTATTATACAGTACGAACATCTGAATGGGTTTAGAAATAGGCACTGCATTTTGGCGATGTGATGGACAGGTGCTTCACCAACGAATGTGATCTGTAGCAGTACCTTCAGATCATCAGGCACTTTGGACGTCAAAGCATCACCATGTTAGCTTAAACCTGATTGTAGTCAAACAATTCCTATTGCAATGTGAAGTGATTGTGGCAGATCGGCTGCAACTTACTGCAAGTTAAGTGCAGGTGTGCCCTGCATGTATAAGACTGAAATTTCGACTAGATAACCCTCCGTAACAGGGAATAACTATTTAATATGTTAGGATCTCATCTACCTGCGCCTCTTTCTCCTCGCCTCGCCTGCCTTGCTCAATTCGACACCTCCATAGTCCATAGATCGCATCTCCTCCCTTGTGTTCTATGCCTCTCCACACTGCAGGTCGCACCTCTCCAGTCGCCTCGACTCCGGCGCGTACACAATGCTACCTGCACGTCGCCGGTAGCCTCGAACCGATACGCCCGCGCTGCCGCTAGCACATCGCCGGTCGCCTGGACCCCGGCGCGCCCGGGCTGCCGCCTCCACATCGCTGGTTAGCCTCAACCCCGGTTGCACCCACGCTGCTGCCTGCACATCACTGGTCGCCAACGCAACTCCGCTGCAGCTTGGTTCGTATTCCTCCTTGCTCTATTTTTTCGTATTCCTCCTTGCTCTATTTTTTTCTCTTGTGAAACCTTGATGCACTGTAGCTGATCCTGATTACAAAATATGTAGGTAGAATTCATTTGATTATTACGATTTACAATTTTGTTATGCCATGTTCAGTACGATCCATGCATCTATAGATCATACACAATATGATTTATTTTATAGTCTAATATGTCTTACATCGAATAACATAAATGCAGGATAACTACATACTAAAACAGTAATATATATTAGGAGATGGCTCCAAGTAAGATATGGATGAGACTAGTGGATGAGCGATTAGATGATGAATACTTAGAAGGGGTAGAGAATTTCCTTGACTATGCGTTCAGGCACACAGGCAGGGAGAATGAAATTCGATGTCCATGCGTCAAATGCTACAACACAGACTCTCATCCTCGTGCATTGGTTTCTGCTCACCTGAAAGTGTATGGAATTCTGAGAAGTTATACCTTTTGGTACCATCATGGTGAAGTTGCGAGGGAACCTCAAACAGTTTCTGAAGGTTAAGGCGATGAAGAAATGCAAGCAGAGAGTGCAGATGGATATGACCCAACGCAAGATTTGTTGCATGATCTGTTTCCTTAAAATAATAATCCAACTGATCAAACAACGACACCACCATCTTACGAAGAGGAACCAAATAATGAAGCAGCAAAGTTTTATAAATTGCTTGACAACTGCAACCAGCCACTTTATGAAGGTTCTAGTACCACTAAATTATCTGCATTAGTTAACTTGCTTCACATTAAGAATTTGGGAAAGTGGAGCAACAAGTCCTTCACCATGTTGTTGGAATATCTGTGGAAGGATTTCCTACCACAGAACTCTACTTTGCCAAATTCTTATTATGAAGCGAAAAAAACTATTCAGGAACTAGGGCTGAGTTATAAGAAAACTGATGCTTGCACGAATCATTGCATGCTCTACTGGAAAGAAGATATAAATGTGGAGTCGTGTAAGGTGTGTGGAGCATCTAGATGGAAAGAAGACAAGCGCACAGGCACCACTCTGCACTCAGCAAAAGGGAAGAAGATTCCACAAAAAACAATGCGGTATTTTCCCTTAAAGCCAAGGCTGCAAAGGATGTTCATGTGCCACAAAACTGCTGAATCCTTTAGGTGGCATGCGGAGGGCAGGGTAGATGATGGTGTCATTAGATGCCCTGCTAACTCGAAAGCTTAGAAATATTTTGATGCAAAAAACATCCCATTTGCAAAAGAAATTCGCAATCTTAGGTTTTGTCTCTCTTCTGATGGTTTCCAACCATATAAAACCATGTGAACATCTTATAGCATCTGGCCCGTATTCCTTGTTCCCCTAAATTTGCCCCCATGGATGTGCATGAAACAAGAAAATGTGATGTTATCCATGTTGATTCCAGGGCCTGATGGTCCTGGTGATGCAATTGATATTTATTTGCAACCACTTGTAGAGGAACTTATTGCACTCTGGAACGAGGGCGTTGACACTTATGATGCATCAACAAAAACAAGTTTCACACTACGTGCAGCACTTCTCTGGATGGTCCATGACTTCCCTGGTTATGCCAACCTCTCTGGATATAGCACAAAGGGAAAATTGGCTTGTCCGGTATGCCATAGTGGGACCTGTTAATTTAGGCTTAAAAACGGTGGGAAGTTCTGTTACATGGGTCATCGACGCTTTCTTCATAAAAACCACAGGTGGAGGAAAGATAAAAAATCTTTTGATGGTACCATAGAAACCAGAAAACCACCAACACCCTTAATAGGACAAAATGTGATGGTCCAAGTGGATGATCTAGAGGGGATTATCTTGTCTAAAGATGCAAGTAAGAAGACAAAGGTGTCCCACGATGAGAGAGGAGATAGCTGGAACAAAAGAAGTATATTTTGTAATTTAGTACAATATTTTAAAACTCTTTTGTTGCGCCATAACCTTGATGTCATGCATATAGAAAAGAATATATGTGATAGCATCATGGCAACAATTATGGATGTCAAAGGAAAAACGAAGGATAACATAAATTCTCAGCGCGATTTGCAACTAATGAAAATAAGGCCAGGTATGCATCCGGACAAGGAAGGGGACAAGACTACTTTTCCATCTACGCCTTTCACTTTGCTTCCACCCAATAAGATTTTGTTCCTTTGGTTTTTTAAGGACCTCGAAGTTCCAGATGGATTTTGTTCAAACCTTGGCCGCTGCACTAATATGAAAGAGAAAAGTTTCAGGACTGAAGAGCCACGACTGCCATGTTATACTAAATCATTTACATCCTCTTGCACTACGTGGACTTGTTCCCCAGAATATCTATGACCCTCTACTTGAGCTTTCACAGTTCTTTTGCAAATTAAACTCCAAATCACTTTCGGTAGAAGAACTTAATG
This sequence comes from Triticum urartu, assembly GCF_056163025.1. Classification (NCBI taxonomy): domain Eukaryota; kingdom Viridiplantae; phylum Streptophyta; class Magnoliopsida; order Poales; family Poaceae; genus Triticum; species Triticum urartu. Next base: position 469,714,642 of record NC_141874.1, read on the forward strand.
AAATGCAGGCCCAAATACCTGTGACACTATGTAAGCTTGAAAAGGAATTCCCACCATCCTTTTTTGATGTCATGATGCATCCGACTATTCATTTGGCTAATGAGGCTCTTGTTGGTGGACCTACAATATATCGGTGGATGTATCTCTTTGAGAGACAAATAAAGTGTCTGAAATCGCTAGTGCGAAATTTGGCACGACCTGAGGCTTCCATTGCAGAGAGACACATTGCAGAAGAGTTCATTACATTGTGCTCTAGGTATTTGGATGATGTCGAGACAAAGCATAATCGACCAGGTAGAATCAATGATGCACCAGGGGATGACAACTATTATTTGTTAATATTCAATCCGGATGGAAGGCCATCCGGTGGTCGTAAACCTAGAGATCTTAATCTTCTTGAAGCAGAGCAAGCTCATATTTATGTTTTGAGAAATTGTGATGAATTTCAACCATATATGAGGTAATGATTATTCCGTTCACTTATTAAGTACTCAGTCAACTAATTTTTGCATGCCCATATCAATTAAGCTTTGTATTATTGTAGTGAGTACTCCAATAGTCAAGATGGATGTTCACTTCAACCATTTACCACCTTGTGGAACCAGAAGTTTAATCAGTGGTTTAAAGCGAAGGTAAAGATTCCAGAATAAAGTCTATATGTACATACATATGCACGTACATTTTAGTATTTCTGTGTGAAGATGTTAACATAGCTATTTTTCATTGCATAGGTAGCCAGCTTGCACGAACATGATAAGAGTGAGCTCACCAAAGACCTTTTGGCACTATCACGTGGTCCATTGGAAAATGTAACATGTTTTACTGGCTATGACATGAATGGATTCAGATATCGTGTTCAAAGTCGAGATAGACACCTCTGCACACAGAACATTGGGGTGGTTGTACTTTCAGAACAAGGGGATAATGGTAATATAGTAGAATATTATGGCATATTGACAGAGATAGTCGAACTGCAATACTTAGGTGGAAGGCATGTGACATTATTCCGTTGCAACTGGATTGACGTATTTGGCAAAGAGCATGGGATGAAGAAAGACAACAAGCATGGAATCATTAGTCTTAACCTGCAGCGTTTTCTTCTGACAGATGAGCCTTTCGTTCTGGCTAGCCAAGTCTCTCAAGTATTTTTTGTCAAGGACAATCTTATAAAAAGATGGCACGCAGTCGTGAAAAGTCCATCACATCATGCTTATAGTGTACCACATGGACAGTCTGATGATGAAGCCTCTGAAGCTGAACCTGACAATGGCGATGAAGACGACTTGCTTCAAAATTCGACATCAACATCACGTAGAAAGAGAACAACATGAAGACACTAGTTTATGCAACTCTTAATCTGTAGTAATCGATTTGCTTCATATTTTTGCTTTTACCTTATTAATAAATAGTGGCACAAGTAGTTCTGTACTTACTTTATTTGATGCAATATTCACTTATTTAATTCAATTTTACTTTGTATAGCCTTTGTGCAAACTTCAAACTAACGCTATATGCATAGGGTATCATAATGAGTCATCACAAGTATGGAAACTTGACAGCATTAGCTCCGGAAAGATGCTCCTCATAGTTGAATAAGTCTGGACTGGTACACCAGGGTATTGCTAGGCGGACCTTGCCAGAGAAATCAAGTCAAATAGCAGATTTAAGCAGAAAAAGGGTTACTCACAAGCCTCATTTGCAAGATGAGGAACTGTGGAAAAGTATGAGTTAGCTGCAAAAGGTACTACAGAAACATAAAAATATTATTCAACCTATCTACTAAAGGATGATATAATGTGGTTTCTTGTTTTCATAGATGGAAATGATGCAGCAACAAATACACCAATCTTGTTTACTACAAATTGGGATGTTGATGATTCCAGAAGTGAGTTTCTAAGTACCATACATTGTACCATGAATTGTTTCTACGCTTTTGTCTTCAAGTAACTCATAATATATTGCAGCCATGAGTGATGAAGCTGATACCAGCAATGATGGTGACATGGGAAATGATATGCATGATTTTCATGGTATCAAAAACTTCAATTTTTCCATTTTTCCTTCATCCACCATGCTGACCGATTGGTTGTATATTTTCAGATGGTTCAAATGGTGCAGATGAATTAATGGGTAATGAAAATCTGGAAAGTGAAGAATCCCAGGATAGCCATGGCTTTGCAGGTACCTCAAAGACCAGTAAGCACAACAATGCAACTGAATTAGTTGATGAAAATCTGGAAAATGAAGAAGTGTAGGGTAACCATGGCCTTACAGCTACGTCCAAGACTAGTAAGCTCAGCAATGCAACTTGATTACTTGATACTTCAGTCACACCGCTACAATATAAATTGTGGCTTGAATGTTTTTCTTGTTTTGTACTTGATTAACATATTTCTTTCGAATGGTGTAGGACCTCAAACAGGTGAAAAGTGCAGGGTCCGTGGGAAAAATAAATGCAAGGAAGTAGCTGATCTCATGGAGTCCCAAAAAATTAAAGTTTGGTTTTACAATAACTGTGCGCTTTCCAAAAGTTTTGCATGACACTTGGGTAGAATTGTCCGTAACCCTAGAATTACCCCGATGAGGGTTAAGGAATGGTCCAATATTACTGATGCAGCTCGGAAACATATAATTGATGCAATTAAAGTATGTTTGGTTAAAAGTTCTAGCATTATAATCTGAATTTCTGTACTGATGTATTTATGAGACTCTATTTTATGAACAACTATTTAGGACAAGTTCGAAAATATTGACGACAACATTGCAATAGATGTGTACAAAGATGAGATATTAGACCATGTCAAGAAACTTTGGATCAACTGGCGTGGAGACTTGCACCGGCATTTTGTGAAACCCAACAAGACTATGCAGGAGGCTATGAAAAAGGTACCTAAAGATATTCCAAAGGATGACTGGGAATGGCTTGTCAAGGAGCATTTTTTCAGCAAGGAGTTTCTGGTAAGTTCTCATGTTGCCTCTTAATTTTCAACCATTTGTGCAGTTGACAATATAATCCTCTTTAACTATAGAAAAAGAGCAAGAGAAACACCCAAAACAGAGCTCACCTCAAAATGCTTCACCGATCTGGCAGTAAACCCTTTAGACAGATAATTTGGGACACGGTACATGTTTTCACTTCTCTTGTTTTTCATTTCCAATAATATAAGATCAGTGTGAGTTGTCTTGCCATTTTGTTTCAACTAATAATAGTCACTTTCCTATGTTGGAACGAGGAAAGGAAAACAAGCCACCGAGTATGGATAAACTATTTTCAGAGATAGACAAGAAGGGTACAGACTTCCCTGATTCTACAACCTCCGCCAAACATGTAAGACTTAATTTAACGTTCATAACTTCCATAATGAACAACACATGTAGAATTCCTACTTAGAGATAGAAGTTTATGCAAATAACTTACTGTTGGCACTTCAGGCACAAATTAAGACCATAGTTTAGTTGAATCCTGGTCTTTCAAATGATGAAGTCATGCAGAAATGTGACACATCTAAGCGACGTGATCGCGTAGTTGGATTTGGTGGTGGAATTAGAGAAAGAGATTTGCGAGGACCAACATTAAGTAAGGCTGAATTAATTTCTCAAATTCAAGCTTCTGAGCAAGCGAAACAAGTACTCGAAGAAAAGGTCAATGGCATGGCGCATGAAGTATCAGAAATTAAGCGTCTTCCATCTGGTAGATCTCTAACTGATAGTTCTCATGAACGCCAACATGATCAAGTAAGTTGTTCTCACACATTGGTTTTATTTGTCATTATACTATGATGCCATTTATTTACATGGACTGACTTTCATAAACTAATCAACATTTTTTAGAACTGATGGTCCACCAGAATATATATAAGCATAAGGAGGCATTGTAATCGTTGCTGAAGAATGATATCCATTCAAACAACGATGGTGTCTGTTGTGGGTTTGTCACGGCAGATGTCCTCGTGAAAGGACTTAGTCGTGGAGCCATCGCTATGAGTTAGCTTGAAGGGATTAAACCGGACAAAGGGACACGGGAGTTTATACTAGTTCGGCCCCTTCGATGAAGGTAAAAGCCTACGTCTAGTTGTGATTGGTATTGCTATGGGTTCGAAGACCAGGGAGCGAATCCGCTTTGTCTGGCATTCGAGTTGTTGTTTTCTGTCCCTGAACCGCCGTCGGGTCACCCCTTTATATACTCAGGAGCACCCCGGCCGGTCTACAGAGTCCCGAGGCTGGCTCATACAAGTGTCCGCCTCAGTCTCCTCTTTCCTATCTTACAATGCAAGTTTATACAATCATGGAGGTTTACTACCATGGGCCCCAAATCTGTCGGCGTTCTAGGAACGGGGGTCCCCAGACTTGCCTGCCTGCGGCCTGCGGCATGGCTCAAAAGGGGGCCCAGCGCGGCCCATCTTCACCAACACAAACCCAAGACCCTCGCGAGGGGCCAAGCCTCGCGGGGCGGATGACGCGGAGCTTCCTCAGGAACGGCTTCGTCAGGCTGGCTCACGAGGAGGCGGAGAGATCAAGGCGGGGTACCTCACAAGGTGCCCGTGACGCAAGCCATGAAGACCGAGGGTGCCAGGCGGGTGCCAGCCCGCGCAGTGTCCTCCTTTCCTCTTTGGTGCAAAGGGGGCAAGCGCAGCCGCGGAGTACCGAGGCATCAGGCAAAGTTTGCCATTTTGGTGCAACGAGACCAAGACCATGAGGACTACAAGATGGAGGTCATTGTGGATCCCGAGACGGCGTCATCACCAGAGCTTTGTGCAGGCGAAGACTACTTTTGTCAGGGTAGCTAGTACTAGTTGTCCCCCTTCAAATTAGCCCACCATTGTTGGCTCCCTTCCCGCTCGATATTTGGGAAGAGGACTAGGGCCTCTATAAATGGGACCAGCCACCCACAGAGCAAAAGGAGGTTCAGAGGTTAGAAGAAGAAGAGGAGAGAGAGGGTTCAAGAAAGGAGGCTCTTTAGAGAGGGGTTTTGATCAGAAAGAGAGAGAGAGGAGGGTGACTGAACTCCTCCCCGCAGTTCATCGCCCCAGCCAAGAACAGACCCTCACGAGGCTGTTCTTCCTTGTATTGTTCATCATCATCAGCCCAAGAGGCAATCCACCACACCACACACTGGAGTAGGGTATTACACCACAACGGTGGCCCGAACCAGTATAAACCCTGTGTCTCTTGTGTTGTTCTTTCCTTAGTTTACATCCTAGCAAGGCGGAGGACTGCAGGTAGGTAGGAGGCGAAATCTCCATGCGCACCCCAGTGTTCGAACCTCAAGGGTCTGCCGGAACCCGAAATCCGACATTTGGCGGCCAGGTAGGGGTGCGCCGGGACTCGTCTTCCACCACCCTGTTCTCCTCCGACCATCACGCCCATATCTGACGCTCGTCGGGCCCGCGCCGAGTGCCGGGCCGCACTCGCTTCCCGCGTCGCCCAGACGGCCCCTGTCGGCGGGCGCCCTCGCCGTTCCCCGTCACCTGCCGTCAACACCGCCACCGGCCCAGCGGGGGATGAGCAGCAAGCATCATCCCAGCATCTGTCCGTGTGGCAAGACGGCCGCACCGCAACTCCCTCGCTCACCCCAGCTGGTTCTTCGTCCCGTGTGCTCCGCGCGCCCGTGGAGCCCCGCAACCTCTCACCCGCCCATCGCGCTGCAACAACACCCCCGGTCGTCGCGGCCCTCTTGGGCGGCTCGCAGGCGCCGCCTACAAGTCACCACGTCAAGCCGTTCATCCACCGGGTCAGCGCCGCTTCCGCGCGGCAGGGGGCAACCCTGGACCGGGCGGCACCCGAGACCGGCCTGACCTTCAGCTCGGAGGACCACCCCTCCAACTCGGCCTGCTCGGGTGTGCTCCCCATGCTGTGCACCCCCACCATCTGCCAGGTGGCCGTCACCAGACCCCTCATTGATGGCGGCGCGGGCCTCAGCATGCTCTCGGTCGAGGCCTTGAACCTCCTCTGCATACCCCTGGAACGGCTGCAACCCAGCCGGCCCTTCTCGGGCGTTGGTGGCGAGTTGTCCAGCCCCCTGGGACAGATCCGGCTCCCAGTAACCTTCGGCACCTACGACAACTTCCGCACGGAGCTGGTCGACTTTGACATCGCCCCCATCGGCCTCCCCTATAACGCCATCCTTGGCTACCCAGCGTTGGCCCAGTTCATGGCCGGACGCACCCGGCGTACAACCTCATGAAGATGCCCGGGAGCAGCGGTGTCCTCACTGTGCACGGGGACACCGGGGACGCGCTGAGGGTGCTCAAGCTTGCCTTCAAGACGGCGGCGTCGGCACAGCCCGCTGACTTGGAGACCCCCGAGCCCAAGGGGGCTGCACCCGCCAAGATGAAACAGTTGTTCACCCAAGACAAGGCAGAAACCAAGCAGATACCCGTCGATGAGGACGGGTCCACCAACACCACTTTCACCATAGGCGCCCACCTCAAACCCGAGCAGGAGAAGGCCTTGGTCGGGTTCCTGCGCGCAAACAAGAAGGTATTCGCTTGGGAGCCTGACTAGTTGGCAAGGATCCCTAGGAGTGTAATCGAGCATCACCTCAACGTGTGCCCTAACGTGCGCCCTGTGAAGCAGAAGGCCAGGCGGCAGTCCACAGAAAAGCAAGCCTTCATCGTCCAAGAGACCCGCAAATTAGAAGCTGCTGGGGTCATTCACGAGGTCTGATATCCGGATTGGTTGGCCAACCCTGTCGTTGTGCCAAAGAAGGGAGGGAAGGAATGCATGTGTGTCGACTTCACGAACCTCAACAAAGCATGCCCGCAAGATCCGTTCCCGCTCCCCCGCATCGACCAGATCATCGATTCCACTGCGGAATGCGACCTGCTATGCTTCTTGGATGCCTTCTCTGGGTATCACCAGATCAAGATGGCGGTAGAAGACGTCGAGAAGACAGCCTTCCTAACCCCGTATGGTGTGTACTACTATACATGCATGCCATTCGGGCTGCGTAACGCAGGGGCGACCTTTCAGCGGCTGATGCACATCACCTTGGGCCCGCAGCTCGGGAAGAATGTTGAAGCTTACGTCGATGACATTGTGGTAAAGTCTTGGGAGGCCAGGACCTTGATACAAGACCTGGAGGAAACCTTCGCGAGCCTCAACGCGGTGAACCTATGGCTCAACCCAGAGAAATGTGTGTTCGGAGTCCCCTCGGGCAAGCTCTTGGGTTTCCTCGTGTCCCACCGAGGCATCGAGGCTAACCCGGAGAAGGTCAAGGCGGTGGAAGACATGAGCCCGCCAAAGACCCTCAGAGAAATGCAGAAGCTCACGGGGCGCGTGACCGCGCTGGGGCGCTTCATCTCCAAGTTGGGGGAACGAGCACTGCCCTTCTTCCAGCTAATGAAGAAAAAGGGGCCCTTCGAGTGGACTGAAGAGGCCGACAAGGCGTTCCAGGATCTCAAGAGATATCTGACCAGCCCACCGGTCATGGTGGCTCCACGCCCTCAAGAGCCCCCGGTGCTTTACCTCGCCGCCACTCCCTACTCCGCCAGCGCAGCCTTGGTGGCAGTCAGAGAGGAGCGCCGAATCAAAACCGCGGCAGCAGCCCGGGACAAGGCAGAACAGGGACAAGGAAGGCCCACAGAAACTGCCACTGCGGCTGAGGAGGATCAGCCACCGCAGAGGGGCGCACCGGAGGCGGAAGAGGCCCCTCTCCCAGATGGCCAGTCTCAGGAGGCCTCATTGCCTCAAGAGGCGCCATGGTCTCCGAAGGGAGCCACCAGCACTGACGCACTCCACCTCGTTGAGCACCCAATGTACTTCGTCAGCACGGTGTTGCGGGATGCAAGGGCACGGTACCCCATGCCTCAGAAACTCTTCCTCGCGCTACTGGTGGCCTCGCACAAGCTGCGGCACTATTTTCAGGGTCACCCCATCAAGGTCGTCTCGTCATACCCCCTGGAGAGAGTGCTCAGGAGCCCTAATTCAGCTGGAAGGGTCGCTGAGTGGAACATAGATGCAAGCGTTTCAGCTCGAATTCAGCACGACCAGGGTCATCAAGGCAGCAGCGTTGGCGGATTTTGTGGCAGAATGGACGGAGGCGCCAGGCCTCAAGGCCGACGAGGATCGGTCCCTGTCCCCGGGAAGCGAGGCGCCAGAAGGCTGGGTCATGTACTTCGATGGGGCGTTCTCCAGGCATGGCGCAGGGGCTGTGGCGGTGCTTATATCGCCCACTCAGGACAAGCTCTATTACGCCGTGCAGCTCTGTTTCCAGCAAGGTGAAAAGGTCTCCAACAACATAGCGGAATATGAAGGTTTAATAGCGGGTTTGAAGGCCGCGGCTGCCCTGGGGGTGAAACGCCTCACCATCAAGGGCGATTCGCAGCTCCTTGTCAATTTCTCCAACAAGGTGTACGAGCTGAAGGATGAGCACATGGAAGCCTACCTAGCGGAGGTCCGCAGGATGGAGAAGTAGTTCTGGGGGTTGGAGTTGCAGCATGTGCCCTGTGGCACCAATCAGGAGGCCGACGACATCGGCAAACGGGCGTCCAGGCGGTTACCTCAGGAGCCTGGCATTTTCGAGGAATGGCTCTTCAAGCCATCAGCCCTGCCGTCATTATCGAACATGGCTCAGCCCCGGGAGGAGCTCCCCCAGCCACCTGCCTCAGGGGCTCCGGCCTGTGGCCCGGCCTCAGGAGCACGCCTGCTCCTGACGATGGAACCTCAGGAGGGATGTTGGATCGCGGAGCTCCGGAGTTACCTAACACAAGGGACCCTGCCAGAGAAGGAGGAGGAAGCGGAGCGAGTGGCACGCCAGGCCACGGCATACTGCATCAAGGATGGAGAGCTCTACTGGAAGCGGCCAAACGATGTATCCCTGCGCTGCATCTCTAGGGAGCAAGGGAAAGAACTGCTGGAAGATATATACGGCGGAGACTATGGACATCATTCATCATCACGGACCCTCATTGGCAAGGCGTTCCGTAGTGGGTTTTATTGGCCCACCGCGCTCAATGACGCCGTCGAACTAGTGAAAGCTTGTGAGGCCTGCCAGTTCGACGCCAAGTAGATCCATCAGCCAGCAGGAGGCTTGCAGACTATACCCCTTTCGTGGCCATTCGCAGTCTGGGGGATGGACATCTTGGGCCCGTTTCCTCGGGCGCCCGGGGGCTACCGCTACCTCTACGTCGCCGTGGACAAGTTCACCAAGTGGGCTGAAGTAGAGGCTGTCCGCACCATTCCCGCGGGTTCCGTGGTCAAGTTCATCAAGGGCATCGTGAGCCGGTTCGGGGTGCCGAATCGCATCATCACGGACAACGGTTCGCAGTTCACCAGTAACCTCTTCAAAACATACTGTGCTAACCTTGGAACGCAGATATGCTACGCTTTGGTGGCGCACCCCCGAAGCAATGGCCAGGCCGAGCGAGCCAATGCGGAGGTCCTGAGGGGCCTCAAGACCAGGATGTTCAAGAAGAAGCTGGAGGCCTGCGGCAGAGGTTGGTACGACGAGCTTTAGTCTGTGTTGTGGTCCATCCGCACAACCGCGACCAAGCCAACTGGAGAGACCCCGTTCTTCCTGGTCTACGGAGCCGAAGCGGTCCTCCCTCACGAGGTCAGACATCGCTCCGCACGGGTCCTGGCGTTCGACGAGGCGCAGCAGGACGCCATGCGGGGGACGGACCTCGTGCTGGGGGAGGAACGTCGCCGAGAAGCCGTGCTACGAGCGGCGAGGTACCAACAAGCACTGCGGCGATAGCACTGCCGCAACATCCGCCCCAGAACTCTCGAGGTAGGAGACCTCGTGCTCAGGCGGGTTCTCTCCAGGGAGGGGCTGCACAAGCTCTCTCCCATGTGGGTGGGCTCGTTCAAAGTTGTTCATGTTTCCAGGCCCGGCTCCGCGTGCTTGGAGACTCAGGAGGGGTGCCAGTCCAGAATGCATGGAACATCTAGCACCTCCGGAGGTTCTACCCCTAAAAAGGCCCAGAGCCTGTGAAGAAGGCGAATGCCTGTGAAGCTATCGCATTTTGGAAAAGGCCCAGAGCCTGTGAAGAAGGCGAACGCCTGTGAAGTTATCGCATTTCGGAAAAGGCCCAGAGCCTGTGAAGAAGGCGAATGGCTGTGAAGCTATCGCGTTTTGGAAAAGGACCGGAGCCTATGAAGAAGGCCAACGCCTGTGAAGCTCGCCGCCCGTGACACTCTCACGTAATAATGTTTTGGGGCTGTACACGCCCCGGAGTCTCAGGAGCGCCGGCCTTAGGCCCTGGGGCTCCCTCCCATGCCCAGTGGCAGCACTTAGCTCTGCGCTGGTTCGAAGACGTCGAAGACTAGATTAGGTGCCGGACACGGCTTTTCATTTGCTTTCCGCAGTTGGCTTGTTCCTTCTCATTCGAAGTTCTATTGAAGTTGTTGTCGTCTTTGGCTTGTGGTTCTTCGACTTTTCACTCTCCTGCCTCGATTTCTCTTGTGCAAGGCCTCGCGAGGGGGGCGGCTGAGCGCCCTTGCGAGTGTTCCTATCCTAGTCATTCAAAGAGTTCGCGACCTGGGCCCATTACAGGAGCACCCCTCCAGTCCGTGCCCCACGGGCACCGCGACACAAACAAAGGGCCTGGGTCGGTCGCCCCCCACGGCCGGGGCCGGGAACTATCCATGCTCGGGCACATAGCCGGAAGGTACGATAACGAAAGAAAAATGATGATTAACAGCAATAAGCCAAACATGCCCCTGCGGGGCTCCACACTACTATCTTTGTTATGCAGGAAAAAGGAAAAGAAAGAACAAATCTAGTGCAGCTCGCCTCACACCGGCCCGTAGGGAAGGCCCGAGCTGCCTCCGAAGCTCAGGCGGACTCCCTCTCGCGCTTCACCAGGGCAAGGCGGCGGGCGGACACGTTGCCACCTCCCAAGCAGATACGACGACGTGGAGACTGACCGCGGCCACCACTAGAAGAGTCGCCGCCTGAAGAAGAACCGGAGAAGCTTGAGGAACCCTGAGCGCTGCCAGCCGCGCGAGCGCTGCCCTCTCCGTCATCGCCGGAGCTGGGTTCCCAGCCGTGGTCGTCACCCTCGGGGCAACACCCTGCGCGGCGACCATCTTCCCGAAACACCCTCACGTAGAGGGTGGCATCGCCGTCGAACTTGAAGTGTAGGGTGCACCGACGGCTCAGGCCACGCGCGCGGGCAAACGTCTGCCAACCGCGGGCCAGGGACAGGCTCCCGGCCGCGGAGACCTCCAGTGAGACCCATGAGGCCCGGCTGCAGCAGCCGTCGGCCTGGAGCTAGAGGCCGCCCGGGGCGCCGGCCGGGAGCTCGCCAAGGAGGAAGCGAGGAAGTGGAAGCCGGGTGCTAGTCGGCTCCGCCGACCACACAACGAACTCCGGCAGCACTTCAGCAGCGCGAAAGCGCGGCCTAGGGGGACGCGCAGCCGGAGCGCGCCCCCTGGCCGCAGCAATTCGCCTGTCGCTGTGCTGAAGATCGCCTCCACGGCCGCGGGGAGCCACCGTGGTGGCCACAGGATGTTTGCGAGGGGTCCCTTGGCCGCGCCTAGGCGGGGGAGAGGCGGGCTCAACCTGGCGAGCCTTCCCCTTCTCTGCGGCCGAGAACCTCCTCGACGGGGCCATGAAGAAAAAGGAGAAGCAAGGGGGGATGAACTGGAAGGGCGCGCGCCGGTCCGTACTTATAGCTGGCGGTGGCCAACCAACGGCCCCCACGATCGCAGGTAATTATGACCCACTTTGCATGCAGGGACTTGTCCAATCCGTGCAGTTGCCGAGGCGCCATGGGGAAGTGGAGGCGCCCACGTCCAATCAACCGCCACGCGGCGCCCAAGGCCGCAGGCTGTTAGGGCCCGCGGCGCTTCGCTCTTGCCCTTCCGCCTCCCTGCACGGCCAAGTCCGGGCGCGCCTTGGGCCCGGGGGCTACTGTCGGCATTCTGGGAACGAGGATCCCGAGACATGCCTGCCTGCGGCCTGCGGCGTGGGTCAAAAGGGGGCCCAGCGCGGCCCATCTTCACCAACACAAACCCAAGACCCTCGCGGGGCGGACGACACGGAGCTTCCTCAGGAACGGCCTCGTCAGGCTGGCTCATGAGGAGGCGGAGAGATCAAGGCGGGGTACCTCACGAGGTGCCCGTGACGCAATCCATGACAACCGAGGGTGCCAGGCGGGTGCCAGCCCGCGCAGTGTCCTCCTTTCCTCTTTGGTGCAAAGGGGGCAAGCGCAGCCGCGGAGTACCGAGGCATCAGGAAAAGGTTGCCATTTCGGTTCAATGAGACCAAGACCATGAGGACTACAAGACAGAGGTCATCGTGGAGCCTAAGACGGCATCATCACCAGAGCTTTGTGCAGGCGAAGACTTCTTTTGTCAGGGTAGCTAGTACTAGCTGTCCCCCTTCAAATTAGCCCACCATTGTTGGCTCCCTTCCCGGTCGATATTTGGGAAGAGGACCAGGGCTTCTATAAATGGGACCAGCCACCCACAGAGCAAAGGGAGGTTCAGAGGTTCGAAGAAGAAGAGAAGGAGAGAGAGGGTTCGAGGAAGGAGGCTCTTTAGAGAGGGGTTTCGATTACAAAGAGAGAGAGAGAAGGGTGACTGAACTCCTCCCCGCAGTTCATCGCCCCAGCCAAGAACAGACCCTCGCGAGGCTGTTCTTCCTTGTATTGTTCATCATCATCAGCCCAAGAGGCAATCCACCACACCACACACTGGAGTAGGGTATTACACCACAACGGTGGACTGAACCAGTATAAACCCGGTGTCTCTTGTGTTGTTCTTTCCTTAGTTTAAATCCTATCAAGGCGGAGGAGTGCAGGTAGGTAGGAGGCGAAATCTCCGCGCGCACCCCAATGTTCGAACCTCAAGGGTCTGCCGGAACCCGAAATCCGACAAAATCGCCTACGGGCTGTGGGCCTCTAAGCCTTATCCATAAAGGGCCATCTGCTGGGTTTCCTTGGGCTTCAATAAGGTGAAGGTGAACTGGCCCCTCCTGGGCGGTTTACCCTTAGTAGTTATATCCTCAACATTAGGCCCCAGATTGATGTGAACCTGTTCATGTCAATCTTCAATCCTTAGAAAAACTACATGAATTTCTGACAATTCTCGTAAACCGCCATATTGTCTTCTCCCTGTGAACTTTGGTGAACCGCCATGACGTCACCTTCTGTCACTGCAGTAAATCATTGTGGCGTCATCCCTATATAAAAAGATTTATGAAGATTCCCTTCTCTTTAATTAATTCCTGAAGATCGAGGCGACATCTGCATCCTCTTTTGCCGCTTCCGTCTCCTCGATTTTCGCGCCTGCTGTTTATCCCACTTCCCTTATAAATAAGACTGGGGCGCCTTCCATTTCCCCCCTTTCCCATTCGCATCGTCTTCCTCCTCGTGACCCGAAGACCTCAAGCATCGCCGCCACCACCGTCGTCGATCTTCCAGTCTGCACCAACTAGGCCGCTGCATCACCCTGTTCGTACCAGATCTCTTAAGATACTCCGCCGCTGCGTGTCTCTGGTAAATACTCCTTTCCTTTACTTGTTAAATCTGCATTTGGGTTTCAAAGTTTCTTCAGTGTTCGTCAGTGTTCATCAGTACTTTCTCTGCTTTTCCTTTAGCATCATTCTAAATGTAGCTAGGCGTGATAGTTTCCCCTTGCGGCTGGATCTGTAGCTTTAATCTGCCGTACTACAACATCTTACTGTTCCTGTATAAATCCTTATCTGAACCTTCTCTGTTCTGTTTAACACCATTGTAAGGCTTAGAAAAATTTGTTTTTTGAACAACGGTAGATCCAAAATTATATCACCATCTTGTGAAACTTGTTTCCACAACACTTAGCAAATTTTCAGATTGGGTTTTGCCTCCCAAGGGCGGTTTAACCTTTAGTAATTGATAATCCATCATATGTCATTAGCCCTCTCTTAAACCGCCATCTAGACTTGAATAGCAATGCCTGGTTCACTTCATACGTATACCTTGAATTGCCGGTTTAACATTTGACAAACACATATGAACCGCCAATCGTAAACCGTCCATTTTCCTTTTACAAACTTTGTAATATGACGAAGCAATTTGCTGCTTGCAACTGGTTCCATCTCGGATCACAGAAACGCAAATCAATGGATATGTCACCATAGGCGCTTTAGCTTCAAAAAATGTCCTCCATTGGCGAGTTCCTGGCCCTGAGTGCCCTCCTGAGCCTCAAGATGGAGAAGTGATTGTGTTCATGCAACATTTAGCTCGAGGTTTCAGTCCTCCTGGATCAAAAAATTTCTGGGATGTTCTTGCCAGCTTCCAACTTCATCCTCAAGATATTGGACCAAATTCTGTGTCCAACATATGCGATTTCCAAGTATTCTGCGAGGTTTACCTGCAAGAAGAACCGACTGTCGATCTCTTTCAAGATCTCTTTCACTTAAACCGCCGGAATGAATTTTCTGACGGACCCAATACTAAACTTGGTGGTGTGTCGATCCAAAAGAGGAAAGAGGTTGATTTTCCTCACGCCAAACTTTGCAGCCATCCAAAAGACTGGAACCAAACTTGGTTCTACTGTCAGAATACTGCCCCTGCTGAAGAGAATCCTTTACCGGGCTACCGTCCGCACCGGCTTAGCAATAATCACCCTTTACCTCAGAGATTGTCTGCCAAAGATCGACAAGCCTATGCACCTCAACTCGCCAAACTCCGGGCTTTCCTTGCCAACGGTTTAACTGGTGTTGATCTCGTCCGCTGTTGGATTTCATGGTGCATTCTACCTTTAAGACGCCGCACCGGTTTGATGTTTGAATATACCGGCAACACCAATGATCCACAACAGTTTAATGAAATACAACTGACTGATGATGAAGTCACCGAAGGTGTAAAGAAAATACTTGACGAGCCGCTCACCGTATGTACTCAAATTGGTCTGCGCCCTTTTTATGCCTCCAACAAACCGCCAGCGGTAAATACTTTAACCTTGTACTTGTCCTGATCCTTCTCCGCTTTAACACTGCTATAATAACCCTTTGTGCAATCTCGCAGGCCAGTAGCTCCTTATGGAAAAGAAAATCTCAAGACAAAGCGGCTAAAGCTCCTCGTGTTAAGACCAAGGTCATCAAGAGATCTGCCAAAAAGAAAACTGCTGAGTCTTCGGAACCACCAGAGGATGTCGGTGACTCGGCTGAAGAGGTAAAGTTTGACTCCCTTGACTTCTATTCGTATATTTTACTGATAATAATTACTCCCAAGATGATGCGGAGGCCAGCCATGCAGATCATGTTGAGGTAATTTGTCTTTCTGACTCAGAACTTGTCCCGGTTCAACAATTTCGCCGTGCAGTTCGGAAAGTGAAATGCTCTCACCCTTTTGCTCATTTGGATCAAAAACTTTCTTTGAAGACAAAACAAATTGAAGGGCGTCGCACAACCCGGCATAGTGGTCAACAGGTCACTTCTTCCGGTTTACCTCATACACCAAACTGGAAACGTCGTCCAGAGGTTGCTTGTTCTCCCGAAAAACGTTATCTTTTCAAAGGTTTCTTCCGATGCCCTCTCAATCCATCTGATTCGAACTACTAGGTATCTTCTAATTCGTCTGGCGGTTCATCAACCACTTAGCTGCCTCCACTAAAAACCGTCCCTGGGTAAGCATGCAGCCCTCCCTTCTCCTTCATAATTCGGTTAATCATGCTAATCCTTGTTTTAATATTAGTGCTAAATCTCATCTGAGTAAGAAGGCCAAGACCAGTGCCCCTACCGGCGAAGTTGAACCGGAGGAAACTCCTGAAAATCCTGATAAAAATCTTGATAATATCATGGATGATTCTGTCCCGCCGGAGCCAACTAACAACGCTGATCCGCCGGAAGCTGATCCGGCCACACATGAGGGCACCTCAAGTCGCCATGCTATACCTGCAAGTCCGGTTGTTGATCCACTGAGGTCAACTGCTACCACTCCTAACCCAGCCAAAGATGATGACGTTATTGTTACTGGCACTGCTTATACCGCTCCAGGCAATCCAGTTATGTTGGCAAAATATACCGCCAAGGATGAGTTTACTTCTATGGGCAAGGGGAAGATGGAAGCTGACTTGTCAAAATATGCTAATCTTTCTGCCATCCGGATTCTTAAACCGGCTTTATACAAGCCGAGATAATGAGGCTGACTTGGTAAATCTGATGAAGGAACGCTATGAGGTAAACATTTTCATCCTTATCTTTGTATTTTCACTGCCTTGTATCTTGTAGCCCCCAAGGGCCGGTTTAGCTTGTAAAGACAAACCGGGACTTTTGAACTTCCAAACTGCACATTGTTGACTTTTAAGTTTTTGAACAAATACACATTAGCCCCCAAGTGCCAGGATTGAAACTTGTATTAATCCTCGGGACTTTGAATAAGTAGTAGGAAAGAAGAAATCCGCATTAGCCCCCAAGTGCCAAGTGTAGAACCAGTTGTATGCTTGGGACTTTTGATAAAATATTGATATGCTCCTCTGATTGTGGCAGACTGATATAAACCATCAACGGACGCAGATTGCTGATCTTCAAGAGAGTATCAAATCCCATCAAGAAGAATCTTCTAAAGCCAAAGATGAGCTTCGAGCCGCTTTAACTTCCATGGAACGACTGAAGGAGGAATTCAAGACTGAACGTGCCAATTGGGACCCTGAGAAGGTTACATTACTGAAATGGGCTGAAGATGCCGAGTCTGCTCTTAAACCGATGGCAGAAGAGCTTTCAGGGTTGAAACTTCAAGTGAACGCCATGACCTCCGTAGTATTTGGTAAGTACTCCTAGCAAGGCATCTGAAATATCCATCTTGTAAGGTACCGGTTGAAATATGAAATTCTTAAACCGTTGCAGGTAGCCGCATTACTCATCTGGGCTCAGATGTACGGATGAAGCTGAAAGCAGCATATACTCTGCTTGAACAACTATACGCCGGTGCTCAACGGGTTATCTGCGCAACATCCTATGATAATCCGGCCCCAACACTGATCAAGGACACTCTGGCAAGGCTATCCATGGCACCAGCACAGATAGAAGAGGTAAAGTGATCTGCTGCCAGGGCTGGCGCTTTGTTGGCACTCACCCGAGCCAAAGCGTGGATAACCGACTTGGATCCGGTTGACCTTGCCAAAGGCTTTCCAAGCACACAAGAAAATGGGGCAGATTTTGATGATGAAGCCCTTAAAAAAGTGACAAGGGAAATGCGTCCTCTGGCAAGTCAGCTGGCAGAAGATGCTAACTTGACTATTCACCAGTCTTATTATGATGCCAACAACAAACGGGTTAATGCTGTCATGCCGGAGGCGCAAAATCTTATTCCGCTAATCCATAAGCACACTTATGCCCCTGACATTGATCCGTCGGAACTTATCAGTGAAGAAGCTATCTTTCAGGCCTTAACCCGGATTGACTGGACCACCACAAACTTCCAGCCGCTAGGTGGGGAGGAGGAGGCTGATCCGACGCCAAATGACCCATCAACTTCGCGTCAACATGGTAATGAAACTTGATCCGACAATCGGAGTGATGCTCCATAAATTTTTCTTGTTGGAAACACCATACTTTTGGGCCTTCAAGCGCCTTGTAATAGGCTAGTGAAAATACTTTAATCTGTTGCCATCGTGCACTGGAATACACTTTGTGTTGATTCGTCATGATAATTTCAGTACTGGCTTATGTATTTTCACAATATTATGCAATCCCTATGTCTGCATAAGAAAAATCTGTCCGGGCGGTTTACCACCGGACGGGTCAAAATACCCAACACAACTTGGTAAGCAACTATGGTTGCAGCAATAATAAATCATACCTGTGATACAAAACATTGCTGTTGGTTTACCAATTGTGATTTGAAGAAGGGTGAAAACCCAACTTCCACCATGCCATGCTGGTATATATGATATAGAACCGGGTTGTGATGAACACCGGCCGATTGCTGGAGACAAGGTGTCAAATCCAGACCGGTTTTGAAGGATGCCGGATTTCCTTTAATTGTACGCTTTAACAGAAGATCCGTAAGCCATACCGGGTTAAGAAACACCGGTTTAACATAAACCTAACGAAAAAACAAAAACTTGGCAAGAAGCAAACAAAAACCATGGTCAAAGCCTTTCAAGGGCTGCCAGGCCCAAATCGAGGCTTTTCATGGGCTGCCAGGCCACTGAGTTAAACCATTTTGACAAAGACTTTTAAGATGGCCCTCCAACTAACCAATCATCGTTTCAACTTTGACAAGTTCAGGGTCTCAATGAGAGTAACTGTCAAACGTTCGACGGGTCGTGCAAGGATTACCTGGATAGGAGTGGCTTACTTGATGAAGGCAGGTTAACCCAGGGTTTTAGGTGAATACACCAAGCTTCCAAGCCGTGGGTCGATACCCAGCTACAAGGGTCCTTTCAAACTCTTTGGTATTTGACACAAAGAGCCCCCAAGTAACTTTGTCAGCTGTGCTCAATGGGTGCCTATGTTTGAGTCGTGCTTTGAGCAATCAAACTCTCTTTGGCCCCTTGGGTGTGAAGCTCCCGAGCTAGGTGGTGGCATGGTAGCCGGGCTAACAGGTAGTACTTCGCTTTATTAGCTGAAGCCCCCAAGTTAACATATATTTAAAGAAAATACGGCGGAGACCCTGCTTAATAGCAAGGATGCCGGTTTATTATATTGATCATAATATATACATTGTTGAAATATGTACATAAGAAAAGCCTGTGGCTTCAAGTGTAATAAGGACGTAGGAGAGCTATGTTCCATGGCCACCGGGTCTCCTCCTCAGAGCTACGTGAGTCTTCTCGAACGTCAATAAGGTAGTATGATCCGTTGTGCAGATTTTTGCTGACCACAAAGGGCCCTTCCCAAGGTGGGGATAACTTGTGCATATCAGTCTGGTCTTGAATGATCCGAAGTACCAAATCGCCTTCTTGAAAGTTTCTTGTCTTAACCCGGCGGCTGTGATAACGCCGTAGGTCTTGTTGATAAACCGCCGACCGAGCCAAAGCCATGTCCCGTTTCTCATCTAACAGGTCCAGCGCCTCTTAGCGTGCTTGCTCGTTGTCCTCTTCAACATAATTCGCAACCCGGGGCGAATCGTGAAGAATATCACTTGGGAGGACAGCCTCAGCCCCGTAAACCATGAAAAAGGTGTATATCCTGTAGATCGGTTTGGGGTGGTATTTATACTCCATAACACAGATGGTAATTCTTCCACCCAATAACCCGGCATCCGCTTCAAAGGGACCATAAGCCAAGGCTTGATACCCTTCAGGATTTCTTGATTCGCCCTCTCAGCTTGACCATTAGACTGGGGGTGAGCCACGGACGCTACATCAAGCCGGATGTGCTCTCATTGGAAAAACTCCTCCATCTCACCTTTAGAAAGGTTCGTACCATTATCTATGATGATGCTGTGTGGAAAACCAAAACAGAAAATAATCTTTTTGAGAAATTGAACCGCCGTGGCTGCATCACATTTACTGATGGGCTCCGCTTCAACCCATTTGGTGAACTTGTCAACCGCCACCAACAGGTGGGTCTTCTTGTCCTTGGAGCACTTAAAGGGTCCAACCATATCAAGCCCCCAAGTAGCAAACGGCCAAGTGATGGGAATCATGCGTAACTCTTGAGCCGGAACATGAGCTCGATGTGAAAATTTCTGACAAGCGTCACACCGCTTTACCAAGTCTTCCACATCAGAATGAGCTGTCAACTAGTAAAACCCGTGTCGGAAAGCTTTAGCCACCAAGGATTTTGAACCGGCATGGTGACCGCAATCCCCTTCATGGATTTCATGTAGAATCTCGTGTCCTTCTTCAGGAGAAACACAACGTTGGAATATGCCTGAAACGCTAGAACAGTGCAACTCGCCATTGTGAACAACCATAGACTTGGACCGCCGGACTATCTGTCTGGCGAAAAGTTTGTCATCTGGTAATTCGCCCCGGTTCAGATACGCCAAATATGGAACCTTCCAATCCGGAGTGGCATGTAAAACGGCTACCCACTGGGCCTCTAGATCAGGAACAGCTAAATCCTCTTCTGTAGGAAACTTTACAGATGGGTTATGCAAGATATCTAGAAAGGTATTAGGTCGTACCGGTTTACGCTGAGATCCCAGCCGGCTTAGAGCATCTGCTGCCTCATTCTTGCGCCGGTCGATGTGTTCCACCTGATAACCCTTAAAGTGACCTGCTACGATATCCACCTCGTGCCTATAAGCTGCCATGAGTGGGTCCTTAGAATCCCAAGTACCAGAAACTTGCTGAGCCACCAGATCAAAATCTCCAAAGCATCGAACCCGGCTTAAGTTCATTTCCTTAGGCACACGAAGGCCGTGGAGTAAGGCCTCGTACTCTGCTGCATTGTTAGTACAAGGAAAAATTAAGTGGAGAACATAACAAATCTTATCTCCTCGGGGGGAAGTGAGGACAACCCCAGCCCCCGAGCCTTCCAACTGCCTAGATCCATCAAAGTGAATGGTCCAGTATGTATTATCCGGTTTGTTCTCTGGTGCCTGTAACTCAGTCCAATCATTGATGAAGTCAACAAGCACCTGAGATTTGATGGCTGTTCGGGGCGTATACTTCAAACCATGGGGACCAAGCTCAATTTCCCACTTCGCAACCCGGCCAGTTGCTTCTCTATTCTGGATTATATCACCCAAGGGAGCAGAACTAACCACCGTGATAGGATGGCCTTGAAAGTATTGCTTGAGCTTCCTACTTGCCATAAAACTCCATACACTAGCTTCTGCCAATGCGGATATCTTTGCTTTGATTCGATCAGTACCTCACTAATATAATAAACTGGTCGTTGAGCCGGATATTCTTTTCCAGCCTCCTTATGCTCAACCACAATCGCCACACTGACCGCTCGGGCATTGGTAGCCACGTACAACAATAGAGGCTCATTATCAACCGGAGCAGCAAGGACTGGCGGTTCAGCCAGCTGCCACTTCAAATCCTCAAATGCCGCATCGGCGACGTCACTCCAGACGAATTTATCTGTCTTCTTCAACATATGATACAGGGGAATCGCCTTCTCTCCCAAACGGCTGATAAACCGGCTGAGGGCTGCAATCCGGCCCGCGAGATGCTGAACATCATTGATACACGCCGGTTTAGCCAAGGATGTGATTGTTATGATTTTTTCCGGATTGGCCTCAATACCTCTGTTGGACACAAGAAAGCCCAAGAGTTTGCCTGCCGGAACACCAAAAATGCATTTGTCTGGGTTGAGCATCATTTTGTAAACCTGAAGATTGTCGAACTTCTCCTTGAGATCATCTATCAAGGTTTCCTGCTTCCTGGATTTCACCACAATATCATCCACATAGGCATGAACATTACGCACGATCTGCTTGTGAAGACAATTTTGCACACAACGCTGGTAGGTTGCTTGGGCACTCTTGAGCCCAAAGGGCGTAGAAACATAGCAGAAGGCTCCAAAGGGAGTGATGAAGGATGTCTTCTCCTGGTCCTTAACTGCCATTTTAATCTGATGATAACCTGAATAAGCATCCAGGAAACTCAGGCGCTCACAACCCGCCGTCGCATCAATGATCTGATCAATACGCAGGAGAGCGAAAGGATCTGCCGGGCAAGACTTATTCAAATGAGTGTAGTCCACACACATACGCCAAGTGCCGTTTTTCTGAAGAACAAGAACCAGATTAGCGAACCATTCGGGATGAAACACTTCGACGATAAACCTAGCTGCCAGTAGCCGGGCTACCTCTTCACCAGTGACGTCTCCTTGAGATCATCTATCAAGGTTTCCAGCTGTCAGCGAGTTCCTTCGGTACACCTGGCATGTCAGAAGGTTTCCATGCAAAGATGTCCCGGTTCTCACGGATGAACTCGATGAGCGCGCTTTCCTATTTCAGATCCAGATTGGCACTGATACTAAACTGCTTGGATGAATCACCAGGAACGAAGTCAACGAGTTTAGTCTCATTAGCCGGTTTGAACGTCAGGGCCGGGTCATGCTCAGTTGTGGGCTTCTTCAGAGGGGTCATGTCCGCCGGATCAACATTGTCCTTATAGAATTTCAGCTCCTCTGTAGCACAAACCGATTCAGCATAGGCCACTTCCCCTTCCTCGCAATCCAAAGCAATCTTTCAACTTCCATGTACTGTGATCGTCCCCTTATAACCCGGCATTTTGAGCTGTAAATAGACATAACAGGGTCTCGCCATGAATTTCGCGTAGCCGGCCGTCCAAATAGCGCGTGATATGGGCTCTGGATTTTCACCACCTCAAAGGTCAATGTTTCAGACCTGGAATCATGCTCATCTCCAAACACGACTTCCAAAGCAATCTTTCCAATAGG
Source organism: Triticum urartu (assembly GCF_056163025.1). Classification (NCBI taxonomy): domain Eukaryota; kingdom Viridiplantae; phylum Streptophyta; class Magnoliopsida; order Poales; family Poaceae; genus Triticum; species Triticum urartu. The sequence continues at coordinate 469,736,885 of NC_141874.1, forward strand.
GTATGCCGATCTACCTGGTACTACACCATGAAAAATAGTGTTTGACGGTTTAAGATTCTTATCTGTCAACCCCATGCGACGGAAAGTCTCATAGTACAAGATGTTGATACTGCTCCCTCCATCCATCAGAACCTTGGTAAACTTATAGCCTCCCTCCTGAGGTGCTACCACCAAGGCTAGTTGACCCGGATTGTCAACCTGGGGTGGGTGATCCTCTCTGCTCCACACAATGGGCTGCTCCGACCATCGTAGATAACGTGGTACAGCCGGTTCAACAGTATTAACTACCCTCTTGTGAAGCTTCTGATCCTGCTTGCACAGGCTAGTAGTGAACACATGATATTGTCCACTGTTTAGCTGCTTGGGGTGACTTTGGTAACCTAACTGTTGCTGATTCCCTTGGTTATTCTGCTGGTTATTACCATGGTTGCTCTGATGGCCCTGGTTATTCTGAAATCCAGAGCTTGAACCGCCGCCCCCATGGAAACCTGGACCTGAACCGCCCGGCGGATCCTGATCATACTGGTATAGATCAGAGTTTTTGAACTCCCTCATTATGTGGTAATCCTTCCAAAGATGTGTGGAAGGGGCCTCCTTGGTTCCATGCTTTGGGCAGGGTTGGTTTAACAAACGCTCCAGATTCATCCCTCCACCGCGCTGGGGCTTTTTACCTTTGCGACGCTGCATATTTGTGTTAGCCACCAAGTCTGAACTATCCGCTTTACGCTTACCATTATTCCCATGGCCTTCTTGGTTGTGGTGCTGCCCCTTTGCCCCGTCGTTCTTCTTTCCCTTCTCCGATTTGTCCTCCTTTGAATCCAGATCCTTGGTATTATCTGAATCGGCATATTTAACCAAAGCGGCCATGAGTGTTGACATGTCGTTGCAGTGACGTTTGAGCCTTCCCAACTTTTGTTTCAATGGCTTGAAACGGAAATTGCCCTCTAATGTTAACACGGCGGTGTCTGCATTGATACGATCTGATGAATGCAGAATCGCCGAGACCCGTTTGACCCAATTGGTCGTGGACACTCCTTCCTCTTGGACACAAGCGGACAGATCTACAATCGACATTGGCTGCTTACACATATCCTTGAAGTTCTGGATAAACCGGTGCTTCAGTTCAGCCCATGATCCAATAGAGTTGGCCGGCAAGCTCTTCAACCAAGTGCGAGCTGTTCCTTCCAACATCATGGTGAAATATTTAGCACACACCGCCTCATCCACATCTAACATCTCCATTGCCATCTCATAGCTCTCCACCCACGCCTCTGGCTGCAAATCGGCGGTGTAATTTGGTACCTTACGAGGTCCCTTGAAATCCTTGGGCAGTCGCACATTACGCAATGCGGGAGTTAAACACGGTACCCCTAGGGAACTGAACATCACTCCTGGCTCCACGGAGGCAGTGGGGTGAAACGGAGTATGTTGTCGTGCTTCGTGTCGAGCTGTCAACTCGGCCTCTCGTCGTGCGCGGCCGTGGTCCACAACATCTTGCGCATTAGCACCTCCCCCGGCCGAGTTGTTCCCCTGTGGCGAATTTCGGCGGCGTGCACTACTGGACATGGCCGGTTCGTCCTCCACGTGTCTGCTATAACTCCGGCTTGGACGGGGAGTGGAATGAATCCTCTCTCGGCTGTGTGAATATGCTTGCTGTTGATTTAGTGCTGTCTGAAGGAGATCCCTGGCCCGACGCGCTTCCACTTCAACTGGTGACTCGCCGTCGGTTGGGAGGGCCGCCAGACACGAAGCGGCGGCAACAATGTTGTCCAACGGGTTGGAATAATGCCCGGGCGGTGTTGATGGTACAATGTTGTTCTGGCGAGGCAGGTCCGTCACGCGCGGCTGAACCGGCGCTCCTGCTCCCGGCACCGCCGCCCGGTGTAGCATGGGTTGGTTACCAGTTCCTGGACCTGGCGTGTTGAAAAGATTCTGTGGCTCATAAACCGACGGGAGACGTGATCGGTACCTTCTTCTCATGACCTCCTCCGAAGCATTCTGATCCAGTCTAATCCGATAAGCCTGCGCTTCCAACTCGGCCCGCTACGTAGCCATCCTGGCGTTCTCTGCTGCCAGGTCCGCTTTAGCCTGGGCTATCTGATCTTTCACTTTTAGAATCTACGCATCGTGTTGATCCCTGGCTGCTGCGTCTACCTCTGCGGACATCAGTGCCGCCAGAGCATCTAACAAATCAGATAAGACTTGGGCCGGAGGCGGCGCCGAGCTTCCTGCCCCGGCTGGTGTGGCCATTGTTGAACCGGAGAGCACTGCTGTGGCGGTAGATCAATGAGGCGCCGATCGTGTGCCGGCCATGAAGATGGCGGCCCGGTTTGGCAGACCCGGGGAATCCGGAATACCGTTGCCCTCGGATCCTCCCTCAATCCGGCCGTCCTGCAACTGGTAAAGCTATTCGGTTTCTCCAGAAGACTCGTCATCAGAGTAGACTACGGTTTCTCCATCGGAGACCGGTCCGTCCTCGTACCCCGATCCATGGACAACACCTACGAAAACATGCCTTGCCTCAGGCTGAACCGGCGAAGAACTTGCACGCCGAGCCGTTTTGATGATGTCGGTGCAGATGTCCGGCTCGGGGGCCGGTTCGCCGATCTTGCCGATGAAAACGTGAATCCCACCAAAGGGGACCCGGTACCCGTATTCGATTGAATCGGCCTCGGGACCCCATCCTGCATTGTCGATGTAGAGCTTTCCACGGCGACTCTTCGTCATCCGGCCCATGACGTATCCCTTGTGTCCATCGAAGCTGCCCTTCAAGAACTCAAAACCAGCGTGCGATAGCCCCACGGTGGGCGCCAACTATCGTGGGTTTGTCACGGCAGATGTCCTCGTGAAAGGCCTTAGTCATGGAGACATCGCTACGGGTTAGCTTGAAGGGATTAAACCAGACAAAGGGACACGGGAGTTTATACTAGTTCGGCCCCTTCGATGAAGGTAAAAGCCTACGTCTAGTTGTGATTGGTATTGCTATGGGTTCGAAGACCAGGGAGCGAATCCGCTTTGTCTGGCTCTCGAGTTGTTGTTTGCTGTCCCTGAACCACCGCTGGGTCACCCCTTTATATACTCAGGAGGACCCCGGCCGGTCTACAGAGTCCCGAGGCTGGCTCATACAAGTGTCCGCCTCGGTCTCCTCTTTCCTATCTTACAATGCAAGTTTATACAATCATGGCGGTTTACTACCATGTGCCCCAAATCGCCTACGGGCTCTGGGCCTCTAAGCCTTATCCATAAAGCACCATCTGCTGGGTTTCCTTGGGCCTCAATATAGGTGAAGGTGAACCGGCCCCTCCTGGGCGGTTTACCCTTAGTAGTTATATCCTCAACAGTGTCCCTCTATTGAAGACTAATAAATATTATCTTTTCTACTTCTCTCGTTTTCCATATAGATATGATCAAGTACATTGGTGATATAAGGAGTGCTTTTGACTCAAATTTCTTACAAGATATTTTAATTTCAGAATTGTATGTCAGAATATTGGTACTTCTATTAATAAAAGAGGTCATGTTCCTTCCAAATAAGATTCTTTTGTTTCTATATTGATGTGGATGTTAATATTGAAATGTTGGATCCTGCATAAAGTGATTGTTGAAGGAATGTTATAATATAAGTGGTTCTGAAGGATATGAAAGTGTGAAGAGAGTGGTCGGTAATGATACTTTGGCCAGCATGGTAACATTATTAGCGACGACAAAAGTGGTTGTTATTACCTTGGGATCGACACACCATCCCACTATTATTAGCGACGACAAAAGTGGTCGTTATTGCCTTGGGATCGACGACGACACACCATCCCGTCGTTACAAGAATAATGACCACGAAAGGTACGTGATCGTTATACTTTTAACGACGGAGCCTACTACGACCAGCAGATTGTGGTCGTTAATGACCTTTAACGACCACAATCCAACCTTTAACGGCCACATATACCGTCGTTAAAAATCATTTTCCTAGTAGTGTATGGAAACTTCAACAACGTTCATCTTCGCCCACCACATCTTGCAGCGAGCGAAGGCCATACAGGCACCTTCAATACAGACAGAGTGCTTGATAACGTCCAGCCGAGGACAGGCATCCACCATCCGCTTCACGAGTCCGAAATAGCTACTAGGCATAGCTTCAACTAGCCACAGCCGGATTATCACATCCTTAATGGCTAGTTCGGCCACCCTATGCAGCTCCACCAGCTGTTTCAGCTGATTGATGAAGGACACAGGATGCTCTGGTGCCGCATACTACGACCAGAAGAGCCTCTCCGAAGAACCCCCTCCTTCGGCTCGATAGAACTCCACGGCGTCTGATACACTGCGTGGCAAATCCGCAAAAGCCCTTGAGAAACTCCGAACCCGGGTTAGTAAACGGTACTACTTCTCCGTATACTTGCTTTGCATCTTAAATGCCTTACCCGCTGTGATCTTCTTGGCCTCCTGGATCTCCTGGAGGGTGGCCTGGGCCTCATTCCGAGCGGTGTCGGCACTCTCACGAGCCCTGGTGAGTTCGGTCCCTCAAACCGACGCATCATGCTCCAAGGCCTCGCATTTTTTAACTGCATCTTGGAGCTCCTGGTGGACTTCTTTGACCTGGGCATTTTAGCTTCTTACGGGCGGCTTGCTGCTGGACAGCCTGCTCCTCGGCCTCCCCCAAGGCCGTCCTCAGGGCCTCGACTTCGGTCACGTCTTCTACACATATCACAATACCGATGTCAATATACAGCGTTTATCCCTTCCTGAACATATAGCAAGTCGTTCCTCACCTTGCTTCTCTTGGAGCCGAACCTTAACCTCACCGAGCTTGTTCCCGGTCCACTCTAGCCTCCACTTCAGCTCGGAGACCTCGGCAGCATGCGAGGGCGCGGCCAACAGGGACGCGTGCTTATCAATACATATTCAGTCAGCCTCTTATAATTAAGGATTGATCCCCTGTCTGGTTCTCCTCGCCGAACTCCGGACAACGTCTCAGGGGCTACGGACTATACGGGTTTTTTCTCTTTTCTTACCTCGAAACCTGTTAATAGACTGATGCAGGCTTCATTCAGTCCGCTCTTGGCGGACTGAACCTTCTCGACCACCGCACCCGTAAGGATACGGTGCTCGTCCACGATGGAGGTGCTTTGTAGCACCCTCATCAGGTCATCTGGTGCTCCTAGATGGACAGGAGCCACCAGTGGAAGCGAAGCACCCCTCGTCCTTCAAAGGGGGCTTCTCGCCTGATTCCGGAGCCATATGGGTCTCCGGAATCGTATTCGACTGAGGGCCGAACTAGATACGACCCTCTTCACCAGTCTCCATGGGGATTGACTCCCCCATATGTCTGGTAGTGAAGGTCCCGCCTTGTGGCACCTCCCGAACAACATCTTCGGCTCCTCCCTTCGGAGCGGTCCTCTGGGATAACACTTCGGTGTCATCCCTGGCCCCGGGGGAGTAAGAAGGCGATGGCGACATGCTCGCCATCTCCGACGGAGCCAACGAACCCCGGGGGAGTAAGCAGGATCGCTGGATAAGGTCATGGACCGGACTGCAATAGTGTGGATTAACCATGTTAGAATAATAAAAAGAAAGGGCTGGATATGCGCATAAATAAGCCATGTCACTTACGATGCGGCCTGGGGCCTAGTACGGGGGTGACGTTCCTGACTACTATCAGCATCCCACGCGGTGTTGACCGCTGGGGCGCCCTTCCCCTTTTTGGGCGCTTGCGCCTCCAGATGTGTCGAGGCCCGCCTTTTCTTCTTCTTCTCCTCGAGAGGAGGGTTGTTTTCCTCCTCCTCCTCTTCCTCGTCGTTGTCCCCAGGGACAGAGGAATGGGCCTCGTCGTCTTCGGATGCCACATCCGAAGTACCATTGCAACGGGGGCCGCTCTTGGCCCCCTTGGCTTTCTTCTTTGCCTTCTTCTCCGGCGTCGTATATGGCGGCGGCACCAGCATCTTTGCCAGGCGCGGGATGACTGGTTCTTCGGGGAATGGAGCCGGACATTGGATCCGCTTTACCCTCTCCACTCAGTCCTGGGGAAGCAATACTAAAGTCTCGGACATCATCCTCGAAACATTTAAGTTGGGAGTACATCAAAAGTAACATACCTCGCTGGCAGGGCGGTTACAATTGTGACCATGGTCTAAGTCCGTGGCCGGTGGCCTCTTGTTGCCCTTAAAGAGCAACTTCCAGGCCCCTTCATGAGAAGTATCGAAGAGCCTTTTCAGGGTCTGGCGCTTCTTCAAATTTAATTCCCATAAAGGGCGGCTGTGGCGCTGGCACGGAAGAATCCGACGGATTAGCATCACCTGGATAACGTCGATGAGCTTGATGTCCTTGGTCACCATGCTTTGAACGCGCGTCTGCAGCGCTATCAGCTTGTCAGGTGCACACCAGTCTGGACTCTTCTCGACCCAGGAGGTGAGTCGCATGGGAGCGCTGGAGCGGAATTCAGCAGCAGCGACCCAAGTGGTGCCGCGAGGTTCTGTGATATAGAACCACTGCTTCTGCCATTCCTTTACTGTCTCAATAAAGGTTCCTTTGGGCCATGAGATGTTGGATAGCTTGCTCACCATGGCCCCTCCGGACTCCGCATTCTGTCCCTCCACCACCTTCGGCTTTATGTTGAAGACTTTGAGCCACAGCCCGAAGTGGGGATGTACGCGGAGGAAGGCCTCGCACAGGACGATGAACGCCGAAATGTTGAGGAAGGAATTTGGGGACAGATCATGGAAATCTATCTCGTAGTAGTACATCAGCCCGCGGACGAAAGGGTGGAGTGGAAACCCTAGCCCGCGGAAGAAATGGGGGATGAATACCACCCTCTCAGTGGGCTCCGGCGTAGGGACAACTTGTCCCTCGGCTGGCAGACGATGGGCGATCTCCTTCGCCAAATATCCGACCGCCCGGAGCCTAGTAATGTCCTCCTCCTTGACGGAGGAGACCATCCACTTGCCCTGACCACCAGATCCGGACATGGTTGCTTAAGTGGAAAGGAGATGAGAGCTTGGGCGTTGGAGCTTGAGATCGGAAAGGCGGAGACAGAGAGAGAGAGAGCGTGAGGAGAGGAAGAGGGAATCCTTATCCCCTTATAAAGGCAGCAAATATTAAACGCCTCCTCGCTCGCCTTAGGATTCACCTGTTCCCTAGGGCTGTATAAACGGCACAGTTGAGTTACCCATGCCCGCATTGATGAGAATCCTGCAATAAGGGGACACGATCTTTGTTTTGACAAGACGTGTCAGTAGCAACCACGCCTTGTAGCGTGGATTGGCTGAAGAAAAATGGTTTGAAATTATAACCGGACAAATGTGATGTCGTGTTGGAAGAAAGCTGTCAACAAATTAGATTTGTGCAAATATTGTGTTCTCTCTGCGGTTGTGTATGGTGTACATAACAGGTCAGGATACTATCATTACATCCGAAGATTATCTTGGAGTTTGGAGAGAAGGGGAACCCGCCTTGCAATTGTGAAGACAATCTGCACGCCGGACTCCTCGTCATTGAAAGCCAGGTTCAGGGGCTACTGAGGGAGTCCTAGACTAAGGGGTCCTCGGGCGTCCAGCCCATTATACATTGGGCCGGACTGATAGGCTGTAAAGACATGAAGGCCGAAGACTGCACCGTGTCCGGATTGGACTCAACTTGGCGTGGAAGGCAAGCTTGGCGATCGAAGATTCCTTCTTATGTAACCGGATCCATGTAAACCCTAGATCCCCTCGGTGTCTGTATAAACCGAAGGGGATAGTCCGGAAAGGACAACACATATACTCATTACCGTAGGCTAGACTTCTAGGGTTTAGTCATTACGATCTTGTGGTAGATCAACTCTTGTAATACTCATATTCATCAAGATTAATCAAGCAGGAAGTAGGGTATTACCTCCATAGAAAGGGCCCGAACCTGGGTAAACATCGTCCACTCTCTCCTATTACAATCGATCCTAGACGCATAGTTCGGGACCCCCTAACCAAGATCCTCCGGTTTTGACACCGACATCGGAGCTCTTAATTAAAAAAACCAAGAGTACTACTAAAGCTGGTGCTCAAAGAACTCCGCCGCCACCTCCATGTCCAGCTCACGCCCGACGATCTCCTGGGGAAGGGGCTCCATGGCATTCATCGCACCATACTTCGTAAGCATCTCGCCATCCACGTCCGCCATCTCTTTAGAAAAGGCCGCCACGAGATGGGCATGGGCGACCATGATCTGGGCTTGGACGGGCTCCGTCGTTGGAAGGTATGTGGAGGAGGAACGGATGGTTGCTCGAATGCTCTTGGTGATTGCCAGCTCTTCGGCCGTGGGTTGCCAACTATTGTTGGAGAAGCTTCATTCAATTTCTGCGGTGACCGCCAGGAGCTGGGCATGGGCGGCCTCGACATGTTCATGGGCGGCCTCCATCAGGGCTAAGGCCACCGTTGCGGAATGGATAGCTGCTGTGCCGCTCTCGCCTGTTGCTATCCCCGAGGCAGATATTGCTGCCGCCACCTGAGAAGCAACATCGGCCGATTGGGCTGCCTTTGCAGCCCGGTTGCAGATTGCGGCTGCGCTCATGCACCTTGTTAGCACGCGCATGGCGGCTCTGGCCGCGCTCTTGCCGGAGTGGGCCACCGAAGTTGCCCTCATGACGTGGGTCCATGTGCCCATCTTTCACCGGTGATTATTGAACAATGAAATGATATTTGGGGAGCGAGCTAGTGTGCTTGAGACTCCGGCTGTGGACTGTAGCTGATGCACCTTCTCGCGTAAGCCATAGGCGTACTATACATCGACGGTGCTCCAGGATATTTTGTGCTGCATCTCACACGGTTGGTGATAATAAACTGTGAGTGATCTACTTGATTTTTCATCTTGATTGGAATTACATAATGGGGTTAGAGCAGCAATGGACGGTGTTTGAATTGCTAAACCTTTTATCTGCAGTGAGCATGCAACTATATGTGTGTCGTAAAAGAATGGGAATTAACTGAGTTTTCTATGCATTCATGTGCATAATTCAAATTTGAACTACATGCACAACTCTAATGCATATAAATTGGTTGAAAATTCAAATATGTGTCCTTGGTTGCATGCTTAGGTCCCATGCAAGAAATGAGAATGAATGTCAAACACCCTGCCACGCTTACTCGGCCTTAAACATTGAGGTACCAGGTTTTTAAATTTTAGTAAATCCAAAGCTCGTCTGAAATTGATGAAACTTGGCATGCTATAATGGAGCGGCATCAACATGCCGTGGTAAATTTTTTGTCCCATTTGGGGAAGGTTTGGGGATATGCTTCTCACAAACCAGAGCTTCTCACAACAAGCGTGATGGTTTCGGTAGGGAATATCCCACCTTTGGGGACGAAACGATATCAATTGCCTCTTATTGCTTTCAAAGAATTTCTCATGTCAACATATAACAACACGAGTGTGGAGTCAATTTTTGGGATTTTTCGGGGTTCCTTTGGACATTTTTATGCATTAACTGAGTTTTCAATGCCTTTATGTGCATAATTCAAATTTGAACTACATGCACATGCTCTAAGGGCAGGTTTTTTGTCCCATTTGGGGCAGGTTTGGGGATATGCTTCTCACAAACCAGAGCTTCTCAGAACAAGCGTGATGGTTTCAGTAGGGAACGTCCCACCTTTGGGGACGAAACGATATCCATTGCCTCTTATTGCTTTCAAAAATTTTCTCCTGTCAACATAGAAGAACATGAGTGTTGTGTTAATTTTTGGTATTTTTCGGGGTTCGTTTGGATATTTTTATGCATTAATTGAGTTTTCAATGCATTTATGTGCATAATTCAAATTTGAACTACATGGAGGTGCTCTAATGCATATAAATTGGTTGAAAAGTCAAATATGTGTCCTTGGGTGCATGCTTAGGTCCCATGCAAGAAATGGGAATGAATTTCAAACACCAGGGCATCGTTGATTGCCGGCAAAACGTTGAGATACTTTGTTTTTAAATTCTAGTGAATCCAAAACTCATCTGAAATTAAGGAAACTTGGCATGCTTTCACGGAATGGCACCCGGCATGCTGTGGTATTTTTCCTGTCCATTTCGAGAGAAGGCGCACTCGAATAACAGCCAACAAAGGCATTTTGAAAAAATAGCTGCCGCTTTAGTATCTCAAATGGTTATATAATTCAAATTGTGTGCGTTCTATTAACCATTCACGTGACACCACGTGTCTTCATTTTAATGGCTATAGGAGGTGTCGTGTAGACAGCTGCTTGACCTTGACTGAATGGGAGGCGTGCAAGCGGAGTCTGGTGCGCAGGCTGGCCGAGAGGCATGCAAGCTGTCCTCCAATGTGCAGGCTCACTAGGAAGCGTGCGAGCTGTACACTGCGCAGGCTCACAGGGAAGTGAGCCCTTTGAATTCCATGGCCGCCCGCCTTCCTCTCCATTAATGAAGCCCAAGCCGCTGTTTAATACGGGCGGCCTTACTATTCGCCTCCCATTCCCCTCCCTCCCGCAGACCTCCATCAATGCCATGGCACAGAATGATGATCTGCCACTAGTCTTCAAGTTTGGTGAAGTCGACTCCAAGCCGAAGGAGATAGAAAATAAGGAGGAATGGGGCCTCATGGACATGGCCTAGAACGAGTTGGCTGCAGCGGTTGCTGTGCCCGCTCCCATCCCTGTGCCCGCGCCAGTGACCATCCCCGTAGCATTGACGGGCTGATCGCCGAGAACTATCGCAGAGCTGGAAGCCGCGGGCGTCATCGAGGTCTCTGCGGACCCACGCGAGCTCATGTACATGCCAGCGCCCGTGCCCGTGCGCACCCCTCCACCCACCATGGCGTCGGCCCCCATGCGTTTGGCTGCACCCGCCGTGCCCCTACCCCTGCCCATGCACGCCCCTCCACCCACCGTGGCGCCAGTCCCCACGTGTTTGGCTGCACCCATCACGCCCGTGCCCGTGCCCGTGCCTCCCTCAGCGGCATGGGACACTACCGTCGAACGCTACCTCTCAGCGACGCCAGTTGCCCTCCTCCCGTGCCCCGCTCGTCGATCGTGCGACGACATGATGTTTGATTTACAAGTGAAGAACATTTTGTGCTGCCTTGAAGACTTCAACAACAGCGTCCCGGAGGACGACAACTACAACAGCGGCGCGGCACGCCACCTCCACCGCCGCCAGAAATAGTTTTTTTGGGGTTTAATACTGTATCTCAAACTCTCGATCATATGAATATAAATTCACAGTGTGACTGAATGAAATATATGGTTTGAATGAACTTGCATTTTTCTCTCTTAATGTACAGACTTATCAAATGATTTTCTTTTGAAAAAGACATAATGGTATTTAAATATAAAACGCTCATCGCAAACATTTTAGTTAGAACACCCATATGCAAACCGACAGCTTCCCCAGGAAGCCAAGGGAAAATGTGCCGAGCAGGATTTCTGCAGCTCTTGATCGCAAATGTTTTGTATAGAACACCCGTATGCAAAAGTGAGAGATATGGTCTTCCCTTGTAGTGCAGGATTTGTGCATCCATTCAACACAAACGGTTGTTTTGCATGACCCGTGTGCAACCACATAGAAACAATTGGGTAAGATTTGCATCTGTCATTTTGGGTATGTTGCCATTTGTCAAACTGGAAAGATTGACATTTGTTTATCTAGTAACATTGCCATATGTCAACTTTGTAACACTGTGATTTGTCAAAATATGCAGCTACAAATCACTAGCACTATCTATTTTTTGCAACTAAAATCACTAGCACTGTTCATATGAACACCACTAGCAGGCGTGAGTTGATGGACGCATATGCAAATGTACCATTGATTACATACAACAAGTCATCAACCCACAACGACAACGAGGATACACGTTGGATTATAGATCATTTCCAACAAAACATTATAGTAAAGTAAAGTTTTTCTCACACAACAAATAACAAAGCGATGAAATGAACTTCAGCTCAATCACTCGTCGGTGTTGGAAACGCTTGCTTTGAACCAGAAGTGATTGTTTGGGAAGGGCCAGCTACTGTCAATCTCCAGACCAACGCAGGATTGATCATCCTGGCTGAAGTGGGCTATGTCAGGACCCATAGTGCGATGGTAGGGAAGCATAGCAATGACCGAGGTATAGATATAGTTGCTTCTCATAAATGGTAGTAATGTTGTGTCAATAGCAGCTGGATCGCCTTTCACCATCATTGGATAGTTTTGTCCAAGGAAGAGAGAGTTTCCTCCAAGACTTTCAATACTGAACCAGGGAGAAGGTGTTGGCGCTAGTACACTAGTATCCATCCCGAATACCCTACAACGGATGTTGGAATAGGTCTGGAGAGTGCGACCATGCGAGATAACACCTGCTTCCCTAGAAACATCAGTAGTGCCCTGTATACATATAAGAAGAGGTGATCCATCGGAATAAGTTGCCAGGCGCCACTGAGTATACGGGTCCTACTCGTCCTCATGCTCGTGATCATCAGCATCATCATCTCTCCCTTGGTTATTAATTTTTTCAAGTATAGATGGTGGAATGTTCACAGGACCTTGGAAACACAAGAAGGTTAATTAATTAGTAAAGGGAAACTAGCTAACCCGCATGCATGTGGATGAAACAATTATAATTACGATGGAAGACAAACGTACCGAAAGCATGATGATTCCATGCAAAAACAGTGCCACGAGTGGTGGCAGCAAACACAAGGCCCTCATATTGAATTGCATCACAGTACTCATCCGTGTAGAGAAATTGATTATTGAGAAATATCCATCGAGGTGTGGAAGTAAGGAAGGCAACAAGCTTGTCGAAGATAGCAACAACTTCATAGTTCGTGTATTCCCAAGAGCGGTTGGGAACTCGACAAATTGCTATCTTCCATAGATGACAGCTACCATGATCATATTTGAACTCACATAGATCATCTTTGTGCTCAACCTCTGGGCAGTCTGAGATTTTTGGAAGTGGAACCCGGTGACGAGTGTACACATTCACAAGTTCCTACTCGCAGTTGTCCCCAATATAAACAACCCAATCTTCATTTGCGCCTGCCCAAGTCTTGGCCTCAGGAGATGGCATCTTAACATCACACGTATCATTATCAAGTGGCATCAACTTGCACAAGGTGAGGCTTCCCTCGTCCCCGCGCCAATCAGCAGGGTCACGACGAAGAAGATAGGGGAGATCAAACCGCTCCTATACCCTTGGGTTGCTTGTAATGATGTTATTATTTGAGTCGAGAATGGTCTTGAACGAACCTGCCAAGCTAGCCAAGGTGATGATTTCACACCGATCAATGAGTTCCTCCACCACGTCATCTTTCAGATCGGAGCAAGAATAACGGGGTCGTTTCCGGCCTGCTCCCTCCATGGAGAAGATGATCAAACAATGGTAGAAAGAAGGGTGAAGGCAAATGGAGGGAGGAAGAGCCTACGGCAGGAGTTCCAAATTGAGAGGGAAAGGCGAAGAGGCGGTGGACGGTTGCCACGGTACAAGAAGAGGCTAGTGGGGAGCGAACGGTCGCCACAGAGGTCACACACTGACGAGAAGGCCGAGTGAACCGCATGCTGTATATCGCACACACCTTGATCTGGCTGACCTTTTCTTCTGTGTTTCCTAATCACAAATAGTTCATCCGAGTGAACCGTATGTTGTACATCGCACACACCTTCATCTGGCTGCATGTTTCTTTTGTGTTACCTAATCACAAACAGTTCATCCGAGTGAACCGTATGCTGTATATCGCACACACCTTCATCTGGGTGCCCGTTTCTTTTGTTCCTCCTCATCGCAAATAGTTAATTGAACTGAACCGTATGCCCTGCATCGCACACGCAACTAAAATCTGGACCGTGTTTGATGCATCCGTCATCGCAAACGTTTACCCCTTTTTGACAGTTTTTTACACCACCGTTTGCGATTATTGCATCGCACACAGTTTCATTGAAGGGTCTCTGATCGTAGTGTCGCGTTAGCAGCATCCTGCAGTAGTGATACCTTTCTGGGATCAAGTGCATCCTAACTCACTTGCGTAGGATGTACTGATAATGATGATGGAGATGTTGTGCAGAAGCCATATATATCAATTAGGCTTCAAGTGCATACTTGTTGGTGAAGGTGTTGTCCAATGGGATTTATATTTTGTATTACTCATGTAGCCTACAAAGTTTGTCGCACAGGCTTGTAACTTCTTACTCCATTTCTAAATTTGTACTAGTCCTCTATACCATATACTGCGCTACTCGTACTACTACCTCCCTCCAGGTTTATTGGTCACCTTCGTAATTTGTGTCAAATTTTGACCATACATTTAACTAACTAGATGTTAATGCATGTCACAAAAAATTATATCGTTTGATTCATATTTGAACATAGTTTCCGATGGTATAATTTTCGGTGACATGCATTCACATTTTGTTAGTTAAACCTATGGTTAAAATGTGACACTAAATACGACTAGTAAGTAGTACATTAGTAGTACGTTGGTCAAATTATTCATCATGTCCTCACATTGAATTGACGTGACAACATGCTACGCGTGAGGTGACACAAGAGTCCCGGTGCCATCGATAGTGAGCATGACATATGGTACACCCATCCTGAGAAACTTCCAAGTGAGACACCGATCGGCCGTCTACTTGCACAAACAACATTCCTTTGTTTGTAGCTCTATTTTTATTTTTAGATGCAGACTTAGTGAAGCAATTACAATTTGATTGTTAATAAAAACTGAAACAAGTGACTGCAACATGACAAAGATGTTATGAAAATGCCAACGACGTACACTAAAACGTGTATTCGACAATACTGCAGGTATCACACTGAGTGGCCTAAGCAAGTATTTCTTCCAGTGCAACTCTAGGGCGTTTAAAAGGGGCATGTGGACGCGTCGCAAGATACAGTCAGAGTGTGACATGCACGCGAGGTGGCACAAGACCGGTAATACCTTCACTGGTACGCGTCGGTGCTATACAAACGGTTTTAACCCCTTTCCATGACGACATTTGGAACCGTCGCCGAGTGAGTGTGGGCGATAGGGGGGTCCTTCCCACATGACCCAGAAACCGCCGGGGATAGGGAGCCAAGATGTATATACAGTCCTCCTACTTGTTTGTGCTTGCATTGCCATCACAGTTGGTTTTTTGTGGTGCTATGTTTATGATGCGCGGCCCATCACAAACGGTTCACTATTATGGAACATGTATGATAAGCATACAATCACACACATCCGCTTTTCCCAAACCGTATGCGATAACTAATTAAGAAGATTAGCTAATCATCGTACGAGTGTCGGACAGGATTACGAAATGTCGGACCGTCGTAACATCGTCATACACGATAACTATCACACACGCTATTCTGTGGTGTAACGTTTACGATGCATACTTCATCAGATATATTTCATGGTTGGGAATCATGTATGATAAGGCAGCTATCACAAATGTTTAGTTTGCCCACACCATTTGTGATATTGTTTGACATCGCACATGCTTTGCAAAGGGCAACTATGTGCATGCTTGCACATGTTTCCTCTTTGTGAACCGTGTCAGATTATGGTGTATATCGCAAACGTTTGTGTTTTACCAACCGTGTGTTCTGTAACGACCTGGAGAGCGTAATTTCACCGCAATTTAATTGCTGCTATTTCAAATTGTACCGAATTTGATTTTGATTGTATGCTATAGCTTTATTCATAACCATCAGGTTCAAACAACCAATGCATTATTCGATTCATAGACACATATGTTCAAGAATTACATAAGAACCAAATAAAGAATGATGAACCAGAGTTATATACTTGTACTATTAAAGACGGTAAAGAAAGAGGCGAAATACATTTTGATTGCTGAACAAGGTGAAGTGGAATGCCCATATTGTGCCCTCCTCCATGCAGAAGGCGCGTACGACTGTAGTCCAACCCCTTGTGATGGACGAACTCCCATCCTTCACGGTCTTCATGAAAACATCTAGATAATCATCGTGTTCTAGTAGAAATACTTTTACCTTTGCATTCCCACCAATCATGTAGTTTGAGAGGTAATCTTGAGTAAACTTCTTTGGAACCACTTCAAAGGAAAAAGATTTTCTGTCATCCATGTACATCCATGATGATTTTATAACATAATCAAGATAGTCATACCTGTGATGTCGTAGAAGTGTTCCATGACATTACCAAAATTATCATCACAGAAGTGTCCACTTCCCCGATGATAAATCACGCGTCATAGAAGTGCTTTCGTCAAGGGTGAACGACAAGTGGCATCCACCATAACGGGTCGCCGTTAAGCTGTCTGGTCTGGTTTTGGATCCGATAAACCGTTAACAGCCCGGACCAATGAGGATTTTCCACGTGTAAAATTGTCATTGGCCGAAGGAAACATGTGTTGGCTCACCGTTGGGACAGATGTCATCCATTCATTGGACAAGAGGCGCCTATGATACATCGACACGTGGCACGACCCAACAAAGGCCCATTCCAGTGAAAAGTCTGGCCCTTTTGAATTGGTCAAAAGGTAACGGGCCGTCCCACGGAAATCATGTTAATGGCCTGTTCGTAATAGCCCATTTATGGCCCGCTAACTCACGGCCCGTTACGGCCTATCAGAATTAAGCCCAGTAGCTTCATCTGGGCTGTCCAATATGATTCTAGCCCGTTGTAACTTCTGGCCCATGTATGGCCCATGATGTCTTTCAGCCCATACGAGGCCATTTTTCACTCTTGGCCCATTAACGGCCCGTGGTGAATCTGGCCCGCAATGAACAGTGTACCGCTTTATACCCATTAACGGCCCATTATTCCATTGGCCCATTTCCAACCCGTGTTATCTTTCGGCCTTCTCAGGGCCCATTTATTCTTGGGCTTATTTCCAACATTCGCTTACTTATGGCCCGTTACTGGCCTTTTTTGCTTGTGGGCCAAATTCAACCCGTGGTTACAATCGTCCCGTTTGCGGCCCGTTAATTCGTTGGGCCGTTTTCATAGCATCATCAAATACAGCCGATTAATGACGGCCCATTATGGTCGGCCCATGAATGGACGATTCCAAATCTAGCCCGTTTACGGCCCGTAGAAGGCCCATTAATGCTACGGACCATAGAAGGCCCATTGTTTCTATGGCCCTTAGAAGGCCCATTGTTTCTACGGCCCGTAGGAGGCCCATGGTAACTACAGTAAATATGTAGCCCATGGTTATTGTGACCTAGTTTAAAAAAATAGGTTATTGCGGACACTAGCAAACCGTGGAAAAAGAAATGCACTCACTACAAGCAAACAAATATACAAGACAACAAGGAAATAAATAAGCAAGCAACTTACGCTAGGCTATCATGGCTATTACACATATTACATCCACTGGGCATCAAAGTTCCCCACCAGTGCAAATATAGGGAACAAAGCCGCATATCATATACACTGGTTGTCAAAGTTGGCGACCAGTGCAAATAAACACCACAACAAAACAAGTCCAGAACTGAAACCACTTCAGAAGAGCTCAAGAAACAATATCATCAATACCCATAATGCTGGCAAGATGCTTAGAAAGCTTATTAACTTTCTCTTGTTTGGCGCTTAAATCCTCGAGCGCTTGCTGTTGCACCAGAAAGTATGCATCTGAATTATGCAGGGACTTCCTTGGTCCTTCAGCTTCTTGTCGTAGCACATCTGATCGATGTCTTTCATCTTGAAGTTGAGACTCAAGAAGATGAACTGATTCAGGCATCGAGTTCGAAGAGCTTGTGCCAGTTGTAATGGCCAGTAACTCGAACACTACATCAAGACATGACTTTTGGGTTCTCCCGCTGTCGTCAAGATAGTTTTTATCAGCTTTCTTGGAGACCAACAGGGATGCCTCACTATCTTGAACCTTATCTGCATTACTTCCTTTACCATTGCATAACGGGCTACTGTTCTCCAATATTTTGTCTGCATTCTAAAAAAGAAACAAGCAAGCACATCGCAGGTTTACCATGTTGTATATGAAACTCATTTTGGTAGATCAGTTCGGTAGTAAAGTGGACAGGATAACATCATGAAGCAAACATATATCTATGTACCATGGTCACTTTATGGTCTATATCATTCTAGTTTTTGTTGCCAAATCAAGATAGAGACACAGTTCAAATAATATTTCTTCGAGACAAAGAAGAATAGACAGAATATAAGTGTGGGAAACTATAGAGCAATAACAACACTTGTAATGTGCATGACATGAGAAAATAACTGTTTATTCAATTGAAACTGAAATCAACATAGAGCAAGTTACAACAGCAAACCAGTTAAAGAAACAGGTTTAAAACATACCTGTTGCGCTATTGGAGTTTCAATTCCATCCTTCAAATTCAAAAATAGTTGGTATGAGTAAATACAATGATGGAAGAGCAAAGGAGTATGAACCATAGCTACAGAACCTGACCTAAGAACAATTCTTCTTCTCCTTTAAGCGTTGAGTTGGGATTCATAGTGGTGGTCCTCGTGCTTTGGGCACTGCAGTTCCCTTACTAACTGCTTGTGTTTGGGTGCTCTGTGGTGGAGACGGTGCTGTGTCAACTAGAACTTGGTTACTATCTACTGGGGTTGGGGATAGAAGGGGTGTACCTGGTCCGCTGTCCAACTGGGTAGGGGTACAATCTGCGAGAGTCTGGGTTATGTGTGGTGGGGCTGGTTCTTGGGCAAGTACAACCGTTGTTCTATCTACATCAATTTGTAGCACTATCTTTTCTGAAGACCATGTTGTTACTCCCTTAGATACTGCCATCACCCTCTCCAATTCAAATGGCTGATAAACAAGAAAACTAATTGAATGTACAGACGTTGTATGATAGACATGTGCAATGGATAGTGGGGAATAAAAGAGGGCATGAAATAATTGCCATTTATGTTGTCTAACCAAACAGGATAGCATGCACAATTTCACATATATGATGGCTAACTAAACAGGATAGCATGACACAATTTCACATTATGATGGCTAACTAAAAAAGATGGAAAGACATAGTTCAAAATATGATGACTATGTAAACAGGATGACATGATATAACTATATAATGTGTTTACTAAATAGGTTGGCATGCCATAATTCACATACATGCGACCTAGGGAAACATGATAGCATGACATAATTCACGGATAGAATGACATAATTCAAAATATGATGACTGTAAACACTAAACATGATGAGATGATATAACTATATGATGTCTTTATTAAATGAGTTTCCATGCCATAATTCAGATAGATGCTGTGTATGTAAGCATGATGGCATGATATAATTCAAATATATGATTTATATAGTAAGCAAGTAAGCAGATGGCAATCCATATATGATGTAAAAACTAATCAATGCAAGACAACATGCATGACATGGGTAATATAACCCTGCCAAGTTTGAGCATAGACCTCAGGGGGGAAATAGGACTGGCCATCTGTCTCTGAATCCTCCCCTGAGGAGCTCTCTGTAACCAGCAAGATGTCTGCTTCAGCAGGTAGCATTGTCTGCTCTGAATACCTTGTTTTTACTCTAGATACTTCCATCACCGCTTCAAATGGCTGATACACAGGAAGAGTAGTTGAATATACAAACGTTGTCGACAAATGGAACACGTAATGCAAAAAAATGATAGCATGATATAATTCACATACATGATGATTGGCTAAACAGCATGGCATTGCATAATTGACATATAGAATGCCTTTTCAACAAGATAGCATTGCATAAGTCACATATATAATGTCTTGCAACAAGATGGCAATGCATAATTCACATATATGGTAATTAGACACTAAATAGGTGGCATTCACACAAAGCATGTATAAACTAATCAAATGACATGGCAATTCCAGACACCATATGCACGATATGAGCAACATAACCCTGCCAAGGTAGAGCATACACCTCGGGGGGAAATAGGACTAGTCATCTGTCTCTGAATCCTCCTCCGAGGAGCTATCCGTAACCAGCGAGATATGCGCTTCGTCAGATAGCATAGTCTTCTCTGAAGACCTTGTTTTCACTCCAGAATTTTCCATCACCATGTCAAATGGCTGATGCACATGAAGAGTGGTTGAATGTACTAACATTGTTGACAAATGTAATACGTAACGAAAAAAAAGGATGGCCTGGTATAATTCACATATAAGATGATTGGCCAAGCAGGATGGTATTGCAAAATTGACATATATGATGCCTGGCTAAACAAGATGGCATTGCATGATTCACATAAACGATGAATAAACTAAACAGATGGCATTCACACAAAGCATGTCTAAACTAAGAAGATGACATATTTGATGTATAAAGTAAGCAATGCAAGGCACCATATGCATGATATAACCAACATCAGCATGCCAAGTTACAGCGAAGACCTTAGGGGGTAAATAGGAGTGGTCTTCTCCTTGTGAATCCCCCTCGGAACAGATATCTTCCTCTCGATTACAATCCGAAATGGGTGGAGGGAGCTGCCTTTGCGCCTACCATGGAGTGACGTCTACATGAAATTTTATTGCCACGCATGGCTCGTCTCTTTTGCTCTACATGTTCAGTACCATTGTGTACAATAACTGACATGCATTGGAATAAAACATAGTGAGATTATGTAAGGAGTGCATGCAGAAATCCAGAGTGATGGTAGCAACCTGTGGATAAACCCAAAACCAATGATAGTAGGCAGATAATGGCTTTAGTTAAAAAATACAGATAATGGCTTCTTTACTATATGTTTCCCATCCAACATGAAACTCATAGTAAACACCAGAGATTAACCAGATAGTAGATAGATACTATTGATTGCGGCCCCGATATGTACCCCACAACCATTTAAAATCTCAAGTTTGACCATTAGTTTGGAGCTGACTCAGAGTCTAAACGGTGAACATGATGATAAAGTAGCATGTAATATTAAGCGATGCATAATGTAAGCAGACACGAAATAGTGCGACCTCTCTTGCGGACCCGTTTAGTCCTCGAGGTCATCTGCTCGGTTGATGATGGTAATGCAGTTGTCATGGCATCCAGCGGCGGGGAAGAAGATATGAGGCAGCGAAAGATAGTCTGGAGGCCTGATCCCTGCTGTGCTGGACACTTCTGTCATTGGAGCAGTTGAGCTGGGGTGGACGACGGCGCAGCAGGAGAGGGACAAACCACACAAGGTTTTCTTTGAAAACTATCTGTAAGAGAAGTAATTCTGTAAGGGCTCATTTGAATTGGAGGATTCTAACAACGCATGGATAGGAAATACACAGTAATAGGATAGGAATGCATGTGCAAAACAAAGAATTTAAAAACATGGGATTTCTGCCAATCTGGGTGTTTGGTTCACAAGAATTAGAAGATCACAGGATGCAAAGAAGCATGGTGAGATTAAGTCAAACCACATGAAAATGTACGGTTATAATGCTATTATGCTACTATCTCTTAGTCTTGTGCTTCATGAATAGGAATTTGAAAAGGAGGACAAGTCAATATTAAAATTCCTACTATTTTTCTTTCAAGGAGACACTAAAGGAACAAATCCTACAGTTTTCCTTTACTCCATTCCTTTGAAGCAAATGCATGAACAGTAGTACCATAGGAAACTTTCCAATTCCTATGTTTTTCCTTCACTTTTCCTTTCAAGCACTGGCGATTCTAGTAGGCAGGCTTGAGCAAGGAAAAGTGTAGGATCTAGAAGTAGATGTGTCTAGAGGGGGGGTGATTAGACACTTAGTGCTAAAGTTGCAATTTTTAATCTTTTTCGGTTTAAGTGGAATTTAGGCATAATTTCAACACACACAATACATATCAAGCAAGCATGCAAAGAGTATATGAGCAGCGGAATGTAAAGCATGCAACTTGCAAGAATGTAAAGGGAAGGGTTTGGAAAGATCAAACGCAATTGTAGACACGGATGTTTTTCCCGTGGTTCGGATAGGTGGTGCTATCCTACATCCACGTTGATGGAGACTTCAACCCATGAAGGGTAACGGTTGCGCGAGTCCACACAGGGCTCCACCCAAGGGCAATGGTTGCGCGAGTCCACGAAGGGCTCCACCCACGAAGGGTCCACGAAGAAGCAACCACCCACAAAGGGTCCACGAAGAAGCAACCTTGTCTATCCCACCATGGCCATCGCCCACGAAGGACTTACCTCACTAGCGGTAGATCTTCACGAAGTAGGCGATCTCCTTGCCCTTACAAACTCCTTGGTTCAACTCCACAATCTTGTCGGAGGCTCCCAAGTGACACCTAGCCAATCAAGGAGACACCACTCTCCAAGAAGTAACAAATGGTGTGTAGGTAATGAACTCCTTGCTCTTGTGCTTCAAATGATAGTCTCCCCAACACTCAACTCACTCTCATAGGATTTGGATTTGGTGGAAAGAAGATTTTAGTGGAAAGCAACTTGGGAAGGCTAGAGATCAATATTCATATGGTAGGAATGGAATGTCTTGGTCTCAACACATGAGTAGGTGGTTCTCTCTTAGAACATATGAGTTGGAATGATGTGTGTGTTCTGATGGCTCTCTCACTAAATGAGAAAGAGGTGGAGGGGTATATATAGCCTCCACACAAAATGCAACCTTTACACAGTTTTCCAATCTCGGTGGGACCGAATCAATAAACTCGGTCTGACCGAAATAGTAAACCTAGTGACCGTTAGGAATTTCGGTGGGACCGACATGCAACTTGGTAGGACCGATTCGATTATGGTTTGGGCATAACATAATCTCGGTGAGACCAATTACACAAACTCGGTGAGACCGAATTTGGTAATTAGCTAACCAGAGAGTTGGTCAGGCAAACTTGGTGGGACCGATTTGCTCTTTCGGTGAGACCGAGTGGAACTCGGTGAGACTGAAAAGTTACAAAGGGGAAACACTGAGTTTACATTGCAATCTCGGTGGGACCGATTCCATATCTCTGTGGGACCGAGAATATTGCAATGGGTAACAGAGAGTTTGCAAGCCCATCTCGGTGGGACCGAGATCCTTATCGGTAGAACCGAATTGCTAGGGTTTGGCAGTGGCTAATGACAAGTGAAACTCAGTGGCGCCGGATAGGAAGAATCGGTAGGACCGAGTTTGGCTTAGAGTTTAGGTCATATGTGGATATGGGAAAGTAGTTGAGGATTTTGGAGCATATCATTAAGCACATGAAGCAAGAGGCTCATTAAGCAACACCTCATCCCTCCTTGATAGTATTGGCTTTTCCTATGGACTCAATGTGATCTTGGATCACTAAAATGTAAAAGTGAAGGGTCTTGAGCTTGAAGCTTTAGCTAATCTCTTGTCCTTAGCATCTTGAAGGATTTCCCACAACCTTTAGTCCATGCCACTCCATTGTTGAAGTTATCTGAAACATGCTAGATAGAAGTGTTAGTCCAACAAGGGATATGTTGTCATCAATTATCAAAACCACCTAGGGAGCACTTGTGCTTTCAATCTCCCCCTTTTTGGTAATTGATGGCAACATACATCAAAGCTTTAGATAAAGATATACAGAACAACAAGTAAAGCCTTGGAAGAACATGTAGCAAGCATAGGCTCCCCCTACATGTATGCACTCATGTAAATATGAAATATAGAGGCATGTGAGAGCATAATCATGACAGAGTAGGCAATGTGTTACATGTATCTTGGCCATATGCATCAGAGCAAAAGATTATTAAGGAAAATACCTTCATGCTCATGAGTCCTTCTTGCAAACAGTATGTACATAAGCAAGAACTCCTCATGCTCATGATTTTGATGCATATACTTACCTTGTGGTCTCGAGTTGTCTTAGGATGGAATGAACCTGCAAACAAGGTTAGATAACACAGGTACGTCCACTAGCCAGAGCAAACAAAAGAAACCACAAGAATGCCAAGACTGGGATGACATGTAGAGAGTGATAACATTGGATTCAACATGTCCCCAAGAATAAAGATATGCAATGAATTTGGCTGATTTCTTTTCCCATAGGTGTCTTGATCCCCCTGAATCTTACATGGGATATTGGGAGAAGATAGGAAACAGAAAATCAGAGCTGGATAGAACTTAATTCAAATGAGTTCATATGAACATGTCTTTCCCCCAAAAAGACATGTGGCATCTCTCCTCTTGAACGTCAAGCATCTGGGATCCTTGAGTATTTTTCTCTCCCTGGAGATCTCTCTCTCCCCCTTAACAACATCTGGGATCCTTGAGACTTTCTCTCCCCCTTAATACTTTTTCTCTCTTGGTGTGATCTCTCTTTCCTACAAGCTTTGATGTGATCTCTCTCTCTCCCCCTTTGACATCAATTTCTAAGAAGGTTTTCCTGGAATCCATCGAATGGGTTTGGTCCTTGACATTCAGCACAAAGCAGAGGATAAAATTGTGATGCTTGTGGAGGACAAGATCCATTGAGTGGAGCTGGATCATAAGAAATGTAGAACAAGTGGCAAACTGTTTTTCTGATTGCAAAGTCGGTGGCACCGAGTGGCACATTTCGGTAGTACCGAAAAGATTCGGTTGGACCGAAATTTGCAAGTTGGTGAAACCGAGTTTACACAGAGAAAAACACTTGTCACCTCAGCTCACTAGTCAAGTAAGATCTCACAAAGATTTGCAATGAATTAGCTGATGGATTTGCAAGGAATTTGATGCAGAAAGATGCAGAACAAGAACAAAAAGAAAAGAGTGAAAGTTTCTAGATGAAGTTTTTTTGTTTGAGAGAGAAGGAAACAAATATGAAGGAACAAATGCAATAACTCAGAAAAGGACACAAGAGAACTTCATCTAGAGTTGGGCGGTGACATAGTCACCTATGTTAGAGTATATTGACTTAGGAGTCAAGTGAGGACACTTGATCATAGGTCATACTCATCGTTTAAGATCAAAATGGGTTACCATTTTTCGTTTAAGCATCTTGATGTATTCACATCTTGTTGAGTTGCTTTGACTCATGTCTTGGAGTAAAGCTTCTCTAAGATCGAATGACATACCTTGGGTGGTGATGTGGTTCTTGCTCATGTAGTTGAACTTGTGTGGGTGCTCAGGGTTGATGTAGTTCATCAAGAGTTGGGAGCACCACTTGGAGATTGAGTTCATCTACCTACATGGGTTAGTTCTTGCAAGGAAGAGCACTTGTGTATCCAAAAATGACAATCATGAAGCTTAACATAGAGTTTGTCAAAGGATATGTTTGAATGGTTTTGTGCTTCCTTATCTTCAACCACTATTGTGTAGAGTCTTGGTCTTGTAGAGATTGCTCAAGATGTGAGTGAGTCGCAATCTCATGGAATTAAATTCAACCAAGCACCTACATGGGTTAGACAACATGCAAGGTGCAAATATATCCAAGACATAAGATAGTTATCATAAGAGATACATCATGGATTAGTTATAAGCTCATGTCTTGCATGTAGCCAATGGAGTTTCTACTCCAAGTTCGAAGCATCAATGATGTTCAATTCTCCTCTCAACCTGCAAAACACTTTCTCATCAAGCGGTTTAGTGAATATATCCGCTAATTGCTTATCGGTGCGAACATGCTTAAGATTGATGTCACCCTTAGCAACATGATCTCGAATGAAATGATGACGAACTTCAATATGCTTAGTTCGAGAATGTTGTACAGGATTATGACCAATTTTGATAGCACTTTCATTATCACACAGCAGTGGAACATGTTTCACATAAATCCCATAATCTTTAAGAGTTCGGGTCATCCAAAGTAATTGAGCACAACATGAACCAGCGGCAATGTATTCCGCTTCGGCGGTGGATAAGGATACCGAGTTTTGTTTCTTGGAAGACCAAGACACAAGAGATCTACCAAGAAATTGACAAGTACCCGAAGTGGACTTTCTATCAACCTTGTCTCTGGCATAATCTGAGTCGGAATAGCCAACAAGATTAAAAGAAGACCTCTTAGGATACCAAATGCCAAAATTTGGTGTATGGATTAAATATCTCACTATCCTTTTCACAGCCTTAAGATGACAATCTTTAGGAGCAGCTTGATATCGTGCACACATGCACACACTTAGCATAATATCGGGACGTGAAGCACATAGGTATAACAATGAACCAATCATAGAGCGATAAACCTTTTGATCAACAGGTTCACCATCTTTGGTCAAATCATTATGTCCACTAGTAGGCATGGGTGTAGACATACCTTTGCATTCTTGCATATTGAACTTCTTGAATAAGTCCTTGGTGTACTTTGTTTGAGAGACAAATGTACCTTCCTTAGTTTGCTTGATTTGCAACCCGAGAAAGAATTTGAGTTCACTCATCATAGGCATCTCAAACTTCTCTGACATTAGCTTTCCAAACTTTTCACTAAAGAGAGGGTTAGTTGAACCAAATATGATGTCATCAACATAAATTTGGCATACAAATAGTTCTCCATTAGCCCTTTTAGTAAAAAGAGTAGAATCAATTTTACCAATTTCAAAACCACTTGTAGTAAGGAACTTGGTCAAGCATTTATACCATGCTCTAGGAGCTTGTTTAAGACCATAAAGAGCTTTGTGAAGTTTGTAAACATGATTTGGTTTCTTAGGATTGACAAAGCCGGGAGGTTGTTTGACATAAACTTCCTCTTCTATTTCTCCATTTAGAAAAGCACTTTTAATGTCCATTTGGTACAAGGTGATATTATGGTGATTAGCATAGGCAAGTAAGATGCGAATGGACTCAAGTCTAGCAACGGGAGCATATGTCTCACCATAGTCCATATCTTTGACTTGTGTGTATCCTTGGGCGATGAGACGTGCTTTGTTGCGAACCACTTGTCCATCTTCATCTTGCTTATTGCGAAACACCCATTTGGTACCAATGATGTTGTGGTTGTTGTCGGGCTTCTCAACCAATGTCCAAACTTGGTTTCTCTCAAAATTATGTAGCTCTTCATGCATAGCGTTTATCCAATCCGGATCTTCCAATGCTTCTTCAACCTTCATTGGTTCAATGCTCGAGATGAATGAATAGTTTTCACAAAAGTTAGCTAAACGAGTTTTTGAGCGAGTGATTCTCCAGGTTTGTATATCATTGAGGATTTGCTCAACGGGATGATCTTTGGCAATTCTTGCTCGAACTTGTGAGAGCTTTTGCTTGGGTCTTTGTTGAGCATCTTCTTCATCTTGTTCTTCTTCTTGGCCTTCTTCATTGTTGACGTTGTCGTTCTCTTGTCGTGGTGGAGAAGGAGGTTGTTGATGTTCATCTTGACATACTTCCTCGTTTTCTTCATCTTGGTGTGGCCCACTTGTGGATGCTTCCGTGTCGATTCTTGGTTCACCTTGTCGTGAAGTAGAAGCTTCCACTTGGACGGATGAAGTACTCTCCTTCACCTCTGTTGGACGAATTTTGCCAATAGACAAGTCTTGAATTTCTTCTGAGGGGTCTTTGTCTCCTACATCAATTGGCAATTGCTCTACTTGCGAGCCATTAGATTCATCAAACTTCACATCTACCGTCTCTTCAACCTTTCGGGTGAAATTGTTGTAGACACGGTAAGTGTGAGAGTTTGATCCATAACCAAGTAGAAAACCTTCATGAGATTTAGGAGCAAACTTTGAGCGACGATGCTTATCAAGAATGTAGCACTTTGAGCCAAATACTCGAAAGTATCCAACTTGAGGCTTGTTACCAGTGAGGAGCTCGTATGCCGTCTTGCCGAGTAGCTTGTGAAGATATAAGCGATTTGTTGCGTGACAAGCTGTCTCAACCGCTTCTGCCCAAAAGTGCTTTGGCGTCTTGTATTCATCAAGCATTGTTCTTGCCATTTCGATGAGCGTCTGGTTCTTCCTCTCAACAACTCCATTTTGTTGAGGTGTGTATGTAGCCGAGAACTCGTGTGAAATCCCTTCTTCGTCAAGAAAGGTGTCCACATTTGCGTTCTTGAACTCTGTTCTGTTGTCACTCCGAACCTTCTTGATCTTCACATCAAACTGATTTTGGGCTTTCCTAGCGAAGTTTCTGAAGATCTCCTGGACCTGCGACTTGTCATTAAGAAAGAACACCCACGTAAATCTTGAAAAATCATCAACTATAACTAGACCAAAAGAATTTCCACCGAGACTTGTAGGCATTGGGACCAAAAAGATCCATGTGAAGCAGCTCGAGTGGCCTCCTTGTGGTCATGATGTTCTTCACGGGATGTCTTCCTCCAACCTGTTTACCTGCTTGACAAGCACTGCAAAGTCTATCCTTATCAAATATGACATCGTTAACTCCAAGGATATGATTTCCTTTAATAAGCTTGTCAAGGTTTCTCATGCCAACGTGACCTAGTCGTCTATGCCACAGCCAGCCTTTTGAGGATTTAGCAACAAAGCAAGTTTTAGGTTGTGCCTTTTTAGAGAAATCGACAATGTAATGATCACCTCTACGCATACCCGTAAAGACCATTTTGTGATTGTCTCGACGAAATACTTGGCAATCTACCTCAGTAAATAGGACGTTCAAACCGAAATCAGCAAGTCTAGATACTGAAAGTAAGTTATAGCCAAGAGATTCAACGAGCATGACATTTTGAATGGAACTATCATGTGAGATGGCCACCTTACCAAGGACAACCACTTTACCCTTTGAATTATCACCAAAGGTGACATATTTTCGAGGGCCGTTGTTGTCAGCAAGCTCACGGAACATCTCTTCATCTCCGGTCATATGATCAGTGCATCCACTATCAAGAACCCATTCCTTTCCTCCTGATTCATATCCTCGAAGATTTCCATAAGACCAAAATGTCTCATTGCATCATCAAGATCGGAGTCACTGTCATCATCATCATAATATTCATGTTCATCATGATCTTGTGACTCATCATTTCCTAGAGAGGGTAATTCATTAGATAAATGATCAAAGTGGTTACTTTTATGAATTCTTATAGCTTTGAGTATGATATCGTTAACGATTCCAACATCTCCTTTGGCATGCTTAAGATTGGCAAGTTCAAGAAGACATTTACCAAAACTAGGATCACTAGAGTTCATCTTACTCAAGGCAATAGATTTGTGGAGAATTTCATCCAAAGTTTTCAAGGAGTGATTGGGAAACCGTTCCTCAAGAAATTTCCATATAGTATAGGCGCAATTTTGAGTAGGCAAACTAGCAATCAAATTTTTGGGCAATCCTCTAATGATGAGCTCAATAGTTCTAAGATTGCGAATCATGTCAATATCTTCGTCTAGGGTAGGATGCAAGGGATCAATATGGGTTGCACAAGGGCTAGCAATATACTTGTTCAAATGATATTGATTGAAGATTACAAGCATCTCATTTTTCCACTCATGAAAATACTTTCCATCAAGAATGGGCACTCTATGTCTAAGACTCCCTAGAGTAGACACATCCATCTTCCTCCAATGGTGATTAAACCAAGGCAATGGAGACCAATGCTCTGATACAACTTGTAGGATCTAGAAGTAGATGTGTCTAGAGGGGGGGGGTGATTAGACACTTAGTGCTAAAGTTGCAATTTTTAATCTTTTTCGGTTTAAGTGGAGTTTAGGCACAATTTCAACACACACAATACATATCAAGCAAGCATGCAAAGAGTATATGAGCAGTGGAATGTAAAGCATGCAACTTGCAAGAATGTAAACGGAAGGGTTTGGAAATATCAAACGCAATTGGAGACACGGATGTTTTTCCCGTGGTTCGGATAGGTGGTGCTATCCTACATCCACGTTGATGGAGACTTCAACCCACGAAGGGTAACGGTTGCGCGAGTCCACATAGGGCTCCACCCAAGGGCAACGGTTGCGCGAGTCCACGAAGGGCTCCACCCACGAAGGGTCCACGAAGAAGCAACCACCCACAAAGGGTCCATGAATAAGCAACCTTGTCTATCCCACCATGGCCATCGCCCACGAAGGACTTGCCTCACTAGCGGTAGATCTTCACGAAGTAGGCGATCTCCTTGCCATTACAAACTCCTTGGTTCAACTCCACAATCTTGTCGGAGGCTCCCAAGTGACACCTAGCCAATCTAGGAGACACCACTCTCCAAGAAGTAACAAATGGTGTGTAGGTAATGAACTCCTTGCTCTTGTGCTTCAAATGATAGTCTCCCCAACACTCAACTCTCTCTCATAGGATTTGGATTTGGTGGAAAGAAGATTTGAGTGGAAAGCAACTTGGGAAGGCTGGAGATCAAGATTCATATGGTAGGAATGGAATGTCTTGGTCTCAACACATGAGTAGGTGGTTCTCTCTCAGAACATATGAGTTGGAATGATGTGTGTGTTCTGATGGCTCTCTCACTAAATGAGAAAGAGGTGGAGGGGTATATATAGCCTCCACACAAAATCCAACAGTTACACAGTTTTCCAATCTCGGTGGGACCGAATCAATAAACTCGTTCTGACCGAAATAGTAAACCTAGTGACCGTTAGGAATTTCTGTGGGACCGACATGCAACTTGGTAGGACCGATTCAGTTAGGGTTTGGGCATAACGTAATCTCGGTGAGACCGATTACACAAACTCGGTGAGACCGAATTTGGTAATTAGCTAACCAGAGAGTTGGTCAGGCAAACTTGGTGGGACCGATTTGCTCTTTCGGTGAGACCGAGTGGAACTCGGTGAGACCGAAAAGTTACGAAGGGGAAACACTGAGTTTACATTGCAATCTCGGTGGGACCGATTGCATATCTCGGTGGGACCGAGAATATTGCAATGGGTAACAGAGAGTTTGTAAGCCCATCTCGCTGGGACCGAGATCCTTATCGGTAGAACCGAATTGCTAGGGTTTGGCAGTGGCTAATGACAAGTGAAACTCGGTGGCGCCGGATAGGAAGAATCGGTAGGACCGAGTTTGGCTTAGAGTTTAGGTCATATGTGGATATGGGAAAGTAGTTGAGGATTTTGGAGCATATCATTGAGCACATGAAGCAAGAGGCTCATTAAGCAACACCTCATCCCTCCTTGATAGTATTGGCTTTTCCTATGGACTCAATGTGATCTTGGATCACTAAAATGTAAAAGTGAAGGGTCTTGAGCTTGAAGCTTTAGCCAATCTCTTGTCCTTAGCATCTTGAAGGAGTTCCCACAACCTTTAGTCCATGCCACTCCATTGTTGAACTTATCTGAAACATGCTAGATAGAAGTGTTAGTCCAACAAGAGATATGTTGTCATCAATTATCAAAACCACCTAGGGAGCACTTGTGCTTTCAAGAGAGTCCATCACGGATAGCTAAGTTGCTTGGTACCACACTGCTTGTCATATAGTAGGAGAAACTAATCGTATTTCACGTTACTACGTGTGCTCAGTGGACAATATATATAACATGTAGAGTAGAAAAGAGATGCAACAAGTGTACAACCTCTTTGGTGAAGCCATGTCGATCTCAGCGTGATTGGGTTGGTCGGTGAGGATGATCCGGCTGACTTGGCTGTCAGAGGAGGGGAATAAGATCTTAGGCATCTTGAGATGGAACCCAGGGTACTGCTCAGCTGTGATGGAGGGTTTCGTCGTTGGAACAGCTCCGGTGAGTTGTACGACGCGGAGGCTGAAGTAGGACAAGAGAGACAACATTAACCTGAGTGGAATTCTAATAGCATCTCCAATAGATGACGTAAGATACATAACCACAAAGTGCTAGATGTAAAATACATCAGCCGTTCATCTCTAAACTTAACTATCGAAACTGAATTTAACTGTCAAAACTGAACTTAACTGCCGAAACTAAATTTTGTTGTTGAAACTGAATTATACTGTCTAAACTGAATGCACTAGTAGAAGAAAAGTAGTAGCAGCAGTGCGTGCGTGCGAGAGCCGGGCAGCTGGTCATGTAGCAGTTCATCTTCAACCTCCACCCCTGAGGCGCCAGCCACCACCGGCCAAATCTCCGCCCCCGCTGCCCGCGACCGGCGGTGCGCCACCCCGCCCGCCCCGAAACCACTCCCCACGGCCGGTCCGCCACCGCCCCGGCCATCCCTCTAGGCCCCCCGTGCAGAGCTTTTTCTCTGGCGATCCCCACGCCACCGTCCCACCACCACCGGCGACCACCGCCCCACCTTGAACGCTAAGATAGATAGTGGGGTACCTCTCCGTCGAGCCCCCCTCCCCATTGCGGCTGGTTCTTCCTTAACTCCGGTGAGCCCGCCCACCCCCTAAAAGTCGACTAACCCAAAAGTCGACTGAAGCGTATCTAAATTAGAGCAGCATCGCAAGCAAGAGCAAGAGTGAGAGCAGTAGCACGAGCAAGAGCAAGAGGAAGGGCAAGAGCAAGAGCAAGATTAAGAGAAGACCAGGAAGGGGACCAAGAGCAAGAGAAGAGCAGCAGTGCGAGCGAGAGCTAAAGAAGCAACAGCTCCTACTGATGTGGACGTCACCGCCGAGGGAGAGACACCATGGAGGAAGTGGGCCGGTGCCGCCGCCGTGGTTGGAGCCGTGCCATGTCGGCTCGGGACCGAGCGTCGGCAGCTCCGTGAGATCGAATCAAGAAGAAAATGCGGCGATTAGTGTACAACCTCTTTGGTGGAGCTGATTAGGCCTCAGCTTCATCCGAGGAAACGGTGATGATGCTGCTCTTCCGATGGTGCAGGTGAAGATGGCGGTGTGGGAATGGTGGTGGCACGAAAGACGACGGGAACGTCGGGGCAGCTCCTTGGAGGTGGAGGACGGGGTGGCTGAACGGGTGGGACGATGAGATCGATGACGGATCCTCATCCGGTACGGTGGATGAGGGACATCAAGCTGTTGTTGTGGACGACGTCATCGGGGAAGAGGCTCCAGCTGGGTGGCAGACGGAGGAGGGTGTGGGGCTTCACGGGTTTTCGCGGCCACAGTGTACGAATGGGTGGGCTGATGGGATGGGAGTGGGGAACCATAACATAGGGACGTGCTTGTCCGAAATGTGGGGTAAGTTATGAAAGAACCCCCACCGATTTGAGCTAGGCGGTTCTTTTGGTTCAGGGGTATCACGGGCATTTCACGTGTCGGGATTTCACAGGAGGTGGGAGTTTTCGCGTGCGTTGTAATTTTGGGATATCAAGGTGCGGGTTGAGATGGAGGGAGTTTTCGGAGCACAATAAGACAAAGATATATCTTAAATATTTCGGGGTAGCAAGGCACGGGTTGAAATTTTGAGACAAGCCTAACGTGTACTGTACCAAATCAATTCACACTTCCATCGACGAAAAAACAAAAAGAAATCAATTCGCACCACACAAGAGAGTCTAGTCCCGTGTACTGTACCAAATCAATTCGCACTACAAATTCCATTCAAAACTTTGAATTCATGTTATGTTCAATTAAAATATTTCGCTACGTGTATAATGCATGCAACCTACTACTCAAATGAATGTTTTAGTGCATTCCAAAGTTATATACTACCGCTTCAATATGAACTAAATTCGAATTCGTTTCTCTATTTGAATAAGATCTACAATAATGATTGTTGTGAATTCAAACCATTTGAATTCATTTCTATATTTAAATAAGATCTACAATCATCATTATTGTCATGTTAAACCATCGTTTGTGTATTATCTTCACAGCACACCACATGATTACTGTCGAGTTAGATATGAACTATGTGTACTATGTGAACTCGAACTTGATTTTTTGAATCCACTTTATGTTGATTTCAAATCACAGTACATTTCAAGCTCTAGCTAGATCTTCATAATCTAAACCATGTCTCATATGTACAATGTGTTTATCACATAATGTATGGTGCCCCGCCACCTACGCCTACAAGTATTTAGAAGTGAGTTGCAAACGCCACGCACTACCACAAATTCAAATAAAATGTGAGATTGTTCGATAAATAATATTGTTTAGATTGTTCGATATTTAGTTGTAAGCTGGAAATGCCACACATTATCACAAATTCAAATAAAATGTGAGATTGTTCGATGTACCGCATGGTTTATATTGTTCGACATTTAGCCATGAGTTGCAAATGCCATGCATTATCACATTATAGTATAACATGTGCAAAACCACAACACGTGTGCCACTGCTATATTCATGCATGCATATGTTCATAACACTATAATCTCCTATTCAAATATATGAATCCACTTTCATATCAAATTATGATCTTTGTTAGTCTCTTACACCCACACAATCCTCTAACCTTTGTAGCTAAAACTAACTTTCTCTCATGCATGGACACGCCCTCCTCGCCCTCCCCCTCCCTTAGCATTCTATCCATCACGCACATTCATTTTTTTCTTTACATTGTTCTCCTACAGTCTCCACAACTCCTTTTCGACACAAACCAATCAATAAACCTCTCTAGCGATGTCTGCCTACAACATACATACGCACCTTCCATCTCCCCCTTTATGTGTCCATGCCTCAAGTCTCTCATATGCTCCCACACACGTGTAAACTCTCGCCCCTCTTTTCATCGAACTCACAATCGCACACTCCTACCCTTATCCAGGTAGTAGCTTGGCCTCTCGCACCACCTCCTAGCTCCATTCTCTCTATCTATCCGTCTCGCTGGGCCTTATTTGCCTCTAACAAATGGATGTACACCGAATGATCTCCCGCTCTACATATAGCTAGCTAGGTCCTTATAACTCGTTTTCCCCCATGCGTCGATCGATCTACCTCATTAGTTATGTCTCTCCCTTCCTCTGACAAACAACAATTGATGTACCGATCTAGTTATGTTTGCTTACCAAACACATGGTTCCCGTTCATCATCCATGCATGTGTCCCGACACATCTATCATACACAGGCACACATAGAAACACATCCCACTCTTATTGATAATATTGCAGTTCTATGCTCAGTTTGTCTAGTAGGCCTCTCCCACCATCTTCGAGAAGCAACTCCATCACCTATCCATCACTGTACCCCTCTCCCTCCCTCTCTCTCTCCTCTCTCTCTCTCTCTCTCTCACTGTCCCAACCTATTTCCCGTCCTTCAGTTATGTATGGATGTCGACCAATCTCCCTCGAGACATAGCAGGGTCTCTCCTTCTCAACACATATACGAGTCGTTCTACCTCTCTAGTTAGGCCTCTGCCTCCCCCCTCCACCCCCACACACACCGATACATCGAGCACTCTAGTCATGTCTCCCTGCCACACACAAACTTGCCATGTGCCCTTTGACGTCCCGGTAGGTCAGTCGCCCTATATCTTTGACTTGCACACACACAATTTCGATGGTTCTCTTCATCGATCTCGCACCCACCCACTTGTTCCTCTCTTCGAATCTATCGATATCTATGACCCCTCCCTCTCTTCCCGTGGATCGCCCCCTCTATATATGATATAGATAGGCCTCTATTTCACACACATTGCATCTGTCAATTTTTGTTTGAGATGTCATCGACACATATTCCCACAAATACATTCACAAAATTACCCCTGAACAAAAAACACTCACGAACGCACACGCCATCTGTCTAGGTTTGTATCTCTCTCAAACACACCCACGTAGGTGGGGGACATGCACGAAGAGAAGAGGTGCACGCACGGCGCACATACTCTCGTCTCTTTCCCAACCACACCCGCGTAGGTACACGGTGGAGCTCATTTCTATACGAAAAGGCAGCCCACGTGGTAATTTGACACGTGTACTGGTTGTTCACTTGATGGAGGATCATCTACCATGGGTGAACAAACAAATTGCAACTTGATGCGTTAAGTTAAAAAAGAGGCAAACCATGTGGGGCCTACCTTAGAGGCAAGGCTCTATACACTCGAGATGCTCTGTACATATTACTTTTGATGTGTCCCGTCAACTCACAGAACGAGGAGAATCTTGCTTAGTACACCGTCTCCCCTGTCCACAGGCACGCTGGCTCGCTGGACAAGGTGAAGCTTGCTTACTACGCTTTACGCCCGC
Source organism: Triticum urartu (assembly GCF_056163025.1). Classification (NCBI taxonomy): domain Eukaryota; kingdom Viridiplantae; phylum Streptophyta; class Magnoliopsida; order Poales; family Poaceae; genus Triticum; species Triticum urartu. The sequence goes on from NC_141874.1 coordinate 469,772,594, forward strand.
TCCCTCGCCAACACGCGTGGTGGCTCGATGAACGAGGAGAAAATTTTACTACTCCCTCCATTTACTCCTCGTCCATACCTTGCTTAGAGAGACTATCATATTGTTTGGAATATACGTCCTTTAGTAGAATTCAATATGAACTACTCCACTAGTACATACTCCAAACACTGATGTACATAGACATATTTTAGAGTGTAGATTCACTCACTTTGCTCCGTATGTAGTCCATATTGAAACAGACATAATAGTACGCACTCTCCGTCGCCCCTCGACCCTCGCTCACGTGGTGGATGTGCAGTGATTCATTCAGTCTCATATAGCCAGAACGATATATACTATAGCACCATTATTGCTCGACTTCCCAGAGAGGCGAAGAGCCAATCGCAAGGTTAATATTTTGGAGATGCCAAGCGCAAGGTTTATAGGAGAACGAGTAGTGGTAGTACTAGTAGTATGTACCAGTGGTACGTACTGTACGAGGAAGAAGGCAACAAGATGTATGTTTTGCGTGACAATCTCTTCTTACAGGATGTGCTAGACCTAGTGGACCTCATTGTTGCAATGGGACTAGTCCCTATCATAGATGGCACGATTGAGAGTGGTGGGCAGCGGGCATAATTCGGAGCTTCTTAGTCTTAAACCCCATGAAGAAGTCCCATCGAAAGGAATAGCCATCCTCTACACGTGCTCCTATGTAAAATGAGTAAATGAGACAAAAAGAGAAAGAGATAAAGTAAAAAAATCACCAGCCTTAGATCAAGCCCTATTGTATCAGTGAATGATATTTCTCCTCGTCCCTACCTTGGCTAGAGAGATTATCATATTGTTTGGAATATATGTCCTTTAGTATATTTCAATATGAACTACTCCACTAGTACATACACCAAACACTAATGTATATAGACGTATTTTAGAGTGTAGATTCACTCATTTTGCTCCGTATCTAGTCCATATTGAAACAGACGTAATAGTACGTACTCTCCCTCGCCCCTCGACCCTCGCTCACATGGTGGACGTGCAGTAATTCATTCGGTCTCATATAGCCAAAATGATATATACTATAGTACCATTATTGCTCGACTTCCCGGAGTGGCGAAGAGCCAATCGCAAGGTTAATATTTTGGAGATGCCAAGTGCAAGGTTTATAGGAGAACGAGTAGTAGTAGTACTAGTAGTATGTACCAGTGGTACGTACCGTACGAGGAAGAAGGAAACATGATGTATGTTTTGCGTGATGATATCTTCTTAGGGGATGTGCTAGACCTAGTGGAACTCATTGTTGCAATGGGACTACTCCCTATCATAGATGGCACGATTCAGAGTGGTGGGCAGCGGGCATAATTCAGAGCTTCTTAGTCGTAAACCCCATGAAGAAGTCCCATCGAAAGGAATAGCCATCCTCTACAAGTGCTCCTATGTAAAATGAGTAAATGAGACAAAAAGAGAAAGAGACAAAGTAAAAAAAATCACCAGCCTTAGATCCAGCCCTATTGTATCAGTGAATGATATTTCGATGTCGTGATTGACATGGGCATATTATTAACCATGCTACGGAGGTAGAAGAGGATTTTTATTTATTCGCAGAGGTAGCAGCGGATGGATATTCAACGAGGAGTGAAATGATGGCTACTTCCTTGGTCAAACATAGAGAAAGGTGGGCCTCGTGATTTCATGTCTTATTAGTCATTATTAATGCCTATACTCTTTGCTCGTATATAATAACCACGTGGTAGTACAATAGTGGGCTATACTTTTAATAACCATGCTCGCATAGAAGAGGTGCACGCAACCACGCATGTATTGTACTAGTAGCACTCTTTGCGTCTTTTGTGTCTTCCCCAACCACACACGTGACACTGTGGAGCTCATTTCTGTAAGATAATGCAGCCCACGTGATAATTTGACGCGTCTTGTAGTAGTTACTCACTTATATATAATGGAGGGTCGGGAACCACACATGAACGGTGCCGCATCATTTATAAATAAAGTTTTTTTCTTCGGTGGCACGTACGCAATATAAATAAGTTCATATGGAGAGAAAAGGAAACGCTCCACTATATACATAGCCAGGACGAGCCTACACGGTTGCTTGCTGGGGTTGGTCTCTTCACACTCTCTCACACAAAACGACCGTGGCCACATCTCTAACATCCGGGTGGATCACGTCCGCCGGGGGAAGGGGTGGATGCTTAGTGTAGATGCGGTCACCGTCGCCGATGGTGAAAACCCACTGTCATCACGTCCCGATCAGGGGTCCCCGCCGTTCTATCTCACAAAGCTGGTGAGTTTGCCTTCGTCCCTTGCTCACTGCCGCGACATCGGCAGCTGCCGCCTCCCACCACCCTCCTCTAGGTTGAGCTACGTCTCGACATCCCTCAGGTACAACTTCCTTTATACCCGGCTTGCACCACTACTCCAGCTGCCCACATCACTCCATGTGGATATTTCTCTACTTCTTTGCCCCGCACATACCTCTACTGGCTTCTACGTACTATATTTGTGATGAGTTTATGTCTCATCAACTAGTCCCTGTAATCTTATTCTAATCATGCTTCTTCAATTTCTTTGCCACAGGGATGCTCATCTCGATTTTGGTGAAAATGCACAAAATGATCCAATGGTCAAAGGGTTGCAAAACTTCATTTCTTGGGAAGCTCCAACGTTGCCAGCAAATTAAAGCCTGGTTAGGGTTTACAGTTCAAGGGCTAGGGACTGCATGGATTTTTTTTTCTTTAGCTGCCTCTGTTCCAAAATAATTGTCAACTTTAGTAGTAGTACAACTTTGTACTAAAGTTTGCATAAAGTTGAGACACTTATTTTGGAATAGAGGGAGTACATATTGGCTATGATCTGTCAATCATTGAGATGCAATAGCATGCATGTTAGTCTCCTTTGTATTTCATGAAATGTTATAACGGGCAACCTTGGATGCAAGATACATGAAACAGAAGCTGGAAGCTTCATAGCATTATAAAAATTTATCTCGCTGAGAAATTACAGTACGTACTATACTAGTACTATGTAAAGAGTTAGGTGTCACACGGTGTCTAGAAAATATGGTGATAGTGTGAGGTGGGCCATGTAATCACTAAGCATGCGTGTTTTCACTGCTTTCGCACTCCTCCGCTGTAAGAATGGATAAAATTGTAATCTAGTAGTACCTCCTTCCGCCGAAAGCGTGGGACATCTAGCAGTCGTACCACCTCAGTAATAAGACTACAAAAAAAGATACATCCGTGACATTTTGGGCCGAATAAAAATTTGTTCTGTCATACTTATGACACTTCTATGACGATAATTGTGACAAAACCAGGTATCATCATAGATGTGGTGGGCTCCTACTTCTATGACAAAAAATCATGACAGAAAATGGGCTTTTCGTCCTAGACGGGCCGGAGACCCAGCTGCATGACATTCTTTGGGCCGTCCATGACGGAAAAAACGGTGGTAGACGCGAGGGCGAGGAAAATTTCGAGGAGTTTCCGGTTACGGTGGGTGGTCGGGGGCCGAGCGATGCGCGTTTCTATTGTACACGTACGCGCGTGTGTGCGAGGCGTTGGGCTCTAACAGAACCCAAGCGAGGCATTGGGCTCTAACTGAACCCGAGCGATTGCACTAGCTACGTTACTGAACCCGAGTGATTCCTTTGCTACTACTGCTAATTGAGGCCGATCGATGCTGCCTCTGGATGAACAGTGAGCGTTGTTGGGGGGGGGGGGTTGGATGAACAGTTCCCGGTGGGGGTGGATGAACAGGACCCCGTGGTGTTGCCTCTGGATGAACAGGACCCCGATCGATCGAGCCAGTTGGGGCTAGATGAACAGGACCTCGTGAAGGGCTGGATGAACAGTAGAAAGTGGAGCGGTGGTTGAACAGGAGCTCGTGGAGAGGGCTGGTTGAACAGTAGCCGGTGAAGTAGCGTGATACGTCTCCAACGTATCTATAACTTTTAATTGTTCCATGCTATTATATCATCTGTTTTGGATGTTTGTGGGCTTTATTATACACTTTTATATTATTTTTGGGACTAACCTATTAACCGGAGGCCCAACACAAATTGCTGTTTTCTTGCCTATTTCAGTGTTTCGAAGAAAAGGAATATCAAACGGCGTCCAAACAGAATGAAACCTTCAGGAGAGTTTTTTTTGGAACAGAAGCAATCCAGGAGACCTGGAGTAGACGTCATGGAAGCTTCGAGGTGGCCACGAGGCAGGGAGGCGCACCTGCCCCCCTGGGCGCGCCCCCACCGTCATGGGCCCCTTGTGGCTCCCCTGACTAACTTCTTTCGCCTATATATGTCCATGTACCCTAACAATATCGAGGAGCAGAATAGATCGGGAGTTCCACCGCCAGAAGCCTCCATAGCCACCGAAAACTAATCTAGACCTGTTCCGGCACCCTGCCGGAGGGGGGAATCCCTCTCCAGTGTCCATCTTCATCATCCCGACGCTCTCCATGACGAGGAGGGAGTAGTTCATCCTCAGGGCTGAGGGTATGTACCAGTATCTATGTGTTTGATCTCTCTCTCTCTCTCTCATGTTCTTGAGTCGGCACGATCTTGATGTATCATGAGCTTTGCTATTATATTTGTATCTTATGATGTTTCTCCCCCTCTACTCTCTTGTGATGAATTGAGTTTTCCCTTTGAAGTTATCTTATCGGATTGAGTCTTTAAGGATTTGAGAACACTTGATGTATGTCTTGCATGTGCTTATTTGTGGTGACAATGGGATATCACGTGATCCACTTGATGTATGTTTTGGTGAACAACTTGCGAGTTCCGTGAACTTATGCATAGGGGTTGGCACACGTTTTCGTCTTGACTCTTCGGTAGAAACTTTGGGGCAATCTTTGAAGTACTTTGTGTTGGTTGAATAGATGAATCTGAGACTGTGTGGTGCGTATCGTATAATCATACCCACAGATACTAGAGGTGACATTGGAGTATCTAGGTGACATGATGGTTTTGGTTAATTTGTATCTTAAGGTGTTATTCTAGTACGAACTCTATGATAAGATCGAACGGAAAGAATATCTTCATTTTATTTTACTATGGACTCTTGAATAGATTGATCAGAAAGGATAACTTTGACGTGGTTTCGTACCCTACCATAATCTCTTCATTTGTTCTCCGCTATTAGTGACTGGAGTGACTCTTTGTTGCATGTTGAGGGATAGTTATATGATCCAATTATGTTATTATTGTCGAGAGAACTTGCACTAGTGAAAGTATGAACCCTAGGCCTTATTTCAACACATTGCAATACCATTTACGCTCACTTTTATCGCTTGCTACCTTGCTGTTTTATATTTCAGATTACAAATACCCATATCTACCATCCATATTGCACTTGTATCACCATCTCTTCGCCGAACTAGTGCACCTATGCAATTTACCATTGTATTGGGTGTGTTTGGGACACAAGAGACTCTTTGTTATTTGGTTGCAGGGTTGTTTGAGAGAGACCATCTTCAACCTACGCCTCCCACGCATTGATAAACCTTAGGTCATCCACTTGAGGGAAATTTGCTACTGTCCTACAAACCTCTGCACTTGGAGGCCCGACAACGTCTATAAGAAGAAGGTTGCGTAGTAGACATCAAGCTCTTTTCTGGCGCCGTTGCCGAGGAGGTTAGCGCTTGAAGGTATATCTTTAGATCTTGCAATCAAATCTTTTTGTTTCTTGTTTTAGCCCTAGTTTAGTTCATAAAAGAAAATTACAAAAAATGGAATTGAGTTTGCCTCATTCGCTTCATCTTTTTAATATTTTTCATGAGAATGATGGAAAGGAAAATTGTGCTCAAGTGCTAGAAGAAGAAGTCTATAAAATGTTTGGCACTAAATCTTTGAATGATGAGCATGATTGCAATGTTGTTAGTATGAAGTCCATGAATATCTATAGTACTAATCATGATTGCACTAGTCATAATGAAAATGTCTCTTATAAGCATGTCAATTTTTGTGGAGTGCATAGAGTTTGCAAGTACACACCAAATAGGGAAGATAGATTTTGCAAGAGGCATAAGTATTTGGAAACTAAATGGTTGCAAGAAAGGCTAGATGTTTGTGCTGAAAATTTAAAATTTCTTCACCATACTTGTGAACTTTGCAATGAACATGGTCATTTAAATCTCAAATGCAAATTGTTTCATGATCGTATCGTGTCCAAAAATTGTGATGATTAGGTTTCCCTTGCACATCATAATGAACTTAGTTTGCTTTTGGGTTGTGAATGAAACGTATAACTAAGCATATTCCAGAATATAACCTTGTGAAATTCCTCGATATTGATCTAGAAGAAATTCTTATGTATTGTGCGGTGAATTGCATTGAAAATCCTTATATTGCTAATTACATAAAGAAAAGAAAACAAATAGAGGATGAAGAGAATACTAATGAAAGGGAAGAGGCTTCCCAATATCCTCCTATTATTTCTTATGATGAATCAGGTAACGAGGAGGAGCTTTCTATTCAACCAATCTCATCAATAAGGAGCTCCGAAAAGAGGATTAAACCCACACATGATGGGAAGAAGCAAAAGAAAATACGGAGAAGTGAAGGTAAAAAGGTATCCCTCCCAAATGATGTTGCTCCTATTACTCATTGTGATGATGATAATTGTTATACTATTGGTGATATCCATACTATCAATGATGAGAGTGATTATGCTTATGATATGAAAAGGCCCAAGCTTGGGGATGCTATGTTTGATGAGAATGACATGTTTGAGAATGTATTTGCTGCAATTAATGTTTGTTGCAAGCTTGGGCATGCTATGTTTTATGAAGATGATATGTTTAACCTCCCAAGTTTTGATATGCAAATTCATTATGATGATAGCATGCCTCCTATTTATGATTCTTATATTGATGAAAGTGGGTTTCGAAGAGTGCCAACTTTAGGAAGTAATGATCCCACTATTTTGGAGGGTGTTGAATCTTATTGTGACAATTATGAAACTGGATTTGGAGAGGTCATGACTTTATTTAGTAATGATTCCACTATCTTGGAAGAGGTTTCAATTGATTATGATGAGAACAAAGTTGCTACTTATGATGATTATTGTGATGAAACATATGCTATAAAAATTAGTGATGATTATATTTATAAAACTTGTCATGATTATGATTACCCTTTTTCTGAACATTACTCTTTTAATGTGGAAACAATTTGTAGTATTATAGTTTCTTATGATACTCCCACTATTCCGAATGAGATGAAGTTTGCTTATGTGGAGAGTTGTAAATTTTCTATGCTTGTAGATCATGAAAGCAATGCTTTATGTGATGGTTATATTGTTGAATTCATTCGTGATTCTACTGAAAATTATTATGAGAGATTTCGGGTGGTAGGTGCGACATATGCCAACGGGTGGCTTATCATTGTGGGAGCCAGTAAGACGTCGCCGGTGCCTGGAAACGGGATGAGGCGAAGACATGCACGCCGGCGAATCTTACCCAGCTTCGGGGCTCTCCGTGGAGATAGCACTCCTACTGCTGCTGTGCGGGGTCTCCGCATGATCACTAGATGGACAAGTAGCTACACAATGCTCCTTGAGCTGTTCGGTGGGAGGAGGAAGAAGGGCACGGCTAGCTTGCTTCTTCTCCTTGTGTGGTGTCTAAAAATAGCTGGGGGTCCAGCCCTTGCTGAGTGTCTAACCCTTTGCATGGGTGCCCCGGGGGGTTTATATAGGCCTACCCCCCGGGGGTACAATGGTAATCCAACTGGGCGCGGGGCCCAGCCGTCTGTGACTGCGCTCGCCGGCTTCTGCGCCGGCTGCTGGGGCCCGCCGACTGGTGGGTCCCGCCGGCTACCGGCCCCTTGGTCGATAGGCAGGCCCCACTGTCCAGGACCTGGTCGGCGGCTGGTTACTGTTGCTCCATCTTGGTGACGTGGGCTTCGTCGTGGTAGGCGTGGCTATAGTGCCGCCGCCCGGCGGGCGATCGCTGTAGCCTCACCGCGTCTTGTCTCCTTAATGGGGCGTCTCCTTCGAGGGAGGCGGCAAGCCGGCTGCGGGGAGCCAGCTCTGTCTTGGGCCGACTGGGGGAGGCGTGGCCGCCTTCGGGTGTCTCTCTGCCCGAAGGGGCCCACCGCCCGTGGGCCGTACTGGCAGCCCATCGTGGATGGCATCAGGGTCATCATGGCAACAGTGTTGCGCCGGACGGGTCATGGTCACCCATACGGCGCACTGTGCCGATCGTGCTCCGGGATTTGGGGGTGGCAGGCTTTACTATAGCCATGCCCCGTCTCATCGCCGCTAGGTGGATGCAAACTTTGAGGGTGCGGTCTCGACCGCTTTATGGGAGCCGGCTTCTTGGAGTCGGCCCCCTCGCGGCCAGCTTCTCGAAGTCGGCCCTCCCATGGCTTTCTTCATAAGGGCCAAAGTCGGGCCGCCTTCCGAAAGCCGGCCTGGGTGACAGCCAGCAAGGGCAAGGCGGCCCCATGTCTTGGATTCTTGAAAGCCGGACGGGCTCGTAATTTTTTCAGAAGGACCAGGGGAAGCGGGCTAGGCTACCCATGGCTATTTACTCTGACAGTAGTCCCCGAAGCTGATCGAGCTTCGAGGAGGACAAAGGGACGAGAAGCTTGGTCAGCTTCCTACCCTGAAGAGCCGGCTTTGCTGGTGTATGCCGAGTTCGGGGAGCCCGGCGTCTTCCAGGCGGGAAAGTGGTCGACCCGCGTGCTGACCGCGGGCCCTCCCGCAGGCCACGTGGCAGCGAGACCCTGCCGGCGCACGCGCGCGACGGGACGCCGCCGCAGGCCCGGGCCCACCACTCCTAGGCCTCAGCCCGAACGCTGATCTTCTGCGGCCCAGGTGGACCGCTCGCCTTCCCATGGCGATTTTATTTCGCCGTTATGGCGCAGTAAACGCGGGACGTGGGGGAGTGGGCATGATCGATCCCCACGTTTCCCCACGCCGCGCCTCCTCGGCTCCGCCACGCGAGCCTATAAGTAGGGGGAGGAGGGGGAGAGACAGAGGTTCACACGCTCTCTCTCGCTCCGCCCCTTCTCGTCCTCCTCTCTTCCTCTCATTGCCGCCGCAGCCTCCCGTCTCAGCGCCGCCGCGCCGCCACATCGTCTTGCTCCCATGGCGCTGTCGAGCTCGTGGGATGGCTCCAACGTCCATGAGGACCATGTTGAGTTCCTCCGCCGGACTCGGCGCCTGCCCGACGCCAACCTGGCGCCAAAGACGGAGATCTCGCCGGCACCGGAGGAGGGCGAGCGCGTCGTCTTCCGCTCGCACTTCCTGCGCGGCTTCGGCCTTTCGGCGAGCGGATTCCTGCGCTCCTTCCTCGAGTTCTACAATCTTCAGCCGCATCACCTCACACCCAACGCGGTGATGCTACTGTCGGCCTTCGTCTCTCTCTGCGAAGGTTTCTTGGGGCTGCTCCCCACGCTGGAGCTCTGGGGGGAATTCTTTCAGAGTAAACTCGGCACCGTCGTCGCAGGCGTGCCCGCCCCCTGCGGGTCCTTCATCGCCATGAGGAGGTCGGGCGAGAAAAAGCCGTTCCCGTCTATCCCCGTGATCCAGTCGGTGAAGATCTGGCAGAAGTTGTACTTCTACGTGAAGAACGTCGCCCAGCAAGGAGACCACGTCAACCTGCCGGCTTATGTAGCCGGCCCGCCGGCTGGGAGGCAGCCCTCATGGAGTTTCCGGTCCAGGTCACTGTCTCAGGCCGGGAACGCTGCCGTCTCCCGGCTTCGGGTGATGATCCAGTCGGAAGGCCTGAGCGGGGCCGACTTGGTGGCCGCCTTCGTGGAGCGCCGGATACTTCCTCTCCAAAGCCGGCCCCACATGATGTGTCAGATGAGTGGCCGCTTTGACCCAAGCCGGCTGAGCACCAGGGAGATGCCTCATGCGGAGGTGTCGTACATGGTAAATCATATCTCCAATTGCAAGCTCGCCGAGGACTGGCGATACGGCAAGGTGCCGTATTCTCGCGCCAACCCTCCGCCCGTGGTAAGCTTTCCTCTCTTTCTTGTTTTTGTTGGTAGCCGGCTTTATGATGGCTGGCTTCTGATCGGTCGGTTCTTCTTAGCAGAACCCCCTTCTTCCGCCGATGACCGGGGCAGTAGGGATAGAACGCCAGTACGTCCCCGACCGCACGGTGGACGACGTCGACGACCCGAATTTGGGGGCGGCCGCCATGGAAGACGCCGTCGTGGGGGACGACGCCGAGCCCGGAGGCACAGGGCTTACCGCCAGCTTCGAGGACTGGCCGGATGATGCCGAAGCCAAAGTCGCCCCGCGTCGCCAGCCGGCGGCCGACCATCAGGGCGCGGGCTTGTCCACCGCTCCGGCTGCCAGCGGCGGCGCACAGAAGCGCCGGGCCGCGTCAACCCTCTTCGGCAGTCGGCCGAAGAAGTCCAAAGCCTCCACTGTGGCGACCAAACGAGATGAGGCGGCCGCGAAAGCGGCCCGCTTCCGCAAGGCGGTGAAGCAGCCTCAGGCGGTCTCAGCGTAAGTCGTCGATTGCCTGGTCGCTTGCTTTTCATCGTTCTCTTCTGTTCGAACATTCTTCCTAACCTTTTCCTGCTCACTGGACAGGGCGCCGCTTTCCCTTGAGCGGGGTCCGGGCGGCTCCGTAGTTGGGCCGACTGGAGGGTCTTCGGGCTCCCGCCGCGTGGACCCCTGTGCCGACCTCAGGGAGGCCACGGAGCGGAACGCCCGTGAGGCGCGGGAGGAGCGTGAGGCGGCGGAAAAAGCGGCCGCCGAGGCAGCGAGGGAGCAGACCGACGCGGCAGCCAAGGCCCAGGCGAAGGTGGCGACCGCGGAAACGGAGGCGGAGGGTTCGCGCAACCAGCCTCCACTGCTCGCCATTCCCCTCCGAGCCGTGGCCCCTGACACCCCATTGCCCTTGGCGGAGGAAATCGTCCAAGACCCGCCGCTGATGGAGAGGAGGGAGGACCTCGTGGTCTTCGCGGGGAGAGCGCCGCCGGCAGCGCCAACAGGAGCGGGCCAAGGCGGCCAATCGTCAGCGGCGCCAGAGGAGCCGGCCGGGGGTGAGCCGGAGGACAGAGCCGGCTCCGAGGTGCAGCCGGTGACGCGTCGGCGCGCAGGGGGAGGCGCCGCTCTGCCGGTGTCGCGCCGAGTTGCGGGCGCCGGCTAGTCGGCGGAGGCTCCGGAGGCGGCCAGCACCGGCACGCCTGAGTGGACTCCCAGCGGGGGGACTGGCGAGCTGAATGTGGCAGCTCAAGAGGTCCGGAGCCGGCTTCAATCTCAGGCCGCCCTGCTGCAGCAGTACACCCAGGAGTTCCTGTCGACGCGGGCTGCCATCCGGGTGAGTCCTTCATTCTTGGCTGCTTTGGTCTCTTGATTTCTTCCGTGGGGGCGCGTCAGCGCACCCACTGGGTGTAGTCCCCGAGATTCGGGCCGACTGCTGAGCAGTCGGGTCGGATCTTTCTTGACGACTACCTTATTTTTGCTTCCTGTCTGAACATCCAGGAATATCATAACTCCCGTGCTGCCGCCTTCAACTCCCAGGCTCAGGAGTTGGGTCGGAAGACCGACGACCTGGTCAACAACCGAAGTAAGTGCTTGATCTTGTCTGTCTCCTGTGGGGGCGCGTCAGTGCACCCACTGGGTGTAGTCCCCGAGATTCGGGCTGACTGCTGAGCAGTCGGGTCGGATCTTCCTTGCCGACATTTTCCTTATTGGTTTTTTTCTTTTCTCTTTTGTGCTTTCAGGGGCCAACACCGACTTGAGGAGGGAGCTCGGCGAAGCGCAGGCCGCCCTTCGTACCAAGGATGTTGAGTATGCTGCCTTGGTCCAGGAGCATGACCGCCTGGCCAAGAAGCTGGCTGACCAAGAGGAGAGCCACAAGGCGGCCCTGCAGAAAGCGCAGGATAGCAAGGCCGCCCTGAAGGCAGAGTTTGAGACTGCGGCGGCGAGCTGGGCTGAGACCCGGCGAGCGCTGGATGAAGGCTTCAGCCGCATTGAGGACTTGATCGACGGTAAGCCGCCTTCCTTGCTCCTCTCCTGCCCCTTGCCGCCTGGTTTTTGGCCTGACTTGTGCTGCTGCGTATTTTCTTGTGCAGACTACTTTCCCGGCTACTCCGCCTTCGCCGCCCAAACCATCGAGGCCCATCGCGAGGTGTGCCGTCAGGCGGGAGTCAACATCGCGCCGGACGCGAATCGGACGCTTGAGGAGCAGCTCTTGGCTGTCCAAGCGCGGCTGCAGCCGGCTCACCGGATGCTTCGCCGGCTCCAACGTGCCGGGGCGCAGGTGTTGGCCGCCCTCTGGCCCGGCGAGACGATCCCCCGCACCCAAGCCGGACTGCCGACTGGCTGGAGGTCGCAGTCGGTCACTTTGAAGCTTGGAAGGCGTCGGCGGCCCGTCTTGGACCCGGGCGGGCGTTGGAGTTCGTTCGAGCTTGGTACCCAGGGCTGAACCTGGACCAGCTGCGCACTTGGGGGCTGGAGGCCGACGCGGAGCAGGAGGAGGTGCGGCCGGCTATCGCCCAGCGTGCTTCGACGATCGCCGAGTGCACCGACATCAGCGTTTTTGCACCTGAAATCAATGGTGAGGGCGTTGCCCAGCCGGAGGAGTGGTTCGGGCTGAACCCGGCGGTGGGTGAGGACTCGGCAGAGGAGATCGCCTCCAGCGACGAGGGCGAGGATGACGAAGAAGAGGACGGTGAAGACGTCGAGCCGGCTAGTGGAACAACCGGCCGGCCTCAGGCTGACCGTGCCTCCAGCAACGAGGCGCGTGGAAGCGCGCCCTCTGCGGGAGGCGGTGATCAAGCCGAGGTTCGCCAGCCGGCCGCTCCTTCAGCCGGCACAACCATCTTCGCCGACCAGCCCGGCTCGTCGGTCGCTCCGCCAGCTTGATCTGTCGTCCTTATTTTTCCTGCTTGTTGCCTTTTGAACAATCTTTATTAAGCTTTCCCAGTTCCACCCACTGGGGGTGTATCCAAACTATGTTGAATGCTGGCCTCTTGGAGGTATTTTATGTAAATATTATTATGTGCATGTTTGGTTTCCATTCCCGTATGCTTTTTATCCTTAGGCTTTTTCCTTTGCCGCCTTCCCTCTTTGGGGAGGCAAGTACTCGAGCTTTCGTGGATTGAAGTGAAGTGAATGGAAACCGGCCGGTCAGCTACTCTGGTAGTCGGTCGGTGGTAGGCAGCAAACCGGTTTTCATTATATTAGTCCGTTGGTCCCTGGCCGTTTTTCGTGTGGACATCCTTTCCTACTTTTGACTCTTGCCAGCCGGACAGCCGGTTCTTCGAACTGCGACTTTGGCAAGAGCTAAGCCTGGGTGTCGGCACACTACTTGTCTGACCGCGGGTAGGACTTCTAATATAACTCCAGTCGGCCAGTCCCGGGGCTGACTAGTCGAACCCGGTGCCGGACGGAACAAGTAAATGAAATGACAGTCCCTGAGCCCTCCTCGGGGGGCCTATTGTCTCATATTTAGTACAAAAGTTAGCGTGATACATACTGCATTTCAACTGTAAAATCTTCGAAGGAGGTTGGCGTTCCATGGTTGTTCCGACTCCTTGCCGGAGCCGTCTCTCTTGCGTGCCTTGGGCTTCTGCGCATCGATTAGGTAGTAGGAGTCGTTGCCTAGAGCTCTGCTGATGACGAAGGGGCCCTCCCAAGGGGCCGAGAGATTGTGCTGGCCGGCTGTTCGCTGGATCAGCCGGAGCACAAGATCGCCCTCTTGGAAAGTTCTTGGCCTGACCTTCCGACTGTGGTAGCGGCGCAAACCCTGCTGGTAGATGGCAGACCGGCTGAGGGCTAACAGCCGGCCTTCTTCCAGCAGGTCGACGCCGTCTTCTCGTGCTTCCTTGGCCTCCGCCTCGGTGTACATGGTTACCCGAGGCGAGTCGAACTCGATGTCGGTTGGGATGATCGCCTCGGCACCGTACACGAGGAAGAAAGGAGTGAAGCAGGTTGACTTGTTTGGGGTAGTGCGCAGACTCCAGAGGACAGCCGGCAGCTCATCGAGCCAACAGCCGGCTGAACGCTCCAGTGGCACGACCAGTCGGGGCTTGATGCCGGAGAGGATGAGGCCGTTGGCTCGCTCGACCTGGCCGTTTGACTACGGGTGGGCGACGTACGCTAGGTCCAGCCAGATACCTTGGGCTGCGCAGAAACGTGCCAAGGCTCCTTTGGCAAAATTCGTGCCATTGTCGGTGATGATGCTGTGTGGCATGCCGTACCGAGTTGTTATGTCTGCGATGAATGTCACAGCAGTCGGCCCATTCAGCTTCTTGATCGGCTTTGCCTCAATCCACTTGGTGAATTTGTCCACGGCGACGAGCAAATGCGTCATGCCGCTGCGCGCCGTCTTGAATGGGCCCACCATGTCCAGTCCCCAAATGGCGAAGGGCCAGGTGAGGGGAATGGTCTTGAGTGCCGAAGCCGGCATGTGTTGCTTGGAGCTGAAGAGTTGGCACCCTTTGCAATTTTTAACTAATTCTTTGGCGTCATCCAAAGCAGTCGGCCAGAATAAACCATGGCGGAAAGCTTTGGCGACGAGTGATCTTGAAGCCGCATGGTGGCCGCATTCTCCTTGGTGAATGTCTCTGAGGATTGCAATGCCCTTCTCTTGCTCGACGCACCGTTGGAGGACTCCAGTGACACTGCGCTTGACGAGTTCTCTGTTGACGATTGTGTATTCTCCGGCTCGACGTTGGACTTGTCTTGCCTCTGCTTCGTCAGCCGGCAGATCTTGGTTTACTAGGAAGTTGAGGATGGATTGAGCCCATGACGGAGCCGCGACTTCTCCTACTGCCAATGTGGCTACTGCCACCAGGGTGGGCGGGCTAGGTGGTGAAATGCTGGAGTCGGCCGCCGGTTGTTGTGTTGGTGCAGTCCCCGGGCCGGCTACTGCAGTCCCCGAGCCGGGTGTGGCAGTCCCCGAGCCGGTTGCCGAAGTCCCCGGGCCGACTACTGAAGTCCCGGGGTCGCCTGCTTGGTTCTTCGAGCCGGACCCGGCCGCGTCGGGGTCAGGCGGTACGAAGATGGAATCGGACTCTAGAGACGACTTGATGGACGGCTTGAGGAGGCATTGTAGAGCGACGCCGGTTGGTATTGCTTGCCGAGTGGAGCCTATTCGAGCCAAGGCATCGGCTGGCTCGTTGTCGGCTCGCGGTGCGTGGAGGAACTCGCATCCTTCAAAGTATCCGCTGAGTTGTTGAACCAGGAAGCAGTAGCTTGCCATATTTGCGTCCTTGGCGTCCCAGTCGCCGGATGATTGCTGAACCACCAAGTCTGAGTCGCCATAACATAGGATCCGGCAGATGCCGAGTTCCATGGCAAGCCGGAGCCCGTGTATGAGCGCCTCGTACTCGGCTACATTGTTGGAGGCGGCAAAGTCAATCTGCAGCGTGTATCTGAGCTTGTCTCCTTTGGAGAGGTAAGGACGACGCCGGCTCCCAAGTCGGTGCGCATCTTGGACCCGTCAAAGTGCATGCGCCAATGGGTGGAGTCGGGAGCCAGCGGCGGGTACTGGGTCTCGGCCCATTCGACGAGGAAGTCGGCCAGTGCTTGGGACTTGATGGCGGTGCGGGGCTGGTAGAAGATTGTGTAAGGGGCCCATTTTTGGTAATAAGCTATGATATGTTTTAACTTGACGCTGAGGTCAAACTGTTGAGGTTGCAAAGGAATCTTGGATCTGACATAGCAGACTTGGATATTCCGCACTAACCATATCAAGCGGGTCAGTGGGATATGCAAATCCTTGTAAATAGAGTAGGCCACTGAAGGTATATGTCTTTGTGGATCCATATGGAATTATGGCCTCCAACGGACTTGGGGTATCTGGACCCTGATGGTCGTGCACAATCATCATACCTTTGTTGTCAGTCTCACCCTTTAACGTTCATGATTCTCTTTGTCAGGATACCTTACTGAAATAACCTGGCCACACATGTCCTTGATTCTTCGTATGACCATGATTGTGGCTAGTGCAATATTGTTGGCATTATTCCTTCTGCTTATTTTATGAACTGTGCTCGCACATATATGACATATACACGGGGGTTGTAGCTGTACGGAGCTCATTGCTTTCTTAGGTATATCTGCTGGATTAGTGCCATATCCCGTATAAGTGACCGATCTGACCCGGGATACATGCGTACCATATGTATAATAATCATATAGAACTGAATACCATATTATTGTGGCAGGCATACGTTTTTACTGAATTGTTCCTTTGACAAAATTATTGCAAATCGGATCCTTGAGATGTACTGCCATATACTGTGAACTCATCATATAATCTCTGAGAACGATGCATAGTGAGGTATTGACGCGTACTTGGTGGCTTACGAGGGAAGCCATCCAAGTAGCTTGCTGAGGAAGACTCTTAGATTCTGTTCGAGGCTTCTGGGTAGCATGCAGAAGAAATCTCGATAGCTTACACACGACGCTTGGTCGGATTATAGTGTTGGAGAAACTTGAGTTCCGAAGCTTCCCCTCGGGCTTGGTTGTTGAGAAAAAATCATTTCTATCTGTCAGAAGCTTTTACCGCGGTATCTTGTTGAGAAAGACCGGGTACCGTGGGCCGGAAATTGTTCACATATCATGCTGAGGAAAACTTGAGGAGCCTTGCCTCATAAATTTCTTCCGATAGCGTGTGGAATAATGTTGGGCCTCTTATATCCAAAACTTCATACTGATATGCAGACTGAAATCCATGCACACGTCCATAATATTTTGCGGCTGATCATTTGCATGAGAATGCTTGTTTGACTATCTTCCTTGAGAAGATCACATCCCGACTTTCTCTTGGAACATAACATATTTCAAGTATCATTTATTGTTGAGCCAAAACTTTGCCTATGATCCATACCTTTTACTCAAAATATACCGTTGGTCTTGCATCTGACTTGTCTTTCTGCTGGCTAGATCATTACTGCTGTAGAATTGAGGCGGATAATCAATCCAATGCACAATTGGTATTCTGAGCAGATATTCCTTATATCAGGCGGTTGACTGAGAAGGTCATAATGTTTAGCTGAGCTTCTTCCAAATATTTGAAGTATTTATTACTTCTTCGAGTCCGGTGTTAGTTGATGAGCAACTCTTTATAGGGGAAAATAATGTAACACCTGGGCCCAAAAAGAAAGAAGCAAAATAAAACTCAACTAAACAAAAACACACAACAACAATCAATTCACACACAACCAATATCACATATCACTGCTAGACACGCAATATGCATGCCTACTTAAACACACCAATCTCGTGGGGTCTCCGGCTCTACGATCCAGCATGCTATGACGGTGTGCACGAGGATGAATAAATGTGTGGAAGAATTGGTGTAAACAGCGCTACACCAAGTGCTAGCTTATCCAGGTAGCAGCCTGGACTAGCTGAGAGGTGAGGACGCACTCGGTAATCATGTAGTGGGACACGAAGGTCGCAACCACATTATTATCAAATGGGGGGAAAAAGATTCATACTCGTCCAAGAAATAGCATAGCGGAAATAAACTGAGGCTGCTGACATTGCCCTTTCTTAATAACTACGATCATTAAGGGTTGCCAAAATGACAAAAAAGGATGATCCGTGATAGAAGCATGTCTACCACCGAAATAAAAGGTGGGGCTGAAGGAAATAATTTGTCATGATACCTGTGCACCATTTTTGCAAACGGTGTCGCGATCACTTGGCATCACTCTGCTGGGACAGAAATGACACCAAACACCGAAGAATGAGCAAGAAAAGAAAACTAGAGAAATCCAAAGGCTGAGCTGTAGTGGATCCGGACCGATGCCATCTACACTCACCAGATTAAACCGTTAGTAACAAAATAATAAGGTTATTTGCATGCTATGCAACAAAAAAATGGAGCAACCAAATGCAATAAACAAGCTTGACTTTAAACTACCGATTTCTACCGCTCACACAGACTAGGGCGTCCTACAGCCAGACCTGCTCTGATACCAAGCCTGTGGCACCCCAGCTCAGAGAAACTGGAACGCTCCGTATTCCAGCCCAAAGATCGAGGAGAAGTCTCTGGAATACGACACTTCTTGACATAGAACAAATCAGCTCTTATTACAAGAATAATAATTACACAGGTCTGATGTTATAATAATTACATCAGCATGGCGACACTACGCCTGCGATGCTACACTTGCTCTATGCTAGCAGCAGAAAACTTCTAGCAGTGGACCAACGACGAAGGTGGTGAACTCCACTTCACAGGGACTCTGGCTGGGACACGATCTAGCTCGCACGAACGGAAACCACGACAAGCAATCAAGCAATCACGACATCACCTGCAATCTGCCATGACACACCAGGTTAGTACATTGAATGTACTTGCAAGCTCACAACAACCATAAACATCAAGGCAAGACAATAACATAGCATTAACAAGTTAATTAATTAACAACTACCATGATAAAGCAACTACTAAGCATGAGATGAACTAATACAGTGCTGATAAATCACCATCTCAGATCTCCATAACCATATCTCTCTTGGCTAACCGACCAAACAATATGCCATCTCGATTGACCCATGATCAAAACCATACGGTGATCTTTCCGGCGATCACTACCATGACCAACACTTGGTGTCAAACTGTGATCTTTCCGGCGATCACAACCATGACCAGCAGTTGGTCTCCAACATCATCATCAACATCCTACCAATCTGTACTTCTCAACATATCAACATATAAATCACCTATAAGTCATTCCGTCATGTGAGTGTTGATCGAACGGTGGGACCTAGTATGAACCCATGCCCATGACCGAGGACACGACTATCGATAAATTAATACACTCTGCAGAGGTAGCGCACTTTAGCCACACCACGGAACCCATGGCCTCGCACTCCCATTCGGGTGGACCAACGGCGTTCCGAAGAAACCGATCTATTGCCATGACACTCTCCCAGCCACTCCGAGCAACACCCATTTTTGGGTTCAGTCCTGGGTAGCCCCTGCCTACCAAAGGTCTTACGACCACCGTCGTGGCAAAAAAATGGTCCCAAACGGGGGCAAAGCGCGCAAAACAACTCGGGCTCACAAGGTTCATGTCCGCCTACCTGATCAGGGTAGCGCGTGCCCATAACCTTCCCTACGTTGGAGGCACCGGAAAGAGGCACGACAATAGCATCGCATTAGGGCCTTCCCATAAAGGCAAATGCAGTTGCACTGAAGAAAGCCCGGTTCGGTGGCACCTAACCAACTTAATGACGGAATTTATCCCCAAAAATATAACTGTGGTAACTGATACTCCAATATCAACTATCAAACTATAATCCAAATCATAGAAATATCCAACAAATAATGCAAGCATAATATCATCATCTCAAAACACTCCAAGGGTAGCACTACACTACTTTCATGATGAATCCGAAAACAATAATCCTACTACTCCAATAACCAGAATAAAACTACTCGGCTAAGATCCACATGTAAACATTATCTCCGAAAATAATACTCCAAGCAATAGAACATCAACTAGCATCATGAAAATAATCATACTAACCACTAACAGTCCAAAGGCAGCATGATATCCAAAGTAATACTCCAAAATAAAATAAGAGATGCCCTCGTGGAAATAATCATAATACCAACCACTAATACTCCAAAATAATATGTCATCAAAATAAATATAATAGCTGCTAAGAATCCAAAGGCACATGTCATCCACAATATCATCAAAATATTAATCCTAGAACTCCAAGCAATATCATGGCAATATCAAGATTAAACAATACTCTAAGAAATACCTTGAATAAAATCATACATAGCTAACACAATATTTTAAACAAGTTCAAATGAATAAACCATGTCACTGCATTGCAATCATGCAAATGGAGGGTGTGGCTTGCTTGGGGTGGAAGAAATCACCGGGAGAAAGTGCGAGAAGCTCAAGAAAAGAATCACCGGAAAACGTTCATTGTCGGAGGGGGCTGATTAAGGGCAGGGGCAAAACGGTCATTTTCAGAATGTCAAAACATGGTGAAAATGATTCCATCAGAACGGGCTCGACGAAACGAAGACGTGGGCTTTGGAATCACCTGATTTGGACTTGTGGGCAAAAAGATATGTAGGTTTTTCTGCCAGGGACCCATCTGTAATAAAATCATCACAAACAGGCCATTGGCTGGAAAAACAGAACGCACACTTGATGTAATACGCTTTCGGTGAAGTGAAAGCGTATTCTGGTCCACAACCGCAGCTGCTTATGCTTTCGATTAGCGAAAACGTATTCCGTGGAATACGTTTCCGCTAATCCACGTCAGCGAGGGCGGGTCAACGGGCTGTGCGGCTGACGAGTGGGGTCCGTGGGCGGTGGGGCCCGCCTGGCCTGGGCTCGTCTTCAACCTCGCTCGTTCCTGTGCGGGTCAGAGGATCGGCCGGCCACGGGGGGATTGCCGGCGACTCCGGGCGTCTCCCGCAGTGCTCCGCCTATGGGCGAGCTCAGCGCGGAGAGGTGCATTTGGTGGTGCCACCCGCGACAGGTGAGGAGGACCGAGGCGGCGGTGGAGTCGGGAGGAGATGGGCACGGTGCCCCGGTGCGCCAGAGGAGGGGTTGAGGAGCTGGGGTGACCCCGAGGCGATGGTGGAGACATCTGGTGGTGGTGGAAGGCAAGGAGGGGGACGGTGTTGAGTGAATTTAGCTGAGCATGGCCGGCGGCCATGGCGGCAATAGTGGTCGTGGAGGGTGGCTTGAGCTCAGGGAAGAGGTCAGGGGAGGCTAGAGGAGGTGCAGGAGGCCAGTGGTGAAGCAAGACGGGATCGGGATGGCCTTATATAGGCGCGGGGCGAGGAGGCCGAGCTGGCGTCGCCGCGGACGCGTGGCCGGCGCCACAGACGCATGCCCGTGCACATGAACTTGGAGGCAGGCGACGAGGGAGGCACAGTGGAGTCTCTCACGGGGCAGAGGAGGCCAAGGGGGCACAGGGAGGAAGACGACAGCGAAGAACCGAGCCAAAACGCCACTATGCGCTCGTGAGCATGCGGCGGCTTGCATCGGTGAGGAAGCTGCCAGAGGGGGAGCAGGGTCCAGGTGATCGGCGACGACGAGAGGAAGACATTAGACATGCTCACGTGCGCTAAGGCAACGAGGGGGAGAGGGGCCCGAGCAAGAATCCATCCTGGGCGCGGCCAACGGCAGCAGAGCGCGCGCATAGGCTTGCCATTAACGCGGTCACCGCGTGCACTGGCATGTAGGCGGGGAGAGGGGCTGGAACTTGTTGCCTAGTGGCAAGTTCTTCTAGGGGACGTTTCTACTTCGGTGGTAGTTTGGTTAAAAGAGCTTCGGTTGAACGACAAGAACCCTTTGAAGTTTACTGCAGTAAACTTGGGTGAACACTAGTGATCAATAGGAAGGGTTTTGGAGCCATAGAGTTTGTCTGCGAGGTTGAGGTAAAGAAGGACTTTCATCCTGGTAATTTTGAGAAGATTAGGATCAACGTTTAACATAGTTGCTTTGCAACTGCCCCAAATGGTCCAGAAAATGGATCAAGATGATGCACTCAAATGGTGTGTCCACTTGAGCTCAAATTTGGCAAGGCTTGATGATTTGACCATATAAAGATGATGTATAAGTTTCATACCAATTGGATTCACCAAAATGGTACTTGCTTCACAAACATCCTTGCTTACCAGAAACTTGCAAAAAATATAGGGAAATATTGGCTTGATGAAATGGTGCCAAATTTGGTCTAGAGAAGTGATTTGGGTAGGAGAATGCCCTGGTAAATTTTTAGGCAAAATGAGGCAATATAAAATATACATGCTTCACAACCTGAAAATATTGACAGAATCAAAGATTTGATGTTGTGCTCACATGGGTGATTGGGTGGGTCTGAATTTTGTCGTAGAGCAATGATATGAGCACAATAAGAGGCATGCAAAATTTCAACTCATTTGGATAACCCTAGCTAGTACTTCCTTCACAAAGGCTTCCTTCAGACAGGAACTTTGAAAAATCACTGAGGAAGTTTGGCTAGGCAAATAAAGTTTAAAGTTTAATTTTGGCACAGGGCAATTACTTGGACAGGATAATATGTAAAAAAAGTTGGGGTCAAATGGGCATAGATAAATAGCACTTGCTTCACAATGTGCCATTTAGGACAGAATAGGAAATGAA
This sequence comes from Triticum urartu, assembly GCF_056163025.1. NCBI lineage: Eukaryota > Viridiplantae > Streptophyta > Magnoliopsida > Poales > Poaceae > Triticum > Triticum urartu. Next base: position 469,794,669 of record NC_141874.1, read on the forward strand.
TTTATTGAGCATGATGAGAAATGTGGACAATGAAATATTTTTCCATATTTGAGAAAGATATGACCCAAACAATTTATAAGAATTATTTGGGGATTTGTGGATGGACAGAAATATAGGTTGCTTCACAACCTAGGGCAGATAGGATTATTCCTTTAATAAAAAAGGAATATTTCCTACAAAGAGGAATTAGAGTTTGGTCAAGCAGTGGAGTGATAAGATCTTGGAAGGGTTTTGAGAATGATGAGCCACTTGTGAAGGAAAAAGAGGATGATTTCCCAGGTGACAAGGCCACATAACCACTCCAAAAAGAAAAACAGAGCAAAAATCAATAAATCAAAAAGAAAAAGAAAAGGGTCAAAATCCAGGCTGTTACATCATGCTTGCATTTGGTGTTGATTAATTTTAATGCATGTTCATGACTTTTGTCGCTCTCTAGCTGGTCGCCTCCCAGTCTTTTGCTAGCCTTCACCTGTACTAAGCGGGAATACTGCTTGTGCATCCAATTCCATAAACCCCCGAAGTTATTCCATATGAGTCTACCATACCTACCTATATATGGTATCTACCTCCCATCCCAAGTAAATTTGTATGTGCCAAACTCTAAACCTTCAAATAAACATTCTGTTTTGTATGCTCGAATAGCTCATGTATCAACTAGGGTTGTCCGTATCTTCCATGTTAGGCGGGTTATTCTCAAGAGGAGTGGACTCCGCTCCTCACTCACGAGAAAATGCCTGGTCATCGGGATGCCCAGTCCCATGCTTTATGCAAATCAAATCAAAATAACTGCAAAAAAAAACTCCCCCGAGACTTTTGTTAGTTGGAGGCACTCATTGTTTCGAGGAAGCCATGGATTGATGCTTGTTGGTGGAGGGGGAGTATAAACTTTAACATTCTGTTTGGGAACCGCCTATAATGTGTGTAGCACAGAAGACATCGAGATCTCTCGGTTGTTATGTTGACAATTAAAGTATACCGCTCAAAATATTATTCATATCTATTTCAAAACCGAGCTCTGACACCTCTACAAATCCCCGCTTCCCACTGCGAAGGGCCTATCTACTTACTTTTATGTTGAGTCATCACCCTCTTATTAAAAAGCACCAGCTGGAGAGCACCACTGTCATTTTCATCCATTACTGTTAGTTTACATTGAGTATGACTTGACTGGATCTCTTTTACCATGAATTACAATGTCTAGTCAGTCCTTGATCTTTAAAGCTGCTCTGCATTTGTGTTTTGCGGTCTCAGAAAGGGCTAGCGAGATACCATCTTGTTATATCATATCATGATTGTTTTGAGAAAGTGTTGTCATCCGAGATTTATTATTATTGCTTGCTAGTTGATTATGCCATTGATATGAGTAAACATCAGACCTAAATGTTATTGTGAATACGGTTAGTTCATAATATTTGCTGAAAACCTGAATGCTGGCTTTACATATTTACAACAACAAGAGAAAACAGAGTTTGCAAAAGTTTTCTTTATCACTTTCAGTTTATCAACTGAATTGCTTGAGGACAAGCAAAGGTTTAAGCTTGGGGGAGTTGATACGTCTTCGTTGTATCTACTTTTCCAAACACTTTTGCCCTTGTTTTGGACTCTAACTTGCATGATTTGAATGGAACTAACCCGGACTGACGCTGTCTTTAGTAGAATTGCCATGGTGTTATTTTTGTGCAGAAATAAAAGTTCTCGGAATGGCCTGAAAATCAACGGAGAATTATTTTGGAATATATAAAAAATACTAGAAGAAAGATCCATGCCGGGGGGCCCACACCCTGTCCACGAGGGTGGGGGGCGTGCCCTACCCCCTTGGGCGCGCCCCCTGCCTCGTGGGCGCCCTGATGCTCCACCGACCTCAACCCTTACTCCATATATTCACTTTCGAGGAGAAAAAAATTAGAGAGAGGGATTCATCATGTTTTACGATATGGAACCGCCGCCAAGCCCTAAACTCGCTCGAGAGGGCTGATCTGGAGTCCGTTCGGGGCTCCGGAAAGGGGAATCCGTCACCATCGTCATCATCAACCTTCCTCCATCACCAATTGCATAATGCTCACCGCCGTGCGTGAGTAATTCCATTGTAGGCTTGCTGGAAGGTGATGGGTTGGATGAGATTTATCATGTAATCAAGTTAGTTTTGTTAGGGTTTGATTCCATGTATCCACTATGTTCTGAGATTGATGTTGCTATGACTTTGCTATGCTTAATGCTTGTCACTAGGTCCCGATTGCCATGATTTCAGATCTGAACCTATTATGTTTTCATCAATATATGAGAGTTCTTGATCCTATCTTGCAAGTCTATAGTCACCTACTATGTGTTATGATCCGGCAACCCCGAAGTGACATTAATCGGGACCACTCCCGGTGATGACCATAGTTTGAGGAGTTCCTGTATTCACTATGTGTTAATGCTTTGGTCGGGTACTCTATTAAAAGGAGGCCTTAATATCCCTTAGTTTCCAATAGGACCCCGCTGCCAAGGGAGGGTAGGACAAAAGATGTCATGCAAGTTCTTTTCCATAAGCACGTATGATTATATTCGGAATACATGCCTACATTACATTGATGAACTGGAGCTAGTTCTATGTCACCCTAGGTTATGACTGTTACATGATCGATCGCATCCGGCATAATTCTCTATCACCGATCCAATGCCTAAGAGTTTTTCCATATATTGTTCGCCGCTTATTTACTTTTCCGTTGCTACTGTTATCATCACTATAAAACAGCAAAAATATTACTTTTGCTACCGTTACCTTTTACCACCGTTACCACTACTGTCATATTACTTTGCTACTACATACCTTGCTGCAGATATTAAGTTTCTAGGTGTGGTTGAATTGACAACTCAGCTGCTAATACTTGAGAATATTCTTTGGCTCCCCTTGTGTCGAATCAATAAATTTGGGTTGATTACTCTACCCTCAAAAACTATTGCGATCCCCTAGTATTGATAACCCACAAGTATAAGGGATCACAACAGTTTTCGAGGGTAGAGTATTCAACCCAAATTTATTGATTCGGCACAATGGGAGCCAAAGAATATTCTCAAGTATTAGCAGCTAAGTTGTCAATTCAACCACGCCTGGAAACTTAATATCTGCAGCAAGGTATTTAGTAGCAAAGTAATATGATAGTAGTGGTAAAAGGTAACGGTAGCAAAAGTAATATTTTTGGTGTTTTATAGTCATGATAACAGTAGCAGCGGAAAAGTAAATAAGAGGATAACAATATATGGAAAAACTCGTAGGCATTGGATTGGTGATAGAGAATTATGCCGGATGCGATCGATCATGTAACAGTCATAACCTAGGGTGACACAGAGCTAGCTCAAGTTCATCAATGTAATGTAGGCATGTATTCCGAATATAGTTATACGTGCTTATGGAAAAGAACTTACATGACATCTTTTGTCCTACCCTCCCGTGGCAGCGGGGTCCTATTGGACACTAAGGGATATTAAGGCCTCCTTTTAATAGAGTACCGGACCAAAGCATTAACACATAGTGAATACATGAACTCCTCAAACTACGGTCATCACCGGGAGTGGTCCCGATTATTGTCACTTCGGGGTTGCCGGATCATAACACATAGTAGGTGACTAAAGACTTGCAAGATAGGATCAAGAACTCTCATATATTGATGGAAACATAATAGGTTCAGATCTGAAATCATGGCACTCGGGCCCTAGTGACAATAATTAAGCATAGCAAAGTCATAGCAACATCAATCTCAGAACATAATGGATACAAAGGATTTTCCTGGAATTTTCTAGTATTGAGCATTCTTCTGTTAAGAGAGCAACAACCATCTTTTTAGCTCATGAGTTCAGATTTATAATAAAAGAATCCAATGAAATTTTTGCGCATTATACGGTGGATGCTGGCCGTCCTCCCATAGAAGCGATCCTTTTCTATCAAGAAGACATTATGCGTTTACGATCTTTAGATCATGTTGCCTTTAATGAAAACCTTAGAAAATAGGTTCCTACCGATGCTGTTGTTAATAGGATCTCTGAACTTAATGATAATTTTTCCATCCAGAATAATGGGCTAGGTTTTCCCCTTCAACAAAGGCTCATGACTTTTTGCCAAAAGAATGCTTATAATGATGAATTGATTGTGCAATATGAAGGGCCAAAGGAGGAACCAACACCTCCCGAGCTTGAGCTTGGGGACTTTTGTCCCGTTAAATTTAGCCCTTTGATTACTTTTTCTTGCCACAATGAAAGCTTGCTGCTGAACGTAGGGAGTATGAGATGAGCTTTCGTGATTTATCTTATCATTATCATGGCAATACCTAGACCTATGTTCGCTTTTATGCCTAGCTAGGGGCGTTAAACGATAGCGCTTGTTGGGAGGCAACCCAATTTTATTTTTATTCCTTGCTTTTGTTCCTGTTTAGTAATAAATAATTTATCTAGCCTCTGTTTTGGTTTTTTTTTTGTGTTTAATTAGTGTTTGTGCCAAGTAGAACCGGTGGGAAGACTTGGGAAAAGTCTTTTTGATCTTGCTGTAAAAAACAGAAACTTTAGCGCTCACGAAAATAGCTGCCATTTTTTATTGGAGAGTGCTATTTAGTTAATTCTTTTTGCAGATGATTAATAGATAAATTACTCACGTCCATAAATTTATTTTAGAATTTTTGGGGTTCCATAAGTTTGCGTTAGTTACAGATTACTACAGACTGTTCTGTTTTTGACAGATTCTGTTTTGTGTGTGTTGTTTGCTTATTTTGATGAATCTATGGCTAGCAAAAGAGTTTATAAACCATAGAGAAGTTGGAATACAGTAGGTTTAACACCATTGTAAATAAATAATGAGTTCATTGCAGTAACTTGAAGTGGTGTTTTGTTTTCTTTCGCTAACGGAGCTCACGAGATTTTCTGTTAAGTTTTGTGTTGTGAAGTTTTCAAGTTTTGGGTAAAGATTTGATGGATTATGGAACAGGGAGTGGCAAGAGCCTAAGCTTGGGGATTCCCAAGGCACCCCAAGGTAAAATCCAAGGACACCAACAAGTCTAAGCTTGGGGATGCCCGGAAGGCATCTCCTCTTTTGTCGTCTTTCATTGGTAACTTTACATGGAGCTATATGTTTATTCGCCACATGATATGTGTTTTGCTTGGAGTGTCTTGTATGATTTGAGTCTTTGCTTTTTAGTTTGCCATAATCATCCTTGCTATAGACACATTTTTAGAGAGACACACATGAATCGGAATTTATTAGAATACTCTATGTGCTTCACTTATATCTTTTGAGCTATATAGTTTTTGCTCTAGTGCTTCACTTATATCTTTTAGAGCACGGTGGTGGTTTTATTTTATAGAAATAATTGATCTCTCATGCTTCACTTATATTATTTTGAGAGTACTTTAGAACAACATGGCAATTTGCTTTTAGGCATAATAAAAACTTTCATATAAGTGCATCGAATACTATGAGAAGTTTGATACTTGATAATTGTATTGAGATATGGAGATGGTGATATTAGAGTCATGCTAGTTGAGTAGTTGTGAATTTGAGAAATACTTGGTTGAAGTTTGTGATTCCCATAGCATGCACGTATGGTGAACCATTATGTGATGAAGTCAGAGCATGATTTATTTATTGATTGCCGTCCTTGTGAGTGGCGGTCGGGGACGAGCGATGGTCTTTTCCTACCAATCTATCCCCTAGGAGCATGCACGTAGTACTTTGTTTCGATAACTAATAGATTTTTGCAATAAGTATGTGAGTTCTTTATGACTAATGTTGAGTCCATGGATTATACGCACTCTCACCCTTCCACATTTGCTAGGCTCTCTAGTACCGCGCAACTTTCGCCGGTACCATAAACCCACCATATACCTTCCTCAAAACAGGCACCATACCTACCTATTATAGCATTTCCATAGCCATTCCAAGATATATTGCCATGCAACTTTGCACTGTTCCGTTTGTTATGACACGCTTCACCATTGTCATATTGACATGCATGATCACGTAGTTGACATCATATTTGTGGCAAAGCCACCGTTCATATTTTTTCATACATGTCACTCTTGATTCATTGCATATCCCGGTATACCACCAGAGGCATTCACATAGAGTCCTATTTCGTTCTAGGTATTGAGTTGTAATTCTTTAGTTGTAAGTAAAAAGAAGTGTGATGATCATCATTATTAGAGCATTGTCCCGGTGTAGAAAGGATGATGGAGACTATGATTCCCCCACAAGTCAGGATGAGATTCCGGACGAAAAAAAAAGAAAGAGAAAAGAGGCCAAAAGAAAAAAAAGAGGCCCAAATAAAAAACTAGAGAAAAAGAGAGAAGGGACAATGTTATTATCCTTTTTCCACACTTGTGCTTCAAAGTAGCACCTTGATCTTCATGATAGAGTCTCCTATGTTGTCACTTTCATGAACTAGTGGGAATTTTACATTATAGAACTTGGCTTGTATATTCCAATGATGGCCTTCCTCAAATTGCCCTAGGTCTTCGTGAGCAAGCATGTTGGATGCACACCCACTTAGTTTCTATTGTTGAGCTTTCATACACTTATTGCTCTAGTGCATCCGTTGCATGGCAATCCCTACTCACTGACATTGATATCTATTGATGGGCATCTCCATAGCCCATTGATACGCCTAGTTGATGTGAGACTATCTTCTCCTTTTTGTCTTCTCCACAGCCACCATTCCAATCCACCTATAGTGCTATATCCATCGCTCACACTCATATATTGCGTGAAGAATGAAAAAGTTTGGGAACATCAAAAGTATGAAACAATTGCTTGGCTTGTCATCGGGGTTGTACATGATTTATTATTTTGTGTGATGAAGATAGACCATAGCCAGACTATATGATTTTGTTGGGATAACTTTCTTTGGCCATGTTATTTTGAGAAGACATAATTGCTTAGTTAGTATGCTTGAAGTATTATTATTTCTATGTCAATATTATACTTTTATCTTGAATCTTTCGGATCTGAACATTCATGCCACAATAAAGAAAAATTACATTGAGAAATATATTTGGAAGCATTCCACATCAAAAATTCAGTTTTTATCATTTACCTACTCGCGGACGAGGAGGAATTAAGCTTGGGGATGCTTGATACGTCTCCAACGTATCTATAATTTTTGATTGTTCCATGCTATTATATTATCTGTTTTGGATGTTAATGCGCTTTATTTTACACTTTTATATTATTTTTGGGACTAACCTATTAACCAGAGGCTCAGCCCAAATTGTTGTTTTTTGCCTATTCAGTGTTTCACAGGCGAGGAATATCAAATGGAGTCCAAACTGAATGAAACCTTCAGGAGCGTTATTTTTGGAACAAACGTGATCCAGGGGACTTGGAGTGGACGTCAAGAAACAATCGAGGAGGCCACGAGGAAGGGGGCACGCCTACCCCCCCGGCCGCGCCCTCCACCCTCATGGGCCCCACGTTACTCCACCAACCTACTTCTTCCTCCTATATATATCCATATACCCGGAGAACATCCGGGAGCACCACGAAACCCTATTTCCACTGCCGCAACCTTATGTAAGCAAGAGATCCCATCTTGGGGCCTTTTCCGGACCTCCGCCGGAGGGGGCATTGATCATGGAGGGTGTCGGTGTCAAAACCGGCGGATCTCGGGTAGGGGTTCCCGAACTGTGCGTCTAGGCCGGATGGTAACAGGAGGCAAGGGACACGAAGTTTTACCCAGGTTCGGGCCCTCTTGATGGAAGTAAAACCCTACGTCCTGCTTGATTAATATTGATGATATGGGTAGTACAAGAGTAGATCTACCACGAGATCGGAGAGGCTAAACCCTAGAAGCTAGCCTATGGTATGATTGTTGTTCCGTTTGTTGTCCTACGGACTAAAACCCTCCGGTTTATATAGACACCGGAGAGGGTTAGGGTTACACAAATTCGGTTACAATGGTAGGAGATCTACATATCTGTATCGCAAAGCTTGCCTTCCACGCCAAGGAAAGTCCCTTCCGTACACGGGACGAAGTCTTCAATTTTGCATCTTCATAGTCCAGCAGTCCGGCTGAAGGAATAGTCCGGCCATCCAGACACCCCCTAATCCAGGACTCCCTCAGTAGCCCCTGAACCAGGCTTCAATGACGACGAGTCCGGCGCGCAGTTTGTCTTCGGCATTGCAAGGCGGGTTCCTCCTCCAAGTACTTCATAGAAGATTTTGAACACAAAGATAGTGTCTGGCTCTGCAAAATAAGTTTCCACATATTTGCATAGAGAGAATAATATTTACACAAATCTAATCTGCTGACGTATTCCGTAGTGTGACATTGCACCACGGCCAAGCCTTTATTTGAATCGTTTTATTATCCCACCTCAGCCCTCATGCGAGGCGGTTTCCTTGGCACGTCTTGTTAAAGCAGAGATCGTGTCCCCTTATTCCGGGATTCTCATCAATACGTGCGTGGGTAACCCAACCTCTTCTAGGACTCCTAGACTATAGGCAAGTCCAAACGGCCACGGAGAGGACGCTTGATATTCACCCTCTTTATAAAGGGACAAGGCTTTTATTTTTTCCCTCCCGTTCTCAATCGAATCCTTCCCCCACCTCAAGCTCAAACACCCAAAGCTTAGGTCAGGTGCTCCGAACCTTCAATCATGTCTGGATCTAGCCTACAAGGCCGTTGGGTGCCTTCCTCCGTCACGGAAGAAGACATCAAAAAGTTGAGGGAGGCCAGATATCTGACCGCCGAGGTTGTGCATCGGCTGCCTGCCCGAGGGCAGGCCGCCCCCTCCCCCAAACCCAACGAGAGCGTCGTGTTCGTCTCCCACTTCCTCCGAGGTCTAGGCCTTGCTCTGGATCCTTTCGTCAGGGGTTTGATGTTTTATTACGGGCTAGACTTCCATGATCTAGCTCCGGACTCCTTTCTTCATATCACGACATTTATTGTCGTGTGTGAGGCCTTCCTCCGGGTTACCCCTCACTTTGGCTTGTGGCTCAAGACCTTTGAAGTAAAGCCGAAGATGATCGAGGGGCAACATGCAGCGTGTTGAGGTGCCTCAATATGCAAGATGAAGGGAGCTCCGTGGCCCAAAGGTTCCATTCCAGAGGTGTCTGAATTGTGCCAACAGGAGTGGTTCTACATCACGGCTCCTAGAAGTGCCAAGTGGGTGGCCGCCCCTGTTTTCCGCTCGGGGTCCTCCACCACAACTGATGTCATGGATCAGCAGAGGTCTGAGCTGGGGTCCAGCCAAGGACGTGCCTATACTACAAAGCCGCATTCGAGATCTCTTCAATGGAGATTTTAGTTTGGTTGCGGTAATGCAAGTTATGCTGGTTCGTCAAGTCCAGCCATGCAAACACCGGCCCCTTCACTTGTGGGAGTTCAATCCCAAGGGACCATGTGTCATCCAAAATTTCCTCGGCCAGACGCACGAGGAGATGTACAAGTCATTCTTCGGACCCCAGGTAGAGTGTCCGGAAATCACTGAGGACGCAGGCTTGAGCAGTAACCGCGCCACCGAACAGGTAAGGAATCTTCCCGCCGAACATACTATCTCTCATTTGTTACGAAGTTATTTCTGAGAGTTCACTTTTTGACCAGGATTGGCTAACAAAGGCGAAGTTGATTCGGTGTTCGGCCCCCCTCCCCGATGGTTTAGACAATCTGGTATTGGAAAAGATGCTCCAGGTCGCACCTTGCCCGGAGCCCTTGAAGGAAGATACTGGGAAGGATAATACGGGCGGACGCGGGCTCCCAACGCTGCCCATTTTAACCGAGGAAGCGAGCGTCTCCATGAAGGAAGACGACCGGAGGAGGAAAAGGACTGCGCCTGGGGATTCGGACGCCGAAGCTTCCAAACGGGAGAAGAAGTCTCCCACAGAGGGTCCTACCTTGGGGGGTGCTTTTGCCGCACAAAGTCCGCGGGGGGATCAATTCTCCAGCGAGTCGTAAGTGAACCGAAATACTTTAATAGTACAAGTATGCCATCTTTTTTTCTGAGAAAATAACCACCACATATATCTTTGCAGTTTGGGCCTTAGCCCCTCTCAAATGAGCTCGTCTTCGGGGGATCTTCTTCCAGAGATGATGGAGAGCGAAACACCCCCTCCGGACTTCTCCGCTCCGGAAGCGGGCGACCCCGATGTGTCGTCGCGGAGGGCCTTTCCAGGTCCGGTGAGGCCAGAAGATAACCCCATTAACCCCCGAAGCTCCCAGTGTCCGGCTCCCGAAGAAAGCGGAAAAAAGAGTCCGGCACCGTCTGGTGTGCGATCAGATGTTCTTAGGGAGTTGGTGGGGCGAGCGGCCATCTCAGATGAACATCGTGTGATGATGAATACAGTGATGGAGAGAACCTTGTCCGCCGAAAGCGGATTGCATGAAGCTTTTATGAGTCTACTGACAGGCTTTGAGGTACGTAAAATAACGTATGATAGTCCTGCATATGCTAAGTGTGCCCTGTGTAGATAGTAGCCCCTGAGACTCTAGTTGTCATCGGAAATGACGACGAATAGAGGATCATATTCCCAGGTAATAACCATACTGCCTCTATGTGCAGGTGATGGAAGCTCCAGTGGCTAGCCGGACTAGCGAGTTTGCCCATTTAAAACGGCAGTTGGATGCGGCAGACGCTGACATCGAGCTTGTTAACAAAAGGCATGACGAGGCACAGGGTAAGTGTCATTATCTAGTAAACGCCGCATAGTAAGAGCAGCATGATGCCAGTATCTTTAATATGTTGTGACTGCAGATGGAACTGCCACTGTTGAAGCCTTGCGGGCAGAACTTGCCCGAGCCAAGGAACAAGTGAGGTTTAGTAATGCGGCTGCTTTGAAGGCGGCCGAAGAGTTGAAAACCGAGAAGGCCGCGCATGGCGAGAGCCGAGATAAGATGGCCAATATGGCCATAGAATTAAAAGCCACCGCCGACCGTTGCCGGGTTCTTGAAAAGGAAAACCTAGCGAAGGCATCGGACCTTGAGAAGGCTTCTGCGACAAGAAAAGACATCCGGTCTGCTATGAGGGAGAAGAAGGAGGAGCTGCGGGAAGCCGGGGATATTGTAGCTGGGAAATCCTTTATGTTGCGGAGGAAGTTCGGAGATCCACGGTATGCCTCTTTGGATCGGCTGTGGAGTTCGGAGGATGTGTATATGGATTTGGCGGCGAGCGCTGCCGATGCGGCCAAGTACTTCTAGGGTCAGACAGACCGTGAAGTGGACCAGCTATTTTGGACACAATTCCATTCTCCCGAGCGTCCGCTTTCATTGACTGACCAATTAGCCGAATGGGCCAAACTGAATAGGTTGTTCGGACTCGCCATGAGGTCTGTTGTGGATCAGCTATGGCCGGAAAGGCCAAAACTGAATAGCTATTTCAGCTTGGTGCAGCAGCTCCTTGACGTGGTGCCGCGCATTAATGCGATGAAGAGGTCGGTGTGCATAGAGGGCTCACGGATGGCCTTTGCCCGTGTTAAAGCATACTGGGCGGAGATGGATGCTACCACTGTTGCAGCGCGGGATTCGGCCATAGGTCGAATGGCTGCTGAGCACTACTTTGAAGAAGTTCTTGAGGGTGCTCGTTTGATAGAGACCCAGTGCTCAAAAAATATTATGTTTGAGTGATATGTAATATCATTGTAAGCGAAATGCTTTTATAAATTTTTATGAGGCTATTTTTATACTTTTGCCTGAAAGTAATATGGTGCCTCCTGGGCGGTCGTTTATGTATACATGTGTATAACCTGAAAGATTGCAGCCGTCGGCTTCAACCCCCACGCATATAATGCAGAGGTGTACGTAGGAACACGCGTTCACACTTAACCCAACGTCTTGGTCCTATTAAGGAGGTGATAGCGGAGCGAGCGAGGCAACCGGACTACAATGCTTTAACACTTTCACTTAGCCATAGGAGTTTGACTGTGGGGCTACTAGATAGCCCCTGGTGGCTCCGCACTCTCACAATCCTGGGGTGCGTATATGCCTGGCCGGAAAGCGGCCCTTCGTTAAGGCGGAGGAATTCTAACATTCCCATGGGTCATCGAGTGGTTGACCAGTCTCGCGCTAGATCATGACAGTCAGTTTTTGGCTTTCTCTACTGAGGTGCTCGTCCGGATGAACCAGGGCACAATCGCAGTAGTTCTCCTGGTGCTACCTTAGCCGGTAAAGCGGAACGTAAGGCACCAAAACACAGGAGCCGGGCAAACCCAACATTTGACCAAAGAAAATGATTCGGAGCTGATGCATATAGGGCCAAACTCGTGATGCGGAACACTCCCTAAGGTATTCGGTCTTTGTGGTATAAACCGGGCCTAAATAATGTCCTTTGTAAGAAGCCCCTTCTGTCCAGGTACGTGCATTGTTCTGGCGTGGCCACATGCCAAGACGTCAGCATCCTTCTCAACGGTGGATATGTATCAACAAGAGACAGTAAAAAAGGTTTACACAAGGTCTTAATCTAAAAAGAATCCTTGGAGCGGGTCCCTGCTGCACGTCTGCGCCTGTGTCTCCTTTGTGCCGTATCCTGGACGGGTGTAGCACAATGATCGTCTGTAAAAGAGAGGAATTTAGGTGAAAAAGTTGTCGTGCAAAAAGATAGTTTTTAAAGAAACCATGTATAATTCAAGATGAGAAAAAAATTGCCACTTGTCTGCGCGCGTTGAGCCCCTTGTATTGACAAATAGGGGTGTGACCACTTATTCGGTGTAAATAGCAGCGCCGGACTTGATTAATTGTGTCTGAGGTCTTGACGACCTATTGGATGCTTTCGCTGGTCCGGGCGCCTTTAGTGTGCGGCTGCCAAGGCAGCCGCACTCTCTTCGGCGCGCAAAGATCGCTTGATATTTCCTTTCACTGAAATGATGCCACATGGACCGGGCATCTTGAGTGTGAGGGAGGCGTAGTGTGGTATTGCATTAAAGCGAGCGAAAGCTTCGCGTCCGAGCAGTGCTTGATAACCACTTTGGAACGGAGCGATGTGGAAGGTTTAATGCTCGCGATGGAAGTTATCGGGGGAGCCGAATATAACTTGTAGTCGGAGGGAGCCCGTACAACGAGCCCCTGGGCTTGGCGTTACCCCTTTAAAGGTAGTATTGCTATGGCGATTTTTTGTTGGGTCTAACCCCATCCCGCGGATTGTATCCTGATATATTAGGTTTAGACTGCTGCCACCGTCCATCAAGACTCATGTGAAGTGATGTCCGCCAATTACTGGGTCTAATACCAGGGCGGCCCATCCTGCGTGTCGGATACTTGCTGAGTAATCGCGATGGTCAAAAGTGATCGGTTGAGACGACCAGTGGCAGGACTTCACGGTGACAGGCACTTGGGTATGTTTTCCTGGCAGTGCCGCGTTGTTTTTTCCCTTGATCACGTGTAACACGTTTACTGTTTTGACTTCAGATGTACTGGGGTCGCTGGTGCTGCATCTGGCTAGCCAGCTGTCCTCACCCGCGCAAAAGCGGGTCATGAGGCTTGTTAATGCGGCCATCGTTCTCGGCTTATTTTGGCCGAGGTGTCTGGCGAGCCATTCGTCACGGACGCTATGCTTAAAAGCTGCCAAGGCTTCGGCGTCCGGACAGTCGACAATTTGGTTCTTTTTAGTAAGAAACCTGTTCCAAAGCTTTCGGGCTGACTCTCCGGGCTGTTGAGTTATATGACTCAAATCGTCCGCATCCGGAGGTCGGACATAAGTCCCTTGAAAATTTGCCCGAAAGGCATCTTCGAGCTCTTCCCAACTTCCAATGGAGCTTTCGGGGAGGCCTTTAAGCCAGTGACGAGCTGGCCCTTTGAGCTTGAGGGGTAAGTACTTGATGGCGTGGAGATCATCTCCTCGAGCCATATGGATATGAAGGATGTAGTCCTCAATCCAGAACCCAGGGTCTGTTGTTCCGTCGTATTTCTCTATGTTTACGGGTTTGAATCCCTCTCGAAATTCATGGTCCAGCACCTCATCGGTGAAACATAAGGGGTGTGCGGCACCCCTGTAGCTGGGTGTACCGCGTTATTCGGATGTTTGTTGTGTTGCATTGTATGCTGGGGCGCGCTTGCGTGGTCCATAGATGGATCTTGCTGCGCCATCCTTTGGGTGCGAGCCCTCGCATGGGTCATGTGTTGTATTGTGAGTGGCGTTGTATGCCACTCTGTGTTGGTAGAGGGGTCGTTTATCCGGCCAGGTGGCTGCTTTGATATTTCGTTGTGGGGGGTCTGAGGCCTCCTCATTGAATTCAGGTAGCAGCTTCCGCTTTGGGTAGCTCTTGCAGGGGCGATTGTCACCGTACCTCGCTGTTGTGTTGAGTATTTTACTCCATCTGATTTGGAGTGTGTCTTGCGCAGCCTTGAGCCTTTGCTTCTGTTTTTTAAGACTCCTCGCGGTGGCAACAAGCCTTTTACGGGCATTCTGCTGCTCCGGGTGCCTGTCCGGCGTTATATCGTCCGGACCATTATCCTTGATAGAATTTATTTGTTCGGTTTGATTATCCGGATTGCCGCTGTCCGGCAGCGGTTCGCCCTGCTCCAGCGCTGGATCTGTGTGATTGTTATTTCTGTCGAGGCGGGATTTGGGGCGGCACTTGCGTCGCCGCTTTGACTGCTTCTCGAGGGAACAAGCCTTCGGTGCGTCCTTCCGCTCCTCGTCATCATCTTTTGGTGCGTCCACCATGTATACGTCATATGACGAGTTGGCTTTCCAGGGCCCAGTAGGCGCTGGTTCTTCATCGTCTCCTTCATCGGCGTCCATACCGTCGATGTCTTCAGAGTCGAAGTCGAGCATGTCGGTTAAATCGTCGATAGTGGCTACAAAGTGGGTGGTGGGTGGGCTTTGAATTTCTTCATCGTCCGTATCCCAACCTTGCTGACTGTAGTCTGGCCAGGGCTCTCCTGATAAAGAGAGAGACCTTAGTGTCTTTAGAATATCGCCAAAAGGCGAGTGCTGAAAGATGTCTGCGGCAGTAAACTCCATGATCAGCGCCCAATCGGATTCGATTGGCAGGGGCGCGGAGGGTTCGGAGTCCGGAGAGGAGTCCGGCTCCTTGGAGTCACGAGTCTCGCGGAGTGCGGGGTTGGTGTTCGGCTCGATCGCCGTTGGGATCACAGCCCCCGAGGCGGCGTCCAACCACCCATCCTCGATCGGCGCAGTTGGCTCCGAATTAAGGGTCGAAGCCAATGCGGGTGCGGCCTCCAGGGCACTGTTCAGCGGCGGAGCTAGATCATGCTCGTCGTGACAGTGCGGCGCCCTCGGCAGTGGCTCGAATCCGTCAAGGATCAAGTCCCCGCGGATGTCAGCCATGTAGTTTAAACTTCCAAATCTGACCTAACGGCCAGGGGCATAGCTTTCGATCTTCTCCAGATGGCCAAGTGAATTGGCCCGCAGTGCGAAGCCGCCGAAGACGAAGATCTGTCCGGGGAGGAAGGTCTCACCCTGGACTGCATCGCTATTGATGATCGTAGGAGCCATCAAGCCTGACGGCGACGACACAGAGGAACCCTCAATGAAAGCACCAATGTCGGTGTCAAAACCGGCGGATCTCAGGTAGGGGGTCCCGAACTGTGTGTCTAGGCCGGATGGTAACAGGAGGCAAGGGACATGAAGTTTTACCCAGGTTCGGGCCCTCTTGATGGAGGTAAAACCCTACGTCCTGCTTGATTAATATTGATGATATGGGTAGTACAAGAGTAGATCTACCATGAGATCGGAGAGGCTAAACCCTAGAAGCTAGCGTATGGTATGATGTTGTTCTGTATGTTGTCCTACCGACTAAAACCCTCCAGTTTATATAGACATCGGAGAGGGTTAGGGTTACACAAAGTCGGTTACAATGGTAGGAGATCTACATATCCGTATCGCCAAGCTTGCCTTCCACGCCAAGGAAAGTCCCATACGGACACGGGACGAAGTCTTCAATTTTGCATCTTCATAGTCCAGGAGTCCGGCTGAAGGAATAGTCTGGCCATCCGGACACCCCCTAATCCAGGACTCCCTCAGAGGGCCTCTACATCAACTCCATGGATCCTCCGATGATGTGTGAGTAGTTTACTTCAAACCTTCACGTCCATAGCTAGTAGCTAGATGGCTTCTTCTGTCTCTTTGGATCTCAGTACAAAGTTCTCCTCGATTCTCTTGGAGATCTATTCGATGTAATCTTCTTTTGCGGTGTGTTTGTAGAGATTCGATGAATTGTTGGTTTATGATCAAGTTTATCTATGAACAATATTTGAATCTTCTCTGAATCCTTTTATGTATGATTGGTTTATCTTTGCAAGTCTCTTCGAATTATCAGTTTGGTTTGGCCTATTAGATTGATCTTTATTGCAATGGGAGAAGTACTTAGCTTTGGATTCAATCTTGCAGTGCTCGATCCCAGTGACAGAAAGGGAAACAACATGTATTGTATTGTTGCCATCGAGAATAAAAAGATGGGGTTTACATCATATTGCATGAGTTTATCCCTCTACATCATGTCATCTTGCTTAAGGCGTTACTATGTTCTTATGAACTTAATACTATAGATGCATCCTAGATAGTGGTCGATGTGTGGAGTAATACTAGTAGATGCAGGCAGGAGTCGGTCTACTTGTCACGGACGTGATGCCTATATACAAGATCATACCTAGATATTCTCATAATTATTCGCTTTTCTATCAATTTCTCGACAGTAATTTGTTCCCCCACTGTAATACATATGCTATCTTGAGAGAAGCCACTAGTGAAACCTATGTCCCCCGGGTCTATTCTCCATCATACAAGTTTCCAATCTATTTTATTTTGCAATCTCTACTAATCTATATCATAAAAATACCAACAAATTTATCTTATTATTATCATATCTATCAGATCTCACTCTTGCAAGTGCCCGTGAAGGGATTGACAACCCCTTTATCACGTTGGTTGCAAGGTTCTTATTTGTTTGTGTATGTACGAGGTGACTCGCGCGTGGTCTCCTACTGGATTGATACCTTGGTTCTCAAAAACTGAGGGAAATACTTACGCTGCTTTACTGCATCACGCTTTCCTCTTCAAGGGAAAACCAACGCAGTGCTCAAGAGGTAGCACCCGACATCACCGTCGGCCACGGAAGGTAGGAGCACGAGGCATGACCGGCGCTGGTTTGGGCGGCTGGAGCAAGAAGAACAGAGGTTGAAGAAGCACTAGGGCCGTTGGATGGACATCATACGGTTACTAGAGCTAGAATCGTTCATATTGACTAAGTTGACAAAGCCCTCCGTCCCCGTCAACTTAGTTGGCCCACAAGTTAGCCTCCCACTATTGTGGGTCCCAGCTAGGAGGGGGTATTCATTTTTTTTGCATAATAAGGAGGCACTTCCTTGCGTGCGAAGATATAGCTGGTGGGTCCAACCTGTCAGTGGTGGGAACATTTTTATCGCGAAATACAGAGGCCCTTTCGGTGGGTCCCAGCTGTCAGGTGGAGGAATCATTATTTTGCGCATAATAAGGAGGCATTTCCTTGCGTGCGGCCGTGGACCTAGCTATCAGCCTCTCCACGCACAGTCTACTTCTGATGGTGTCATTCGTTGACCATGTTGACCACTCCGCGCCGAGCGCATCCAAGGTGGTGGACGACGGCGAGGCCCCGGGCAGCAATGAGCCGGAGATGGGAAGACGCGGGAGTAGAGTCGCAGACGGAGAGGTGTACGAGGGTTAACTGGTTCTGGTGCGATGTGGTTCGGCAGTCGGTGGAGAAGAACAGGAGGTGTCGAGGGGTGGAGGGATGGCCTGGACAACAGTGGAGTAGCGCTTCACAGCAAAGCGTGCTAAGCAAAGCTGCTAGCAGCAGGAGGCGGGAGCAGGTGGTCCCGGCGGCGCTGGAGGAAGAAGACGAGAGATTGAAGATTGATGTCGGTCATTGGATGCAAATGCAACGGCTAACGATGTTAGAATCATTTGTTGACTAAGTTGACAACGACTTGCATTGGCTTCGACCTATTGGCCCACATTTCAACCTCCAAAAATGTGGCACGTATTCAACCCATTTTTCAGAATTTACAGTATTTTTTGCGAGGTAGAATTTATAGTCAATTTGATCTCTTTTTTTAATTACAGTCCATTAGCCAGGCCGGGTGAACAAATAATGTAGCGTCCATGCGGCCCATTTATGTTTTTCCTGAAAAATTACAGGCCATTTGCACTTTCTCGAAATATACAATTTTGCTGGGCTGATTCTAATTATAATGTTGGGGTGGGCGCAACAATGTTATCAAAAAATAAACAGGGGCTGAGCATTTTATTATATATATATTTATTTAAATAATAAGTGATTTATTATTATTACATTGGTCCTTAAATCTTACCAAGCTTTTGTACACAATCACCAGGATTTTCGTTGCCAAAAAAATCCAGGATTTTATTGTTAAGAAATTATTTTTATAAGTTAATAAGATGTGGGATATTGTTTTCTTACATATGTAAGTATCTGTTAAATATATGATGACAATAAAAATAATATATAATAACATATAAAAAATTAAATATATATAATATAGTTAGAAGGGAAACATAAGTTGGACCAGGCGTTCCTATTCTTATATAGAAAAATAGAACAGACCTCTGCGTTTTCTTCAAAAAAATACATAAATTGGGCTGCCGATGTTTCAGGAAAAAGAAAACCTCAGATGGGAGGTCCATAGGCCGGTTGATACATGACGGACCTCAAGAAAATACAAACAGGCCTATGGACCTCCCATCCGAGGTCGTGGGCTGCGCATGTTAAAAAAGAAAGCCTAAATGGGGCGGCCCAAAACCCAGCTGATACTTGCTGCCCCAGTGATAATAAATGATACCTGCCAGCTCCCCGGCTTCATTGTGAATTTATCTCCTACTAGGAAGATGCCATGCGTTGCATGCATCATGATGCATTTGTATGAGTAGTTTATCTTGTGGGTGAAAAGGATGAACGAGTGAAGGCCTTATTTGCAAATCTAGAGTGGGGTGTGGGTATCTTTTTGCAAAATTGCCATTGTTTCCTTCCAATCTGTCAGATATAAATCAGACGGCCTATATTGCAGGATGGCAGGCACACCATCATCACCAACTTCATTTTTTATAAGAGTAGAGATAGTAACTATGTTGAAGCACCTAAAAATGTAACTATGTTGATAAACCCATGGGCCCCAATGTCAATATAGCATTAGGAGGAAGTATTTTTTCGATGAGGCACTTGCTTGCGTATGGCCATAGACCTGGTGGGTCCCGACTGTCCGCCTCTCCAGGTATAGTCCTCTCCGGATTCCTCTCATTTGTTCAGCATGTTCACAACGGCAGACAACGGCATCGTGGCGAGCGCACAAAGGCGCAGGAGGAGATCACCACCAGAGGAAGTGCCTTATTAGTAACGAAAGAACTGAACTAGCCTAGTGTCCGAGTGACAGTACCCGACAGCTATTCCGCCCGGGTTTGATTCCACCTGCGCAGAGAAAATATCTCCAAATTTTTTTCTCTGCCTTTATTGACATGTGGGTCCCAATTTTCATCTACGCACACCACGTCCAACACTTGCCAAAACATCGTCCCTCGTTTTCTCTGTTTTTCACACACTCTACATTGTGTGGGCATTTCAAAAATAACATATCTTTTTGACTGTGCATCATATGAAGATGCGCTATGCATGAATGTTGATCAGCATGATGTTAACTGGCTGGTAGTTCTAGCTTCGACAATGAATAAAACTTCCAACATGATGTTAACACTGTTTGAAAAGGCCGTGTTAATATAAATGCCCTGCCTCTGAAAGTTGCAGTTTCTTATCTGAAACTGAACTTGGAGTTTCTTATCTGAAATTGAAACTTGCAGTTTCTTCTCTGAGAATCACATTTTCTGCACTTTTATACTCCTATGAAACTACATTTTTTAAGTGCTAAAAATAGATCTCTAGAATTCATAAAATACTTCATATGCTCAATACTGCAAATCTGAAATTCAAAAGACATTCATATCTGAAAGTACTCTCAAAATACACAACACAAAACACAATTCACAACCTACAAATACTAACAACCCTAAGCTCCTCCTCACAACTCACAACCTGCCCGATTATTGCGCTGGGGGGCTGTCCCTCCTATTCCTCGGTGGCAGACAGCCGCCCCATGAGATGATGTGAACGACGAGGGATAGGATGGCGGGGAAGCGTCATCGGGCCAACTATTTTTCTCATCTTGTAGTTGGGTTCGGTCGACGAAGACTCCACCGGCTCGCTCTGGCACGACAGCCTCACAAACGGCACCCTGTAAATGCTCGATCCTTCAATCTCTGGTGGATGCTCCATCTGGGATCGATACTCCCACCACCGCTCCCTCACGATCGGATTCAATGAATCTGTTTGCTCCATGGCCCAGAGGAGCAGCTCTATGTACTCCCGCGCGACTCCTTCCGGGAGTATCGCCGCCTTTTCGCTTTGTTGTAGATATTTGTCCATGGATGTCGCCGTAGCCACTAGTTGGTCCTTGTTGTCAAACCATGACTGTATCTCCAACATCCTAGCTAGCTTCACAAGGTAGCCGCCTGCGAACCTCATGTATTGGTTGTACTCCTCCATCGATCTACTTCTCCACAGCACCTTCACTCGTCGGCAGTGGTTTTTGAATGGAAGAGGAGAGGAGCATCGCAGGTTTTAGATTAGGACGGAATAGGAGCAACGCTAGTTTTTGGAATAGGAGAGGAGGGGCGGTGGTTTTGAAATGGAAGAGAAGAGGAGCGGCGGTGGATTTAGATTGGAACATGAGAGGAGCAGCAGTGGTTTAAGAGGAGAAGAGCGGAAGAGCGGCGCTGGTCTTGGAAGTATTTTTTGTTTTGCGTATTTTGGTTCAAAGTTTGACCACATACTGTATTTGACAAGCAAAATGTGAAGGCATGTCACCAAAAATTGTATCATTTGGTTCGTATCGAAATGTACTTTCAAGTTATATTATTTTTGCAATGTATAACATATATTTGATTTGCGAAAATCATGGTCAATTATGACCCAGAATAAAAGGGAGACTAGTTAATGTGGGTTCGCTTTCTTAATTGAAGGGTAAATTGATTTTGATTTTGATCCAGTCACAGCGCGCCGACCCTCTCGTCCAATCCTGAATCGCTGCCGCACGCTCCTCTCCCTCTTCTCCATTGCAAAACCACCTCCTCTCCTCTCCATCATCTCCATTCAAAAACCACAGTCTCGCATCTCCCTCTTCTCCATTGCAAAACCACCTCCTCTCCTCTCCATCATCTCCATTCAAAAACCACAGTCTCGCCTCTCCCTTTTCTCCATTACAAAACCACCTCCTCTCCTCTCCATCATCTCTATTCCAAAACCACTGTGTCGCCTCTCCCCCTTCTTCATTGCAAAACCACCTCCTCTCCTCTCCATCATTTCCATTCCAAAACCACAGTCTCTCCTCTCCCTCTTCTCTATTGCAAGACCACCTT
Organism: Triticum urartu; assembly: GCF_056163025.1. Taxonomy (NCBI): domain Eukaryota; kingdom Viridiplantae; phylum Streptophyta; class Magnoliopsida; order Poales; family Poaceae; genus Triticum; species Triticum urartu. The sequence continues at coordinate 469,816,047 of NC_141874.1, forward strand.
CTCTCCTCCCATCTTCCAAAGCTAGCACCGAACCACTCAGAAGGACATTTATGGAGAGGATGCAGAAGCTAATCAGGCAGATCGCCGGTGGCGACCAAGCAAAGTTAGCCAGGTTGAAGGAGATCCTTACTTGGTTTGACAATGAGTGGGATTTTTAGAGGACGGTGAGGGGCATGTGGTAATGTTGCAAAAGAGTGAGACGGTGGAGATGAGGGCGGCAATGTACATGTACTCCTCGACGGTAGTCACGCCGCAGTCCTTCGAGTTCATCGAGTATCTCCTCTGGGCGATGGAGCAGACAGATTTTCCCGAGGCGAAAGTCTGGTGGAGGTGGTGGGTGTACAGGTCGAAGGTTGAGCACCCAGAGGATAACGAATCGATCGAGTACGATGTGCCGTTTGTGAGGGTGCAAAGCCAGCCGGAGCCACAGGAGTATTCGTTCTCCCAGCGCAAGAGGAGGCCGGATGGCGCGACGTCGCTTCACCGCCGTTCTCCATGGTTCCCTTGATGCTAGCCTCGTTTCAACAGCGCGGTAGGGTTTAAGGTAAGCTTCGCACTAACCTAATCTTCCACCTGATCATGCTTACAATCAGTGTGACAGCTAATGAAAATCATTCTTACAATCAGTCTCCAAGTACTATGCCAATCACCCTTAAATAGCTCTGGACCTTTGGGTCAAAGTTGCGACACTGTGTACAAATAAAGAAAATTAGATTGGTGCTTCTTTCAGAAAAGAGTACTCCCTAGAAAACTGCCAATATAAGCTACTAGTATTTGGTTAGAGGATTTGTTGCCGAGAAAGATCCGTCCACAGACAGCGCCACACATCCCACTGGTGGTGGTGGATGCCAATTCATGCATGGAGCATGGTTGGTGTCGGTAATTTTTACTTGGCACACCTTGCACTCTGCATATATGCCGGTTCCATCCGTACATTTGTGCAGTTCCACCAAAATGCAGCTGAATAACCCTGTTTGCACATATAATGAAAAAGCATGATTACATTATAGTGGCACTAGTTGATGAAACATGCAGAATAAATAGAAGAAAATATTGTGATAGTATCATAGTATGCCATGCTGCGATGCGAGATGGGCCCTGCGACGCCTCATACGGTACGCCACGCCTCATACTAGAAATCATCCCAAGTCTCCCCGATACACCTTCTGCCAGTGATGAACATCGGTGCATAGCGGTAGTACAAGGAGAGGCCTTGAGACATTCAAATCTCTATTTTTGTGCACATCAACTAAAATTAAGCACCCCAGTTTGCAGAAACGCTTAAACATTAACAATGGGACTAGTTGATGAAACATACATTAACAAAGAGAAGCACTTTCTTTATCTACATTGGAAATGAAATGATAGAGAGGACATTCACTCTATTTTAACTGTATTATTACTTCATTTTATCAGTGACACTAGGGTCAAGCAGGTGGCAAATGAGATGTACCGTGCGTCGCAAGGATGAAGGCCGGAGGTGCTTAGACTGGGATGCTGAAGCTGGCTCTTTCAGTCCCTATCTTCCCCCTGATGTTTCTGTGGTAGCATTTGGGTTGTAATCCAAACTTGGTCGAGCTGGTGCTGCGCCCCCTACCTGCCTAGCTTATGTGATGAACTTCTCTCCTGCTAGTACTCAGTCCATTCTAGTAGTAGTTGCATAGCTGCCCGTTTACACTGAGATGTTGTCGGATAATGGTTCTCTATGGTTGGGTTTCGTTAATGCAATCGGAGGACACCCCCTCTTTCGATATATAAAAAAACTATGGCACTAGCGGTGCTAAAACATTGCATCAAATTAATAGTGCCACTAGATTAAAGTGCAAAATAATAACATTACTACTTTATCATGGCAGTGCCAAAACGTTGGCACAAGAGCAGGATCAACATGTAGGAGCTTTGGCAAACGGTCATACCAAAAAGGAACATACCTCATGATGGCAACCATATCTACAGTCAACACCATCGTAGAAGGGATGACACCAGTCACCAACATAGATGATTCAATTCATGGGACCTTTTAGTGTAGTTCACCTAAAATGAAGCAATGTCCCATGAGCTAGCAGCTTCTTCTTCTTCTTTTTTCAAGAAAAGGGCTCCAGCCCCAGTTCCATTTCCATCAGAAAACAAAACCCACAGAGCTTCTTCTTCATTAGTTGCAATAAAATTGAGCAACATCAAGGTTGGTCGTTAAGCTCCTGGAATGTTCAACTATAATTTGGATATCATTTGTGTAGTTCAACTAACATCAAGCGTGAAATGTATATCTCTATTTGAACAAAAAAGGTGGAAAGGAGGGTGACTAACAAGTGATGAAACATGGATCAAATGAAAAAAGCATGTTCCTTATCTGAATGGCAATCATACAAGGATAATAGCAATTTCTTGCAGCATTGCTAGATATTAGTGTGGGCATTAGGATTAACTATGACAACCGTTAAAAACGACATTACTTTAATGTTGCCATTGCTTCATTGTACCAGTAACATTACATTAACAGCTGCTGCAGAGTCGGTATTTGGGCACGGGAGAGTAGGCGGACCAGGACAGTTGCATCTCTAACGAAAAGAAGCAACTTATCTTAATGGGAAATTTTGCAGGACATGAAAAAAAGTGCCATTGATTCATATTACTAGAGGCATTACATTGAAAACAACATTGGTTTAACCTGTCCTTACTTTTAACGGTGCGACTGCTACATTTTACCAGTGGCATTACATAAGAGCAGCTCGGGGCAACAAACATCAGAAGAGGATATCTGGGTTGGTCCCATATTTGTTCGGTATATAGCCACCTTATACTGTGTGAGGCTAGCAAATCTAGTGCTCGACTTACTCTGTTGACTTGTCCCCAGTCCCCACTTTCTTTCCTTTTTCAACCAATAGATCAGGTTTATATTGAGTTTGTACTGCGTTCCCTTTATTTCCCTATTAGACCTAGAGACCAGTTGGATAGCCAGTCTCTGCTACTTTTCGTCCCCATTATTTCCTCTTTCGACCAAGTCCTAGATTCAGGTAACAAATCTTCCCCCACCCCACCCCTTTCTTCCTTGTTTGAACCAAGTACTACTAGATTCGAGTGCATGAACTAGTTTTACCTCTTAACAGTAAAAAATTAGGTGGTTTTCGAACAGCCGATCGATCCTATCTACGAGGGGGCCTAAGAAATATTAAAAGATACAAATGCAGCAACGTCAGGAGCTCGGGAAGTAGAGCAAGGCCGGTTTCGAAGGAAGTTATACCTAAGGGTCACTGGGATGTCGCTACATGGGCGGCGGGAGGCCGGATCTGCCCACACTACGGCAACGAGGAAGAAGGGGTGGGAGGCCCTCCCTCACCAGCGATTCTTTGGAGATAACGGCAAAGCACGCTGATCGGGATGCGCCGACAGTGGGTAAGAGCCGTCATCGAGGACGTCCGCGTGAACGTTGCACCTTCTCACCTTCCCCAACGGAGAGGATCCGACTGGATCTGTGACCAGCGTTTTGTAGAGAGATAGTGTGCCCACCATTGTCGTGTTTAGATCTGGAGAGGGTGAGATAGTGTGAAGAGAGCAACACTAGCAAGCAAGCGCGGAGGCTCCTGCCTATATAGTGGAGTACTTGTTTTCTTTTGTCTACCGGCCAGAGCCGGCTTGACCTCGGCAATGACTGTCGAGAAGCCTCCATGCACGTGCCCCGGAGGCGCAGTTGTCATCATTTTGATCTGAAGCACCGAATTATAACATATAACAAGAAAAAATGCCACATGACAAGAAATCATAACCTCACTGCGCAAAGGAGACAAGATGAATCCCGACTGACAAACTAGACGAGGATTAAAGCTCAAATTAAAGATAAACTCGTAGAAAAGGGGTTCGTCGATAGATGTCCTAATTAACATAGCCGGCTTGACCTAGATGGCAGTCGAGTAGTCTTCGTCCATGTGCCTCCAATGAGTAGCCCAATTTAGTTGTCGCTGTTTAACCCTCGCAGTGATCTGAAGCACATGACACCTAATTTTGCGAGATGACAAGAAACCTCTTTTCAGATTTCTCACCAGAACTACACCTTGTAAAACACAGCCTGCATGATATGTAGACGATAGCCAATCCAGGCGTGTCTGCTGGAGTCTGGCCACATACATGGACGAACTGATCTGTGTCTTGCAGGGATCGTCGAGGTACCAACGTATGTACTCCTACAACACTTCTCTAGTAGTACTATCGCTCGTCTCTCTCTTCTATTAGCTCACCCGACTTCTGGGGCCGGGGAGTGTGCCTATTGTTGGTTCTCAATTGCGGTCCCACCTGTGTGTGCAAACGTAATATGACGCGTGTTCCATTCGGAGAGCGGCGTGCCAGACCGACCGACCGTCTGGGGGGCGACGCGAACGCGACGGGCGTGCTGTATACTCCGTACATGTGTACCACCATTTTCCTGAGGCTTTGCACCATGGCGCAATCCATGGATACAAAATTAGTATACTGTAATATTTAAAAGTCGAGGGTGGGGCTTTTCCCGCGCGGTAGGCGGTGCAGTTCCGCTTAGTCGGTTCGACAGAGACGGGAGAAGATGAGGGAGTAGGCTGCTGCAAACTTAGGGCTGTGTGATTTGACAGTGAGTTACTGCTGGACAGGTGGGGCCCGGTGATTTGACTTGCCATTATCATTTTAACTGCGGCGCTACGACCGGTGTGAGTCTCCTGATTCCTGACCACCTCCATATAGGTGCCTCTCCTGATGCTCCACCATGTCGAGGCTGGCTCTTTCTTGAGAGCCCAATACTCCACTTTTTCCTTGCCTCTTTCCCCCAGATATGCAAAAATGCCATGTAAAGAGGGCTTATAGACCATTATTGTACTTGATGCTACAGGTGCTAAGCCTGCCACATAGGTATGAAGTCTGATGTAGGAAGTTAATTAAGAAGAGAGAGACTAGTTTGGTGACCCCAGGAAGAAACGGTGATAAGCGCGTGTACCTAGATGAAGCAAACTTAGCAACAAAAAACAAAGCACCTATGCATTGGGACTTGAGTTGCTAAGCCATTTAATGCCCATAGCACCTCATCTAAGCACCATTTCATTGGAATAGGTCACTCCTTGGCAAATCCAATAAATACTACGAAGAAAGAGATAGAGAGAACTAAACAAAAAAAATACTCTTATAGCCAACCTTATAGCTAACCTTGTTGTATGAGTGACTAAGTGATGACTATGTATGACATGCCAACATCAGATAGCCTAACGCACCGTGTTAAATCTCCAAGGGCGCAATCGCGCGAGCGAGGCGACGGTCGTGGTAGGCGCGACCATGATATGGGCTGCTGGCAGCCCTTGGATCTGAGATCGAACGGTCGCATGCTAAGTTGCTGAAAATTTGCAGAATAACACTCCAGGATAGGATATTCACCCATAGGTCTAGAATCACGCCATGCAACTATTCGATCTCAGATCCAAGGGCTCTCGGAAGCTCGTATCATGGGAGAATGGAAAGCTTCGTATCACCTGTAATTTTCCCGACGCTTGATATGACATCGAAAGCCATTTAATTGGGCGTCGAGTAGACATGACATCTAATTGGGCCCCCATAGTACTGTGCATGAATCCATTTATCCACCAGGAAAGCAACTACCCTGCCATCCGCACGCGCCCCCCACTCGACATTTTTACAATCGATAAACTGCTCCTAGTCATTCCGTCCTTTCACATTACGGCAGTCCACTAATCCTAACCCTCATCCCAAATCCATGGCGTCCCAAATCTCCATGATCGGCGGTGAGTACAAGGTTAGAACCATCACCAACGATGAGTTCTACGTCATCTAGACCTGTTCTTCCGCAAAGGTCAAAGAATACCTTTCTCGCTTCAAATGCATGTTCGAAAACTCAAATGATGAGTGGGTCGCTGGGCTAGATGTTGAGTACACCACAGTCCTGGGAAGCGAGAAGAATCTAAAGGAGGTAGAGAAGAAGAAGCCCGCCGTGATCCAGGTTTGCGTGCATGACTTATGCTTGGTCTACCACATATGCCATGCCAACGTTGAGTGCTAGGATTTTAAGAATTTCCTCAAGGGCGGCCGTGTCAAATTATTTACTGTAGACTTTAGGAACGACAGGGATGTCCTAGATGGGATAGGCCTTGTTGTAGGCAACCCCTTCGACCTCCAGAAGAAAGGGCTGGTGCCCTCCTGATCAGCCTTCAATGCTGACCCTGGCAGGATCCATGGTTCATCCTTCATACAGTACACTGAAGAAACCTCCGTTCAACTTTCATCATGCATGGGAGTGGAATATACTAGATATAGACCACATCCACTACGCTGCAATGCATGGCTACCTTTGTTTCAATATCTACAAGGGTTGGATGAAGAGCAAGAGCCAAGTGTGCGGTTCAAGCAAAGAAGTATCGGCCACGAGGAAGAGGGACAAGGACGAAGTCGAGGACGTGGATGAGGAGTCCGAGTAAGGTGGCAGTGTTGTTTCTCATGGTGGCAGTGTTGTTTCTCATGGTGGTTCTAATACAGTGTCTACCGGATTAGTTGCTTAGTTTTATTTCAGGTGTGCTTAGTTTTATTTGAGGGGTGTGCTGTACTGAGCCCCCAGCAGAACTATGTTATGTTTCTTCTCGTTATATTTAATACATTTCATCTTTTAGTTGGTATAGTACTACCACTCGTTTCTTCACATTATATACGTACAATATATGGCCAACTTCATATAGCCAGCAATTTAGTTGTCAAAGAATTTTAGGGTGCTTAGTTTTGTCAAAGAATTCCAGGGTGCTTAGTTTTATTTGAGGGTTGTGTTGTGCTGGACACCATTAACTTATCATTGTGAGAATCAGCTTATTTTTGTCATGTAGCATGGTCAACGGGTTTGACGTGAAAATAACAATGTCTAATGGCATCTTTGAGCAAACATCTAACTTAACGATAGCATTTTTAGATATCTAATTGCATTTTTGAGCAGGCATCTCATGGATCGATGGAACTTTTTGAGTAGTTGTAACATCTAATGGCAAAACTGAGTAGTGATACACAACTAGTGGCATAAATAATAAGAACCCAAGAATTAAATAGGTATGCTAATTTCTTTATTTCTTTATACCTTTGTATGCGAAACATTATACGCCGCCTCCCTAGATTTTCATTACAGAGGCAACATAGAACTATATGAATGCCCTGTTAAATTTTGGAATTATTCCAAGTTTGTTTGGCCTTTTATATATATTAATTGAGTTTCTGGTCATTCAATGTGCATAATTCAAATTTGAACTACAAGCACATGCTCCCGTGCACCAAAGTTGATTGAAAAATCACATGTGTGTCCTCGGGTAAATTTCTAGGTCCCATGCAAGAAATGGGAATGAAATTCAAACATCTGGGCATCGTGGTTCGGCCGAGAACATTGAGAAGCTTGGTTTTAAAATTCTTGTAAATCCAAAACACGCTTGAAAATCATGAAACTTGGCATGGTGTCATGTCATGGTACTACCATGCTGTGGTAAAAAAATTTGCAGAATAGGAGCAAGTTTTGGTATAAGTTTCTTGGAAACCGTAGCTTCTCTCAAGAAGGCTCGTGGTTTTGAAAGGGAACGTGTCACCTTTGTGTGCATAATTCGAATTTTAAATACAAGCAGATGCTCAAGTGCACCAAAGCTGGTTAAAAAATCACATGTGTGTCCTCCGGTAAATTTCTAGGTCCCATGCCAGAAATGGGAATGAAATTCAAACATCTGGGTGTCATGGCTCGGCTAGAAACATTGAGAAACTTGGTTTTTTAATTCCTGTAAGTCCGAAACACACATGAAAATCATGAAACTTGGCTTGGTGTCATGACATGGCACCAACATGTTGTGGTGATTTTGCTGTCCGATTTGCGAAGGCGCACACATTAACAATCAACAAAGTCACTTTGGAACAAGTGTTGTCACCTTACAATCGGAAACACAAGTATTATTGAAACCGTGGGCGTTCTATTTACCATTTACGTGCCGCCACGCGTCCCCTTTTTTATTTGCTAGGAGGCGCCGTGCAGGGTAGCTATTTGAGTACGGGGGGCGTGCGAGCACTTTGACCTCCATCTGCCATCCACCTCTCTCCCAAGGTCTCCATTAATGGCGCCTGAGCCTCTGTTTAATGGCGTGGCAATTTCTCACTCGACTGAGATTTAAGAGAGAAAAAAGAATATCTGAAAAGAAAATTTTGCATGGATCTTCATGTAAGATCCGACGGACCTATATAGCATCTACTACGACTTATAACAAGACTGATGAATATATATAAGGACGACGAGAGTGGATAATAATTGTCTTACATAATTTGGAAGATAATTAGAAAAGCCACATGCGGCTACGCCCGAAATACACAAGGTCAAAAGAAGAAGGAAGACGCAACGATCTGGCTCGCTGATCTCTACTTTCTTTATCCGCTGCAGGTCGCAGAGACTAGTTCTCGCGGCGGGAGATGATCTCTTTCATCAGTTTCATGTCCTTAATACGATGCTTGGCAGCATCCATGGATTCCTCCACCAGCCTGTTGCGCTTGATGCGGAGCCTGGCATTCTCGTCCATAAGTTTCTTGATGATGACGCCCGTCCTCTACAACAAGGCAGAGGTCTCCTCCTCCTGCTTCGCCCTTCCGGCTCTTCGCCCTCAGCAGGTCGTGCTCGCCCCGGAGCTTCGCATTGCCCTCCCATAGTTGCCGGATGATGCCGGTAGCCTCGTCCTGCAACCTCGCCCAGCCAGAGATTTGATCCATCTGGCTATGGACCATCGCATGAATGCGCCTGTAAGAGTCCTCGCCTTCCCACGAGAATTTTTCCCAGGCCGCCGCGGCGCGGCGGGACCTTCATGCTGCTTCGGCGGCGCGGCGGGACATCTCTGCTGCTTCCGCGGCGTGGCCGGACCAGTCTGCTACATTGACGGCGTGGCGGAACCTCCATGCTGCTTCGGCGGCGCAGCGGGACCTCTGTGCTGCTACTTCTACGCGGCTGGACATGTCAGCTGCTTTCGTGGTGAGGCGGGACATCTCTCGTGCATCCTCTTCCATTCTCACCTCTCCGTGGTGGAAATCTCTCGACCCAGAACTCACGCTGGCTATGGCTTGATTGACTTGATTGTTTTTTGTGGAGGAGGAGTTGAGGAGGAATGTGCAGTCATCTTAGCATAACCGATTACTACTAATACGCTCCTAAGTGGGAAACCGTTTAGGTTGTGATCGGTGTGAACAGGTTTGCAATTAAATATAGCATGGTAGTAGCAGTAATTTGGAATGTGACGAGACGCGCTCAAAATTTATTGACGGTTCTAGTTTCAAAGTGCGACACTATTCCCGGATGGCGTAACGTCCGCACGTTTTCTCGGCCATGGTGTAGCATATGCCATGGTACTAGTTTTTTTCTACTGCTGTGTACGTGCAAAAACTGGCACCATCGGATACATATCTTACGCTTGGCGTTCAACAGGAATAGCCTCGTGGCGAGCTATAGACTAGTCTTTTTTCAGACGCATTACACCTATCTCCCAGGACTTCTCGCACGCACCATCACTGCTCCCTAGGTCGATGCCACCGACATACACTTGTACTCTAAGAAGAGGTGCACGCACACACTCGTCCTCTCACACACGCATCTAAAGCTACGAATTGTAGTGTTCTCAACCATCCGATTGGCTCTGTCATAGGTTTCACGTTGCTCCTTGGACTTGATATTGAGAAGTTTAAAACATAGAGGCTAAGATGGAGGCGCGAGGTTTTGGTTAATGTGTAGGCCGCACACGGCACCAGCATGACACGAGCTTAGTCTCCCTGGTGCGCATGTAGTCGGGTGAGTTGTCCAAGTATAGACACAACCAGGCCCTCGTTGGTATCCGCGCCTCAACTTTGCCTGGTCATAGTGGAGAGTAACATAGACTAGTTACTAGTCTATGTTGCTAGTACCTTCATAGTGGGTAGTGTCATATAGTATATGCATAATTTGGCGACGAGCCCTCTCTATATGTACCAACTTTTTTCTTTAATTTCATCTTGCTAGTTTTGCTCCATGGCACAATCCATCGATACTACTACTGTACAAATGTATACATTTTTTAAAAGGCTAGAGGGCGGGGCAGTCTAGCTTGGTCCTTTTCACGAGAGGCGGGGGCCTTTGTGATTTGACGGCTCATTACTGCTGGAAGGCGGGGCCTTGTGATTTGACTACTCGTATAAATGAGCCGACGACCTAAGGAGGAGCAAAGAACCGTGCGGTATACTCAAGTTTTCCACTGGAGTAGTACTAGTATGACGGAGGAGCACGAAACACGGCAGCCCAGTGCCATATGGTGATAAAAAATGATCTAATTTGCTAGTCATCTCATTGTTAGCATTGTTCTATTCATGCCTCGTAGAGAACGTGACACGTGTGACGAAACACACGAAGCAAAAGAAGAAACACATGATCAAAAGAAGAAGGAAGATTATCACCCCAAATGATCTAATTTGCCGCGGAGTCGTGACTGCTTCTTCATCGCCTCCACGACCTCCGTCTCCTTGCGCGTCTCCTCCGCCATCTTCTTCATTCTGTCCATGATGCGGGATTTCTCGACGCGAGCCTTCATCATCTATTCCACGGCCGCATTAGTACCTTGACAGCATCCGGGTGCTCGATGCGGAGCTTTGCCAACTCCTCCTTCTGTTCCATGACGAGGGCGTGCATCATCTTCATCGAGGAACTACTACTCTCATGCAGCTTCTTCCATCTGGCTTTCTTCTCCTTCAGCAGGTCGAGCTCGTGGTAGAGCTTCACCTTCTCCTCCTGAAGTTGTAGGATTTCGCCGGTTGCCTTCTTATTCAAGGCAATGCTCTTCTTCAGCAACATCACCAAGCCAGCGGTCAACTCCCCCTGCTTATTGAGCTCAGCGGGCATGTCGTCGAGGCTCTCCTTCAGCAGCTCCACCAAGCCGTGGATGAACTCCTTATGCTTATTGAGTTTCTTATTGAGCTAATTAGGCATGCCATCGTAGAATAACGACTCCAGCGCCGCCAACTCGGCATGTTCGCCTCCGTGGCTAGGGCGCTCCTGGGAGCCATCGCCAGCCTGTGAGAGATCTTTCGAGGTCTCTGCGTCGCGGCGAGCCCTCTTTTTTCTGCAGCCTTGGTTGCCGCTCCCTTGTTACGAGTAGTTCTCGGCCTAGAGCTCTGCGCACCTAACATGGCAAGGACGGACGAAGAAGAAGCACATATGAGGAGGAGAGCTAGAGTAATTTTTGGTTAGGTTGTTCCCCTTTTTATAACCTAAGTACTAGCACTAGAACTAATACCTGCATAGTGGGAACATGTTTAGGTTTGTTACGTACTAGTAGGTGTTAGCAGGCTTGCTCTTAATTGTAGCACTAGTACTTTCGAATGCGATGGGAACAAGGTAAAGATAAATTGATGGGTTTTGGTTTCGAGGCCCGAAACGGCTCCCGATGAGTTTAGTGGAACATAAATTTCAAGTAGAATACACTGCTCGGATGCATAAATATTATGTTACTGTAAAAAATTGGCACAAAATACGAAGGAGACCAATGGAATTACTACTAGCAACCCATAATTTAACTACTCGCATGCGCGCAGTGGAGTAGTAATGTCTTTCTTCCTCCCTCGCGTCCACTCAATTTGCATGCGCTGTATTAATTGACCATCAATGAAGTGAAGGACTTTACTCGCGTCAAATTATCACATGGGGTGGATCTTGGTACAAAATTGCGTCTGCCCGTGTACCCGCGTGTGTGTGCGAGGGAATGAGTGCGTGCGTGGCGTGCGTGCACATCTTCGCTTTGTGCATGTACCGCCAGTGTGGCTCAGGGAGGACGAGTACATTCTTCTGGAACCAGCAGCACGTCACTATGATCAATCCACACAAGGATGTTGCGACAACGCCTCCGCATGTGCCACGTGGCTTCATGAACTGTAAGAGAGACACTGTGTAGTGTGCCATTGTCTTTTGCACATACTCGAAGTACTAGTAAGGTACACGTGCATTGCACACATTAGATTTTGCAACCAAATTATGAATAAATGCCACACTATGGCATGTAAGCTCTGAGTCATATATGCCTGATGTAGACCTTCGTTTAATTCTTGTAGTTCATCTCATTCAAAATCAATTAGTTTTTATAAAAAACCTAGGGCCTCTTTGATTCGTAGGATTCAAAACGCGAGAATAGGAAGAACATGGGATTAGAGTGGAATGTCGTCTTGAATCCTACAGGATTGTACAAGTGTTAGATTGTGCATAGAAAAAATGCAGAATTCTTTCAAAGAGGTTTGAGTGGATGGGATGTTTCCTATGAAATCTAGTGCAAATAAATCATATGGAAAAATTCCTATGGTTTACAATCCTACGAACCAAACAACCAAGATAGGAAAAGTTCCTAAGGATTAGAATCCTCCAAAATTCCTTTGAGAATCCTTTGAATCAAAGAAGCCCTTAATCTATTTTGTGATTAATGGAATTGTGCGTTGTAAAGAATAAAGTAAAAACAAACAATGGGAATTCAACTAGAAAAAAACTTTGGGCAGTTATGATACGGAAGATTCTAGAACAAAGGAGAACCATTGTTGTTTTGAGATTTGTGAATTATGCTTTAAGTTCAACCATGGAGTCTGCTAGATTGTACATGTGGCAAAATCCGGTGGGGGGCTAGAACATGGTGCGAGGGGCCGACTGGAGGGAGACTATGAAGGAGTGCACAACTGCGAGATCGATATTTGGAGTGAGGGGGCGAGAACGTGCGCTGTTGCACAGTGGCGGAGCCATGAAAAATGTCCCATGAGCTAGGGGGCCAAGCATTGCTAATCCTTTATGTGGAGGGCCAATTCATCAACTTAAACCATTTTTACCAGCAATTCTCTAATGATCACATTCATATTAGCCTCGATATATAGTGATGTTAGGGGGGCCCTTGCTGCCCCCTGTCTTGGCCATTGTGCACACGTCTGAGAGATGAAACGGGAGGCATGGATGATGACAGGGGGTGTTGGATATATAATTAATGTGGGTGTATTAACTATATATGTAATCCTATATAGAGAGGTATAGATTGATCGATGTGGACGTGGGAAATAGGGTGAGACCTCACTAGATATATAGATTGATCGGTTTATGTGGAAAACTATGAAAGACCTAGCTATACACACACACACACACATAGAGGAACATCGATCATTGCGCATGCACGTGAGAGATAAAGAATGCCCGATATGATGGAGAGGGGGATGTGTGTGTGTACCTTCATGGGAGACCGACCTGAAGAAAAAGATTGCATGTGTGCGATGGATAATTCCGACTGGTAGTGTGTGTGCATGCATGCACGAGAGAAAGTTAGTGGTACAATTATAAAGAGAAGACCAATGTGTGGGTGTAAAAGACTAGGTGAGGTCATAATCAATGTAAAGTTGAATTCAAATATTTGAATAAGAGATCATGATGTTTGAAACCCATGGATGCATGAATATAACGGAATTTGCGCGGTCTGGTTTGGAAATGAGCATGCTGTAATGTATACACATTGAACAAGGTCAGACTGATTTGAATTTGAGATACCGATGGCAGACATCGTTTGGCCACATTGCATCCGTGCATGGACACACTATTCTAATTGGAGATGATAGGTAGCTTTCGCATCACATATCTATATCTATACCCCTATATATAATATTATATTTTTTATATAGTGTGCGGATAAATTTAACTTGGAAAGATGGTCGTTGGATGAGGCCAAACCGATGTTGCAGATTTGGCAAATTTGAGAACTACTGGCCGTTGGATATCATCTAGATTCCACCATATTTTGCCACATGTACAATCTAGAAGACTATATGGTTAAACTTAAGAATAATGCACAAACCTCAAAACACAAGCACTTCTTCTTTGTTCTAGAATCTTCCATATCAGAATTGCCCAAATGTTTTTCTACATGATTTGCTTATACTTTATGCCTTACAGCACACAATTCCATGGATCTTAAAATAGATTTGCTTTCTTATAAAAACTAGATGATTTTGAATGAAATGAACTATAAGAATTAAACGAACATCTACATCATGCATATATGACTCAAAGCTTACATGCTATAATGTGGTATTTATTCATAATTTGGTTGCCAAATCTCATGCATGCGATGCACGTGTACCTTACTAGTCTAAATGGTGTCTGTGTGTGTTGTGCGTGTTAAACACATTGTACATAGTATATCATACTAGTCTAAATTGTCTTTTTTTGGGTACACGTTAAGCTTGTTCTTCCGAAATTTCAAGCCGCGCCATGTTATGCCGAAATTTCAAGCTAGCATCTCTTTCTATCGTGATGTGAAACTCCTGCCTCTTCAACCCGCGCCTTGTTACCCCGAAATATTTAAGATAAATCCTTGTCTCGTTGTGCTCCGACAACTCCCTCCATATCAACCCGCACCTTACTATTCCAAAATTACAACGCGCGCGAAAACTCCCACCTCCTGTGAAATCCCGACACGCGAAATGCCCGTGATACCCCTAAACCAAAAAAACCGCCTCAAATCGGTGGGGTACTTTCGTAACTTACCCCACATTTCGGACAAGCGCGTCCCTAAGCCATGGTTCCCCACTCCCATCCCATCCGCCCACCCATTCGTACCCAGAGGCCGGGAAAATCTGCGAAGCCCCACACCCTCCTCCGTCCGCCACCCAGCCAGAGCATCTTCCCCGATGAAGTTGTCCACAGCAATACCTCAACGTCCCTCACCCACCGTACCGGATGAGGATCCGTCGTCGATCTGGTCATCCCGCCGGTTCAGCCACCCTGTCCTCCACCTCCAAGGAGCTGCCCCGACGTTCCCCTCGTCTTTCGCACCACCTCCATTCCCACACCGCCGTCTTCACCTGCACCACTGGAAGAGCATCATCATCACCGTTTCCTCGGATGAAGCTGCGGCCTAATCGGCGCCACCAAAGAGGTTGTACACTAACCGCCGCATTTTCTTCTTAATTCGATCTCACGGTGCTGCCGGCGCTCGGTCCCGAGTCGACACGGCAGGGCTCCATGCACGGCGGCCTTGTCGGCTACTTCCTCCACGACGTCGCTCCCTCGGCGGCGACGTCCACATCAGTAGGAGCTGCTGCTGCTTTAGCTCTTGCTCGCGCTGCTGCTCTGCTCTTGCTCTCGGTCCCCTGCCTTGTCTGTTCTTGCTCTTGCTCTTGCTCACGCTGCCGCTCTCGCTCTTTCTTGCTATGATGCTCCGATTTAGCTACACTTCAGTCGACTGAATCGACTTTTGGGTCAGTCAATTTTCAGGGGCTGGGAGGGGGGGCTCACCGGAGTTAAGGAAGAACCAGCCGCAGCGGGGAGGGGGGCTCGCTGGAGAGGTACCCACTATCCATCTTAGGGTTCAGGGTGGGGGCGGTGGTGGGGCGGTGGCATGGGGATCGCCAGAGAAAAAGCTCGGAACGGGGGGGGGGGGGGGGGGGCTAGAGGGATGGCCGGGGCGGTGGCGGACTGGCGGTGGGGAGTGTTTTCAGGGCGGGCGGGGCGGTGCACTGCCGGCCGTGGGCGGCTGTTTGGCCGGTGGTGGCTGGCGGCTCAGGGGGTGGAGGTTGAAGATGAACTGCAGGCCCTTGATTTCGTATCCAACGGCTACAAAATCGATTGACCAAAGATGAAAAAGTCAGTCGACTGACGTGTAGCCTCACCTCTAGTGCGTTCAGTTTCGACAGTAAAATTAAGTTTCGACAGCAAAATTTAGTTTCGACAGTCAAGTTCAGTTTCGTCAGTTAAATTTAGTTTCGATAGTTAAGTTCAGAGATGAGTAGCTGATGTATTTTACATCTAGCACTTTGTGGTTATGTATTCTACATCATCTATTGGAGATTCTATTAGAATTCCACTCAGTTAATGTTGTCTCTCTTGTCCTGCTTCAGCCTCAGCGTCATACAACTCACCGGAACTGCTCCAACAACGAAACCCTCCATCACAACGGAGCAGTACCTCGGGCTCCATCTCTAGACGCCTAAGATCTTGTTCCCCTCCTCCGACAGCCAAGTCAGCAATAGCATCCTCACCGGCCAACCCAATCACACTGAGATCGACATGGCTTCGCCAAAGAGGTTGTACACTTGTTGCATATCTTTTTTACTCTACATGTTATATATATTGTCCACTTAGCACATGGATTAACAGGAAATACGATTATTTTACCCTACTATATGACAAGCAGTGAGGTACCAGGCAACTTAGCTATTCGTGATGGACTCCCTTGAACACCATCATTATTTATCTCTGCGCGTTTGAGCTATGCTTTGTCGATGGCCCTGGGAGTTGAGCTAGTAGGGTAGTGGCCTGGGTCCAAAGTAATAGAAGTAGCACAAAAACATTTTTTTAGTGTAGGCTTTTCCTTGCTGAAGCCTGCCTACTAGAATCGCCAGTGCTTGAAAGGAAAAGTGAATGAAAAACATAGGAATTGGAAAGTTTCCTATGGTACTACTTTTCATGAATTTGGTGCAAAGGAATGGAGCAAAGGAAAACTGTAGGATTTGTTCCTTTAGTGTCTCCTTGACAGAAAAACCATAGGAATTTTAATTTCTACTTGTTCTCCTTTTCAAATTCCTATTCATGAAGCACAAGACTAAGAGATAGTAGCATAATAGCATTATAACCGTACATTTTCTTTTGGTTTGACATAATCTCACCATGCTTCTTTGCATCCTGTGATCTTCCAATTCTTGTGAACCGAACACCCAGATTGGCAGAAATCCTATGTTTTTAAATTCTCTGTTTTGCACGTGCATTCCTATCCTATTCCCGTCTATTTCCTATCCCTGCATTGTTAGAATCCTCAAATTCAAACAAGCCCTTACACAATTACTTCTGTTACAGATATGTGTCAACGAAAACCTTGTGTGGTTTGACCTGCTCCTGCGGCGTTGTGTTCCACCCCAGCTCAGCTGCTGCAACGATGGAAGGGTTCACCACAGCAGGGATCCGCTCTCCAGACTATCTTTCGCCGCCTCAGATCTTCTTCCCCGTCGCTGGCAGCCACGAAAACTTCAGATGACCTCGAGGACTACACGGGTCCACAAGAGAGGTCGCACTCTTTCGTGTCTACTTATGTTATGCACCGCTTAATATGATGACATGCTACATTATCTTCGTGTTCACCTATTAGACTCTGAGTCTGGTCCAAACTTATGCTTAAACTTGAGTTTTTAAATGGTTGCGGGGTACATATTGGGGCAGCAATCAGTACTATCTGTCTACTATCTGGTTAATGTCGGGTGTTTACTATGAGTTTCATGTTGGGTGCAAACAAACATTAAAGGAGCCATTATCTGAATTTTTAACTAAAGCTATTATCTGCCTGCTATCATTGGTTTTGGGTCTATCCATAGTTTGCTACCATCACTCTGGATTTGTACATGCACTCCTTACATAATCTCACTATGTTTTATTCCTATGCATGTCAGTTATTGTACACAATGGAAATGAACTTGTAGAGCAAAAGAGACGAGCCTTGCATGGCAATAAAATTTCAAGCAAACGTCGCTCCATGCTGGGCGCAAAGGCAGCCCCCTCCACCCATTTCGGATCGTAATCAAGAGGAAGATAACTGTTCCGAGGGGGATTCAGAAGCAGAAGACTAATCCTATTTACCCCATGAGGTCTTCACTCTAACTTGGCATGCTGATGTTGGTAATATCATGCATATGGTGCCTTGCATTGCTTACTGTATACATCAAATATGTCATCTGCTTAGTTTAGACATGCTTTGTGTCAATGCCATCTGTTTAGTTTCTTTATCGTATATGTGAATCATGCAATGCCATCTTGTTTAGCTAGGCATTATATATGTGAATTTTGCAATGCCACCCTGGTTAGCCAGTCATCTTATATGTGAATTATATCATGACATCATTTTTTTATTACGTGTTAAATTTGTCAACAATTTTAGTACATTCATTTACTCTTCCTGTGCATCAGCCATTCGGGACGGTCATGGAAAAATCTGGAGTGGAAACAAGGTCTTCAGATCAGACAATGCTATCTGACGAAGCGCATGTCTTGCTGGTTACAGATAGCTCCTCTGAGGAGGATTCAGAGATAGATGACCAGTCCTATTTCCCTCCCGAGGTGCATGCTCTAACTTTGCAGGGTTATGTTGCTCATATCGTGCCTATGGTATCTTGCATTGCTATGTCATTTGCTTAGTTTTGACATGCTTTGTGTGAATGCCACCTTTTAGTGTCTAATTACCATATATGTGAATTATGCAATACCATCTTGTTGCAACACATTATATATGTGAATTATGAAATGCTATCTTGTTGCAAGGCATTATATATGTGAATTATGCAATGCCATGCTATTTAGCCAAGTGCCATATATGCGAATTATATCATGCCGTCATTTTTTTGTATTTCTCATTGCTTTTGTCAACAATGTTTGTATATTCAACTGCTCTTCCTCTGCATATGTTGTATTGCAATGCTTAGTTTTTACATCATATACACGATATTGAATGCCATATCCTTAGTTGACACATCATATATGTGATTGCCCTCTGCTCACTTCCTTAGTATATAAATCATATATTTGAATTATATCATGCCATGATGTTTACATAGACATCATGTATCTGAATTATGGCATGCCAACCCATTTTCTAAAGACATAATATAGTTATATCATCTCATCCTGTTCACATAGTCATCATATTTTGAATTATGTCATTCTATCCGTGATTTATATCATCCCATCATGTTTCCATCGACGGCATGTTTGTGATTTATGGCATGCCAACCACTTTAATAGACACATCGTATAGTTATATCATGTCATCCTGTTTACATAGTCATCATATTTTGAAGTATGTCATTCTATCCTGTTTAGTTAGCCATCATACATGTGAAATTGTGTCATGCTATCCTGTTTAATTGGCCATCATATATGTGAAATTATGTCCTGCTTTTCTGTTTGGTTGGACAACATAAATGTGAATTATTTCATGCCCTGTTTTCTTCCCTACTATCCATTCCACCTGTTTATCTTACAATATTTGTACATTCAATTACTTTTCTCATCTATCAGCCATTTCAATTGGAGGGGGTGATGGCAGTATCTGCGGGAGTAAAAACACGGTCTACAAAAAAGATCGTGCTACCTGTCGATGGAGATAGAACCACGGTTGTACTTTCCCAAGAACCAGTCCCACCACACATAACCCAGACTCATGCAGATTGTACCCCTACCCAGTTGGACAGACAACCAGCTACACCCCTTCTAACCCCAACCCCAGAAGATAGCAACCCAGTTCCCGTTGACACAGCACCGTCTCCACCATAGAGCACCCAAACACGAGCAGTTAGTAAGGCAACTGCAGTGCCCAAAGCACGAGGACCACCACTCCGAACCCCAAGGCAACGCTTAAAGCAGAAAAGAATTGTTCTCAGGTAAGGTTCTGTAGCTATGGTTCATACTACTTTGCTCTTGCATCACTGTATTTAGTCATACCAACTAATTTTCAAGGATGCAACTGAAACTCCAATGGCGCAACAGGTATGTTTTAAACCTGTTTCTTTAACATGTTTGCTGTTGTAACTTTCTCTATGTTGATTTCAGTTTCAATTGAATAAACAGTTATGTTCTCATGCCATGCACATTACAAGTGTTGTTATTGCTGTGTAGTTTCCCACACTTATATTCTGTCTATGCTGCTTTATCTTAAGTAGATATGATTCGAACTGTATCTATCTTGATTTGGCAACATAAACTAGAATGATATAGACCATACAGTGACCATACTACATAGATATATGTTTGTTTCATGCTGTTATCCTGTCCACCTTACTACTGAACTGGTTTACCAAAATGAGTTTCATATACTACATTGTAAACCTGTGATGTGTTTGTTTGTTTCTCTTTTAGAACACGGATAAAATATTGGAGAAGAGTACCCCATTATGCAATGGTAAAGGAAGTAATGCAGATAAGGTTCAAGATAGTGAGACATCCCTATTGGTCTCCAAGAAGCTGATAAAAACTATATTGAAGATACTGAGACAACCCCAAAGTCCGGTCTTGATGTAGTGTTCGAGTTACTGGCTACTACTACTGGCACCAGCTCTTCGAACTTGCTGCCTGAATCAATTCGGCTTCATGAGTCTCAACTTCAAGTTGAAAGACATCGATCAGATGTTATGCGACAGGAAGGCGAAGGACTGAGGAAATCCCTAGAGAATTCAGATGCATACTTTCTGGTGCAAAAGCAAGTGCTGGAGGATTTAAGCGCCAAACAAGAGAAAGTTAATAAGCTTGCTAAGCATCTTTCCAGCATTATGGGTACCCGGGATATTGTTTCTTGAGCTCTTCTGAAGTGGTTTCAATTCTGGACTTGTTTTGCTGCAGCATTTATATCCTTCTTTGTTCCCTATATTTGCACTGGTGGCGAATTTTGATGCCCAGTGGATGTAATATGTGTAATAGCCATGATAGCCTAGCATTAGTTGCTCACTTATTTATTTCCTTATTGTCTTTTTTATTTGTTTTCTTGTAGTCAGTGCAGTTCTTTTTCCGCGGTTTGCTAGTGGCCGCAATAACCTATTTTTTAAAACTAGGCCACATTAACCACGGGCTACATATTTACTGTAGTTAACATGGGCCTCCTACGAGCCGTAGAAACAATGGGCCTTCTAAGGGCCATAGAAACAAATGGGCCTTCTAAGGGCCGTAGAAACAAATGGGCCTTCTACGGGGCATAGAAACAATGGGCCTTATACGGGCCGTAGACACAATGGGCCTTCTACGGGCCGTATCATCAATGGACCTTCTACGGGTCGTATGATCGGTTGGCCAAACATGGGCCAATAACAGACCACATTATGGCCGTAAATGAGCTAGAGATGAAATCGCCCATTCATGGGCCGACCATAACAGGCCGTTGTTAATCATCCGTATTTGATGACGCTATGAAAACGGCCCAACGTATTAACGGGCCATAAACGGGCCGACTGTAACCACGGGCTGTATTTGGCCCACAAGCAGAAAAGGACAGTAACGGGCCGAAAGTAAAAGAATCCTGGAAAGGAGCCCAAGAATAAATGGGCCCTAAGGTGGCCGAAAGATAACATGGGATGGAAACGGCCCAACGGAATAATGGGTCGTTAATGGGTATAAAGTGGTACACTGTTCATTACAGGCCAGTTTTACCATCGTCCGTTAATGGCCTGAGGGTTACTAAGGGCCTCATATGACCGAAAGACGTCATGGGCCATCCATGGGCGGGAAGTTAAAATAGGCTGGAATTATATTGGACGGCCCAGATGATGCTACTGGGCCTAATTCGGAGAGGCCATAAATGGGCCCTGGTTTAGCGGGCTGTAAATGGGCTATATGCAGACAAGACGTTAACAGGCTTGCCGTAGGCCGGCCCGCCACCTTTTGACCAAGTCAAATGGGCAGGCCTTTTCACATGAATGGCCTCTGTTGGGCTGTGCCACGTGTCGACGTATCATAGGCGCTTTGGGTCCAATGAGTGGATGACATCTGTCCCAACGGTGAGCCGACACGTGTTTCCTCCAGCCAATGATGATTTTACACGTGGAAAATCCCTATTGGTCAGGGCTGTTAACGGGTTATCGGATCCAAAACCGAACCCGATAGCTTAACGGCATTTCGTTACGGTGGATGCCACGTGTCGGTCACCCTTGACGAAAGAACTTCTGTGACGCGTGATTTATCGTCATGGAAGTGGACACTTCCATGCTGATAATTTTGGTAATGTCATGGAACACTTCTACGACAGCACATGTATGACTATCTTGATTCTGTCATAAAATTGTCATGGATGTACATGCTTGACAGAAAACGTGACCTACTATGACAAACACGTATCCACATAGAAGTGTATTTTTTTGTAGTGTAATGACCAATGAGCTATCAAATCACATAGAACCAGCATTAAGTTGGACGGACAAAGCAACCATCACTCTTGAATCCGCTTCTCCCTTCAACGCAGGCGCCAGCAAGAGGTCGCGCCCCTCTGCCTGAGCATGAATGTGGCACCGATTCTTTGGAGCGGCACTGACCGTTTCAGGCGGGAAGCATGTGCGGGCGATGTAGGGGCTTTGGGTGGGGCCATGCCGGTCAGGAGCGGGCGTGGCAGCTGTTCGCCTGTCCCGATCGGACGCTCGGAAACGAGAGGATGCACCGACTCTCGCGGCTAAATCGTACACTACACACCATCTCTCTATAGGAGTAGGTCGATGTGTTGCTCTCTCTAACATGTACATGTTGTTAAACACACACACACACATGCGCGCGCGCACACACACAGGTTCATAGAATAGGAATATCGTGCAAGTGCGAAGCCATAGGAAGTGAGATACAAATGGAGTACGTACAATAAGAGAAGAGGTGACGAATATTCCATCAAACCTGGACTGTGGAGTAGTACTCCCTCCATCTAGGTGTTAAGTCATCTTACGAAAATCAGATATTCCCAAAATGTTTAGGCGTCGTCAATTAACTTCGCATCTCAATCCCCTCCTGGCCTTGTTGCTAGTGAGCGTTATTACTTAAGGAGCGCTTGGATCCTTAGCAAGAACAGTTTATAGCCTAGCCGGGCAAGGTTAGGCATTTGGAACTGTTAAAATATGTTAGCTTTTGTGGGCCAGCTAGCTTGGGTCGGCTAGAAAAACCTTGCTAGCTCAGGAGCCAGATCGACTCGCTTCCGACGACAAACTTCGCGCACGGAAAAATCGGTGACCCACTCATGACAACAATTTTTACGGGGCAAGGCTGGTAAGAAAAAGATCTAAATTGTTTGACCAAGCAAGGTTGGCAAAGCGAAAGCTGGTTAGCTGGGCTAGCCGAGCAATTTCCTTACTAAGGCTAGCCATAGTGGGAGTAACTTAGGTAGTAACATAGCACATCCCAAGAAAAATTTGCTTATGTGGCATGGAGTTAATGAGGAAAGAGATGCTTGGGGTAACATAATATGTTACTGTAACATAACACACCCCGAGGTAAAATGAGTCTATCTCTCAATTAATGAAGACTTGCATGTTACCATCCAAATGTTACTACCCACTATGAAGGTAGTAACATATACTAGTAACATATGCATGTTTCTAGTCCAAGTTACTCACCACTATGACCAGCCTAAGCAATGTAACCAAATGCTCCTTACTCTGCCTTGTTATCTCCCTCAGAAACCCAATGCATGGAGCGCAACTACGTGTTGATCAGTCAAGAAATCAAAGTCGGCTTGCATGTGCGTTAATACATGGCCCTGCATGGTAGCTAAAACGGCATATCTTAGTTGTTGTGATTAATTGTTGCGTTTAGAGACAGAAATCAGGGCTTTGATTGGAGGAAGGACCGGCCAAGTTTCTCCTTCTTCTCCAATCTGCTTGCACCTTGGTCCCCCTGCACCTTCTAACGCGACTTATTACACCTAGACAGAGGGAGTAGTATGAGATATGGTGGCACACTGACTTAGGTCGAATACAAGTGCCCAAAATTGTGTGCATGTTATAATAAGTATTCACTTAAAGTAGTATGTAAGCGAATAGAGGGATCAATTGGACAGTGTTCATGACCAGTAGCGAGATGTGTGAGGTGGCGCTTTTAATTTTTCTTATTAATTTGTTTGTTTCACCCTCTAACTGGTGGGACCCAACGTACTGCGTGGAGAGAGGTAAGGTGACTAAGGCTGTATTATTTCTGTACTAACAACACTACTTTAAATCCAAAATGACCTTACCACCAAAGCCACATGACACGATTATGATTTAAATCCCAATGACTCCCACGCAAAAAAACATGGCATGCTTGTCACACGAATGCATGAATGTATAAAATGTTATTTTCCCCTCGTTAAACATAACATGAGGGTGGTGTAGCTTGTTAACCTGTTCGCTCATCAAACTTGAGGTCTCGGGTTCGATAACCACACTTCAGCATAATTTTGTTTTTATTCGACTTCTTTCTTCCACCCAATGACAGGCCGGCCCTGCATGACAGAGAGAGAAAGTGATCTGGGGCGGTGCCAAGAGGATTCTTTGACTGGTCAAAATTGATGGATTCGGAGCTATACGATCTCGTAGTGACTGTATAATCACCTCATCACGTATATGCTGCAGCCTCGGATTCTAGGGTTTGCACTCTTTACACTCTCTCTCAACTATATATATACACGCTGGAGCCTCAGCGCTTGTAGTTCCTCTCTTAACACTCTCTCACCCTCTCCAGATCTAAACAAGACTTCGTTGGCTTCTCTCTCTACCCTCACTGCTGGTCAAAGAGCCAGCAAGATTCGTCCTCCGTGAAGGGAAGGAGGCTTAACGCTGTCACCATTGGCGAGGGATGGAATCCACTACCGGCGCATCTGTTCTCTTTCACCCAGCGGCGGCGCTGGAGGGCCTCTGACCTCTTCTTCCTCGTTACCGTACATAGTGTGGGCAGAACGGCCTCCGGTCGCCCACCGAACCACACCCCAAGAACCTTAAGCTATAATTTACTTATTCCACATGCATTTCTCTAGGTGCATGTGGGATTTTTCCGCTTCTGCACTCGAATCTAGGTGTTGGATCAAACATTAAAGTAGTGGGGAAATTTGTATAGCATGAATCTAGGGCATGGTTCAAAGAGGAAAGGAATAGGGGAAAGTAGTGGGGAAAGTTGTATAGCATGAATCTACGACGTGGTTCAAAAAGCAAAGAAAGGGGGGAAAGTTGTGGGGAAAGTTGTATGACATGAATCTAGGACGTGGTTCAAAGAGGAAAGGAATGGGGGAAAGTTGTATAGCATGAATCTAGGACGTGGTTCAAAGAGGAAAGTAAGGGGGAAAGTACTAGTATAGACTGGCTATCTAGCACCTACGTTGGTCGAAAAGGAAAAACAATGACAAACGTAGTACGCACATCTGTAACGAACTGATCTTTTTGTTTTGGGGGACAAGGCTATAGAGTTTGAGCAGGACTAGATTTGCTACGCTCACATAGGGAAAGGTGTCTAAAGATAACAATACTGGGACCAACACAAATATGCTCCTTGGTTGTTTGTTCTTTGTTGTAACAGACTATGCATCACCCCTTCATACATCGGTGGATGCACATGATGCTGGTGCGTCCACTGTCCCATGCAACTCTTTAGCTGTTGTTAATCTACGGCACTATTTGGTTAAGAAGTCCTAGGACTTTTTTAGTCCACACTAAAAAGTCCCTAGTCCCTACCTGCTTGGTTCCAGGGACTAAACATGGATTAGAGGTTATCAAATAACATGCTAAAAGACCATGTTACCCCTAGTAATGAACAAATAGAGATAAGGTGCGATGCGGGGCAGGGGAAACTATTAGAAAAAATCCCAAAAAGACTCTCCCTCAAGGTCTTCTTTCTTTAGTCCCAAATGCCCAGTTTTAGTCCCTAAAAGTCCCTCCTATTTGGATTAGATGGGACTGAAAGGGACTTTTTTTAGTCCCTACATCAAAAAGTCCCTGTAAACAAACACCCTCTAATAATGCTTCTGGACATTGATGCAATGCCAAAGTTAAAAGCAAATTACTTGTTTAACGAATTTTATTGTTAATATAATCTCTATGTTAATATGAATCAATGCCACCATTTGAGAAATGCTACTGTTTTACTTTATTTTCTATTTAGATAAGTTAGATGCTTGTTTTTGTTGCTTCTGTGTCATCCACCATTATTGACCACTAGTTGTTTCCTTTGCACCTCTGTGTAAACATGGTTATCTACATCACCTCGTTGCTATTGTGACCTTTTGTTGCACTGCACAAAACACTTTTGTTTTAGGAGTGTTTTGTGCAGTTCAACCAAAATGTCACACCGACAACGTTGCTTGATTGCTTGATCTTAGTGGAACTGCACAAGAGGAGATCTTACTTCCTATCAGTGTTGGCAAATTTGGTTCACATCTTCTTCTTGTGAGTTGTTTGAATTCCGCGTCATGAGAGGTCAGTACTAGCCTTCTTTCACATGATTGTGTAGTGTGCTTTCATATGTTGTGCTACTTGTACGGTAATGTTGCTTGATTTTAGTGAACTGCACAAATGGAGACAAGACTTCCAATCTACATGTGCACCGTAATATCCCATTGAGGTAAGATAAGGATATTTCGCAACTATTGGCCTGTATTTTGCCACTTTCATCAAAAAATTAATGTCATTGTTTAGTACTGTACTTGTGCTCCCTAATTGTCATGCCAAGTCTTACATTGAAGTTGAAGCTTGTCTTTTACTGAACCAAGTGATGAAGGGGGAGAACAAGCGGAAGAAAAACAAAAATCAACTCCCAGTGCTGTAATGAAGCACTGGAACTGTGATGACACAAGTAATGATATAGTTTTGCATCTTAGTTTATTGCAATGGCTGGAACGAGCAATTGTTTTGCCACTGATTTGATGCTACTCTTAATGTAATATGTAATTATCTCTACTTGTCCAAACAGGGATCTTCTTTGAAGATACCATATATTTTAGTGGAACTGCACAAGAAGATGTTGGAAACATTAAACTAATCGAGGAGTATATAGTAAGCATGGCAACCATAGTAGATAACAACAGATGGTTCCGGAGAAGTGCTTGATCTGTATGCTCTACACAATAAGCCTCCTGACAAAGGTTGGTACTCGCCCACGGATTTCATCCATATGTTTGAGCTTTGTCATCTCTATTGGTGTTGTGCTACTGTTTAGATACTATCATGTGAAAGTGGTATTGTCCTTGAGAAGTGCTTCATCTGTGTTGTTTTAAATATTTCCTTTCCTTTTTTTCGAGCAATAAAGGATGCTAGCATTTAGTTGTCCTCTTGTATTTGCACAACAGGATCCTCCTCTGAAGAAGAAGAATATGGAGTACGTGAAGTGACTAGTTCCGATTATGCCAGGATGAAGAAGCCCTATCTATCTTCTCATCAGAAGGAGCAGTTGAAGGATGGTTACATTACTCCCCACAAGACCAAACTAACTTTAGCTCTGAAGGACTGACATATCTCCATCTTTTTGCTGTGATGCGCATGTACAATGTTGTTCTAGGATTCTTTCCGGTGAGTTCCATTTTTTTAAATTGTGATCTACATGGACCATGTAGGTGCTTGTTTAAACTGTCAATTCATAGTACAATTTGCTTTATACTAATTAATTTTTTTGTATTTGTGCAAACAGGGGTGCTCAGCTTGATTTCAATGGGAACAACACAAAATGTTCATGAATACATCGAATCATTCATTTCCACCACAAGAAAGGAGGTGTCGATATGTTAAAGGTGTTGCAACATATAAAGGCAAAACCATACAAGCTACGTGCAAATTTGGTTCATTTTGGTGGAACCGCACAAAAAGAACAGCTGCTTTATTTAGCACGAGGTGCCATGTCAATGTACGAACTGATGGCAAACCCTGCCCATTCCACAATCGTAGGCATTTGATATTTTGGAATAGGAAAACTTTGTCAAAGTTTTCTCATTGATGTACGCAAAACAACACGCATTCGACATTCTAGAATGAGACAACCTTGTGAAATTTTGCTCATTAATGTTAGCAAGAAGACATGTGTTTGATACTTTTGAATGGGACGCCTGTCGGTGTCAAAACCGGCGGATCTCGGGTAGGGGGTCCCGAACTGTGCGTCTAAGGCGGATGGTAATAGGAGGCAGGGGACACGATGTTTACCCAGTTTCGGGCCCTCTTGATGGAGGTAAAACCCTAGGTCCTGCTTGATTGTTCTTGATGATATGAGTGTTACAAGAGTTGATCTACCACGAGATCAGAGAGGCTAAACCCTAGAAGCTAGCCTATGGTATGATTGTTGTTGTCCTATGGACTAAAACCCTCAAGTTTATATAGACACCGGAGGGGGCTAGGGTTACACAGAGTCGGTTACGAGGAAGGAGATCTACATATCCGTATTGCCAAGGAGAGTCCCATCCGGGCACGGGACGAAGTCTTCAATCTTGTATCTTCATAGTCCAATAGTCTGGCCAAAGGATATAATCCGGCTATCCGGATACCCCCTAATCCAGCACTCCCTCAGTTGCCACTGAACCAGGCTTCAATGACGATGAGTCCGGCGCGTAGATTGTTTTTGGCATTGCAAGGCGGGTTCCTCCTCCGAATATTTCATAGAAGATTTTGAACACGAGGATCGTGTGCGGCTCTGCAAAACAAGTTCCACATACCACCGTAGAGAGAATAATATTTCCACAAATCTAATCTGCTGCCGTACCCCGTAGCGTGACATCACACCACAGCCGAATCGTTTTTCATAACCTATCTCAGCATGTTTCGCGAGGCGATTTCCTTGGCACATCTTGTCGAAGCAGAGATCATGTCCCCTTATTACGGGATTCCCATCAATACGGACGTGGGTAACCCAACCACGCCATCAATTACGACGCTTGGGGGATAAGCGAGTTTTACCAGGCTGGTGGGGGCGCATAGTTTCATCCGCCCTTATAAAGGGATAAGGGTTCACCTTTTTCTACCCACGCCTTCTTCCTCTTTGCTCATCCATTCTCGCGCACTCGAGCTCCAGCACCCAAGTCCACATCCTTCTCCTCAACTCTCTCCAAACATGTCCCGAGAAGGAGGCAAGTGGATGGTCTCCTCCGTCACGAAGGGACACTTCAAAAAACTACGTGGGGCCGGATACTTAGCCGCGGATATCGCTCACCGGCTGCCAGCCGCGGGGCAGATCGTCCCTACCCCGGAACGTTACAAAAGGGTGGTTTTCCTCCCCCACTTCTTCCGCGGACTGGGGTTTCCCCTCCAACCATTCGTCCACGGCCTTATGTTCTATTATGGGGTAGACTTTCATGATCTTGCCCCGAATTTCATCCTCAACATCTCGGCATTCATCGTCATGTGCGAGGCTTTCCTCCGCATCCGGACCCACTTCGGCCTGTGGCTGAAGACCTTCAATATCAAGCCAAAGGTAGTAGGCGGCCAACAAGCGGAATGCAGCGGAGCCATGGTGGGAAAAATGCCCAACATTACATGGCTCGAGGGCTCCTTCGTGGAGACCATAAAGGGGTGGCAATCGGGGTGGTTCTACATCACCGAGCCGCGCGACACCAACTGGGTGGCGGCCCCCGAGTTTCGATCCGGAATCCCCACGCGGGTCACTTCCTGGAAGGAGAAGGACCTGTCCTGGGGCTCATCGGTGGAGCTGGACGGACTCCAGAAGTGTATCCGGAACATGATACACAAGAAACTTAAGCTTGTCAACATAGTCCAGGTCATGCTCTTCCGCCGGATCCTCCCGTGTCAACAACGGGCTTTCAACTTATGGGAGTTCGACCCGGCCCAGCACCAGACTCTACGTGAGCTCTTAGACACGATGCATAAGGACGTCTGGAAGGTGCTGTTCAAGAGCGACGAGGTTCCCCCTTCTCTTACCGAGGACCGCGGGCTATGCGCGAAGCGCCCTGCGAATCCAGTAAGTTCTGTACATCTGGTAGGGTATTTATTTCCCATAGCTTAACCATGTGCGGGGTCTGAGCTCCCATGCCTTTGATGGGACTGGGTGGAGACATCGGACCAGATTAACTGTCCGGCCCCTCTGCCCGAAGACCCTGCAGACGCTCTCTTGACGGAGATGCGGACTCCGGCTCCTTATGAGGTGCCGGAGAAGACCAAGAAGAAGGCCACGGGAACCCAAAAGAGTTCCCTGCACCAGGTGGTATCGGACACATCGTCCGATAACTCCGAGACGCAATCCTCCCGTGAAAAAGAGAGGAGGAAGATGAAGATTCTCCCCCTCCAGCCGGGGGAGACAAGAAAAGGAAGGCCGCCCCAACCGGGGAGGCCGAAGGGTCCAAGAAGGGAAGGACTCTCCTTCCGGACTGTTCCACCACCGCCGCCGACGGCGAAGACGAGTGGCTACTCAGGGCCAAGCCCCTGGCGAAGTCGTAAGTATTCGGATACTAGAGTAACTCATAGCATACGTTTGTTTCACTGCTTCTCCTAACGTCGAATATCATTATGCAGTCCGCCCCGAGCCCAATCGACGTATCCTCGTGGGACGATTCCTTGGACTCGTCGGATATGAATAGTGATACACTTCCAACCGCCTCCTCTCCTTGTCCTACGGACAATGTCAAGGTATTGTCTCAAGGTCACCGAGCCGGGGGGAGATAGTCTCGGAGGCGCCCCAAGGCGACCTTCCAGACCCCAGGAGCAAAGGGAGCAACACTCTGCTACCTCTTGAGCTTGCGTTGGATTTTCCCTGAACAGGAAGGGATAATGCAGCAGAGTAGCGTAAGTATTTCCCTCAGTTTTTGAGAACCAAGGTATCAATCCAGTAGGAGGCCACGCTCAAGTCCCTCGTACCTGCACAAAATGATAGCTACTCGCAACCAACGCGATTAGGGGTTGTCAATCCCTTCACGGTCACTTACGAGAGTGAGATCTGATAGATATAATATTTTTGGTATTTTTGGTATAGAGATGCAAAGTGAAAAGTAAAAGGCAAAGTAAAAAAGCAAAGTAAGATTAAAGTGATGGAGATTGATATGATGAGAATAGACCCGGGGACCATAGGTTTCACTAGTGGCTTCTCTCAAGAGCATAAGTATTCTACGGTGGGTGAACAAATTACTGTTGAGCAATTGACAGAATTGAGCATAGTTATGAGAATATCTAGGCATGATCATGTATATAGGCATCACGTTCGTGACAAGTAGACCAAAACGATTCTGCATCTACTACTATTACTCCACTCATCGACTGCTATCCAGCATGCATCTAGAGTATTAAGTTAAAAACAGAGTAACGCCTTAAGAAAAATGACATGATGTAGAGAGATAAATTCATACAATATGAAATAAACCCCATCTTGTTATCCTCGATGGCAACGATACAATACGTGCCTTGCTGCCCCTTCTATCACTGGGAAAGGACACCGTAAGATCGAACCCAAAGCTAAGCACTTCTCCGATGGCAAGAACTACCTATCTAGTTGGCCAAACCAAACGGATAATTCGAAGAGACTTGCAAAGATAACCAATTATACATAAAAGAATTCAGAGAAGATTCAAATATTATTCATAGATAGACTTGATCATAAACCCACAATTCATCGGTCTCAACAAACACACCGCAAAAAGAAGATTACATCGAATAGATCTCCACAAGAGAGGGGGAGAACTTTGTATTGAGATCCAAAAAGAGAGAAGAAGCCATCTAGCTACTAACTATGGACCCGAAGGTCTGAGGTAAACTACTCACACTTCATCGGAGAGGCTATGATGATGTAGAAGCCCGCCGTGATGACGTCCCTCTCCAGCGGAGCTCCGGAACAGGCCCCAAGACGGAATCTCGTGGATACAGAAAGTTGCGATGGTGGAATTAGGTTTTTGGCTCCTGTTTTGATCGTTTGGGGGTACGTAGGTATATATAGGAGGAAGGAGTACGTCGGTGGAGCTCCGAGGGGCCCACGAGGAAGGGGGCACGCCCTAGGGGGGGGGGCGCCCCACCCTCGTGACCGCCTCTCTGATGCCTTGGTGTAGGTTCCAAGTCTCCTGGAGCATGTTCGGTGAGAAAATCACGTTACCGAAGGTTTCATTCCGTTTGGACTCCGTTTGATATTCCGTTTCTTCGAAACACTTTAAATAGGCAAAAAACAGCAATTCTTGGCTGGGCCTCCGGTTAATAGGTTAGTCCCAAAAATAATATAAAAGTGGAAAATAAAGCCCAATATAGTCCAAAACAGTAGATAATATAGCATGGAGCAATCAAAAATTATAGATACGTTGGAGACGCATCAGGCATCCCCAAGCTTAATTCCTGCTCGTCCTCGAGTAGGTAAATGATAAAAAGAGAATTTTTTGATGCGGAGTGCTACTTGGCATAATTTCAATGTAAATCTTCTTAATTGTGATATGAATATTCAGATTCGAAAGATTCAAGACAAAAGTTTATATTGAAATAAAAATAATAATACTTCAAGCATACTAACACAGCAATTACGTCTTCTCAAAATAACATGGCCAAAGAAAGTTATCCCTACAAAATCATATAGTCTGGCTATGCTCTATCTTCACCACACAAAGTATTTAAATCATGCACAACCCCGATGACAAGCCAATCAATTGTTACATGCTCTAACTTTTTCAAAACTTTTTCAATCTACACGCAATACATGAGCATGAGCCATGGATATAGCACTATAGGTGGAATAGAATGGTGGTTGTGGAGGAGACAAAAAGGAGAAGATAGTCTCACATCAACTAGGCGTATCAACGGGCTATGGAGATGCTCATCAATAGATACCAATGTGAGTGAGTAGGGATTGCCATGCAACGGATGCACTAGAGCTATAAGTATATGAAAGCTCAAAAAGAAACTAAGTGTGTGTGCATCCAACTTGCTTGCTCATGAAGACCTAGGGCAATTTGAGGAAGCCCATCATTGGAATATACAAGCCAAGTTCTATAATGAAAGATTCCCACTAGTATATGAAAGTGATAACATGAGAGACTCTCTACTATGAAGATCATGGTGCTACTTTGAAGCACGAGTGTGGTAAAAGGATAGTAACATTGTCCCTTCTCTCTTTTTCTCTCATTTTTTTATTTGGGCCTTTTCTCTTTTTTATGGCCTCTTTTTATTTGGGCTTCTTTGGCCTCTTTTTTTTCGTCCGGAGTCTCATCCCGACTTGTGGGGGAATCATAGTATCCATCATCCTTTCCTCACTTGGGACAATGCGCTAATAATGATGATCATCACACTTTTATTTTTCTAACAACTCAACAATTACAACTCGATACTTAGAACAAAATATGACTCTATATGAATGCCTCGGCAGTGTACCGGGATATGCAATATGACAATGATGGATGTGTCATGAACGGAACGGTGGAAAGTTGCATGGCAATATATCTCGGAATGGCTATGGAAATGCCATGATACCGGCGAAAGGTGCGCTGTATTTGAGAGGCTAGCAAAGGTGGAAGGGTGAGTGTGCGTATGATCCATGGACTCAACATTAGTCATAAAGAACTCATATACTTATTGCAAAAATCTAGAAGTTATCAAATCAAAGTATTACGTGCATACTCCTAGGGGGATAGATTGGTAGGAAAAGACCATCGCTCATCCCCGACCACCACTCATAAGGAAGACAATCAGTAAATAAATCATGCTCCGACTTCATCACATAACGGTTCACCATACGTGCATGCTACGAGAATCACAAACTTTAACACAAGTATTCTTTAAATTCAAAACTACCCAACTAGCATGACTCTAATATTGTCACCTCCATATCTCAAAACAATTATCATGCTTCAATCTTTTCTTAGTATTCAACACACTCAAAAGAAAGTTTCACAAATCTTGAATACCAAGCATATTATTATTAAGCAAATTACCATGCTATTAAGAGACTCTCAAAATAATTTAAGTGAAGCCTAAGAGATCAATAGTTTCTTTAAAACAAATCCACCACCGTGCTCTAAAAGATCTAAGTGAAGCACATAGAGCAAAATTATAAGGCTCAAAAGATATAAGTGAAGCACATAGAGCAAAACTACATAGCTCAAAAGATATAAGTGAAGCACATAGAGTATTCTATCAAATTTTAATTCATGTATGGCTCTCTCAAAAGGTGTGTATAGCAAGGATGATTGTGGCATACTAAAACACAAAGACAAAAATAATACAAGACGCTCCAAGAAAAACACATATCATGTTGGTGAATAAAAATATAGCTCCAAGTAAATTACCGATGGAAGTGGACGAAAGAGGGGATGCCTTCCAGGGCATCCCCAAGCTTTGACTTTTTGGTGTCCTTGGATTATCTTGGGGGTGCCATGGGTATCCCCAAGCTTAGGCTCTTGCCACTCCTTGTTCCATAATCCATCAAAAGAATTCACCCAAAACTTGAAAACTTCACAACACAAAACTTAAAGTAGAAAACTCGTGAGCTCCGTTAGTGAAAGAAAACAAAAGACCACTTCAAGGTACTATAATTAACTCATTCTTTCTTTATATTGGTGTTAAACCTACTTTATTCCAACTTCTCTATGGATTATAAATTATTTTACTAGCCATAGATTCATCAAAATAAGCAAACAACACACGAAAAACAGAATCTGTTAAAAACACAACAGTCTGGAGTAATCTGTAGCTGGCGCAAGATCTGAATCCCAAAAATTCTAAAATAAATTGCTGGAAGTGAGGAATTTATCTATTAATCATCTTCACAAAGAATTAACTAAATATCACTCTTCAAATAAAAATGACAGCAGTTCTCGTGAGTGCTAAAGTTTCTGTTTTTTACAGCAAGTTCAACAAGACTTTCCCCAAGTCTTCCCAACGGTTCTACTTGGCACAAACACTAATTAAACACAAAAAACACAACCAAAACAGAGGCTAAATAATTTATATATTACTAAGCAGGAGCAAAAAGCAAGGAATAAAAATAAAATTGGGTTTCCTCCCAACCAGCGCTATCTTTTAATGCCCCTAGCTAGGCATAAAAGCGAGGATAGATCTAGGTATTGCCATCTTTGTTAGGCAATCCATAAGTGGCTCTCATGATAGTTTCATATGAAAATTTTATTTTCTTTCTTGGAAAGTGTTCCATACCCTTTTTTAATGGAAATTGAAATCTAATATTCCCTTCCTTCATATCAATAATCGCACCAACCGTTCTAAGGAAAGGTCTACCAAGAATAATAGGGCAAGAAGGATTGCAGTCTAAATCAGGGACAATGAAATCTACGGGTACATAATTCCTATTTGCAGCAATAAGAACATCATTAATCCTTCCCATAGGTTTCTTAATAGTAGAATCCGCAAGATGCAAGTTTAGAGAGCAATCATCAAAATTACGGAAATCTAGCAAATCACATAAAGTCTTGGGAATAGTGGAGACACTAGCACCCAAATCACACAAAGCATAAAAAACTCATGATCTTTAATTTTAATTTTAATAGTTGGTTCCCACTCATCATAGAGTTTTCTAGTCATAGAAACTTTCAACTCAAGTTTTTCTTCATAAGATTGCATCAAGGCATCAACATTATGTTCGGTGAAGGCTTTCTTTTGACTATAAGCATGTGGAGAATTTAGCACGGATTGCAACAAGGAAATACAATCAATTAAAGAGCAACTTTCATAATTAAATTCCTTGAAATCCAATATAGTGGATTTAGCAACATCTAGATTTTTATTTCTTTCAATCCCACTTTCATCAATTTCATCATAAAGATCTAAATACTCTAAATTTTTAGAACTCCTTCTAGGTAAAGGAAGATCATATTCAGTTTCATCAAGATTCATATTGCAAAACAAATATTTAATAGGGGACACATCAATAACTTTTAGATCTTCATCCTGATTTTCATAGGAATTAGAAGAACACACTTTAATAAAGGCATCTTTGGAAGCACGCATCCTAGCGGTTCTTTCCTTGCACTCATCAATGGAAATTCTCATGGCTTTGAGAGACTCATTGATATCATGCTTAGGAGGAATAGATCTAATATTTAAAGAATCAATCTCAAGAGAAATTCTATCAATGTTCCTAGCCAAATCATCAACTTTAAGCAATTTCTCTTCAAGCAAAGCATTAAAATTCTTTTGTGAATTCATAAACTCTTTAACACTATTCTCAAATTCAGAGGGCATCTTATTAAAATTTCCATAAGAGTTGTTGTAGGAATTACCATAATTATTAGAGGAATTACTAGGATAATTCCTAGGATTAAAGTTTCCTCTATACGTGTTGTTACCAAAATTATTCCTACCAACAAAATTCACATCCATAGATTCATTGTTATTCTAAATCAAAGTAGACAAAGGCATATCATTAGGATCAGAAGAAACACTCTTAGTAGCAAATAATTTCATAAGTTCATCCATCTTTCCACTCAAAACATTGATTTCTTCTATCGCATGCACTTTTTTATTAGAAGATCTTTCAGTATGCCATTCAGAATAATTAACCATAATATTATCTAGGAGTTTAGTAGCATCTCCTAAAGTGATTTCCATAAAAGTGCCTCCCGCGGCCGAATCTAAAACATTTCTAGAAGAAAAATTCAATCCGACATAATTTTTTTGTATAATCATCCACAAATTCAAACCATGAGTAGGGCAATTATGTATCATTAATTTCATTTTCTCCCAAGCTTGTGCAACATGTTCATGATCAAGTTGCTTAAAGTTCATAATATCGTTTCTAAGAGAGATGATCTTAGCGGGAGGGAAATACTTAGAGATAAAAGCATCTTTGCGCTTGTTCCAAGCATCAATACTATTTTTAGGCAAAGAAGA
This sequence comes from Triticum urartu, assembly GCF_056163025.1. Lineage (NCBI taxonomy): Eukaryota > Viridiplantae > Streptophyta > Magnoliopsida > Poales > Poaceae > Triticum > Triticum urartu. The sequence continues at coordinate 469,852,314 of NC_141874.1, forward strand.
AAACCAAGCTTTAGCACGATCTCTAAGAGAAAAAGGAAATAGCTACAATTTAACGACATCATTATCGACATCTTTTTTCTTTTGCATATCACATAAATCAACGAAGCTATTCAGATGAGTAGCGGCATCTTCACTAGGAAGGCCGGCGAATTGATCTTTCATAACAAGATTCAACAAAGCAGTATTAATTTCAGAAGATTCAATATTGGCAAGAGGAGCAATCGGAGTGCTAAGGAAATCATTATTATTGGTATTGGTGAAGTCACACAATTTGGTAGTATCTTGAGCCATCGCGACAAACAAGCAATCTAACACACGAGCAAACAAAAAGGCAAGCAAGAAAAGAGAGGGAGGATGGAGAGAGAGAGGGCAAATAAAACGGCAAGGGTGAAGTGGGGGAGAGGAAAATGAGAGGCAAATGGCAAATAATGTAATGCGAGAGATAGGGATTGTGATGGGTACTTGGTATGTTGACTTTTTGCATAGACTCCCAGGCAACGGCGCCAGAAATCCTTCTTGCTACCTCTTGAGCTTGTGTTGGATTTTCCCCGAAGAGGAAGGGATGATGCAGCAGAGTAGCCTAAGTATTTCCCTCAGTTTTTGAGAACCAAGGTATCAATCCAGTAGGAGGCCACGCTCAAGTCCCTCATACCTCCACAAAATGATAGCTACTCACAACCAACACGATTAGGGGTTGTCAATCCCTTCACGGTCACTTACGAGAGTGAGATCTGATAGATATAATATTTTTGGTATTTTTGGTATAGAGATGCAAAGTCAAAAGTAAAAAAGCAAATCAAGATTAAAGTGATGGAGATTGATATGATGAGAATAGACCCGGGGGCCACAGGTTTCACTAGTGGCTTCTCTCAAGAGCATAAGTATTCTGCGGTGGGTGAACAAATTACTGTTGAGCAATTGACAGAATTGAGCATAGTTATGAGAATGTCTATGCATGATCATGTATATAGGCACCATGTCCGTGACAAGTAGACCGAAATGATTCTGCATCTACTACTATTACTCCACTCATCGACCGCTATCCAGCATACATCTAGAGTATTAAGTTAAAAACAGAGTAACGCCTTAAGCAAGATGACATGATGTAGAGAGATAAATTCATGCAATATGAAATAAATCCCATCTTGTTATCCTCGATGGAAACGATACAATATGTGCCTTGCTGCCCCTTCTATCACTGGGGACGGTCACCACAAGATCGAACCCAAAGCTAAGCACTTCTCCCATGGCAAGAACTACCAATGTAGTTGGCCAAACCAAACGGATAATTCGAAGAGACTTGCAAAGATAACCAATCATACATATAATAATTCAGAGAAGATTCAAATATTATTCATAGATAGACTTGATCATAAACCCACAATTCATCGGTCTCAACAAACACACCGCAAAAAGAAGATTACATCGAATAGATCTCCACAAGAGAGGGGGACAACTTTGTATTGAGATACAAAAAGAGAGAAGAAGCCATCTAGCTCCTAACTATGGACCCGAAGGACTGAGGTAAACTACTCACACTTCATCGGAGAGGCTATGATGATGTAGAAGCCCTCCATGAAGACGGCCCTCTCCGGCGGAGCTCCGAAACATGTCCCTAGATGGGATCTCGTGGATACATAAAGTTGCGGCGGTGGAATTAGGTTTTTGGCTCCTGTTCTGATCGTTTGGGGGTATATAGGTATATATAGGAGGAAGGAGTACGTCGGTGGAGCTCCGAGGGGCCCACGAGGCAGGGGGCGCGCCCTAGGGGGGGCGCCCCGCACCCTCGTGACCGCCTCTCTGATGCCTTGGAGTAGGGTCCAAGTCTCCAGGATCACGTTTGGAGCGTATCAGACTCCCAAGGGCTCCAAGTTCTGCCCTCGGCCGAACACCACGCCAGAACCTCCAGTGGTTTCGGACTCCGGCAGGCGCCCCCCTTCCAAGAGGGGAAAGTCGCCCGTGCCGGTGACCTCTGTCCATCCAGAGGCACCGGACAACCTACTGGGAGCGCTTTGCGACGCTTCCATTGACGAAGAGCACACCACTATTATGAGTGCGGTGATCAAGAAGGTTCAGTCCGCCAAGAGCGGACTGACTGAAGCCTGTGCGAGCCTTCTAACAGGCTTTGAGGTAAGTATTTAAAATATAGGAAAATATTACCGCATAGACAGTAGCCCCTGATGCTCTGTTTGGTGTTCACAAAGAAAAGCCGAATAGAGGATCAAATAATATCTGCAGGAGTCTAATATAAGTATGTCTGTATGCGTATGTAGGCTTCGCTGCTGACCTCGGCCGCACTGACTGCGGAGGTCGCCGCACTGAAGCAGAGCCTCGAACAATCTGATAAAGAACTCGGCCTTGCCAAGAGGCAGCTCGAGGAGAACAAAGGTAAGTAATACCTTGTCTATATATAAAAAAGATGTGGTTGCAAAATGACAGGATCATCATGGATGTGCCAGGGGCCATGATCGAAGTGGCGACCCTGAAGCAAGCGCTGTCCGAGGCCGAAAACAAAGCGGCCAAGGAGCGCACCCAGCGGGAGAAACAAGAGGCACGGGTGGGCGAGGTGTAGCAAGAGCTCCAGGCTCTCGTGAAGAAACACGAGACTTTGGAGCTTGACTCGAAGACGCGAGAGTCCGAGCTTGTCGCAACCCCGGAGAGCACAAAGCATGCCAAGGCCGAAGCCCAAAAGGCCCTCCAGGAAATTGAGGCGATGAGGAAGATAGCGACGGGTAAGGCATTCAATATGCAAAGCAAGCATGTAAAAGTAAATTACTTGTTACTTACCCGAGTCCGGAGCTCTCCAGGAGCATTCGCAGATTTGCCACGTAGAGTGTCGGGTGCCGCGAAGTATTACCAGGCCAAGGAGGGAAGCTCGATGGAGAAGTTGTTCTGATCTCAGTATACTGGGACCAAACACCCGATGCCTATGAGCGACTAGCTGAAGCAACTGGTCGAGCTGCACAAGGCGGCCGAACAGGCCATGAGGGGCCTTATAGTTCGGATGTGGCCTGGCGCTCCCTTCCCAACAGCTACTTCGGTCTGGTGAGGCGGCTTGTGGATGCCTGCCCACGGCTGGAAGTCATAAAGCGGTCCGTCTGCATCAAAGGTGCACGCCGGGATTTTGCCCGTGCGAAGGTGCACTGGGCCAAGATGGACGCTGAGAAGCTGGTGAAGGAGGGGCCGCCGCAGGGCAAGGAGCATCGCCACCCCAAAATGTATTATGAGGGTGTCCTGAAGGGTGCCCGTCTTGTGGTGGATGAGTGTGCGAAGGATGTGATTTTTGAATGAACTTTCTCGTGTGATCCTGTATTATGAAAACTTGTTCATATGCGCTATGCAACGCTTGTTTAAATTTAAAATATTACCTTCTGTGCGGCTGTTTATTAAATCTGAGAGATGGCCAGTCGTCGGCTTCTGCCCCCATGCCACGAGTGCTGGGGTGTTCGGGATAAAGCTGAGCACTCTTTTTCCCATTGTTGGGTACTTCAAGGGAGGTGCTCAGCACAACGAACAAGGCAATCGAACTATAATGTTTTATCACTCTCAATTAGCCATAGAAGTCTACAATTTTGAATTTTGGCGAAGCCCCTAGTATTCGGAAGGACGAATTCGGGGCTCTATACACGCCTTAAGCCGGAAAAAGCTGACTCCTCGCTCTAAGCGGCATAACTCTTTAGGGACTCGAGACCTCTCGAACAGCGACCAACTCTCGCCTTATCATGATAGTCAATTTTAGCTTTCTCTACTGAGGTGCTTGCCCAGATGAACCGGGGCACAATCGCAGTAGTTCTCCCAGTGCTACCTTAGCCGATATAGCGGAACGTAAGGTACCAAAACATGGGAGCCGGGCAAACCCAACTATTGACCCAAGACATGATTCGGAGCTGATGCATATAATGCTATAAGTTTGGGGTGCCGCACTGTCGAAAGTGTTCGGACTTCTCACGCCGTATTATGCGGTACCTTTAAGCCCCTGGCGTATTGGCCGTACCAGAGTGTACGGGTGGTGAATGTCATGAATGAACATATATATAAAAGAATAGACGGTAATAGTCTAGTGCTATGCATTGTTTATTCAAAAAGGTGCGTCGAAGCAGAATGATACAAGTAGTGCGATAAGCAAAAAGTAGGACTATTTGACATGTCCCTTCCAAGGGCAAGCTAAGGAATGGTATTTAAAGCAAGTATTTCACTCGTTATTAGAGACCACCTGGGAGTTCCATGGTGCGATGTAGCTTTCTGCCTCCTTGGTTGTTGTATCGTGTGTCCGGCAATCGTACTGCCAGACGGGGTTTCCAGAGAGTAAAGTCCTGAAACAGAGAAAAGAATAACAAAGCAGGAAGCCCCTAGTGCGGTTGAGCTGTGTTTTGGGGCGTGTCGTACTCGTGCCCCCACCTATGCCCATGGTATTTTTAATGCGTAATTATGTATGCGTGGCACAGATTTCGCCGTTTGGCTGGGACTGGGGTGGGGGCCGCATTGCTATGCGAGCTCGGAACGTGCCAGGCGGTCTTGTTGCAGATTACTCCGGGCGCTCTTGACGGTGTCTGGGTGTTTAATCACCGAACTGGTGGATTGCCTGAAGAGGCTGCTTTGTGCTTCTGCTGCGAGGGCCGTAGTGTGCTCCTCCGTGCGGAGAGAGCGCTCTGTGTTTCCATTGACTGTGATGACCCCCCGAGGTCCTGGCATCTTGAGCTTGAGGTAAGCATAATGCGGTACCGCATTGAATCTCTCAAATGCGGTTCACCCGAGCAATGCATGATAGCCACTGCGGAACGAGACTATATCGAAGATTAACTCCTCGCTTCGGAAGTTATCCGGGGATCCGAAGACCACTTCCAGCGTGACTGAGCCTCTGCAATGGGCCTCTACACCTAGTATGATGCCTTTGAAGGTCGTTTTTATGGGTTTGATTTGAGGGGTATATACCCATTTTGCACACTGTGTCCTGATAAAGCAGGTTCAGGCTGCCGCCGTCATCCATAACGACTCGAGTGAGGTGAAATCCGTCGATGGTTGGGTCTAGGACCAGTGCGGCGAATCCGCCATGACGGATACTAGTGGGATGGTCCCTGTGATCGAAGGTGATCGGACAGGAGGACCATGGGTTGAACTTTGGGGCGACTGGCTCCAACGCGTATACGTCCCTTAACGCACGCTTTCGCTCCCTCTTGGGGATGTGGGTTGCGTATATCATGTTCACCATCCGCACTTGTGGGGGGAACCTCTTCTGTCCTCCGGCGTTCGGCGGTGGGGGCTCCTCCTCCACCTTGCTATGTGACCCCTTATCTTTGTTTTCGGCATTTAACTTACCGGCCTGCTTGAACACCCAACATTCCCTGTTGGTGTGGTTGGCTGGCTTGTCGGTGGTGCCGTGTATTTGACATGAGCGATCGAGTATACGGTCCAAACTGGACGGGCCCGGGGTGCTTCTTTTGAATGGCTTTTTCCGCTGACCGGGTTTAGAGCCTCTGAATCCGGCATTGACTACCGTATCCTCGGTATTGTCGCCGTTGATGTGGCGCTTGTGTTTGTTGCGACGTGACCTGCCATTGCCATCCTTGGTATCTGAAGTACCATGGCTCTTTGATATATTATTGCTACGAGCCAGCCAGCTATCCTCTCCCGCGCAAAAGCGGGTTATTAGTGTCGTGAGGGCTGCCATAGATTTTGGTTTTTCCTGGCCAAGGTGTCGGGCGAGCCACTCATCGCGGATGTTGTGCTTAAAATCTTCTAGGGCCTCTACATCCAGACAGTCGACGATTTGATTTTTCTTTGTCAGGAATCGTGTCCAGAATTGCCTGGCCGATTCCTCTGGCTGCTGAATTATGTGGCTCAAGTCATCGGCATCTGGTGGTCGCACATAAGTGCCCTGCAAGTTGTCGAGGAATGCGGCTTCCAGATCTTCCCAACAGCCAATGGATTCTGCTGGCAGGCTGTTGAGCCAATGCCGAGCTGGTCCTTTGAGCTTGAGTGGGAGGTATTTGATGGCGTGTAGATCGTCGCCGTGGGCCATGTGGATGTGCAGGAGGAAGTCTTCGATCCATACCGCAGGATCTGTTGTGCCGTCGTATGATTCGATATTTACGGGTTTGAAACCCTCTGGGATTTGGTGATCCATTACTTCGTCTGTGAAGCATAGGGGGTGTGCAGAGCCTCTGTACTGGGCTATGTCGCGACGCAGCTCAAATGAGTCTTGTCCGCTATGTTCGGCCCGGCCGGATTTACTTTTACTGTATCCGGCGTGACGGTTATCGTCTTGCGTAGTGGCGCGCCCTCGTGATCCGTAGATCGATCTTGCGTGTTTTGCTTTGTCCTCCAATACGTCTCGCAGGTCTAGCGTGTTTCCCTGTGCCTTGACATTTTTGTTTGAGTGGCATCGAGGTGCGGGCTGAGCTTTTGGCTGAAATGCCTCTCTGTCGCGGCCACGAGGTGGCCAATCTGCCGCGTCATACGTAGGAGATGTAGGTTTTAATGCTTCCTCCTCCAGTCGGGGTAGCAACCTGCGCTTTGGGTAACTCTTGGAGGGGCGTTCGAGTTCATATTCCTCGGCCGCAAGGACTTCAGTGCATTTGTCAGCTAGCGAATCTTGATCAGCTTGAAGCTGCTGTTGCTTTTTCTTAAGGCTATTTGCCGTGGCTATAAGCCGGCACTTGAAGCGCTCTTGCTCGACGGGATCCTTAGGCATGACAAATTAGTCATCGTCGAGGCTTGCCTCGTCTTCGGAGGGTGGCATGTAATTATCATCCTCCGCCTCTCCATTTGCCGCTCTCTCGGGAGGGCTGGCTTCTCTGTCCTCCTGCTCTAAATCTTGCTGGAGGGGATTGTCGTTATCTTCGGCACTGTCTGGAGTGCTATTATCTCTTGTGCCGGTATCACCGCTTTTGCTTTGGCGAGACTCAGAGCGGCGTCGCTGACGTCGGTGCTTGGGTTGCTTCTTGGAGGGGTCATCCTCCGCTGTCCCGACGCCATTGCCTTCTTTGGGTGTGTCCACCATATATATATCATATGATGAGGTGGCTGTCCAGTGCCCTGTGGGCAGTGGTTCTTGTTCGTCTCCTGCATCGTCGTCCATACCGTCGATGTCTTCGGAGTCGAAGTCGAGCATGTCGGTCAAATCGTCGACAATGGCTACTAAGTGGGTGGTGGGTGGGCGGCGAATTTCTTCGTCATCTGCATCCCAATCGTGCCGGACATAGTTCGGCCAGGACTCTCCTGACAAGGAGAGACCTTAATGAGTTCAATTTGTCGCCAAAGGGCGAGTGCTGAAAGATATCCGCGGAGGTAAACTCCATGATCGGCAGCCAGTTGGATTCGATAGGCACGGGCGCAGGCGGTACAGAGTCCGTGGCCTGGGAAGAATCCGGCAGTTCGGCGTCACGCCTCCCGTGAAGGGTAAGGTCGATACTCAGCTCAATCACCGCTGATAATGCGGCCTCCGTGGCGGGGTCTATCGACCCGTCCATGGATGGCGCAATTGGCTCCGAATTGAGGGTTGGAGCGGTTGCCGGTGCGGTCTCCCGAACACTGTCCGATGGTAGAGCTAAATCATGCTCATCGTGATCGTGTGGCGCACTCGGCAGGGGCTCGAATCCATCGAAGATCAAGTCTAGGCGGATATTGGCCGTGTAGTTTAAGATTCCAAACCTGACCTGGTAGCCAGGGGCGTAACTCTCAATCTGCTCCAGATGTCCAAGCGAGTTGGCCCGCAGTGCGAAGCCGCCGAATACAAAGATCTATCCGGGGAGAAAAGTCTCACCCTAGACTGCATCGTTATCGATGATTGAAGGATCCATCAAGCCTAATGATGACGACACAGAGGAACTCTCAATGAAAGCACCAATGTCGGTGTCAAAACCGGTGGATCTCGGGTAGGGGGTCCCGAACTGTGCGTCTAAGGCGGATGGTAATAGGAGGCAGGGGACACGATGTTTACCCAAGTTCGGGCCCTCTTGATGGAGGTAAAACCCTACGTCCTGCTTGATTGTTCTTGGTGATATGAGTATTACAAGAGTTGATCTACCACGAGATCAGAGAGGCTAAACCCTAGAAGCTAGCCTATGGTATGATTGTTGTTGTCCAACGGACTAAAACCCTCCGGTTTATATAGACACCAGAGGGGCTAGGGTTACACAGAGTCGGTTACAAGGAAGGAGATCTACATATCCGTATTTCCATGCTTGCCTTCCACGCCAAGGAGAGTCCCATCCGGACACAGGACAAAGTCTTTAATCTTGTATCTTCATAGTCCAACAGTCCGGCCAAAGGATATAATCTAGCTGTCCGGATATCCCCTAATCCAGGACTCCCTCAACACCCTTTGCTGTCAGCAGCATCGACTGATTTTTCTTTATTCTTTAGTTGTGAAGTAAATATGGCTCTGACATGTGAATCGCTGAGATGCATAATCATCGATTGTTTTGAATGTTCTCTATGAATTGCCAGGCCTGTGTGTCTGATTACAATGTACAGGAACGCTAAAAAGCTTCTCAAACTCTTGGTACTCCCTCTGTTCCTTTTTTACTTCGCAAATTAGATTTCTTTCAAGTCAGTTGATTTTACATTGTGAATGTTCATACTTTTTTCTATAAGACTGGTCGAAGTAGAGATACTTTGACTGCAGACAAAACTTGTATGCAGACTAAAAAGGACCGGAGGGAGTACATGTGAAACTGCTCCAAACGAGGTGATCACCCTGGGAATAATGCTAGTGTGTATTGTTTTGCATGTTCATCCAATGCCAGTGATATAAACATGCCGGATTTCATTACATTTCATACAATCTTCAACTAAAAAGGGTGCGCTGGAGGTATAATTAATTAACCGAAGCTACCCACCTGTGTCCGCCTAAGACTTACCTGCAGGTGCAGTTGCGTAACTGACATGTGGCTTAGATGCCTGTTGGGCCCACGTGTCAGTGACCCAACTGCACCAGCAGTTAAATAACTGAAGCAACACCCTTCTCCAACATAGCTCTCCGAGGCCTCGACGGAGCCGGCGGTGTCCTCTGTCTCATTGTTGACGGGGCAGCGCCTCGACGGAGCGGGGGAAATCCTCCCCCTCGTTGTCGGCAGGGTGGGGCCTCGGCTGAGCCGGCGATGTCCTCTGCTTCATTGTTGGCAGGGCAGGGCCTCGGCGGAGTAGGGCCTCTCAGAAGCCGGCGAGGTCCTTCGCCTCGGTGTCATCGGGGCGGGTCCTCGGTGGAGAAGGGCCTCGCCGAAGCTGGCGAAATACTTCACCTCCGTGCCGGCGGGGCGGTGCATCAGCGGAGCCGGCGTTGTCTGCTACCTCGTTGTTGGTGCCACGGGGCCTCGGCGGAGTAGGGCCTCGTCGATGCCAGTGGAGAGAGGACTCGTCAGAGCCGGCATTGTCCTCTACCTCATCCTCAGTCTCGCCAAATAGCGCCTCGCCCGCTTCATCGCCCTCTTTGTTGGCGGTCGCAGCCTCCGCCACCCGCATGCGGTACCGCCAGCGCTCGAGGCGGCCCTCGCTGGCGGAGCGCTACGAGTCGAATAGCGCCTCCTGCTCCACCTGCTCCACGGTGATCTGCTCCTCCACCTCTAGGTGCTCCTGGAGGAGATGGTGGTTGTAGGCGATGTCGGCCTGCGCCTCCCGGAACTGCTCCTGACGCTTCTGCCTCACCTTGTCCATGTATTTGGCACAGGCCTCGCCGACGGTCATGGTGCAATGCACCAGCGAGGATGGCGTCAAGGAGGGGGTTGGCGCCGGATTATCGAATACCATGTTCTCCATTGGGACGTCGTCGTCCTATGGTTGCTTGCCGGCTTGGTCCATCCTACGCCTGTCCCGAAGAGCGCTGGAGCGCGAGGAAGCCATGGTGGGCAGTAGTGGTATGGACAGGAGAAAGGGAACGGAGGCGGATGACTGCGGCTATGGCCGGCGCAGCAGTTTATATAGCAATGGTGGGCGGCGGAGTAGCCGCCTCGGCAACCATGTATCATTAATGTGGGTGGCAAACGGATGGACGGACGACACTTGTGTCGTTTGAAGGCGGAGCAATCGCCTGCACCGGGAAGCGGGGCAGGCGGCGCTGACCGTTTCGGTGGCAAGCGTGCGTGTGCGAGGGAGGCGGTCTGGGTGGGCTAGGTCAGTCAGACTCGTGCTTGGCAGCGGGTCGGTCCAGAAGCCGGACATGCTGGCTCGCCAGCGAGATCGCCAAGCTGAGCGACGACAATCAGATGATGGACCTAGCTTCGGACCAGGAGCCGGCGCCACTCTCCAAGCCGGTTCATGTCGTGTTCACCATAGAGCAGGTGCGGCCGCACTTCGACGCCCTAGTGGCGGAAGAGCTACCAGTGCTGGAGGACCTGTGCTGCAACCTCGGTCTCCTCAACGAGCACCATGAACAAGCGAACGACAACACCGTCGCGGACATGTGGCCCTATGATCCTGGCTTCCCGAATGAGTAGCGAGTGCTCTATCAGACCATCCGTAGGGCCCGCGAGGCCCTCTTTGTCGTCCTTCGAGTTGTTGTGCTCGCCGTGGCACTGCCGTCTCGCGTTGTCAACATGGTCAACGGACATGAGGAATGTGGAGATGACTTTACATGGAAAGGATGACAGTGGGGACCCACCAGGGCCATAGCCGCACGTTCGCAAGTGCCTCCTTATTATATACAACTATAATTTTTTTGCTTCCTCCTAGTTTCCTGACATCACGGTCACACACCATTGTCAATCTATGTAGTCAATAAATGAGAGAATTGCACAAGGAGCGGCCGACAGCTGGGACCAAGCAGCTTGAGTAGTATTTTTGTTTTTGAGGTGTGAGCACTTCAGAGTTTTTCTTAAGCGATGTTTTCGTTGTTGTTCAGAGGAAAGCAAGGTATTAACTGGGCGGGTTGTGGCCCATCTGGACCAGGCCAGATATCCAGCCCTGATATTAATTTTTTTCAAGATGAAAATGGCTCGCCCAGCTATAATTGTTTTTGAGGAATACCCAGGCAAGGTCAACTTGTTATTCTCTGCCCCGCCGGGCTGCAAATCTTTCCTAAGAGGGATGCATTAGGCTTAACAAGAAAATGGGCTTTAAGAAATAATAAATGGGATGTAATTATAAAAACTAGGCACTAACTATAAAAACTGCACCAAACATGTAATTAACTTATTATTTTTGGATTTTGAAATTTTTAATTTCATTAATTGTTGCACGCATAATATGTTGGATTTTTATGTAATACAAATTTATATTGAAATTGTATTTAATCTGACTAGAAATTTCGGGATAAAAATATTTCGGATCCCATCAAAATGTGGGAAATTTTATTGAATTCTGTTTTGAGCGGTTGGTTGAAATTATTAATCGTTGTCCTAGGTAGAAAATGGGCTGTACTTTTGATAACCCACAAGTATAGGGGATCGCAACAGTTTTCGAGGATAAAGTTTTCAACCCAGATTTATAGATTCGACACAAAGGGAGCTAAAGAATATTTGAAGGTATTAGCAGCTGAGTTGTCAATTTAACCACACCCGGAGATTAATTATTTGCAGCAAAGTGGTCAGTAGGAAAGTAGTTTGATAGTTTTGATAGTAGTAGTAGCAGCAACAGTAACAGTAACAACGATAGTAGTAATTTTGTAGCAAGTGTAATAGTGATGATAGAAGTAGTAACTTAGTAGAAACAATATGGAAATGTTCGTAGGCATTGGATCAGTGACTTGTTGGATGATATTCATCATGTGACACTTATAACCTAGGGCGATAAGGCACTAGCTCCAGTTCATCGATATAATGTAGGCATGTATTCCGTAAATAGTCATACATGCTTTATTAAAAGAACTTGCATGACATCTTTTGTCCCATCCTCCCATGGCAGAGGGGTCCATATTGGAAACTAAGGGATATTAAGGCCTCCTTTTAATAGAGAACCGGAACAAAGCATTAACACATAGTGAATACATGAACTCCTCAAACTACGATCATCACCGGGAGTGGGCCCGATTGTTGTCACTCCGGGGTTGCCGGATTATAACACGTAGTAGGTGACTATAACTTGCAAGATAGGATCTAGAACATGGATATAATGATGATAACATAAACAGTTCAGATATGAAATCATGGCACTCGGGCCCAAAGTGACAAGAATTAAGCATAGCAAAGTCATAGCAACATCAATCTATGAACATAGTGGACACTAGGGATCAGGCCCTAACAAAACTAACTTGATTACATGATGAATCTCCTCCAACCCCTCACTGACCAGCGAGCCTACAAAGGAATTACTCACTCCCAGTGGGGAGCATCATGGAATTGGCGATGGAGATGGGTTGGTGATGATGAAGAACCAAGATCCCCCTCTCCGGAGCCCCAAACGGACTCGAGATCTGCCCTCCCGAGGAAGAATAGGGCTTCGCGGTGGCTCCGTCTCGTGGATCGTGATAATTCTTTGTCCCTTATTTTTTTCTCTGAAAATAGGAATTTATAGTGTAAGGGTTGAGGTCTGCGGGGCCGCCATGTGGGTACAACCCACCTGGGTGCGCTAGGAGAGCGGGGCGCGCTTTGGTGGGTTGTGCCCACCTAGGGGCCCTATCGGATTTCGTGTTTCGGCAAAACCCTTGAGGTTCGAACACTGGAGTGCGCACGAAGATCTTCCCCCTCTCTAGCTCGAACGCTCAACGATCTCACGGCCGAGCTTGACGGACCCAAAGAACACGAGACACAAAGTTTATACTGGTTTGGGCCACCGTTGTGGTGTAATACCCTACTCTAGTGTAGTGTGGTGGATTGCCTCTTGGACTGAGGATGAACAGTTACAAGGGAAGAACAGCCTCCTGAGGAGAGGTGTCCTTGTGCTTGATGAACTTGTGTGTTCGAGGAAGATCTCGATCCCCTCTCTGTTATGGTGGTGGCTAGTCCTATTTATAGAGGCCCTGGTCCTCTTCCCAAATATTGAGCGGTAAGGGATCCCACAATGGCCAATTTGAAGGGAGACAACTAGTACAAGCTATCCTAACAAAACTAGTCTTCGCCTGCGAAAGGATCTGGTGGTGACGCCATTTTGGGCATCACGGTGACCTCCATCCTGCCGTCCTTCTGGTCTTGGTCTTGTTGCACGGTTTGGAAACCTTTGCCTGATGCCTTGGAACTCCTCGCCTGCGCTTGCCTCCTTACCACCAAAGAGGAAGCGACGACACTGTGCTCGCTGGCGCCCGCCTGGTCTTGATCGTCATGGCTTTCGTCATTGGAACCTCACGAGGTTCGCCTTGCCTTGATCTTTCCGCCCCTTGCGAGACAGCCTCGTGAGGCCGCCCCTGAGTAGGTCTTGCATCATCCACCCTCGCAAGTCTTGGCCCCACGCTAGGGTCTTGAATGTTTGCTGGTGAAGATGTGTCTTACGGGGCCGCTGGTGGAGCCACACCGCGGGCCGAAAACATGCAAGTCTGGGCACCCCCGTTCCTACAACACCGACGGGCCCCTCTCCTGTAGGTCTTGGCCCCAGAAATTATTATATATTATATAAAAATTCCTCGAAAAGTTTCGTTCCATTCCGGGAAATTTTATTACTGCACAAAAACAACACCATGGTAGTTCTGCTGAAAACAACGTTAGTCCAGGGTTAGTTTCATTCAAATCATGCAAATTAGAGTCCAAAACAAGAGTAAAAGCATGAGAAAAAGTAGGTACGTTGGAGACGCATGAACTCCCCCAAGCTTAGACCTTTGCTTGTCCTCATGCAATTCAGTTGATAAACTGAAAGTGAGAAAGAAAAACTTTTACAAACTCTTTTGCTCTTGTTTGCATAAATAAGCTTAACCAACACCCAGGTTTTCAGCCAACATTATAAGTAACCATATCAACAATAACTCTTAAAGATTATAATGACTCATATCAATGACATAATCAGCTAGCGAGCAATAATAAGATTTCTCAAAGGGCAACACGTTGTCAAAATAACCATGATATAATATGACAATAATGGTATATCGCTAGCCCTTTCTGAGACCGCGAAACATAAATGTAGAGCTCCTCCAAAGTTCAAGCAGCGACTAAACATTGTAATTCATGGTAGAAAAGATCTAGTCATGATGCACCCAACATTAGCTACACACAATGCATAAATCATGACAACTGTGCTCTACTCAGTTTATGGCGCTTGTTTTAGAAGGTGATGACACTACTGTAGGATGCTGCTAACGCGAAACTACGATCAGAGATCTTTCGACGAAACTGTGTGCGATGCCATAATCGCAAATGATGGTGTAAAAAGACCATCAAAAAAGGTGCAAAACGTTGCGATGGTGGAGCCATGAAACACGGTTCGGATTTTAGTTGTGTGTGCAATGCAGGGCATACATGTCAGTTCAATTAACTGTTCACGATGAGGAGGAACAAAAGAAGCGGGCAGCCAGATGGAGGTGTGTGCGATATACAACATACGGTTCACTCGGATGAATTGTTTGTGATTACGCAACACAAAAGAAACAATCAGCAGATGAAGGTGTGTGCGGTATACGACATGCGGTTCACTCGAATGAACTGTTTGCGTTGAGACATGAGAACAGAAACGGTTCAACTTAACAAGATGTGTGTGATACGCGGCAAACAAGTCTGTAATCAGAAATGTGTGTGAAGACCGATAATAACACAGACAGTTGCTGCTAATAAGACATGTGTGTTGTGCGATGGGATTGCATACAGAACAACATATATATATACACACACACACACTTATAAGGACATGCTTGCATAATCAAATTAAATATGCACTTACATAGCTGGCTACTACAACCATGGCATTTGCACACACCAAAGTAAACTATTACATGCATAATTACATAGGTGGCTACTACACACATTACATTTCCACACACCAATAAAGTAAACTATATATTACATGCATAATTAACTAGCATAAACGATCATCTCATCATCATCTACTTCTTGTGACGCTTGCTCTGCTTGTGGCTCGATCCGGGCTCATTGATTTTGGTAACGAGGAACTTCCTCATGTCAACAATCCACCTATGCATCTCGTAGCATGTGTACACGCTCTTGGCCGTGAACCTGAGGTGAGGTTCATCCAGTTGCCGCATCCAGGCCCTGTGCCAGGATAGGGGACTTGTTCTCTGGGCATTCTACTTCATCTTTTCATAGTAGGGGTCGATGATGGCCGAGGCGAGTTCGAACAGGGAGTCCTTCGTGGTGCCCCAGACCCTGTAGTGGTCACGGATTTCGACAAGGTTGTTGCAGGCCAAGCCCATAACAGGGAGCGCTTTTACATCATCGGTGGTTTCCACCATGGTGAAATTGTAGTGGGTGCTATTGACAAACCTATTGAAACGGTCGCAAGGCTCTGTTGCCACGCAGTAGTGGTAGATGAGGACATGATGGCCCACAGACAACTGGGCAACGGCAGCCTTCTGCACTATGCCAGGAAGAACGGTCGTTTACTGGAGGTCGATGCTGACCACCTTGTACTTGTCTCGAGCAAGCAACTGCTCAACGCTGTTGATGTAGTAGTCCACCACGGCCGGGTCGATGGTGTACACCACCAAGAGATCTGTCGCCCTCGCGTGGGTGTCCACTCTATGCTCGCCGAACTCCATTGGAGCGCCGCTGGACATCCCCTCTCTATGTGTCGTCGTGGGTGTGCTTGTTCTGTTGTGGGGCTAATACGTCTCCAACGTATCTATAATTTTTGATTGCTCCATGCTATATTATCTACTATTTTGGACTATATTGGGCTTTATTTTCCACTTTTATATTATTTTTGGGACGAACCTATTAACCGGAGGCCCAACCCGAAATTGTTGTTTTTTGCCTATTTCAGTGTTTTGAAGAAACGGAATATCAAACGAAGTCCAAACGGAATAAAACCTTCGGGAACGTGATTTTCTCACCGAACGTGATCCAAGAGACTTGGACCCTACTCCAAGGAGTCAAAGAGGCGGTCAACCGGGTGGGCCCCCCCTAGGGCGCGCCCCCTGCCTCGTGGGCCCCTCGATGCTCCACCGACGTACTCCTTCCTCCTATATATACCTACGTACCCCCAAATGAACAGATACGGCACCAAAAACCTAATTCCACCGCCGCAACTTTCTATATCCACGAGATCCCATCTTGGGGCCTGTTCCGGAGCTCCACCGGAAGAGGGCCGTCATCACGGAGGGCTTCTACATCATCATAGCCTCTCCGATGAAGTGTGAGTAGTTTACTTCAGACCTTCGGGTCCATAGTTAGTAGCTAGATGGCTTCATCTCTCTTTTGGGAACTCAATAGAAAGTTCTCCCCCTCTCTTATGGAGATCTATTCGATGTAACCTTCTTTTTGCGGTGTGTTTGTTGAGACCGATGAATTTTGGGTTTATGATCAAGTCTATCTATGAATAATATTTGAATCTTCTCTGAATTCTTTTATGTATGATTGGTTATCTTTGCAAGTCTCTTCGAATTATCCATTTGGTTTGGCCAACTAGATTGGTAGTTCTTGCCATGGGAGAAGTGCTTAGCTTTGGGTTCGATCTTGCGGTGTCCTTTCCAAGTGACAGAAGGGGCAGCAAGGCACGTATTTCATCGTTACCATCGAGGATAACAAGATGGGGTTTATTTCATATTGCATGAATTTATCTCTCTACATCATGTCATCTTGCTTAAGGCGTTACTCTGTTTTTAACTTAATACTCTAGATGCATGCTGGATAGCGGTCGATGAGTGGAGTAATAGTAGTAGATGCAGAATCGTTTCGGTCTACTTGTCACGGACGTGATGCCTATATACATGATCATGCCTAGATATTCTCATAACTATGCTCAATTCTGTCAATTGCTCAACAGTAATTTGTTCACCCACTGTAGAATACTTATGCTCTTGAGAGAAGCCACTAGTGAACCTATGGCCCCTGGGTCTATTCTCATCATATCAATCTCCATCACTTTAATCTTGATTTGCTTTTTACTTTGCCCTTACTTTTTACTTTGCATCTTTATACCAAAAATACCAAAAATATTATATCTGTCAGATCTCACTCTCGTAAGTGACCGTGATGGGATTGGCAACCCCTAATCCCGTTGGTTGCGAGTAGCTATCGTTTTGTGCAGTTACGAGGGACTTAAGCATGGCCTCCTACTGGATTGATACCTTGGTTCTCAAATACTGAGGGAAATACTTACGCTACTCTGCTACATCATCTCTTCCTCTTCCGGGAAAACCAACACAAGCTCAAGACGTAGCAAGAAGGATTTTTGGCGCCGTTGCGAGGGAGTCTACGCAAAAAGTCAACATACCAACTACCCATCACAATCCCTATCTCTCGCATTACATTATTTGCCATTTGCCTCTCATTTTCCTCTCCCCACACTTCACCCTTGCCATTTTATTATCACTCTCTCTCTCTCTATCCTCCCTCTCTATTTGCCTCTTTTCCCTCGCCATGTCAGAACCAAAAAGAGTTGGGGGTTCTCTCCCAAGTTCTAGTGCTTTAGACAATCCTGCTATCTTATCTAAACTCATAAATCAGAATGCTATAGAACAACTTGCTGGAGTTATCAATGATAACCTTAGTAATTTTGATGAAGATGATTCTGGAATTTTTCGTTACTTACTTGATCAATCTTTGAAAGATGCTTGGGATAGGCTATTAAGGATCCGGGCTAGCTATGTACCCCAATATCAAATTGAGGTTTACATAAAAAGCTTTTATGTTGGGCTACTCGCTTCATTCAAACAAGTTTTAGATTCTATTTTCGAAGGGGGTTTCCTTGAAGGGGACCCCATAGATACCTATGAAAGGATGAGAACTATATTTGGGCACCCCATTAATGAGAAAGCTGAAATTACATCTCTCTTGCTTTCTTACCAAAATGAATCTATTAAAGAGATAAAAGCTAGCCTAGATGCCAATTTCTGCAACATTCTTAATCTTTCTTCTACCATTAATGGACATGTACTTTGTCAAAATATAAAGACTAATTCTATAGATAACAAGTTTGCTCTCTTTCTCTCTAAGAACGGCAATACCTAGATCTATCCTCGCTTTTATGCCTAGCTAGGGGCGTTAAACGATAGCGCTTGTTGGGAGGCAACCCAATTTTATTTTTATTCCTTGCTTTTTGCTCCTGTTTAGTAATAAATAAATTATTTAGCCTCTGTTTTGGTTGTGTTTTTTGTGTTTAATTAGTGTTTGTGCCAAGTAGAACCGTTGGGAAGACTTGGGGAAAGTCTTGTTGAACTTGCTGTAAAAAACAGAAACTTTAGCGCTCACGGGAACTGCTGTCATTTTTAATTGATGAGTGATATTTAGTTAATTATTTTTGAAGATGATTAATAGATAAATTAGTCACGTCCAGAAATTTATTTTAGAATTTTTGGGGTTCCAGATCTTGCGCTAGCTACAGATTACTACAGACTGTTCTGTTTTTGACAGATTCTGTTTTTCGTGTGTTGTTTGCTTATTTTGATGAATCTATGGTTAGTAAAATAGTTTATAATCCATAGAGAAGTTGGAATACAGTAGGTTTAACACCAATATAAATAAAGAATGAGTTCATTACACTACCTTGAAGTGGTCTTTTGTTTTCTTGCGCTAACGGAGCTCACGAGTTTTCTACTTTTTGTTTTGTATTGTGAAGTTTTCAAGTTTTGGGTGAATTCTTTTGATGGATTATGGAACAAGGAGTGGCAAGAGCCTAAGCTTGAGGATTCCCATGGCACCCCCAAGATAATCCAAGGACACCAAGAAGGCAAAGCTTGGGGATGCCCCGGAAGGCATCCCCTCTTTCGTCCACTTCCATCGGTAATTTACTTGGAGCTATATTTTTATTCACCAACATGATATGTGTTTTGCTTGAAGCGTCTTGTATTATTTGTGTCTTTGTGTCTTAGTATGCCAAAATCATCCTTTCTGTACACACCTTTTGAGAAAGCCATACATGAATTAAAATTTGATAGAATACTCTATGTGCTTCACTTATATCTTTTGAGCTAAGTAGTTTTGCTCTATGTGCTTCACTTATATCTTTTGAGCTAAGTAGTTTTGCTCTATGTGGTTCACTTATATCTTTTGAGCTATGTAGTTTTGCTCTATGTGCTTCACTTATATCTTTTGAGCGTTATAATTTTGCTCTATGTGCATCACTTAGATCTTTTAGAGGACGGTGGTGGATTTGTTTTAAAGAAACTATTGATCTCTCATGCTTCACTTAAATTATTTTGAGAGTCTCTTAATAGCATGGTAATTTGCTTAATAATAATATGCTTGGTATTCAATATTTGTGAATTTTTCTTTTGAGTGTGTTGAATACTAAGAAAAGATTGAAGCATGATAATTTTTTTGAGATATATAGGTGATAATATTAAAGTCATGCTAGTTGAGTAGTTGTGAATTTAAAGAATACTTGTGTTAAAGTTTGTGATTCCCGTAGCATGCACGTATGGTGAACCGTTATGTGATGAAGTCGGAGCATGATTTATTTATTGATTGTCTTCCTTATGAGTGGCGGTCGGGGACGAGCGATGGTCTTTTCCTACCAATCTATCCCCCTAGGAGCATGCGCGTAATACTTTGTTTGATAACTTCTAGATTTTTGCAATAAGTATATGAGTTCTTTATGACTAATGTTGAGTCCATGGATTATATGCACTCTCACCCTTCCACCTTTGCTAGCCTCTTTAATACCGCGCACCTTTCGCTGGTATCATACACCTCAAAACAGCCACCATACCTACCTATTATGGCATTTCCATAGCCATTCCGAGATATATTGCCATGCAACTTTCTACCGTTCCATTTATTATGACACACTCCATCATTGTCATATTGCATATCCCGGTACACCATCGGAGGCATTCATATAGAGTCATATTTTGTTCTAAGTATTGAGTTGTAATTGTTGAGTCGTAAGAAAAATAAAAGTGTGATGATCATCATTATTAGAGCATTGTCCCAGTGAGGAAAGAATGATGGATACTATGATTCCCCCATAAGTCGGGATGAGACTCCGAATGAAAAAAGAGAGGCCAAAGAAGCCCAAATAAAAAGAGGCCATAAAAAATAGAAAAGGCCCAAATAAAAAAATGAGAGAAAAAGAGAGAAGGGACAATGTTACTATCCTTTTACCACACTTGTGCTTCAAAAGTAGCACCATGATCTTCATAGTAGAGTGTCTCTCATGATTCACTTTCATATACTAGTGGGAATTTTACATTATAGAACTTGGCTTGTATATTCCAATGATGGGCTTCCTCAAATTTCCCTAGGTCTTCATGAGCAAGCAAGTTGAATGCACACCCACTTAGTTTCTTTTTGAGCTTTCATATACTTATAGCTCTAGTGCATCCGTTGCATGGCAATCCCTACTCACTCACATTGATATCTATTGATGGGCATCTCCATAGCCCGTTGATAGGCCTAGTAGATGTGAGACTATCTTCTCCTTTTTGTCTTCTCCACAACCACCATTCTATTCCACCTATAATGCTATATCCATGGCTCACGCTCATGTATTGCGTGAAGATTGAAAAAGTTTTGAAGAAGTTAGAGTGTGAAACAATTGCTTGGCTTTTCATCGGGGTTGTGCATGATTTAAATACTTTGTGTGGTGAAGATAGAGCATAGCCAGACTATATGATTTTGTAGGGATAACTTTCTTTGGCCATGATATTTTGAGAAGTCATAATTGGTTTGTTAGTATGCTTGAAGTATTATTATTTTTTATGTCAATATAAACTTTTGTCTTGAATCTTTCG
The DNA here is from genome assembly GCF_056163025.1 of Triticum urartu. Lineage (NCBI taxonomy): Eukaryota > Viridiplantae > Streptophyta > Magnoliopsida > Poales > Poaceae > Triticum > Triticum urartu. The sequence goes on from NC_141874.1 coordinate 469,873,018, forward strand.
AATCTGAATATTCATATCACAATTAAGAAGATTTACATTGAAATTATACCAAGTAGCACTCCGCATCAAAAAATCTCTTTTTATCATTTACCTACTCGAGGACGAGCAGGAATTAAGCTTGGGGATGCCTGATACGTCTCCAACGTATCTATAATTTTTGATTGCTCCATGCAATATTATCTACTGTTTTGGACTATATTGGGTTTTAATTTCCACTTTTATATTATTTTTAGGACTAACCTATTAACCGGAGGCCCAGCCCAGAATTGCTGTTTTTGCCTATTTCAGTGTTTTGAAGAAACAGAATATCAAACGGAGTCCAAACGGAATAAAACCTTCGGGAACGTGATTTTCTCACCGAACGTGATCCAAGAGACTTGGACCCTACTCCAAGGAGTCAAAGAGGCGGTCACGATGGTGGGGGGCGCGCCTCCTGCCTCGTGGGCCCCTCGACGCTCCACCGACGTACTCCTTCCTCCTATATATACCTACGTACCCCCAAACGAATAGATACAGAGCCAAAAACCTAATTCCACCGCCGCAACTTTCTGTATCCACGAGATCCCATCTTGGGGCCTGTTCCGTAGCTCCGCCAGAAGAGGGCCGTCATCACAGAAGGCTTCTACATCATCATAACCTCTCCGATGAAGTGTGAGTAGTTTACTTCAGACCTTCGGGTCCATAGTTAGTAGCTAGATGGCTTCTCCTCTCTTTTTGGATATCAATACAAAGTTTTCCCCCTCTCTTGTGGAGATCTATTCGATGTAATCTTCTTTTTGCGGTGTGTTTGTTGGGACCGATGAATTGTGGGTTTATGATCAAGTCTATCTATGGATAATATTTGAATCTTCTCTGAATTCTTTTATGTATGATTGGTTATCTTTGCAAGTCTCTTCGAATTATCCGTTTGGTTTGGCCAACTAGATTGGTAGTTCTTGCCATGGGAGAAGTGCTTAGCTTTGGGTTCGAACTTGCGGTGTCCTTCCCCAGTGACAGAAGGGGCAGCAAGGCACGTATTGCATCGTTGCCATCGAGGATAACAAGATGGGGTTTATTTCATATTGCATGAATTTATCTCTCTACACCATGTCATCTTGCTGAAGGCGTTACTCTGTTTTTAACTTAATACTCTAGATGCATGCCGGATAGCGGTCGATGAGTGGAGTAATAGTAGTAGATGCAGAATCATTTCGGTCTACTTGTCACGGACGTGATGCCTATATACATGATCATGTCTAGATATTCTCATAACTATGCTCAATTCTGTCAATTGCTCAACAGTAATTTGTTCACCCACCGTAGAATACTTATGCTCTTGAGAGAAGCCACTAGTGAAACCTATGGCCCCTGGGTCTATTCTCATCATATCAATCTCCATCACTTTAATCTTACTTTGCTTTTTTACTTTGCCTTTACTTTTTACTTCGCATCTTTATACCAAAAATACCAAAAATATTATATCTATCAGATCTCACTCTCGTAAGTGACCGTGAAGGGATTGACAACCCCTAATCGCATTGGTTGCGAGTAGCTATCGTTGTGTGCAGGTACGAGGGACTTGAGCATGGCCTCCTACTGGATTGATACCCTGGTTCTAGAAAACTGAGGGAAATACTTACGCTACTCTGCTGCATCATCCCTTCCTCTTCGAGTAAAACCAACGCAAGCTCAAGACGTAGCAGGGGCGTGATCGAAAGGTTGAAGAAACTAAGGTTATAATGGTCACGGGAATTAAAGGGGAAGCTGGACGGCAAGGAATATCGGCAGGCCCTGATGGCAGTTCTAATTTGCAGCGCGTAACTCCATTGTGCCGCACGTAACTGCATCACGTGGCAACGCACGTGGCGCAACCGCATGCATATGGGGCCCCCGACGTGATTGTGTGCACGCCCATCCGCTGGTAGAGCGTGTGCGGAGGGACGCCAGTAGAGCGCTCCGCGGCAGAATTTTGGATGTCGTCCGAAAACACAAAAGTCGCCCATCTTGTTTGGGCTTGGTACTAGTACAAACCGTTCCTAATGAAGCAACGATGAGAAACCATATATATGTATATATATAACAGTTGAATGCGCAAGGAAAATATCTCCCCAAGCCGAGCGCGCCGACGGACGCGAGCAGAGCGTGCTGTGGCGCCTAACAGCGGGCAGAGCTTTCCGAGGGATGCAAGCAGAGGCTAGCACAATGATACGTGGCAAATAAGACGAACTATGCGAGCGATGTTGGAGACATCAAGCACGAATCAAATTAGAGTTGTGTGTGCGATATGTGGCATACAGTTGATCCGTCCAAGCTTTTTGTGATGGAATAAGCCGTGTGTGTTGCGGGCAAATGCTTCCTGGTACATAACCTTAAATTTAACCCAGAAAGTGTTAATGCATGTTACAAAAATTGTATAGCTAGAAACTATGTTCAAATACGACTCCAATTATATAATCTTTGGTGACATGCATTTGTATTTTATTAGTTAAATCCTACTTATAAACCAGGACGGGGGTATAGTAGGTAATTAAATCACAAACATTTTTTTGACTATATGTGTATGTGTCCTTTCGTCCTCCTCTCGCACGTCTTGTCACCCCGCTACCGCAGACAGCTTATAGCGCAAGCTTGCGCAGCGCGCGGGGGCGTTCTTTTGGCCAAACGGTGGCGCCAATGAATCATCGGTGAGCCCGTTCCCGCGTAACCTCATAGGTTCCCGCGCAAGATTCCCGCCCGACTCGGTTGAATCCCCCAAAATCACAATGCTTACCGGCCTGCTATAAAAACCCTCACGGCCGGCGTGTCCTACGTCACATTTTCCCCTCCCTCCCTGTAGCTTATCTCGTGTGCTTCTCCCACAATCGCCAATGGCACTGGTCTGTTGTCATCGCTCAGCCACTCCGCCGTCATCAGAGGACAACTTCAGCTGGGAGGCTACACCGTGGCGGTGGCGCAGTCCCCGGTGTAGTGTAGTGCGCGTGGCATCCCTGTTGGGTGTGCGCGGAACACCCACCACACACTCCGCCGCCGCTGCCCGTCAGCAGCTGTTGCCAGCCGCCATTGCCGCCACACCACCTTCAAAAGCCAGGGTCATCTCCCGCTTTGCCGCCGCGTCCCGAAGGCGGGAGGTGGCCATCGTGGCTGCCACCCCACTGCCGGCCACCGTGGCCATCACCCGCTCCGCCACCGCAGCCCGAAGGCAGGGAGGTGGTGTTTGTGGCCACCACCCCATCGTCGGCCGCCGTGGCCGCCAGCCCACTGTCGACCGCCGGGATCATCACCCACTCCGCCACCGCCGCCTGAAGGAGGGAGGCAGAGGTGGAGGCCTGCACGTGCGTCAGCGACCTTACGCCTACATCGAGTTCCAGTGGGAGGAGAAGGAGCGCCTTGTCGAGCACACAAAGAGCCATACCGCAGCCGTGGCCGCAGCACACGCTGACGCAGAGGCGAGGAATCAGGAGATCTACGAGCAGTTCGGCCGCTTCGAGAGGGATCGTCAGGAGCGGTAGTGGGCATTCGAGCTGGCAAGCGTCGTTGAACGTGTAGCAGCAGCAGGCACTGTATTGCATTTCTCCAGCTCATCGGTAGGCTCCTCCTCCTCCTCTGCCTCTTACAGAGCATGCTCGACAGAGGAGAGGCTGCCGGAAGTAGCACAAAGCCCCTCCATGGTAGTAGTATTTAGAGGCTATTTTGTTCAGTTCATCTAACTATAGATGTGTGGTCGAACTATAAAACGTACTTACAATTAGCTAGTATATATAGTTGAACTAGCTATTTCAGTACGTGGTTGGCAACAATTGGGGAGAAGTTTGGTCGGTTCAGCTGTCGAGTTGAACTTTTTGTATAAATTAAGAATGACGACTTAATCTATGAATGAAATCTGTTCTTAATTACTGAATTTTAGTTGCAAAAATTAGATAGTGCTAGTGATTTCAAGCTGCATATTTTGACAAGTTGAAGTGTTACAAGGATTGATAAATGGCAACACTACTAGATCAACAAATGTAAATGTTTCCAGTTTGACAAATGGCAACATACCCAATATGATATATGCAAAGCTTACTAAATTGTTTGTACATGGTTGCACACGGGTCATCCAAAACAACCGTTTGCGTTGAAGGGATGCACAAATCCTGTGTTGTGGACATTCCCTCGACTTAAGGGGGAGGACCATAGCTCTCACATTACATGCGGGTGTTTTATCTAAAACGTTTGCAATCAAGAGCTGCAGAAATCCTGCTCGGCACATTTTCTCTTGGCTTCCTGGGGAAGCAGTCGGCATCCCTTCCGTTTAGTCAAGCACTCAAGGACATGTCCGCATGGCAACTCCTAGCCATTAAAAGAGTGAGGCGTGGCGTCACGTGAATGGTTAATGGAACACACACAATTTAAATTAAACAAAACATTTGAGATGTTACAATGTCAGCTATTTGTTTCAAAATGCCTTTGTTAGCTATTATTCAAGTGTGTATACTCTCAAGATGGACACAAAAATACCACTGCATGTCGGGTGCCATTCCATTATAGCATGCCAAGTTTCATGAATTTCATATGAGTTTTGGATTTACTAAATTTTAAAAACAAAGTATCTCAACATTTTGCCAGCAATCAACAGTGCCCTGGTGTTTGAAATTCATTTCCATTTCTTGCTTGGGACCTAAGCATGCACCGAAGGACACAAATTTGATTTTTCAACCAATTTATATGCACTGGAGCTTGTGAATGTAGTTCAAATATGAATTATGCACATGAAATGCCTAGATAACCCAGTTAATGTGTAAAAATGTCCAAACGAACCCCGAAAAATTCCAAAAGTAAACACAACACTCTTGTTGTTCTATGTTGACACTATAAAATTTTGAAAGCAATAAGAGGCAACGGATATCGTTTGGTCCCCAAAGGTGGCACATTCCCTACCGAAACCATCGCCCTTGTTGTGAGAAGCTAAGGTTTGTGAGAAGCTTATACCTAAACCTGCCCCACATTGGAAAAAATTACCATGGCAGGTTGATGCCGCTCCATGATAGCATGCCAAGTTTCATGAATTTTAGACGAGTTTTGGATTTACTAGAATTTAAAAACCAGGTATCTCAATGTTTTGTCGGCAATCAACAATGCCCTGGTGTTTGAAATTCATTCCCATTTCTTGCACGGGACCTAAGCATGCCCGAAGGACACATGTTTCATTTTCAACCAATTTATATGCACTGGAGCTTGTGCATGTAGTTCAAATTTGAATTATGCACATGAAATTCCTATAAAACCCATTTAATGTATAAAAATGTCCAAATGAACCTCGAAACATTCCAAAAGAAAACACAATGCTCCTGTTGTTCTATGTTGACACTAGAAAATTTTTGAAAGTAATAAGAGGCAACAGATATCATTTCATCCCCAAAGGTGACACGTTCCCTAACAAAACCGTCACGCTTGCTATGTGAAGCTAAGGTTTGTGAGAAGCTTAGACCCAAACCTGCCCCAAATGGGACAACACTTTTACCACGGCATGGTGATGGCGTTCCAAGATAGCATGCCAAATTTCATGAATTTCAGACGAGTTTTGGATTTACTAGAATTTAAAAACCAAGTATCTCAATGTTTACATCCGAGTGACGGTGGCAGGGTGTTTGAAATCCATTCCCATTTCTTGCATGGGACCTAAGCATGCAACCAAGGACACATATTCAATTTTTCAACCAGTTTATATGCACTGGAGAATGTGCATGTAGTTCAAATTTGAATTATGCACATAAAATGGCTGGAAAACACCAGTTAATGTATAAAAATATCCAAACGAACCCCAAAAAATTCCAAAATTCAACACAACACTCCTATTGTTCTATGTTGACACTCAAAAAGTTTTGAAACCAATAAGAGGCAACGGATGTCGTTTCGTCCCCAAAGGTGGCACGTTCCCTACGGAAACCATCATGCTTGTTGTGAGAAGCTTATACCCAAACCTTCCCCAAATGGGACAGATTTTTTACCATGGCATGTTGATGCCGCTCCATGATAGCATGCAAGTTTCATGACTTTCAGACGAGTTTTGGACTTACTAGAATTAAAAAACCAGGTATCTCAATGTTTGTGGCCGAGTGACGGTGGCAGGGTGTTTGAAATTCATTCCCATTTCTCGCATGGGACCTAAGCATGCAACCAAGGACACAGATTTGATTTTTCAACCAGCTTATATGCACTAGAGAATGTGCATGTAGTTCAAATTTGAATTATGTGCATAAAATGCCTGGGAAACCCAGTTAATGTATAAAAATGTCCTAACAAACCCCGAAAAATTCCAAAATTAAACACAACACTCATGTTGTTCTATGTTGACACTCAATTTTTTTTGAAAGCACTAAGAGGCAATGGATATCATTTCGTCCCCAAAGGTGGCACGTTCCCTACCGAAACCATCACACTTGTTGTGAGAAGCTCTGGTTTGTGAGAAGCTTATACCCAAACCTGCCCCAAATAGGACAAAAAATTTACCATGTCATGTTGATGCCGCTCCATGATAGCATGCCATGTTTCATGAATTTCGGGTGAGTTTTGGATTTACTAGAATTCAAAAACAAGGTATCTCAATGTTTGCGACCGAGTGACGGTGGTAAGGTGTGCGACATTCATTCCCATTTCTTGCATGGGACCTAAGCATGCAACCAAGGACACATATTTTATTTTTCAACCCGTTTATATGCACTGGACCATGTGCATGTGGCTCGAATTAGAATTATGCACCTGAAATGCCTACAAAACAAGTTATTGTATAAAAACGTCCAAACGAACCCTGAATAATTCCATTTTTTTTGACGACACACCTATAGGTGCATGTTCACTGCAGATAAAAATTCTAGCAATTCAAACACCATCCTTTGTAGTTGTGACCCCATTACGTAATTCAAATCAAGAGGATAAATCATGGAGATTGCACATAGGTTATTATCACCAACCGTGTGAGATGCAACACAAAATATCTTGGAGCACCATTGGTGTATAGTACGCCTATGGCTTACGTGATAACGTGCGTCGGCTACAGTCCACAGTCGGCGTGTCAAGCACACTAGCTCACTCCCTAAATATCATTTCATTGTTCATTCATCGCCGGGGAAAGATGGGGACGTGGACCCATGTCGTGAGGGAAACTTCGGCGGCCCACTCCGGCGAGAGCGTGGCCGCAGCCGCCATGCGCGTGCTAACAAGCTTCGTGAGAGTGACCGCAGTCTGCGTTCGGACGGCCAAGGCAGCCCAAACACCACTGTTGCTTCTCAGGCGGCGGCAGCAACATCTGCCTCGGGGATAGCAACTGGCAAGAGCGGCACAATAGCTATCCATTCCGCAGCGACGACCCTAGCCCTGATGGAGGCCACCCACTACCGTGTCGAGGCCGTCCACGCCCAGCTCGTGGCAGCCACTGCACCAATCGAACAAAGCTTCTCCGACAATGATGGTAACCCACGGCCGAAGAGTTGGCAACCGCCGAGAGAGTTTGAGCAGCCGTCCGTTCCTACGCGGCATATCTTGCCATGACGGAGCCTACTAGAGCCCGGATCATGGCCGCCCATGCCCAGCTCGTGGCGGCCTATTCCAAAGATATGGCGGACGCGGATGGCGAGATGCTTGCCGAGTATGGTGATATGCCATGGAGCCCCTTCCCCAGGAGACTGTCGGGCGCGAGCTGGACATGGAGGCGGTGGTGGAGATCACCGAGCACTAGCCGTAGTAGTACACTTTGTTTTGTTTAATTAAGAGCGCACGTATTTAATTTGTTAGAGTAATGTTTAGGTCGGCTAGCTCTGTTTAATTGCTGAACTTGCTTGATTAAGAAGTTTGTCTCCTTTGTGTTCCCAAATTATGCAATGACATGGATGACCACTGTAACCAGGGAAATTCGAACCAAAATTTTGACGTTTAGACTCAACACACACGGTTAAGCTATCTGAATCGTTTGTGATGTTCACATATCATACACAGTTCTGAATAAGGGACCGTGTCTGATGACACTGTGTGCACCATTTTTTCGCTGAAGCGATTCCAAAATTTCTGCTTCTACGGAAATATCTACCTCCTCGCGCCCTCCCCTTACTAAAAGCCACATCTCCCCTGTTTCCGCCTTCTTTTCCAAGTTGACACCTTCACTCCTTATTTGCAGCACCGGCGACCCTCCTCCACGCTGCTCGGCCTCGCCTATCCAGGCAGGTAATCCACACCCGACCCCCATCCTCCTTCTCCTTCGACATCCCACATGCCCCGACCGCCAGCGCGACACCTTCCACCCAAATCACTCACCCCTCCACCAAATAAGTGCCACCCTAAGCCATGGTGCGCGCAGTATAGCCAAGATCCCAAGGACCATTTGGCAGCGGAGAAGCAAATCGCGGCCGCACGCGCGGATGAGGTCGTGATGGCTGCCATTCGTTTCGACCCCCAGATCTTGGAGGAGCACCTCACCGTCGAGGCCACCATCGATGCCTCGCGTGCCGATGACGTGACACGGTTGTCGAATCATGGGTTCCGGAAAAACCATTACGGTTCGAACACTGGGTGCGCGCGAAGATCTCCCCCCTATCGATCCGCGTCCTAACTTAGCCTAGATCTCACGGACTAACTCGACGAACTTGCAACACAAGGGACACAAGATTTATACTGGTTCAGGCCACCACTATGGTGTAATACCCTACTCCAATGTGGTGGTGGTGGTGGATTGCCTCTTGGGCTGAGGATGAACAGGACAAGGGGAAGAACAACCTCCTGAGGTTGAGTTGTTCTTGTGCTTGGTGCACTTGTGTGGCTGGGGATGGCCTAGATCCTCTTTCTGCCTATGGTGGTGGCTAGTCCTATTTATAGAGGCCCTGGTCCTCTCCCCAAATAGTGAGCGGGAAGGGAGCCAACAATGGCCAATTTGAAAGGGGACAGCTAGTACAAGCTATCCTGACAAAAGGTGGTCTTCGCCTGCCAAAGGTTCTGGTGGTGACGCCGTCCTGGGCTCCATGGTGACCTCTGTCTTGCCGTTCTTCTTGTCTTGGTCTCGTTGCACCAATATGGAAACCTTTGCTTGATGCCTCCGTACTCTGCGCCTGCGCTTGCCCCCTTAGCACCAAAGGGGAAACAAGGAAACTACGCGCGCTGGCGCCTGCCTGGTCTTGATCGTCATGGCTCACGTCAGAGAACCTCGTGAGGTTTGCCCGACCTTGAACTATTCGCCCCTCACGAGCTAGCCTGGCGAGGCCGCTCCTGAGGAGGTCTTGTGTCATTCGCCTCGCGAGGCTTGGCCCCTCGCGAGGGTCTTGATTCCTTGTTTATGAAGATGGGCCATACGGGCCTACCAGCAAAGCCACGCCGTGGGCCGCAGGTAGGCAAGTCTGGGGACCCCCGTTCCTAGAATGCCAACAGTAGCCCCCGGGACCAAGGCGCGCTCGTGCTTGGCTTCGAGGCGAAGCAAAGGGTCAAGTGCGGAGTGCCATGGGCCCCAATAGCATGCGGCCTCGGTCGATGCATTGCGGTTGATTGGACGTGGGCGTCTCTGCTTCCCCACGCTGCCTCGGCAACTGCTCGACGTGACAAGTCCCTGCGACATGCAAGGAAGACCATCATTACATGTCATCGTGGGTGTAACACCCACGATGCGGCTATATCTCCCATGTGTCGGAGCACGACTTAGAGACATAACCGCATTGTAGGCATGTCGCAAGAGGGGTAATCTTTACACATCCCATGTACTGAATAAGAAAGAGGTAAAAAGTTGGCTTACAATCGCCACTTCACAAAATACATAAATATAGCATTACATCATCCAGAATACAATCAAGGTCCGACTACGGAACTAAAAATAAAGACAACCCCAAATGCATAAGATCCCCGATCGCCCCAACTGGGCTCCACTACTGATCATCTAGAAAGGAAACGTAGTAACGTCTTGAGTCCTCGTCGAACTCCCACTTGAGTTCAGTCGCATCCCCTGGGATAGCGTCATCGGCACCTGCATCTGGTTTTGGAAGTAATCTGTGAGTCACAGGGAGTCAGCAATCTCACACCCTCGCGATCAAGACTATTTAAGCTTATGGTAAGGAAAAGGAAGTGAGGTGGAGCTGTAGCAAGCACTAGCATATATGGTGGCTAACTTACGCAAATGTGAGCGAGAAGAGAAGGCAAAGCACGGTCGAGAATCTATGATCAAGAAGTGATCCTAGAACTACTTACTTTCAAGCATAACACGAGACTGTGTTCTCTTCCCGGACTCCGCCGAAAAGAGACCATCACGGCTACACACGCGGTTGATGAATTTTAGTTAAGTTAAGTGTCAAGTTCTCTACAACCGGATATTAACAAATTCCCATCTGCCCATAACCGCGGGCATGGCTTTCAAAAGTTCAAAACCCTGCAAGGGTGTCCCAACTTAGCCCATCACAAGCTCTCATGGTCAACGAAGGATATTCCTTCTCCCAGGATGACCCGATCAGACTTGGAATCCCGGTTACAAGACATCTCGACAATGGTAAAACAAGACCAGCAAAGCCGCCCGAATGTGCCGACAAATCCAGATAAGAGCTGCACATATCTTGTACTCAGGGCACACCGGATTGTCCAAGATTCCGGTAGGCCAACCCAGAGTTGCCCCTGGTGGCCACCGGCTGCTGACAGGTTGGACCAACACTCAGAGGAGCACTAGTCCGGGGGTTTAAAATAAAGATGACCCTTGAGTCCGCGGAACCCAAGGGAAAAAGTCTTAGGTGGCAAATGGTAAAACCAAGGTTGGGCCTTGCTGGAGGAGTTTTATTCAAGGCGAACTGTCAAGGGGTTCCCATTATAACCCAACCGCGTAAGGAACGCAAAATCAAGGAACATAACACCGGTATGATGGAAACTAGGGCGGCAAGAGCGAAACAAAACACCAGGCATAAGGCTGAGCCTTCCACCCTTTACCAAGTATATAGGTGCATTAAAGTAAACAAGATATAATAATGATATACCAACAATAAACATGTTCCAACAAGGAACAAACTCCAATCTTCACCTGCAACTAGCAACCCTATAAGAGGGGCTGAGCAAAGCGGTAACATAGCCAAACAACGGTTTGCTAGGACAAGGTGGGTTAGAGGTTTGACATGGCAATATAGGAGGCATGATAAAGCAAGTGGTAGGTATTGCGGCATAGGCATAGCAATAGAGCGAGAAACTAGCAAGCAAATATAGAAGTGATTTTGAGGGTATGGTCATCTTGCCTGCAAAGTTCTCCGAGTTGACATAAGGTTGATCCTCGTAAGCGTACTCAACGGGTTCCTCGATCATGTACTCGTCTCCCGGCTCTACCCAAGGAAAGAACACAAGCAAAGGGAACCTCAATCAACCACGGTGCAATGCGCAAGCAACATGATGCAAAACATGGCATGATATGCGGGATGTAATATGCAATGCATATGCATGCTCCGGAAGGAAAAGATTGAACCAGGCCTCAACTTGGCAAACCAAGAGCGCCCCTGGAAAGATGATTTGATTTCGGTCGAAATCGATATAAAGATCGCTGGAAACGGATGCACGGTTTGCAACTTGCTTGTGTAGACATGGCGCCGATCCGGAGGTTCTCGGCCGCAGAGAAGGGCAAGGCTCCCCTCAACGTGCCCGAGATGCTCCTGCCGAAGAAAAGGAGGTCTCATTGTCGCGAGGTGGCCGTGAGGCCGGTGGTGTCGAGGCCTTGGTATGAGAGGCCGCCTCCTGGGTACCCGGTGCCCTTGTACGCTCACGCTGACGATCCTGGAGGGGGGAGTGGTGAGCGGTGCCGCCCGCGCTAGGGCCGTGGTCGCCGAACTGAACATGATGGGGAACCTGGACCATTTGAGTGGGCGCGTGGCCTCGAGCTTGGGGAGAACTGCATTCACTTCATGGGAAAATTGTTTGAAGATACACTGCGAGGCTGGGGCTTGAGCTCTGCCCAAGATGCAGGCGATAGCGCGTGGCTCCTGGAAGCCCCCAGCCCCCTCGTCTTAATGGTCGACGTCATTCCCTCTGGGTGGTGGCGGTAGTGGAGGAAGGCATGTGTTGCCTTCAGGACGAGCCTCACGAGGATGGTCCCTCCAGGCGCCCTCGCGAGGCTGATCCTGCCAGCGGTCCTCATGAGGCCAGTCATGCTACTCCTGGCGCGGGCCACGGTTGTCCCAGCGTCTGCCACCACGTCCTCCTCCTCGGCCGTAGCCCCGGTCGCTGCACTTGGGCGTCGACCGAAGCGTCCTTCTCGAATGGCTCTAAGCCCTTGACAGTCGCTGGTGTTGTGGGTATGTAGGTTATGGAAGGAACAGAACGGGCGGCTGCCCTTCGATGACTTAGGCTGGTCTCTGCCGCGCTTGGTGTCTGGCTCCGCCGCGAGCACGGCTGCTCCCTTGTGCTTCACATCCTTGGCCTTGGTCTTTTTCTCCTCTAGGTCAGTGGTAGGGAGTTCGAGGAGGGAGAGGCGCTGCTCCTCAGCTCTAGCACACTTGGTCGCGATGTTGAACAGCTCCAGTGTCGTGCACAGCTCTTCATGGATGGCGAGCTCCTCCTTCATCTTGACGTCGCGGACACCGTCGGAGAATGCTGAGATGATGAGCTCATCAGTCACCTTGCGGATTGTTAGTATCAAAACCAGCGGATCTCGGGTAGGGGGTCCCGAACTGTGCGTCTAAGGCGGATGGTAACAGGAGGCAGGGGACACGATGTTCACCCACGTTCGGGCCCTCTTGATGGAGGTAATACCCTACGTCCTGCTTGATTGATCTTGATGATATGAGTATTAAAAGAGTTGATCGACCACGAGATCGTAGAGGATAAACCCTAGAAGCTAGCCTATGGTATGATTGTTGTTGCCTACGGATTAAACCCTCCGGTTTATATAGACACCGGAGGAGGCTAGGGTTACACAGAGTCGGTTACAAGGGAGGAGATCCATATATCTGTATTGCCAAGCTTGCCTTCCACGCCAAGAAATGTCCCATCCGGACACGGGACGAAGTCTTCAATCTTGTATCTTCACAGTCCAACAATCCGGCCAAAGGATATAGTCTGGCTGTCCGGAGACACCCTAATCCAGGACTCCCTTAGTAGCCCCTAAAACAGGCTTCAATGACGATGAGTCCGGCGCGCAGATTTGTCTTCGGCATTGAAAGGCGGGTTCTTCCTCCGAATACTCCGTAGAAGATTTTGAACACAAGGATAGTGTCCGACTCTGCAAAGCAAGTTCCACATACCACCGTAGAGAGAATTATATTTCCACAAATCTAATCTACTGACACGTTTGATAACATGACATCATACTGCGGCCCAATCATTATTCGAACCGTTTTTCTCAACCAGCACTGCACATATCGCGAGGCGGTTTTCTTGACACGTCTACTGAAAGCAAAGATCATGTCCCCTTATCACGGGATTCTCATCAATACGTGTATGGGTAACCGAACCGCGCCATCAATTACGGTGTCTGGGGAATAAGCGATTTTACCAGGTAAGTGGGGAGGCGTATCGCCACTTCCGCCCTTATAAAGGGACAAAGATTCACCCTTTTTACCCAAACCTTCTTCCTCCTTGCTTATCCATTCTCACACACTCAAGCTCCAGCGCCCAAGTTCGTGTCTTTCTTCTCAAACCACTCCAAGCATGTCCGGAGCGGGAGGCAAGTGGATGGTCTCCTCCGTCATGGAGGAGCACATCGCAATGCTATGGGAAGCTGGATATCTGGCCGTGGACATCACGCACCGGCTGCCAGGTGGGGGCAGATCATCCCTACACCCGCACCCCATGAGAGGGTAGTTTTCCTTACCCACTTTGTCCGCGGACTCGGATTTCCCTTTCACCCGTTTGTCCGCAGGCTCATGTTCTACTACGGGCTGGATTTTCATGATCTGGCCCCCAATTTCATCCTCAACATCTCGGCGTTTATCTTCGTGTGCGAGGCCTTCCTCCGCATCAGGACCCACTTCGTCCTGTGGCTGAAGACCTTCACTGTTAAACCGAAGGTGGTGGTCGGCCAGCAAGCGGAGTGCGGAGGTGCCATGGTGGGCAAAATACCTAACTTCACCTGGCTCGAAGGCTCCTATGTGGAGACCATAAAGGGTGGCAATCGGGGTGGTTCTACATCACCGAGCCGCGCAACACCAACTGGGTGGCGGCCCCCGAATTTCGATCCGGAATCCCCACGCAGCTCACCTCCTGGAAAGAGAAGGGCCTGTCCTGGGGTTCCCTGGTAGAGCTGACTGGACTCAAGATCTGCATCAAGAACATGATGAGCAAGAAAATCAAGCTCGTCAACGTGGACCAGGTCATGCTCTTCCACCGGATTCTCCCGTGTCAACGACGAGTATTCAATCTGTGGGAGTTCGACCCGGCCGAGCACCAGACGCTGCGAGAGCTCTTCGACACGACACACAAGGACGTCTAGAAGGTGTCATTCAAGGGCGCTGAGGTACCTCCTCCCCTTACCGAGGACCGCGGACTCAGCGCAAAGCTCCACGCCAAACTAGTAACTTTTTGTATCCCACAGGATATTTATTTGCCCCAGTTTTAATCATGTGTGGGATATAAGCTTCCATGCCATTAACAGGACTGGGTGGAGACAGTGGAGCGGATCAATTGCCCAGCCCCCCTGCCTGAAGATCCTGCAGATGCTCTCCTAACGGAGATGCTGGTTCCGGCGCCTTACGAGGTGCCGGCGAAGAAGGCCACGGGGACCCGAAAGGGTCACCGGCGCAAGGTTATATTGGACTCATCGTCTGATAACTCCGACGCGCCCTCCTCCCACGAAAACGAGGAGGAGGAAGAGGAATGTTCTCCCCCCCAGCCGGGTGAGACAAGAAAAGGAAGGCCGCCCCAACCAGGGAGGCCGAAGGGTCCAAGAAAGGAAGGACCCTCCTTCCGGACTGCTCCACGACGGCCGCCTATAGCGGCGACGAGTGGTTACCCGGGGAGAAGCCCCTGGCGAAGTCGTAAGTATCTGGATACCATAGTGATTCATGGTGTGTTTTATTGAACTGCTTCTTCTTACGTCGAATATGATTATGCAGTCTGTCCGGAGCCCGTCTTGAGGTATCTTCATCGGACGGTTCTTTGGACTCGTCGGATATGAATAGCGATTCACATCCGACCGCCTCCACCCCTTGCCCTACGGACAACGTCGAGGTGTTGTCTAAAAAGGCACCGAGCCAAGGGGAAGTAGTCCTGGGGGCGCCTCGAGACGACCTTCCGGACCCTGGGCGCAAAGGGAGCAAGACTCCCACGGGCTCCAAGTTCGGCCCCCAGTCGAACACTGCGCCAGAACCTTCGGTGGTTCCGGACTCCGGCAGGTGATCCCCCATTAAAAGGGGCAAGCCGCCTGATACGTCCATTTTGCATCATGGTTTTATATCAATATTTATCGCATTATGGACTGTTATTTCACTTTATGTCACAATACCTATGGCTATTCTCTCTTATTTTACAAGGTTTATATAAAGAGGGAGAATGCCGGTAGGTGGAATTCTGGTCTGGAAAAGGAGCAAATATTATAGACCTATTGTACACAACTCCAAAAGTCCTGAAACTCCACGGAACGTATTAAAAGAAATAGAGAAAAATCCACGCCAAAGATGAAGGCCAGGGGGCCCACACACTGCTCACGAGGGTGGGGGGCGCCCCCCCCTAGGGCACGCCCCCCTACCTCGTGGGACGCCTGGTGGCTCTCCGATGCCCATCTTCTCCTATATGAGGTCTTTCGATGAGAAAAAAATAGTGAGGAACTTTTCGGGACGAGACTCCGCCGCCACGAGGCGGAACCTTGGCGGATCCAATCTAGAGCTCCGGCAGAGCTGTTCTGCACGGGAAACTTCCCACCGGGAGGGGGAAATCATCACCATCGTCATCACCAATGCTCCTCTCATCTGGAGAGGGCAATCTCCATCAACATCTTCACCACCACCATCTCATCTCCAAACCCTAGTTCATCTCTTGTATCCAATTCTTGTCTCAAAGTACGGGATTGGTGCTAATAGGTTTCTAGTAGTGTTGATTACTCCTTGTGGTTGATGCTAGTTGGTTTATTTGGTGGAAGATCATATGTTTAGATCCTATATGCATATTATTACCCCTCTGATTATGAACATGAATATGCTTTGTGAGTAATTACGTTCGTTCCTGAGGACAAGGGAGAAGTCTTGCTATGAGTAGTCATGTGAATTTGGTATTCGTTTGATATTTTGATAAGATGTATGTTGTCTAGCCTCTAGTGGTGTTATGTGAACGTCGACTACATAAGACTTCACCATTATTTGGGCCTAGAGGAAGGCATTGGGATGTAATAAGTAGATGATGGGTTTCTAGAGTGACAAAAGCTTAAACCCTAGTTTATGCGTTGCTTCGCAAGGGGCTGATTTGGATCCATATGTTTCATGCTATGGTTAGGTTTACCTTAATACTTTTGTTGTAGTTGCCGATGCTTGCAATAGAGGTTAATCATAAGTGGGATGCTTGTTCAAGTAAGAACAACACCCAAGCACCAGTCCACCCACATATCATATTATCAAAGTATCGAACATGAATCATATGAAAGTGATGAAAACTAGCTTGACGGTATTCCCATGTGTCCTCGGGAGTGATTTTCCTATTATAAGAGTTTGTTCCGGCTTGTCCTTTGCTACAAAAGGATTGGGCCACCTTGCTGCACTTTATTTACTTTTGTTACTTTTTGCTCGTTACAACCCTTCTTATCACAAAACTATCTGTTACCACTTATTTTAGAACTTGCAGAGAATACCTTGCTAAAAACCGCTTATCATTTCCTTCTGCTCCTCGTTGGGTTCGACACTCTTACTTATCAAAAGGACTACGATAGATCCCCTATACTTGTGGGTCATCAAGACTCTTTTCTGGCGCTGTTGCCGGGGAGTGTAGCGCCTTTGGTAGGTGGAATTTGGTAAGGAAAAATTTATATAGTGTGCTGAAATTTACTGTCACTTGTTACAATGGAAAGTAATTCTTCGAGGGGCTTGTTCGGGGTATCTTCACCCCGACCAGTAGAGCAAAGAGTTGCCCCTCAACCTACTGAACCTATTGAAAATAAAATTCTCTACGAGTATCCTTCGGGTATGATAGGAAAACTGCTAGCTAATCCTTTTACAGGAGATGGAACAAAGAATCTTGATGAGCATTTAATATATGTAGATGAAGTTTGTGGATTATTTAAGCTTGCAGGTATACCCGATGATGTTGCTAAGAAGAAGGTCTTCCCTTTATCTTTGAAGGGAGACGCATTGATATGGTATAGGCTATGTGATGATATGAGATCATGGGACTATAAAAGATTGAAGCTGGAATTTCATCAAAAGTATTACCCTATGCATCTTGTTCATCGTGATCGTAATTATATATATAATTTCTGGCCTCGCGAAGCAGAAAGCATCGCTCAAGCTTGGGGGAGGCTTAAATCAATGTTATATTCATGCCCCAATCGTGAGCTCTCAAGAGAAATAATTATGCAAAGTTTTTATGCTCGGCTTTCTGAAAACAATCGCACCTTGCTCGATACTTCTTGTGCTGGCTCTTTTATGATGAAGACTATTGAATTCAGATGGAATTTATTGGATAGAATTAAACGCAACTCTAAAGATTGGGACCTCGACGATGGTAAGGAGTCAGGTATGACACCCAAGTTTGATTGTGTTAAATCTTTTATGGACACCGATATTTTCCGTAAGCTTAGCACTAAATATGGACTTGACTCTGAGATAGTAGATTCTTTCTGTGAATATTTTGCTACTTATGTTGATCTCCCTAAGGAGAAGTGGTTTAAATATCATCCTCTCATAGAAGTAAAAGTATCTGCACCTATTAAAGTTGAAGAAAAGACTGTCACTTATAATGATCCTATTGTTCCTACTTCTTATATTGAGAAACCACCTTTCCCTGTTAGAATAAAGGATCATGCTAAAGCTTCAACTGTTGTTCGTAAAAGAAATAATAGAACTTATACACCTCTGGAGCAAGTTAAAGTAGAACCTAATATTGCTATTGTTAAAGATCTCTTGTCTGATAATATTGATGGGCATGTTATTTAGTTCGAAGGTGAAACTACTAGAATTGCTAAACCTTGTGATAAGGATAAACATAGACTTGTGGTAGGCGTGCCTGTTATTTCTGTTAAAATAGGAGATCATTGTTATCATGGCTTATGTGATATGGGTGCTAGTGCTAGTGTTATACCTCATGACTTATACAAAGAAATTAAGAATGAAATTGCACCTGTTGAATTAGAAGATATTGATGTTACTATTAAACTTGCTAATAGAGATACCATTGCACCAATTGGAATTGTTAGAGATGTTGAAATCTTGTGTGGGAAAACTAAATATCCTACTGATTTTCTTGTTCTTACTTCTCCGCAAGATAGGTTTTGTCCAATTATATTTGGTAGACCCTTCTTAAATACTGTCAATGCTACCATAGACTGCACTAAGAATATTGTTACTGTTGGCTTGGATGATATGGTTCATGAGTTTAATTTCTCTAAATTTAGTAAACACCATCGTGAGGAAGAATTATCTAGTAAGGATGAAATTATTGGTCTTGCTTCTATTGCCGTACCTCCTAGTGATCCTTTAGAACACTATTTGCTAGACCATGAAAATGATATGTTCATGAAAGAAAGAAGGGAAATAGATGAAGTATTCTTTAAACAGGAACCTATTCTACATCACAACTTGCCTGTTGAAATCTTAGGGGATCCTCCTCCACCCAAGGGTGATCCTGTGTTTGAGCTCAAACCTTTGCCTGATAATCTTAAATATGTTTATCTCGATGAAAAGAAGATATATCATGTTATTATTAGTGCTAACCTTTCAGAGCATGAAGATGAAAGATTATTGAAAACTCTGAAGAAGCACTGTGCTTCTATTGGATATACTCTTGATGATCTTAAGGGCATTAGTCCCACTCTATGTCAACATAAAATAAATTTGGAAGCAGATGCCAAACAAGTTCGTGATCCTCAACGACGTCTGAATCCTAAAATGAAAGAAGTGGTAAGAAAAGAAATACTAAAGATTTTGGAGGCAGGTATAATCTATCTCGTTGCTGATAGTGAGTGGGTAAGTCATGTCCATTGTGTCCCTAAGAAGGGAGGTATTACTGTTGTTCCTAATGATAAAGGTGAATTGATTCCACAAAGAATTATCACAGGTTATAGGATGGTAATTGATTTCCGCAAATTAAATAAAGCTACTAAGAAATATCATTACCCCTTACCTTTTATTGCTCAAATGCTAGAAATATTATGCAAACATACACACTATTGCTTTTTGGATGGTTATTCTGGTTTCTCTCAAATACCTGTGTCGGCTAGAGACCAATCAAAGACTACTTTTACATGCCCTGTTGGTACTTTTGCTTATAGACGTATGCCTTTTGGTTTATGTAATGCACCTACTACCTTTCAAAGATGCATGATGGCTATATTCTCTGACTTCTGTGAAAAGATTTGTATGGTTTTCATGGATGACTTTTCCGTCTATGGTTCCTCTTTCGATGATTGCTTGAGCAATCTTGATCGAGTTTTGCAGAGATGTGAAGAAACTAATCTTGTCTTGAATTGGGAAGAATGCCACTTTATGGCTAATGAAGGTATTGTCTTGGGGAACAAAGTTTCTGAAAGAGGTATTGAAGTTGATAAAGCCAAGGTTGATGCTATTGAAAAGATGCCATGTCCTAATGACATCAAACGTATAAGAAGTTTCCTTGGTCACGCTGGATTTTACAGGAGGTTCATTAAGGACTTCTCAAAAATTTCTTGGCCTCTGACTAATTTATTGCAAAAAGATGTACCATTTGTCTTTGATGATGATTGTGTAGAAGAATTTGAAATACTTAAGAAAGCATTAGTCTCTGCACTAGTTGTTCAACCACCTGATTGGAATTTACCCTTTCAAATTATGTGTGATGCTAGTGATTATGCTGTAGGTGCTGTTCTAGGGCAAAGAGTTGATAAGAAATTAAATGTTATTCATTATGCTAGTAAGACTCTAGACAATGCTCAAAGAAATTATGCTACTACTGAAAAAGAACTCTTAGTAGATGTATTTGCTTGTGATAAGTTCAGATCTTATATTGTTGATTCTAAAGTAACTATTCAAACTGATCATGCTGCTATTAAATATCTTATGGAAAAGAAAGATGCTAAACCTAGACTTATTAGATGGGTTCTTTTGCTGCAAGAATTTGATTTGCATATTGTTGATAGGAAGGGAGCTGAGAACCCCGTTGTAGACAACCTGTCTAGGTTAGAAAATATTCTTGATGACCCACTACCTATTAATGATAGCTTTCCTGATGAACAATTAAATGTTATAAGTACTTCTCGTAAGACTCCATGGTATGCTGATTATGCTAATTATATTGTTGCTAAATTTATACCACCTAGCTTCACATACCAGCAAAAGAAAAAGTTCTTCTATGATTTAAGACATTACTTTTGGGATGACCCACATCTTTATAAGGAAGGAGTAGATGCTGTTATTAGACGTTGTGTACCTGAGCATGAACAGGAACAGATCCTACGCAAGTGTCATTCCGAATCTTATGGAGGACACCACGCTGGAGATAGAACTGCACATAAGGTATTGCAATCCGGTTTTTATTGGCCTACTTTCTTCAAGCATGCCTGAGGGAGTCCTGGATTAGGGGGTGTTCGGGTAGCCAGACTATACCTTCAGCCGGACTCCTGGACTATGAAGATACAAGATTGAAGACTTCGTCCCGTGTCCGGATGGGACTTTCCTTGGCATGGAAGGCAAGCTTGCCAATGCGGATATTCAAGATCTCCTACCATTGTAACCGACTCTATGTAAACCTAACCCTATCCGGTGTCTATATAAACTGGAGGGTTGTAGTCCGTAGGCAATCAACTCCATATACAACAATCATACCATAGGCTAGCTTCTAGGGTTTAGCCTCCTTGTTCTTGTGGTAGATCTACTCTTGTACTACCCATATCATCAATATTAATCAAGCAGGATGTAGGGTTTTACCTCCATCAAGAGGGCCCGAACCTAGGTAAAACATCGTGTTCCCTGCCTCCTGTTACCATCCGGCCTAGACGCACAGTTCGGGACCCACTACACGAGATCCGCCGGTTTTGACACCGACATTGGTGCTTTCATTGAGAGTTCCTCTGTGTCGTCGCCTTTAGGAACGATGGCTCCTCTGATCATCAACAACGATACGGTCCAGGGTGAGACTTTGCTCCCCGGATAGATCTTCGTCTTCGGCGGCTTCGCTCTGCGGGCCAATTCGCTCGGCCACCTGGAGCAGATCGAAAGCTACGCCCCTGGCCATCAAGTCAGGTTTGGAAGCTTAAACTACACGGCTGACATCCGCGGAGAATTGATCTTCGACGGGCTCGAGCCACGGCCAAGCGCGCCGCACTATCTCGAGGGGCATGATCTAGCTCTGCCCCCGGACAGTGTCCTGGAGGCCGCACACGCATCGGTTCCAACCCCTAACTCGGAGCCTATTGCGCCAATTGAGGATGAGCGGTTGGACGTCACCTAAGGGGCTGCGATCCCGAAAGCGATCGAGCCGAACGCTAGCCCCGCACTCTGCACGACCCGTGACTCCGAGGATTCGGACTCCTCCCCGGACTCCGAACCCCCCGCGCCCCTGCCAATCGAATCCGATTGGGCGCCGATAATGGAGTTCACCACCGCAGACATCTTTCAGCATTCGCCTTTTGGTGACATCCTGAATTCTCTTAAGTCTCTCTCTTTATCAGGAGAGCCCTGTCCGGACTACGGTCAGCGAGGGTGGGATACGGACGATGAGGAAATTCAAAGCCCACCCACCACCCACTTTGTATCCACTGTCGACGATCTAACCGACATGCTTGATTTCAGCTCCGAAGACATCGACGGCATGGACGACGATGTAGGAGACGAACAGGAACCAGCACCTGTAGGGCGCTGGAAGGCCACCTCGTCATATGACATATATATGGTGGATACTCCAAAAGAGGGAGATGGCGATGGAACAGTGGGGGATGACGCCCCCAAGAAACAGCCAAAGCGCCGGCGTCAGCGGCGCCGCTCTAAATCCCGCCAAAGCAAAAACAGTGATTCCGGCACGGGAGATAATACTACCCCGGATAGCGCCGAAGAACACCCACCTCAGCAAGATTCGGCACTGGGAGATGGAGAAGCCAGCCCTCATGAGAGAGCGGCAGACCGAGAGGTCGAGGATGATAACTATACGCCTCCCTCCGAAGACGAGGCAAGCCTCGATGACGATGAATTCGTCCTACCATCAGACCCCGCCGAACAAGAGTGTTTTAAACGCAGGCTTTTAGCCATGGCCAGCGGCCTCAAGAAAAAGCAGCAACAGCTTAGAGCTACCCAAGATTTGCTAGCTGACAGATGGACTGAAGTCCTTGCGGCCGAAGAGTATGAACTCGAACGCCCCTCCAAGAGTTACCCGAAGCGCAGGCCGCTACCCTGATCAGAGGAGGAAGCACCTACATCACCAGCGCATGACATGGCAGACCGGCCACCTCGCGGCCGCGACAGAGAGGCCTCTCGGCCCTCTACCCAAGCCATGCCCCGACGCCGCTCAACTAAGGCACGGGAAAATGCGCCCGACCTGCGAGACGTACTGGAGGATAAGGCAAGACAAACAAGATCGATCTACGGATCGCGCGGGCGCCCTACGGCATGTGACAATGATCTTCACTCCGGATACAACCAATCTGGCCGGGTCGAACACAACAGACATAGCTCTTCCGAGCTGCATCATGATATAGCCCATTACAGAGGCGCCGCACACCCGCTATGCTTCACGAATGAAGTAATGGATCATAAAATCCCAGAGGGTTTCAAACCCGTAAACATCGAATCATACGATGGCACAACAGATCCGGCGGTATGGATCGAGGATTATGTCCTTCACATCAACATGGCACGCTGCGATGATCTACACGCCATCAAATACCTCCCACTCAAACTTAAAGGACCGATCCGGCATTGGCTTAACAGCTTGCCAGCAGACTCAATCGGTTTTTGGGAGGACCTGGAAGCCGCATTCCTCGACAACTTCCAGGGCACTTACGTGCGACCGCCGGATGCCGGCGACTTAAGCCACATACTTCAGCAGCCAGAGGAATCGGCCAGACAATTCTGGACACGGTTCCTAACAAAGAAAAACTAGATAGTCAACTGTCCGGACGCAGAGGCCCTAGCAGCCTTCAAGCATAACATCCGCGACGGGTGGCTTGCCCGGCACCTGGGACAGGAAAAGCCGAAATCCATGGCAGCCCTCACGACACTCATGACCCGATTTTGCGCGGGAGAAGACAGCTGGCTAGCTCGCAGTAACAACTTATCAAAGAACCCTGGTAATTCGGATACCAAGGACAAAAGTGGCAGGACACGTCGGAATAAGCAAAAACGTCGCGTTAACAGCGACAGCAATGAAGACACGGCAGTCAATGCCGGATTCAAAGGCTATAAATCCGGTCAACGGAAAAAGCCATTCAAAAAGAATACTCAGGGCCCGTCCAGTTTGGACCGAATACTCGATGGCTTGTGCCAGATACATGGCACCCCCGAAAGGCCAGCCAATCACACTAACAGGGATTGTTGGGTGTTCAAGCAGGCAGGCAAGTTAAGGGCCGAAAACAGAGACAAGGGGCTGCATAGCGACGACGAGGAGCCCAAGCCGCTGAACAACAATGGACAGAAGGGCTTTCCCCCACAAGTGCGGATGGTGAACATGATATACGCAACCCACATTCCCAAGCGGGAGCAGAAGCGTGCGCTACGGGACGTATACGCGATGGAGCCGGTCGCCCCAAAGTTCAACCCATAGTCCTCCTGCCCGATCACTTTTGATCGAAGGGACCATCCCACTAGCATCCGTCATGGCGGCTTCGCCGCATTGGTTCTCGACCCAATCATCGACGGATTTCATCTCACAAGAGTCCTCATGGACGGCGGCAGTAGCCTGAACCTGCTTTATCAGGATACAGTGCGAAAAATGGGCATAGATCCCTCAAGGATTAAGCCCACAAGAACGACCTTTAAAGGCGTTATACCAGGTGTAGAGGCCAACTGTACAGGCTCAGTAACACTTGACGTGGTCTTCGGATCCCCGGACAATTTCCGAAGCGAAGATTTAATCTTCGATATAGTCCTGTTTCGCAGTGGTTATCACGCCCTGCTCGGACGAACCGCATTCGCAAAGTTCAATGCGGTGCCGCACTACGCATATCTCAAGCTCAAGATGCCAGGCCCTCGAGGAGTAATCACGGTCAATGGAAACACCGAACGCTCCCTCCGTACGGAGGAGCACACGTCGGCTCTCGCAGCGGAAGTACAAAGTAGCCTTCTTAGGCAATTCTCTAGTCCGGCCGTTAAAAAGCCAGACACCGCCAAGCGCGCCCGGAGTAACCCACAGCAGGACCGCCTGGCACGTTCTGAGCAAACGTAGCAATGCGGATCCAACCCTAGCTCTCGCGACATAGCGAAACCAGTGCCTCGCGTACATAACTACGCCCTTGAAATACCATGGGCACAGGGGAAGGGGCACAATAACGGCATGCCCAAAATACGGCTTAAAACATACTAGGGGCTGCGTGATTCTTTTTTTAATTTTTTCTTACTTTCAGGACTCCATACTTCGGACGACCTGTTCGTAAATTTGACTGCCGCACAAACGATGCAAGATCCAGGGAGGTAGACAAGCCATGCCGCATTATGGAACTCCTAGGTGGTCTCTGTTACGAGTGGTATACCTGTTTTAAATAAAATTCCGCGGCCTGCCCCTGGTCAGGACATACTGAATAGTCTAATATCTTTTGCTTACCGCACTATTTGTATCGTTCGGCTATGATAAATAGCCTCTCTATAAACAATGCTTAGCTTCTTGTCTATTTTTTGCATTATCTTCTTTTCACATTTATGTTTATTAAATGACATGATTGCACCCATACACCATGGTACGGCAAACACGCCAGGGGCTTCAGTACCCCTCATAATGGTGTGCGAAGTCCGTACACTTTCACAAGTGCGGCACCCCGAACTTATAGCACTATATGCATCGGCTCCGAATCATGATTTGGGTCAATAGTTGGGTTTGCCCGACTCCTATGTTTTGGTGCCTTACGCTCCGCTCTATCGGCTAAGGTAGCACTACGAGAACCACTGCGATTGTGCCCCGGTTCAGCTGGGTTAAGCACCTGAGTGGAGAAAGCTAAAACTGACTGTCATGATGTGGCGAGAGACCGGTCGCTGTTCGAGAGGTTTTTTGAGTCCCTAAAGACTTATGCCGCTTCGAGCAAGGAGCTGGCTTTGTCCGGCCAAGGCATGGATAGCGCCCCGAATTCGGTCTTCTGAACTAGGGGCTTCGCCGAAATTTAAAATTATAGAGTTCTATGCCTAAGTGAGAGTGTTCAAGCATTATATTCCGATTGCCTGGTTCGTTGTGCTGAGCTCCTCCCTCGAAGGACACAACTATGGGAAAAAGAGCGCTCAGGTTTATCCCGAACACCCCAGCACTAGTGGCATGGGGGCAGAAGCCGACGACTGGCCATCTCTCAATTTTTTGATAAACGGCCGCACAGAAAGTAATATTTTAAATTCAATAAGCATGGCTTAGCGCATATGAACAAGTTTTCAGCGCACAGGATAAACATGAGCGAGTTCATTCAAAAATCACATCCTTGGTACATTCATCCGCCACAAGGCGGGCACCTGCAAGAACATCCTTGTAGTAGTTCTCGGGCTTGCGATGCTCCTTCCTCGGCGGCGGCCCGTCCTTCACAAGCTTCTCACCGTCCAGGTTACCCCAGTGCACCTTTGCACGGGCAAGGGCCCGACAGTCACCTTCAATGCGGACAGAGCGCTTGATGACCTCGAGCCTCGGACAGGCCTCCACCAGCCGCCGCACCAGCCCGAAATAGCTCCCAGGCAGGGCCTCTCCGGGCCACAGCCGAACTATGAAGCCCTTCATGGCCTGTTCGGCCGCCTTGTGGAGCTCGACCAGCTATTTTAGCTGGTCGCTCAAGGGCACAGGGTGTCCAGCCTCAGAATACTGAGACCAGAACACCTTCTCCGTCGAGCTGCCCTCTTCAGCTCGGTAGAATGCGGCGGCGTCGGATACGCTGGGGGGAAGATCTGCGAATGCCCCTGGAGAGCTACGGATTCGGGTAAGTAACAAGTAGTTTACTTTTATATTTCTGCTTTGCATGAAGAATGCCTTACCCGCTGCTATCTTCCTCATCTCCTCCAACTCTTGGAGGGACTTTTGGGCTTCGGCCTTGGCAGTCTCAAGGGCCATCGCGAGCTCGGATGCTTGCGCGTTTGACTCAAGCTCCAAACTCTCATGTTTTTTCATGAGAGCATGAAGCTCTTGCTGCACCTTGCCGACCTGAGCCCCAACTCTGTCTCGCTCTGTGCGCTCCACGGCCGTTTTCTTTTCGGCCTCAGACAGCGCCTGCTTAAGGGTCGCCACCTCAGTCGTGGCCCCTACAATAAGCAGTACAATCCTGTTATCTTTTTGCAATCACGCCTTTTTATTGGCACTTTTTCTGTAAGGTATTTCTTACTGTCTTTCTCCTCGAGCCGCCACTTGGCAAGGCCGAGCTCTTGCTCGGTCCGCTCGAGGTCCTGCTTCAGGACACCCACCTCTGCAGTCAGTGCGGCGGTGGATAGCAGCGAAGCCTGCATATGCATATTGACTCTTTTTTGTTAGACTCCTGCGATATTTAATAGATCCTATATTCGGCTTTTCTTTCCGAATGCCAAACAGAGCATCAGGGGCTACTATCTATGCGGTAATATTTTTACATATTTTTACTTACCTCGAAGCCTGTTAGAAGGCTAGCGCAAGCTTCAGTCAGTCCGCTCTTGACGGACTGAACCTTCTGGATCACCGTAGTCATAATAGTACGGTGCCCCTCGTCGATGGAGGCGCCGTCGAGCACCTCCAGCATATTGTCCGGCACCTCCGGTTGGACGGAGGCCGCCGGCTTAGAAGGCTTGCTCCTCTTCGAAGGAGTTCGCCTACCGCGGTCCGGAACTGTGGAAGATTCCGGCGCGGTGTTCGACATAAAGCCGGACTTGGAGCCCTGGGGGCCTTATCCCCTTCACTCCTGGAGTCCGGGAGGTTGCTTTGCGGCTCCTCCGGGACCACCTCCTCCTGCCCCAGAGCTTGTCACGACGCCACTTCGGCGTCGTCTGCAGTGCGGGGGGAGACAGCGGGCGGAACTGAGTTCACGTCCGATGAGTCCAGGGAGCCGCCCGACGATTCGTCGAATTCGTCCCGGGGCGGACTACATAATTACATTCGACATTAGGGAAAGATGTGCAACAAAGGAACATCATGAGTTATTCTGATATTCGAACTTACGATTTCGCCGGACGCTTGGCCCTGTTCGGCCACTCCTCTTTGCCCTCTTCGGCGTTGGGGGCGTAGTCCGGCGGAGGGGTCTTCCTTTTCCTAGACCCCTCGGCCTCCCCCGTTGGGGCGGCCTTCCTCTTCTCTCCTCCCTCCGCTGGGGGGGAGAGTTTTCTTCTTCCTCCTCCTCGTTTTTGCGGGAGGTGGGCGTCTCGGACTCGTCAGATGACGAGTCCGACACCACCACGTTACGGGCACTCTTTCGAGTCCCCGTGGTCTTCTTCTTCTTGGCCTTCTTCTCCGGCACCACATAAGGCGCCGGAACCAGTAGCTTCACTAGTAGAGCTGGGGCTGGGTCTTCGGGCAGCGGAGCCGGACAGTTAATCGGTCCGGATATCGCTCGCCAAGCCTATCAAAGGTAAGGGAGTTTAGATCCCGCATAGAGTCAAACTATGAAAAAACCTTAACATCCTGTAAAACGTGAAGATAGCTTACCACGCTAGTGTGACGCTACGAGCTGTATCCGCGGTCCTCGGGAGCGGATGCGGGAGCCTCGGCGCCCTTGAATAGCACCTTCCAGGCATCTTCGTACATCGTGTCGAAGAGCCTGCTAAGGGTTTGGTGCTGTGCCGGGTCGAACTCCCGCCGATTAAAATCCCGTTGTTGGCACGGGAGGATCCGGCGGACGAGCATAACCTGGATTACATTAACAAGCCGGATTGGCTTGTTCACCAGGGACTGGATGCATGTTTGCAATCCGGTCACCTCTTTTTCGTCACCCCACGACAGGCCCGTCTCTTTCCAGGACATAAGCCGCGTGGGGGGTCCGGATCGAAACTCGGGGACTGCGATCCAGTTCGGATCGCGTGGCTCGGTGATGTAAAACCACCCGAATTGCCACCCCTTTAGGGTCTCCACAAAAGAGCCCTCGAACCATAGGACGCTGGCCATCTTGCCCGCCATGGCCCCTCCGCACTCCACCTGGCTGCCCTGCACCACCTTGGGCTTGACGTTGAAGGTCTTGAGCCAGAGGCCGAAATGAGGGCGGACGCGGAGGAAAGCCTCGCACACGACGATAAACGCAGAGATGTTGAGGATGAAGTTCGGGGCCAGATCGTGGAAATCCAGGCCGTAGTAGAACATGATCCCCCGGACAAATGGGTGGAGTGGAAAACCCAGTCCGCGGAGGAAGTGGGGAAGAAATACTACCCTCTCATGGGGCCTTGGGGTGGGGAGAAGCTGACCCTTTTTGGGAAGCCGGTGCGCGATGTCCTTAGACAGGTATCCGGCCTTCCTTATCTTCTTGACTTGGCCCTCCATAGCGGAGGAGACCATCCACTTGCCTCCCGCTCCGGACATTGCTGGAGAAGGTTGAGGTGGGAAGTGCGGGCTTGGGCGCTGGAGCTCGAGTGCGCAGGAGATGGATAGGCAAAGGAGGAAGAAGGCGTAGGTAAAAAGGTGGATCCTTATCCCCTTATATGGGCGGATGCGGTTGTGCGTCCCCACCTGCCTAGTAAAACTCGCTTGCCTCCCAAGCGCCGTGATAAGTGGCGCAGTTGGGTTACCCACGTCCGTATTGATGAGAATCCCATAAAAGGGGGGTACATGATCTCTGCTTTGACAAGACGTGCCAAGGAAACCGCCTCGCAAAACATGCTGAGGTGGAAAAGTGAAAACGATTCGAGTGAAGGACTTGCCTGTAGTGTGATGACGCACTGCGGAATACGTCAGCAGATTTGATTTGTGTTAATATTATTCTCTCTATGGCAATATGTGGATGCTTATTTTGCAGAGCCGGACACTACTCTTGGTGTTTACAATCTTCTATGAAGGACTTGGAGGAGGAACCCGCCTTGCAATGCCGAAGACAATTTGCGCACCGGACTCGTTGTCATTGAAGCCTGGTTCAGGGGCTACTGTGGGAGTCCTGGATTAGGGGGTGTTTGGGTAGCCGGACTATACCTTCAGCCGGACTCCTGGACTATGAAGATACAAGATTGAAGACTTCGTCCCGTGTCCGGATGGGACTTTCTTTGGCGTGGAAGGCAAGCTTGCCGATGCGGATATTCAGGATCTCCTACCATTGTAACTGACTCTATGTAACCCTAACCCTATCCGGTGTCTATATAAACCAAAGGGTTGTAGTCCGTAGGCAATCAACTCCATATACAACAATCATACCATAGGCTAGCTTCTAGGGTTTAGCCTCCTTGATCTCGTGGTAGATCTACTCTTGTACTACCCATATCATCAATATTAATCAAGCAGGACGTAGGGTTTTACCTCCATCAAGAGGGCCCGAACCTGGGTAAAACATCATGTTCCCTGCCTCCTGTTACCATCCGGCCTAGACGCACAGTTCGGGACCCACTACACGAGATCCGCCGGTTTTGACACCGACATTGGTGCTTTCATTGAGAGTTCCTCTGTGTCGTCGCCTTTAGGAACGATGGCTCCTCTGATCATCAACAACAATACGGTCCAGGGTGAGACTTTGCTCCCCGGATAGATCTTCGTCTTCGGCGGCTTCGCTCTGCGGGCCAATTCGCTCGGCCACCTGGAGCAGATCGAAAGCTACGCCCCTGGCCATCAAGTCAGGTTTGGAAGCTTAAACTACACGGCTGACATCCGCGGAGAATTGATCTTCGACGGGCTCGAGCCACGGCCAAGCGCGCCGCACTATCTCGAGGGGCATGATCTAGCTCTGCCCCCGGACAGTGTCCTGGAGGCCGCACACGCATCGGTTCTGACCCCTAACTCGGAGCCTATTGCGCCAATTGAGCATGAGCGGTTGGACGTCACCTCAGAGGTTTGGAGTCCCTAGATATTTAATGACTGATGGTGGTTCACACTTTATTCATGGTGCTTTCCGTAAAATGCTTGCTAAATATGATGTTAATCATAGAATTGCATCTCCTTATCACCCAAAGTCTAGTGGTCAAGTAGAGTTGAGCAATAGAGAGCTCAAATTAATTTTGCAAAAGACTGTTAATAGGTCTAGATGGAATTGGTCCAAGAAACTTGATGATGTGTTATGGGCTTATAGAACTGCATACAAAAATCCTATGGGTATGACTCCGTATAAAATGGTTTATAGAAAAGCATGTCACTTACCTCTCGAACTAGAACATAAGGCATATTGGGCTATTAAAGATCTTAACTATGATTTTAAACTTGCCGCTGAAAAGTGGTTATTTGATATTAGCTCACTTGATGAATGGAGAACCCAAGCTTATGAAAATGCCAAGTTGTTTAAAGAAAAAGTTAAAAGATGGCATGACAAAAGGATACAAAAGCGTGAGTTTAATGTTTGTGATTATGTATTGCTATACAACTCTTGTTTAAGATTTTTTGCAGGAAAACTTCTCTCTAAATGGGAAGGCCCCTATGTTATCAAAGAGGTTTATCGTTCCGGTGTCATAAAAATCAACAACTTCGAGGGCACAAATCCGAAGGTGGTAAACGGTCAAAGAATTAAACATTATATCTTAGGTAATCCCATAAATGTTGAAACCAATATTATTGAAACCGTAACCCCGGAGATATACATAAGGGACACTTTCCGGAACGTTTCAGACTTCGAAAAGGAATAGGTATGTGGTACGGTAAGTAAACCGACTCCAAAACAATTTCTAAGGCAATATTTCTCCGTTTTGGAATATTTAGAAAAATAGAAAAATAAGTAGCAGTCCGGGAAGGACACGAGGGCCCCACGAGGGTGGTGGGCGCGCCCTACCCCCTAGGTGCGCCCCCCTACCTCGTGAGCACCTCGTGAACAACTCTTATCTTTACCATTTTTCGTAGTTCAAACCTATTAGTAGTATCTTGATCCAGTAGAATAAAGTTTATGGCATGATCTAGTTTTGAGTTTTGCTTTATGATCTCTCTATGTAATCGAGTCTGTGAGCTATATATAATAAAGATTAGTGTTGAGTCAAGCGCTAGATTATTTTGTCATGATCTTGGGTGAATAAAAGAAAAGAGAAAAGAATAAAAAAACAAAAAGTTCATATTGATCTTATTGAGAGTAATGACTTCACATAGAGAGAGTATGATGATTAAAAGTTGTTGGGAGTTGGCAAACATAGCTTTGGTCATTGTTGCAATTAATAGGAAGTAATAAGGAAAGAGAGGATTTCACATATAGATATATTATCATTGACATCGTTTATGATTGGGAGCACTCATTAAAATATGACATGCTAAAGAGTTGATGTTGGACAAGGAAGACAACGTAATGAGTTATGTATTTCTTATATCTGAGATAAAGTATGTTGTCATGGATCCTCTAACTTGTTGAGCTTGCCTTTCCCCCTCATGCTAGAAAAATTCTCAGCACCATGTAGAAATACTACTTGTGCTTCCAAATACCCTTAAACCAGTTTTGCCATGAGAGTCCACCATATCTACCTATGGATTGAGTAAGATCCTTCAAGTAAGTTGTCACCGGTGCAAAGCAATAGAAATTGCTCTAAATATGTATGATTGATTGGTGTGGGAGAAATAAGCTGTATACGATCTTGTGATGAGGAAGTAATAAAAGCAACGGACTGCATAATAAAGGTTCATATCACAAGGGGCAATATAAAGTGACGTTCTTTCGCATTGAGATTTTATATATCCAACCATAAAAGCGCATGGCAACCTCTGCTTCCCTCTGCGAAGGGCCTATCCTTTATTATTATCTTCTACCTTATGCTAGAGTCATGGTGATCTTCACCATTTCTTTTTCATTTTATCCTTTGGCAAGATCAGCATGTTGGAAAGAACATGATATATATATATATCTAATTGGATGTAGGGTAGCATGAACAATTATTGTTGACATTACCCTTGAGGTAAAAGGTTGTGGGGCAAAACTATAAGCTCCTATCTTTCTCTGTGTCCGATTAAAACTCCGTAACCACAAGTATCGAGTGAGTGTTAGCAATTATCGAGTGAGTATGTGGACTTGCTTTTTAGCTCTAACATAGACTCTTTCCGATGTTATGATAAATTGCAATTGCTTCAATGACTGAGATTATAGTTTGTCGGAGCCTAAAAAGGTTTATGATTTATACTTTTGCATGGTGAATAGATCATCA
Organism: Triticum urartu; assembly: GCF_056163025.1. NCBI lineage: Eukaryota > Viridiplantae > Streptophyta > Magnoliopsida > Poales > Poaceae > Triticum > Triticum urartu. Next base: position 469,905,447 of record NC_141874.1, read on the forward strand.
CTTGAACATAAGTAATCATATGACAAAATCTATATATGTTGCTGTTATGAGAATAATCATGATGCCTTCATGTCCGTATTTTATTTTTATCGACGCCTCCACCTCTAAACATGAGGACATATTTATTGTTATCGTCTTTTCGCTTGAGGATAAGCGAGGTCTAAGCTTGGGAGAGTTGATACGTCCATTTTGCATCATGCTTTTATATCGATATTTATCGCATTATGGACTGTTAGTTCACTTTATGTCACAATACTTATGACTATTCTCTCTTATTTTACAAGGTTTATATAAAGAGGGAGAATGATGGCAGCTGGAATTCTGGTCTGGAAAAGGAGCAAATATTAGAGACCTATTCTGCGCAACTCCAAAAGTCCTGAAACTCCACGGAACGTCTTAAAAGAAATAAAGAAAAATCCACGCCAAAGATGAAGGCCAGGGGGGCCACACCCTGCTCACGAGGGTGGGGGTGCCCCCCTAGGGCGTGCCCCCTACCTCGTGGGCCCCCTGGTGGCTCTCCGATGCCCATCTTCTCCTATATGAGGTCTTTCAATGAGAAAAAAATAGTGAGGGACTTTTTGGGACGAGACTCCGCCGCCACGAGGCGAAACCTTGGCAGATCCAATCTAGAGCTCCGGCAGAGCTGTTCTGCCGGGGAAACTTCCCTCCGGGAGGGGGAAATCATCACCATCGTCATCACCAACGCTCCTCTCATCGGGAGAGGGCAATCTCCATCAACATCTTCACCAGCACCATCTCATCTCCAAACCCTAGTTCATCTCTTGTATCCAATTCTTGTCTCAAATCCGGGATTGGTGCTAGTAGGTTGCTAGTAGTGTTGATTACTCCTTGTAGTTGATGCTAGTTGGTTTATTTGGTGGAAGATCATATGTTCAGATCCTATATGCATATTATTACCCCTCTGATTATGAACATGAATATTCTTTGTGAGTAATTACGTTCGTTCCTGAGGGCAAGGGAGAAGTCTTGCTATGAGTAGTCATGTGAATTTGGTATTCGTTTGATATTTTGATAAGATGTATGTTGTCTAGCCTCTAGTGGTGTTATGTGAACGTCGACTACATAAGACTTCACCATTATTTGGGCCTAGAGGAAGGCATTGGGATGTAATAAGTAGATGATGGGTTGCTATAGTGACAAAAGCTTAAACCCTAGTTTATGCGTTGCTTCGCAAGGGGCTGATTTGGATCCATATGTTTCATGCTATGGTTAGGTTTACCTTAATACTTTTGTTGTAGTTGCCGATGCTTGCAATAGAGGTTAATCATAAGTGGGATGCTTGTTCAAGTAAGAACAACACCCAAGCACCAGTTCACCCACATATCAAATTATCAAAGTATCGAACATGAATCATATGAAAGTGATGAAAACTAGCTTGACGGTATTCCGATGTGTCCTCGGGAGCGCTTTTCCTATTATAAGAGTTTGTTCCGGCTTGTCCTTTGCTACAAAATGATTGGGCCACCTTGCTGCACTTTATTTACTTTTGTTACTTTTTTCTCATTACAACCCATCTTATCAGAAAACTATCTGTTACCACTTATTTCAGAACTTGCAGAGAATACCTTGCTAAAAACCGCTTATCATTTCCTTCTGCTCCTCGTTGGGTTCGACACTCTTACTTATCAAAAGGACTACGATAGATCCCCTATACTTGTGGGTCATCAAGACTCTTTTCTGGCGTTGTTGCCGGGGAGTGTAGCGCCTTTGGTAGGTGGAATTTGGTAAGGAAAAATTTATAAAGTGTGCTGAAATTTACTGTCACTTGTTACAATGGAAAGTAATTCTATGAGGGGCTTGTTCGGGGTATCTTCACCCCGACCAGTAGAGCAAAGAGTTGCTCCCCAACCTACTGAACCTATTGAAAATGAAATTCTCTATGAGTATCCTTCGGGTATGATAGAAAAACTGCTAGCTAATCCTTTTACAGGAGCTGGAACAAAGCATCCTGATGAGCATTTAATATATGTAGATGAAGTTTGTGGATTATTTAAGCTTGCAGGTATACCCGATGATGTTGATAAGAAGAAGGTCTTCCCTTTATCTTTGAAGGGAGACGCATTGATATGGTATAGGCTATGTGATGATATGAGATCATGGGACTATAAAAGATTGAAGCTGGAATTTCATCAAAAGTATTACCCTATGCATCTTGTTCATCGTGATCGCAATTATATATATAATTTCTGGCCTCGCGAAGGAGAAAGCATCGCTCAAGCTTGGGGGAGGCTTAAATCAATGTTATATTCATGCCCCAATCATGAGCTCTCAAGAGAAATAATTATGCAAAGTTTTTATGCTCGGCTTTCTGAAAACAATCGCACCATGCTCGATACTTCTTGTGCTGGCTCTTTTATGATGAAGACTATTGAATTCAGATGGAATTTATTGGATAGAATTAAACGCAACTCTAAAGATTGGGACCTCGACGATGGTAAGGAGTCAGGTATGACACCCATGATTGATTGTGTTAAATCTTTTATGGACACCGATATTTTCCGTAAGTTTAGCACTAAATATGGACTTGACTCTGAGATAGTAGATTCTTTCTGTGAATCTTTTGCTACTTATGTTGATCTCCCTAAGGAGAAGTGGTTTAAATATCATCGTCTCATAGAAGTAAAAGTATCTGCACCTATTAAAGTTGAAGAAAAGACTGTCACTTATAATGATCCTATTGTTCCTACTTCTTATATTGAGAAACCACCTTTCCCTGTTAGAATAAAGGATCATGCTAAAGCTTCAACTATTGTTCATAAAAGCAATATTAGAACTTATACACCTCTGGAGCAAGTTAAAGTAGAACATAATATTGCTATTGTTAAAGATCTCTTGTCTGATAATATTGATGGGCATGTTATTTAGTTCGAAGGTGAAACTACTAGAATTGCTAAACCTTGTGATTAGAAGAAACACAGACTTGTGGTAGGCGTGCCTGTTATTTCTGTTAAAATAGGAGATCATTGTTATCATGGCTTATGTGATATGGGTGCTAGTGCTAGTGTTATACCTCATGACTTATACAAAGAAATTAAGAATGAAATTGCACATGTTTAGTTAGAAGATATTGATGTTACTATTAAACTTGCTAATAGAGATACCATTGCACCAATTGGAATTGTTAGAGATGTTGAAGTCTTGTGTGGGAAAACTAAATATCCTGCTGATTTTCTTGTTCTTACTTCTCCGCAAGATAGGTTTTGTCCAATTATATTTGGTAGACCCTTCTTAAATACTGTCAGTGCTACCATAGACTGCACTAAGAATATTGTTACTGTTGGCTTGGATGATATGGTTCATAAGTTTAATTTCTCTAAATTTAGTAAACACCATCGTGAGGAAGAATTATCTAGTAAGGATGAAATTATTGGTCTTGCTTCTATTGCCGTACCTCCTAGTGATCCTTTAGAACACTATTTTCTAGACCATGAAAATGATATGTTCATGAAAGAAAGAAGGGAAATAGATGAAGTATTCTTTAAACAGGAACCTATTCTACATCACAACTTGCCTATTGAAATCTTAGGGGATCCTCCTCCACCCAAGGGTGATCCTGTGTTTGAGCTCAAACCTTTGCCTGATAATCTTAAATATGTTTATCTCGATGAAAAGAAGATATATCATGTTATTATTAGTGCTAACCTTTCAGAGCATGAAGATGAAAGATTATTGAAAACTCTGAAGAAGCACTGTGCTTCTATTGGATATACTCTTGATGATCTTAAGGGCATTAGTCCCACTCTATGTCAACATAAAATAAATTTGGAAGCAGATGCCAAACAAGTTCGTGATCCTCAACGACGTCTGAATCCTAAAATGAAAGAAGTGGTAAGAAAAGAAATACTAAAGATTTTGGAGGCAGGTATAATCTATCTCGTTGCTGATAGTGAGTGGGTAAGTCATGTCCATTGTGTCCCTAAGAAGGGAGGTATTACTGTTGTTCCTAATGATAAAGGTGAATTGATTCCACAAAGAATTATCACAGGTTATAGGATGGTAATTGATTTCCGCAAATTAAATAAAGCTACTAAGAAAGATCATTACCCCTTACCTTTTATTGATCAAATGCTAGAAAGATTATGCAAACATACACACTATTGCTTTTTAGATTGTTATTCTGGTTTCTCTCAAATACCTGTATCGGCTAGAGACCAACCAAAGACTACTTTTACTTGCCCTATTGGTACTTTTTCTTATAGACGTATGCCTTTTGGTTTATGTAATGCACCTGCTACCTTTCAAAGATGCATGATGGATATATTCTCTGACTTCTATGAAAAGATTTGTATGGTTTTCATGGATGACTTTTCCGTCTATGGTTCCTCTTTTGATGATTGCTTGAGCAATCTTGATCGAGTTTTGCAGAGATGTGAAGAAACTAATCTTGTCTTGAATTGGGAAAAATGCCACTTTATGGCTAATGAAGGTATTGTCTTGGGGCACAAAGTTTCTGAAAGAGGTATTGAAGTTGATAAAGCCAAGGTTGATGCTATTGAAAAGATGCCATGTCCTAATGACATCAAACGTATAAGAAGTTTCCTTGGTCACGCTAGATTTAACAGGAGGTTCATTAAGGACTTCTCAGAAATTTCTCGGCCTCTGACTAATTTATTGCAAAAAGATGTACCATTTATCTTTGATGATGATTGTGTAGAAGCATTTGAAATACTTAAGAAAGCATTAGTCTCTGCACTAGTTGTTCAACCACCTGATTGGAATTTACCCTTTCAAATTATGTGTGATGCTAGTGATTATGCTATAGGTGCTGTTCTAGGGCAAAGAGTTGATAAGAAATTAAATGTTATTCATTATGCTAGTAAGACTCTAGACAATGCTCAAAGAAATTATGCTACTACTGAAAAAGAACTCTTAGTAGATGTATTTGCTTGTGATAAGTTCAGATCTTATATTGTTGATTCTAAAGTAACTATTCAAACTGATCATGCTGCTATTAAATATCTTATGGAAAAGAAAGATGCTAAACCTAGACTTATTAGATGGGTTCTTTTGCTGCAAGAATTTGATTTGCATATTGTTGATAGGAAGGGAGCTGAGAACCCCATTCAGACAACCTGTCTAGGTTAGAAAATATTCTTGATGACCCACTACCTATTAATGATAGCTTTCCTGATGAACAATTAAATGTTATAAGTACTTCTCGTAAGACTCCATGGTATGCTGATTATGCTAATTATATTGTTGCTAAATTTATACCACCTAGCTTCAAATACCAGCAAAAGAAAAAGTTCTTCTATGATTTAAGACATTACTTTTGGGATGACCCACATCTTTATAAGGAAGGAGTAGATGGTGTTATTAGACGTTGTGTACCTGAGCATGAACAGGAACAGATCCTACGCAAGTGTCATTCCGAATCTTATGGAGGACACCACGCTGGAGATAGAACTGCACATAAGGTATTGCAATCTGGTTTTTATTGGCCTACTTTCTTCAAGGATGCCTGAGGGAGTCCTGGATTAGGGGGTGTTCGGGTAGCCAGACTATACCTTCAGCCGGACTCCTGGACTATGAAGATACAAGATTGAAGACTTCGTCCCGTGTCCGGATGGGACTTTCCTTGGCGTGGAAGGCAAGCTTGCCGATGCGGATATTCAAGATCTCCTACCATTGTAACTGACTCTATGTAACCCTAACCCTATCCGGTGTCTATATAAACCGGAGGGTTGTAGTCCGTAGGCAATCAACTCCATATACAACAATCATACCATAGGCTAGCTTCTAGGGTTTAGCCTCCTTGATCTCGTGGTAGATCTACTCTTGTACTACCCATATCATCAATATTAATCAAGCAGGACGTAGGGTTTTACCTCCATCAAGAGGGCCCGAACCTGGGTAAAACATCGTGTTCCCTACCTCCTGTTACCATCCGGCCTAGACGCACAGTTCGGGACCCACTACCCGAGATCCGCTGGTTTTGACACCGACATTGGTGCTTTCATTGAGAGTTCCTCTGTGTCGTCGCCTTTAGGAACGATGGCTCCTCTGATCATCAACAACGATACGGTCCAAGGTGAGACTTTGCTCCCCGGACAGATCTTCGTCTTCGGCGGCTTCGCTCTGCAGGCCAATTCGCTCGGCCACCTGGAGCAGATCGAAAGCTACGCCCCTGGCCATCAAGTCAGGTTTGGAAGCTTAAACTACACGGCTGACATCCGCGGAGACTTGATCTTCGATGGGCTCGAGCCACGGCCAAGTGCGCCGCACTATCTCGAGGGGCATGATCTAGCTCTGCCCCCGGACAGTGTCCTGGAGGCCGCACACGCATCGGTTCCGACCCCTAACTCGGAGCCTATTGCGCCAATTGAGGATGAGCGGTTGGACGTCACCTCAGGGGCTGCGATCCCGAAAGCGATCGAGCCGAACGCTAGCCCCGCACTCTGCACGACCCGTGACTCCAAGGATTCGGACTCCTCCCCAGACTCCGAACCCCCCGCGCCCCTGCCAATCGAATCCGATTGGGCGCCGATAATGGAGTTCACCACCGCAGACATCTTTCAGCATTCGCCTTTTGGCGACATCCTGAATTCTCTTAAGTCTCTCTATTTATCAGGAGAGCCCTGTCCGGACTACGGTCAGCGAGGGTGGGATACGGATGATGAGGAAATTCAAAGCCCACCCACCACCCACTTTCTAGCCACTGTCAACGATCTAACCGACATGCTTGATTTCAGCTCCGAAGACATCGACGGCGTGGACGACGATGTAGGAGACGAACAGGAACCAGCACCTGTAGGCCGCTGGAAGGCCACCTCGTCATATGACATATATATGGTGGATACTCCAAAAGAGGGAGATGGCGATGGAACAGTGGGGGATGACGCCCCCAAGAAACAGCCAAAGCGCATCATGCTTTTATATCGATATTTATCACATTATGGACTGTTATTTCACTTTATGTCACACACCCAAAGAAAATAACGACGAGGAACATAAGGACGCAGCGAAGCTTGGTTCCCTCGAGCAGCAGTCAAAGCGGCGGCGTAAATGCCGCTCCAAATCCCTCCTCGGCAGAAATAACGATCACATAGACCCAGCGTTAGAACAGGGTGAGCCATTGCCTGACCACGTCAACATGGAAAATCAAGCCGAACAACCCAACCCCGTCGAAGATAACAATCCGGACGACATCACACCGGACAGGCCCTAGGAGCAACATAATGCCCACCAAAGGCTTGTTGCCACGGCAAGGAGTCTGAAAAAACAGAAGCAAAGGCTCAAGGCTGCACAAGACACACTCAAAATCAAATGGAGTGAAGTACTCAACACTGCAGCGAAATACGGCAGCAATCGCCACACCAAGAGCTATCCGAAGCGAAAGTTGCTACCTGAATTTGATGAGGAGGCCTTAAATCCTCCACAATTAAAAAATAAAATGGCCATCCAGCCGGATAGACGACCTCATAGCCAACATAAAGCGGCAATCGCCGCCGCACATAAACCAGTACGCGATCCGCGTAAGGGCTCGCATCAAAAGGACGGCGCAACCAGATCCATCTATGGACCACTCAGGCGCGCTCCAACATACAATGCAACACAACAAACATCTGAACACCACAGTACACCCAAATACAAGGGTGCTACACACCCTCTATGTTTCACCGACGAGGTGCTGGATCATGAATTTCTAGAGGGATTCAAACCCGTAAACATAGAGGCTTATGACAGAACAACAGACCCTAGGGTCTGGATTGAGGACTACATCCTCCATATCCATATGGCTCAAAGGGCCAGCTCGGCACTAGCTTAAAAGCCTCCCCGAAAACTCCATCGGAAGCTGGGAAGAGCTCGAAGACGCCTTTCGGGCAAACTTTCAAGGGACATATGTCCGACCACCGGATGCAGACGATCTAAGTCATATAACTCAATAGCCCGGTGAGTCAGCCCGAAAACTTTGGAACATGTTCCTCACTAAAAACAACCAAATAGTTGACTGTCCGGACGCCGAAGCCTTAGCAGCTTTCAAGCATAGCATTCGAGAAGAATGGCTCGCCAGATACCTCGGTCAAGAAAAGCCGAGAACAATGGCAACATTAACAAGCCTCATGACCCGTTTTTGCCCGGGCGAGGACACCTGGTTAGCCAGATGCAGCACCAGTGACCCAAGTACATCCGAAGTCAAGGATGGAAACGGGAAATCATGATGCAGCAAGAATAAGCGCCGGAATAAGGAAGACAGCCCGAAGAGCACGGCGGTAAACGCCGGATTTAGAAGCTCTCGGCCAGGCCAGCAGAAGCCGTCCTCCAAAGGCAACAGAGACGGATTGTCCAGCCTAAACAAAATTCTGGATCAAATATGTCAGATATATAGCACCCCTGATAAACCTGCAAATCATACCCACAGAGAATGTTGGGTCTTCAAACAGTCTGGCAAGCTCAACGTCGAACACAAGGGGTAGGATACACCAAGTGAAGACGAGGACGAACCTCGCAAGCAAAGCACAGGGGAGTAGAAGAAATTCCCACCAGAAGTCAAAACAGTCAACGTGTTACACGTGATGAAAGGGAGAGACAAAGCGACACCTTTAGAGGAACATGCCCCAGGGCCTATCACCACGGAGATCCGCCACTAGTCGTCCCAACCAATCACCTTCGACCATTGGGATTACTCGGCAAGTATCCGGCGTGTAGGATGGGCTGCCTTGGTATTAGATCCAATAATTGATGGATACCACTTCACCCAAGTCCTGATGGACAGCGGCAGCAGTTTGAATCTGATATATCAGGACACAGTCTGCAAAATGGGGATAGAACCAACAAAAATTTGCCACAGCAATGCTACCTTTAAAGGAGTAATGCCAGGCCTGGAGGCTCATTGCAGGGGCTCCCTGCTACTAGAGGTTATGTTCGGCTTCCCCGACAACTTCCGCAGCGAAAATTTAACTTTCCACGTCGCTCCGTTCCAAAGTGGCTATCAAGCACTACTCGGACGTGAAGCTTTTGCTCGCTTTAATGCAATACCGCATTACACTTCCCTCGAGCTCAAGATGCCCGGTCCACATGACATCATTACAGTAAATGGAAATATTGAGCGCTCCTTGCGCGCCGAAGACGGTGCGGCTGCCTTGGTCACCGCACACTAAACGGCCTCACCAACTCAAGCATTTGACATGTCGTTAAGACCACGGACACGGCTAGACGAGTCTGGCTCAGCTATATGTAATTAATACAGGTTTGATGGCTATAGCCCTATTACAATACAAGGGGCTCAACACGCGCGCAAAAGTGGCAATAAGGTTCACCTTTACTCATTTTCAACTATATATTGTTTATTTAGTATAACTTAACTTTTGCATGGCAACTTTTCAATTAAGTTCCTCTCTTTTTCAGATGACCATCGTGCTACACCCGTCCAGGATACGGCACAACGGAGACACAGGCGCAGACGTGCAGCAAGGACCCGTTCCAAGGATTCTTTGTAGATTAAGACCTGGCGTAAACCTTTTTTACTTTCTCTTGTTGATTTACATCCCTCAGATTCTCAGTACAACCGAGGAGGATGCTGACGTCTTGGCATGTGGCCACGGCAGAATAATGCACGTACCTGGACACCAGGGGCTTATTACAAAGGGTATTATTTATACCCGGTTTACACCATAAAGACCGAATACCTTAGAGAGTGCTCGGCGTCGTGAGTTTGGCCTTATATGCATCAGCTCCAAATCATGTCTTTGGTCAAATGTTGGGTTTGCCCGGCTCCTGTGTTTTGCGGCCTTACGTTCCGCTCTATCGGCTAAGGTGGCACCAGGAGAACTACTACGATTGTGCCCTGGTTCATTCGGACGAGCACCTCAGTAGAGAAAGCCGAAAACTGACTGTCATGATATAGCGTGAGACTGGTCAACCACTCGATGACCTATTGGAGTCTTCGGGATTCCTCTGCATTAACGAAGGGCTGTTTCCCGGCCAGGCATGTATGCACCCCGAATCCGGGCGAGTGCGGAGCCACCAGGGGCTATATAGTAGCCCCACTATCAAACTCCTATGGCTAAGTGAAAGTGTTAAAGCATTATAGTCCGGTTGCCTAGTTCGCTACGCTATCACCTCCTTATTAGGACCAAGACGTTGGATTAAGTGTGAGTACGCGTCTTCTGCGAACACCCCCGCATTATATGCGTGGGGGCTGAAGCCGACGACTGCAATCTTTCAGGTTATATACATGTATACATAAACGGCCGCACGGGAGGCATCACAATACTTTCGGGCAAAAGTGTAAATACAGCCTTGATAAATTCAATAAAACATTGTTTTTACAATGGGAATACATGTCCCTCAAACATAACATTCTTCGAGCACTGGGCCTCTATTGTACGAGCGCCCTCGAGAACTTCTTCAAAATAGTGCTCGGCAGCCACTCGGCCTATGGCCAAACCCTGCG